>NW_009258199.1:1200000-2400000 GCF_000320585.1 Heterobasidion irregulare TC 32-1
CGCCAACGAATCATTCTGCCTCGCTTGGGGAACCAAAGACCAAACAAGGGTTTCGATGGAAGGGGTGGTTGGAGGCATATTGCTTCTGCGAGTCAAGCGCTCATGGATATCAGTGGTGGTGAGCAGCACAGTATATAGCCTCGACTTGACGCGTCGACGCGTCCAAATGAATTGTTCCCACGCCTGCGTTGCGTCATGGTGGCCGGGGTTCACCGACCCTATTGATTTTGCATTCCGAGGAAATGTAGGCGTCGGGCCAATGTCAATTCCGGAACACTATCACTTTCGCTAAGCAGTCACAATTATTGAAGGAGGTATGTTGCCTAACTCTGACTTCGAATTCAATCAGAGTGATGTTTTCGGTGATTGAGGCTGATTGGGGCTTTGACAGGAAGGTATCTCCGGCCGGCTCGTCAAGAAATATAGTTCCGCGGACAATTGGAGCTTCCCACAGATGTGATTCCTGTTTCGTTGAGGTCATGAGTGCAACGCCGGTGGTCAGTGGATTGACATAGCCGGAAAGAACCGATGTTAGCTACTTTGGCATTGCGATTGCCGTTCGAATGCCTCAAAAGGGGCTCGGTAGCACATCATGTGAAGCCTATCCGCCAGCCCTCTTCCTCCGGCAGTCTGCCACTACTCAAGTACTCGCAATCCGCCTTGAGCACATGTCCTGGATCCCAAAGCGCACTTTACACGAAGGTGATGGTCAGAGTGTTGCCAGACGAGTCTCCTATTGACTCCCTACACCGTCACACAGCGGAGGCCATTCTCTGTGGGCCGGGTCAGTTGCACGAGCTCGAGACACGCCTAGTCGATGGCCGGATACAGCGAGTATATAAAAACCTCTGGCCTTCTCTCCGTGACTTTTGGCTTTGGGTCGCCCAAGAATACAAGCACAAGACCTATGTTGTCTTCGAGAAGGACAGGATCAGTTACGGGGCGGCCTTCGAACGCTCAGTTAAAGCGGCATCTGTATTTCGTCATGTATATGGCGTAAAGAAGGGTGATCGAGTTGTTATATGTTCGCGCAACATACCAGACTATCTCGTCGCACTCTGGGCATGTCAGTTGATCGGTGCCGTCTCGGTCTTTGTGAACGCGTATGTTCGTGCATCTTTTATCTCCTATCCGTTCTGATAATCGTCGCAGTTGGCTTCCGGCAGAGCCAACGAAGCATTGTTTCGTTAGCACTCGCTGCAAGCTGGTCATCCTGGACTCACCGCGAGCTGACTTGGTCGAGAGCTTCGCGGGAGAGATTGCAAGAGAGGCAGGGACATCTGGATTCCTTGTCTGGCAGCATTGGGAAGGGAAGGGCAAATGGAATGGCATGCAGATATGGTCCAATGTCTTGGATTCCTATCAAGGAGAACTGAAAAGCGTGTTGGATGATCCCGGTCTTCTGCCAGAGGATCCCGCCACTATATCTTTCACTTCTGGGACGTGAGTGACCTTCATCAAGAATCTGACATGCAGTCTCAATATTTCATAGCACTGGGTTGCCCAAGGGGGTCTTGAGCACGCACCGAATGTTCCTGACAAATGTCTTGAACGTTCTTGCGGGTCCCTTTCGTGCAATCCTCCGTCGTGGAGGATCCCTTCCTCAATTTCCGTTGCCTGACGGACCACAGAAGGGAATACTAGTATCAGTACCCTTATTTCACGTTACAGGTCTCACAAGTTTAGCGGTATGCCCGTCTCATTCATTACTTTACGCTTTATGGCGATCTCAAAAATTCCTTTAGCTTTTAGGGACCATGACAGGCATGAAAGTCGTGTTCATGCGAAAATGGGATGCTGAAGAAGGTATGTAGTCTTGGAGCAACATCCCACATCCAATATTCATTTTCTGTAGGCGCCAGGTACATATATAGCACAATGCTTACAGACAGAAATTAAGCGTTCCCATCACCTAGGTTAATCCGCGACGAACATGTCACCATTGCGGGAGGGTAATTGTATCTTATTGCGCATCTTCTGACCTTTGCTTATTGCTTCCATGTCAAAGTGTCCCCTCCATGGTGGCCGATCTGAGTGAAACTTCTGCCGCTGGCCAACCTCTCGAGTCGCTGTTGTTCGGTGGAGCTTCTGCGCCTGATTGGCTTGCCAAGCAATCTCGCAAGGCCTTTCCTACTGCCACAATGTTGGTCCTTTTCTCACAATTCCACTTGATTCGGGTCTGAAAATCCATGTTAACAGGACTCAAGGGTACGGTCTCACGGAAACTAACAGTGTTGCCGTCGGTTTCGCTGCAGAAGATTATCACATGCGGCCCACGAGCGCGTATGCTGTTTCAACTACCTAAGAGTCGAGCTGAAACTCAACATGCGATAGGGGGCTTGCAATGCCTGTCAACGACGTTTTGATTGTAAAGGACGACAAAGTTCTTCCTCCTGGAGAGCTTGGGGAGGTCTGGTTGTAAGTGTTTGGCCTCCTGACTGGTATAGTTGCTCAGTCTTGCCTTAGACGTGGTCCAAATATCATGAAGGAATACTATGGCGATCCTCGTAAGGGAATCTTAACACTGAATGAGGGTATTAATGACGATCGCTGTTGATAGGGGCAACCTCTTTGGCCATCACCAAGGATGGTTGGCTGCGGTCTGGTGACATCGGCTTCCTCGATCACGAGGGATTTTTGTACATCAGAGATCGAAGTGAGTCTTCTGGAAATCTCCTGGACAATGCACTCATACATTTCACAGTCAAAGATCTTATCATTCGGGGAGGAGAGAATATTGTAAGACATCCTCTTAACCAGACTCTCACGCAGTCCTCTTACCTTTCTCAGGACTCTGTCTCCGTTGAGAATGCTGTATCTGCAGACGATCGGCTGTTGGAAGTGGCTGCAGTAGGTGTACCAGATCCGCGTTTGGGTGAACTAGTTTCCGTCATAGCTTCCGTCAAGCCAGCGTATCAGGGCAAAGTTCTGGAACAAGAGGTCATAGAAATCGCCAGTCAGAGGTGGGCTCTCCCTTTGTGCTTAATGTCGATCATGTGACGAGCTGATTGTGGCAATCACAAAACAGACTTCCTCATTTTGCTGTCCCCGTCATGATTTTCTTGCAAACTGAACGTCTCCGTGAGTCCTTTGATGTGTTCATCAGCATGTGTCGTCTCACGCACTACATAGCTCGCAACCCATCGGGTAAAATTCTCAAACGCGACCTGCGCGAACTTGCTAAGGAGGAGTGGTTGAAAAGAAATGGTAGGGCCCTAGACAGCAAGGCTAAATTATGATTTCATGGATTTTGACCTCCCTATGAGTCGTACCGTTGCTTGTATATTGTCTGTTACCTCTTGAATTGTAATTTTTGGAGTTGTCGGTACACACTGATTGAACGTACTGGTCGCAAGTGACTTCATACCGTTCAGAAGGGCGGCGGCGGCGGCGGGCCACTGGGCTGGAAGGCCCAAATTGGAAAGCAGTAGCGACGCGCTCCAGAGTCCGAGAGCTTTTGGATGTCATTTGCCAATTTGTGCTCTACATCCTGTCTTTGCAGGCCACAACTTCGTTTGTTCGCCAGTTCTTTTTCTGTTCTGCTGAGGCGTCCTCGCGACGCTCTAACTCTTCGAACTTACGACATTTCACGACTTGAAACGACATGGATCGGTCAAATCCCGTACCGTCGAGCTCTACTGGCGGTTCCAGTAAGCCCGGTTCTTCAGGACCCTTTGCTTACCAGACACGCCTCCTCGAAGGCATTTCCTCTCGCTCTAATTCGATCTCAAGATCTGGTTCAGCCTCCAAAATGAGTCCCCTTGCGACAGGCAGCGTTGCTCCATCCACACCCACTGTCACCCGACGATGGACTCCTACACATCGTGTTGGAAGCAGCTTGGATGCTGTGCGGGGGAAATTCGAGGAACGCATCCAAGCAGAAATTGGAACAGATGCTCCGGACGAGTCGATGGGTCGATCTGAGATGAGCCCAGGGAAGAGTACGACGCCTCAATCGTCTCTCTATAATCATACCATTAGGAACCAATCTACCCACCAGCTTCCTTCAGATCGTTCGCGGTCACAAGCTTCAGAGGTGAATAGGACGCCGACTTACCTCAAGCGTCGTACTCTGCCGGCTCCTATCATAGCCTCTCCGCTATCGCCCAATACCACTGGCGTTTCTGTCGAGAATCCTGATATCTCATCCTCTCCTTTCACGACCACAACGCTGAACCGTATCCGACTGCCCACTTCCACACCACTGGAATCATCATCTATACAAGCTGTTAAGCAGCTCAGCGCTTATGCTATTCCTTCCTCGACAGATATCGAACAACGGCTGTCCACTCGCACGCGTCGTGCTAATACATTGGATACCATTCTTCCAAATACCAGTGGATCATCCACATCCTCTGATTTATCATCTATATCGTCTCACAGTAGCCATACTTCAATAGGCACAGCCGCCACCTTCCAGCGTCGACCTACTTCTCTATATGGTCAGCCATCGACTCCTTCACTTAACAGGCTTCGTAGTAGCTCTGCTTACGGTGTTCGAGATGCCAGTCCATCACAAGTACGACCGCTGTCGCCAGACAAGCTTGCAGCATTCAATCCGCCTTCGCCTTCATCCGCCATGTCTCCCAAGCCTTACCGAAGTTCATATATGTCTAGTAAGAAGGCATCGACATATGGCGACAATCTCATTGTTGGTCGCAAATTGGGACGCCATCTACCTCGAATAGCCAGCGGGGACGCCGATGAAGATTGGGTAGAACCGGAAAGTTCGGACAAGATGGAAGAAGATAGGCGGGATCGACATTCAACGAGAGCACAGCGTATCTTGAAACGGGAAGGAGAACTATCGACACCTGAACGCCCGCAGGCTCAGGAGTTGATTATACCTGGAGTGACAAACGCCGACGAGGTTGCAGGCATACCTGGTAGATTGCGGCTATCACGAGATCGAGCGCCAAGCAATCCCGACTCCCCTCTTCCGTCTGCCCGACTTGGAAGAGGCTCGTGGGCGGATGTACAGAGGCATCTTTTGCAAGCTTATGAGTATCTTTGCCATGTTGGGGAGGCGCAGCAATGGATAGAAGGCTGTCTCGGCGAAGAACTCGGGTTCGGTGTCGTAGAGATGGAGGAAGGTCTGAGAAACGGCGTTGTGCTGGCGAAATTAGTGAGAGTATACCAGGGAGATGGGGTCGTGCGCAGGATCTACGAGGTAGGCGTGCCATAAGAAGGATGCCTGCATTGAAGAAGACTCATTCGCGACACAGGCCCCCAAGCTTGATTTTCGACATTCCGATAATATCAACTATTTCTCTGAATTCGTCAGGCAAGTCGGCCTTCCCGAGGTCAGTCGACTACTCGACTCTTCGGCACCTGAATCTGACGGATGTCTTACAGAGCTTCATTTTTGAACTAACTGATCTTTATGAGAAAAAGAACTTTCCCAAGGTCATATACTGCATTCATGCTCTAAGGTATCTCATCCATCTTGACATCAAAATCATGTTTATGATGTTCATCTTTACACACAGTCATCTACTTGCTCGTCGTGGTATGGCGGAAAGGATTGGCAACTTGCTCGGTCGATTACAATTCTCGGATGATCAACTTCGAAAGACGCAGAAAGGCCTCAAGGACGCCGGTGTCCCTATGCCAAATTTCGGTAACGTTGGCAAGGAGCTTGCCAAGGAGATCAATGAAGAGCCCGAAGTCGAAATCGAGACAGAAGACGAACGTAATTGATGCTCTGATCCTCCTTAGAATGATCCAAATTGATATTCATTCGTTCAGGTCGCGACCGTTTGTTGCTTGAGAACGAATCGTCAATTACCGCAACTCAGTCTCTGGCCCGCGCATTCCTGATTCGAAAAACGCATGCGACTCAACGTGCGCGCTTGCAATTAGCCGAGCGATATGTACCACAGCTCCAAGCTCAGTGTCGAGGCGTTCTTTCTCGTCGGATTGTTCAAGATCGTCGACAAGATCGAATGGATCTCGCACCTTGGACTGTCGCCTTACAAGCGACCGCTCGACGTGTTCTAGCCAGGCAGCATCTATTCGCTCGATTGCAACAAATCTTATCTCATTCCTACATCTTCGTTCAAGTTCAGGCTCAGACCCGAGGTTATTTAGTGCGCCATCGCATCGCAAAACTGAAATCTGCTGTCAGAACTAGCAGCATTTCAGTACTCAAGCTACAATCCTTAGCCCGTGCAAAGATCGTTCGGCAGCAGCAAAAGAAGCTGATGAGGGTCTTTGCATCTGATGATGTCACGACTGGGATTGTTGGATTTCAGGCAACTGCTCGAGGAGTTCTCTTGAGACGCTCCATCGCCAAACGGCTCAATGAGCTGGATCGGTTGGAGGTCGCCATCATCTCTTTGCAAGCTCACGTTCAAGGAGTCCTTGTGCGCCGACGAGTTCACGCGCAGCTGTCCAAATTGGAGGATGTTTCACAGACCGTCATTCGAATCCAAGCAGCTGTTCGGACATTTCTGGCCCGAAAGCGTCTTTTGACGCTCATACGAGGTCTTCGCAAAGCTACCCCGATTGTGGTACACCTGCAGGCTCGTGCTAGGGCTAATCTTGCTCGACAACAGCATATCTCGGTCAATAAGACGCTGTCGAAGATTGAGATCGTCTCTTCCGTCGGAGGGTTTCAGGCACTGGCTCGGGCGGCGCTGGCTCGTAATCGTCATCGTGAACAGAACAAACAGCTCGAGTTTGCTGCGCCAGACATCGTCGGGTTTCAGGCCGTTGCTCGGGGAGCCTTGGTTCGGTTGGAATATCGTGCCTGGCGTAATCATCTATGGAACAATCAAGGCGTGGCAATATTTCTCCAAGCGTTGTTGCGCGGTAATTTGTGTCGCCGGAAATTCCGTGCAAAAATGCAATACTATCGATCCCACCTCGACAAGGTTGTCAAGATCCAGTCGCTCTTCCGAGCCAAGGAGACGCGCGAGCAGTACCGCCAACTCACTCTGGGCACAAATGTGACCGTTGGCACGATCAAGAACTTTGTACATCTACTCGACGATTCCGAGACTGATTTCCAGGAAGAGGTTGACCTTGAGCGAATGCGGAAACTGGTAGTCGAGAGAATTCGGGAAAATCAGGCCCTCGAGAGCGACGTGAACGACTTGGACATGAAGATTGCCCTTGTTGTTCAAAATGTCAAGAGTTTTGAGGAGCTCATAAAAGCTCGAAGACGGTATGGTGCTGATAGCGCTGCAGCACATGCAGCAAGGGCATCTGTTCTCGCCGCGCATGGTGATCCTTTCGCTGGCCCGAATACGCTCGATCATGCTGCAAAACGGAAACTTGAGTTGTATCAGCAGCTGTTCTACCTTCTGCAGAGCAAAGGTGAATATCTTGGCAAGCTATTCGTGAAGGTGTCTTTGGACGGGGTGCCAGAGAAGAGTCGTCGAATGCTGGAAAGAGTCGTGTTAACGCTCTTCGGCTACGGACAAGATCGTCGAGAGGACTATCTTTTGCTCAAACTCTTCCAGGTACGTCTCACTATCTGGCTTATTCAGCGTCAAACTCACAAACGCTGTGCAGTTCGCAATCAACGAGGAGATTGCTAACGCAAAATCCATCGAGGACATTGTTCACAATCACCCCATGTACATCAACATAGCCGTGCATTATATACGTCCTAAACAGACAACACATGTCCGAGAATCTCTGCAGAATATCATTCGTGAGCTCATTGATGCCGAGGAGCTGGACTTGGAAGTTGACCCTACTCGGGTAAGCAATATGTTTTCTTTCTTTGAGTCGTGGATTGATATCTGACGAATACTCCTTCCAGATCTACAAGTCAAAGATAGATCTTGAGGAAATGCGGTCTGGCATTGCTTCCACCAAGATCAAGGATGTCACGTTCAGAGAGGCATTGGACGACCCAATCATAAGGCCGGAATATATCCGGCGTAAGTTATGGCGAAGTCTACCGTCTCTTACTTCACTCACTCCATCCTTTTCTAGATCTGCAAGTCCTCCAGTGGTGGACAGAAGCTTTCCTTGTCGCTGTAACCCAGTCAATTAAGAAGATGCCCTACGGTATACGTTTCCTGGCTCGCGAAATGCTGCATGCTCTCCAAGTACGTGTATTCTTATGCTGTAACAGCACTCGGTCAACTAAGTCATATTGTGTTCAGAGTAAATTTCCTAAAGCTACCGAGGACACTTGTGCAACATGTATTGGCCGGCTCGTATATTATCGATACATCAACCCGGCGATCATGTGAGAAACTTAGTTGCGTATATATGCAAAACCTCATCATATCGCCTCTGTTCTGCAGTGCGCCAGAAACTTTTGGTATTGTGACAAGTACTGTCGACATTAGCTCTCGCAAGAATCTGGACCAGATCTCGAAAGTTCTCACCCAGGTCACCACAGGGGTGGAGTTCGGTGATGACAATCCGAGCTATATCCCCATCAATGATTTTGTGCAGAAAGCCATCAAGCAGGTTACTCAATGGCTTTTGGAAGGTACGCCTGATGCCCCATCTTCTTTTGGAAGAGCTCGCTGTAATGTGCAAAACAGTGGCCGATGTTCCGGATGCGGAAACACAATATCATGCACACGAATTTCTTGATGTCACGGTTCAGCCGAAGCCCATTTACATATCTCCGAATGAGGTTTACGCTATGCATACACTGCTCGCACAGCATATCGACTTCTTGGTATATGTTTTACAATGATCGATGTATACAAGCTATTCACCAGAGCTCTCATATAGGCTCCAGGTCGGGATGACACTCTCAGAGTGATTATCCATGAGCTCGATGGAGTGCCACACATTGGTGATGATGAGCTGAAGGACGCAAGAGATCAGGCTATCACGCTTGACCTCACTAATCGCTTTGCTCATGTCAATGGTAAGTGTTGTTTTCATACAGATCCGTATGCTCAACAATAACATATGCATCTCAGATCCTCGAGCTGAAGAGAAAACACTTTGGATCCAGGCGAAGCGTGCTGTGCTTGCCATTCTTCGTGTACAGCCTGGCAAAGATCTGGTCGAGTCCTTGATGCAGCCTGTCACGGACGAACACGAGTTGATATGGGAGGAAGTGTTAGAGACTGAAATGGCAGCCGATCACCAGCTCAAGCATCCGAGGCGTATGCCTTCAACTGTGGCTCAAGAATCTGGTTATCGCTTGGAAGATATTCGATCGTACGATGTCTTTCCGTTCAACTCTACACATGCTGACTGTGTCACAGTCTATCTTTTCGTGAAGTCAAGGCACACGCCATATTCTTCCTTCTCGAATTAGAGAAACAAGGGAAGATCACAAGAGAGGATGGGTATCAGGGCATCCTCAATGCCATCGCAAACGATGTCCGTAGCAAGCATCGCATGCGGTTACAACGCCAGAAAGAGATCGATAGCATGAAAGAAGCCCTACTCAATTTAAGCCAGCGGAAGAAAGAGTTCGAGGAGCAGATCAACAGTTACAATAACTACGTTGAGACTGCTATGGCCACAATGCAACGCGGGAAAGGGTACGGCTTTATTGTTCTATACCTACTTGTTTCTAATTGTGTGTGTTGCAGGAAGAAACGTTTCGTCATGCCCTTCACAAAACAGTACTTTCATTTACGAGACCTACAAAGATCTGGGAAGTCTCCTCAATTCGGGTCTTTCAAGTATAGTGCTCAAGTCCTATACGACAAAGGCGTATTGCTGTCCATTGACCAATTCTCTCCTCGCCAATTCGATAAGATTGACCTTGTGCTATCTTCGAATCAAGTGGGGATTTTCACAATCGAAGTGTTCAACCACACGCTCGGCATCACTAACCGTGTCGCATCGGCCGACATTCGCATGGAGGATCTTTTACAAGCTCAGTTCCAGGACAGAGCATCTCTTTCCCTATTTAATGGCCTCGCAAAGTTCAACCTCAATCTATTGCTGTATCAGATCAATAAGAAGTATGTGCTTTGAATTTGATCTGAATCCAGTGCTGACCTGTTTCATTCATAGGTTCTATGTATGATTACTTTTTGCAAGTTATTAATTTTGTCTTCGTTCTGTGCTCGTCGTACGACATGTCATGTTCGTCTTCTCTGTCGTCATCCTCTAGTCACACAATTCTCTGGCTGTGCTGTGCTGTGCTCTAAACTATGTGCTTTTAACTGCTCAGCGGATCAACTTTTCTTTTCCGCGTTCTATATATCTGCATCATTCCGCTCGCTGCTGTATCCTTTCTTTGTTGGTGAGCCTTGAAACATCTAATAAAGCTATCTTTGTTGAAGCTATTCTCATCTTTATATCAGAATTTTAACCATCATTGCTCAGGGATTCTGGGTGCGTTAAGATAGAATTGCAATGAATGTTTGAGCATTGCTCAGCATTAGCAAGTTCATAAAGTGAAGCGAAAGTTAGGGTGACGGTCGCCGATAGGTGCACGGGTCTTGCCTAGGTCCCACAGTTCTTGATACTGTGTGATGTTGTTTTGACGCCGTCCATCGGCACGCGCTTTATTTTCGTACATGCAGTAGGTGCTGAGAGGCACAGGTTGAGAACAAATTTCGGAGGTCTCATCAATCAAAATGCTCACACGTTGATTGCGACCAATACCCACGCCATGGAGACGAAAGCTAGTGTAATTGAATGCCCTCGTATGTATTTTGGGGCTTGATCTGTTGAGAACAGGTGAGAAACCGAAGTTTCATTGGATGATGAAACTGGAGATGTATATTTACCCTGAGTGTAGACGAACGTGGAAACAAACCCTCTTGAATTTTCAACCCATCAGCGCACAGCTCAATATTCACCAGAATTGACCCACGACATACCCAGCGTTCGCCACCCCGAGTTGAAGAGCCACTGCAGTCGCCTTCTTATAATGGCCGCTGGTATTGTTCGGAATGATGGATAAAATGCAAGGCGCGCAAGGGTAGCTAGAGAATGATGATCTTTATGGAATGCAGTACTGAGCTTATGAATGAATTACGCACAGTCCAGTCGCGATGAGAAAGACGGCAGCATATCGAACCTCGTTGGACTTCGCAGTAATGATGATAATGTATCCTGTCTGATGTCGGTAATGATGATTGACAACAAATGAATCGTGAATTACCAATGATACTGAGGGGAAGGCATATGAGAATCATCGGTCCTCGCATCTTGAACCTGTCCGCTGCGAAAGCGACAACAACTGGGAGGGTTATGAGCGTCTGCGATGTTTCGTCACCCGTGGACATACTTGTGAGAACCGTCGCAGGCACATATGGAGGGACTGTAAAAACACTACAGTTCAGCACATCGCGCGCCTTGGTCCTCACCCCAAACTACCTGTGTGGAGTTGGGCTTGTCCCCCTTCAAATCCAAGTTCGGCGACAATAGTGGGCCTTGAATCATGTCAAAAACGTGGCAAAAAAAAAGATGATTTACTCACAAAAATAAAGAATAAGAGTACAGGCTCACGATCAGGCCCATATACCCTATTCCGGTTAACCATGCCTGGATATCTGTCAAACCTGGAGCGTACACTCAACATATAATGCTCTCGCCCTCAAAATAAAGGCGCTCGCCTCGGAAAACCTCTCTCCATTCGAACTGTTCTTCTTCCTGGTGTACGATAGCTGTCTCGTTGTCAGGGTTTGTCGCGTCATGAGTCTCTACCATCAGGTCCGCGGCATCCTTTTCAGAGCCAATAATCCTTGTCGAGGGCTCTGACAGGGGCGTGCTGTTTGCCGTACGATCCGCGGTCCAGAAACGCTGCACTGTAAATGAAGACCTTGAGCTTCCTGATACTAGCACAGCAGAAAGAAACAGCACGCACGAGCGAACTGTTTCTCCTCTTTGGTCAAGAACTTCGCACTCGATATACTTGCCGGGAGTATCATAGCCGCAAGAACACCCAATAGGCAGGTTGCTATACCTTCAAGGATAAAGATCCATCGCCAGCCGGCCAAATTTCCAACGCCATCCATTTTAATGATAGCTGTGGCCAGAAGACCTGTTTATACTGCGTCAAGCTCAACAGCTTTTGCGGTGCCATTTAAGTCCGTACCTCCGAAAGCACCAGATAAAGACGCTAGGCAATAGCAGTTTTCGGTAAGTATGCTTTTGGCTTACGATCCCTTTCAAAGGTTTACCGGATGCATAGAACACGCCAACCCTGTCAAAACAGACTTGAATTCCCTGATACAAATCAATTACTCATAGAACATACCGCAACTGAAGTTCATGACGCTTGTATATTGTGCTGAGATATAATATCTAAACCAGCTGTAAGAGGTCAATCCGAGAGAAAAAAAAATGAGACGCTCACAATCCCAGGAAGAATACCGCCTTCACATGCGCCGAGGACAAAGCGTACGGCAACTAGCCCAGCAAAATTTTCCACCAGTCCCGACAGCGTCGTCACGACCCCCCATAGAAAGACCAGAAACGGAAGCCAGCGGTTTGCCTTGATCTTTTTGAGAACCCAATTCGAAGCTTGGTAGTCAAGTTTAATGGGGCTGGTCCTCGAGAATAGAAACAACAGGTGATTGTATGCAGGCTACAGACTTACGAAGCTCGATGAGAATATAGCTATCCTGTGCGTCAGTGGATTTATCTCGCGACTTATGGTTCAAGTGAGTACGTACGGGATATAAAACACTAGGTAGAGGCGAGCACGGTCACAAAGAAAAGTTCACTGATATCAGAAAGGTGTGTCTCACCGGCGAGCGCAGTGTTGAACTGATTGCCGTGAAGGCGAGTGTCCTTCTCCAGCCCAGCAATTCTGGTGGAAAAAATCAGGCAACCGTTGCGAGCTTGAACGAGTCAACTACCTAGCATTGCCAACGTTGGTCCGATCAATAAAGTTAGCTAGCCACAACTACACGGCGATGATTAAGCGTTGAATGTTGTTGTTATTTATTTTTCAGGAGCAGCTTACCAGTGCGAGGGGCGGAAGGATATATAGATCCAATTTCTTCAGGATGCTCTTGGTCAAGGCGCGCGTTTCAACAGACGAAAGCTCTGACGACATCGGCATGGATCAAAAATGGATGTGGGCGTGCGGAGACGCGCGCGGACATATCATGATCTCATAATTTATATGCGGGGTAAACAGGAGCTGAGACTCTCCATTTGTCCCTCTGGATCGTTTTCTGATCCAGATTGCGCCGTGAGCGAATGCGGAGATCGTGCCGTGTGATCGAGAGTGTGGGCATGCATCCAGAAGGTGGCCATGGACGGGGGTCACACCCCATTGGTGGCGTTTCTGGCGAGGCGTATTTTGTCAGCTGGCACTGAAGCAGTGTCTGGTGATGCCCTCGGCAAAGGGGACACACAACATGAGCGTTTAGACCTGGCTTTGCCCCAATTCTGCAACTCCCTTACGCCGTCATGCACAGCTCAGGGTCACTTCGGGTGTCTCTGCAGGCTCTGAATCAGCTCGAGCTAATAACATGGGTAAGAATGGACCTGCTATTTCCTGTGTAGCGCACAGGTCTACACAGGTGCAAGTTTAGAGCAGAGGCGCGCAAAATCAGGGCAGCCTGAATCGCATCCGAACGCCCATTCTGTTGGGACGCCTGATAAGGTGAGGATATGGGAAAACAAGTCTCTGCCGGCTGAGGTTGGGTCAAGATCCACATGAAACGGGAGTCGCGACTCATAAGAATAGGCAAGACCGTGGCTGATTGTTGTATTTCATCGGCGGCGGCGTCGAGACTTGCCATAGGCACCATCGCGGTGTTAGATAACGGGCAAGGTAGTACTCATGAGTGCTGCCGGTCACGGTCCACAAATAGGCCATGAGGCCTGGTTTGGGAGGAGCGGAGGTATGTGCGAGAATAAGCCATCCTAATATGTCACCGGGCGTCTTTGTTGCTATAGATAGGCCCGGATGTCGCTTCCGTCTGCGTGCATACACTCATCTCTATTTTGAGCCTGCCAGTACATACCGCCGTGGCAGAAGAAAATAATTCACATCCAAGGAGTGTGTGGGAGCTGCTGGGAATGGGTGAGAACAACACGCCACATCGGATGACAGACAAGTAGCGCGTCGGCTGCGCCCAGGGTTTTTCTGTAAAGGTCCTTCTCTATTAGGCCATTCCACAAGATTTTACAGAAAACTCTAGGCCCTGCTAGTAACACAATAAAGTACAGATTCAGGAGACTATGCAACCGACAGAAAGATAAGCTACAGACCGAGTAGAAATTATAGAGTGAAAGAAAAATATCCTGACTACGAGTCCCACAATCAAAGTAAAGTAGCAACGAGGAATACAAGCCAATCAAGAGAAATCAAGCCACAGGGGAGTGGGGCTACTCTTGGCCTCTTAGCTCTAATCAAAGATTCCTCTTTGACTCGAATTGGGCGGACAAGGTAGCGACCTGCTGATTCAACTTTGTGGTCGATATCACTCCGACAGGCCGCGCCGGCTTCACCCAGCCGTCGGGTAGTTTCTCCTGTCCATACCATTCACTGACATACTCCGTCGGGACTCGACCCTCCTCATCGCCGAGGACCTGACATGTCAGCGCAATCTCGCCCCGGGCAATGACATTGTGGACATTGCTGAGGGGCTGGGAAAGGGCAGCGTCGCGGGCGGCTCGTTCACGGACAAATTCCTCGAACGTGACATGACGGCCGTCGGTCGAGAGACCGAGGAGGTGATCGAGGAGCTGCTTGTCGGGGGTGGAGGGTGCGTAGAGATAGCCCGGAGCGGCGTCGGCATGCGCGAGGGAACCGTTGTGCTCGATTTTGTTGTGCTTTGCAAGGTCCTCGAGATCGAGCTTCCAGCCGTCGCCGCACACGACCACGCCTACAAGGCTGAGGATAGACGCGAGGGGTAGCGATATGTTGTACACCTCGCGCAGGGCGCTAACGAGCTCGACGACCGAGAGCTTGCGGCCATCGTGGGAGCTAGAAACGCTCAATGAGCAGATGACGGTAAGGTGTGATGGGTGGACATACAGGTACGAATGATTCGCGAGGGCATTCAGCGCGGGGCAAGGGGAGCGGCTATCGCTTTCCTCGGCTGGGACAAACGCATGAGAAACGTCGGAAGGGATGGACGGAGGCATTATGTAGGAAGGTGGGGGCCGTGAGGATGGGGTGGGCTGGTGTGTGGGGCAATTGGTGACCGGCAAGCAGTCGTTGGAGGATATATATACACGGGCTGCGCGGGCACTCTGACCGAGGCGGGGGTGCAATGAGGCTGGGTGCGTGCAACGGTGCAAAAGATCACCCAACTCGGCATGGTAGATGCCTGTATATTATATTAGAGGAGGGCAGGGTCTGATCGAACCTAGCTTTGGAATGATTGGACCGGGGCGGGATTTTCATGCACCGGAATGCTTGCTCGTGGCTGCTGCTCGAGTCGTCCATGTCATGTCCGAATCGACGCTTGATCACTTCGCCTCCGAATATCGTTACGTAATTGATCTCCCATAACGAGTGCACGGAATCGGCGACCAAGCATTCGCAGCCTCTCGTTCCATCCCATCCCAATGTCTGCCCCACCTTTCGTTCCATCAATTCCCCCACCCCTTCCTCCAGTATGGACCGAACACGTCGGTAAGTCTGACTCGTCTAGCGGGGCGCACCGGCGTGCCACGGTGTTCACAGCCTCAATTCAGGTCCGAACGGCACCGTGTACTATCACAATGCCCAGACAAAAGAGTCAACATACATCAGACCGTTACCAACTTTTCCTATCGCTCAGCAAGCACCGCCCCTCCCTCCGAAAAAGAAAGAAAAGCCTGCGGTCAAGACGCCCGTACCCGGCACTGATTGGCTCCGGGTCACGACAAATCAGGGCAATATCTTCTACACTCATAAGATCAAAAAGGAGAGTCTTTGGACCGTCCCTGAAGAAATTCAGGACGCTGTCAAGGCGCTTGAGGCAAAGGAGCAGGAAGACAAGCTTCAACAGGAAAGGGGGAAGCTCGAGGAAAGTGCGAGGAGGGTGCAGCTGGAGAGGGAGCAAGAGATCGCCAGGGTCAAGGCGGAAGTCGAGGGCGCAGTCAAGCGAAAAGCTGAACTTGATGTTCCCGTTGACGAGGTCGTCGTCTCGAAGAAAGCTAGGGTGGACGACGACGACGACGAAGCTGACGACGATGATGATGACGACAGCGAGGAAGAGGAGTGGCAAAAGGAGGCTGCTGCACAGTTGGCTGCAGAAGCGGAGGAGGAAAAGAAGCTACGAGAAGAAGAGGAGAAACGAGCCAGAGAAGAGGAGGAAGAGGCAAAGAGTAGGGAGAGTAAGCTCCAGCTCAATATGCCAGAGCGAGTTGATCTGTCCGTCGAAGAGGGCAAAGCACTATTCAAGGTCTATTTTATCATTCATTCAATGGCTACACGGGTATTTGATCCGACGTTTTTGTTCTTTCAGACGTTGCTTCGAGAGAAGGATGTCAATCCTCTTCACCCGTGGGACACTTCTCTACCTCTCTTCATCTCGGATCCTCGTTATGTTCTCCTCCCATCCGTTGCCGCACGTCGCGAAGCATTTGATGAATATTGTCGTGACCGCGCGCGCGAATTGCGGCGATCCCAGGTCAAGAGGGAGAAGGAAGATCCTAAGCAAGAGTTCGAGCGTCTCTTGAACGAGGAAGTAACAAGTACACGGACGAGCTGGACCGACTTCCGCAGGAAATGGAAGAAAGATAGGCGCTTTTATGGGTGGGGGAGGGATGATAGAGAAAGGGAGAAACGTTTTAGGGAGTTCCTCAAGACCCTTGGTGAAAGTACGTGCCGGCTGCTTCTGTCTTTCCGGTCAGCGCTGAACTTTCTCTTCAGAGAAGAGGGCTGCCGCTCAGAAGGCCGAAGCTGACTTCTTTACTTTGCTCAGAGAGAGTGGCGCCGTGAAAGAGGGCACAGTATGGAAAGATGTCGGTAGACCATACCGTCAGCTCGATTCTTCTCCTGCATAGCTCTGATTTCCTGTCTCAATCCAGGTGAAACGACATATTACAAGCGACCCTCGGTACGATGCCGTAGGCTCATCTTCGTTACGTGAAGAGCTCTTCAATACTTTCCTCAAAGCTCATTCGCTCGGCGCAACGCCGCCAGACGCCACACAACAAGATTCTGATGGAGGTGCCCTCGACGGCAATGTTCCTGACAAAGGACGACAGCGCCAAGAACGCATGGAACGCGCTGTCAAAGAACGCGAAGAAAAGATCAAGGCGGAGAGAGGTCGTGTTGAAGCAAGCATCCACCAGTCGCGCATGGGTCTCACTAAAGAGGAGGGCGAACTGGAGTTCAGGTGCGCCGAAATTCTGGCTTGGCTGTTATTCAGGTACTTCGCAGCGCTCATTCGATGACGGCTTGGATATTTGCAGGACACTTTTGACAGACGCGATCCGTGATCCACAGGTACGGCTCTTCTTGATCTGCGAGCTGTTCTGACACCAACTTTTTACAGGCAACGTGGGACGCGGCCCTCCCTCAGTTGAGAACAGATCCACGATTCAATTATTCGCCACTCCCCGTCAATCACCAACTACACCTCTTTCATACACACGTCGGCCAACTCCGTGCAAAGCACCTCAGTAATTTACACGCGCTATTCGAATCGCATGCGCCGTTGCTCTCGATGAGCTTCTCTGCTCTTCCGCTGCCACAATTACTTTCTTCAATGCCTGTCACGAAGCTTGGCTTTGACATCAGTGGGCTGGAGGAAGAGTTCGATAAGTGGCAGAGACAGCGGACACATGACGCTCGGATGGCATTCGACGAGATGTTGCATGAGAATTCGTTCGTGGAATTTTGGGGCAGGTTGGGTAAAATTGGCGGAGAAGGTGTTGAAGGAGGAGTCAAAAGAGACGATATGGGCCTCGAAGACGAAGGGGAGGCTGGAGGCGGCAACGTTGATATGAAGACATTGGCGAAGAACGTGGACATTGGCGATGTCGAGAAGGTCTTGAAGGCAAGGGACAATCGGCTTCACTTACTAGCGCTGGCTGATGGTCTTGTATAGAACGACAAGCGCTACATCAATTTCGAACATGTTCCAGAGCAAAGAGAGCGCTGGCTTCGGGTACGTCCCATTCTCCCAGGCAGATGCAATGTTGATTGTCCTTGGTGGTAGGAATATCTCTCTCAACTCTCCGCTCCAAAACTGTCAGTTCATCTGGCGGACTCGAGCGTATGATGAGCCCCTGTTGTTTTTGCACTATCCGTCATTGGTTGTAGGTTTCGTGGTGAAACGTTCTCTTGCTGCGACCCATCTTTTCGTGAGCTTGCTGCATCGAGTAACACTTAACTAAGTTTTGTCAAATCTATTGGCTATTTCAATATCTGCTATCTCGATGTTTGTTTTATTTCGTTTTACGCTCCTCAGATTCACCTTGAATTGTTTCCTGGATCTAAGAATTGTCGACTGATCACTCTGGCCCAATGCATGTTGTCTGGGTTTGGGGCACTTGACCGTCATATGACTTTGACGATCACGGGGCTCGTACGCGTGAGAACCGTCGCGGTAATGACACGTCAGCGCGCCTTCGGTGCCTTCTGCGCAGACGTGTATAAAGTCCTCTACGTTTCCCTCCGTTCCTCACATTGCCTCTTGCTTGTATCCGATTGACCGAAGTGTCTTGCTGCTGCAAGGATGCGGTTCCTGCGCCCGTTCTTGTTAGGCCTTACTGTATTGTCCTCGCACGCGTTTGCGCAGGAGTTACCTGCAGATGTGCCTCAGGAAAAGCACCTCTATGAGGTAAGCTGTGTTAGCACTGAAGCGTACAAGGTCCCAGGACTGAGGGTGTGTGGATCATGTAGAGCGATGTCGCTCGCCTGCGCAAGATCGTCATCAACAGGTACGTCGCTGTCGAGGCTATAGTCAGCTTTTATTGACACAAGTCACTCGCAACAGTCTTTACTCCCATCGGTTCGTTAGAATCTTTTTAGCTCCCGGAGCCATTCTCAAAGTCCCTGCAGAGATGTGTTCCTCCGTGAACTAATCTCCAACGCCAACGATGCTCTGGAGAAGCTTCGTCTGACGTCGTTAACCAACAAGGAGGTTTGGGATGGCACCAGTCCTCTCAACATCACCATCAAAGTGGTGAAAGATGAAGAAGGCTCTGGTGGAAGGCTAATTATCTCTGGTCAGTATACACATTCTCTCCGTTGGATACATCTCATCTCTCTTTCCCCAGACACCGGCATTGGAATGACTCCCGAGGAGCTGACGAAGAACCTCGTATGTCAGGCTCATGTCACACGCGTTTCCGGAATCTGACATAGGATATGCGCGACTCTTCTTGTGATCAGGGAACCTTGGCAAAGTCAGGTACATCTGAGTTTTTGGCAAGGGCAGAGGATGGCCAGGACACTACAGGCGGCGGCAACCTCATCGGAGCTTTCGGTGTCGGCTTCTACAGCAGGTCTGTCTGATATTTGGCTTCAGCCTCAGTCTCGGTATGTGCAAAGATCTCATTCGAACAGTTTCTTGGTAGCGGACAAGGTCTATGTCGCGTCCGTCGCGCCAAAGTCAGAGAACAACCCAGAGCCGGCTCAATACGTCTTCGCATCGTCATCCGATGACAGCGACTTCACAGTATATCCTGATCCCCGTGGGAAGACGATGGATCGCGGAACGGAGATCACGCTTGTCTTGAAACCGGATGCGCTCGAATATCTTGAGAACAGGAATATCATCACCCTAGTGTGCGTAACAATTTTGCTAACCTCTACATGTACGCGCTCAATAGTATTTTTTTTTGTAGGCACAAGCACTCGTCTTTTTCCACGACGTTCCCGATCTACATCTACAGCCAGGAAGAGAAGCAGGTCCCAGTTGAAGAGACAGAGCCAGAGGCTCCTACGCCCTCGCCTGAGACTGATAGCGACGATGAGGATGAGGCGGTGATTGAAGAAGTCGTTGAGGAGAAAGAAAAGGAGCCTAAAACGAAGACGGTACTGGTGGACGAATGGACCCATTTGAATGCGCAACCCCCTCTTTGGGTTAGGTAAGAATGGTCTCTCTATCTACATTCAATTTGTTTGACCGTTCGGGCTAGGGATCCCAAAGAGATTGAGGATATCGAGTATGAGCTCTTCTATCAAGCGACTTTCAAAGACTTCAATAAGCCTCTTGCCTGGCATCACTTCTCGGGCGACTCAGGATCGGGTGTCTCATTCCGCGCTATCGTCTACCTTCCTAGCAAGCTGTGCGTATTCAATCAGCATCTCAAGCAGACTTTGATTCGATTCTAAATGATCGCCTTTTTACAGGGACGACTCATACTGGCAACAGCCTCTCTTGAGCTCTAGCAAGGATATCCGCTTGATGGTCAAGCGCGTATTCATTACATCTGATCTCGGAGAGGATGGACTGCCTAAATGGGCTAGCTGGGTGAAGGTGGTAGTTGATGGTGCGGTCTCCCATCTTCTATGAAGGGTGCAGCGGCTGATCCTCTCTCTTAGCCGAGGACCTCCCTTTGAACGTATCCCGGGAAACTCTTCAAAACACTGCTTTCCTGAGGCAGATCAAGCAAATCATTGTTAGACGCCTGCTGCAAATCTTCACGCGCATCGCCGACGAGGATCCTGAGAAGTTCGCAGAGGTTCAAAAGGTCTACGGCAACGTCCTTAAGCTGGGCTCCGTTGAGGATCTCAAGAATCGCGACAAGTTGATTCCTTTGACTCGGTTCGCGACCAACCAGCGTAACAGCACGTCTTTAGACGAAGTATGTGCCCCTCTTCGCCTCAATGGCAACACTTGTTCACCATTGACTCCTCACAGTATCTGGAGAACAAGAAGGAAGGACAGAAACAGGTTTGCCAACAACTTGTTTGTGATGATGATAGTCAACTGAAAGTCTCCTGCGTAGATTTTCTATGTCTCTGACATGGGCAAGTCTGTCTCGTCCCTTATGAAGAGCGTGTTTGTCGAGAAACTGCACGCTCGTGGGTACGAGGTCTTATTGTTGACGGACCCCCTTGATGAGGTCCTCTTCCAAAATGTCCGGAAGTGGAAGTAAGTCATGTATGGCACTATCACCGGTCCTAGAGTAACTCATTGTATCGCGATCTAGGGGAGTTCCGTTCCAAGACGTCGCAAAGTCGGGGTTGAAATTCGGCGATGAAGGTAAGCAATATTCGTTGTGAGTGCCAGTATGACGCTCTTCAACTTTGATACGTAGACCTTGACCCTGAAGAAGAAAAGGCCAACCAATTGGCATTGAAGGAAAAATTCAAGCCTTTGTTGAAGTGGTTGAAGGACCAAGCAGGAGACATTGTCCGTGACGGTAGGTTGATAAGAGATTTCCTTGAAGCACTAGGGCTTACGCGTGCTTGGGGAAGTCGTTGTTTCCAACAGACTGGTCTCGAGTCCCTGTGCCATCGTTGCGGACGTTGGCGGTTATACCGCTAACGTTCAGAGGATGATGAGTGGGTGACTTGTTCTGATTGTAGAGTTATTTCTAAGAGTCTTTCCCCCCCCTTTGTTGCAGGTGCATCTAACAACCGGCAGAGCCAGTCCCCTTTGCATGACTTTGCAAAGCGTCAAAAGGTCCTTGAGATCAACCCACGCTCTCCCCTGATCGAGGGTCTCCTGCGCCGTGTGGAGCGACTTCCTTCCGATGAGGAAGAACGAGATATTGAATCAGAGGACGAGCTGAGGGAGGTGTCCGCCATTCTTATTGATGGCGCCCTTGTCCGATCCGGGTTTGAGGTCGCGGATTCTGATGAGTGCGTTACCATCTTCTTCCTTTGTGGTGAAAACGTCTGACCACAAGCAATCCGTGCTTGAAACAGCTTCCTTGTGCGCGTCGATCGCGTTTTACGTCGCTCCTTGGGTGTTTCTGAGACTGCACCTACGGACACGAACGTCAAGCCCGCACCACCCGTCGACCCGGTATTGCTGGATGAGAGCGAGTACGAGCCGAAGCCAGAGATCCCAGAGATGCCCGATCTGCCGGAGGACGACGGCCCGGCGCGCGTGATCGTTCCAGACCGCCTGAAGGACCAGATTCAGATCGAGATGGAGGAGATCGACGAGTTAGGAAATGTCGTGGTGCATGACGAGTTGTAGCGGGGAGCAGTAGTGGAGCAGTGATGAGTGCTTGCGTGTAGAGTGGACGCGAGGGGGGGCGGATGTAAGGTATAATTATTTCATGGGTATTTCAACGCAATGGATCGGATCTTCTTGGACAACAGAATGGACTGCTTTAACTTCCGTTGCTCCTCACTTACCCGCAAAAACTCATGCGAATCATTCGAAGGTGTGTCAGCTTAACTTACATTTCTATTTATCTTCGAGGATCCGGGATACAATGTACCCTACATCACTCTGTATCGACAGGATTCCATGAGATCGCACCAGCCTTGCCACGATCAAGGGAGTTCAACTTTGCCAGGTCTTCTTCGCTGATCTCGAAATCATACAAGTCGGCATTGGACCGCACGCGCTCAGGTTTCGCTGACTTGGGCAGAGGGACAAATCTGAAATGCGGCGGTAAGTTAGTCGGAAGATTGACGGACGCACAATGCTGAGTCAGATCTTACCCTCGCTGGAGCGACCAGCGCACAAGAATCTGCGCGGGGTCTTTGTTGTACTAAGGGTGATAGCGTCAACGTTTGTAGCTGTCAGTCTTTTTATGTGACGTTCCGGACATTACCTTTTTGCACAGGGCCTGCAATACAGGGTCGCCGAAGCTGCCTCTGACGAGAGGGCAGTATGCTTCCACAAGGATCCCGCTCTTGTTGCAGTAATCCACTATCTCCTTTTGTTGGCAGAACGGGTGAAGCTGCGGGGCACGCGGCAGCGACGTCAGGAGATCAGTGAAGGGTGGGTCAGTGGTCAGCAAAGGCGACGTCAGACGTAAGCTAATGCACACGAACCTCCACCTGATTGACAGACGGCAAGTCAAGTCCGGCTTCGCGGATTTCATCGATGTGCTTCGGGCCACTGAAAAGAATGTCGTTCAGTAATTTTCTCAGCTAAAAAGTTGCGGTGAAGGGATTGTGCTCACTAATTGGAGACGCCAACGCCCCTGAGCTTTCCGGCTTTCTTCGCATCTAAGAGTGCCTTCCACGTTTCGACGCGGTTCTCCTTGCCACCGATCGGGCTGTGGATCAAGTAGAGATCAATGTAATCTGCTCGACGCCGCTCCGTCAGCGCGCGATCATATGGAGGCTTGGACATCGTATTCAATTGAGCTGTGACACACCGAATCCAAAATTCTTCAAGGAGTCGTCGATTTGTGACAAAGCGCCTTGGTATCCTCCTTCGAGCTGGTAGATCTTGGAGGCTGGGGGGCTGCGTGAGTACCAGCTAGCTATCCAAGGCAGGGGTAGGAAGATGCGGACTTATAAAAATATCTTCGCGCGGTACACCACTCTCCCTAACGGCCTCCCCCACTTGCTTCTCATTCCTGTACATCCTCGCCGAGTCGATATGCCTGGTGTCGAGAGTGAGAAGTCGTCGCCATGAACGGAGGGTTCCCGGCGTACCTGTAGCCATGTGCGAGGGCGGCCAAGCACGCAGGCTTGCAGTTGTCGTTGCGGAATACTCCCAGGCCGAGGATCGGTATGGCGAAGTCTGTTGTGGGTGTGAGAGCTCAGGGTGTCTGAAATCGCTGAGTCGAAGAGCGAAGGCAGATACAACGCTTACTCGTGAATGGAACGGCCACGGTAGATTTGAGAGTGAGGGCCATGTCGAGAACAGCTAGGGGTGTGAGGAGTGAGAGAGAGGATGAGTAGCTAATTTGGCTGTACTTATATATACCCTGTTCATGACCAACGTGGGTCGGGGAGTGTGAGTCGGATGTGGGTCTGCTTGGGAGTGCGGGTTTATCTTATCAGATAGGATCTGTGCTATCACGTGAACAGTCCATCGGGAGCTTGTGCGGTCGACGGCAGTCAGCTAGTATATAACATCAAGCACACACAACCCGTCCCCTCTCTCGTCTCGAGGAGCTCAATGTCGAAGGCCGCATTCTCGCGCTTGCAACTTGCAGCAGCCCTCATCGGTGTGTATCATGCATCATCTCTTACTCTCAATGGCCCCGTCGGACTCATCTCCACTCAGAATATGACAACGACTCCCCAGACCCCGGTACTACCTTTCGCTCTGCTCATGACAGCGCCATATTCGCGCATCTGCGCAGGCTACCGCGTCCCGCTCCTGCTCCTCGAAAGAGCGCCGACTATCTCGGAGTGAGCATGCCTAGCGAGGGCAGTCAGGGCGGCCGAGAGTCGGCTTTGAGTCATGGACGCGCGAGGAGCTCAATCGACGCGCTCAGGAATCCGTTCGCTGCAGACGGCGCCGCGAGCGAGGACCTAGATGAGGAAGCGAAAGCGATGGAAGTCGATCTCGCTTCGTGGGGACTCGACTCGTTCATGCCCAAAGAAAAGGCGGTAAAGAAAAAGAAGGAAAAGGAGCAGCTCAAGGACCTCCCAAATCCCCATCCCAGCGTTCAGCAAGGCGCTTCTCGTACCTCCCGTGCGCTCAGTATGAGCGCCGCTGACAGCTTAGGGCTCGGTGGTGCCTTTCTGGACTCGGCGCCCACTCCAGGCACCGAACAGCGCCGACGTTCTCTTGGATCCGCTCTCGACATGGCCGATGAAATGCACCCACCCAGACCGCCTTTCCGGCAGCGTCCGTCTTCCTCTCATGGCCCTATTGAAGCTATCCCTATTACTCCTCCCCTTCACGCTGTGCCCTTCCCAGCCTCCTCCGTCCGTTCCATATCACCCATGCCAGATAGTGGTACTCTGCACGATCCCAATTCTGAGGCACACAAGCGCACACATTCTTCGATGAGCTGGAATTCTCGCGGTCTACTCAACGATGAGCCAGAAGAGAACCCGTTCTCGCTCAGACCGCCGTCTCCCAGCCAGGCTTCCCGATTCGACCCAAAGGCAGCGCGTGGGCGTACAACGTCCATCGGAACTGTGGGCTCTCGAAACTTGCTCGCTGAAGACAATCCGTTCGCTCTTCGACCGCCGTCACCCTCTCGCACATCTCGGTTCGACCCTAAAGCGGCCGCTCACGCACGCACACTGTCCAATGTGACAATGGGCTCGCGGATGCTTCTTGATAACGACGCAGCCTCGGTCATGAGTGGACAGCCTCTGCAGCACGCTAAGAATAGGCCATATTCCACTCTCGAATTAATGAGGCCGAAGGTTCTCGTCATGCCGAGCCCTCTGCAAGGTGCCGTAGCGCCCCAACCTCCCAAGGTGAGGGAGGGCTTCCAACTCTCGACCGATGGCACCCCTCTACCTCCTGGCGCCCGCTCTTCTCGCCCGATGTCAACAGCGCTTCTTTCTGGCATACATCCCCCCACCTCAGCTGTGCCGATCGCTTCAAATTCATTCACGCCCAACCCCCGCGCGGACCTATCCCTCTCGCAGCTCACTTTCCGCAACTCGCTCATGGTCGGAGGGCAGCGGGACGTTGCATACTCGGACATAGACGCGCGCTTGCGCCGTGCAACAGAGGAAGGCGAACAGATCATCGAAGAAATTCCCGAAGAACCTGCGCGGCCGGTCACCGTCGTCGTCGACGAGCCAGAGGTGCACGGGCGGCCCGTTGGTAAGCTGTACGGGAAGAGCCTCATCGACGATCTGGAAACGCGCAAGGCAAACATGCGCAGCAAACAACGGCAAGGGCTCATTTTTTCGTTCCCGTTCTCATGTTAAATGATGTTCTTCTAGCGTTTTCACGGGCGATGATCGACCGTCAATGATGGCGCGAGGACAGATTCGTCGACAAAGTACCCTCATCGATCCCGCTTCCTTGCAGCGGCCTCTATCGCGTGATCTCACCGCGCTGACCCCGCATGGCACGAGGCCTCCTCTTGGGAGGCGGCACTCTACCGGTCCCAAGCCGCTTCTCAGCTTCGACGAAAGTGCGGCGCAGGGTGGAACCCATCTCAGTGCGTCTCCTGGAATGTTGCAGACGCGTTCCGTTTTTGGTGTGGATACCCTCTGGGAGCGCGAGATGGCCAGGCTCAAGGAGATGGAGGCAGAGGAGGCCCAAGAACGGCTTCGCGCGGAACAGGTAGAGGCCGCAGCTGCTGGTAAGCGCGACAAGAAGAAAGGGAAGAAGGGGAAAGAAAAGGCAAAACCTCAGGACGAGTCACTCCCGCCTCCCGCACTAGACGCTGATCGACCTAGAGTCTCCGCAGAGCCCCCGGTGCTGCCCACCATCCCCAAAGGCATCACTCGAGGCCCTCCACCGCCCGTCGATGGCGATGACACTGAAAGTGAGAGCGACGATAGTGATGCAGCCCCAGCTGCGAAGCGACCGTCAGGAGAGGGCTGGTTTGCGGGGTCCTCCGATGACGAGAAAGGCAAGGGCGGCCCTGTGCGTACTGTCGGCATCGGCCCGCGGTACCCCAACCGAGGACGAGGGCAAGCACAGGGAGCCAGCTCAGACAGCGAAGAAGACCTGCCACTGGCCGCCACAGTCGATCGTGCGATTCAGCGAGCTACTCGTCTCATATCCTCAGCCCCCGTCGCTGATGAGTCCGACGAGGAGAAGCCGCTGTCGACTTTGCTAGAGAAGACGAAGCTGAACCTTCCTCCAGTCGACTTTGACAATATCCTCTCGCCTTTGGGGTCGGGCTCCGCCAAGGGCAAGCAGCCGGCGGCTCGGGCCACTGCTGCGGATGACGAAGACGAAGACGAACAGCCGCTCGGGCTGCGCGCGTCCAGGATTGCGCCTATGGCACCTCACACCGGTGCAGACGAGGACGAAGATGACGTGCCGCTCGGGCTGCGCCCGGAGCAGCAGCGGAGGACGCAGTACCACATGATGCTTCAGCAACAGCAGCAGCAGCAGCAGCAGCAGATGATGCTCCAGCAGATGCACACCGGTATGATGTTCTCCAACCCATCGCTCATGGGCTCTGGCTTCTTTGGTCCGCCCATGGTGCAGCCGATGATGATGCCGGCCATGCCGGCTCCCCTAGTTCCCAGCCCTCCGCCCTTGCAGGATAACGTGAAATTCGGGCGAGTGGATAAGTGGAGACATGATGTTGCTGTTGAGGGCCAGCCATGATCCTTGTATATTATCGATTCGTACCTGCATACCCCTTCCCTTCCTTGGTCCATCCGTCTACTCTCGTTCTTGGTCACGTTAATTCGCATCGGACGATCACATTATAATACTCTCCTCCTCAGGTAGCATGGTCAACGGCAGCTAGTTCTGTTCTAGTATACTTGCATTGTGAAAGCAAATATAGCAGTATAGGCATCGATTCTTGCGAGAATACGAGTAAGAAGACGACACAACCTTGAACTGACGAATCTCTCGTTTGCTTTTGACTCACTTCCACTGTGACTCTGAACTATATCCTCTCTCGGAGGCCGCTTCATTCACCAGGTGGGAACTCGATGAAAGCTACGATGGATGTGGATTTCATATGGCCAACAACAATCGTTCATCCAGGGCAACAGTCAAGATGCATCTGACGAACCGGAGTTCTTCGTCTTGTTACGCAGCGGCCAGCCTCGTTTGTCCAACATTATCGCACAGTAGAAGCAAATACAGCGGCATAGATACGAATGTCCGCGAGAGATCTATGCGAGAGGAAATAAGCAATGGGAGGGATAAGATGGGGAAGGTGATTCAATGCATGCAGGTATCAGTGAGGAAGAGGTGAAAACGACAACATGGCGGAGAGGCAATCAGCTGGCACAAGATGAGAGAACTGGAAAAGAGGGGGGAGGGGGATTGTGGGTATGGGTTAGAAGTAATAAGAGTCAAGCGGGAGAGCGAGCGAGCAAGTAACTGATAATCACACACACACACAAACACACACACAGAATCACACAGACTGATCGTAAAACGGTACACCGAGACAGTTCAATCAGACGTCATGGAGGGTGGAGGGATTTGCGATCCATAGCCTCCGCTTGGGCACTGTGACGATGGACACGTCTCGCCGATCCATCTCCTCCTCGATGCGGCGCTGTTCATCTTCTTCAGAGCCAGGATCGTCCTCGGCGGATGGTCCAGGGCCACCGTGTGAATTCGAGTAGTAGTCGTCCTCGTGGGCTGCCCGGAAAGGCGGCTGCTGCAAGTACGGTCCGCGTGAATCAGTTGGAAAGGGGTACTGGTCAGTCCCCGCCATGGACAGCGGGCGGGAGGGGCTGGGCGTCGTGGTCGCTATAGGCATCTGTCCTTCGCCTCGCACACGAATCAGTAGCACAGTGAGCGTGGAATTCCGTGGTCTGCCTGTCCAGGCAAGCCAAACAAGCAGAGCATAACAGGCGATTGTCCAAGCCAGGAACACGGCAAAGGTAGCCTTGGGAGCACGGTCCCAGAGAGCAAATAGAGACAGGATGCACAGTGCTAGTATAAGGGCGTGAAAAAGCGTGTGTAGTACGACCTCGGCCATCGGAGGTATGGTAGCGTGTGGCGGGGGTACTGATGGAGTTCCTGCCATCAGTGCTTGCGTGCTGAGCATATCCGTGGGGACGGGCGTCTGCGGCACCGTACGATTATTAATCTGATGCAGCGCATAGTCCAGCTCTCCCTAATTCACAAAGACGGGCATAACACGCCGATTACGTGTCTGTGGCGGAGAGACAGAGGGAAGCGTACTCACTACTGCGTTGACGCTGCGCCTGCGGTCGAGCCAGCTGAGATCACCTAGGCTCCGCGGAGCGACCGGTATGCGGTGCTGGTGTGAAAAGTCAGACAATGTAAGCGTGCCCGTCGTGCTGTGGTGGCGGGTGCGCTGGGGGCGATTGACGACTTCAAACGCGCGCTGGGGACCCTCCGATGCTTCCGATTCCGTTGCGCTCTCTGTCGACGTGCGCGCCTCCCTGCCGCGTATACCGGGGAACAGGCCCGGCCCGCCCCACGAATGGAACCGCCGCCGCTGAGGGCTGACCTCAGGCTGGGGAGATGCCGCGGCAGAGCGCCCGATGGACTGTTGTCCGGGGGTGCCGGGCGTTCTGTACGAGTTGAGCTTCTCAGCGGTATCGGTTGAATTGGCGCGTGACCGTCCGCGCGCCAACTTGCCTTCCTCTCCTTTCGCTGGTGCCCCAGAGAGACTTCGCCATCCGACGAACAACAGCGCAAGGACAGGGACCAACCCGTAAAGGGCAATAAACAGTACGAGGCCGGCTTTGCCATGAGCGGTCTTGAGGACGCCGTCAGAGAGGGCACGTTTTGAGAGACCACTGTTGGATTTGGTCGACGTCATCGAAGTGAAGGAGAAAGCCAGGCCCGCGATACCAATGCCAAAGGCGGCTAGCGCAACCAGTGCAGAGCTATATACCAGACCGATCGGACTGTGCGAGGCCTGTGAGGAGAACACCGAAGGTAAGGATAGTCGGTAGAGGATGACGGCAGGAAGAAGTAAAACGACGGAGAGCGGGGCAAGTAGCTTGTGCGAGAGGGATGTATCATACTGAACTAGAGACGGTGTCAGCGGCGATGTCCCAGAGGGAGAAGTCGGGGACGTCGTGCCAGAGGGCTTGGCAGAAGAAGTTCCGCTAGTAGTTGTAGGAGTCTGAGTGAGAGCGGCAACGCAGCTGGACATATACTGCACGGTCACGCCAGCGCCATTGGCGTTGATACCGGTCTGCAATTTTCCATCGCTGAAACCCGACCATTTCTGGCCCGACGATGTGACCGAGCCGTTGTAAGCCCGCAAGAGCCAGAGCTCATTCTGGTAAGTTCCAGAGGCATCACGACCACCAAACACAAGAGTGTCAGAATAGCTATTGCGAGATGAACCGACAAGACCGATTGAAAAAGAAAAGGCAGCAGCACCCTCTCGCGGCGATGGGTACGTGACTGTACCATCTGTGCCTGGGTCCCCAGCGGGTAATATTCGGGCCCACGAGCCCCCATTCATATCCAAGACATCCTGTTCAGTCAATTTAACGTAAGCGCTTCAAGGTTGAGCAAGTAAATAAACGCGACCGACCACTTCGCCCTTTTGAAGGCCTCCGTTATCATTCCACTTGGAAGAATCGAACAGTCCGAGAACAACAAAGACTTGAGACCCAAAATTTGACAAGGCTCTGTTCTCGTTCGGGGCTACGGCCGGGCCTACGCGGGGTGCGATACATGTGGCTGGGGTGATGGATGACCCTTTGGGAATATTTAGTACATACGAACTCTGCTGAGCACACGATGCTGAAACGTTAGTCGTCTGAGTGCATCCGCCGACTGCGATGACCTGCTGGGAGATGACAGCACCTCCCACACCGGACATCGCAGGCAATGAAGTATCTATCGGCTGTTGCACCCAAGTAGCATCAAGCGCGTTGCGCAAGTTAGACGATAGGGTCCCCGTGAGCTCGAGCTTCCAAGTGTCCGAGATCGCCACAGGGCCAGAGCTATCGACACCACCTGCAAGAAAGAAGGTGTTGTTTGGAATAGGTGTGGATGTGTTGAAGCCAACACGAAGATCGATTCCACCGGCTGCACCCCAGCGGGCAGGTCCTCCTGCGGGAACGTTGACTTTCGCCCAAAACTGATTATTGTAGTCATATTCCTAGATGATTATGAGTCGGGTGAGGATGTTCGGTGCTAGCTCAAAAGCGACTTACCCAAACGTCGGAGAGAGGGCCACTCGATCCTCGTCCTCCAATGACAACGTGACCGTTGCGGCTGGTTGTGTCTGTAAGTTTGAGCACGGGTGTGAACACTTATAGTCACGCACTAGCTGGCAGCCGAGTCAAGGCCACCGATGGCAGCACTTCTGGGATCCGGAGAACCTTCGAATCCAGAGGGAGGATTGGGCGTTGCCCAGGTGAGAGTGTTCAGATTGAGACTACGAGGAGAACAGTAAGAGGGTTGTAGCGTATGCTTGTACTCAGAGAGTGATGACACACAGGTGCGTTCCGTCCTGAGGCACGCCTGTCTGGGACTCCCCACCAAAGATTAGAAGGTTCCTGCTTGTATCGTCATAGCCGATGGAGACATCCTTGAGCGGTGGAGGTGATGACCCCTGGAGCTGTGGTGTGAGGTTGATCCACTGGAGTGGAGGGACGGGAGTGCTTGTAGAAATAGACTGCGCGTTTGCGGTGAGAGGCGGCAGGGTTAGACATGAGCTGAAGACGGCGGCGAGAAGAAGATCATGATGTGATCGAAGCTGAGGCATCGTTGTCGTAGAGTCATGCAGAGTAGTCGAGAGGAGAGAGGCCGAGGAGAGAGGCCGTGCTCGCTGTGAGCGACAGGATGCGTGGGCGGACCCACGGCTCAGCCCTGGCGGGAACGAACAACGAACCCGGCCTCACGCCATCCGGCCGCCCCGCCACACCGCCTAGCGCTTCAAGTTCAACGTTCAACACCTATCCCGCCCCCGTCCGCCGTCTGCTTTCACACTCTGCCAGGCCACCGCACAGGCTGCCCAGCTTCCTGTCTGGCTCAGTTTAAATCTCGCATCTTCTGTCCCTGCCGATCATGATTAAGACGCTACCCTGTTCAACTCCAACTCCAAGCATGATGCTCCATCGCCGCTCATGACGGCCGCATCGTTCCTCTCTAGCACTCTGTCGGAGGGGTCCGCCATCGGTTAGATACGACCCTGTTCTGCGGTAATCTTATAAAGAACATTTGTCTGCTCCTCTTGTAGTTTTACTATATGAATCCTCCGTTCTGTGTAAGCCCTCTCTAAATTAAATAGTCTCCCACTACTCATTATGGTCTCTCACTATCCACGATTGGAAAAATATCCGCGTGAGAGACTCCTCCAGTTTCTCGCAGGCCCCAACCCAGACATCTCCAAGGCGAACGCTCTTGCCGATATCCTTGCCTACCCCACATCAAAGCGGCTCTTCAAGAACCTCTCAGAGCTTAGGCATGATGGGGTCCCTAAACGGCCCCAAAATATTGCTCTTATTTTCCACGCTGTTACAGGAGAATTATGGACCGAGAACGCAAAGAAGGGGAAGCCCCCATCGCTCAATAAATCGAGCGGGAGATTTGGATACAATTCTCAGACATGATGAAAGTGGAACATGTTCGCCTTTTCCCCCATTACAAGTATCGTTCCAGGCGCCGACCGAAACCAGAAATAGGGGCATTGCCGCAGGTGTATAGGGAGTGTTCTTATGAATGCAAGGACTGCGTCAGTTGACCTGTGCGTTGTTTGCAGTCGACCGCCGTAGACTTTCCTATCAGGACACATCTTGGACCTGTGCATAGATCGAGTGAAGCCTCGAGGAAGAAGCACGAGCAGCCTCAACAACATCCCTACAAGCGCCCCAAACTACAAGGAGCATCAGCGAATTTGGAAAGCCTTGACCCTCCCTCGTTCCCAGTCGCTGAGAAGATCTCTCCGGTAGCCTCGGGAAGTACCCAACTGGCCTTTCCACCTGTAGCCATGAACCCAGAGAATGTATTTTCTCCGCCGATGCCTCCCGCATACCCTCCACCCAGGCCGCATGCATATTCTCCACACCTTTCCAACGATGCCGCATTAGATCACCTTCCCTCAGACGCGTTTTCCTTTTCGCCTACAGACGGTCTATCTACACGTATCTACCCTCCGTCCTCTCTCTTTGACTCTTCGTTTGACATGAGGGCTTATCCATCTGACGTGCCATCAAATGACTCATATGCGCATCCTACGATCCCCCCAGAATCCTTTTCCTATCCCTCGCAACCACAGCCGACACCGACCATTCTGCCAGGGCAGCCGATGCCAGCGTACGCTGCCTGGGGATTCCCCTCTCAAGAAAAATTCGATGATTGGCGGAGACAATCGGTGTCTCACTATCCACGATAGCTATCCAGGTTATATGGCACATCTAACGGACGAAACACACGCTCTATTGCCCAATGGGTTTACTCCTTGATTTGATCGTTCATATTCCCAATAGTGCATAAATGGATACGATCTTATGCGATCCTACGGTCCTAGGGCGCAGATAATTCCGCCGGATTACCGCGAGCATCTGAGAGTCGTGAACTTGGATCGGAGTGCTGGGATCGCACTGAAAGCTGTAGTATGATCTCTGTCCGAGTGTTTTTACCCGAGCATATGTAATTTCGACGAGCTTCCATTTTGATCTCGATACTTACTTATACAATAAACTATGGTTTCTGTGTCGCCTGTGTACGATGGGTCAAAAGATCTTTCTGTTTTTTCTCACTCTCGGGTTGTACCTCGTCGCCGCGGAGCAGGGACACGGTGATTGCGCGATCTCACCAGTCCTGGATCTCGGCGTCTTTGGTTATACGCGTGTGACTACGGCAAGCGAGTGGCGAGCGCTCCTTTCTCACTGACCATGAGCTCCGATTTACCGCCCAAACGCGTCTTCACGAGTCAAGTGCACTCTTCCAGATCTTCTTCTTTCACGGCATCTTCAACGAGCCTGTGAGTACCATCATGCATGGTAGCGAACATCTGATAGAGGCAGATCCCTTTCTGTTTCCAACCACGCGCGCTGGCACTGGCACCGCTACGCCAGCATCTCAGATGACTTGACCACACGACTGCAGAACGTGGGATCGCGTGTTCGAAAGAGTGAGCTGTCTTTCTCGTTTGTGAACAACAAAAAACGCGCTTTCGACGCGCTTGATGCGTGTTGTTCTGAACTGGCTACGACAGGCGTGACAGAGGGCTATATTACCGATCGCTCCGACTCCGCTCAGTCGTCAGGCAGGGCATTCAATAGGACAACCTCACAACCTCACACCTCTTTCAGCGGCTATCCTATCTTCCAATCGTCTTTCGACACCCTACGGGCTGTGTACGCTCACCCAAATATCACGGGAATACCAGATGGTCCGTCCGTCCTTAAACGCCCAAGGGGAGGCGCAATGATAGACGAAGAAGTGTCTGGGGAGCTCGATGATGATCAGGAAATGGAGAAGGGTGCTGTGCGGAGTGATAGCGAGTTGAAGGCTGCTATGACATCCGAGAACACCGCGGTACTGCGACCCATGAAACCGCTCCGACGCACAGCTAGGCCGTTCAGGCAAACCCAATCTCTCCCTGCTGCCGCCTTTGGCTCCTCGCTTGTTTCTGGTAATCAGAAGGGCGCGGGCTTCTTTACCAAAGGCTCTTGTCATGAGGAAGAAGACGATTGGAGCGCCGCGAATTTTCCAGACTCACAGGGACAGAGTTGTAAATGACTCAGAGAAACGCCCCTTTATCATTCCATCGAACAGAAGCCGAAAAATCGGCAACCGTATAGCAACGTCCATCCTATCTGATACAAGCGACATGGACAGTCTCCGCTTTGCATTTGCTTGTTCAAGATTGTCCCGTTCATTTAATTTGGGTGGGTGGCACTCGTTTTTTTCCGTATCGACCTGAATTGGTGTGGTTGCCTACAGTCCATGTTGTCTTTGTTGTGTCTGTTATTCAAATAAACAATTGTCGGATCTCCATACTTTCGCTCCGTTATGACAATATGTCAAAGTGCATGATTGTCTCAATCGCTTAGCACTAGCGAGCCTCGAAACTTCATCAATAGACCGTAATGCTACTCATCACGAGTAACGAGCTTCTGCATCAGCGGTGATGGGATGCTCAGCAGGTGCCTCTTCTACCCCAAAGATATCCCACAGCTATCCGAACGTCGCGACGTCTTTCCCATCTGTCAACAGGAAACCGGTGCCGAGCCGGTAGGCGACTGGTCCCTGGACGCTGTTTATCACGCGTTCATACGTAATTTTGTAAACAAGGCTGGTCGGGGCCCCCTTAACACATCCTGGTTGTAGGCGTCTATGTTATCGCAAAACCCGATTTTGTTTAGCGTACCTCCTGTCCTCGCTGGTGCCACCCTTCGGGTTAAATCTCACCACAGCCCTCTTCTTTCGGCATGTATTGTTCTTCGCTTACGATTTCACCCCCCGCCAAAAGAATAGGAAACCAGCGTGGCGGTCCACAAAGTTCTTTCGGTAAACGAGTCACGCCTTGCAGGCGCCACTTCAGCTCCAGATATCTCACTCCCGTCCCTTCATAAAAAGCCTGACATGCCCTCTTCCTTCCCAACATCTTTTCCCCCTTGAATTGCCCCCCTTCGCTAACATCTGTTCCCCCTTCGCCATGTCCTTACATCTAGAACGCGAATTGCTTCACCTCAACTCTCCCTCCCCTATCTCTAACCTTCTATCTGAGGCTGTCGACAGCGACAGGTCAGCTAACGTGTGAGTCCACTTTCCTCAATGCTGTTGTGCCCGCCTCATGGGATGGGCCGGCTTTGTCGTTCTGCCTTATGAGAACGTGGGACTACTTTGTTCTTCCCGTTACGGTAGTCACCGTCGCCGCTCGCTAACTTTGTCGAATTAGACTCCGCTATCGTCATGTCGGCGATGGATCCCGTCGCCCGACTGTGTCTCTGCCTCCGATCGCGTCTTTGTTCCTGAATGACCGTCAAGAAGCGCAGTATTCTGATGCACACCAGACCCCGAAAACTTTCCCTTCGTCGAACTTCACTTTCCGTGTCAGTCACACTCGGGCTGGGGTACGAGAAAATGCGCTTCAACGGACATTGCAAGCAGTTGGCCTCCAGTCAGTCTTACCATAGTGTCTTTTCATTGAAGAGACTGATTCGGCGTGGGCCACAGCAAACTATCGACGACGAACACCGTCGCGTCCTACAGTCGCGATACCTGTGCACCTGCCTACCCTGCAATCCACTCTGGTGACAAAGGAAGGAGCTTCAGCTGCGCTGAAAGGTGGGCAACAGCCTTGTGCTCTTTGGCGTAACTCATATCTTTGTCAAAGTCCTTGCACGAGGGATTGCTGCCGCAGCGGCATGCAACTGCCTCGTGCTGATCTGTTCAACCCACCCGCAGCTCCTAGAGAACACTCCGTCGCCATGAACTCTTACATGGCGCCGAGCTACTTTCCGTATTCGTATCCCAGTCACCGGGTTCCATATGCATACGATACACGCGACCAATTGCAGATCGACGCAAGGCGCAACACTTTGGGCGGTAGCACGTAAGTCACATTTGCGGCACCCCACTCTCCTTTGCGACTCACCGATGAGTTTTATAGCGTAAGGTCGAGCGACACATATTGGAGCATGCCCGTCACCAAATACTGGCCGAGTGAGCCGACAAGGAGGCCCTCGAATGATTTTCTGTAAGTTCCATCATTAGCAGAGATCATAGTTATTATTAATGCAATAAGCGATTGTGACAGCGCGGACACGTGTAGTGATAGTAGCGTCTATGGCAATGATCATCTCCGTCAGGCAATGGATGCCTCTGCGTCAGTGACTTCGCCATCGTCATCGCCTTCTTTAATTCTAATAAACTTCTTGGCAGCTCTCCAAGGTCGGAGCGTCCTGCCCAGCCTTCAGTCATCAAGGTGCACTCGGAGTCAAAGTCGGCCAAAAGACAACCAAGTCGGGTCGCGAAGACCGCAGCAAAAGACAAAAATGCTTGCATTGTCTCTAAGAAGAGGAAGAGCGTCGACTGTGAAGACGAGGAAGATGAACTCAGCGATGAGGACTGTCAGCGTAATTATTACAAAAATGGCGTCAAGCTGGAGGTCATTAAGCTTCCCGTCGACTACGACACGGAAGAATGGCTGAAGTCCATCGCGACGTCCGACAGCGATAAGGGCCCATGGGGTTGCACGTGGAATACCAGGCAGAATGGTCGGCGCATGACATGCGCGTATGCCTCAAAGAGGCATCTGGTCAAGCGTCACATCGAGGCCACTCACCTCCACATCAAGTAAGCATTTTCTAGCCTCAACTTTGTCTCCGTCCACGCTGATCAGATATGTGTAGGCGCTTCATGTGTACTTGGTGTGGGAAGACCTTCACGCAGCGCAGTAACGCTGTTGGTTGTCATCTCAATACTCAGTGCGTATATGTTCCTTCGTAGTGCCTTCATTTACCAACTCCCTGCATCCCTCATCAGCACGGGCGAGCACCCACATAAATGCAACTTTGTTGGCTGTGCCGAGCGGTTCAAGGATCCATCTAAGAAGCATAAGCACATGCAGAAGGTCCACAATTATATGCCGAGTGAAGGCAAGAAGAGGTTCAAGGCTGGTACCTGCTCCCCAGCTCTCTAGGATCATGAGTCTCTCCCTCTCTAGTCGGCGTCGGGATCTACTCCTTCTTCAAGGTCTAGGTCTTCCAAGCATTAATGCAGTCCTTTCCATTCTATATTTGTTGAATTTTTGAACGTTTGGCTATTGTCCTATTTCTAGTGTTTCATTGTCACTCTATATGCTGTTTCTGTTGTCTTCTGTTGTCGAACTCTTCCAGCCCCTCAAAAACAACACAGGATCAGATTATCGCATAGTCCAGGCCAGAAACACATAATTTGGGTACAGAAACACCCGGATCGTAATATGATGAGCAAAGACAGCAGTTCGACAACAGAAGACAACAGAAACAGCATATAGAGTGACAATGAAACACTAGAAATAGGACAATAGCCAAACGTTCAAAAATTCAACAAATATAGAATGGAAAGGACTGCATTAATGCTCGGAAGACCTAGACCTTGAAGAAGGAGTAGATCCCGACGCCGACTAGAGAGGGAGAGACTCATGGGTACAGAAACACCCGGATCGTAATATGATGAGCAAAGACAGCAATATGAGTTTCAAAAAAGCAACCAGGTCTGCGCCGAAAACAGTTGGTTAACCGTTGCATTCCGAGGGGCCATGCGGCAATGTGGCCTACCTGACAGGCACCACAAAAACGAGGATACATATGGACACATAACGTTTCGCGCGTCAATTTGAGAGCAATTTACAAATGCGAGCAGCTTCGGGTAGCTTCGCACAGCGCCCAGAGTACCTCCATTTGTCTGGAGGCAAAGGTCTCAATACTCGATGCATCGGGCAGTGGTCTCTAAGGAAATTCCTGGCGCTCGGGAAGATGTCCGAGGGTTGGACCCCGGACACAGGCGAAGCTTCACGACTGCTTCATGGTCTTCGTTGGATTCATCCGCAAAACACTCGATCAGGACCTGACTACTGGCGAAGTGGGAAAGAGTGGGAAGGGCATATATATGTACAGACAATTGAGAGTCATAGTTCCAAACGCGCGGTATCCAATATATAACTGGACTGCTCACCAAGCTATGGGACATTGGCCTGGTGCCGCGTAGGGATCCTCGATTACCGCCGATCCCAGTTACCCCGTAAGTCGTCCTGCGCCTGCAAAGCTGCAAGGTAGACCGTAAGCTGCGCTGGCGGGCTCTACAGATCTACTGTAGCACCCTGCCAACGAAAGCCATGAGGTGCCAGGTCGCATGGTCTCGATCGCCAGATTAACACTCCGACAACTCCCAGCTCGACGTATTTTTTTTCCACGGACCCATCGTTTGTAAAACAGATGTAACTCCTCATGGCCTCATGATTCAATCAACATATTTGGAAGTCGGTTACCGCCCAGGTTTCTCTCAGCGCCTTCCGATATCTCATCGACCATCATAGATCCTCGTGCGCCATATCATGATCTCCTCGTGGAGGGCTGTTAAGGCTTCCGCTAGCAAAGCGAACGATTCCTGTTGCAGGACGCCACTGGTTTTTGGGCCTGCCTGATCGCCGTATCCATCGGGCAATCGTCTCGATAACAAAGCACAACACAGGCACGCTGAAGCTTAGCGTCTCGAGACCGACATACCTGGCCAGTGATGTTCAGGATGGCTAGGATCAATGATGCAGATCGGTAACAATGTCATCGGTAGACCTGGGATTCTTCTTGTGTTTTATCCCAAGACAATCTCCTCGGCGACCTGCCCAAAACAATCAATGACTCGAATAGGCAACTAATAAGGCGCCTCACCTGGCACATCCTGTTTGTCAGGTTTCAGAAGTCGTGAGATACTGTATTATACGCACATAAAAGGAGAGCCTTCTGCGCCGCGGGAACTTTAAGCTCAAAGTTTGCTCCCGGCGGCGGGAGGGACTAGTACCCCGATAAGCTATCGAGTCTTTTAAGCCACGGGAACTGTATGAAGGCCCTTTCAACTGGGCTTCCGTGTCCGTGAAGTCAGTTCTTCGGCTTTGTCCTGAAAATAGATCCCCCAAGAATAGATCCTCCAGCAGTGCCACTTTTAGCATATCGGGGAACCTCGGGGAAAGTTGTACCAAGTATGAGTTAGCCGCCTCATGTCAACATAGAGGGAGACGTGTCCCCTTTAAGCTATTCAGGATCTGATGAGTGAATATTCGCGTTTACGCAACGTATCAGATCTCTGACTGACCTCCCAGATGAGCGTGAAGGTTCAACGTCCAACTATGAAAACGTTGTTGTGGGGCGGCGTCGGCACGTGACGGCGAAAGCAACGTAGTGGGAGCCTGGGTAGAAATTACGTATGCGATCGAAGGAATGACGCAAGGCAGCTTGTGGCGTCGGTGGTGAGATGTGTGATCATGTTCTTCAGCTTGATCCATGTTCATCAACGCTTTCCTACTGACAGCGTGCGCACTGCCGACCTTTGGGACAGCCTTCTCGGTCCCTTTGGTCGTACAGAGACCATGGGAGTCTGATCGCGTTGCAGACGACATCAAGGTCCCCGTGGTCTTGGGTGTCATGTCCCGTTGCCCCGACGCTCTGCTCTGTGAATCCGTCTTCGACCAAGTCCTCAAAAAGACTTCCAATAAGGTCGATTTCTCGCTGACATACATCGCCCAGTACGGTGATCATTGCTTGCCAGAGCTTTCTATATTGATGTGAACTTTAGTGCTAATTCTACAGAGCCAAACTTTGGTATAACATGTATGCATGGACCTGACGAGTGCGCAGGCAATATTCAGCAGCTTTGCGTCACAAAGTATCATCCCTTGCAGACATGGTGGGAGTTCGTCATGTGCCAGCACTACCAGACCCGCGAGAATATCGGCCGACCTGACGTTGCCCTCAAATGTGCGCGGGCAGCTCAGATTAATTGGGACACAAGTGGTCCGGGCCAGTGTGCAGGTCTAGATGCGAGTGGTAAAGCAGATGAAGGTATTCAGCTCTTAAAGGAGAGTATCGCTGCGACACAGGCTCTGGATATAAGGTATGTCACCTCAGATGTGGATGACATTATGGCGTTGACCTGCTTCACAGCAAAAGCTGCACCGTTGTCATCAACGGTGAACAGGTGTGCATTCACGACGGAACCTGGAAGAAATGCGAGGTATGTCGATGTCAAGATTCCAGCTATTCAACCTGATGAACCGCCTTTGTAGAACGGTCATACTCCTCGCGATTTCATTCGTCAGATTGACGAAGAATATGCAAGACTGAACAATTTCTCACTTCACCTAGAAGATGACGAGAGTCTCTAGGTCCTTCCATCACCTTACGATACATGACACGGCGGATCCATCTCCATTGTTAGCCCCCGAGGATGAGTTCATATATGATAACGACAAGATTTAGTCCTATCAGTGGTACTGCAATATGTTGGCTTTGTGATCAGCATGCTTCAAACCGTCTGATTTCGAGCGTGTGCACTTACTGCGCATGAGCGTTCGAACTGCACCAATGAGATTGATTATGCGCGCTTTCACGCCAACATCCTGCCCTCCACCGAAACCCCCTGTTTGGTCGTAAGGTTGCTGAAAGCCAGCATTCACATTCTGCGGTGGTGCCGAGGACCAGCCAACTAGAGATATGTCGTGCCAGTCGTCAGTATGTCTGCCAAAGGTCCTGAACCCTTGCGACACGTACTCCTTGCAAGAAATCGGTCCTCGCTCAGTACGGCCATGGCATTGATGAGAAGGAGGGCGATGTACAGTATACTGCCGAGGGTCAACATGTTGAGGTAGCCGCAAGGGCGCGTAAGGAGGACAGTCGCGTGTGTATTCGTGGTCTTCAGGAATGACAGAGCTCCTCCAAGACCGTTTGGGAAGGTGGGGATTGAGACTCCGATCCAAGCTCTTCTTCAAGCGGCCATCATGCAAGCTATAGGCCGCAGTCTACGGAATGGTATGTAGCGCACTGACTCAGACTCATTCGACGTTCACGCTCATCATTGTATCTAACACGTGTGGAAAGCTGGGCCGCTGACTCGTCCTTTGCATCCTATCGCCTCGAGTTCCCGTGGCGTCAACTTCGATGGCCGTCGGCAGTGCGTATGATGTCCTATTTTCCACCCGCTCTTTGCGCTGGAAGGGTTTAAATCTTTGTCTATTTTCTAGTGCTTCTATGAATCCGCTCGACTGGTTTCGAAGGCAGATTAATCCCACTGTGCGAGACAGAAAGTCCAATGCAGACATAGAGGTTGCGAAACGAAAGCAGGCAGAGGAGGGTACATTGAGCGTCTTCGACTCGAGTGCAGCAGCAACGGAAGATAAGAAGCCAGCTGCTGCGAAAGACACGTCGATGGTTGTGAAGACGCGTAGTGATCACGTACGTCGCCAGCTCGCCGCGTTGACTCAACTGTTCACTGACGTTGGGTGCTCCAGCACAAATACTCGACGGCGAACTTCAAAATCTCTCACAGAAAGCTTAATAAGATTGGCCGGCAGATCTCTGGCAAGCCAATTGACTCTGCCATCTTGCAGATGACGTTCAGCGAGAAGCGTGCCAGCAAACGCATTCGGAACATGCTCGTGGTCGCTAAGTCTCACGCAGCTATGAAGGGCATGGACGAGAAAAAGCTCATAGTTTGTGCGTATTCGCGTTTTTGGCACCCCACGTCGTCGTTTCTAATTGTACCTCCCAGCGGAGTCTTGGGTCACGAAAGGCCCCAGATCACACAAACGGCTTGAGCCTCGAGGACGTGGGAAGCATGGAATTCGAGTGCATCCTGATTCTCGTATGAGCGTGATTCTGAAGGAGGGTAAGACACGGGAGCAGCTATTGGCAGAGGATCGTGCGAGAAAGTTGAAGAGGATCGTGTCGGCTGGTCTTGTTAGAGAGGATGTACCCCTGCGAAACCCCGCGTCAATGTGGACTTGGTAGTCCACGCTTATTTCTACATCTCACTGTCCTCATTTACATGAGAACATTGACTTGAATTTTGGACGGGTTGCAAGTGGTCTCGCAGGTGGTCTTGGTCGCGTCAGTGGGCTGCGCAAGTCGCGTTCTATAAATAGCATCTGACACGTCTACGCTTATCCCAAGTATTACCGTTCCTTATAGCCCCTTCACCTCTGCGCATAGCAGCGCAGCTAAAACATCATGACCGTGCGCTGGCGTTGTCTACCTCTCGTTCTCCTTGGTCTCCTCCCCCAATCCTTCGTCTCTGCCGCCCACTCTTTCGAAAATGTCGCCATCGTACGCACCGTAGAGCTCGGGGGCTCCCTGGTCCACGTCACGACCACCTATGCGATCAAGGCACTCGAAAATGGGTCGCAGAAATACACCATTACGCTAGGGGAAGATGAATGGGACAAATCGAGCTGGTTGGAAGCGAAGATTAAGGGTCAGAACACGCCGTTGAATGTGGAGGCGCTTCAGCTTGGTCCGACAGAGTGCGTAGCATGTCAATTCATTGCTTACATTTTCCCATCTCTTACTGTCTTGTCTGGTGTGCAGTGGTGTGTACTCCTACACGGTTGAGCTGCCCAAGCCTTTGAATGTGAACGGGACAACAAATCTTGTCATTGAGACGGTGCAGACACACGCGACCTACCCTTGGCCGCAGCAGGCGTCTCAGAAAGACGACCAAGCTCTGAAGTACGAGACAGACCTATTCATCCTTAGCCCTTACAAGACTGCCACCCAGAGAGCTAAAGTCCGGTATGTGAGCGTGCCCATGGGTCTTACCATGTCTGACATGGTTTCCGCAGCGCTCCAGCACCCCGCATTATCTCATTCTCGACTCCCGAGGGTGTTGACCAATTCGCCACTGACAGTGTTGCAACGAAGTCTGGAGCAACGGTTACTTATGGACCGTTCACACATATCCCGGAATCCGCAAATCTCGAGTTCATCAAGTCACACCAGAAACGTTTGACTGTGCACTATTACTACGAGTACCCGGTCTTGGAAATCACCAAGCTCGAGCGTGCTGCTGAAATCAGCCATTGGGGAGCTAACCTGAATATCAACAACGACATTCAACTCCACAATGCGGGACCTGCGTTCGTGCTACAACCTCAGTATCTAGCTGAAATTATACTAATACATAGAAAATCAGGCTGAAGAACCAATTCTCTCGTCTCGAGCACCAGAGTCAATCATTCTTCGGAAAAATCTCTGCCCACATCCTTCCCTCACTGACGGTCCACCTTCCCCCTGGTATCCACTCTGCCTACTACTACGACCTCAACGGCAATGTCTCCACCTCGCGCCTCCGGCCCGCCCCTTCCGTTCCCAAGGCTTCGCAAGCCAATCAGTACAGCGTAATGGAGCTCCGTCCCAGATACCCCCTCATGGGTGGATGGAATTTTACCTTTACTCTAGGGTGGGATTCACCGCTTCGTGATTCCGCAGGCTATGATAGCCAGACGGGGAAGTATATTGTCGGAGTCCCTGTGCATACCTTCATACCTGGCGCCGTCGTCAATCAGGCCGAGGTCAAGATCATCTTCCCTGAAGGGGCGACGTGAGTTGTTTCGATCAGCGAACCCTTTGATCTGTTCTAAGTGTACAATGATGAACAATAGTGATATCGAGGTCTTCCCTCCCTTCGCTGCGTTGACACAAAATATCTCAACTCACGTCACGTACCTGGACACCGTCGGGCGGCCCGCGGTCACCTTCACATACGAAAACCTCACGGACAAGCACACGGGCATTATTTTCGTATGTTCCCTTCCCTATTCGTTATTTTCAATCACCAACGGCTCTCGTGCAGGCATCATACAAGGTACCGTTCTCGGCTCACTTAAAGAAGCCAAAGGCTGTAGCTACCGCATTCCTGGGACTGTTCGCCTTCGCGTTGGCCGCTCGTCGGGTCGACCTCCGTCTCACCAAGACGGTATAATATGTAACCGTATTTATTGTTCGAGACATGCGCGGAATGGAAGTTCATTCGAACTTGATACAATGATTGATATATGCAAGGTGTTCATCTTCTCTTCCTCCATCAAAGCCCTCTTGTTGTAGTTGAGTAGTGAGATCAGGGCTACGAAGCATGCTGCTCGTGTAGTCCCAGATGGCCAAAGCTATGCAGCGTCACGATCTTACAATCGTCGGGTGTGGGGGCCCTGTCCGACAGATTATTCAACGACGACTCACAAGCTCTGAGCAAAGCGGTGACATACGGCTGCAGGAACAGGTAAAGGTTCCAGATCCCTCTCTTATTCAGACAAGAATAATACAATCCCTGGTTGTTCCGCTGGCCGTGGTCGAACTGTAAGAGCGTCCCCTGCCATCTCCACACTGTGTCTGACAAGCCAGCACGTTTATTATCGAGAGTGATCTTATACGGCATCGGGTCTTCGTCCGAGGCGGTAGTGTTGAGCACGTTGACGGTCAAGATGGAGGAATCGTTTGTGTACAAGAAGAGCTGATTGCGATTGACGAAGAACATGGGTGGGTCAGGCGTATGAGTGACCGTCGCATTGCCAGAATGTCCTACCGAAACGATCAGCTACAGACTGCGTAGATGAAAAGGGCGCCCACCTCGAGGCGCAGACGTGGACAGGTAATAGGGATGTCCGTATGGGAGACCCATTGCCTCGATGGCAGCTGCGCCGGGGACGAGGGAGCCAATGGATGCCCGGGAATTGAATCCTTCCCAGGTCGGGATCGCGACAACGGCTGCCGCGAAAGTGAGAACCAAGAGCACAAGGATGTGAGTGATCATTCTGTGGGCAACGACGAACGACCCCTAGACGCGCTGCAGCGCCGGGCTATATAGCGTGATGGAGCGTTGATCACGGGGAAACTGCATCAGGCTCCCGAGCGACGTGGAACCTGGAGAGCATGGATGCTTCGACGAAATTCTTCGTTCGGACTTGTCTTGAGGGCGTTCGATGCACGTGGTCGTATACGAGGGCTGGGGGCAACGTCGTCCATTCGGCGGGGAGATGGGGAAACAGAGGAAATGCTTCGGATCTGCTGGTCCACTCGGCAACGGCCGAGGACTTCACTCTTGCCTTGACCTTGTCCCTGCGACTTGAATCATGCTCCATCTTCGGCGTGCAGCGTCGTCTCGCCCACACCTTGATTTATTTGACTCCCTTCTCCCGTCGTCGTCTACGCGCTTCAAATACATCCTCTCCAAACGTGGCATCGCCCACGTACCTGCGAGGTCAAAAAACACCGCATCCCCACGCGAACCTCCTCCGCGAACCGGCGCGTCTGCGACCAATGCCTCTAAACGTTCTCCTCGAGTCAGACCGGGTGCCCGATCGACCACGCCCGATGCGACCCATTACCTCCTGACCCCTTATGAGCTCTCTTCACGCATCCTCAAACTGCACGCTGCTCGTAAATTAGACGAGGCAGTCGAACTGCTGCAGAATTCGCCTCTGGATGCCCAAAACATAAAGACGTGGAATACGCTGCTCTCCGGGTGCATGAAAGATGCTCGCTACAAGCTGGCCTGGTCTCTGTTCGTGGATGTGAGCTCACCTCACCCCGCGCCCGTCTCTCGCCACTCACACCGAGACTCGTCCTCGACCACACAGTTAAAACGACGAGGGTTTGTGCCCAACGTGCGCACATACTGCACGATGTTCACAGGTTACGAACGGATCACAGATTGGACACAATACTCGAAGCAACTGGACAACATACATTCCCTCTACGAACAATACAAACGCCTTGCCGTACAGCTGAGTGTAGAGCAGAAGATGCACGAGGACCTCTACACTGACTATGTACCGGCATCTTATATCAGCATCCTCGGCAGGGCGGGCCATTTCCAGAAGGCCTTCGACGTCTTTCACGAACTGGAATCCGATAACTCAGTCCCCCTCATCCCGACTCAGTCTGTTTTCAATAGGTTAACTGGGATCATTTGCATGCGCGCTCTCGAGCACCACAAGGACTCCCAGGGTTCTATCCTTGAACGCGACATCTCTGACATGAAGTATGTTTGGCGGCGCCTGGCCAAGCGCGCGGAACCCAAGAACAACGAGATCATCCACAGCCGAGCTATCGACAACATCATCAGAGTGCTTTCCTTGGGCAAACCCTCCGACCACGAGCTCGCTCTCTCCATCGTACATGATTACCTCGGATACGGCGCTCCAGACGAACCCATGCTCAGCCCGAAGGTCTTCTTGAACAACCCGCACCCTCTGAGGGCCATCCTCGCTTTGTGCACTGCAACCGGGAGGCATGACCTGTGTCTCACCATCATCAGTCAAGTGACAAAAAACCCTCGACAGGCGTTCCTGGTCAGCGGCACCGTTATTGAAGAGGTTTTCAAGTCCCACATCGCGCTCGCGGAGACGGGGTCCACGATACAGGCGCCGATGGTCGTCGAATTGCTGCAATGGTGTGCAAAGCACGATCTCCAGGAGCTCGGGCGCTCCCGGGGTAAGGCGTACGAGGTCTGTTGGAAGTGCCACGACTGGGACTCGGCGAAAAGGGTATTCAGGGTGCTCACCGGCCACTCGCTCGACTTCCTCGCGGCGGACGCGCAGTCGTGGAAAGCGAGCAAATCCTCGGGGAAAGATGTCCAGATTCCGGCGCTCGAATGGGCCGGCTTGCTCCGCACTGCTTTGTCTACTCACGACAAGGAGAGCATACGGCAGTCCCTGCGGATGCTGGACCGATACGGTGGCGATATCGTTGCTTTCAGAGAACCCGGAGGAAGAGCAGCTGCATCACTGGTCGTCAAGGCTGTGGCTTCCGCATTACGAGGGGGCGACGTCCCCGATGAGCTTCGAGAGCGATGGGCAGAGATGGGCAGACGCGCAGCGCACCGTCTGAAGGAGATGGGCCCTGGCGAGTTGGATGATGCAGCTCTGGGGCCACAGACTCACCAAGACACTACATGACACACAACGCCCAATCTATGTGTTTTTGGAGGTTGCGCGAGATTCAAATTCGATGCTGAGACAACAATTCTGAGCGGCAAAAGTATCGGAGTCCAGGGTATAAGAGAACATAGGATTGAGTAAAACATACACCCACCGAGGCATGGAAAGCAAGCTATCGTAGGGTCCAAAAGAATGAGAAAAAATTAACAACGATGACCCCGTCCGGTAAAAAGTCCGACGATCCTTCCACAGCTCAAGATATGTAAGTAGTGTGCGATGATACTGATACTGAAGCGTCCCCATAAGCAATTCAGGCGACAGAATTCGGCCTGTCTATCTGCTTTCCCTTCCCGCCGTGGAATGCCGGTGATGGCGGTACAAATGTATCTTCCGTCAGTGCCATCGAGACTGGTTGATAGACGTGCAGTGAAGGGTCCTGCTCATAGGAGCTAGGACCGCCAATCATCGGCTCCATGGGCAACGGGGTGGTCCGCCCCTTGTTCTTCCTGCTCCTGATCCCTCCTCCCCGCCGCCTGCGGCACAAGAACACGACGCCGAGGACAACCAAGACGAGTAGGACCAGGGCATTGAGCGCCATGATAGCGAGCATAGCGGGGAAGTAGACGGAGACCTTCTTCAAGGTGTCCGTAATATCGTCCGAAAGAGAGACCGTCGTCGAAGCAGCGGCGGTCCCGCCCTGGGCATTGTACGTGATATTGGTGCGTGCAGTGCTACCGCGGGCCGACGCGAAATCAGCCGAGGCCTCGTTCGGGTCCACAAGAGAGAGCAGCTTGATGTAAGGGTTGCCCATCTTGCCGTTTGAATCGAAGTCGCCGAAGTCGTAAACGGAATAGACAGATCGGAGGACGTTGTCGCCGATGATCCAGTCACTGATGTGCATGCACGAGCGAGGATCGTAAGCGAGTACCAGTTGAATAGGTAGAGAGAATCGTACAAGTTGCCTGCTCCGATACTGGATATATCTTGGGGTACAAAAGAGCCGACACAGTATTTTGTGGTTGACAAACTGATAGGTGAAACATCAAGAGGGTGAATTGGATACACTTGGCCACTTGTAGACAACGCATCAGTACGGTTGCACAGTTCAAGCAAAGCAGCTAATTACTTGAACTGCAAAGCCATATCAATCTCGGCATCACATGGAAGGGTCCATTGGCCAAGACTTGAATCATACTTGGCTCCAGTGATACCGCCATAGATAGCCTCGCAGATCTCTGTGGGAGCGTAACTGAAAATTTTCGGGGCGGCAGCAATGAGGAGTGGGCAGATATGAGTAAAATAGAACATACGTGTATGATGTACCGCTGTCAACGAGGACAACAGCTCTGTTGGATGGTGCATTCGCGACGGTGGTCGTTACAGAGATAGTGTTGGTCCCCACGAATACTGCATCAAGAAGAACAGTCCAACGAGTGGGAGAATTTACCGGAAACGTGGGGATCGCCGTGGTTTTGTTGACGGCGGCGTATTCAGGTTCAACTTCTCCGATCAAGAAGGTACCTTCAATGTCGTCGGTGGGATCCGATGAGCGCTGGAGTGAGAACGCGATAAAGTTTGGCTCTGTAGGGTTGTCGTTGAAGAGGTTGTATAGAAGGCTGCGGCCGGATGATGCCCCGGTTCTATTGACAAGCGCGTCGACAGTAGAAAGAGATGTGAAGCCTAGTCCCAGGATGCCGCTCGTGCCGTATGAGAGGGCAGGGTTCACAGCGGAGGATACGTCCAAATAGGCCTGTTGTGGTACGTTTATACTACAACGTGGATGGTGGTCAGAGCGGAATCGACCAAAGACGCGATACAGCCGCACCCAGCGAATTTAGCCGCTGCATAAGAGACATGGCCGTATGCCCAACCAATGCCATACTGCCAACAAATCAGTGGCGAGATTGGTGCCGTTAGAAACTAGGCTCACAGTGAGATTATAAGTTGTTGACTGCGAGACATCTCAGCGATGAATGTGACATGGAAGAGATGACAACCTACTGTCTGGCTGGAGTTGGGAAGCGGGGAGCTGGAGCCTTTGATCCACAAGTCGGAAGAGCCTGTGTCGAGCTGGACACGGTAGTCTGATGCCAGAATTAGGTCTAAAGACTGATGGGAAGCAAAACAACGCACCATTGCCTCCCAGCGTGATCTAGCCGATGACGTGAACAAGGGTCAGAAGGATGGAGCGTGCGCGCTCACATTAGCGATATAGATCATGTCATTGACGGTACTAGAGTAAGACACTTTAACGAGAATTCAACGCGCATGCTTGGTATGAGAACGTACCTGAGATCTGAATCATTTGAATCACTGGAGCTGGTTGACGCGGCGAGGACATGGCTGTTTGCGAGGGCATTGGCAGGGTGGGAGATTGCGAGGCCGCCGCTGCCGCTTCTGCGTTGGATGGGAACTTGTCTCGTCTTCTTGATTGGGATTTTGACAGCGAGCGCGGCGGAGGTGCCCAAGATCACCGCCAGCGTCAGTGAGCGGAACTGCATGCCGAAAGAGAGAAGAGACAGTGCAGAAGTTGGAACTAAGGAAGGGAGGGGCGAAGGAGGGGGAGAGAAAGGAGAGAGAAGAAGGCGAGCCCGACGCAGGACGGAAGATGCCTCTGCCCGTCTCGAAAGGTCTGATGCTGCTCTTCAGTCCGCAGCGTTCGCGTTCCAGACTGCCGCACCCGTGGGAACAATCTCGTGCGCGATCGCTGAGCCCGTCGGCATCCTCCCCCAGCCGTCGAGCACACCGTGCGCAGACCGCAGGGCACAGCGACAGCGACCACCATCCCAAAGGTCAGCAGGAATGAGAAAAGAAGTCGTGTCGCCGTTCTCCGCTCGCTCGCGTATTTTCGGTCATGAATCTCCGCCACGAAGGGGTCCGCCTCACTCGAAGACAACATGAGGAACCCCCGTTCCAGTCTGTTGAGGCGTTGAGGCGCTTTCCCGGGCTGTCTGTCCTGGCATTCAATGTACGAGTACACTGGATTGCATTTAAGTACCGCCACCTCATAAAACGTCCGACGGTGTCTGTGACGGCGTTGACATAGGTTGACATGGAATTTCTGTTTCAGGAAGCGTGAGAATATTACCCCGGATTCCTGTCCGGGCCAGGATCGCTCATGGGACCCGGGGCTCCGCCCTGTATGTCTCGTATAAATACCCCAGGAACACGCCTTCTCATGTTCAGCGTCCTCTTTCCCAACAGTGACTACCAGCCATGCCTCCCCCCGCGTCTCGCAATGCCATTCTACGCCTGATGAACATATCTCAACACACTGCGTGTCCTTGTCACGGCTGTCGAGCCGCTGGTCATGCTCATCAGGCCATCAACCAGATGAGGAGATTGGCGACCCCAGTCAATGCGGTCGAGAAAGAATATGCGTTCGAGGTTTGTCTTCCGTACACCCGCTCCCTCGTTGCACCCTCACCGCAAGACACGTAGCTGGCTGCTTCTAATCTTCGATTTGGAGACGGTGTCACCAGGGAAGTCGGCATGGATCTCAAGAACATGAAAGCGACAAAGGTTAGACATCTAGCCGTGTTCTTTGAGTGACTCGCGTGCTTGAACAGGAAGGTTAGGTCGGAGTGTTCACCGACCCTAATGTTGCAAAATTGTTACCTATGAAAATGGTGCGTCGATGCATTACTGTAGATCTGCCCACAATGATTCGAATGCACATTCCAGGCTCTGGAGTCGCTTGAGTCGCAAACTGACTTGCCCTTTGAAGTCTACGACAGAGTTGTAGCAGAGCCCACGGAGGACAGCTGGCGAGACGCGATTGCATGGGCCAGGCAACATAACTTCAGTCATTTCTTGGCGTATGTTTCCGACACAGCATCCATCATTCATTATCATCCTGACTTGATTTCTCTTTGCTAGGGTGGGAGGAGGAAGCGTGATCGACACAGCCAAGGCAGCAAATCTGTAAGGTAGTCTCGCAGGGTTACCTTGAGATGATTCTGACCTGCACACCCCTCCTAGGTTCACTGTCTATGGGGAATCGGATCTTTTCGACTTCATCAACGCCCCTGTTGGGAAAGGCCAACCCATTGCGAGGCCTCTTCGCCCACTTATTGCCAGTATGCTTTGCCGACCCCAAAATGCTCCATCTACATCTATTAACACTGTCATTCAGTTCCAACGACTGCTGGTACCGGCTCCGAAACAACTGGGACTGCCATCGTCGATATCACTTCCAAATCTTTCAAGACCGGTATTGCAAGTCGTGCGATGAAGCCTGCACTAGGCATTGTGGACACTTACAACACTGAGACATGTCCAACGGCTGTACATATCAGTTCCGGACTGGATGTGTTATTCCACAGTTTGGAAAGCTATACTGCCATTCCGTAAGTTTCTTCTCTGGTTCTCATTTGATTTCTTCGGGACTAATGTTCGTCTGTGTGCTCCAGGTACACTGAGCGCACACCACGTCCGTCGAACCCGATTCTCCGGCCGGCGTACCAGGGAAGCAATCCTGTAGCGGACATATTCTCTTTCTGGGCACTGCAGCAGACAGTTCAGCATCTACCTCGAGTTGCGAAGAACAGGGATGATACTGAGTCGAGGAGACAGCTGCTGTACGTTTTCGTCATAGTAGTTTGCCGATTGCACATTCATACTTCTTTCTAGGCTCGCAGCGTCCTTTGCGGGCATCGGCTTCGGTAATGCAGGCGTCCATCTGTGTCATGGAATGAGTTACCCTGTGCGTTTACGCGATCCACCCAGTTTCTTGACAATATCTAAGTTTGATATCTTGCCAGATATCTGGATTGAACAAGAAAGGTCCCAAGTACAAGCACGCTGGTTACAATGTTGACCACCCAATCATTCCTCACGGTGTCAGGTAACGAATAAAATGTTTTTAGATTGTCGTTTACTGAATCTCCCCATAGCGTTGCAATCACCGGCCCAGCAGTCTTCCAATTCACGGCTCCCTCTTCGCCTGATCGTCATCGTCAAGCTCTCGCCGTTTTCAAGAACACCACGCCCATGGACTCTTCAATCACGGCCATTCCAGACAGCGAGATCGGTGCTCACCTGTACGAGGCCATCGCTGCCTTCCTCGATGGTCTCGGTGTGCCACGCGGTCTAAAAGCCTTGGGGTACACCAGAGCAGATGTGCCGCAGTTGGTGGAGGGCACACTTCCGCAGAGGCGAGTACTGGATCTGGCACCTGGGATCGGGGATATCGTAGGCGAGGACGGAAGGGAGCATCTGACCAAGATGTTGGAGAGTTCATTGGAATATTAGGATTGGACCCCATGGCAATGGTTTTTTTTGCATGACCAGATCTGTATACAGTATTGTACACGTACTACGGAAGGAATCTATACAACGGGTTTCTGGGTTTTTTCATTCTGATGCCCTTACTTGCAAATCCTGTCTGCGGACGCGAGATAGATGTGTCAATTTCAAATGCGGCCTGGAACTGACCATGCTGTCATCCACTCCTCGAAGCCGCTTTCGACCGTGTATCGATCTTCATGACGGTCAAGTCAAGCAGATTGTTGGAGGCACGCTCTCGGAGAGCGATCCTACGACGCTCAAAACGAATTTTGTTGCTACGTGCGTCAACACTTCCAGAATAATGCCTGCAACTGATCGAGTCATGTCGCTTGAACCTTCTTCACAGCGACTCTCCTGGAGATTTCGCGAGGCTGTATCGCGACCACGGCCTCGAAGGCGGACATCTCATAAAACTTGGGCCCAGAAACGACGATGCAGCTCAGGAGGCGCTAAGGGCGTGGCCAGGTTCGTTCTTGAGGCTTTCGCGCTACAACTTCAAACAAACTATGACAAACGTTAGGTGGGCTGCAAGTCGGCGGAGGGATAGACGACAAGAACGCTTTGAAGTGGATTGACCTCGGAGCTAGCAAGGTAATCCCCTCTATGAACTGCCGATGCTCACAGACAAACTGAAGCGGTCAGTAGGTCATAGTGACTTCCTACCTCTTTCGGGACTTGTGCTTCTCCCTTGAACGATTGCAGTTGTTATGTTCTATCGTCGGGAAAGATAGACTAGTCGTCGATGTCAGGTGAGCGAGGGAAATCAATGCGCGACAACTGCTGACCAAAATGGTACATCTAGTTGTCGCCGACGGGGCGATAAATGGTTCGTAGCTATGAATAAATGGCAAGATGTTACGAGCATGGAGGTTTGTAAAGGTACTCGTATCTTCATACATAGGAACCGCACACATTGATGTACCGTCCACGCAGAAACCCTAGACCTACTGGCAGAGTTTTGCAGGTCAGAAACATCTTCATTTGTCCGTAACATGGCTAGATTGATTTCCTCGATGCAGTGAGTTCCTCATCCATGCCGCTGACGTTGAGGGCCTTTGCCAAGGTATCGACGAAGCCCTCGTGACTAGTAAGCCCACTTTGATTGTAAGTCTACGATCCTTTCCAATACACATGCAGAGCTAGGCGAATGGGTGAATATACCCACAACATACGCCGGCGGAGCAAAAGGTACGTGATCCGCCGCCCACTTCGACGAACCCTAAACGTAGGACCAAGATATTTCTGATTTGGACCTCGTTCAACGACTGTCTGGCGGCAAAGTCGACCTGACATACGGGAGGTGCGGTTCTTCTCTGGCTGGCTGTATTGACAAATGCTGAAGTATCATTCCTCGTCAGTGCACTGGACATCTTTGGAGGAAAGTTGGTGAATTTCGAGGAACTTGTTCAAAGAAACAAAGCTGGGGGTACATAATACGAAATGCAGAGGCATGTAGCCTCGATGCGGGTGTATCTATAGCTCATTGTCATTACTGTATACCGTAGTCAGTTTCCAAGATTTATTGAATGTGTGCTATGGTTTGGGACAAGAGGGATTGCTATCACTAGCGCGGGAAAATGTGACATAATAACTATCCAGTTGCTTCCCACACACTTTTGGGATATACTAACGCCACCCGCGCCCATCGTCGACGACATTCCCCTCAAGGTGAGTAATGCTGCCATTATTTTGAACCATCCCACCATGTATCCAGATCGTGCTCACGCTGTGGGCTTGGGGCGCGAATCTGGGCGGGGTCTGCACGTAACCCAAACCCATGACTGACTTCGGATATCTCATTTAGAAATCATCAACATGCCCGGCAAAGTCAAGGCGTACGAACTCCAGTCGAAGTACGGACAGAACGGTCTCCAGATGCAGGATCTGCGCTGATCATACGCTGCCGATAGGTCCAAGAATGACTTGACAAAACAGCTCTCGGAGCTGAAGACCGAGCTCCTCACTCTGCGTGTGCAGAAGATCGCTGGCGGCTCCGCGTCGAAGTTGACTAAGATGTGCGTAGCTTTTTTATGGAATCTTTGCAGCTCTATTGACCTTGGTACTCTAGCAACACCGTTCGCAAGTCGATCGCTCGTGTCCTGACAGTCACGAACCACAAACAGCGTCAGAACCTCCGTGACTTCTACAAGAACAAAAAGTACCTTCCCCTCGACCTCCGACCGAAGCGCACTCGTGCCATCAGGCGGCGGTTGACTCCTGTATGCGATGTCTGTTCTGTGCCTTGTACATTTCCTCATTCCTAAATTTGAACAGCACGAGAAGTCCCTCAAGACGCTCAAGCAGCGCAAGAAGGACATCCACTTCCCTCAGAGGAAGTTCGCCGTCAAGGCATGAGCCAGTCGTGACGGTTCAGAGGGAGTGGGACGAGTCTGCCTGGAGTGTTTTTTTTTCGCTGTGCTTTTCTGTATGACTTAGGCTTTGGTCAACTCAACATGCCGCGCTATGCCATGCCTTCGAAGCTTGTGTGCTCATCAAGATGTGGATTTTCGACGCTAGACATCATTATTCCTGGTGGTGACTGTATTTGTGAATTCGCACTCACTAAGAATACCGTGCTTCACATGCGCATCGTCATCGCTTCCGGCATTCGCGAACTCCTGTCTACTCTCCTGTCTATTCCTGTATGCGGTCAAGGCCCCTAGATACAAAGTACTACTCATTTAGTAGAATGAACTCTGTTCATTTCCAGCGTTTGCCTGCAGCGTACCACCACCAGACAGCTCCATGCTAATGTCCGTGATGCTTGTATCAACACTGAAATCTCGGCTTCGTTTGTCATCAGAATTATGCCCTGTCGGGTTGTCCTCTCTCGCGGCCTTATCGACTGAACTGACTCATACGACAAGATATCTGAGTCGTCTCAGGCCTTCAAAGAGGGGCCTTTTTGGAACCCACCATGCCCTTCCAAATTGCAGCAAACTGCACCGATATTATAACATGGCGCCATCCCTTCCCGGACACGAGCTCGCACAGAGGCCGACCACGAGGGAGGATTGGACCCGCTCTGACTTGTATCATAATTCTTTCTTGATCTCCTGGGACGAGGCCTTGGAATTTGCTCTAAAGAACAGTGACGAGAAGGGCTTGCCGCAGATCGCCGTCAGTGCTGCACAAGGGAAGTTTCTCTATCTGCTCGCCAAATCTCTCGGGGCCAATCGCATCCTGGAAGTCGGAACTCTCGGGGGGTAAGCTTTGCGCCGCGTTTCAAACCCTTTACGAGATCTCTAATCTGGAACAGGTACTCGACAATATGGCTTGCTCGGGCACTTCCTGCCGATGGCAACATCATCACCTGCGAGTTAGACAAGAAACATGCAGACGTCCGTCGCTTCTGGTTTTCCATTTATATGCGAATTGACTGGTGCCATAGACCGCACAGGAAAACCTCACCCACGCGGGGCTAGAATCAAAAGTTAATGTACTCGTAGGCCCTGCAGCAGAGTCACTCCGGAATCTCCATCCGGACCAGCCTTTCGACTGTGTGTTCATCGATGCAGACAAGCCGGGAAACAAGACCTATTATATCGAGGCCAAGCGGTTGGTCAGGAAGGGAGGCGTCATCGTAAGCTGTTTTGCCTCTTATGCCGAGGCCTAAACGTCGATCTTATCTTCAATTTTTTACAGATTGTGGACAATGTCGTTCGCAATGGGCTTGTAAGCGATCCGTCGCATACAGACGCTTCCTGCGAGGGAGTTAGAGAACTTCTCACGTACATGAAGGATGACAAGGAGGTAGAAGCAACAACTATGGCTACGGTGGGTGAGAAAGGCTATGATGGCTTCTTATACGCTATCAAATTGTAGATTCGCTCGATTTGACCCATGCACATGTATATCTATCTGTTTGATAAACGAACATTTTGGAACCTTCACAAGGACTATAGAGAAGCGCCCGACAGGCAAAATGAAAACTAGGATTTTCTCCAATGAGATTACAAATAGAATTCCGAGGCATTGCGCGAAGAGCGAATGTGGTACATGATGCATGATGATGTATGATATCACCCATCCGCGGTATCGTGCATGCAATAGAACAGAAAGTAAAGTAGCGGATCAATACGAGAACAGCGTGATATTGGTACGTTGAGCGATGCTCAGGTACCAATCGTCAAGGGGCGGGAGGTCCTCGTCGTCCTCGTAGAACTTACGTTCGACCCGTGGCTCAGGATCGGGAGGTTGGGGAGGTTTCAAACGCACAACTTCTTCGCCTGAGTCATAGCTCTCCAATATGCCACCAGTCTGTGCGAACTCATCCGATACCGGAAGAAGAGCGTGATAGTCTGGATACCCCGTCTGATCAAGGTCACGATCGTGCTCGTGAAATGAAAGGTTAAGAGCACAGTTAGAGAGTCGAACATCGATAGTGTTCTGCTCGGCATAGAGTGAGCAACTGTCTCCGAAATCGTGCAACACATCCTCTCCTGCACAAGCGAGCGTGAGCGGTGTTATAGGAATGGGTGTCTCTGCCCTTGAGATGGACTCTCTGTCCTCTTCAAGCTCTGGTTCTTCAAAAATAATATCAAGTGAAGACTTGGCGGGTGTCTCGTTGGTCATGACCCCTTCCACAGTCCCTTGACTCGAGTCAGGCAACAGGCCAGGACCATAGTGCCACGGTGGTACAGTCAACCAGTTGCCACCCTCAGAATCCTGCTGTAGAGTTGTGTTGGCCCATGCGATCCAAGGATTCGCAGGAGGTTCGTCGATGATAACAATGTGAGGCACAGTGCAAGGTGTGAGCGATTCGAGCACAGTGACCCCGCGGAACCGGCGCACATCTGTAAGAAATGGATCTGCTGGATCTGACCAGATGAGAGGTTTGTGTCTAAGTAAAGAGATGAGGGTACTGCTGGGATTAGTGGTAAATGTACGAGCACGGTGTGCTGCGGAATAAGCCTTCGAAGGATTGTTAGGTACGTCATGGAAAGAAGGAAAATACGAAGGCTTACTGATGATTTGTAGCAATGTCTGTACAGTGTTACTGTGAGCTTTTCCTTGCGCTTATCTAGATATGTCCAGTTTGCCTGGTAAGGTATACGTGAGTGGGGCACGATACTTGCGAGTCGAAGCAACCTTACAGAGTGGCCGAAGCATGTAGGTGGAGATACAGGACGCATGCTGGAACTATCTCCTGTTGTATTCGTAGGTAGGAGCGATTCGATATCTTGTGTAGGCGTCGTGCATTGCAATGGGTGTATGCTTGCCACTCCAAGGGAGACTTGTGGCACCACAAGATACTCAGTCCATTGTGGCGTAATCGTGTTATGAAACCAAGCATGATAGTCAGCCCATTGAGAGTCGTGGGGTGGTGGGGTAATGACGATGTATGGTGCAGCAGCAGGATTCGGAGGGTCGATAACGATGTTGCACCGATCACAACTCAATAAGCGCAGATGTTCCTAGACAGAAAGTGATACATCAGTTGATAGGAAGGTATCGAAGCTCGCAAACTGAGTTACGTTGTCAGAAGGCATGTCTTCTCTTTCACGTACTCCAGTATTCGAATTCTATTTTAACGTCAGAATGATTCGAGGTGGATGAATCTCATGCGACATACCGTGCTGAGCATCTGCATTGCGAGTGATTGTAGAGTTCACTGTTAGCAGATAGTTCACAGTCGTGAGAGTTGCGTCCCGCTCACAGCGCAATCCCATTCGTGGCTTAGTTGCTCCGGACAAGTTCCGTCTGCCTCACGATCTACACGACCCTCGTCCCATAAGCATCCGCAGCGTCCTAAAAGAGTATGTGTGGATGAGTGGCCCTCCAAATATATTGTAGCGCCGTCTGTCTGTGCATTTGACATGCACAAGAACTGGAAGAGCAAGGTCAGAGCTGCCACCAAATATCTTCAGTGAAGAAATCAACGCACTGCACGAGGAATGCAAGCCTTGTCGTCATCGCTGAGGCCACCTTCGACCTCAACGAGCGGTGGCGATGTGTCGCCGTGTTCAACCTGGAGATTGGAATTGGAGGAACAAGTTTCGATGGTGCTGGTTGAAGCGACGGCAGCAGAGCACACGTTCTCCCACGGCTCGGAACGCGATTTGCTTCCGAATGATCTCAAAGAGATAGTGAAAGATGGATAAATGTTGAGACTTCCAACGGTAGACATCCTGGACTAAGGATGATGATAGACTATATGATGGGAGTGGTGTCTTGTGAGGAAGCTGCGAGCGTTATTAGTAGAGGTGTCCCCGCTGCGCAGTGCGAAAACGCCGCAATTGAAGAGCGGAGACGAATAGTTCGACTTATGGATTGAGAGACACTAGGGCGGGGAGATATATAGAAATCGCACTGCAGAGGCCACAACGCGTTGTCAAAGGTTAGGAAGGAAGGTGGCATGCAAGTTTCACAACTTTAATGCGGAGTGTCCAAGGCTATGACAGCTACAATATAGATTGTGGCTTGACAGGGTGGCTGTTGTTCCAGGTTATGCATACGAATTGACATGCGATTATATCAAGCGACTATATCGACAGTGATCCTCGGCCTGGATTTCCAATTGACACAGTAGAGAAAACAAGGATCGGTGCAGGTAGATACGTCAGTAGCGGGAAGGTCTCGCTTCCTCCAGTGACGTCGCGCTGCCACGACTGATGTTATCTCGGCATGCATCAATCTCGTTTATCTGTATTCTCTGTTTGTCCGAAGCCCTTCATGGCGTAATCGGCACCTGAGAGCTGTGCACATTGAGATTAAGTTGACTGACGCAAGGCAGAAAAGATTTCCCAACTCACCCATTGTGCGAAATCCCTCACAAAACTTGGGAAGAGTTTCATATATGGTGTGAAATGGACGTAGAAAGGTAGGCAAATGGTTTGGGAATGTTGATCATCGAGAGCAGCAATCACGGCCTTGGCGACTGTGATAGGAGGAATAGACGGTACGAAAAACCTGTACAACCAATTTGTAGGCAAGCGGACGCTGGAAAAAAGCGGTGTTAAGACGTGGCCAGGCAGAACCAGCGTCGTTCGAACTTGAGGAGCGTTGTACCTATCAAACGCATATTGCCTCAGGCACTGATATGAAGCTGTACTTGACAGGGAGCGTACCGCTTGTCAAGCTCATAACGAAGGGATTCGTGGAGGGAGATGACTGCAGCCTTTGAAGCATTGTAGTCGGCTATCACGCAGGGCGCATACATACATCAGTATGTCTACTAGTACTTGGTCGTGAGATGCGGTACACTGACTCATCTGGGCGATACCGATTAATCCAGTCACCGAAGCAACTGTGATCTTTACTCATTGCTCAGCTTGGGACCAGATGTTATATACTAGAAAAACTTACGACATGACCAGCGCGTTGCTTGATCATTTCCGGCAGGAAAGCCTTTAGAACCCAGAAATGGGCTAAAGTATTAACGTCGAAAGTTCTGCCCAGATCACATCAGGTAAATCGGCAGCCTCACAAGAGAAAGCTATATACCGTTTGACATCTTCGGGAGTCAGGTCCAACAAAAGTTTGCCTTGAACTACGCCAGCATTGTTGATGATTATGGTAGGATGACCAAGCTGTAGAGGTCACGATTAGACCCGTCTGGACTCGAGTGTAGACTCTAGATCATTACCTCTTCAACAATCCTCTTCTGGACCGCCTCCACTTCCTCCCATTTTGACACGTCACACTTGTAGTAGACAATGTTGTCTTCAGCAGACACCAGTCAGACCATCATTCAAGGGACTGATGGAATATTCCATACAGTTTTCGGTGACGATAGGGTTGACGTCCAGTACGACCACAGTAACATTTCGTACAGCCAGCGTATTGGCAATGAGTTCCCCAATACCAGATGCACCTACAACAGAGAACATGAATAAAGGGAGTTCACTGATAGAGAGACGGGAGAATGTACCGCCAGTGATGACCACGATCTGTTCACCCCAATCCAGAGGGACTGGCGCAAACAACAGTTTGCCCTGATTCCGATACAATAAAGAATACCATTTCACAAGCCCTAAAGTGCTCGCAGTGAGATGATGCAACGAGACGAATCCTCAGTAACACGTACAGAAGAGGGAAAGTAAGACCCAATAGATGAAGGGTCCTATAACTTGAGGATCCTGGATCCTACCTCCTTGGAAGATGTAAAATATGGGTATAAAGAAGACAAAGAATGGACCTAATGGCCGCACGATGTCAGAGGCTGCCTTTGGAATGTATGCGCGAATTACTGACTGAACGCTGTGTGCGACAACACTTTCACTACCAAATCGATATCAAGAGCATCAAACACTAGTCCTGCATCCCCGGACTGCTGACTGTTGACCTCCATGATCTGTGTCTTCAAGTCCTCTCTGAAAGCAAGTAGAAACTGTCGAAGGTCCAGCCGTTCGAAGGATTGGAAGTGGAGGTGAGGGAGTCTGAAACACTTCTGAAACGCAGTCTATGACATTGACAGACGACTACAATGATGATCAAAGTCAAATGACGTGATATCCGCAAGAGGAAATTGTGTGGAAATATCTCGGGAGTAGTGTTGGCTCTCTGAATCGCGACGAGCGTGTGGGCAATCACTTGTTTATCCTTTTCATGCCACGTATACCTCTTTGAAGATGCCACCATCGCAGCGAAGAAAGCAGCCAATTGCATCTCCTACCCCTCAGTCAAAACGCAAGGCCGGTGCAGGCTCGCGGTCTTCAACACCTTCCTCCACAGAACCAATTCCAAGTCAAGCTGCACCGCAAGGTGGCAGTCCTGCTGTGCACATTCTTCTCATATTCCCATTATTCACAATCATCGCCGCCTTGTCATTGACAACCTGGCTGTATGGACGTGCTCTTGAACCGTTGTATGGCAGTGTCCCAACGAACTTGCATCTCGACAAAGTCATTTGGGCAGCCAGCATCCTCGGTACACTTGGGCCAGCTCCTCCATTATGGACCTCAGTAGCAATGATGGGTACTTTGTTTTGTTCTCTTCCAAACTTGGCCTATTGGGTGCCTCTATGGACGGCCAGATGGCACGATCCTGTGTTCGGACCTGTGGCAACACACTTGCTTGTGTTGTTCCCCATCGCGTACTCAGGTATCGCTATTGTGAAGAGTCTAGTAGTGAGTGTTTACTCGCTTCTGAAGAATATATTCAATATCTTGCCCTACTTCTCTCTTTGATTTCGTGGCAACCTGAATACCGATTGGAGATGTCAGATTTTGAGAGCATTTCCGATCACTTTGTTCATGCTTGAGTATGCCGAGGACCTATATTCATTCTTATTGCTCCCAGTCGTATCTCGAAAGCCAATCAAATGAGAATACTATGCTGCGCTTCACCATCTTGCCTGCGTGCGCCACAAGCATCCTTGGGTTCCGTTCTCTTTGGAACGAACTCCCAATTCTCTCGTCGGGCGTTTACGCTGACAACCATATTGTGAGCCATACCTCAAACAAATGCAGACAGATATTCTTGTAGAAAAATCTTAAATTGTGTTCCGTAGCTGCTAGCATTGGGTGGTTTTGTTCTCGGAACGTGGGTCGTTCACACTCTCCTCCGGGTCAGCATCGGCAAAGAGAACACAACCTCATCATCAAGATTCTTCTCGTGGCAAGTTTTACTTCCCGGGATCCTCCTCCCCATCCTCCCCATCCTTCTCCCTTATCTTCAACCACCAATCCTTCCTCATCCGCTCTCTCAGCCTTTTCTCCATCCCAAACTCCCTCTGCGCATCCTTTCCTCCATTCCCTCCGTCACTGGCATGGTTGTTGTTGGGGAGATGTTACCGCCTCCAGATTGGCAACCTGGTATGCCGGAAGAATTCCCTCATTCTTTCCGCTACCTCCGTGCATCCCACTCTCTCTTGGGAGGCGTCTGGCTAGGTGCGAAGGTCCACAGCAGATCCGCCGTCAGAATCCCTTTGTTGGACCAACAGGGAAACGAGTTAGGCGATTCTATTTACAGCACGTTCGTTTTGCAGGAAGCTCTCAGATTGGTTGATAGGGAGAGCAAGGACAGCGAAGGGCACAATCAGAACGCCTTGATCATGTAACAGGTTCTATCATTTAAAGCTGACATGGTTGACTGATGGATGTATTTATTTAGTGGCCTTGGCGCAGGCATTGCAGCGACAGCGCTTTCCCGTCACAATATAGCAACTACAGTCGTGGAGATCGACCCTGCGGTCTATAATGCGTCTCGTCAATATTTTGGATTACCTGATTTCGGCCCTGATAGAGTCTTCCTGGAGGACGCTCGAAGCTTTGTCAGGCGGAGAAGGCAACGTCTGGAGCTAGACGGCGCACAAGATGAAAAGTTCGATTTTGTTGTCCACGATTGTTTCTCCGGAGGAGGCGTCCCTGCCCATATTTTTACAATACAGTTCTGGGAGGACCTGAAGATGATCATGCATGTCGACGGAGTGGTCGCCGTAGTGAGTACCTGATTTCGTAGGCAGAGCGAGTACTAAACATTCGTTCCAGAACTTTGCCGGCAAATTGAGTTCAGACCCTTCCAAGGCCATTCTCACGACGCTGCAACACAGCTTCGAGCACTGTCGCGCTTTCCATGATGCAGAGCCGATGTCCAGAGAAGAATTACTTTCAGGATTCATCAACCTGGCATGTACTTCGGCCCTGAATTGTATTTCAACTCTGCTAAGATCTCAAATGCTTGATAGGTATTCTTCTGCTCGCCTTCCAGCAAGCCCCTCACATTCCGCACTCCTCGAGAAAACGATTACCTGAGCTCCCACCTCCGCGCACACGTTTTTGGAAGCCTGCCTGAACGCGAGGTGGACCTGCAGCTTATCAACCAAAATATCCACGCAGATGACATCGACAAATGGATATTGCGAGACCAGAATAATCAACTTCAGAAATGGCAGGCGGAGGGCGCGTTGGAACATTGGCAAAGTGAGCATACAGTCATATATATTCACTATAGTCTTGCGTGCTCATCAAACCCGCTAGTCATGAGGCAGATACTCCCAGCTCCTGTCTGGGAGACTTTCTAGACGATGGCCTTGATCAGACAGCTTCAAAGTTGACTGTCGGATTGCTCTACGTTTTTGTTACTCTTACTCTGTTTGCATACCACGTGCGCGTAGTTATATGAGAATGGCAGAAAAAGGCGGAACAGGCTTTGCAGTAATGTAATCGCGCGCGCGTGATCAGTCTCAGCAGCGTGTTGAATGGATCTGTCCTCGTTCACCACCGGCTGCAAACTCCAAGCTACAAGGTGACGCACTCAAAGATAAATCGATAACAGTCGGAGCTAGAAGACATCCAAGCGGGACGGTTGTACTTCGGCTTTTGTCTTGAGTCCTCATGTCCACCGACTACTCACGCTACTCCTCCCCTCTATCTTCCTCGCCCGGCCGACCATCTAACCTGTCACGCCCGCATTGGCCGTGGTCGGCTTACAGTCATCGCTCCTCTCAATCCTCTGTCTCTGTCCACTCCACGGGAACTATTTCTGCTAGCGCTCAGCCTCAAGGCTCGTGGGATCCTAGACCTTCTTCTTCGACACCTGTTGCTAGTCCTGGTACCGCATTGTGGCCGGCACCCGGCTCAGCTGCTAGGGCTTCATCAAGTAGTGTGCCCATGATGTCCATGAATCAAGATGAAACATCCAGGCATTGGTCGTTCACTGTACGTTGTTGACTCATATGCATATGCGCCGCTGTCAACTACTCGTAACAGGCTTTTGAATGGGTTGTGAGAGATGTGAGGAAGCTGAGAGACTTTGTGGAACGCGGACCGCCTCAGGCGAAGGACGCAGAAGGGAGTAACGAGAATGCTGAAACGGAACTTCGCGACAGCTTCGAGATTTTGAATGAGTCGCCCATGCTTGGAGATGGCAAGTTCAAGCTCGAGATAGGTGCGTTCATGCCTCACGACTGTGCGAGTTTTGTTGACATTCTGTGCGCAGCACGCACGCCACTCTCGACAGATAGCATCCCTGGTGCAGCGATAACCCCAACATTATCGCTCTACGTGACATGCTTGATGCTCGACTATGCAAATGCAGAGTATGAATTATCTGCTTCCATCCTAGCCGCCATCAAATGTCAAGATGATCGTGTTGGTGAGCGACGAGCTCGTGCGAACTGGATATGGGAGAACTGGCAAAATGAGTGGGCATTCAGGCAAGAGAATGAAGTTTGGGGTGAGGTATCTGCCATGTTGTCCTCCGTGTACCGTTGACATGGAGAATTGTATCCGCAGAATACCCTTTGCCCTCTCTGACGACGCTTCTAGAAAATCCTAGAATAGATCAGACCGACTCATTTGTGATTTGCATTCAGATCCACACTCCTGTTGGCCCGTTTTTCCCTCAACACCCTTCCGCCTATTACGTTCCCCGTGACCTTCTTGATGGGTTGGAATCGTCTCTGGACAATTCGAGTAAGTGTTCATACTTCGAGGCTAATATCTGATTTCATACATAATCGTCTTCTCACTGCTAGATACTGGTGATGTCCAATTTGTATGTTTGGAGCGCATGCCACAAGATCTGCGACAAGCGCATAGCAGTGTGTCCCCATCTCCGTCGGCACACAGCCTTCGCTCGTCCGCGTCTTCCTCTTATTCTCCCTTTCAATCTCACTCAACTGTCCGGAAACGCATCATCTATGCGCACTCCGACATCATAACTCGCCGCTCTGATTACTTCTCTACCATGCTATCTTCGTCTTTCTCTGAGAATATGGCAACAAGTGAACGAAAGATATATGTTATCACTGTAGAAGAGGCCGACTTTGTCACAATCTACTGGCTACTCAAGTGGGTTTATGCAGATTGGGTTCTGTTTACAGAGAACGACGACCCAAGAGCTGCTGTAGATGGAGTTGGCGCCGGTTGGAGTGCAAGATGGTTGAATGCGCGCAATGTGATCGGAGAATGGGACTGGAAAACGTTCAGTAAGACCGGTTCTGCTGACGAGCTCAGTGTCAGCGGTAGGGATGAAGTCAGGAGCGCAGCCAGTGGAGAAAGTGCAAGGTCAGTCGGTGAGGGCCGGGAGCCAATAGATGATAAGGGCAAACAGACCCTCCGGGTCAACGTCTCATCTTCCAGCTCATCAATGCGATCGACTCCTCAGCGACCTGCGCCCTCTGGAAAGACTCCTCAAAGCTCGCCATCTGCGTCACGTTCTGGCAACTCAATTTCTCGTCGCGGAGGGGCACCGATCCCCATCGCCATTCCCAATCAATCTTCGTCCAGTCGCTCGAAAACTGCACCTCTCCCAATCCCGGTTAGTGCTCCGCACTATCCACTCTCTCCTCGCAATCAACGACAACATGTCCACACATCGGGAGTGCCATCGATCCCTGATCCTCATGCCCATCCGACTCCAGCTCCCCCTCCCGCTTCCGCTTTGTCCATGTATCAGATTGCCCATCGGTATGGTATGCCTGGCCTGGCCTCATTGGCATTGGAACATATAATGTCTACTATCACACCGCAAACGAGCTTTGCATTGCTGTTGGCGACTTCTGTATGGGAGGAGCTCCATTCTCTAATCGAGGTTCGTCCTAGGTCCCCTTGACCTCAAGAAGAGGCTAAATATACTACCAGGATTATGTCGTTGAGAAATGGGAGGAAGTATCCGTATCGGGAGAATTCGAGAGATGCTGCGAGGAGGTCGCTTCTGGAGAGTAAGTCTATCTATTCATGATTAGCTCCCTCATCTCTGATCTTTTTCAGATGGGGCCCCGACGGTGGCAAGACTCTGATGACTCTGTTCAGACGATTGCGCTCGCCAACCGCCTTTCCTTACTCTCGCAATTGATTAGCAAAATGAAAGCGTACAGACAGCGCCATGGACTACTCTCTATATGTATTCTCTAGCTTTCGTCATGATGTTTCTAGCTGTTTGTAGACAATATTCTTGTAATACCAACTCTTCCTGTCCTTCCAGGCTGCAAAGTCGCGGAGTCATAATCACGGCGTCGTGCCGGACCGGCACCTACCGACGCCTGTTATCTATGGTCAGGTACATAGGAGTGTGCAGCACACGGCCGCACACGGTCAGAAATCAAAATCTGTCTATTTCTTCCTTCGCCACCTTCGTACCGTTAGATGCAGTACTTGAGAGTGTTCAACGTCCCCCGTGTCGCGACCCGCTTCACGTCATGCAAGGCTTCGAAGCGGGGGCTCGCAACAGTCGCTTCGGTGGGGAACGCAAAGGATTCTCTCATTCGACATCTGTTCAATTAGTCTCACTTATAATCTAGGACGACTCGTTCAAAATCCCTCTCATTGACTTTAGCAAGTATCGCCAGGCAGGGTCCCTTTCCGAAAAGCGCAACGTTGCAGATGAAATCGTCAAGGGATTCACGGAAGTTGGCTTCATCTACTTGCAGGGACACGGGATACCGAACGCAACTATCAAAAACGCATTCTCGAAGGTGCTTGATCCAAAAGATTATATGTCTTGCTCAGGCTCACCCTGATGGTACAGAGTGAGGACTTTTTTCGACTCCCCACAGACGCGAAGGTGCGTTCGCATCCAATCTTCGTAATCGTCTTGATGTCGTTACACTATGCATAATCTGCAGTCACAACTCGCATGGGAGGACCCTCGCTCGAACCGCGGATATGTCTGCGTCGGCCGTGAGCGCACCACCCAATCTGCGGACCCTGCTGAAATTGCAAAGCTCCGCGCGACCGCGCCGGACTCTAAGGAGTCTATGGAAATTGGACGCGACTGGGATACGACGTGGAAGAATCGATGGCCCCAAGAAAGTGCTGTTCCAGGATTCAAGCAAACAATGCTCGAATTTTTCCAGGTAACGCACCGCGCGGACCACATGCAGCGCTTCTAGTACTGATGTGTTTTGCGTGCCTAGACTTGCCATGAGCTCCACGTCTTCGTGATGCGCTCGATAGCGCTCGGTCTAGACCTCGAGGAGGCATATTTCGACAACAAGATAGACCAACAGTACCACAACCTGCGTTTACTCTCATATCCTCCCATCAAGACCTCTCTGCTGCAAAAAGAGGGCCAGGCTCGTGCGGGCGCTCACTCTGGTGTGTTCTGGTAAATTTGGAGTGCTGGTATCTGGGCGTCTCATGTTCTTGCAGATTACGGATCTTTGACGTTATTATTCCAAGACTCGGTCGGCGGCCTGGAAGTCCAGAACCCGCATACCAAGCTCTTCCAGGCTGCCACCCCAATTGTACGCCTCCTGAAATCTTCACGCAATATATGATCCTTACAGTCCTCTAGGAAGGTGCGATTGTGATCAACGCCGGAGATCTTCTCGCGCGATGGAGCAACGATGTCCTTCGCTCCACTCTCCACCGCGTCGTCGCACCTCCAGCCAAGAAAATTAGCGACACTGAGTCGGTTACACCCGCTCGCCAATCCATTGCTTTCTTCTGCAACCCGAACGGGGACTCACAGATTGAATGCTTGCCCAACTGCTACGGTGTTGGGAGGGAGAAGAAGTACCCGACTGTGCGTACTGAGGACTATATCGTAGGCCGCCTGTCAGCGACATACAGCTGAACGGCCACGTCGAGCTTTTTTTCCGGGATCTTGCGAGGGCCTTTTGCAGACTTATCACATATATCGTTGTATCTGCTTGCATTTCACAAGAAAAGCTTGCTTCTCATAGCGACTGGCTTGTCAATCAATGTGTTTTTGTGTATTTTTGAGATGAGCCCATGTTCGAAGGACTCGTTGAAGGCCAAGTACGACGCGTCCTTTACCGCGCGGGATATAAATACTTGAATTATTTTTATTAAAAAAAGAGTACAACGCGTCCGTGACCACTGTTGACACGTGTTCAGGAGCGTGATCAGACGCGTCTTGTTTACCAGGCGCGTTGTACGTGTTTACTTTCCACTTCCACCGCCGCCTCGAAGTTCGTGGCAGAAACACATCCTTCGCTGGGGATTTCTCCTTCTTTCTCATAATGAATGATCTTGCAGACGATGACTCTATCACGCTCTCGCTTTCCAACCTTCCTCGTCTTACCCTCAAAGACATAGAGAACGCTGACGACTGCTGTCCAATCTGTCTCATCCCATATCGCACCATACTTGAGCAACTTGTGGAAGACGAAGAGAACAACTGCGTGACAAAGATTGAGGGTTGCGGTCACGTTTTCTGCATCCAAGAGTGAGTGTTGACCTATTTGTGGTAAATACCACCAGTGCTTCAACGCATAACGTACTTGTATTGTCAGCTTGTCTGAATGGATACGTGGGCGAGTACGTGTCTCGACTCCAATGAAGACTCAGAAGTCGCAGGCAGCTCTGACCCGTTGCCCTGAATCATAGCACGGGACGTGCCCGACGTGCAGACATCCCTTTCTTCCTGACCTCCAGCCTATAGATTCGGACGACGAGAGCTCCGATGGTGGTGAGTATGTGCCAACCGAGTACGACGCAGACACGGACTATGGCTCGGACGCGGATGAAGGGCTGTCCGACAATGACGCCTTCGACGTCGAGACTATGGACGTGGACGTCCAAGCTGCAGAGTGCGACGAGACATGGAACGATGGGGATTCAGTTCATGATGGTGATGTTGAGGGTATGCGTGGTCAGTGTGGGCAGTCGAGCGACATTGAATGGTGGGACGAAGCTGATGAGGCAGAGGGATGGGGGCTCACGGACGGAGAAAGCATGAGCGCGAGCGAGGGGGAGGTCATGCCCAGCGACCGTTTGTCAGGTTCGCTTTCCTCCTAATCATGCCCCTCTCTTCGAGAATTCTCAACAAAATTACAGAGGCGGAGGCAGGGGCGGAGGCAGGGGCGGAGGCGGAAATCCAAGTCAGACTCAATTCCGAAGGAGAATACGCGATTGAAGACGGAAGTGCAACTAAACGGTAGGAGGTGTGGTACGGTTCACGGAGTCCTCTTAAGTGTTTGTACTTTCTTTATTTTACCCCCACATTTGTATTGCATATCATGGTTATTGTGATTTTTGTCTATTCAATCAGGATTTCTAGTGAGGTATACAGAGTGAGCTTCCAAGTACACCTCGATCTAGATGGTAAGTATAACTTGTTTATCGTGTAATACCGGTCTAGGGTCCGGGCGAAGGCTGAGCCAATGCCAATGCCGCTATCTTACCTTCCCTCTCTTCAAGCCACACGCCTACTGACTTGCCACTCCACCTGACCCCCCTCCCGCCCCCTTTAAGGGTCTTGAATTGCTTCTTCAGCTCGTCTCCAATTTCTTTCACCCTCTTGTCCTCGCTCCCGATAAGCATCACTACCGTCGTCGAAGCGGACGTCTGTGACGACGGGGAGGACGTGAGGAGAAGCGCGTAGTGGTGCGACGCAGAGCCTGTGGCGGGAGGTAGATGTGCAACAAACGCAGACGCGATGGACTGCAGAAACGAGAGCGCGGATGAAGCATCGTCGGTTCGCCCGACATACTTCGTCCACTCGACGTCACCGTGGCGATTTCTCTGCCATTCTAGCATCTCATCAGCCAGGTGTCTACCAAGCGCGTCGCCAAGCTCGCGCTCGACGTCCTCAACTCGCTTCTCCCGCTTCTTGCTCTCGTCTAGAACGAGCGCGACGCGGTCCGGAGTTTCCACCGCGCCACACGAGAGCAGACTCGACGTGCGTGCCAATAGGAGCTGCGTTGTTCCAATGTAATGGAGTAGACGCGGGCCGGAGAGGAAATAATGCCTTGCGGGTCCCGAGGACGACGATGCGGGTGCGGGGAAGAGGAACAGTTGGAGCGACGAGAGCGTAGGGAGGTGTGTGCCGCAGCACGGGTTTCTGTCGACCCCATCAATCACAACGACGCGGTGTACACCCCCCGTGTAGTCCTTTGGGAGACCACGACCGAGCTCGCGCGCTGATCCCGTGCCGGTGTCAGCTTCCCCGGAATCGATGCCCTGTTGGCCAGCCCGGAGTTCCTCTACCTCTATGTGCACGCGCCGGCCCTCAAAAACGAAACGGTTGGCCGTATCCTGGACGAGCGCAGTCTCGTCGGCGGTTAGAGGGCGAGGTAGATCGACGTACGAAGGGGATGGATAGGTGGTGAGAGACCATGCCAGGGTAGGGAGCGACAGCCGAGTTTCGATGACAGCGGAGAGTAAGTGCTGAGCAGTATGCATGCTCATCTGACGGGAGATGTGAGTCGGCATGACGGTACTCTAGGTTTTGAAGCGACTGACGTGGTCGAGGCGTCTCTTGAAGCCTTCATCTCCCAAAGTCAATTCTACCTTACGTCCAACCTCAAGATGCGCAGGAACATCGTCGACGCCCTCCTTCACCTTGACGTAGTGAACCGCGATGCCGCCGTGTCTTTTGACAAACGCCACGTCCCAGATGTCGCCGTTCTCAGCTGTCAGAAGCCCAACGTCATGTGGCTGTCCCCCTCCTTCCGGGAACAAGACAGTATCATGCGTGATCACTTGCAGAAACGGTTCTGACAGTGGAGGCGGCGCAGATGCTTTGGCCTGCTTCGTGTGGCCCTTCTTCCTTGAGGGTGGAGGCGTGGGTTTGACAAAGGTGGTAGATATGATAGTGGTGCTGAGACTGCGAAGGAGAGGGTTGCCTGGAGAAGATGGTGAGACTCACAGTGAGGGCAATGGATGCGAAGCTGGAAAGGCTACAGACGTTGGCAGGCGAGTAGACCTACGGGGATCGTCACTGTGGGATCGGAGGGTATCTGAAGGGTGGGTGAAATGATCCGGTGGTAGTCTGGAGGGATTGTTGGATGTAGAACGAGGGCTGCTGCGGCCATCTTCAAGGCTTGAATGTCAGTACTTCAGTGCTCACCGCAAGGGAGACTTGTGCAGTGCGTCGTTTCCAACAACAGAACGAGTGGAAATGCGTGTCGGCTCCCAGCTGGTTATCTCCGATCTGTCTTCTAGATGTGGACATCCATACACACAGCGAACCCATGTGTTCTACATTCTTCACCCCAAGCCGACGAGTGCCGCGCTATCCCGCCAAATCTCATATGTGAATATCGATATCGGACACAGAGGCCGAATATATGCCGACCAGCAAGTACTCCTTGATATCTGTTCCAGACAAATTTTGCAGTCAAATAATACCAGCGATGTGGAAGTGATGTGGACCACTTGTGGACCAGTGCAGTACCAGTGCTTGATTCCGCCTAATAGATCTGAGAGATCGTTTTTAATTTGTCGCAACGACTGAATTTTGAGATCGAGCGCATTGAGCAAGCTTGTGCAAGGTCCGGAATTCTCGCTTCATTTCAACCTTCGACCACCTCTGTCTGTTTTCCGAAGTAGATAACTCAAGCCTCGAGTTCCAAGCCTCGAATGCATGCTCAACTTTCACTGACTGTCTCCAAAGTTGCTCTGGCCGGTGGCGAGGGCTCTGACAGAGATAAGTATGTTCCGCCCATGGCGACCTATGGCGACCTCTTCAAACCTTTTACCCAGCCAATCCCTCTTCATCAAGATGCTATTTTCACACTCGGTCCGAGCGCCGTCCCCAGTCTTCCCCGCACAAGTACCCCGCCCCCCTGGCAGTTCCTGGCTTCTCCATCCGGGGTACCTCGGGGAAACCTCTGCCTCTGATCAAGGTATATAAAGCTGGGTATCCTCTTTGGACGTGAAGCTGAAGCACCCTCGTCGCGGTCTTCCCAGTAGACATCTGCGTCGTTGTCCGGCTTCATATCTGCTACTCCTTGCTCTCCGCTGCTCGATCGGGACCAACGCAACGTGGCCTCTCATCTTGAACGAACGTAATGCCTAAGTCGACGGAATCCATGGCCAAGCCATCTGGAGTAGACGAGGAACGGAGGGAGCAGGCACCGCTTCCCCTGGATGCGGACGCTGAGTTCGGGGGAACCGAGGCGAGGAAAAAACTCGAGAAGAAGTTGCTGAGGAAGCTCGATTTACGAATGTCTATCTTGATTGTCATCTACATCTTGAATTATGTGCGCGCTCCCTTTACCCTTGCATGCTGCAATTATCGCTGACGTATCTGTCTTCAGATTGACAGAAATAATGCCTCGTTCGTGATTCCTCCTCGATCCCTCCTGTTATCTTGACCTTTTCTTGACAGTGCTGCACGTCTGCGGGGTTTCGAGACCGATCTCAAATTGAAGGGCGAAGAATTTAATACCCTCTTGAGTATCCTCTACGTTGGCTATATTCTTATGCAGATCCCATCGTACGTTCAGTTCATCATACACCCGAACACTTGAAATTCTCACCCATCTGCTTCAAGTAATATGTTTCTGAACTACATTGGGAGGCCATCATTATACCTACCTATTTGCATGATGATCTGGGGCACAATATCGATCCTCACTGGTAAGCGCATTATCACTGGGCATACTATCTATACTCATGGTATTGAATAAACAACTAGGCATCACTACCAGTTTCACTGGTGCCCTGCTCACTCGCTTCTTCCTTGGCTTCGTTGAAGCGGCGTTTTTCCCTGGCTCCCTCTTTCTGCTTTCGAAGTGGTACAAGCGGTCAGAGCTCGGACTCCGCACCGCGCTGCTATCTTGCGGTAGCTTGATCAGCAACGCATTCGGCACTCTCATCGCCTCTGGTATTCTCAATGGTATGGAGGGCAAGCTCGGCAGAGCTGCCTGGAGGTTTGTTCATCTGTTCCATATGTTCTATGCGTCTGGTGACATTTTGCCGTGGTAATTCCTCATGTCTAGGTGGCTCTTCTACATCGAAGGTTCACTCACCGTCCTCGTCGCTATCATCGCGATCTTTGTTCTACCCGACTTCCCCGACTCTTCACACTTTCTTTCGGAGCAAGAAACCCGCCTTGCCATTTTGCGCATGGAGGAAGACGTTGGTGTGGTAGATGCCGAGGGTTCGGGGAAAAAGCCTCAAACGGCCGGACTCGTTCTCGCACTGACGGACTGGAAGGTATATTGGCTCGCGATTGCTCTGACGAGCATGGTCATCTCGATCTCGTTCAACGCCTTTTTCCCGACGTTGACCGCAACGCTCGGATACGACTCCACGATCACACTGCTGCTGTGCGCCCCGCCGTGGGCGTTTGCGACGATCGTCGCATTCGCGGTGAACCGGTGAGCATGGGTTACAGTCTAATTATTTATGACGTCGTGAATGTCAGATATGCTGACGGTTGACTCGCTTCGCAGACACTCGGACAAAGTTGGTGAACGGTTCTTCCATATTGCCGTCCCACTCTTCGTTGGTATCATCGGCTTCATCATCGCCGTGTCCACGATGAACACTGCGGCCCGCTACATCTCTCTGTGCGTCCCCTCTCGCAAATCTCATTCTCACTGCTGCGGATCTCCAGCTGCCGGCATGCACCCTGCCTGAAGCATGTATGCTTACGCCACGCTCCCCCCAGATTCCTCATGGCCCAGTCATACGCGGGCTTCATCTGCTTCCTCGCATGGGTGTCGAACACCATCGCGCGGCCGCATGCGAAGCGGGCCGTCGCACTCGCATTCATCAACGCGTTCTCGCAGCTAGGCAACATCGCGGGCTCGTACGTGTGGCCCAAGATGTGGGGGCCGACCTACGCGCACTCGTACGCAATCTGCATCTCGACGAACGGGCTCTGCATCGTGATGTGCTTCGTGTTTCGCCAGGCGCTCGCGCGCAAGAACGCCGCACTCGCCCAGGCGGAGGAGGCGGAGGGCAGGAAAAAAGGGTTCCGGTATCTGCTGTGATCGTGCAATTGGGAATTGCTGGCTGTGTCAGTGCACGGTTCTAGTGATCGGCGGATCTTGTTTGCGTTCACCTGCAGAGGACGTGGCAAGAGTGGTGCGATTGTTTATGTCGCAAATCGTGCAGTCGAGGATGGAGAGAATAACAAGTCTGTACAGCAGGATAAACGAGTGCAAATGTAAGATCGCTTGCTTCGCCGAGTGTAGGGCAACCATCATGATGCGTACACTAATAAACTGGGAATTTGAAGTATGCCGTCACGTAGATCACATGAAAAAACCAGATCGACAACAGTCATAGACGCTTTCTGTTGGTTCCCCATAGTGCTGTGCTTTAGTTATGGCGATCCTACAGGAGTGAGACCAGCGATGTCACGACAGGTTTCGACTGGCCGGCCTGAACTCTCAAATGAAGTTGTCGGAGTAGATCAGATGGGTACGTAAGGTGTGCCAAGACATGATCGAGCGCCTGGGCGGCGGAACCGATGCTTCTTGCCGCGTTTGCGGCACTTTCTGAGTTCTAGTGAATTCACCGATGCATCCCCACACTCCACGAGCTCGTCATGAAGCGGCCGACGCAATGCTGGTGCAAGACCAGGTTTCCTCGAGTGCTTGGTATACCTCTGGAACATGCTTTTGTGGAGGGCGAGCACTGGGGACGCCAGCTCTAGTGTTGCCTGAATGATATGACTCGTGATTGGGACCTGAAATTTTTCAGCAGAGACACGGGCAGCGTCAGGGCATAGCGCGCATAGCTTAATCTGGATCTTTGCAGTCGCCTTTCCAAGTCGCGAGTGGTTGGAAGGTGGAAGGAAGAACGGTTCGCACGGTCGGGGGGAGGCGAGCAGCGGGAGGCCACGGGTCGGAATGACGACGCGGTAACGATGATGGGGATTCGAGTCATGCGGAGAACACAGGCGCGTTTGAACACTGTTTGAACTGGATCGGATCGTTTCAAGCGAGTTGAGGCTCCACAAACGGCGGGCTGGACGGACAAATGTGCGCGGGTGTATTTGTCTGCGAGGGGAACTAGTAGCGCGGCGGGGGATGGAGGACGGGCTGTCTGAGTTCCGGGGAAGATGCCCGGCTCGGCATGCCTCGTTCGCGTGGCTTTGGACGAGCAATGCGGTCGCCCATCACGGACATGACTGCCCGGTACAGACACAACTTAAAAACACCATGTTGACACATCCTCGGCCGTGTTATCTTTTCCTCCTCATCCTCATCCTCCTCCCCCTCCCCCTCCTCCTTCATCCCCCTCCCGTCCCGTCCGGCACTCAGTGTCCCTTTCAGTCAGTATGAAATATTCTCGGGCCTCGGCTCTCTTCCTCTCCTTTTCTTCTTTCTCAGCTGTATACGCACACCACGGTCGCTCCCTCGACGCACACTCCCATCAATCTCGCGCAGTTCTTCCTGACTCCTGGGCACACGACACAGACCACCCTATTCACGCTCTATTCCGCCGTGACATTCCCAACGATGGAGCAACTTACCCCGATGTAGGCTCTGCCAGTGAGTAGCCCTTTGGGTTTTCATCGCCATTGACTCTCAGAACACTCACACTCCGCGGTGAACGTGTAGCTTGGTCCGCCGCTTACCCTGAGGGCACTCCCGACTCTAGCAAGATGCCCCAGGCGTGGAAGGATGCCCTCAACGCTGCCGTCCAGGCTGGCAAGATCCCTGACATTCCCCCTACTACCGTCCCTGCTGGTCAGAACCCAGTCTATGCGAACAACCTCGATCCCATGAGTCCCCAGGTCTGTTCTTCAACCTACAAGTGCAGGATCTCCACCGACGTTTGGGATGCACCCGACGGTGTCGTTGGAATTAGCTTCGACGACGGCCCGCTTCCCGTGAGTTTTAAATTCCGTATTTGACGGGCTGGGCTTCGGCTTCGCGCTTGACACCGCGATTTCGAATTCTTTTTTTTTTTGTTGCTAATCAAGCGTATTCCTTCGCTGCTTTTTTCATAGCCGTCAGATGGCCTCTTCGATTTCCTTAAACAAAACGACGTCCACGCCACCCACTTCTTTATCGGTGTCAATATCCTTGACAACTGGAGACAGTTCCTCCGCGCCATCTACGACATTGAGGATGATATTGCCGTGCACACATGGACGCACCCCTACATGACTTCCTTGTCCAACGAGGATGTCGTCGCGCAGTTGGCCTGGACGATGCAGATCATCCACGACTCGACCGGTGGCCGCGTCCCGCGCTTCTGGCGCCCCCCCTACGGCGACAGCGACACCCGCGTGTCTGCCATTGCCAAGGAGGTGCTGGGTATGACCACTGTCATCTGGAACCAGGAGTGCGTAGTTTTCCCTTGTTCAGCCGTGCCGGTCTCATTAGATGTCGCGTAAATAGCTCTGAGGATTGGAGCATGGAGACCGGCGGCACTACCCTGCAGAAGATCCACGATCAGATGACCGGGTGGTACGGAGGTAGGCGCTCAATTCTGCACTGTTGCCGCCTGTTTATGATTGATTCGCTTGTACAGGCGCCAAGACTCCGGGCCTCGTCATCCTCGAGCACGAACTCACCAACGACACCGTCAAGGCATTCATTGACGGCTTCTGGATGGCCAAGTCGAACAACTGGCAGATTGAGTCTATCGCACGCATGGATGGCACCAACCACCCCTACCAAAATGCGGATGGCCCTGTGGGTGCCGTGACCGGGTCGAGCGTCGTCGCTGCCGATAATGTCCAGAACAACAACGCGGCGAGCGGCTCCTCGGCTGCCCCTTCGTCTTCTGCCAGCGCCAACGCCAGCTCCACTCCGTCGAGTACCGCCTCCAGCTCATCGAAGTCGGCCTCGAGCAGTTCCAAGCCGTCGACATCATCGGCCACGACGAACAGCACCAGCAACTCTACGACCGGGAGCAGTGACCAGACGCACGTGAGCCCGGCGGCGGCGACTGGCCCGTCTATCGCGCTTGCGTTTTCGACTATCCTGTTCAGCCTTGTCTTGACGGCGTGGTAGACCGTGCATAGTCGTCTTCTAGATCGCTCGCGCGATCTAGGGTTGGTTATGTGTTCCATATTGTGTAACCAATGGCACGACGCGACAAGGTTTTGACGAGGCGTAATGGTATAACACGTATAATTTTTTCACTGTATCTGTTCGACATTTTTGGAACCGTGGCGCACACTCGATCGAACAACTATATCCCCACGTTTCCTAGCATTCCACTCGCATACCTTGTTTTGACCCGACCGCCCCACCCGACGCGCTCGTTTGTTTATCTATTTATTTATTAGTTTCGAGGGTCTCTTTTATTCGTGGGTAAAAGTTGAACGCTGCTGTCTGGCCTGTCCCTCCGCGACGGGCATGGTGGTGATTGGGTCCGTTTTGTTTCGTTTATCGGACATAACATGTGCCGTTCTACGCGTTCACTACCTAGCAGCCTAGCAGCCTACCACTTATGAAATGCGCTCGCGACGGCCATCGCTCATCAATGGCATCACTATTCATCATGTCCCTGTTTAGGGCGCTCTAAGAGCCGTGCGGAGAGCGCATGTCGAATGATATCGAGGACATGATCGGTGAGTTCCACTGCGCGGGCGATAGCGCGTCGAAGACTTGCTTCCCTGAACGCAAACCCAATCTGCTTTAGGACATGCCAGCGTCACCTCTTCCCTCGTGACCAGTTCTGGTAAGTATTGCTCCAAGTACAAACATATGCGGGATGTGTTCATGACCGCGAGTCCGAGACACGATCGGACATATGGCTACGGCGCTGGAGTGGGGACGTCGAGATGACTCTTAGATGCAGAAGGCGAGCTAACGTCGAATAGGAATTAATAGGTGGGTGACGAGCTCCCCGAGTCGCCCTCGCGATCGTAAAGATGGCTGATCCACATGTTCTGGCTTAGTAGACTCACGGTCCCGGCGAGCGCTTTCGAGACGCGGGATGCTGAAACACTGCCTCGAGGGGGCGCTCGTCGTTGGGGGCCGACATGCCGTGGTGCGAGATGCCGCTGTGCCAGCGCTATTGACGTTTGCATGCACGTTTGCAACTCAATGGTGTCAGTGTCTGCCACACTGATGCCCCCTGAGTTTTCGGAGGCCAGCCTCCCCCCGCGTCTTCCGTTCCAACGGAAAAGTCCTGGCACTAACCCCCAATGGCCTCAGCTCAGGTTGACGTACGGAGAACGGTGATCGCCTCACTGGATTGGGCGGGATGGCCCGTGCGCGGGAGCGACGCGAAGAGTGGAAGGTTACTGACGCGGTTCTGTGGACGGCGCAGGGAAGTGGGAAATGGGGAAGCGGAGACGCGATCAGGTGCGTTTCCTTGCTCTGAACGGCGCAGACGCCCGCCCCTCAATGCCCCCAATCAAACGGCGTTGCGAGACCGCTGAACACATATCGGCACCTGCTCCCTTTTATCCGAGCGTGCTTTTGTCACATATATATTCCCTGCCCATCTTATGCCTTTCTTCCCCCTCTCCCCCGCGCTAATTCTCCCTTTCGACGCGCGCCATGTTCGGCAGCGCCCTCCTCGTCCTGCCCCTCCTCTCCCTCGCCTCCGCCTCCGCCGTTAACCATCGTGCACCCGAGGCCAAACAGGAGCACGATATCGGATGCTCGGACGCGTCGCGCACCCTCCCTGGCACTTGGTACCAGCCCCTCGACCACTTTGCCCATTCCCTCTTCCGGCGTCAAACGACCAACGCGACCAACTCGACCAGTCCTGCAGGTTTCCCGCCAGTCGGCTCTCCAAGTAAGCCGCCCTCTCTCCACCTGCGATCACCACCGTAATACCTACATGTTTTCTAGCATGGACAGCGGCCTATCCATCAGACACGCCCGACTCCACCAAGATGCCCCAGGCATGGAAGGATGCCCTCAACGCGGCTGTCCAGGCTGGCAAGATCCCGAACATCCCTCTCGGGCATCAGACGAGCTCCGGTTCTAACCCCACCTACGGAAGCCTTGATCCCAACGGCCCCGAGGTCTGCTCTGGGACTTATCAATGTCGTATACCCGGTCAGATTTGGGATGCCCCAGCTGGCACGCTTGGTCTGTCCTTCGATGATGGTCCTCTACCTGTCAGTTCCTTGATCCTTCAAAACGAATCCCTGCTAACCACAATCCAATCTATAGCCATCAGATCGGTTGTACGCCTTTTTGAAACAGAACAATCTGCATGCAACCCATTTTTTCATCGGGGAGAACATCCTCCAGTACTGGAAGGAGTTCCTGCTCGCGTTCGAGACCAATCAAGATGACATCGCCGTGCACACGTATACCCACCCATATATGACCACGCTCTCGAACGAGGACGTTGTTGCCCAGCTTGGCTGGACGATGCAGATCATCTACGACTCGACGGGCGGCCGCCTCGCAGGGTATTGGCGCCCCCCATATGGCGACACCGACACTCGCGTCACCGCTATTGCGAAAGAGGTGTTCGGACTTACCACCGTTGTCTGGAACCAGGAGTGAGCATTCTCCGGCCATGTGCTCACATTTGTGTGGTCTGATAGTGGTTTCAGCACCGAAGATTGGAGCATCGGTGAGGCACACGGGACGACTCCGGCGGCAATCCAGAAAAACTTCCAGACATGGCTCGCCGGTATGGCTCAGCTTCACCCCCTGAATTTGAAACCTCCGAACTCAATGTTTCCTGCCTCACCTCAGGTCCCAAGAGTCCCGGCTTGATCATCCTTGAGCACGAGCTCATGAACAGCACGGTGCAGGCGTTCATGGACGGTTTCCCGCTCATGACGCAAAACAACTGGTCGATCGTCTCCGTTGCGCAGCTCAATAACAGCAACGCCTACCAGAACTCAAAGAACTCGACCAACCCCGTCCTCTCTGCGGTCCTCACCGCTGGAGGGGGCAACCGTGCTGGCCTTCCGACCGCGCCCCCAACTTCCAGCGTGTTGCCTAGTACGAGCTCCGCGGCGCAGGTGTCAGCATTGACATCGGCGTCGAGCACGCAGAGCCTAAGTGGTGCGCAAAGGAACGCCGCGCGTGAAATGAGGTCCCCGATGCAGGCTATGTTCGCCGTCATCGCGGGTCTTTGCGTTAGCCTCTTCGTGCGCCTGTAGCCGGCGCAAGATGGACGCCCATTGACACTGTCCCTCTGTTCGATGCACACGGACTGTCCTTATCGCTATCGATCTCTGCGCTGTTTCGCCCTCACTCTCTCCCGTCCTTACCCTCGTCTCTCCCCCTGTTGTTAACATATGCTACGACCGTGACGCTTCGTGATTTATTCGCACTTTCGCTCACTGCTTGCTCGCGAACTTATGCTACTTTTGCTTATACCTTTGGACCTTATGGCACTTCCGTCCCCAATTTCGCCAGGACCCATCGATCACCAATGTCTTCCGTTCTTTGCTTTTTCTGCTGCTCCTCCTGTTGTCGTTGTTTTGACATTGTGACGCATCCCCCTGGACTTTTCTTCTCGAAGTTGCGGTTTCCAAAATCAATCGTAATACCCTTTGGACTTTGCGGTCTACCAGTATCTCACAGATGGAGCATCTCAAACGTGTGGACCGAATAGAAGAGGTTCGAAGTATTTTGAAGAGCGGTCAGCGATGCGGGGTTCCGGAGTATCAGCAGGTTCTTCTATTCAACGTTTACTCCGAACCATCTATGTTGAGTTTTTTTTAGAACTCTCGTCAGCTCTCGTCCAAGGCGGCGGCAAGAAGGGCCTTCTTGTAGCCACTTCTGCACATATAGCCTTGTATGGGGGTGTATTAGCCCGACATGCCCATGAATAGCGACTGACGTCACGATGGCACCCGTTTCACTGGAGCCGTCGAAGCCTCTCGAGCAAAGTTCACGCCTGATGGTGCGCATCACGTACGGATTGTCGGCATTCAAACCTTCCTCGAGCTCCGGGCCTTCTCTCCTATCCGCAATCAGAGAACACCACGTACTGCCATCATTCGCTGTAGTGCATCATGTGTGTGAGCATTTATGTCGCGTAAAAACACAGCGCGGTCGCGCGCGTACCCGCGGTGGGGTGAGCCATCGTGAAGTAGAAGTAGGAGATCGTGAGAACGTAAGGACCACATACACCAGCAAGAGGAACACACACAAAAAAACAAGTGCAACAACGAACGTTCGAATATAGGTCAAAGAGACAGGTGCGAGGGGGTCGGGACTGATGAAGTGCGAACGGATATACGGGGATGGATGGAAGGGCGGAGGCGGGCGTAGGGGGAGGGGGGTATTAGGTGCGGGAAGGGATAGTGTCAATCATAGTCCAAGAATGATCATCGAGCCAGTGAGGCCAATGAGGGTGAAGTGGGTCAGATGACAGGGGGAGGTGAAGCACCCTGTCTGGGTATGCTCGGAGAGCGTGTATAGGGAAGGGCGGCAGAAGGCAGGGTCGGGCGTAGCTCCAGCATGAGCTCAACTGTTACAGATCGGCAACAAGTATTTCTAACATAGATCGCGTCCGTACATGGCCGAAGCCATTGGAGGACTCGTCACCTCCATATTGCAAGGCACTCCAAGACCGGATATTACGGGGACGCGCAGATGCGTGAGATCACAGTAGACTGGGCCACTTGATCTTCAGGCCCTCGAGCCAGCGCATGTAGAGCAGCTCGGCGATGGGTGACCGTTTTGTCGGCGAGCTCGGCTCCGCCTTGTCTGCAGCGTCCGCTTCCGACGGCCCGGCCACCTCCTCGAGCGTCTCGGTAACGATGAGGCCCTTGCTCGTCATCTCGCTCTTGCGTGTGACACGCCTGTGCGGGAAGAGTTCGCGCGAGGTCTGTATATGCTGTCGCACGCCTTGATTTCTGCTTGGGCTTGTGAGAATGAGGTGAAGCGCGATAGGTGAATGACGTACTCGTTGAGGCCCGCAAGGATGTCGAGGATGACGCTGTATGCCAGCTCTGGGTTGACCTCTCTCAGCTCCTCGAACCCACGCGAGAGCATGCTCAGGGATTCGATTTCCCGTGCATCCATGTCATCAGTGATAGCCTTTGATATCGAAGGTCAGCGAACGACGCCAACAACAGATCGGGGACACGGGATACCTTCTGCAGTGTGGGCAGCACGACGTCATCCACGATCGACCTGCCTGCCTTGGCCGCCTCGCTCGCAGCGCGCTTGTGCAGCGACTTGTCCTTCACCGGCGAGTTCGGCGCCGATCCATCGACGCTGCTCTCCTTTCGGATGCTCCCCACATAGTCCGCAGATAGCCGGAGCGACCCCGCCGTGTCGACTTTCTTCACCGGCCGAATCGTGTCCACTCCTGTCCCAATGTCCGCTTCCCGCACCACTGTCCCACCCACCGAGTTCCGCGCTGCATACGATGCGCGCCGGGGCGTCCGCACATAGGCCGGCGGCGCGCCGAGCGGGTCGGATTGAGGAGGGGTCGCGGGGGTCGCGACCACCGCCTCCTCTGACGAGGTGTCGGCCTCGAGCGCGGGCATGTCGAGCGCGGGGGCCGCTGACGCTGTCCGTATTGCGATCGTCGAGTGCGCAGCGCCCGCATTCATCCCGATTCCAACTCCATTCGTCATGTCGCTGCCTTTCGCCGCAGCGCTGGTGTCAAGTGAGTCCCTGTCCTCCATTCCATCATATGCGGATCCCTCATCGGCGTCATCCTCGGGGACCATTCCTGGCGGCATGAGGTCCTTTGCCATCCCTCGAATCGTACCCATCGCCGCGGTCGACCGGATCGTCTCGAAATTCCAATCGCTCCGCAGCGTTCCGTCCCAAGAGGCTACACTGTTTCGCATTGACTGTTGGTACATCTGAGGCGCGCGGTGCGGCGACTGCGTGCGGTAATCTTGGTACCGCTCGGTCAACTCGGTGAGGTAGGACGTCTTGCGCGCACTTCGGATAAACCGATGCTGGAGAAGTTCCTTCGCCGTAGGCCGCTGCGTGGGTGTCCCACGACTCAATAACAAACGAAAGCAAGGGTGGAAGTGCTACTCACGCTATTTGGGTCCTTCGTGAGGCATTGCGCGACAAAATCTTTGAAGGCGAGTGAGAATGGGCCTTCTAACACCGGAGGCTTTGCTTTCGGGATCAGAAATAGCACCCGCATGGGATGGTATTCCGCCAGTGGAGGCTCGCCCTTCGCCATCTCGATCGCCGTGATGCCCAGACTCCACATATCCGCCTTTGCATCGTACCCCGCTTGCCGGATGACCTCCGGAGCCATCCAAAAGGGTGTCCCGACAAACGTATGTCTCAGTGTGCTCGTCAATTGTGCGGCCACACCAAAGTCGGCGAGCTTCACTTTGCCCGAGGCAGAGAGGAGGACGTTCGCAGCTTTGATGTCGCGATGAATTGTGCCTTCACCGTGAAGGTAGTCGAGACCTAGGAGCAGTTCACGGCAGATGACAGCAATATGTGCCTCGGAAAATACGCCGGGTTTGAGAAGGTCGAGACAAGAGCCACCTGCAAGATACTCCATGACGATCCAGAGCTTGTAGGCGACGACGAACGAGCCATAGTACCGTGTCACGAATTCCGACTCATGCTGCGCAAGGTTGGCAATCTCCTGCTGGATCTCAATAATATCGTCGTCCGAATCTTCCAGATCTGCAGACGACAACGATGCAACATGTCCAGAAAGAATGGAGAAGAACAGGCGAGGTAGGGCGTACCGATCTGCTTTATGGCGACAATCTGCTTGGTATCGTTGTGCATGGCCTTGTAGACCGTGCCAAAGCTCCCGGTGCCAAGCTTTTCTAGCAGTGTATACTGGCTGGCCGGGTTGCTGCTGGGTATCGGATATGGCTCCCTTGGTCGCGACTTGACATCGGGAGAAGGGGGCGTCGAGCTTGACGATTTGGGCTGTGAGGACAATGATGAGCCGATGAGACTCGGTTTTCTGAGACGCGAGCTGGGCATGGTGGTGAAGGGAGGATATGTGGGAGCAACGGGTGGGAACGGGGAGGAGTATCGTGAGAGGCCCGAGCAGGCGTTTGCAGCGTGCGCTGCAGTCTCAAGAAGAACGGGCTTGGTGATAGCGTGCGCACGTGGGGATCCATGCGTCATCCATGATTTGGTGCACAACTCGAGGCATCAAGGAAATACGATTGCCGTGCCAGAGTCGTGCTCCGCGGGACCAGGACAGGAAATAGGGGTCACGAGCAAAAAACACTCACCATAACTGGTCGTTAATAGAAAGCGTAAGGTCGTAAAGTCCGCAGAACTGTCAAGGCCTATTTGGCCTGAAGAGGGCCGTCGAATGACGCGCTGACGCCGTGCAGGGATGACGGAGCGCTCTGAGAGAGACTACGCGGACGGCTTATATGGTCCCGAAACGGCAACGACCCGGAAGAAGCGCTGGGTGGGAACGGCGGAGGCAAAAGGTACGAAGAGCAGAACGAGTCGGTCAACGCAGGGCAACAGGACTGGGTCAGTGAGCTTTGAAGAAAAAAAGCAGGGCGGGCGACTGTCGAGTCGGGGCGATGCCTGGCGATCTCTGGCGATGCGCTAACGTCGGTCGGCATATTCTGCGCTAGTGGCTTGACGACAAGGGCGCAACTTCGGTCCTAACAGCGTGCCATTCGGCCCACTCCGGTCCCCGACCGGACGCGACTCCACCTCCTCAGCTCTGTCTGATTTTTGAACTACATTTCGATGGACTTGCAAATCAATAAGTACATGGAGGATCCATTGCGTAGCAAAACTAACATATCCTCAGCATATCGGTAGGTCAAGACGGAAAAGGCAACTTTCTAGGCAAGAACGGAAACGGCGGTGAACCTATGCATGCCTTCACCTCCCAAAGAGGAGATCCATGTACACCCAGACATACTAGATAGGAAGTCTGATCTCGGCGTTTGAGTTGATCCTAGTGGGAGTGTTTTGTTCGTGCAGCATTGAAGCTTCGACCTTGAATGATGGCCGACCCGCTGCGATCTTCAGAGCTTCAGCCGCGCCAACGAAAATACGTCTCGCCTGGGAGAAGGATCCAGCTATTCGGCCAGCCTAATGCGATGGGGATATCATTGTCTGGATATGATGGCTTCGGAGGAGTACTTGATGCAATGGGCCGCTACTTTCTCAACGTGCCATTAGCGGGTTTAATTTTAGTAGCGAGAATGAGAGAATACAGGGTCCCAAGGCTGAGGAACTATCCATCTCATCTACACCAGTGGCTCCCGTCTCGAACGCCGAACTCCCTGAAAGTGTACGGTATCCGCTACGGATGTAGCCAAGCACCGGAAAGGTTAATAAATTCTTGACTGGAATGAATCAAAGGCTACATGATTTATGACACCTTAGATTTGGAAGCTAGGTCAAATGCCCTAGGTAAAGCTTTGAGTCAAGGCAATACCTGTGAGATCCTTACCTCATTTCAGCCAGCTTCAACATGGACCACGGACATACGTCAATGTCAAAAATCATACATAGATCTATGCCAAGATGACGAATGTCTGATCGGGTGAGTGGTATGCGTACAAATGCGATGAGTGACGGAGGAGCTAGTCAGAGGAAGAGACCAGATATGCGTGGGCCAAATTGAGGATAAGTAAGTGGTCAGGAAAGGGGTACGTCGTCGTGATGTCCATTTCCAAGTGATGGCGATCTGAATCTCAACAGGGAACCTAAGTGGGACGCAGAGAGCGCGGCTCAACGACTGGCCGTGACCGATTTTGCGCGAGTAGGACGTGAGTCAGATCGTGTGCCCATCGAGCCGGTGCCAGCACCTGAGTGGGGAGCTGGTAAGTGAACCGAGCGCGTGTGAGCGGCCCGCAAGGAAGTTCGAGTGGCAATGAGACGAGAAGAGAGGATCGCACTAGGCGTCTTTAGTTTCGCGGTAGGACCTCCTACCGCACCTCTTTTCGTGTTTCCTCCAATAGGCCTTGAATTTGATCGTGTAGCCCCGTTCGAGGCCATCTTCCCATTGAGGCGACTGGCTGCGTAGCTCGGAGCACGAACGGCACCGACGGCCTTGATACCAGGTGCAGCATCCAGAACTTTTCGCCTCTTGGACGCAGAAGCGGATAACTGGCTCTCGCCCTCTTCGTCCATTCCTTCCTCTCCCTCCGCACCGCTCGCCTCTACTGAGGTCGGTCCCTCCCAGTTCGCCCGTAAGGAAGACGATTTCGATACCACCGGCCGGAGCCGTGTCACCGTTGACGATCGTCTCCTTCCGACCTTATTGGGTGAGAGCTGGCTCATGGCACGGATCCGGCTCTTTGCAGCCACCGTTGAGTGCGGCCATGGCCTCTTCTTCCCTATTCCGCTCGAAGAATCCGTTGTGTCCGACGTCGACGTCGACGTCGCGCTTGATCCTGAGTTCGATCCAGTGCGCAATGTCGATGCATGTCCGACCGTAGTTAATGCCGCCGTCGATTCTTCGCTCGCCATGCTCGCTTCAGTGCTGCTTGCGACAGTAGCCACCGTCGCAATTGACATGTTTGACGGGGCTCGCAACATCGGATACGTGTAAGTCGTCTGACGAGGTGGCGGTGTCCTCAAGGTTACGTCGAAATCGTCCTCCTCGTCGATGTATTCGTCGTCATCATCATCTTCCTCTTCTGATGCAGCATATTCAACCTGGTTGCCTTCCTCTTGAACCCCTGACATAACGACGTCGTCGCTCAAGCCACCGACGGAGCTGGGGTTCACTGGCTCACGAGGTTGCAAGAGCGACCTAGAAAAATGCGGCTCGACACCACTCGCTGAGGCCGCTGAGTCTGGAAGCCCTGGATCGTCGTCGTGCATGTTCATGTCGTGTTCAAGGATGGGTGCGTAGTTGCTCGACGCGTGCCGAGGTTCTGGCATTGCCAATCTCGAGTTCGTGGGGAGGGGCGTGGGTGGATACGCGGATGGGAATGCAGGGTAGGCGCGCCAGTCGTCTGCCGCAGTCGCCTCGCCAGAGGAAGTCGGAACGTGTGCCACTGACGCAGGCAGAGGGTCGCTAGGTGCGCTCGCCTCGTCGTCGTCATGTGCAGAGCTCGAGGGATACCAGATCTGATGTTCAGAGGCCACTTGTCGTGGTGCATAGATTTTGGAACCTTGGTCTGATGGCCTCCTGATCGCATTAGGTGCCAGACCGTTGGGGGGATATCCTTCAGAGGCAGATCGACGAAACTCCGACTGAGGTGCGCGCCGCGCATGGGACGACTCCTTACCATTCACATATATGGAGCTGCCCACGACCGAACGAGAGTCAGCATCAGAGTCGATCTCCGTGTATGTCGTCTCCGGACTGTCAGAGGTCGGGCCGCGATACCACGAGATGATAGGATAGAGGGGGATGGAAACGACCAGCAACACGAAGTCTCCGATGTTGTGGATGAGGTCCAAGATAGAATCCAGAGTAGCGACATATGGCTTGATCAGAGGACGGATGACGTGTAGATAAATAGGCTCGGCACCCTACGGAGAATTAGTGACTGCGAACATTGTAGGATCAAGAAGAGCTCAACTCACTCGAGCGCGAGACAATATGAGAAATATCAAAATAACAGACTTAATCTCGTCGTAAAAAGGAATGAATATGCTGATGATGCCTTCTATTACGGCTTCGTACGCTGCCAGACAGCACTACAGAACATACGTTCAGTCACTCATGAGTCGGACAAGCGAGACATGCTGCCCACTTACCCAAACGATCCAAACTGCCATGCAACCTTTCATGTCGCGCTTCCTCTGCGTCAAGGCGCGGACGGTCGGGTGCCCTGTCCGAGAAGACGGTGTAGGTAATTTGAGCGTCTTATATGTTTGGTAAAGGTTCTGAAAGACGAGGTAGGATCGCAGAGCGAGGGTAATTAGACCCATGACGGGGCTGAGAGGAGTGGTGTGGCCGTGTGTTCAAAGTCGTCTATGAAAGGCAACAGACCGAAATACAACAGAAGCCTCGTGGAAACGCGTCTGCACAACTTCGCGTTCGGTGGACCCCTCACGTGCTCGATTAGGTAACGCGCGCTTCCTGTCTCTTGTTCTCAACGTCCATCTCCTCGTCTCCCAGATGCCTAAGATTCGGACAACAAGAACGAAAAAGCCGCCAGAAGGCTTCGAGGATATCGAGGGGGTGAGCCCTTTTATGTACATTGCGGCTGACTGGCGCTGAGGGTCTCTACAGGTCCTCGATGACTACGCAAAGAAGATGCGTGATGCCGAGAACGAGTCGCATGAAGGCAAGCGCAAGACTGAATCTCTCTGGCCCATAATGCGCATATCGCATACCCGCTCACGGTACATATACGAGCTGTATTACAAGCGCGAGGCCGTCAGCAAGGAGCTATATGATTGGTTGCTGAAGGAGGGGTACGCTGACGCCAAGTGAATATCACATCCCTGACCAACGCGCTCTCGTTCAGTTTCTCACTTTTGTCCTTAGCCTGATTGCCAAGTGGAAGAAGACCGGCTACGAGAAATTGTGCTGTTTGCGTTGCATTCAAACCCGAGTGCGTTTGTTACCTTCTTGGTCGGGCTTTCACTGACAGTCAAAACTAGGATATGAATTACCAAGGCTCTACTTGCGTCTGCCGTGTGCCTAAAGCCCAAGTTCGGGCGGGTACTATTGTTGAATGCGTGCATTGTGGTGCGTCCGCATATTTATCACTTTCTTTTGCGAACTTACCCCTTCCAGGCTGCCGCGGCTGCAGCTCTGACTCGTGAGTGGCGACGAAGGCTCAGATGGCAATGAGCCTGGGTAAGAGAGGTGTGTTCAACGCCGTCAACCGAAGATTGAGATTGTCTAGCCACTTTGAACGATGCTGTCATGGTTCCTTGCAGGGTATTCCCGAAGCTGTCATGGATGTACTCTAGTGTAGACTGCCATAAACGGATTCGATGCTTCTCTGTCCTCCCGCTCCTTCAGCCATCCATGCTCTCGTACTTACCTATCTTTGCATGGCTTCGTTGGCGTCCGTGTCCTCAAACAAACGCCATAGGTCTACATAAGAATCAGTAGAACTAGCAGTTTGAACTGAGGGCCCTTGGCCCGATCCAGGCACAGGCTACGCCACTCAGCGGTACCCTGAGTCTCTATCAGCCTCCTGTCTTAGGCTTACTCCCAGCCGACCCCACTCCCGCGTGCGGCGCTCAGGGTTGTCATTACCATCCCAGACCCTTGTCTTTGTTGTCTCCCAACTTGAACAAACCTTCGATACCCTCGCATTATCATGGGGGAATTTTCGAATGCGGTTTACGAGGTATCTCGTCAGCTGTTCAAGAGGAACGCTACAGAACAGGTACGCCTACCTCTACGCCGATCGCAGACTTGATTCCCACCATGCTTGCAGGCGGGAGTCTTTGCAGGTTTGAATCCCGCATCGTTCAACTCTAACGACCCTTTCCCGCTATGGGTCATTCAGACCAGTGAGTGACCCCCTTGAGTTTCAAGTTCTCGAGCACTGAGAGGTTGTGATTCAGTTATCATTATTGGCATGACGCAGTTCCTATCTCTTTTCCTTTCACGCATGCGACAGCCTCGGGTTATTGCTGAAGTTATTGGAGGCGTTATCCTTGGACCCACTGTCATGGGCAGGATTCCAAACTTCACGCAGTCGATATTCCCGAAGGACTCGTTGCCCATGCTCAACCTGACTGCCACCATTGGCCTGGTATTCTTTCTTTTCCTAGTGGGCATGGAAGTGGATATCCGCATCGTAAGACGGAATGCCAGGGCATCGGCTGCTATCTCCATTGCAGGCTTGGTCGTCCCCCTTGGGCTAGGCGCTGCGGTGGCTATTCCCATTTACAGGGAATTCGTAGACCCCAGTGTTAATTATGGCTACTTCATCCTTTTTGTCGCTGTCGCTATCGGCATCACCGCGTTCCCAGTCCTATGTCGTATCCTCACAGAGGTGAAGCTCCTTGACACCACTGTCGGTGTTGTTGTGCTCTCGGCCGGCGTAGGCAACGATGTGATTGGGTGGATTCTCTTGGCACTTACGGTCGCTCTGGTCAACGCATCTACAGGCTTAACTGCTCTGTACGTTCTGCTCACCGGAGTCGGCTTTGTCCTGTTCTTGCTTTTGCCTGTTCGATGGGCATACGTGGCTTTGGCAAGGTGGACCGGAAGCTTGGAGGCTGGACAACCGAGTGCTATGATGATGACTCTCACACTTGTGATTGTCCTGGCTTCAGCATTTTTTACAGACATTATCGGCATCCATGCTATATTTGGTGCGTCATGTCTGCGATAACAGAAACAAGATTAACCAGTGGTCATTAGGAGGGTTTCTGGCAGGCCTCATCATTCCGAAGGAGAACGAATTTGACATCGCGCTCGTTGAGAAACTTGAAGACCTCGTTGGGCTCCTGTTCCTCCCTCAGGTGCACCCTCACCTGTATAACATGCTCTACAACACAGCGACTTATCTCCTCATTCCAGTACTTTGCTCTCTCCGGCCTGCGCACCGATTTTGGAACCTTGGACACCGGCCTCACTTGGGGGTACACGATATTAATATGTGTTGTCGCGTTCTTCTCCAAATTCCTCTCCTGCGGCTTGACTGCGAAGGCATTCGGTTTCAATCCTCGCGAGTCAGGAGCCATCGGTATACTGATGAGTTGTAAGGGGTATGCACTCTGCTTCAATGAAACCGCACGCACATACTCATTTCCTTTCTAGCTTGGTAGAACTCATTGTTCTCAACGTCGGGCTGCAAGCCGGTGTTCTCAACACTCGCGTCTTCTCTATGTTCGTCTTGCACGCATTGGTGCTCACCTTCCTAACGACTCCCCTTACCCTCTGGGTTTACCCCGCACGAGTCCGTGTCCGCGTCGGAACTGTCTCTGAGAAGCAAGGGCCAGGCGCAAGGACGGGAGAGGATGGCGATGGCATTGCAAGGACCTCCGAGGGCTCTCTCAAGACCAGTTTTGCCGTTGTCCTCGACAGAATCGAGCAACTCCCGGCAATCATGACGATCACGCAGCTCCTCCAACGTCCTGCGCCATGTGGGGCTCCACCTCCCATGTCTGATGTCTCACACACTACCACGAAGTCATCTGCAGGCGACAACGTCAATCTACCAGTCTTGACCTCAGCGGCTGCACCGCATTCTCAGCCCACCGCCATTCATGCTCTCCGACTCATCGAATTGTCAGAACGAACGTCGGCGATGCTCAGATCACAAGCAGCGGACTCGCTTATCCAAAGCGATCCCGTCCTATCTGTTTACCGAACCTTTGGCCGCTTGAACCGCTTCTCGGTGTCGACCTCTCTTTCTGTTGTCCCATCTGAAGAGTTTTCTGCGAACGTGACGGAGCATGCGCTGGAGAATAAATCGCAGATGGTGATCATTCCATGGAGCTCCTCTACCGTGGCGGTGGCCGACGAATCTATCGCAAGCTCCAGTTCCTCGACTCCTTACAATCCATTCGATGGTCTGTTCAGCAAAAGTTCGGGAAACTTGAGGCTGGAGCACACGTCTTCTGTCGTGTATTCACAGTTCGTTCGGAGGGTCTTCGCCAACAGCCCTGTCGATGTAGGAGTCTTCATCGACCGGGGACTCTCCTTGAGTGGTTCACAATCTCATATCTTCCTTCCCTTCTTTGGAGGTCCCGATGACCGCCTCGCCCTGTCCTTCGTCATTCAATTATGCAACAATGATTCCGTGACTGCCTCGATTGTGCGAATCAAAAAGACGGATCTGGACGCCGATTCGATCACCTCTGAAATTGCGATGAAGTCGCCAGTGACTTTCCCAGGCATCACGAGCTCAAATGTACGTGCCTTCGGCAGAACTATCCTTTTTTCTCGAATGCTGACGACGTACTCGCAGACGCTGACCTTCCCCGACACGGTCTACGGCCAACGTGACACTCAAACGCGTCTTCAGTCCGAGACGGCGGATAACATCCTGTGGTCGCAGTTCACGTCCTCGGGCACTAGCCATTCCCAGGACGTCGCATCCGCCCTGACGCGCATCACGTTCACCGAAGAATCGACGTCGAAGCCCCTGCACCGCACGATCGAGATGGCTGCACAGCTCGCTCAGTTGCCAAGGTCGTTGTTCATCGTCGCCGGCCGGTCGAGACGCATGGCCGTAGACTCTCACCAGGCGGAGCTTCGTCAGCTCATAGCGGAGAAGGGGATCAGCGTTGGATCTGAGGCGCCTAAAACTCTGGGAGACGTAGCCGCTGCATATGTCGCGACTGGGGTCAATGCCAGCCTAGTCGTGTTGCAAGCCTGTGCCTGATACGATGCGATGTTCGATTGCTTCATCCTTTTACGATCTCACGGAAAACACTATTTTTATCTTCTCCTGTACCGATATTCTTCATCCTGTGTCTCGCGTCTGCGAAGGCATAACCTCTGTACTATCAAAGTCACCGAGTACTTTATATATCCAAATGGCAATCTCAGTCTTGTTTACGAATTTCGGATCTCAGAATCCGGCGCTCGTGTATGACTAAGCAATGGCTGCCGACACTTTCAACCTGAAGGAGGTTTGGAGCCTTGCTGGTTCGACCTCGTCGTCAACATGATAGCGGCAGAAGCAAGGCTACGTACGCTTGTTGACCTTGTGTCTAACTTCGTGAAGGCTCCGCCCATCGACTTGTACCCGCAAAAGGCAAGTCTCTAGTATGCCGTGTCCTTGTAGGTCCTTGTTCTACGCTGCTCCGCTGCCGAGTATAAAGATGTGAATACCGAGTCACACCGTTTCTACATCCCGCGTTTCAACGTAAATAGTGAGTCGATCCACTTCCTTCCCCCTTCGTCGCGAGCGCGCGCTCGCTTCTCAAGCAGCATCGACCTGCGATGTCCTTCCGCCGGTGCTGACTCTTGTCGATCGGGTTTTTCGATCCATAGCGCGGGTTCTATTTCCTTTTCATGATATCTACGAGCGCGACCAGACAGAAACCGATTTGCAAGAGGTGCGGTGAGAGAACTTTGGGGCACAAGCGCCAGGGCGGGCGCTTGGTGTGCCCGGGCGGGCTCGACCCGCCCCCGACGACCCGCCCGCGCAAGCGCCGCCGCGGCCTGTACGAGGACGAGGACTCTGATACCGACGACCCCCTCCTCCTCAAGCCTCTTTCGTCCGGCGAGGCGCAGCCCCCCGCGTCCCGGAAGCGCCGCGTTAGCTACCAATACGATCGCGACTACTACGGCGACCAGGAAGAGCATGATGGACGTGACGCGCCCGTGCTCTCGGCGCGTGCGCGCGAGATCGTGGCTCAGAATCACTGCGTGGGCCAACTTACGCGCGTCGGGGTGCGTTTTACCTCGGAGCCCGCTCCCAACCTGAGATTCCTGGCGCCGGCCTTCGTCCCCGGCCCTTCCATCGAGGCCGCCCAGGACGAGGGAATGCCGACCGAGAGCAGCGGGGCAGGTCTGTACCGCATAAACGACGGGCTCAGTGTCGCTGGGGACGAGCAAGAGGACGACGAGGACGACGAAACTCGCACACAGATGGGCGCAGACGACCGCATTGACGAACTCGGTGCCGCCGGATATGAGCAGGAGGACGAGGAGGACGACGGGACTCGGACCCAGTCGGGCGCAAACGACCACAGTGACGATTGGCGCACGCAGGGCTCGCCTCGCACCGCGTCTCAGACCTTACAGGCCGGCTCTAGCTCGCGGGCTGGCTCGTTTACGGAGCGCTGGGTGTTGGCCCTTGGAAAAGGCAAGCGCAATGCGAGGTCTGCACCCAAGTCGGACCACACCGCGACCCCCTCCCGGCCTCCGTCCCGGATATCTGCGCTGAACTACGCGCCGTCCGGCCACGAGAAGCGGGAGCATCTGGATCTCAGCGCCCTTCCGCAGGATACCGCCCCGCGTGATATTAGGGAGTGGGCCGCCAGCGTCCCCGCCCACCCCAGCGCGCACCACGGACCCCACTCGCACGCAGACGCCGACGACGCGGCGTCGCAATTCGAGTTCGGGATGCCCGCCACCGCCCCCTTCCCTCCCCCCATCGTCGCCTTAGCCGGGCCGAACATCATCCCCCTCGCGCCCTCACGCCCCGCCTCGCCCACCCTTTCTTCCGCCTCCACCACCGACCGCTCCTCCACCACCGAAGACTCCGTCCGCTCCCTGGACGAGCCGCTCACGCCCGCGATGGCCGCCGCCCAGGCGCCCATCCACTACCTCGAGCGCATCCTCCGCGCCGCATCGATTCCCATCGCGTGCATCTGCTGGGTCCCGACCGCGAGCGCCGCGCGCGCGAGCCTCGACATCGCGCGCGCGGGGCTCTTCGTGTCGCTCGCGTACGACACGCACGACGGCGTGTGGATCGTCGTCGCGGACACGAGCCGCAAGCTCGGGTGGGTCCTCGCGCACAGCGCCGTGCTCGTGCGCTCCTCGTTCGTCGCGCACATCGGGGACCTCCCCTGGGGCGCGCCGCCCGCCGCGATCGAGGCCGCGATCGAGGCCGCATTCCATGCGGAGGTCCCCGCGCACCCCGTGCAGCTCATGGGCGGCCAGCTGGGCGGCATCGTCGTATGGTGCAACGCGCAGAATCTACTCATTGCGTGAACCGGACGTGGGCTTCCCCGTGTCTTCGTGAAAGGTAAAGTATGGTAGTCTTTCGCATGTCTCTGCTCTCGGTTTCCCCCTCTGTGCGCGGTTTCCCTTCCCGCGGTCTCTCACTCTCTCACTTTCTCACTCTCTCGCTCTCTGTCTTGTCCTATGCATCTATGTAACCCCGAACCTCTTAAACAGTATGCCCTATGCAGTACTCTGATTATTTTTCTTGTGCAATGCCAATTTCGTTCTGGCGACCCTCTTCTACACGCCGCCCTTCGGGTGGACGTCCGCAAGGCGCTCGCAGCAGCACATTTCTCATAATCGCCGACCAAACCCCATCGAAGAACAAGAGCGGAAAACGGAACCAAAAACGGAAGAAGAAGCGCGAGGGGAACAGAAAATACAACGTCGCGCGCGTTGTGACGCCAGGAAAACTAAGGATCGGCGAGGACGCGCGACAGACGGGCTTATGTACTACCAGCGTGTCGTGACAGGTCGTTACAGTTCATGCGGGGGTATAGATCAGCGACGGCGGGAGAGTTAAATATGGCTGCAACTCGGAAATAGCGGAGATAAAGCCGGGAGGGGGAGACTGTGTAAGAACGACGGTGGGTGGGGATGTGAATGTATGCATGCATGCAAGCAAGCATGTGCGGCGAAGTCGTCAGTTGTATCAGGTAATCAGCACAGAAGAAGAAGAAGAAAACGGATGAATGAAGGGTGCATGTAGCTAGCTAGCTAGGTGCGTGGATAGATAGATAAAGATAGCGAGACGTCAGGGACCTGAAGCATCAGACAGCCCAGTCCTCCATCCCGCCCGCGAGCCCCGCCCTCCCGCTCCAGCTCCTCGCCATGCGCGCCTCGACGCGCTCCTCGGGCCTGCCGCCGCTCATGCTCATGCCGGTCCCGCTCCGCGTCCCAGCCGCGCCCAACAGCCACCCGACCCACCACCCGCCCTCGCCGCCCTCGCTGGTGTCGCCATCCGCGCCCTTCCGCTTCGCGGTGTCGCTGCCCTTGCCCTTGCCCTTGCCCTTGGCGTGGAACCCGCGCCCAGAGCCGGCGCCGCCCCGCGCGCCCGCGTACGACTCGGGCAGCTCTGCAAACGAGATGCGTTTTGGGGTCGACGCGCCGCTCGCAGACGCGGACGTCGCGGCAGAGGGGCCGGCGGGGGCGGTGGGCGAGAGCGGGGTGCGCGGGGTGCTGCCCTTGAGCGCAGAGGCGCGCGGGGGCGAGGGCGCGCGGGTGGAGGCCGAGTGGGAGGCCTTGGTGAAGAGGCGCGAGATGCTGGCCGTCGCGGTGGACGTGCTGGCGACGGCGATAGGGGCAGGGGTGCGTGGGAGGAAGGCGGGGGCGCGTTTCTTCGGGGGAGGGGGCTCGGGGGCTGCGCGGGCCTTGCCCTTGGGGTCCGCGGACGGGGGCTGTTCGTCGAGGATCCTGCGGAGGGCCTGGAGGGACAGGACGGGGTTCGGGTGCGGGTCGGAGGAGTTGCCGGACGAGGCGGAGAGCTCCTCGAGGGGCGGCGTCATCGGGCGGGGGAAGTGGGCGTGGGTCGGCGGCGAGGCGGAGCGTTTCGGCGTGGGGGAACGCGAGTGGGTGGTCGCGCGGCGGCGGCGCTCGGGCGAGAGGTGCGGCGAGCGGAGGTCGGCCGATGCGGTACGCTGTGTGCTGACGGACCGCGAGCGCGACGAGGATCCTGCGGAGGATCGCCGGGACAGGAAGGACGAGAGCATCGTGTACGCCGGCGTCGACGGCTCGGATCCCCGGTCGGTGAGCGTGGGTGCGGACGCCGACGCCGGAAAGTGGGCCGGGGAAGGCAAGTCGGAGGTCGAAGAGGAGAGACGATCGTGCGGGTGGGCCGAGGCCGAGGCGCGCAGGCCGAGGGTCGAGGGCAGCTGGATCACGTCGGGATCCGCGCCCGACTCGATGTACTGCGTCAGCGCCCGCGGTGCCCGAGCGACGAGCCGACTGCGATCCCACTGCGACAGACGCAGCTGCGACTCGTCGATGGCCATGTCTGGCCCATGCAGGTCCGTCGACGACCGGTAGGCGGGGTGGCGCAGCCGCACGCGGGGCCCCGCCGTCGGCAGGCTCCTGCTCACCACGTCCTCGTCACCCCCGTCGCCGCCCTCGCCCACGAGGCCGTCGACGCCCCTGCTGATCTCGTGCAGGTCGTCTATCCAGTGCTCGCGGTGCATGCCGCTGTTGCGCATGCGCCGCGACAGGCCGCGCGCGCGCGCCTCGAGCGACCGATCGGCCGCGTCGTCGGACGAGAGGAGCGCGGAGAGGCTCGTCTGCGTCGACATGGACGACTGCAGGAGCGTGTTGGACATCTCGAGCGCGTGCACGCTGCGTTCGAGGAGCGAGTCGAGGTACAGGTCCGAGGTGGAGGCCTCGGGCGCGCGCCGGCGGGGCGTGTAGTGCTGCCGCGTGCGCGAGCGGATCGGCGAGGCGGAGGGGAGGCGGGGGGCGATGGAGTCGTCGGACTCGGCGTCCGCTTCGTCTGCGCTCTCGGGGTAGTCTGGGGGACGGTCGGATGGGAGATCGTCGGAGAGGGGGAGGGCGAGAGAGGGGCGCTGCCAGGGGGTGGAGGAGTACTCAGGAAGGGTGGCGGTCGTGTCTGAGGAGAGGCGGACGACGGAGAAGCGCTTGCGGTGTGTGCGACGAGGCGGGGAGAGGGACGGGCGGTCCATGGCCACTCAGAACGGAGGGTAAAGAGGGCCGTCTGTTGACTCAACAGACGGCACCGGTGCGGAGGAGGCAAGAGGCGCCTGCGAAGTTTGCGAGACCATTGCACACGCGTCATCGGCGTGACCTGCTCAGTTGCCAACATTCCACGCGCTCGCTCTTCAAAATGAAAGCACAAGAGGCGCCCGGGGGCAAAGGCATGTTACAAAATAAGCAGTAGTACAAGTTCTTCGCTAACTAAGGTATATCTAACAAATCGCAGCGAGGGACGATCAAAGCTCTATCTGTGCGTGTGACAACGATAACGACCCCCCACTTCATGCCTCCGCTCGGACCGCTGTGGGCGTGCTCAGGTCTTCAGCGACGTCGAACGATCCCGCAACCGACTCTAGCTTCCGCTTCGCCATCAGCGACAGCGCGTACTGCACCGCACCGTAGTACGACGGCGCCATCCACAGGAACGACCGTGGGTACTGCGATCCCACCCGGTCATAGTCGCCTGCATTGTGCGTTTCCTCGGTCAACACAGGCCTCGTACTCATGGGATCACACACGTACCGTCCAGCTCCGTCCGCATGTTCAACCATGTCTTGGTGGTATCTGTCAAGATCGCGTTGACGCCCCACCGTGCCGCCTACCCACGCCTCTCGGTTAGAACACCGCTCGAGATCCGTGGCGAGACGGCGCTCACCTCCATCATCTGAGCGGGCTCGTTGACCGTCCACACCATGAGATGCTTCCCAGACTGCTTGCATTCCCTCCGGAACCTGTCTTTCGTGTCAACACCACCCCCTTATTAGACGACAGCCGGCGGGCGCTCACCGTTCACCATCCAGGGTCGAGAGCGACGGGAACCACATCGAAAAGGCATCGCAGTGCTCCCAGAAGTATTTACGTGCGATGTCCGTGCTGCCGCCGATGTATGAGCGCCGGCAGTACGGCATGTGCTTCTTCGCGTGGACAATGAAGCGCGGGTGCCAGAGCCCGAGGATGATGCGCGGGGCGAGCAGCGTTTCCCACTCGGGGTGCGCCGCGATGGCCTTGTGCATGAGCGCGAACAGCCGTGGCGGGTCGTTGTACACCTTGACGTCGACGTTGAACTTGACGTGCCGGTTCTCGGGCTGTCGCGGGCGTGCGGGGCGGGACGCGTGAGCGCGCGGGGGCACGGCGGGAGGGCGAGACGTACCTTCATGAGGAGCGCCACTGTCTCTGCGAACGTCGGGATCGACTGCCTGGGTTCCTTGGTCGTCCGCACGTGCTCCATGCCATCCTGACCGTACCAGGTCTTCTCTCTGATCAAACCTTCCGACCCGGGACGTTCGTGCGCGCGTGCGCGTCAGCGAAGTCTGGCGAACGCCGGTGGACAACGCGGAAACCTACCTTTCGAGTTCGTGGTGCGTTCGAGACCTGGGAAGAGCCGGTCGGAAGAGTGCCGTCAGGGCCGGGCGGAACAAGGGAGAGACGGGGAGGCGGGAGAGACTTACTCGGGTCGTGGAACATGACGACGACATCGTCGAGGGAGACGTGGACGTCTGCTAGCTACGGTTACGGGCTACAAACGACGCCAGCACAGTGTGAAATACCGCTCTCGATGCCCTCGGCGCCATCCCGGATGGCCGCGTCAAAGCTGGCGAGCGTGTTTTCGGGGTACGCTGCGGAGGCCTGATAGCGAGGTGAGCGTTGACGTGGCCCGCGATAGGAGGTGGAGTCGTTTGAAGTGCGATGAGCGCGACGTTCAGGCACGGGAGAGGTAAGCTACTCACGCCGCGGTGGCCCCAGCACTCTAGAGGGCAGATAGGGCTCAGTGACGCGTCGAGTCGGCGTGGAGATAGCAAAGGGACGCACCTGGCAAGGCACGAACCATGGAGTTAGACATTGCAAAGAAAGACGAGGTGGGGAATGGACGTGGACGTGGACGGAGGAGGTGGGAGAGAGAAGGAGGTGGGGCCAAGGTAGCAAGGGCGAGAACGCGGGCGACACCAGCTTTTATAGCGGTGTGCATCAGGGACTGGGTAGAACGTCGGTCCCCGGTGGCGGGGAGATTTTGAGTGGGACGCGGTTACGTACAACAAACGTGTCGTCCCCCGAAGCGAACGTGATCCCGCGTTCGTTGCTCCCGTCCCTCCACCCGGCTGGCTCCACCAGCTCTCCAATCATCGCGCACACATGAACATCCGCTTTCGACTCGCGTCCCATCCAGCGTCATCGTTTCTGATATCAGTCCTCTGCTCCCAGGCAGAGAGCACAGTATCACCTGCCGGCACCGCTCACCCCAGAAAGAAGGTGCAGTCCCACAAAACGTTGCGATTCAGCGCCCCTTCCGTACTCGCGAATCTCCCGGCTTCCCGAGCCCTCAAATGGAGAAATTAGATCAAATGTCCCTATGCGCCTCCTAGCTGCTATTACCGCTGCTACTGCTGCTGCTCCTCTATCGTCCCTTTGGTATCTCGCAGCATGCCGCACCCGATAATCAACTCCTTCTCTATCGCGCACCGGGCCGCCCCACCAGCACCATCCCCTCGTCCTCCTCCGTCTCCGTCCCGTTCTCGCTTCCCTCCCGACGCCGCAGCTCCTCCTCTACCTCCGTCTGCTGCGGCTCATGCACCGCCGCACCGAGCGGAGCCGCGGCCTCGTCTTCTCGGTAAACAGGTGAGTCCGCCCTGCTGGGTTCGACCGGTGCCTCGACAGCGGAATTCTCGCGCTGCTTCTCCCGTGCGGGGGGCGAATCTGAAGCTGGGGCTGGGCCCGCAGGCGATCGTGGGGGGCGAGCGGTCGAGGGGTCTGATATTTCACGTAACGCCGCGACCATCTGATCGTGCACGCGCACCGCGAGGTCAGCGACGTCCGCGACGGTAAGCCCGGTCGTGGGCACGGGGGGTAGCACTAGCGATGTAAAATGAAAAAGAGAATTCCGCGCCAGACATCAGTCAAACAGCGCGCGCGGATGAAAAACGAGCATGAAACGTCGGAGCGTCGGTTCGGCTCATGGCGAGTCGAGACGCGAAGGGGTGAAGAAGGGAAGTGCCTGGAACTTGCGCGCGTGCACGAGGACACGATCGCAAGAGGGTCTGCCTCGCACCTTTAATTTTGAGCGTCCCGCTCTCAAAGACGCCCTTGCGGTACAGCCGCCAGTAGTTCTCGCAGATCACGGGGACGATGGGCACGCCGGCCTGGACGGCGAGGTGGAACGCACCCTTCTTGAACGGGAGCATGTCGTGGTGCTCGCGCATCGAGCGTGTGCCCTCGGGGAAGAGCCAGAGCGACGTCGCGCGCTCGCGCATCGCTTCGCCTGCAGCGGCGAGCGAGCGGATCGCCTTGGCGTTGTTCCCGCGGTCGACGAAGACGGCGCCGGAGAAGGTCATGAATTGGCCGAGGAGCGGCATCCACTGGAGCTCCTTCTTGGCCATGATGGAGGCGCGCATGGGGAAGATCCTGATCCAATATAGCAACGACCCGAAAATTGAGTTATACAGCTGGCGCGGGCGACACGAAAGGTTAGATTAAGATCGACGTACCGCCCGAGATAGAGAATGTCGAGCATGCTCTGGTGGTTGCCCACGAAGACTGCAGGCCGCGTCTCGAGATGCTCAGCCCCCTCGACGCTGATCTTGATGCCCATTACCCGGCTCGCGATGGCGTAAAATGTGCGCGCCACGACGTAGTTGACATCGTAGCGCCGCCCCGCGAGGCTCATGGCGACGGACGCGATCGCACCCCACGCAGAGACGAGGCCGAGGGTGGAAATATAGAGGCTGAGACGGACATAGTACCGCGCGACAGGTGATGAGGCAGAGAGTCTGTGCAGCAGGTAGGCGGGGAGGCCCAGATATGCTATAGGGCGGATTAAAAGGGCCAGGACGGACATGTATGCGATACAAGCGGCAGCGTGGGGGACAGGCAAGGGGGGTGGGCGGGGCAGGAGGGCTTGGGGCGGCCTCGCTGCAGCGACTGTGCGCATGCCGCACTCGTCCGTAGCTCCGTGTGTCGGCCTGGCCCGCTTCGGTCCGGCAACCCAGGCCCGCCCGGCGATGGCATCCTCGCACCCACTGCTTTCTCCGGTCCCACAGCAGGCTCTCCCCAACTGCCCGCCTTCCATGGGTTCGTTCAAGAGAATATTGCGCCTAGCCGCGCCATTTGAAGCTCCCTCACACAATCTCCCATTCATCTTGAGCTTCCGTTTTGCAATCGTTCATCGAGATTCGTCTCAACCGGTCTGCCAGTGGATTCTTCGAAGCAGCCTTCTGGGTCTGGCCTGTCATGTCTCTTGCTTTCCTTTCCCGCAACAAAGAGCTGAGAACGTGGGCTGCGACGCTCTCAACAGCTCAACTTGCCGCCTTTGTCGCCCCATGTTGAACAAGGTTCATGACTCGTCGCGGTCTCAGAGCGCTCTCCTGCATGATGATCAAAGATGGTGCTCTAATCGCTTCCTTCAGCGGCACAATTCAATGCGTCTTCGGCTCAGGCAGCAACGTTCATGATACCTCTTCCACGTACGACTGTCTGCAGATTTCCGTATCTGACGCTCGTCGATGCCGATGAACGTTCGCCGTTCGGCACCTTGCACTGCTTTTGATCGGTGTGAGATACCCTCTCCTCTTATAGCTGTATACAAAACGATAGGCCAGTCGTGGACGATGTAGACAGATAATGCAATCTCCATGTTCTCAACTGGCATTTTGGGCAACCACGAAGCCCTGATAGTGGTCGCACATGCACTGGATCCTAATGCATGCTCGTTTCATTTGCACATTGCCCATTGGTGCATGTATCTGTACACAGCAGAGAATGACAAAAGAGAAACCCTCACAAAGAGGACATAGGGAGGAAAAAATTAGGGATACCAGGAGAAGTCGAGCAGCAGATGTTTTGCAGTCCACCCACGAAAGATGAACCGCGAACCACGCATGCAACCCTGGTACGAGCGCATCAACGACAGCAGACTGCTGGCCTCCCCTCATACAAACAGCCCCCACCTGAGAAGAGTGTGACCAGCAACTTCGACTCACTCCGATCCCTTTGACCGACGATCCAGTTTCCACCTGTGTGCCCGTGCGACGAACTTGGCAGACGTCACTCAATTGCTCTGGACTATGCAGGGCTCGGCTGGTATCGCAAGCTTGTTCTCCGACAAATTCATGCCCTATTGACAATCTCTCGAGATCATCATCATTGCACCTGCACCCGTCTGCGGTCTACAGGTAGGTGACAAGCAAGCATGTTTCGGTCAGTGTGCTATGCAATACCCAGTCCGAGTCATTTCACAAAGCCCGCGGCAGCAGTACGGCTTTTAATACCGGGAAACGTAGACATCGATGTCCACGCACAAACCACTCACTGGGGAGTGAGGGATTCGTTATCGGGGGAGGTGGTCAACATGACCTGCATCTCGCACCCGGGGCAGTAGATCGCAGGGAGTCACTCGGAGCTGTGAAAAGCCATCGAGCAGATCATTGTGCTCGGCCATCGAGACGACGGGAATGTGATAGGGAGGCGCATACAGATGCGAAAGATCGTGTATTTGCGCTCGTACGAATGCGCGCTCGAGGCTCTGGCCCCTCCCGTCCAGAGGAGATCTTCGGGGCGCTGAACGAGCCTAGAGAGGATAAACGAGTGTCTGCTCGACCGGACATGCTTGCGAAAGAAGATGGTAACATCTTGTACGGGACAAGCAGCGCGGTCTCTGGCATGTTGGTTGGGAGGAGAACCAGAAGCGCGCACCTTGGAACTCTTATAGGTGCTCGGCGCCGTGCCATCAGAGGCCTCGCCGACGGGCGCTGCACTATGTAGAGCCAGGCTCGACCGGCAATTCAAGATTCCATTAAATCCAGCTGCAAGAAATGATGATATGCAGTGTGTTCTGGCAGCGGCTCGACAAAGCTTGACACGCAATACTTTTTCGTCGTGTAAGGGGTTGGAGAGCAGTCTCGGAGCGAGGCCGGGGCCGTCTGGCCACGCCGGCGTCCCCCGGGTCCCCCGATTTGAAGGTGGTTTCAAAAATTGCTTCTGAACCAAGGCTGGATGAGCGCAACAATCAACGATCCATTTCTCCTCTCCGCCTACGACCTCTCCAAACGCTTCACACATGCGGGCGACTCGTCTAGACACAGAAGCGGTGTCTCGAACGTCTACGTGACGCACCACCAGCCCGTCGGGAGCAAGGAAGGATATGCTACTGTCGCATCTCACGGAGACGGTGTACACCTTCTGGATGTGAGTTGCTTTAGTGCTTCATGTTCTGTCAGATTGTTATAACGCTATCTGTCATAGGTCTCAAATTTACACCTCGCGAGCTCGCGGACACTCGGGCCTTCAACTAGCTTTTATTGCCCGGCGGTTTCCCGGACAGTCTCTGAAGACGGCGCACAAATACGGAGGACATACGCTGTGATTGACTCGTCACCGGATGTGATCCCGGAAGAGAGCGGCAGGACAGTATGGATGTGGAGGGACGACGAGGCCGGCGAGTCCAGTGCGAGGTCAAGAAACAAAAAGTCATTCGTGGTGCGTTTGCGCCAGTCGCCGGAGTACCCTTTGTGTTTTGAAAATTTATCCTTTGAAGGCTCCCCAAAAAATACACCGGATATATGCGCCGTCCGATACGCCGTCTCTATCACTTTTGGTGTCCCCAAGTGGAGACGTGACAGTAGCAGATGGCGATCTCAATATCCATACCTCTCAAGCGTATTCTGACAGCAGCGCTTCCGTGCGCAAGAGTTTCGTCTTCTCGCAACCGTCGTGCTCTTTTCTCTCTGGTGGACCGTCCTCGCGGTGCGCTGTCGTTTTGTTCTTGATCATCGGAGAACGCCTCCAGCTACATGTTTTGACGGCGGGCGAGGATGGACTTGAGATCGTTTTTGATGATGCCATTCCACTCCAAGACCATGTGAGATTGTTTCTTACGCTATCGTTTTGTGTGAACAACTCACCGATCCATATTCATAGGATATTGCAGACATCTCCTGCAGTCCCTCGGGGTATATAAGTATCCTCAGTACGTCCATTCTTCTGAACATCGCAACCCGTGCTTACTGCTTTCTTTCTCAAGGTCGTGCTGGGACTTGGACTTCTTTCCAATTCCAGCGCACTGGCCCGAGTTCGAGTGTCAGACAGCTTCCCTCACCCTTACACCTCACTCAATTTTCCTTCATTGCCTCCCCACCCTCTGAACGCACATCCGACGAGATCTCCCTCCTCTCCCTCACCTCATCACACGTGCTGCTTGCAGCAATATCCGCGAAGTCCCCAGAACTCGTCTTGCTTTTATGGGATATACAATACTCTGTCCTCCTCACCTCGCATACGCTCCCTATCCCTTCCACCTTGTCCCATCCCAAGGAAGGCATCCGAATTGAGCTCATACCCGCCTCTTCAACCCAAGCCCTCCTTGTGCTGTCTCCTAAGCTTCCCAAAGCTTCGTCAAGTTCGCGTTCGAGCGTTTTGGTTGTACCCTTCACGTGTCCCTCCACATCCACAATTGCAAATGCGATGGGACGCGCTGGCAGTGGAAAGAAATGGCTAGCCACGACTGCCGAAAGCCCCGACAAAGCGCTAGGCTTAGATTCGTCCCGCAGGGATCTCCTCAAGACGATGCGCACGGCGGTTGAGCAGGGCCGGCCAGAGGCCGCTGACACTGCGTTCTTTGCCTGGGTCGAGCGAGAGAAAACTGCTCTTGTGAAAGCCGCGAAGCGTCCCGCGCATCCAAATGCCGTACGCTCTCTTTCGCGTTCTCGAGCACATCCAAATATTTGCTAAATCCGGGCCCAGGTCGATGTGAGCTCTGATAGCAGTCCCGAGTTTGGACATGAATTTGTTCGCCAGCTATTGGATGTCTCCATTCAACCCTCGAAAGGAGCTGATGCTTCGTATTCGCCGAAAGTGACCCACTACTTGCTGCAGAGGCGTGTAGTGTCTGCGAAAATGATCGACGGAGGCCTGCTCTCTGTTTTCCAATCACGCAAGGACGAGGTTAGTGCCCTTCTCTTCTGGTATCAAGGCTGATGCTGATCTACATCTCTTTAATCGCGAAAGCAATCAATACTTCTAGCTCTCCAACATGTGATTGACCTCTCGGAAAATGACATCCTCGCTTTGCTGCATACGGCCATCACATCCCATCGGCAGCAGCAAAAGTCAGATCCAGATGCTATGCAAGTTGACACCCCGCCATCGAACGCCCTAGGGGTTCATACTGTCCTATCGTCATGTGTAAATTACCCGACATCCCTCGCAGCGCTTCGCGTGTCGATCCGACAGCACCTGCGGGACGCGGAGGACGTTACTTGTGTGCTAGAGGTTCTAGATGGGTGGCTCGAGACTTGGTGCACCCAAAGTATCAGTCTGCTACCTAACGCGACCGATAAAACCCCGCGAGGAATTCCGACTCCCAGTAAAAACGTTACTAAGGAGGTATGTCTGCCTTCCATGGATAAGGTACGCACCTATGTCAGATAGCAGAAAATGTGATTTGACCAAAATTTACAGGTCCTCGCGTTTCTTCGCGCCGTCCTTGATTCATCTTTCCTCGCCTTGCTGCAGTATACGCCTTCCCACCGACTTCTCCAACGCCTTTCGGCGCGTTTGGACCCTGAACTCGCGTTCAACGACGAGGTCGAACAGTTGCGTGGTCCGCTGGAGCCTTTCGCTAAAGCGCAGGCGAAGGCCCTTGCAGAGGGGGTGCAGGGTGCGAGGAAGGATACGCAGGTCGATTGGCGGAGACGCAAGAAGCTGCAGCATGAGCAGACGGCGTTGGCTGTCGGGTTATATCAAGTGGAGGAGCTGGTTATTTAATGTTGATTGTATGCTGTTTGAAGGAGTGGCCATTCGACGCTCTTCTTACATCTGTGGCTGAGCGTGTAGACTTGCTTTGGACGCGCTCGGTTCTCGGCAGGCACGTCCGAGATCCGTCGGACGTCGCCTCAAATGACGCACTGACGACCCGTCTTGACCATGACTCTATGATCAGTGGCTGTCAAATTCAGATCTTGTAAAAGAAACCTTTCAGGCTTTGCGATTCATATCGCTTGTAAATAGGTAGGGTATGTCTAAAGCCCGAGTGGCCGTGCTTACAGGTCAGTGAATTCGTTTCTGCTGCATACTGACGTCGTTGCTCAGGAACTAGACGCAGTCAGTGATACGGCATCGAAAGACGCAAGTGCGGACAAGTCTGGTCCAACTATCAAAGACTTGCTCCTTGAACAGGGTTATCCAGTAAATTATCTGGAGATCGTGCCGGACGAGGTGAACGCTATTCAGCAACTGGTACAGACCTGGTGCGCGTCCGGCGATGTCGACTGGATCATCACCACTGGTGGAACAGGGTTCGGAGTGCGAGATGCTACACCTGAGGTATGCCCTGTCGCTATTTTTGTGATGACGCAGGTTGAGACCATTGCTTGATCGCCAGGCGATAGCGCCTCTCATCGAGCGCCATGCATCTGGCCTTGTCCATCTCCTACTGGGCGCATCTCTCAAGCACACGCCTCTGGCTGCCTTGTCTCGGCCAGTCGCCGGAACTATCAAAGACACGCTTATAGTGACGCTGCCTGGAAGCGTCAAAGCGGTCAAGGAGAACATCGAGGCCCTGCTCACGGCCGGGGTAGTGGACCATGCTATCGAGCTGATCAAAGGAGGATCTGGACAGGTTACTCATTCTGCGTTGGCTGCGTCCTCGAGTTCTGAAGGAAAGGCTCTGGGCGCGCATGCACACGCACACTCGCATGCTCATCATCACCACCACCATGGTCCCCACGGGCACGAACACGAACACCCAAGGCCAAGGACCACCCTATCGCAAGATCCTTCACTCCCTGGTACATTTCATGCGCGTCGCCTCATTTCTTTTGCTCAACAGAGCCTCTCTTTAGCCACTGCGCGGCATCGGATCTCGCCATATCGACTCTTTTCTTATGACGAGGCGATGACCACCATTCTGAAGGAGATTCGACCTTTGAAAACTTCTCGCAAGCTAGTGAGCCCTATTCATATGTGAAAACAAAACCATGTTGACACCATATCATACCATAGGTCAACGCGGCCTTGAGGGGGCATATTTTAGCTGAAGATGTCTATGCACCGCATGACGTCCCTAACACATTCACAACAAGCGTTGATGGATATGCTGTCAGATGTGAGCACCCCCTCGATGCGGCAGCTTGTGTGTGCGTGTGGTAAAGCTATTCCAATATAGCAACGGATCCTCCTGGCAAATACAGGGTCGTGACATCGGCCTCACACAATATATCAGAGGCCTTGCCAGAATCCACAATTTACCGCATCAACACTGGTGGCCCCTTACCCGCTGGCACAGACTCCGTTGTCATGGTTGAGGACACTCGTCTCGTGTCGTCTATTACTGACGCAGAAGGGAACGCTGTTGAAGAAAAAGAAGTAGAAATATTGGTTTCCGGAATTGTTGGTGAAAACATCCGTAACCCCGGATCGGACGTCAAGAAGGGCGAGCTTGTCTTGCAAAAGGGTGATGTCATCCACAACGCTGGAGGAGAAATCGGCACGTTGGCCTTTGTTGGTCGACGAGAGGTGTGTGCCAGAACATCCCGTGCCTTGACCGAGTGATACGATTGACAATTAGGTCGAAGTGTTCCGCAAACCTGTGGTTGCCATTCTGAGCACTGGCAACGAGATCGTGGACATTCATCGTCCTGTATCATTATCAGGGAACGATTGGGGTGGTATATGGGACACCAATAGGCCATCTTTACAAGCTGCCCTTGAAGGATTAGGATACGCAGTTGTGGACCTCGGTATTGTTTCGGATACGTTGAGTATCCTGATTTATCTCGCAAAGCGTGCTTTGAACTAAATTAACCCATTAGGGTCGAGGCTCATGTCGAAGCTATCAAGCAAGGCTTGAAACGTGGTGATATCCTGTTGACTACTGGTGGGACGTCGATGGGTGCAAGTGACCTGTTCAAGCCCGTTATCGAGAGGCGGTTCAACGGGACCATCCATTTCGGTCGCGTCGCAATCAAGCCGGGGAAGCCAACGACGTTTGCAACCATTCCAGCTCCGGAGTCAGATGCCGGCCGCAAGCCCATGTTCGCGCTTCCAGGGAATCCTGCGTCTGCTTTGGTTACATTCCACATATTTGTCGTGCCGGCTCTGAGGAAGCTGGCTGGCCATCGCTCTTGCCAATTTCCACGCATGCGAGTCAAGGTGAGCAAGATCGCGTTCAGTATAGACCCCGCTTACAGCCTTCGGACGAAATAGTTGAATGACGCCATGAGGCTGGATTCCCGCGTTGAATTCCACCGCGTCATAGTCCGCGTTGGACAGGAGGGGCCGAGGGCATACAGCACTGGAGGACAGCGATCAAGTCGAGTCGCCAGTTTGAGTGGGGCAAATGGGCTGGTGATGCTGCCGCAGAAAGTCGAAGGGGGTCCTGATCGGATTGAATCTGGTGCTGAAGCCGACGCATACATCATTGGGGAGCTTCAGATGGAATGACATGCATTGAACTACATTTCTGCACTTCCGTCGAATTGCAAAACTTCAGAGCCACATATTGGCAACCTCGGTGAGAAGGGACTAACAAGGACTGACCTACACTCATCAACAAACAGTATTATATAGGGAGATAGCAGGTATAAGGGAAGTAAAAAAAAGAGATACCAATACAGTGGGCAGTCCAAGATTGCTTCGCTATCGTTTGTGTTTAGATTCCTGGAGTGAAGTTTAGTTAGGCGATTGAATCTCAAGCAAGGGACACCCGCCAATGTCAAAACTTCAGATTCCAGTTGTTTGAGCTCTTCTTCAAGTCGCTGACGCTGCTTGACCAGTAACTGTAATCGTCGACTCTCTAATTTATTTGAAGCTGCTCCTGTTCCAAGCTGGGACGCTGGCCGTGACTGAGCAGCTTCGACCTACGCAGTTGAATGCCGAGAAGACGCGGCTAGAGTCAAATGGCGAGTACCTTGGCGTGAAGGAGGCCCTCCTTCTTCAGCAGCCCCTTGAGTCCTTTCTCAGCTCGAGTGATCAACTCGTTGATCTGAGGTTCAATCTCGTCCCGAAGATCAGTCTTGTACTTGCGAACCGTGCTCTCGTCTATGAGCAAAAATACCTTCAAAACAAGTGAGTTGCTTAGAAATTCTGTGTGGTATGGAAACCGATCTGCGTACTCGTTGGTTCTCGAGGATCGTGGTCATTCGGGGCAGATCAAAAGTGCCGTTCCGCAAGAGTTGTTGAGCTTCATACGCCTAAGCACAGTCAGCCATAGCACACAATTTCCAGTCCTGTGGGCATGCACCTCGTCGCAACAATCCTCCATAGCAAGCACGCATTCGCGCAGGTTTGGACTGAACACAGTGTGAGTGTCGCTCCGATACAGATCAGAGCTTCCGGCGAAGATAGAATCTCTTGGTCCAATCCGAGGATGAACGGAGAGTCGCGATTGTCGATGGTTTTGAGACATGATACTGAGCTAATGATATTGCCGCGGTGGACAACTGCTCACGCTTCAATACGAGTCAGCCACAGGCGCGTCTGTGGTGCGGTCGGCGTTAAAATTCAAACTCCGTCAGTGCCTATAAAATCTTCAATCCTCGCCTCCTCCCGTTCTCCGCAGTGTCCGCTCAACCCTCTGAAGCGTCAAGCCTCTGGCCGCAGATACCTATCTGGTGACGTATATTTCTGGTTGACGGAGCGAGGCGCCTCTCGGGGTGCTCACGAGACCGATTGGAGATCCCTTCAGTTCGCCCTCACCATCATCTTGTGCGGTTGAGTCTGCCGCGAGGTATTGATTCGCCGTGTGAGGTGGAGGGCTGATGCTGGGGAGCTGCTTGACATCATATTCCTGTACCTGCCGTATTCCTTTCTTCGGAAGGGTTGCTACTATGTGGCCTTGACGGCGTGGTGAAACCATGATGAATACATATTTCTCAGAATTTTACATCACTTGTATGTCCTGATGTAAAATGCAATTCATCGCGATATTCATACTCTCCGTGTGTCCGTTTTCCTTGTGCTTCAGATTAGATGAAGGAAGAGTGTCTCCTGACGCCATCTCCAAAACGAGGGCAAGGTTCACAAGTGCTGTGGGTGTAAATTACAGGATGGACACACCTCCTAAATAATAAAAATATTCATACCCTTACCGTGCGCGCATCCTATCGTGCACTTTTAGGGTCATCCTCATCGCTGTCTCCGACATCAAAGATCGGCTGGGCCTCCTCCGTCTCCCTCCCCTTTCCCTTTCCCGTTCTCGCTCGAAAGGCGTTTTCCTCGTCGACGCCACCGCCCTCGTCTCGCGAAGGCCCGCTCTGCGTTAGCGGAATGTTCTCCTCCTCGTTGACGGAGAGTGACAACCCCTGCAGGCGACGGCGGCGAACGCGACACCAGAAGAACGTCACGAGCGCGATGCCGATGAGGACGAGGATGACTGCGGCAGAGCCAGCGTTGTAATAAGCTACGACGCGACAGACACATGGGTCAAGAAATATCTCGAAAGAGCTATGTGCGAAAGGACACACCTTCCCACATCGCCTTGTCCTGTTCGGGTGTTTTGCTGGAAGGCACACTCGATGCGGATGGCAACGCGTCGTCAAACGCGGGCTTGCTGTCGGCGCCGACGCTGCTTGGGATGCGAGCGGAACCGTCGGTAATCGCGGAGAAGTTGACGCCCATGAAACGCAGGATCATGTCGTGCGACACATGTGGAACGTCGAAGCCGACCATGTGCGAGGCGTCGAACACCTACAAAAGAATAAATGGATAGGAACCGGCGACCAAGGCGAGGAACGCACCTTGGTATAAGTCAAATTGCGTGAGGAGACCCACGTTCCTGCTGGCTTGCCATCAACAGTCCACGTCTGCGTCTCCACTTTCTGTAAAAAGAAAGAGAAGGTTGAGGAAGAGGTCAATTGCAGTATCAAAAATTTGACGGACCCCCAAACCAGTCTCCCCGTTCCATGTCATCGCCTGGATCATGTTCTCCAGTCCCATATAGTTGCATATGAAATCCTGATCGCCGGCAAAGATCAAAATCGGGATCTTCTCGAGCACTCGAGGGATGACGGTGATCGACGAAGGCGAGCTGTGCAGACGGAGCTCTCTGTGAATGCGGCTTTGGCACTCCTTCCAGGACTCAGATTTTGCCTGCGCGTGAAGCGCTGCGACGACATCTGGACGCTGAGGGATGCGCGCGGATGTTGAGCACAAGGCAAATTGCATGGGAGAGAGCCAAGGGACGTACTTGGAGATACGTCGTGATATTCGCGAGGTCTGGTGGCCAGTTCATCCCACATGCGGGCTGCTCATCGTCCAGACGCACATCGTATATGTTCATACACACGTCTCGTCCTTTGATGCTAGATATCAGTTCCTTATCAGCACGGGCAACACGATCAGGGAATACCCTGCTCACTTTCGGTTGCGGATTTCACTGACAGCGCCCATCACCGATTCGCATGCAGACACGTTGATAGGTTCACCTTCGACTGTTTTGAGCGCCTCATTACACTCATCGACAGCCTTCTTAGCCTTGTCGTATTGCTGCGAAGACGGCGTCGATGAAGTGAGGTCAGAGGCTGACAAACACTCAAAATCGACGCACCTCAGAGTTCGGTTGCACGATGCCGTGCTTGACCGCGTAATCTAAGTAGGAGGGATATTGTCGCCGCGCGTCGATCCATCCGTTGCCTATTGCTGCGCCGCGTATTGGCACGTTGAGGTCCGACTTGAGAAGCGCTTCCGCTGCAAAAATAGATTATTACGATGCTTGCGCAGCTAGAATGATGGTTACGACACTCACAAAAGTAAGGAATGTACTGTCCAGCGAAACTTTCGCCCCCGATGTAAGTCTGGGAAATGCGTAGTTGAGGGAATCACAGGACACAGAGCGTAGACCCAAGAAGACGACATACGTCCATGCGCTTGTACTCGGGGAAAACGAGGTAGAAGTTACGCAGGAATTCGAGGAACTGCGAGGTGACCTGAAAGGAAAGCGGAATTAAGAATAGGGAAAGAGGTGAATTCTGACAGACGCGCCTCGTCAAGTTCGTGCAGGTATCTATTTGTGCTGGTATATGAGAAGCCTGTACCGGCAGGCTGATCGACTAGAAGGGACGCGTGAGACGGGGGTTCACGAGTCAAGATGTGGAGACGGACTGTAAACCATGGTGGTATACTCCTCCCAGCCGCCCTCGATGGTTTTGAGGCCTCCATGACCATCTATTCGCCAGGGGCCAACTTCCATCATGAGACCATCAAACGACGAGCATCCTGGCCCTCCCTGTGCGCACGCTGTGAGTGAGCTGAATGGTCCGCGTCTAGAATAGCAGGCGTACATTAAACCAGAACAATATACGCTCCCGATCCGCGGTTCGGCGCGCCTTGACGAGTACAAAGTAGAGGTGTGAGGTGACGGCTGTAGCTGGGAGATGAGCGGCATTCGGGTCTGCGGGAAGGTGACCTGCGAATATGTGCAGAGGGTGCACGTTGTTCTGGTGCAAGTCTGGCAAGCTCGGAACATAGAACGAAGCTGCCGATGGAACTGTAAGGTTATAGAGTGATCATCAGGCGTGCCGGCACCGAGATTGTGGAGAGAGGAGCGTACTGTCTGTCGGAGCTGCATAGGCGAACGGTGCACCAGGCAAGAATGCCAAGAGCACCTGCCTGAAACGAGGCCAGAGCATTCGTTACGCGAACAGACGAAGGGGCGCACGAAGAGAACGCGAGGGGGAGACGGCGCTACCAACTGGAGGAGAGAGCCAGGGCTCTGTGCGACGTGTCACTGTCGGGATCAAAGCACTTGGCCCACTCGACTGGATCTGATGCTGCGGTGCTGCCTTGGCCGACTCTCTGGGAGCACCGACACACGGTGACCGAGGTCATTCCTTCCCCACCCACGGGGTGTCCGGGGTATACGTCTCTTTCGATCCGAGTCTCCTGGACGTGATTCGATGGTCTTTGCGCCAAAAGATCATAGTAGAGACTGCAGCTTTCACCCGAGCTCGCCGTCGCGAACGTCTGACTCCTCCTCGAGAGCAGCGTCTTGTTGTGTGCCCTTAGCTTTCCTTATCTTTGCGATTGCCGCATGCGACTATCTGCTCTCAGGCACAGACAGCTGACGTGTTCCCGACATCCGTCGAGCATCTCTTTCCCTCCCCCTTCGCCAGCATCATGAGACTCTCTGCGCTCTTGCTTGCTGTGGGATGTGCAGCACCCCTTGGTGCCAGTGCACAATATTTCTCTCAAGGCTGGAAGCCGGGCCAGGCCGCACCCGCACCATCTTCCACCCCACACGCCTTCGATCCGAGCACCGCTCCCGCTGCCGCCGCACCCCCACAGAAAGCAAAAGCAGATTACGGACTGAGCTCAATACTCACAGATTTTGTATCCTCTGGCCCAATTGCGTCGCTGCTCGATCGCGCAGGGATCAATGTCACCGAACGGCTTTCGGCCGCACAGCAAGATATTTGGGACGAGCGGATACCGCTCATCACGGACGAAAACTACAAGGAGATCATCGTGAACGAGGTCTTTGAGACAGAGCAAGAGGAGAAGGACAGGGTGTGGTTCCTCATCATGTGCGCTCTTTCGCCTTGTCTCCCTCTCGCTCGCGCGCTGACGCCTATGTGTTGCGTCGAATTTGTTTGAACAGCTCTGTGACCACAGCGCAGCCCCAAGGAGTCTCGAAATACGCCGACGAGCAGTTCGATGCCGCTTTCAACCTGACGCAGATTGAGAATGACTTGCCCAACGTGCGGTGGGGACGCATCGACTACATCAACGTCACGACCATCACGACCAAGTGGAATGTATGGCAGTGCGTGCCTTAGTCCTCCTTCAGTCTACAAGGCTCGCGGTCTGACTTTTTCTGCAGAGCACCAATGCTCGTTGTCCTCAAAGACCGAGGCCAAACTCTCCGCTTCTGGCGCGCGACGCAACTGCGCCTGAAGCCCGACTCGCTCCGTGAATTCCTTCGCACCGAACACTTCGAACGCACAGCCCCATGGAAGTCCAACTTTGGCCCTGGTGGCAGCAGGTAAACCTTCTACTTCGTCACGCTCACACCTTTGATGCTCATCATTTCCAAACGCGTCCAGAGAATTCGTTCTTGACTACTTGGCAATCGCCATGGCTGTGATGTACGACTACACGCGCAGGCTTCCCCGCTGGGCTCTCTACATGTTCACAGGCGCGTTTGGAAGTCTTGTGATCGGCTTTGTGCACCGAGGTGACACAAAGAAGCTGGCGGCGAAAGAGAAGGCAGAAGCGCAGAAGCAGCAGGAGACGGCGAATAACGCTACTAGTATTGCGCCACCACCGTCTGCGGTGAGTACAAGCGTGAGTCCAGCTTCCGGCACACCGAAAAAGACTAGCGCGAAGGGGAAGAAGGGGAAAAAGACGACTTGAACGATGAAGCACATCGTGGGTTGACGGATTTATGACGCATACCGGGCATATTGTATGTATTAAATTTTCACCTGACTACATTCCGAGACATGTTGTAGCCTTTTCCCGGTATTTAACACTCTATTTTTGGGCTTTCACCGCTGCCTGCAAGCGTGGAATGTTTCGACGCATGGCCTATCTGAAATGTGTAGCATGAGTAGCGATGATTGAAAGCGTGTGTGAAAATATGCTGGTGGGTCTATGATACAGGTGAGGATGTGCAATGTCGAGTCTACTCTTTATAAGGATATTCGAATTTCGGCTGGTCCTTGCGCCTCCAGAGCTTTCGCCTTCAATAGATTAATGTGAGTCAATGGGAGTGGTCCAAACGCAATGGCTACAACGACGCACTTCTTCTTGGTGGGGAGATGCTCCGCAAACACCTCTACGCAATGCTGGGATTTAAATTCACGAATGAATCGTGGGTCCCACAACTCGCTGGCGACGCCTAAGTCTTTGCAACACCGCATCAGCGCATTGCTTTTGCACGCCTCGGTAGCTGTGGGAATGCCCGAAGGATCAAAGTACTCCTGTTCTCCTCTCGCGATCGCGACCAACCTGGACAGCAATGAAGAGTTCGAAACGGTGCTGCTGACACGTGCTGCACGATACTCACCTTCCGAGGCATACCAGCGCGTACTCCCTGCTGACTACTTTGGGCCCGACGTTTGTTTCACTACGCGGTGCGAGACCCCATCCTCCTGGGCCAAACGCCTTGTTCAGTACCCTGCGGTACTTGATCTCAGGGAGATAGATCAGCCCATCTAGACCGCTCGTTTGTGAGATGCGTTGACGTGACATGGAGGAAAAACAAACCAGGCTTCATCTCGACGTCCATAGGATCCACGGGAGCCATCAACACCTCTGACACCTCTTTGGAGAACGGTTGCGTCGACAGGCCGAAGTAGCTGCGTGACCAGTCGGTGGGCGCGCCGCTTTCCGAAGAAAGAGGTGGGGGCATCGAGCTGGCGCCGTCGAGGACAGCAGATGAAGGAACGCTTTCGGGGGGGATGTCGACAAGAGCTTGCTGTGCGGCATTGACATCAGCTTCAACCTCGCTCGCAGTGTAATTCACGGTATCAGGGTTGCCCTGCACGCTCGCGTTTGTGCTCGCGGGCGTCGAAGGAGGTGCATTCCGAAACGCGGCAGAACGGTTGGGTGTGTAAGAGCGGCCACCGACGGCAACGTATGTGCGGCTGGTCAGGAGAGATATCCTGTGAGAGATTCGAATGGAGTGGAGTTGCCTGGAGAGAGTCCGTGCGGCCATTGCGGACGTCGATGCTGTGTGTGACGAAGACGGCCTTCCGAATTTGGGTCGTCGCGCCACATTTTGCCACAGACGCGCCTCGGCGTTCGCCGGGCGGGCTCAACACAGCGAACGTCGCTGCAGCTTGTTCACCAATTTCCTCTCCTGACCGCCGCTGTCGTCGGTAGCCGTGGACGGGCTTGACCTCTATAGATCAACAACGTTCACACCCAATATAGGCACGCTCGACCGTGCTGCGGAATATCTCTATCAATAAGGTACGGACGCAACCGCAACGCGCTGAACCGGTACGACGGAAATGCTTCCGTGTCAGAAATTCCCACTGGTCTCAATTCAACTCATCGGTGAGACAAGCGCCCGACAAGTTGGACTTGGCAACCTTAGAGTGCACAGCCTCGTTTTCATTGAATCAATATGCCATTAAGAAGGAAAGGACAGAGGGATGATCATGCTCGAGGTCGGGACTTCGGCAGAGTGAATCCGTAGCTCACCCGTTTAGCTGATTCGACATCCCTATCTGACCCGCCTTTTGAAAGATGCCCTCAGTCCATCTCTATCATCAGTTGGCCATGTCTGGCCGCGGCGTGGTTCGCGAAGCAGATACTGGTGGATTCTGCAGTGGGAAGATCGAAACGAATCCGTTCGAGAGATAAGCGAGTTCAATTTCCCAATTATACTTTCACCAGCGAAAAGTCAAATTCTTCTAATCGTTTTCATCTGTCCTATCTCCCGATACGCCAGGAAGCGCTAGATAACTTGGCCACCAAGGGGTCCGACCATGGAGCGCCCGTAGCCTTTCGAAATTTCGCACTGGTGCTCGTGATCATGTCGCATCGTATTTTTTCCCCAGACAGACACTGCTGAACTTCAACCCCTCCCACTTGTGTCCTCGGCCCACCAACAGCTGCTCCAAGGATGTCCAAAGAGGAGAAGCAGGACGCTAGCGTCGAGTCCGCGCCCGTTCATAATGATCTCACTGCTGAGCAATTAGGACAGAGGCATGCTGACAATGCACTGCTAGCTGAGCTGGGGTATAAAAGCGAGTTCAAGAGGGAGTTTTCGGTGCGGGCATTTCCTTCTTCTCTTCCTGCTCCTCACAAATATGCTCGACGGCAAACTGCTAGCTCATAGAAACTATCGCGTTTGCGTTCTCTATCATGGGCATCGTCGCGTCCGTCTCGTCGACCCTGTCATTTCCTCTCGTATCAGGTAAGTCTTCTCCAGTTCTATAACCCGATCAGGGCTGAGTCGTACGAGGCGGACATGTCGGGATGGTGTTTGGGTGGCTCATACCGTGCTTCCCTGTCCTGTGCATCGCCGCAAGCATGGCCGAATTAACTTCTGCAATGCCGTGGGTGCTATTGTCCGCCGTAAAAAATCATGACAGCTCACGCCATATATCAAAAGAACAAGCGCAGGCCTGTATTATTACTCAGCAAAACTTGCACCGCCTAAGTATGCCCCATTGGCCAGCTGGATCACCGGCTGGGCGAATATCACTGGTCAAGTTTCGCTTGTCTGTTCGATTGATTTTACCTGGTAAGCGCCCAGTGCCTTCAGTGTTCTCAAGCTCTGATTGCGGAAAACGTCCGACCGCTCTATGGTCATTAGCGCTGAGATGATCACTACCGCGATTGCGGTCGGGACTGATGGGAGGGTCGTTCTCGGCTCAGGAGCGACGTTCGGCATCCTGCTTGCCATATTGTTCTCCCATGGCATTGTGTGCTCCGCTGCGACGAGTGTTCTCGCGAAGCTCAACCTCTTTTACGTCGTAATCAACGGTGACTTCCAGAATATATACAAGTCGATCGTATATTAATTGCACGTATATTCAGTGGGAACGAGCATCGCGGCGATCATTGCTCTGCTAGTCGGTGCAGGGGACGACAGGGTTTCCACCAGAGATGCGTTCACCCTTTTCGAAAACAACACCGGTTGGGCAAATGGTAAATCTTGTTTACTGTTGCCGATGTCTGTGTTCTAATTGAGACAGATGGCTGGGCTTTTCTTCTTGCGTTCACGGCTCCAATGTGGACGTTGACGGGCTGTAAGTTCTTCTCGATGTTTAGTCAGCTGAAGGCTCTCAAGATTCTTCTATTCGACAGATGACTCCGCCGCTCACGTATCTGAGGAGGTAGCTGGGGCGTCACGCGCGGCGCCGATAGCTATCATGGTTGGCGTCGTGGCGACTCAGTCATTGGGATGGCTCCTCTTCATCGCCGCATCGTTTGCAACGAAGTCTGTGACGGATCTTCTCAACTCTGACCTTCCCTTGCCCATGGGGCAGCTGTTCTTGGATACATTGGGAAAGAGAGGCATGTTGACCATTTGGAGTTTTATCATCGTTGTACAGGTGCTTTCTCCCTTGATCATGTGCCGCACGCGCAACTGAAACGGAAAGCAAGTATGTCACCGGAGCTGCGCAGGGCGTAGATGCGTCCCGCGTTGTTTTCGCGTTCGCTAGAGACAACGCGCTCCCTGGCTCGCGTTGGTGGAAAGAGATGAACAGCAGAACCCAAACACCTGTCAACGCTGTCTGGCTCGTCATGATCCTTTCTGGAATCCTCGGGGTGCTTGGGTTTTCTGAAGCCGCACTGTCGTCTCTTGCAGGGTGTGTACACCTATTTTATGCGCAATCTCGTCTGCTGACTAGATTATTTAGGGCCGCCGTAATCGGACTGTATACATCTTATGTGACGCCTATCTTCCTACGCATAACCTCCGGTCGAACCAAGCTTGTCTTGGGCCCTTTCAACCTTGGAAAATGGTACACGCTGTCCGGGTCTATCGCTGTCGCATGGGTTGCATTCATCGTAGTTCTCTTGCTCTTCCCTACGGCACAAAAAACAACGGCAGCCGGCATGAGTGAGTCCCTTCGCTATTTAGTGTTATAATTTACTGAAACGTGTGGACGCGCAGATTACTCTGTCGTACTCATTATGGCTGTTTTCTTGTTTGCAGCAGGGTCATGGGTCCTTTCGGCCCGCAAATGGTTCACGGGTCCTGTCTCAAACCTTAGCAAGACGGCTTCTCGTGAGGAGGAAAAGGTAGCGTCAACAAAAATAAATTAGGAAATTTTGTGTGTTAGTTTGACTTATTTACATATTTCTATCTCTCGACCTTCATGGGATGAAAGTCAGCATGTGGGCGGTTTCCGTATCGTCTGATTTGATTAGTCACATACTCTGGTGATATAGATTTATTACAGCCTCAGGGACGAGCTTCTCCAGGAAATGCTTTCGCTTTTTTGATGACTCCATCCCACCGTCCATCCTCCATCCACTGGATAGTCTTGTCCTCCCTTAGCGTCAAGATCTCTTTGACACCCCTACTTGATTTACCTTCCGTTTCCAGCTTCTGTAACTCTGCAGCTATGATCCTCAGCCACGCCTTGGCAACTTCGACCTGCGAGCTTTGGAGCACGGGCACACGGAACGCCCACAGCACCCTATCGGTGGCATGTGTGACAAACCCTGTGAATGAGAACCGGGGTCGCAAACGGAGCGGGCATTTTCCCGCGTGCAATCAGCACTCAAAAATGGACTGAGGGGTTGCGCTCACCTTTCGGTCGTATCTGCTCCGGTGTCCACCTGATTTCATATCGTAGAACTGGGTATCCAGCGCTCAGGAGGTCTCGATGCAGTAGCCTCACGGGTAGGTGCACTTGTCCGTCGCTCAGGATATCCCCAAACTGCCTGGCGAATGCTTGAGCGCCAGCGTTGTCTGGAAGGTCTTTGTAGAGTTTGACCATATTCTCGGTCAGGTCCTGTGAGTAGTATCGGTTCAGGTTTGTGACGATATCGCTCTTCTCCTCAATAGGGTGGGCGATGGAATATAGGTACCACTCTTCGGATAAATCGCCGATGACGACGCTGCGTACACCGTGAACGAGGAGACCCCGCGCGAGCCCTCCCGAGCGCTGCCATGTCATGGGATCTGGGGAGCTCGACATCCACTTCCCGTCCAGGCATCCGCGGAATGTACCTAAGAGTCCCAATTTTTCCGTTTCTATGACTTTGGTGATAGATCGGAAAGAGACTTTGGAGGGATCTTGTATGGTGGCAAGAACGTCTGGGGAGGTAGGATCGAGATCCAGAGCGCGACAAATTGCTTCAAATTGCGACCGTAGCTCCTGAGGTGTTTTCGGATTTGACCTAAGACATTGAGAGAAATGAGCCGTGTGTATCTCCTCGAACGAAAAGAGAAACCCGACACTATGGCATTCGACTGCAAGACGGCCGAATGGAAGGGTGCATTTTCGTCCTGTGGAAGCCGGGATGCATGATGCAATATTTGATGGACGGAATGTGCACCTGATAGATGCAATTTATTCAGCTAAGCAGAGCCCTCGCAATCATTCGCGGTGGATATGAACCTGCAGAGAGTCCTGTGACTTGTATATTGTTTGCATCTCCTGAACGGAAAGTTATTTCCTCCAGCCTTTGAGCAAGGCAGCATGTTCACCTCCGAAGGAGTTGATATTCTCCTTTACCCACTGCAGCGCCAGCCATTGATCCTTGAACCCGAAATTGCCTTCAATTTTGGGTTCATCGCATGCTAGGAAACCAAACGCCGAAAGTCTATAGCCAATGTTGACCCAAACCTCTGAACGTTCTGCAGCGATGAATTGAGCCTGCGAACTTAAACCATGTGGAGAGCCAAATTGGAGGAAGCTATAGTATCAGAGACATAATCAAATCCGGATACTTTCGTCAGTCGTCGCGATCTGATAACTGACCCTCCATGAATGTAGATCCTGACCGGGAATTGGGTACTTGATGGATATGATGGCGGCACGACGATATTGAGAAAGAGACTGTATTACACCTTAGCCTCTGAGGTGCTCAGTCAGGTTGTGGGCAAAATTTACGGATTCTCAGAAGCTTCTCCGAAGCCGACCTTATCTTCGAATGGGGTACCTGATGAATAAAAGCAGAGACTTTGTTAGGACAAATCACTGGAGAACATCCTGATTCTCGACTTACCAGCCGCTTGCCCGTCATTCGTCGGTTGAGCCGCATCTGCGGTACAGAGAGTGAACACGCCAGTTAGCATTTTACAGTCTAGACTTACAGACGCTCTCCTGGATATATTCCTTTCGGTCGTACCGGAACTCGGACGGAAGAGGGACAGGGTCTTCGAACCTTCGTGGAGGCAGAGCATATGGCAATTCTAGAAATGGCCGCTATTGGCATAAGCTTTCTTGGCTTACATGTTGAAGGTCTCCAAAGATGAACGCACCTAAGAAGACGGCTGCGCCGTTCGTGGCTCGCCGGCCAGTCACCTGCCCATAGCGCGTATCAACATGGACTCTCTCCAATGATTCGGCGAGTTCTTTGCTCAAATGTGCGTTAGACATGATCGTGAGGGATCAAGCAGGCATATCTGAAGATAGCCCGCCTATATACTCTCAAAGACCTAACCTGACTGTAGGGTTCCAACGTTCTTTGCGGCCCGGAGTCGAGGGGCGAGGGAATCCGTGCAAAGGTGAACACCACTGCGGCGCATGATGATACTGATAGAATGGTATGTGAATGCAGGAGTAGTCATGAGGTCATGAGGTCCAGACTTAAAGCCGCTGTTCGCCAGTAAGGTCACAAGGATGGACGTGGCACACTGAAGCACGACGAAAAACATAACACAGTTTGGCATTACCAAGACCCAGAGAAACTCACACAAGTTTTATAACGTCTTAACTCAAGCCGTGAATCCTCGAGGCATTGCTGCTCCTTCCCTAGGCTTCACACGGCTTCTAAACTCGTTCGCCATTTCTATCATAGGCACCCATGACACACCATCGTGCGCATTCACCCATTCAATGAAGCGTTCCTAGACGACGATAAGCTTCGAAAGTTCTTTCAGAGCGTGGTCAAACTTCTCACCAGCATGAGAAGCACATGGGGGCGACTGAGATATCAATGCAGATTAGTTTTAATGTGATATGATTGATACGGGATTCAATGCTTACCCACTAACATCAGGATGGATGGTGATAGGAAAGATAAAACTTTCCTCCTCTCTGCACCAAGTTTTGAGATCTCGAGTATTGTTAGACAAAGTAGCTCTGTCTCACCTGTAGAGATATTCGAACGTGTCCTTCCAAAGTTGTTCGACGTCTCTCGCATTGACCTTTTTGCTGCGTAAGACTTCCAAGATCCAAGGCTGAAACTAGAGTAACTCACCCAGCCATGGGAGTTCGAGCTTGCTTTGATGAACCTTTTCAGAGCGTCATCAGCATGCAAAAAAGCAAAGTCTTTTAATGACCTACATCATCGGTGGCAGGTCGTCTAGATACCTGTGTATAGAGCACGACATTCCTTGTTCATAAATCAAGATGTCTGAGTTTGGGCGGTTCGTACCAGTTTGCGGGTATTTCAACTATCCCAGTCTCCTTGCCTTTCTGAAGCGGCTTCATCCATGTATGAGCCTTTGCAGTATAGTCGATCTTGGTCCAGGTGTCCTGGTCACGAAGATAATATGCCTGAGAGCTGAGGAATCCGTGTATGAGAATGATACCGCGGATGTGCATGATTTACGCACTCGTGAGCCATATTTGAATGATCTTACATCAAGCCTCAGAAAGGATAAAGTTATGTGTCAGGAAAAGTGCGCACCATATTCAAGCCCCTTGTTTAAGAGTAACTCTGTACCTTCTTTACTCGTTTCCCACCAAGGTGCAACACTTCCTTTCGGTGGAACACCATTGTTGAAAACCGTGAGGAGATTATATGTATGATCGAGAATGTCTTTCTGTTGTTCGAAAGTCATCGAAACAGGGTTCTACACGTGTAATACCACATTGAGTGATGATAGAAAACCAAGTAAGGCAAAGGAACGCACTTCGTGAGAGTATCCATGAAGGCCACTGTGTCAGTAGTGAGCAGCGAAATTTCACAAATACATGTATGGTGTTACATTTCATGTCCTGCGTCTCTGACGGCAGCCATCTGCTCGGGGAACGTTTCTAGGCTGTGGCCTGTCCAGTCAAAAGCCAAGGGTTTCACAACGGCTTCGTGTCGCCTTAACTTGAACTCACCCGGAATAAACCACGTCGTTTTCAGCTTGTACTTGGCGAAAAGCTTCAAGAGGCGCGGCACGCCCACTTCGCCTGCAAACATACCCTTCAAAGCAAGATGGATCATTCGTCCATGCCATCATAGCGAGGAAGAAGAATCGCACCCTAGAGATATCTAGAGGCGAATCTTCACCTCCGTAGGATCCCAGCCTATGATTTCATCGTTGGGAATTACGGCGGGGATTCCAGGAGAAGACCTACCAGCCTGCCACTGCATCAACATCCACACCAAAACCGATAAGCACTTTCCGAGGCATTTGGCGTTGGACCAATGGTCTTACGGTGCGCAGGCAAGCGGGCGGAAGATGGATACGATACCTTTATATATAACGATTACCTGCTCGTGATGGGTTCCGTCGTTCACCCGTTTCCCAGCCACCGATAGGATGAAAGCCTGCCATACATGGGGCTAAGCTGGACCAAGTGACTGAACAGGACGATAAAGGACCCCGGCATACCTCAGCAGAGGTCCGATCCTGATTTTGGCGGGCGGTTACGGCATTTCCGTCCGCATAAATGAAGTAAATCCGTCAGCTCTGTAGGGGTATGCCCGGGTCCTGACGATAAACGGCACGTTCGTACTCCGACAAACGCGCTTGTGGCAACGACCCGTCTTCGACTCGCCCGGCGAAATTCACGACGATGAAGCGATCAGAGTCAACTCCAAACAGTTTTCCCAGGCCGTTATCTAGTGCGTCCTCCGTCGGACGGCCCTTGTCGAGCGCGTCATCCATCCGGCCCTCATCCAGAGCTTCGCTAAGACCTCCATCCACCACACCGAATCATACGCCGTCCGCACCGTATAATCTCAGACCTTCATCGAGTGCCTCTATCGGTCGTCCAGTCTCTCGTATATCCCAAAGACCATACTCTCGACTGTCTCAAAGGCCGCCGACGAGACAGTCTCCTCGTTTGGCATCTCTTAGCCAAGCTCTCGTGACACAGACGACAGGGCTTTCGCCTGAAACTGAGGAGGCCAGCTTCCGGACAGCCGTCGACTATGTATCCAAAAGCTTGGACCCTGGGTTAAAGGCTGCTCCGAGCACAGATTTGAAGGCTATCGACGGGCATATCAGAGGGTAGCTCTCCAGTCACATGTCTCAAGAGTCTCATATTCATATGTTGCAGTTTCTCTCGGAAAGCCCGCATAAACAACCAGGACTCATGGGCAACTGCTCTTGAAACCACATATACTCACTTGAAGGATCAGGTAGAAGGGAACAAAGATTTCGATCAGGAAATACCAGTGAGCAAGTTGGACTATCTGAAGCGGAGATTTCAAACGAACTGGCCGTTTAGCTTTCTCGACTGCCCGATCACCTCCAATTTCTGGTAACCTTCTCGCGTCATAATGAACTGACTTGGAAGGCTCATCATTCAAGTTAGATTCTTCTATCCCTTCCGCCGACACAACTTACTATCAACCATGCAAACAACTTGCTCGAAAGCGCAAGAAACCCTCCAGACCCTCCCCCGACTCTGAGTTGGAAAGACATATTGGCCGAGGAGCCGTTTGAAGGCCAGCACTGGGAGGGTGTCTATGGTTTACCTGCTGGTAGTACAGTCGAGGGTTGGGAAATCAGAAGCCCTGGAAGTACACCACCGCTCTCTCCCATTCCCTCTGACGACCTTAGAGACCTCAATCGATCTCTATCATCCTTGAATTCACCGCTTAGTGACGAGACGGATACTTCTCCCTTGTTGTTGCCTCAACAAATAGGACCAGTGCCAGATCTCACTGATCTGTATGCGCATCGAAGAGATGTAGCAAAATTGCAGTCAAGACAGTATTGGAGGAGCGAGTGGCAAACCGATGCCTCTCCTACGGACCCCTTCAACTTAGGGGATGCTTCCACTCTAGGTACGTCAACCTTATCATAATATAGCAACTTTAAAATACATTTGGCTCCTTCAGGCCCGTCGCTCAGCCGCGTTCTAGGTGAAGACCAAAATTTGAACCTTGATAACTTCATTAAGGAGGTGATGACTTTGTTTTGTTTCGTTCGTTGGGACTAGTCTCACGAAATACTACAGAAATACATCCATGAACATGATGCGGTCCGTGAGATCTTGATGGCATTACAGGGTCGCAAGAACCTACTCTTGAAATGGTCGTACTACGATCATTCCACTTTCGCATTTGAGGCAAGTACCTTGGTATGGTGATCTCGGTTGTTTTTTAAGATATTTTGCAGCTCATACCAGACGCCCCTCGTCTGATCCACCTAACGCTGACGGCACAGGCATCGATACTCGCGTCCTTTGCTCAAACAGCGACCATCCTCGAGCATCTCCGGAAATTTACAGCTTGCATATTAGATCAGTCATCTCGTGCGCCCGACGTATCTAACAACTCCTCTCACTTAGCCCGCTACAATCGCCGCATCACACGGACGATCGAAGCCTGCTCAGATGCTGTCTCCTCACAGTTACGACGTTTCGACCGGTGGTGCGCAGCCAAGGAAGAAGAAATATGCCTTGCTCGATCAGGTTTTGGTCCATCTCTGATTGTCAGCTTGCTCAGCCTAGAGAAGGCTATCAAGGATGCATTCTCCCAGACATTCAGCATCCTTCTTGAAGTACTGAGGATAGTCATGCGCCGAGCTTCACGATCTCAGGATACGGACGCAGAAGTATGGATGTTGGCAGAGCTTCCGTCTCGCATGCCCCCTTCTGTTGTCACAACACTTTTGTTGGATAGCTTGCTAGAATCTGCGCAAGAACATATGTCTATGGGTGACCATGTCACGTCTGATGCGTTGATGAATGTTTTTGTCGAGACAGCGGCACCGATATGGTCGCTGGTAGGACAGTGGTTGAAGAACGGGATGCCAATACAGGACCCGGTGGATCGACATAGCCTGTACAACCATTCTGCTCTCGACGACGAATTTTTCGTCGAAGATAATGAACTGCCGATACTAGATCCTGACTTCTGGACGGAGGGGTATGCTTTGCGAGACGGCTCTGCTGAAGGGGAAACGGGCATGAAGGCTTTGCCTACCTTCCTCACGCATATAGCCCCCTACATCCTGAGTGCTGGAAAAGCGATTGGCCTTCTTCGTGCTTTAGAAATGCCGATAACACCGGGAGAGGACGACAGCCGACTCTGGATGTCGCGGTGGCCTCCATTTGATGCCATTGTCGAAACCCATTCCCAACACGAATCGTTGACGTTGTCGATTGATGACCTCACTCGACTCGTTTACGATGAGCTCTTGCCTCGATGTCGGATGGCACAAGCTCGATTGGCCCATGTCATAATCGAAGACGGAGAACTTTGGCCTCACCTCACTGCATTGGAGGGATTGTATCTTATGAGGAGGATAGATGTCATTTCTCTTGTCTCAGATGTCTTGTTCAATAAAGTGCGTGTCCGTTTGTGCTCTTTTCAGCATGACTGGGAACTCTGGTCATAGATGGATAGCCACCAAACTTGGACCGACTTTCACTTCCTCAACAGTGCCTTCCGGGACATTACAGACATGAGCAAGGAGAAGTGGATCGATTCATCCCTTGTTCGCCTATCATATCGAGGTGGACGCGACAAAACCGGAGATAGAACAGTCAAATCTATCGACGGTTTATTATTAGAATACGCCGCCCCGTTCCCCTTGACATACGTCTTCAACCCACATGGATTCCAGGTGTACAATGCGATATTCGTCTTCTTGTTGCAGATTCGTCGTGCCAAAACCACACTTGAACGCATCCTCGTGCGAGGTGCTGTGGTCACGCAGTCCCGCGGAGCGAGTGAATTGAAGCCATTCCACGCTATGAGAAGTAAGCTCTCGTGGTTCATCAAGTGAGTCTTCACGGTTGGTCATATTCTTACAACTAATGTCGGTACCAAGCACTTTCCTGGACTTCATAATGACACACGTAGGAGCATTCTCCGGCGGCTTTTCACCGAGTTGACGCTATGCGCCTCATAGGTATTGCACTCTCAGCTACTGTCCTTTCATGCCTTACTGAGGCAGGCAAAGTCCCTGGATGACATCATCCAACTACACGACGAACAGTTGCGTTACACATGCTCCTATGCTGAAATCATGCACTAACACTAGACCGTTACAAAAGCATTGACAAATTGGAAGGGCGATGTTTTCTTCAGCCACAGGTCCGTGCGACGCACTCATCCTATATACTTGCCTGATCTAGTATTGACAGACGTCTGCTTTACACCGAGCTTTTTTGTCTATCCTAGACATGAGTCTTCATTTTACCGACTGCTTTATAGCCTTCGCTGGAGACGCCACATATGATGTCTCGCGGCAGTCCATCGCCTCTATACAGCCCCATCGGAGTCGTCGCCAGAAACGACAGCGAAAGAATACCATCGGCTTCTTTCAAACTCTCAGCCAACCTCCAGATTTCTCGGGTGACTCGGATACCGATGAGGAAGACCCACTTGGAGAATATAGCCATGAACCATCTTTCTCTATGACGACATCCTCGATATCCTTCGTAGAGGAGGACCCGTTTACACAGATCAACAAGATGTCATCCGAACTAGATGGACTTATACGTTTTATCCGAAGAAGTGTAGAAAGCCTAGCTGGCGGTGCGTCGGAGGCAGCCTCGATTTTTGGGATATTTGCCTTCGCACTCGAGGACTGGGACAGGTAACTGAGCTGTGTACCCAAACTGACAGAGGACCTCGTCCTGCGATGGGTACGCAGACAAATACAGAGTATCCTAACGCCGATGTGTACAGTCGCACCCAAAACTTCGAAGAAACACTTATACGGACAGTACATATTCCATCTGTATGCTGTACTATCTGATCGCTGGTCAATACGCGGATGGCACTCTTCCAAATATGTATAGTGCTTACCGCTCACTCATATCCTGTGTAATTCGGTGTGTATGTAGTTTCATAGAATCAGTATAGTACCAAAGTCGTCGCTCAACCATCACAGACGTCAAAGCCGAATCATGTCTCACACTGTCCAGAAAATGAAAGCGTATGGGCGAGTCACTGATAATATCGCAAGGCAGCCAGCTTTTGCACGACCTTCATATTTTACACCCGGTAAACTGTGTGTATAAGGCCATGTTCTTCCCAATCTTGGTTTCCAAGCTATGTTTCATGTTAATCTAATCGTAAGGTGCATGATACAGAGGTTATAGCTAATCTTAAGTACTAACAAATACATTGTGCTCCACAATGAAAGGATGTTACTCGGTGTATCGTTCGGGGTGCCCAGCCACCCATGTACTCGTGCGCTAGGAGATACCGGCAGGATCACACCAAGCCGCGAGTATCTTGCATATCCACTCGTCTGTTAATGCCGCCAAGTAGAATTTTGGTAATCATATCGGCTGTTATAGGGCCTCCTATGTATGGAGTGCAGTCAACAATATCCTGGGACATATGGTGAGGATACATTTGCTGATATCGATAAGGTGCATAAAACTACGTACCCGCACTTTATGAGTCTTGTGCAAGTTATCGTCAAGCTTTTGCAAAAAATCTGTGGCAGATGGTTCGGAACCTATCTGGAGGAACTGAAGACCGATCTACAGGTGGAATTGGATTGCTGATTACTGGGTGATTTATGACCACATACCTGTGTGAGCGAAAACCGCCCCTCATCAAGTCGTTTCGCAAGTGCCGTGATTGGCCCTTCGACGTCGTCAGCTGGAAACAACCCTGTATCAGCGGTCATTTATAGTTAATAAAAGCCGGATCGTACTTGGCTGGCCATCTGTGATTATCACGTAGTTCACAGGCTTGCACGTTTGCATCACTTGCATCATGCCACCCTCCTTGTTAGCCCGTTCTATCTTCTCCATGTATATGGAAGTCAGAAGCTCCAATTTGCGTCCTAAATTTGTTCCACCTCGCGGCTTGACTCTCGAAAATAGCTGTGCCACCTGTGCGGAAGACTTGTGAGGGAAAAGCGAAGATTAAAACGACGAAGACCAATTCTAGGACAATAAGGTGCTGACCTTGAGACCTATACCCGAATCCATATCGTTTATGAAATGAACATTGATACCGTCTACGTCGTAATTGGTGGCAATAGTTGCCAACTCCTGGAGAGCGTTCGAGGCCTGTTATTGTCGGATGAGTTTAGCTTTTTGAGAGGTGGCAGAATGCATACCTCCATCCACCGATGTCCGCTCATGGAGCCTGAATCGTCAACGATAATCACTGTGTCGTACTGCATCAGGGTCTGAAGAGCATCGTCAAAGCTCTCCTGCCTGAGTGGCGCGTGGAGGTATTCTAGATTAGGAGCACGCCAGCTAGTAGTGTAGGGACGAGGTTGCTGGCTTTCAGTATATGAAGGCGGCACTGATCGCGACTCGACGAATGGTGGCCGAAGTTCAGCTTTCTCTTTGGCTGTCAGCTCATTCGCATTCCCCGCCACCACGTCTCTACCTCTTGTAGACGATGATGAAGGTCTATGAGGGCGGCCCGAGCGGCCTGAAGTAGCTCTGGACCTAGAAGCAGAGTTGCCCATGGAGGTTTAGATATAGTGGGGGCGATTGAGGAGTGGTGGAAGAGGACCACGGCTGCAGCTGTTTTATATAGTCATTCGCTTTGATCAGATAGATATATTGGAAGTTGAAGGGCCAAGACAGTCCTACAGTTGATTCTGTGAGTCGTGACATGTCATCCAAGCGCGTTCAATGTATTTGGAAGTTGTGGCGGTACGCCAGCCCACGCCACACCGCTGGCACAGGTTGCTGACCGCTGAGCATATACGCAGAAGATAATCGTTCTACCGTAGAATTTTCAAGTGGAAGAGCACTGTATTGCAGACACAGCACCCACAGAGGGCTAATACAATGCAAAGGGGGTCTGTCTCTCCACAAGACGAGGAAAGGCATTCATGTTCGACAATACGACCATTTGCTTTTCGTGCGAGATGTAGCCCTTCATGTAACCTTTGTAAATCATGTTCGCCACGAGACACTCGGCCTCCTCTGGGGACGCCTCCATACCAGAGATATTCAGGGCAGAATGGAACAAAGCCACAGGTATCCGGTTGCTTTTTTGCGATGCTACCCACCTGCCAGGGCGCGCAAAGACGGCCCAAAAAGAAATGAGACAATGCCACAAGATTGAGGGAAGATTACGAACACTCGTCTAAACAGCCCTCGAATGCACAGCTCTCTTCCTTTCTCCAAGGTGAGCCATAGATTCAGGTCCACCAAGCGACGCTCCCATTTGTCCAGAGCGGTATCGAATGATTTGATAGCACCCCGCCGAATAGCTTCAATGAATGGGGTGTACAGCTCATCAAGCACAGGAAACTTATCCAGGAGCTCTCGGGAGGGTAGGTGGCCGCGCAGAATGCGCAGAGGAATGAGGTATGTCAGTATACGTCTTTCATAATACCCTACCATCAGTATCTGTACGTCTGAGAAGTTGGCGCACGTACTCTCGGTTGTTGCGCGCGTCAACATGGCAGTTGTAAAAAGCAAGAGTCAGCTCCTCTTCAGACTACGAGGGCAGTGAGGAGTAAGACATGTCGATAGTATTGTAGTGGGCGTACTTTGGTGTAGTCTTCGTTCAAGAAACTTAGCATGCCCAAATAATACCTGTACGTAACCTTACAGCTGTTCAGCGTCGGCACTTCTCATGGTGGCAGCAGTCATACTTGGTGGGCTTTTGGAAACTGTGATAGTGGCGGTATGTCAGGGTTTGCCTCGATGGCGCGAAGGATGTTCTTGGACAAGGATATTCGTCGGATCTACACACCAACAGCTGTTGGGATGGGGGCGCCTGGTTATGGATGTGTCACTCACTCGGAAGTAGCTCTTCATGATGAGTCCTACGACATAATATACACCCCATTTCCTAGACATCGCATGCGATGATGTCCTGTAGATTGTTCAATGATTCAGCATGTAGAAAGGGCAGATACGACAGACCTATCTGTTATACAACTTGAAAACGCCTTGGAAATGATCCGCGCTGCCTCCTCCATACACTCACTCTTCACATTGTCATCACGAGCTTGTACATCGGCCTACGATATTGAATGAGCTTATGAGCGGAAGATTTTGAGCCTTTAAACTGACATCAAACGCCAGGTCCCGTAAGTCTCGAAGGATAGCGAATAGAGCCGGTAATGTCCAACCGCTGTTGGTTGCGAAGAATCGCAGGAACAAGCTAAGGAGCAACATTGGTGCATCATGCAGCCTCAGCCCTTGATCATGGAGCCAACGTATGATCCACACACTTCACAAGCTGTGTATGTTCCTTGAACGCCTCTGCGTAACGTTTCTTGGCTACATGTGTGGTGACCAGAACATACTCTATGGCAATTTCATCCCATGGGTTTTCTATTACGCCCTCATGTCGGGACATCGATTGCCGCTGACTAGATAGTCAACAATCATGCAGCCGATAAAAGTTAGAACACACGACGTACAGTTGGGTTGCGGAACTCCTTCACGAGATCCTTCCCATGAGGGTTAGTCGGCCTCAGCATGTATGCCAGATCCAGTCCATTCTCGTCGCGTAACGCATTCGCAATTTGAGAGAGAAACTGAGCGAATGTGATAGGCATGGCTCTGAGGCTTCTGCCAGACTGTTGACTACGGCGCGTTAGGAACAAGAGCACGATGCAGAGCCCGGAGCCGTGGGAAACAGGAGGGTAAGAGATTAGATCAATGACGTTTACTTGATCACCATACACCCACTTCAACAACAAAACCATGGACATTTCAACAGATCGACCCGACACCTTCTTATCCGCAACCATCATCTAACCGCTTGCAAAGATGGCTCTTCAACCTTCCCTTCGCCCCCTCGTCGTCGCTGGGAGATATGACGCCCCCCACACTCTTGACATCTTCCGTACGAACTCATCGCATCGCACGCAGACCATTATCTGATCATTATATCTCTAGTCGATTATGTGTGCCCATTCAGGTGAATTTGATAGCACCGGGTGAAAAGAGTTATCTGACCGTGCATACAGCGCGAAGTTGTCTTTGGCCATCGACAGTGTCTTGAAGCCACTTCTCGATGCTGGCGGCAAGTACGATGGCAAGGTGAAAGTCATCATCAGGCCTCAGGTGCAGCCTTGGCACGCTTCATCCACATTCACCCACGAGGCTGGTCTTGCGGTATGATTTTTTTTTTGAGAATGAGTCACCATCACGTCCTAATGAATATATTTTCAGATTGCTCGCGTCGCCCCAGAGAACTTCTGGCAGTTCAGCTTGTTGGTAAGCTACAACGGTCATCGCAACACCTTCTTTAACTCACTGCCCCTGTTCGGATGTCACAGCTCTTTAAGCAACAGGAAGATTACTTCGATATACCTACGTCCACACTGACTCCCCTTCAAATCCGAGAGAAGCTCGCTGCTCTTGCTGCCCAAGTCATTCCCGCAAGCAAAGTTGGAGAGTTCAACGACTTGCTCAGACTCAAAAGCTCCCCCAACGGTGGTGTGGCCGTCACAGACGATCTGAAATACACAAGTATGTTTTTTTTTGCTCGTGGGGCCGGTAATTGATTGACCGGTGGCCGGATAATGTAGTCAAATTCTCCCGGCAGAACGGCGTCCACGGATCACCTACCGTGCTCTGGGATGGTCTTGTTGCCAATGAGATCTCGAGCTCGTGGGGAGAGAAAGAGTGGTCGGAGTTCTTGGCGCAGAAGATCGCCGTCTGATGACGCAATTGACACAATGGAAATAGAGAATATCGTCGAATTGTATTCACATGGCAGTTGAATTCAAAAAAAGCGTGAACGCTTGATACTGAGCATATCTGAGCACGTGCCAAAAGTAAAATTAGTTTGGTGCCAGCATTTTCTTTAAATTCGCCCTGACGGCTTGAGCGTCAGCCCTTCCCCTACTCGACTTCATCACCCACCCCACGAGCTTATTAAGGACCTGGAGATTGCCACGACGAACAGCATCGGCCTCAGCGGGCAAGGCTATGACAGCTTCAGAGCACATCTTTTCCAGAAGATCTTCGCCTTCGCTCAGTGCAATGAGAGAAAGCTCTTGTGCTATCTCCACTGGCATCTTGTCCGACCTGTGGTCAAGCATGTGTCGTAGGAGGGTCTTGCCAGATGTTCCTTACAAACCACGGGTCAGCGCGGCCGAAACAGTCGAATGATGAACGTTCTCTCCTGAGAACATTGCCCACCAGTAATCATACCACTTTGTAATAAATCAATCAAGTTTCCCATGCACTCCACGGAGACCGGGTTCTCCTTGAACGTTTCTCGACGAAGGGCTAACTGGCCGAGAAGCTCGTGTGTCATCCTATCGAAACCGGCGTAAAGCTTAAAGGAAGGGATGACGCTTGACAGCAACCAGGTAGCGTACCAGTTGACTACGGTTTTTGGATCCCGGTTCTTGGAAAGCGTGTCAAAGTAGGCGACGGCACCCTGACCGAGAGCGCCGTCAAACCCAACTTCGCGCCCCGAATCTACGGCCATGAGGACATCGACGTCTCGTTGACTTAGGCCCTGAGCCTGCAATCGGGACCGAACCTCATCTGGAAGCTCGGGCATATTAGCACGTATGCCGTCTACAAAGCTCTGGGATCGTTTGAGTGGCAAAACACAGAACGAGCACAGAACACTCACATGTTCTAGAAGGAGCGGTGGGAGGTTGGGGTCCGGCATGTAACGATAGTCTGGTGCATCTTCTTTTCCACGTAGACGATACGTTTCGCCGGTGTCCTCATTGAATCCACGGGTTTCCTGAGAGACAGGCTGACCACTCTCTATCAGAGAGATCTGCCGTAGGACTTCAGACCCTAGATGGCTTTGAGCTTTGTTCAGTCATCGGATCCAACAAAACATACCTATGGCCACCATGGTGAACTTGACGCTGTTTAAGTTCTTGATTTCACATCTTGTTCCTGGTTTCTCTCCTGGACGATTGACAGAGACATTGACGTCGCAACGAAGTGATCCCTGAAGAATGTGTCGAGCTCACAGCAATATTATCGGAGCGTCTGCGTTACCTGTTCCATGTTACCATCGCTAGATCCGACGGACCTAAGCAGAGCCTGCAATGTCCTTACATACTCTCCCGCTTCTTCTGGCGATCTGTTTGCAGACGACGAATGGCAAAAAGAATGGGGTGATATCAGAACTGGCCGTGGCAAACATCAAGCTGTGCGACTAGCCTCATGTCAGGATTTGAGACGATCTCCATGAGCCCTGTACCAGCTCTGTTAAGATCAATTGCGGAGAGACGTCTTCGTGAATCAAACGATGATTTCCCCGTGTCCTGATAGATATAGTTATAATTAGCGACGAGAAATTTCATAGAAACAAGATGATTACCTGTTCGAGTTGTATCTGCTCAATACCAACTACAGCACCTGTTTCAGGAAGTTTCAGGTAACCTCCTTTAGCGAGAGGCTCTGTCGATTAAACATGTATTTCACTCCGCATTCTCGAAACAATCGCAACACGTAGCCTTACCGTAACGCTGTGTGATTTGGTACCCGGCTGGAAGATCCGCATAGAAGTAGTGTTTTCGGTCGAAAGAAGATCGTCTCTGTATATCAGATTTGAGAGCAATGGCAGTCCTCAGAGCAAGCTCTACGCATTTCCTATTCAAGTGCTAACAAATACATCAGCAACGTCTACAGAACGGTCTTGAGATCATTACTGGTAGCGTCCCGGGAAAAGCAGCGTCGTACGGGGATACATGGATATTAGCAGGAGCCCCTGGATCCGAATTTGGCGAATCTATTGGGAGAATCAGCATAATATGTTCCGCATCGAAAGGTGGAACATGGACCTTACTTACGAGAGAACAGCTTTTTGCGTGACTTGATCTGTGCATGGACCTCTATCCCTACAATGACCTCCCATCCTGGCCATCTCGCATCAGCGCTGTGCCTTCTCGAACAATGAAACCATCTAGGACCGTAGACTTTTTGAAGAGACAGACATGACACTGCCTGGCGGGGAAGCATGAGTTTCGTTTCAATTATGTACCTGCCTATTTCGGAATCCAGATGGTCATTACATCATCGGTCCACACAGGTTCGGCCCAACTGACCTTCATTGTCACATTAATAGCGCTGAGGCACAGCCATTATGATACAAAGAACTAACGTCGACATCCAGTGCATGCGATCCCAAAGCTTCCACGCAGACTTACACCCTCTATCTCGATACCGCTCGTTTCACGACTCTCCTTGGAGGCGATGTTCACAGCACAATTTGATGACCCATCTCCACCATATACACGGCCCGCCATGCTGAGTTTATCGTATGGATGCATATCTCAAATAAAATATTGCAGGCATTGATCACGGGCGTAGAAATGAGACGCGACGATTACCCACTTTGCCTCGACATTATTCTTCCAATTCTGGTTCTAGGCAAGCGCCATCTACTAGCATCTACTTTTCTATGGAGGGGGATTGATCATTGTTAAATAGTACATCGAGTGTCACACCTCATGATGTGGAAAAGGTGGTGCATACGTACACCCTGACAGCTGGATCAGCCAACTTGCAACTCAGTATAGCGTCAGTCCGAGATTTTATCTCACCTTCGAGTTGGACCCCAGTCCCTCATCATCATCCGTGCTGACACAGGATAGAGCCTATCCCTCTCAATCGTGGTCAATATCTTCTATTCCTGATTCTGAGGACAGGGTCTGTGGAAAGGCCTATCTGCAACCCCGTCTCTATCAGACTTCAGATGGATCCGCACAATGTCCACTTTGCAGTTTTGTGAGTTATACACGGCCTCGGAGATCATATCCCTCACGAGGCTCAACTAGCATGTTCCCTACGAAGTCGAGTTTGCCCGAAGGATGCCTCTACTCCTTACGTGTTTGGCTCCACGCGAATGATGTTGATCATCGACTTTTCTCGGAGGACAGTCTCTGGGTCGGGAGAGATCCGGACTTCTATTCCATCAAAGATGCCATGTTCGCACGGCTTCGCAACACTACTCCAGACTCACAGATGTATAGGATCGTCCTTGGGCGAGAACTTATTGATCTAATAATCAGGTAACTTCCAGTTCTTTTTTGATTTATGGTTTTCTGAGGGTAGTTCACAGGTGGCAGCCAGTCGCGTGCAAGGTTTATTCTTTGAGTCTCGAGTATGATGCCAACGGTGTCGGCCGTGTGCTATTCAACGATTGCATCGTCCGTCTTGATTGTTCACCAACAGAAGTGCAATTCACTATCTAGTAAGCTTGTCTCCCCACCCTACATAGCATTACAATCTCACGATTCCGACAACAACCGATCATAATTGTAGCATGATGCCTATAAGTTCTAACCCACCAGGAGCTTCCCATCGAATCAGGGTCTGGCTGCGTTCACCAGTTCCTCCGGCATATCCATCGGGCCCCGCTTCCTCCAGCGCATCTAACAATGCCATATGTCAGCGTATCTGGGCCACAGACAATTTCAAGATTGGCCACATGCTTGATTTCTCGAAGCTAGGTTCGAAGCTGATTATGGGCATTCCCAGCCCGGGAGGACCTCAAATCAAAACGAGCGTTAGCGAGAAATCGCTATACAGAAAGGACACCTTGAAATATCAAGAAGAGCAGGGATATCAGGATTCTACTCGAGAGAAAAAAATAGACCGTGTAGACACTGTCTAGTTCCATATGAACACCCGAATTCTTTCGTTCGTTCGTCTTTTGACATTATAAAACATTTCCGCTCATGTCGTACTGTGGCTTCCTTGGCGAGTATCAGAACATATTTTCAGGACTCTGCATAAATAACAATACAGGGTGGATGTCTCGCAGACAAACAATACAGAAAAAAGGTAGAAGAAATCTACGTTATTGTTGCTTTAGCATAGAAGGAAGAACACGAAAAAACTACCATCCACAACATCCGTACGCGCCGTTATAGAGTTGATAAAGGACCAGAACCTTCGCTTGCTCCGAAAACGACGGTCCCTGTGAAATGAAGCGTTCATGAATAATCAAAGATAGACGCGACATAAAAGGTGAGCGGCCATATAGTCGATCAATTATGGTCAGAGGAATTGCGGAAGACGGGCAGCCTAGCGGAAGAAGCGGTTGAAGGAGCTGGCAGGACAGAGATGGTCTTGATTATCGTCCACCAGTAGCCACGGCGACATTTTCTCCGAACGGAAGGTGAGGTGATTTGACATCTGCTACACTCTTGATGTTGGTCGTAGTGTACGCATTCATTGGAGTGGGAGCCACAGGAGTCAGAGCTATCAATGGAGTGAAACTAGAGTTCGGGGTGCTGATTGCGTTCGATATCGTGTTTGTCAGCGGTTGATCTGATAAAGACGCGTTATACGATGACCTGACAGCCATCATCTAAGAGGCAGCAAGGTAAAGCAGTCACGATAGATGGAGAACGCACCGTGGTTTCTTGCTGGCAGGCAGGTCAAGTGATATGTTGTTGGTTTGATCGGCAGCCTTCAAGCGTCGAGGCATAGGATATAAGAAAATCGTAGTATCTTGATTGGCGTCACAGAGCGAACCCACCTTGGTAGGTTTGGTCCGTTTCTTGACGGCCGGTTTCGGTTGCCGTTCACCGGCATCGAAGACATAATCGGGGAGAGCAGAGCTAAGGAAAAGTTAAGCAAGAAATTTCCGGTACCACGTGCAAAAACGAAACCTCTTAATATGTCGAACAACGATCCCCATCGTGCTTTCATCGTATTTGTCCCAGGCTTTCACCATCTTCGTGAATTCAGTAGTGGGCCATGATATGTCGAGCTTGCGTGGGCCAACGGAACCAGCTTGAGATGATGTAGGTGACAAAGTGAATTAGGCACATGGAACATTTTACGGACTGCTGAAAGACGCACGTTGTCTGGCTTCAATAGCCAGGCCGATATAGAAGGTGGTCGTGTATACAGGGCTTACATCCTTGCCCTCGAGATCATCTTTCTTACGCTTGGAAAAGGTATCCCCTACTTCACCCTGAGCAACAAGTCGTACTTCTTGTTGCGATAGACAGTACGACACATGTTCAAACCCTTTGACGAAGGGATGTGCTAGGAGCAAAGTCTCAACGAATTCAAGCTTCATGACCAGCTGACGTAACCGAGACTCAACCGTGCCAGACCTGAAAAGAGAAGAAATGACTTCGTGGAAGAGTAACGAGAGACCTAACCACCGACCATTTGATCTGGAGATTTGGGTCCCCTGTCGAGGCGATGATTTGGAGATAGTAGCGGTACTTGTGGAAGAAGTCGTGTTTGGCGAAGAGTTCAGACCAGTTCGCAGTTCCCACAATGACCTTGTCGACAATGTCGGCACCTTTGACGATGTCGATGGCTAGGTTCCTTACATATCAATGTCAATACTCACCTTTCTTGAATTCTTCAGTCATGATCATCTGCGTTGAAGCAGTAACGTTGTGAGTAGCACACATAGCAGGATACGCAGGCGTGATAATCGGCATTCGATGGGACCGATCTCCTGGGTATAGCTAGGAGCAAGGATGAGCTCCATGGCGCGGAAAATGATGTTGACTCGCACCTTCGGATTCCATACCCGAACTTGCAACGGGCCTTCCTCTATTTGTTTGAGTAAAACGGGCTGCGGCCATGACCTGAGCGCGAGATATAGTCGCTCAGAAGATGCAGATAGAGAGTTGAGAACACAAACAGACCATTGGTACATTATGATGAAGAATCGGCTGACGATAGCGCCAGCAATAGCTTTTGGATAAAGCTGACATATTCGAGCAACTAACATCGCCCATGCGACTCCACCCAGAAATCCATTAACATTGGACAATATTGCTCTCCCTAAATGCCACTGAATTCATTGTCCAGCAAACAAAAGCAAAAGAAACTGACGTTGAGCCCAAAGCCTGATACATCGCAAGGAGTCTCGGAAAACTTGAACATTTGGGACGAGACGGAGAATCTCATCAGTGACACGAGACCCTGGAAGATATTGTCAGAGACAGGTCGAGAAGTTGATGAACATTGCACGCACCTCCCAAACTCCGGATGCACCTATCATCCAAATTTCGGAGTAGATTATTGTCCTGAAGATTCAAATCTTCAGGTATTGATGACAATGCTAAACGGGCCATGAGAAAATCAATCGGTATGCCCTCGATCTTCGACTTGACGATGGGTACATATGCCTCTGGGACACCCTGAGATGGAAAATTGAGCTTCGACGCCTCAAAAGTCGGTGAGCAGTCACTCTACGCACAGATACCTCAGTCACGCCCTCGGTCTCTCTCAACATCACTTCAAATACTTCAAAAAAGTCCTCTCGGGACACGTGTTTCGGAACAACACATAGAGTATCAATATCGGAGCCGGGTCCATGCACACCCAAACGATACGATCCAAAAGTGAAGATCTTGCCTCCGGCCGCATTGGCAGCAGCCTCAGAGAGGCCTCGGGATATTGAGACACGGCGTACGAAGCTCTTTACGAGAGCGGCTACACGACCGAGTACTATTTCCCTAGTGGCAAGTGAATCAGTTTTATTTTCTTTGAATGATAGAGCAGATGCAAGTCGTCGAGGATCGCTCAATACATGTGCCCATGGCGTGCAGATGATACTCAGAAGGATGATTGCTCAATGACCATGCGACGTGCAGCGGGATGAAACGGATGGCATGGCAAAACAAAACTCTCAGACGATATGCAATAGTCGAACCGCCGACGTACCTTGTTCGTGCCTCTGCCTCACCCTCAAACGTGTTCTGTCTCCGCAGTTCTTCCATGAGGGTGAGAGTGACCTCCTTTTCTCTGGCATTGGAGTCGGTGGTGGATATTGGAGGTGTGACACCGAGGTAACTGCAGAAAACGGATTCGCAAGAGAAATTACTGCGAGAAATCTATTTCACTAACCTCGTTCCGTCTTCCATGACTTAATATATGGCGTATGTGCAGTAGACAAGGTGTGAATAGTGGTAAGAGCGTTGGCCCTTTCAACCAGCTGAGGGATTGAAGCTGGAGCCCAGCTCACGTGTGTATTACAAGTGATGTATGCGACCAAATAGAGGCAAAGAATGGAGATGGCATCATGTCAGACTGCGGACCGAGGCTTGCACAGATTAACAACTTATGCAGAGTCAGCACATAATTTATCACTATGCTGTAGGCGGCCAACAATAAGGTGCCCGAGATAAAGTATAAACAGCGCTGGATGAACTATCCATCCATGACCACAATGAGTCGTGGCAAGTCGTAAGATACGAGATGCAATAAATATCGTCTTTCAGAACGCGAAGAAAGGGTGGCCGATGGGAAACGTCCATGGGGACAATTACGATCAAACGGATGGCTGATGATAATCCATGCGTGGGGGAATACAGTCAAAGAGAGGTAGTAGTGGGATATAGGATGTGATCTAGGCGGGTTCATGTGAGTTCAGCAAAATCAAGATGAAGGGCATTATGGCACGATCAGCAGGTTTGCAACCAAGTCGTCAATAGCCCGCCCCCCCCTGCACATACCCTGCCCTTCCATTAGCAGCTCGTAACGCCTGCTTCCGAAGAGCCCATCTCCGAATGTAATAAGTAAGGGCAGCAATGGCCAAAACAGCAAGGATGATGCCAATCGCCAGCCCAGCCTTAGCGCCTCCTGAAAGACCATTGCTCGATGTTGCGGTGGAGGACGAAGGGGAGGGCGATGATGGGTTACCGCCATATGGCCAGTAATCGCCTCCGTCAGGAGGTAGGATGCAGGTGAGTCCATTGCCATCAGGGATGTCCTGGAAGTTATTCTGGATTGTGGACGACGTCACATTCACTGGATCAATGACGAATGGCGCAGGTATTGGTGTCACATCGGTTGTGCTGCAGTTTGGGCCGCGAGATCCTATGAAAGATGTGTTTCCGACCAGGGTGTTGTTCTCGACGGTAAAATTGGTAGCCGATGTAATCGCCATTCCGTAACCGAATGCACCAGTTAGGATATTGTCTCGAACGATTCCCGAGGAGCTACGATTGGCCCCGAATTCGTCACCGAACCAAGTATGGGGACCTATTGCAATACCAATCCTGTACAACACCATCAGCAGAGCGACAGCGATGAACGTAGGGGTTACAAACTTAATGATAACATCGTCAATGTTTTCGCCTTTTGATTGTTCGTCGGAATCAGAATCTGTAGCCAACCCGCCTATGATTGTATTGTTCTGCACGACGACGCCAGAATAGTCTCCACCAAACGGCAGCACATCGACCATGTTTATGCCTCCAAGGAGTGTGTTCTGTGAAATTGTCAGCGTGACAAAAAAAAATACTCCGGCATGACTCACGTTCAGTATCCATATGGTATTGTTCTCGACCAATGTTCCGGGAGATCCAAAAAGAACAATCCCTCCATCGGTAGGGTTCTTGATCATGTTATTACGAACAATAGCAGAGCGGCAGCTGACGCTAATGCCGTCTGCCCATTCTTGAAATACATCAGAACCACAAGGACCGATGTCATTATTTTGAACAATAACATTGTTGCAATTGAGGCTGCCCTCGGCAATGTGAAGGCATGACCAGCTTCTGGGGTCGAAAGAGTGGACGTATTCGATCAGTTGGCCAGAATTGGCGCCACCCATCTCGATGTTGGCCCCCCCATTCGTGGGCGAAGCGCCGCCACGAGTGCCGTTTATCTGATGATATATGTCAGGACAAAGGCGTTCAGTCTCACTGAAGTCTGTAAATGTCACCTGGATGTTTCGCAATTTAACACCATTACAATTTGGACAGGTCCCATCTACGGCAGTGGTATGCCCCGAGCCATTGAACACCGGTCCGTTGACAACAAGGATCGCTCTTTCTTCTCCTGATGGATATCCGACCGTGCTGATTTCTTGATTAGGTGCAGCGAAATAGATGGGTGATTGGATGAGGTATTGAGTATTTTGACACAACGATAAAACAAAGCCATCGCCAGACGAATTGAGCGCAATGTTCATTCGGTCAGTGAGGGTGTTGGCTGGATCAGGGGATACACAGTCTGCGCCATCCCGACGCAAGAGATTGGAAGAGCTGCGGAGTGTGGGGATTCAAGGAATCGAACGTAGTTGGTACAATGAAAAAGTACAGGAAAAGAATGCGCGACTCACCTATGATACAATGGTCCTCTCTCTCGCAGGCGTTTATTGTGGTCCGTCGCCGCAAGCGTCAAGTCATGCGCATATGATAGAGCAACAACGTTCGCAAGCATGACCAGAGTAATACCCAAGGCAAGGCGATGAATGAATGTCGGCAGCATAGTGATCAAACTGCTGCAAGAGAGAGCGTTAAGCCTGCAGGCCGGCCTAGCAGATCGAAGGGGTTGGCCGGGTGCGGCGTGTGCATCGGGTTGACAAGATATGACGGACTTGCCAGGGCGGAGCTACCAACTTGCCCTTACTAGGTCCGCCTTATTATTGCTTTCCATCCTCCTTCCATCCTCTTTCGCCCCTCCATTCTTTTCTGTGGCTCAACAACAAAGCCGTCTTCGATGGTCAACACTGCCGCGTTCCAGCACATCTTGACTTTTCTGCTGTGAGATAGTACAGGCATGAGTCTCGATCAATGCAGGTAAAAATAACTCACATCTCCCTGTCAGCTTGTCACCGGGCTGACTGGCCCGCCGCAAACTCCAACAACACTCTATCCGCGAGAAATGCAGAATTCACCTCCAGCATATCCTTGACCAATCTCAACACTGTCTCCACTTGCTCTTAGGGTTCCTCAGGCGACATTTTCGCTACATTCCATGCTATGTTCATGAGGACATGATCGGTGCGGCGCTTGTCCACTGCCCGCGGCCCCCTGCCAATTCAGAGAAAGCGCTGCGACTCGGCATTCCATGTGTATCTGCAGACATCCTGAGACGGACGGCGGTTGTGCGCTCAGTTCGACGGGCGTTGGCGACCTATTTGCGCTCTGGTTCACCACTCACTTGCCACGCGTGCAGCAGAGGCTCCGCGGAAAACGAGGTCTTATAGATGAGGTGATTTATCTCCTTACGTGACATAACATGGTTTATTGTATGCATTTTGCTCATAGCTGCGAAGAACATTTCTCTAGGAAGTTTGAAAGACGGTCATATATTGCATCTCTCCCCAATATATGCTTTCCAAACTTGACATGTACTCATGAAGCATCATTAGCTTGTGTTGCTCCAGGAGGGGATGCCTTTCTGCTCGGAGCTTTGTCACGGCAGACTCGAAGCGTAGAAGCGCTAAAGATTCACTTTTGTCCTAGGACGAAACTGAAAGGGATTCCCTTTTCTCTCAACTTGGCCCGGAGCTAAGTCAGCTTGTAGAGTCATTATATGTAGTGCGTCAATGTCTCATTTTCAAGCTCGGTCGACTACGGCAATATGATTAGTTCGACATAATGCGTATTCTTCGTGTTGATTTCCTCCACATGCATCGAGGCCCAGATCACGGCAAAGTTTTTCTGTATCTGCCTCTAGGCCTGGAAATCGCATGGGCTTCCCCTCACCAAACCAACTTCCTTGCGTTCGGCAGTGATTCCATATGCTCGGCATGAACCGTGATAATGCAGGCACCGCGATTGCATACCCAGAATCACCTATCATCATTCAATACGAGGTATGTGTTTAATTGCCGGCGCCTCGCTAACAGTATTCAGGGTCGTTATCGCCGCCGAGGGGCTCCGCTCACTCCACAGACTCTAAGTTCAGGCCCAATGCATCCGTGGAAACCTGGCCAACTGATTGGGATACTGCGAAAGAATCTGGATCTAGAAGAATACATCTCGTCCTCTCTGGCATGTCCTCCTGACCTATATCGTAATCTTTCCAGTAGCCTAATATTGCAAGTTAGTTCTCCCATCTGCATTCTTGTCAGGAACAAATAAAGGTGGTTTCTTTGCTTTTGGTTGATCTTCTGAAATCCGACCCGCCTTCACGGTTCTACCACACTTCTCAACTTTGAGATCTCGAGTTGAAACTTGCGTGAGGTTCTCTGCAATGTGCCTTTATGGAGTTTCCCTTTCTCATGGCTCGCAGACGGCCGTATGACTAGACCGGAGCCTTGCGATACCAGATCATTAGGAGTATTGGTGAAACCGGAAACAACGGGAAGTGATAAGGGAGCATGGTCTTCATGAACCTTGAATCTGTTGTCGACTATGTCATGGCAATCATCTCATGGGCCAACCATGGTTTGACCGTTAGTACGAGGCAAATGCTGGACGACGATATACTTGTTGCAGAGGTAGAGGTCACGGCCTAAATCACCATAGTCTCCATGGCTAACCTTACAAAGAAGACACTCATTCTGTGTATGAAATATCGCCAAGGTTTTGTATTTGTTCAATCCTATTGTTATCTTGGTCTCGATAGGTATCCGTCATCTCGCCTACTTTCTGATTTGTGCTCCGCTTCATGCCGAGCTGTCCGAAACCCGTAACCTCTAGGTGGTGAACGTGAGCGTGAAGCAGACCGACGAGGTGATCGTGAATGAGAATGACTACGATCACGCCGGGAAAAACGGTCTTCTTTCGAAAAACGACCGGGTGACGCACTCAAATCCCGCCTTGGAGAGAGGCTTCGTCGACGATGGTCGTCATCCCTTTGATCTCTCCCACGATTATCCAGCGAAGCTAGCAAAGCTTCTACTCCTTTCAGACCGTCCGACTTTCCTGCTTGCTTCCGCGCCTTCTTCTCCTTCTTGCGTTCCTTCCTCGCTCGACGCTCTTCAGGAGTTTCATCCTTGTGTTTGGACTTGGACTTCTTTCTCTTCTTTTTCCTCGACGTGTGTTCCTCCTTCCACTTCTGAAGTAGATAGTCTCGCATAGGGTCATCAGGGTCAATATCCGGTTCGGATGAAGCAGACGACTCGCTTCCTGCATCGACTATAGCATAGACGTATCGGCATGGCCTACGCGCGCGAAGGAGTATGTTAGACGCACCATTCATTAAGCCCGGCTTTGCATTAAGGGCTTGCTCCTCAGCTTCGATCCATTCCCCATCTTCGCCCTTAGTTTTTGGCTGCTTGTAATTCTTGACATGATCGACCCTTAGCGTCCTATCCAGCACTGTGGCACCATTCAGGTTATCGACGGCTAAGACAGTCGATCGTTGGTCTTCATACATCAAGAAACCAAAGCCCTTGGTCTTCCCGGTCTCTTTATCACGAGGCAAGTTGACGTCCATCACTTCTCCGTATCTAAGTCGAGACACGCGGTGTTATGCAAAGAGAACAAAAGACATGGGCTCAGCGACTTACTGAGAAAAGATGGTGATTACATCGCCTTCTGTGAGATCGAAATGAAGACCTCCAACGAAGATGTACGCAGAGTCTGATGATGCATGAGCGGATGCTTGTGCATGGGAGAATGACGAACGTACCCTTATACTCATCGTGCCATGACGCGCCGCTTGTTCCTAGCTCCAATTCAATTTGATTGATTTTGTTGATCTCACGCACAACGCTATGGGGTCGGAGGTCAAGAGCTTGTTGTGCAAGGGGCCATTAAGGACGTACTTCATGATGGGGGTAAACTTGTGGTGGCGGCCCAGAGAGGGTAGGATGGTGAATTCACACGCCACCCCACATAGCAGGCCAACTTTTTTTCCTGCTCACTTCCACCTGTACAATGGCCTCGTTTTCCCTCCCTCCCATCAATAGCAATCCAGATGGCAGCTGGGGCCCGTCATCCTCGAATTTGCCTAAAAATTATAAATTCAAAGATATTCCTTATGCCCCATATTCAAAATCCGACAAACTAGGCCGTTTTGCGGACTGGAACGACTTCTCGGGAGACAATCGCCAGGCCAATGCTGGAATTTCGGCTCCAAATGCTCGGCAAGGGGGACGTGGTCGTCGTGACGGTGCTCAGGCGTTTGGAAGTGGAGCACAGAGTGCGTTTGCTTTCCAGGTCGAAGACGAATCCAGCTTCTCTCTAGTCGACAACAAGACTAGCGCGCCTCGCAGGGGCGGGGGTTTCGCAAGAGGCAGAGGTGCCGCTCGCGGGGGTGCCTGGAATGCTCGTGCACCTCAGAGGCCCTCCCGTGGCGGATTCAATGCAGGACGTGGTGGTGGCGGCCAGAGAGGTGGAAGAAGGAACTGGAGGGATTGGGACAAGGTATGCATCACACTGCTTGTCATTCTCGACGATTTTATTGAGCTGTCCATATGTAGAACAATCGTACTCGCGAGTCATCGGTTGCCATTGATCCGAGCTGGCACATGTTAGAGGAGATCGAATTCCACCGTCTCTCGAAGCTGAGGCTTGAAGTCGATGAGCCGGAAGATATGTTAGTTGACCCCTTTGTACGTTCATCATTGACACATCTCCTGAGCTGGGTTGCACTTTCAGCGAGTCGTACGGACGTCTATTCCCCTACAACAAGGCCTACGATCGCATTTCGACCAAAACGGAGCGTCCTCTTCAGCCTGTGGACCGTATCAAATACAACACCACTACTTCAGATGACCCCGTCATCCAGCAAGTAAGATCTGCCGCAATGTCTCCTCGCCTGATGAACTAATTACACTTGTGCCAGCTTGCTGCGAAGGGCACCGCTACTGTCTACGCAACGGATGCAATCATCAGCGTTCTCATGTGCGCACCTCGATCGGTCAATCCATGGGACATCGTCATCCTCAGAGAAGGGGACAAGATCTTCTTTGACAAGCGTGACGGCGGATCCTTCGATACCGTGACCGTCAACGAGAACGCCGCTGATCCTCCTCAAGATCCTACCGCGCCCAATCCAAACAACCCCAACGAGAAAGTTGCGGAGGTTGCGTCCATCAATACCGCGACTTCGTTGTCGCTCGAAGCGACGTATATCAATCAAAACTTTGGCTTCCAGTCCGTGTCAGAAGCGCCGCCGCCTCCTCCGATCGACTTTGAGAAGCCGAATCCCTTTTATGGGCCTGATGAGACTGAGCCACTCGCGTCTTGCGGTTACCGTTACCGTGTTTATGATCTCGGTATCACGGAGGATGAAGACATCAAGATATGCATCCGTACCGAAGTCGATGCGTATATGCCAGGCAGTGGTAATCCACTCGAGGGCCGTAGTCTCACCACTATCCGCGCACTCAATGAATTCGACCCTCGTGCTGTTGGAGCAGGGGGTGCGCCTGATTGGCGCCTGAAGCTCGATTCGCAGCGTGGTGCTGTCGTCGCGACTGAAATGAAGAACAACAGCTGCAAGCTGGCCAAGTGGACGGTGCAGAGTATCCTTGCTGGTGCTGAACACATGAAGATTGGGTACGCTGTCTTCTATCTCATCTCCATGTCCCATCTTTATTGGATGTGATCAATGCAGATACGTCTCTCGGGCGAATCCACGCGACAACACCCGGCACGTCATTCTGAGCACTGCTTCGATGCGTCCGACGGACTTTGCTGCCCAGCTCAACGTGTCTCTCGCCAACGGATGGGGCATCGTGCGGACTGTCACCGATCTTTGCATGAAAATGCCAGAGGGTAAATATGTACTGGTCAAGGACCCAAACAAGGTACGTCGCACATTCCGACGATTGTTTGTACGCCGGGGTGGACATGGTGGCTCTAGGAGTCTGCTTTCCCACCCAACGCTTCTTGGTGATGGTGATATACTAACTTTTTGCAATTTTAACAGCCTGTCATCCGATTGTATACCGTCCCAATGTCGGCCTTCACTGCCGAAGAAGAGGAGGAGGAAGTAGGCTCTGATGGCGAAGAGCCTGAGGCTTAGTGCATGTGACCCTCTAGCCTTCCTGTCGTTTGAAGTGTAGCTGAGAACGAAAACGAAAAGCTTCGTGATGTGAACACTATGGACTGTGATGGGGCTTCTGCATAGTCATCAAGAACATTGCCACGGGCACCGTTCCTTATCATTGAGAACTCAATAAGGTCTCGACGGCCCCCTCGGTGTTCGTACTGTGAAAGATACGATCAAGGATGTTTTTGACAAAGTTGGAACAAGATAAATACCTTCGCTGCAAGACACCCACTACAACCTCTCTTTGGACATCGGGAAACATGCTGGTCAATTGCGTAATCTCGGCCTCGGTAGGAACCCTGAGACCAGCGGACGGACGCTGCGCCCTTCCCGTCAATTCATTGACCCATTCTCTCATAACGGAAGTGCCTGGTGCCCCTGCGGTTCCTTCGACCGTCGACCCTGAGGGTCGGGCAGTAGTGACAACTTCTTCGGCATCGGACGACGCTTGTGTGGCGATTCGATCGTCAGGAAACGCACGGTTCGTCCGGCGAGGGGCGGGCATCGAGCCGACGAGGGGGAGCAAGAAACGTGACGACACTCTCACGAACCAAGGCGGCAGCCGATATGTCTTCAAACTGGCCATATCGGAGCGATAGAGCGCTCCTGTGAGTAAGCCGATAGCGGCTACGGCGGTGGAGGACAATGGCTGGCTGATCGCGAGCTGCAGCGTTTCAGGTCAGCGCGGTCAGATGGAGAAGTGGAGTTGACGGGCACCTGAAACGCTAGAATGTACACGAAGACTTTGTTGGTCACCGTCACCCCAAACACACGAAATCTGTACTCAGACGGCACCAATCTTGAGTATTGGTATAGGAGATTGAAGGCAAATGCCGTAGGCCCAGAGGGGATGCGGTTGAACCTGAGTCGGTTGAAGGCAAGGAGAAACACAAATTCCAGTATCGTTGACACCAAGGTCGAAATTACGGCATAAGACTGCAAGGGGTCAAATCCAAAGGTACCGCTGAGTCTCAGGCGACGAACTCACTGCAAATTTGATGGTACCAAATTGTCGCTCGATGGTCACGCCGACATTATAGAGGATGAGCTCCCATATGAAGAGCTCACTGGAGTTAGAATAGGCCAGGTGATGCGCGAAGAGACGCCAGTACTGAGTAGAAAGGTTTGGAAGGCACCCATATGGCGGAATGGTGGGAAAGACGCCTCACCTGGTGATGTCGAGACAAATGTGGGACAAGCTAAAACCAAACCGGAGGTTCCGAAGCGTCAGGGGAGGAATCGTAGAAGATAGTGCGGGGACATACACACCTGCAGGTGAAAATAGTGCTTCACGTCAAACACTGCCGCGACGATGGACGTTGCAGCACACGCCATCATGAAACCTGTAAACACAGAACAAATGTGAAGCCGTCGTGAAACTTCGGACACTGGGGATGATGACGCGTCCACTGACCCTTGGTGGCAGGAGCATGCTGGAAAGACATTGCTCTACCTCAATTTGTTTGCCACAGACGTGTGCAGAACACGGTCGACGTGTCTTTTGAACTCAAGCAGTGAGTATTCGTAGGTGGCTGGGTGCATTGGCACTCGAGAGCCTGTGGTAGAAGTTCGCGTGCACCTGCACTGAGGAATGCCGCGTGGCAATGAGTCATCCTTCACGGAGTTTAAATATCTCAGGCAGATAACGCCCACATCCAGTCCGCATCCCTCAATGAAACGAAGGATAATCCTCGATCGCAGACGCTCATAGGCGGTCAATAGATCCTATCGAGCTCTGAGATCGAACATTAAAATTGCGCGTGACAGGCCCAAGCATATACAATGACGCCTCTGAGTTACTAGCCCTCGACCAATTAACTCTTTAAAGCCGCGTGGAGGTCGATCAATGCATCGCCAGAGCATCATGAGAGATCATGAGACCCTGCATGGAGCCACATATCAGCGAGAAATCTGGCGCGGAAAAGATGTTTCACAAACACGTGGCGCGCGCGGAGCACCGCTCTTTGCAAGATCATCAGTTGGGCATATATCATGTCTAGCCTGTGGAGGATCAAGTCGTCGATTAAGGAACTAATGAACGGACTAACAATGCACATTGCTGTGCAGGAATATCATTTCGAGGGAAATTACCTTGGCGTCGCCACCGCGTGCTTTCTTGCGATCTTCACAACACTCCCTACGATTGGCTCAACTTCCATAGGCCGGCCAGCTTCTAGGTCCACCAACATAGATGGTTTGAAGCGGCTCGGTGAAGTCCTTCGTTCATCGCTATACTGTTCCAAGCAGTCTGCGATCACCTGGTCTACTTTGTTCTCGGGGAGTTTGGACGCAGTGACGCCGGTGCTCCGGGCGACCGAAACGACCTATATGTGGATATCAGTGTCGTCTCGAGGAACCAAAGGGCTACCAAACAAAAACGGGACCTCTTCCATGATTCCCTTGACGGTCGGAAGCGTGACAGGGAGGAGCTGGCTACACAAGAGATCGGCTACAGGGCTCCGTGAAACAGTACACAGAGTTGAAAAGGTTGCATTCCTAGGTAACAGGACGTCTCGGGGGTAAGTTGAACCACGCCATAGACTCGCCTGAGAAGAGCTCACCAGAGAATCTTCTGCCAGCGGGCAGCGTTGATATCATCTGTCACCTCGCTACCTGCTCCCCCAGCGACGAGGAGCTCGTGGAATAGCCGCAGCGATTGGACACCCTCGTCTTCCGCCGTCTGCCCGTCTTCTGACGAGGCGACAAGGCCGGGATGAAGCCCAGAAGTCAACTTGTCCTAGAATCAAATTTGGTGATAAGCCGCACGGAAAACCGGCTGCGCCGCGACTGGTTTTTTCACGAACGGGACCGGACTGCACGACTGAGCGCCCCCCGCCGACCGTGGTGGCGTCGATCCACGCGCAGGACGAGATGATCGCCGCGTCTGGCCTGGCCGCCTGCAAATCCGCGTGTATCCCGATCCCATTCTGGATGAGCACAAAGCAGTCTGTCGAGTGCAACAACGGCGCGATGAGCTTCGGCGTGGGGTTGACATCCGGCAGGGCCCTTGAACGGAAAAAAAAAGAAATTAGGCAAAGCCATTGACAAATCGACAAAATATGAGAGAAAAAAACTGCGTGTTGCGGTCGCGCTCGCAGACGGCGACAAGGGATCAGTCAGCGCGTTTGAAATGGACGACTCACTTGAACGCGCAGATTACAAAGTCGTATCGTCTGTCGGCCGCTTCTTCCGGAGTGGGGACGGCTGAATGCAGTCGACGTCAGCGCAGAGGGCGGCACAATTCCAATCCGTAGCTCGGACGGCGAGCTACAGGGGAAATACGTGGTAGTCAGCGGCCAAGGGACCCACCTCTGTGAGGCTTCCAAGCAGCGACGCGACCGAGGCCGTCAGACACGACATCCACGCCGTTCTCTGTGGGAATATTTGGATTCAGTCAAGGCGCGCAGATTTAATAGATGTCTCATTTGACAGATGTGACAGACGATGCTGAAAGCGGACAACAAGGACGCGCATGGACAGAGTCGGGCACGTACCGATGAGGGTCCCGAGGTTGGAGCTTCATGTGCGCCGGAGTTCCAAGTCGGGGCGGCGGGAGAAGTCCCAGGACAGGAACCAGATGATGCACGGATGGAGCAGGGACGCCGGTGAGGCTCCATTCCACGAACGCTCTTCGATGTAGCTGGATGTCACGTACCGACAAACTGCGGTCACTTGCGCGCGGCCTGATTTTTCGAGCGCGAGCGCGTAATATGTCCCAATCGCTGGAAATTTCCTTAAACGCTGCGGTCCAATTCGGCGAGCATGTGGATTTTTTTGACTGTACCTCCGAGGCCGACTACGCAAATTTGAAGCATGTCAACTGGCTGCGGCAGGCCGTTGCACATCGGTGGACGCTGGACACATGCTTATCGAGATAGTGTGCACGTGATACCGGCGGGTGACCGTGGCGCGACTCCAACGGGAGCATCTGCATGACTTGGCACTGGAATCTACTTCCGTGTCTTAGACTGTCTCAGATCGGAACATCCTGGTTTTGAATTAGATTGTATACATCGGTGGACAACAAGGATCGGTATCGGCAGCGTTCAAGCTCAAGCACAAGACTCGCTCTGTCGCCGCAACCGAACTTACCACACAACTCAAATGGCCGTTTCTTCTGCGGTCTTCCCGAGCCTGGACGCTCACAAGTCCGACGTTTCCGTAATCTCACGACATGCGACGGCCATGGAGGTATGCGAGCTGGTGTACGGAAACGCGGGACTCACGCCCTGGGACACCATCGAGCGATTCTACGAGTCCAGCGCCGGTACGCACGTCCCCTTTCCCTGCTAGCGCGCAGTTTCCATGGCTCACCCCCTGGCCTCGGTGGACCTGGCACGGCGCGTGCGACTCCAGTGTGAGCTCCATACATACATATGAGCATCGCCTCGCCGCGACTATTGTTCAATATTGACCCCCTTGTCCTGACTCCAAAGTTACGAAAACCCGTTTATCACCGCCACCTCACGTGGCACGATCGGGGACATTCATTCGCTCTCCCGCCAGCTTTCCAAAGTCGACGTCCCGAGGCCGCTCGCGCTCGTCCGCAGCCTCCTTGGTGCACGGAGTCAAGGCAGGGACGGCGCGGAAGCGTTGTTTCAGGTGGTGCGCATGTGGACGGAAATAGGTGAGGTGTGTGAGAGCGAGAGCTTTGGTGAGTCACTTGTCGCTCGCTGTCGACCTATCCTGGCCGCGCTTGTTGCTTCCTCGCTGTCCGGCCGCGGTGCATGGGGTGTACTTAGTCCTTGATCACCCCGCAGACGGACATCGACGGTGCATCGTAGAGCACACCCTCAATATACTGATCTTGCCCGGGCTCCACTCGGATTCTCCGCCAACGCACACGCGCCTGAGTTCTCTCACGTCCGAGGCACCGCCGTCGAGCCCCAGCCAGCCGTTGCATATGTCCATATCGAGCGGTGTGCACGGGCCGCTGGCCCCATCGCAGCCGACGCAAGGGATGGGGCTAGCCGTGCCGAGTCCGCTGCACTTGCAGCTGCACGTGCTCACGCGGCTGTCGTTCAACGAGCAGGGACTGATCACGCACCACCGAGACTTCTGGGACGTGCGGGACGTGGTGGGGTTGTTTCCGGGGGGGATGCTGTCGCAGTGGATTGGGACGCGGGTGGCGGCCAAGGGCCTCTCGATTGCGGCGCGGCTCGGAGGGTGGTTGTTTGGAGGTGCCGCATCGAGAAAGGAAGGCCGGACCCCGGGGGAAGAGGCGAGTCGATAGCACGGGCGCGAGGTGGGCGAGCTCTTGGTAAGAAAAGGAACGCCTCGGAGATGGACCCCTTACGCGGAAGTGTTTCGAGTACTTAGGAGGGAAGCCTGATACACCGCCTCGCCCAGTGTGGCTCCGCGACCAGAACGGTCTCTCTTGGTTTGGCTTTTCAGTCGCCCGTCGCCCAACATTGACGCAGTGGCAGGACCCTCGACCCAGGTGCACGCGATGGTGTGGATATATGTATGCGCAGCGCAGTATGTATGGCATCGCCCCTTCCTTGCGTTATCACGACATAGTCGACGAGCCACGCATTAGCACCGATCGAGATCAGTTCGCCTGGCCGCTTCGCATCGCTGGGGCTGGCGCGGCTGTACGGCACCCTACTTTGCTGCCATTCGTGCCCTCTCATTTGCGCGCACGCATCGATGATCGAGAACAGGGTCCGCGCGAGGGTTTGCGCGTTCGTGTAGACACAGAAGCCGATGGACGCCATGTCTAACTCTGTTGAGGAAAGGAAGGGAGGGAAGGTTGATGGACTGAATGGCAGGACGTACATACACGGATGCACACGGCAGACCTACGTAGGTCTGTGCGAGCCCGTCCCAGTCGCACCAGGGGGACGGTGCGCACGCACGCATCGACGAAGTCGAATCCCTGTCCCTCGGGCGCTTCGTCGCGAGCGATGGCTGTGGCCAGGCAACGCTCACGTCCCATGGGAAGCCCCGCCGCCCGACAAGGCAACTCCGGCCTCTTGTTGGTTCTCCACGAACCCCCGAGCGCACCCCCCGAGCGCCCACACCGCTCTCCAATCACGCTTCCTGCTCTACCGACACGGTCCCAGGATCCCATTGCTGCTGCTCCTGCCAGACTTCACTTGCGTCCCCGCGTTATTAGCTGCTTGCACGCCATATGGCATCGGGGCCCGGGTGCCTGAGCTTTCCAGACTTAGACCCACAGTTGTGATAGAGCTTCCGCGCGCAACGCGTCGACGTCACCCACGCGCGCACACTTATCGGCGAATACGTACTGCACCAGGCCCCAATCTTAGCGCCCGCGCCCGCGCGCGTCCCTGCGTCGCCCCAGGCGCACTAAGCGGTCTCGCAGCGCGCATACAGCTGGGCACCGCTCGCCTGCGCTTCTTCTATCCCTCCCCGGGCGCGCGACTGCGACGGCGGCTCCTGCGGAGCACATAGCGAGCCCAAGCCCAAGCCCAGCCCTGCCGCCGTGTTTGTCTTTGTCTCTGCGCGACCCACGCGGACCTGCGAGCGCCCGTGCGACGTATGCGAAAAAGACGTCCGATCGTGTGAAGGGGGAGGAAGGGCCTCTCCGACCGAAGAGAGCTCGTGTCGGACCCACCCTGGGATGCAGGTGCACCGCTCGCGGTCGGAAGCCCCGCAGCTCCGCGCAGATCCCCCGCCCGACCCCAGCCCGCCGCGCTCGTCGCAGCAGCAGCAGCAGCAGCAATACAACGCGCCCACTTATCGCCGCACCACGGCCACCCGATCGAGGCCCCCGCCCACTCACCTGCACCCCGATGCGGTGCGCGGGCGTCCGTCAGCCTCGCATGCCAAGCACGAGCGCGAGCACTGGCGCTGACGCTAGCACTGGCACTGACGCACTGGCACTGGCATTGGCGCCCGCCGCCGGCAGACACACGCGCGCGCGCAGCGATCTGGCAGAGCCCCGCGCTCGAAAGGGGCCGCGCGCGCAGAGACAGACGATCCACGCCAGCGCGATCCAGGACGGACGGTCGGACAGCTTCGGACAGGCGGGACAGGCTCGGGACAGGCGGGACGCGGACAGCTCGATCAAATCGCGCGCGGCGGGGGCTGGCGGGGATGGTGGGGGGTGACAAGTGACGCCGCCGGATGCGGCGGACGGCCGCGATGATCATGGCCGTGGCAGGCATAATTGCCCGCGCGGCCTTATTTCCCCCGGACGAGCCGTGCCGCTTGGGAAAAGGCTCCGCATGCGGCGTAAAAGTAGCGTAGCAGTAGCACCGCGACGCGACGCGATCTGGCTGCAATCATCATCATCATCATCATCATCATCATAGAGTGCTGCTGTACTGTACGCGGCGCTCGCGGCCTCAGTCGACGACGCGCGGCGCATCGTGTCATGGCGCAACGGGGTCTTATTCGCGTGCGGTACCCCCGGCGCCTACGAAGACTGCGCCGAAGGAGCCCCTGTCGCCTCTCGCCTCTCGCCCTTGGCCCTTCGCCCCCTTTTGTCGAATCGAATCGAATCGACGAGTCCGAGTCCGAGCCCGAGTCAGGTCGGGCCACGCCGGGCCTAGCTCGGGGATCTGGAGGCAGGGATCAGCGATCCCGAGTCAGTCGCTGCTGTACGCTGCTAGTCGGGTCATGCGGCCATTACGCACGTCCCGGCGGTCGTGTCCGCCCGGCGCGAAGATCTCGCGGACGCGCGCGCGCGGGCGCTCTGCAAGGCGTGCACTTCGCCGGACGGATGCAAATGCGGGCAAATGAAGCGGCCGTTTGGCCAGCTATTCGCCGGGGGGCTGCAGCATCGACGGCGCACAAACTCGGATCTTAGGCGTCGGACGGTATGTGTGCGTGTGCGTGTGCGTGTGCATTCGATGCGTCGGCGAGGAATTCAATCACTGGCGTTTGTAATTCTACATTACATGAGCTAAGTAACAACGACAGGTGAGGGACCACGGGCGTGGTGGGGCGTATAGACGAGGGCGTCCAAAAGAGCAAAAGGAAAACAAGCAGCGGGAACGTCGAAGGTGGCAAGAAATAAAATAAACCAAAGTCGAATCACACGATGGGCGAGCACAGACATGGGAATGCAGAGGGGGAGAGAGAGACGGGAGAGAGAGAGAAAGTGATACAAATGCCATGGGAGTTACACGATGAGGAACCGAAACGCCGCTTCGAGCCTAGGCGGAACGGCGTTCCAAAAGCCATGCGAGGGGGGAGAGAAAATAAAGGAGGCGGAGGGGTGAGATAGACATTTTGGGACTAATAAATAAATAAAAAGACGAGCGGCAGGGGATATCAATAAAACGACCATCCAGCTTATACGCAAGAAAAAACGCGTCGAGAATGCACAAAAAAAAAGCAGGCGGCGGGGCTTCAGGCCTTGACGGCCTTCCCGTCCGCGAAGGGGACGCTCTGCCATCCTGTGATGTCAGACATCGACTGCGAGCCCAACGGGTCGACGGGGAGCGACGATCGCCGTTGCACGTCCCCCCCATCCACGGAAGCTGGTGAACCATAGTCAGGGGAGGTAGCGGACTTGCGCGGGGAATTCCGGCCAGACTGGAAAGAAGCAATGTCCGATAGCGGAGCGTTCGGGAGACGGATACCGCCGTCCCGAGGCCCGAGTGGAGGAGACTGCGAGGTGCGCCGTTCCAAGGGCAAGGAGAAGCTGGTGGTCGCTGGCGAGTTGTAAGAGGATGGGGGGGCTGAGCCAGACGAGGAGTAGACGGAGACTGTGCGTAAGGATGAGGTATGAGCGCTCGTTCTCGTCACAAGTATGACATAAAACTTACCAGAGTCGTCCCAATCGCTGCTGGAGTGCACAGAGGACGTCGAAGACACCGAAGCTCTCCGCGACATCACCATGTCACCGTCGGGCTCCTTCTTGACCAAGGACGCGGCCTTGGCAGCGGGGGAACCCGCAACACCCTTGGCCTGCTTCCGCGACTTGTTGCCCGTGCGCAGCTCGTCGAAGCGAAGCGGACGCGGCCGCAAGTGCGTGCGCTCGTAGAGACCGCACTTGTTGCAGACGATTTTGCCCGGGTTGAGGGTCGAGCGGCGCCAGCTAGGAGGCTCCGTCTGCGAGCAGTTGAAGCACCGACGGCGGAGGTACTGGGTCTCTTTCGAGGCAGCGTCGTCTGTGTGTTGGACGGGAAGACCGGTGTGAGGGGAGAGGTAGGAGATGGGGTGCATGGAGCCCGAGGAAGGGGGGCGGTAGAGGCAAGTTTGGGACGGGACGATGACGGGAGCGGTCTCCTCCATTTTGATATGGTGGTCCATTCTGTCGAACTCGTGGTAGGAGGAAGCGGGGGACGAGGAGAGGGAGTTGGAGAGGTCTATGCGGTTGGAGAGGTCGGGACCGAGGGAGATGAGCTGGGGAGAGTGGGACATGATGGGTAGAGGCTCGCCGTAGAGGGTATCGGTGCGGGACGCGAAGGGGCCGAGCATGGGCTCGCTGTCGTGGGTAATAAAGTGGGGGGAGGGGTATTGGACCGAGTCCTCACGGTCCTGCCTGACGTAGGGATAGGTGGCGCGGCGGATGGAGGACTGGTCGTGGTGGTGGTGGAACGCGTCGACGCGTTGGGAGGAGTGCCAGTCTGCGGGGAGGAGGGACTGCTGCTGCTGCTGGGGGAGGAAGGAGTCCTGCTGGAGAGCGTGTTCGGAGGCGAGGTCGTGATCATAGAGTTCCTGGAGGAGGGACCCGCGGGAGGCATTAAAGGGGATGGACTGGTTGTGGACGGTCTGCCAGATGGAGACGTTCTCGGGAGCGACGGTGTGGTCGTCGGAGACGGAGTCGAATATGTTGTGGACGGGCTCCATCTCGAGCTTGAAGTGGTGGTGCTCTGGGGCAGCGAAGGCGGCGAGGGAGTCTGCACGGGGGGAGGGGGTGCGGGGGGTGGATGCGTCGGAGTAGGGGGTGTACGCGTCGAAGTGGAAGTCCATTGGGGGATGCGGGGGAGGGTTCTGTGCGGGGACGGTGGGGAAGGGATTAAATAGCAATGGGCATGAAGGTGCGTCGACGACGGAGGCGGACGACGGAGCACGGACTGGACGAGGAGGATGCGGAGGGAAGCGAGGCGGAGGGACGTCTGGAATGGGAGGAAGCAGCCATCGTTTTGAAGCAGAACCTCAGGGTCCTTCGCATAAACCTGTGCACCGGTCCCCCCCTTCGGGCCTAGCGTCCCACGCTTGTTGCAATCCCCGCCCACCTGGCTCCACCCGCCCCTCGGCGCCCTGTCGTCCACCACCCGTCACCGTCACGCCCGTCACGTCCCCGTCCCACCAAGCAGTGCCCATCTCAGCTCGCCGGACTTTGCCTTACCAACCCCGACAGGCCCCCTTTCTCATGGGAATCGAACCACGAGGAACAGCCCGCCCCCTCGGCCACCTCAGCTCGCGTCTCACCTTCAATCGGCACCTGCGCGAGACGACGACGACGAGCACACTCCGTCCTCTCCCTGTCCTCCACACCGCGCCACGCCACGCCACGCCACGCCCCCGCTCCTCCTCCCCGTCCTGGTAGCCGTCACACAATCCCTCGACCAACCCCGTCTCCATCTCCATCCCCCCCCCCCCTCGCGACTCCATCCCCGTCACCCTTCGGCGCTCGTTTTCGCTATCCACCTACCCCGCTCGCCACCATTTGCGATCTCCAGAAGCCCCGCCCGTCCGCTAGCCGTCCTATTGTTCTCGCTGCTTCCCTTCACGTGCCCCCCCTTCTAACTCAAATCTCGCCTACTTGCGTCCCTGGTCGCGTAGTCGCTTTTAATTACCTTACGCTCCCCAATTCGTCTTCACAATACCGTAAAATAAAAATATCATAAAATAAAACTCAGCGCCGTATTGCACATCCAGACCCGCACCCCAGCTCCCCAAAGTCTTCCCTCGCGTCCCTTTTGTTCATTCGAATCGAAGCCCATTCCAAGCCATACGTATGCGGCCGAGTGGCGCGCACGCACGCACGCCAGCGCGGCGAATGAGCGACATGACCAGGCACCGGTCTACGCCGCTGCACCCGGCTCGCGATTATCAACCCTCGTCGAAATGGAAGCCCGAGTGCATACATCCATACGCGCCCACCGCCCACCGCCCACTACCGCCCACCGCCCGCACGCGCGGCTTCTAAGCAGCATCGCAGCGTCCTACTAGGCGCCGCCCCGACCAGCCGCCGAGCCAGCCGCGGTCCCCCTTCCCCCTCGGTCCCCCTCCTCCGGTTTAGCCTCCTCCTGCACGCGCAGGCTCGCCTGGAATGCTCCACGTCCACGATGCCGCATGCCCCGCGCTGCGCCCCACGCCCCACGCCCGAGGCCTACACCTTGGGCGCCAACTTTAAATATGCAACGACGCTATACGCCGCGCACCCACCCACCGTCTGTTGAATCACGCCGGAAATAGCTCGGGTGCGTCTGTTGACTCCTGTTCCTGTGAGAACAAGCCACGAAGGAAAGAAGCGAGGAAGACGGCTAGAGCAACGATGGTTCCGGTGGCTACAACAAGCAGTCCGGTGAGTGCTTATCACAGTCCACGACCACAAGCCTCGTACTCCCTGCGGCACAGCAACTTCGATCGCCTTCCATGCATCCGAGCCGTCGTACTCCACCGCACTCGATTCATATATCTCGCATCTGCATCCTCCACGCGTCCCGCGCGAAGCATCGTCGATCCCCAGACTGGGCACGCAGCCGCCCGCCACGCACGAGCTCCAGTATCGCTGATGGGCCTGGGCGTGTGCAGACGCCCTCGGCCGGGAGAACGACGGCGATGCACGAAACCCTGTCTGGTTCGCGGGTTCTCGAGCGCTCGCTAGATACTGGACGTCAGCCAGACGGTGGAACTGGGGCCCCTCCAAGCGGCAGAAACACAAGCGAGACCAGGTTCCATGGGCGTCTGGCGCCCAATCTTAGTGGCCCACTGCCAGCCGACACCCCCATAGCGAGCACAGCGTACACACAGACTCCGGCGCTTGGCGAGCGCCCGGCTAGCTAGATTAACGCCGAGACACTCGAGATCCGACGACGCGATGCCAGACGCCCCCCGAAGCGAGCGCAACTGTCCAGCGGTGCCAGAATCATCTCGGAGCAAAAGCGAGAAGGGATTCGGGAAGCCATGTGAGGAAGGAGGGTGGAGACAGTGGAGATGGACTGAGTTTTGGCCCACAGCAGGCGGTGCACTGCACTCGGGCGCTGCGGACGCTGTCACGATCCTGTGTCTGTCCTTGTCAATAGACATCGCCGTCAGCGGCGTGCGGCAGTAACCGCTCACGTTTGACGGGGTGGCCGGTCGCCTTGGAGGATCCTGCCTGGGGAACGCGCAGCGCTCGTGCACGGGCAGATGCACTCCGATCCGACTTTGAGAGCGCTATCGATTCCTGGAATTTCTGTCCGCGTCGGACGCTTCCAGCCACGTTTGCACCTGTCCAGTGAATTTGCAGTGGTCGCAGTAAGCACTCCCGGTCAGACGACCTGCGCCCATTCTGCGTTCCCGCTGCTAGCTCCACCACAACGCAGGTGCGCGACTGGTAGCCATGGCCCGATCCGTGTCGGACCCCCGTCCGGATTGAGCAAGAGCAGGCAAGAGTGCCTCATCGCGCGCGCCAAGTCGTCGATTGCTCCGACGCGAGTGAGCATGCTAATGGGAGTCTGTGCGGCGATCGACACGTCGCTATCTTCAGCGTGAAAACGGGAGATGCTCCAGAAGACGACGGGTGAAGGCGGGACACGCGGGGGGCGGACACGTCGATATCGCGGGCTGCAGGTACCGCGGCGCGGCGCGGATCCGGAAGACCTATCTGAACGGGCCGCCCCACTGCCGCTTCCAGTCGACCGGTACGCGATCTAGTCAACACGTAGCGCCACACGACGCGCTAAGGGCACTCTGTTCAGCGAGCTAGTACGCCGCGGGCATTGAACAGCTCGTCAGGAGACGGCGACGACGACGACGACGATGACATGAATCGCTGTACAGTCAAGAGCCGGGGATCTCTGCCAAATAGCTCATACGACGGGTACAAATGTGTTATCGCATGACACGACGTGAACAAAGCACAAATATGAGATTGCAGAAAAGAAGAAAAGGAAAAAAGGAAACGGAATTTTCGACGGAGGGGGATCGAGATCGCCATCGGCGCTTTATCTTGGCGACAGGGATCGGGATTTGGTCCTCGCTCGGGTCGGCAGATTCGTTGCCAGAGGGCCTGACGCGACAGCGGGTGGGCGGGGTGCCACAACGTCTCGCACGTGGGGCTGAAAAGAAATCGGCGTGACGCGGCGTGACGTACCTGTCTGTAGACCTGCCTGAAAATCCAGAGCGTGCGGGGCACTCAATCGTGGAGCCTCTCATCGAGAGCCTGGGTAGGCGGCAGTTGTATGAAAGGTGTCGGGAATTGTCTGGCACCGCCGGCACCACCACGACGACGACGAGCACGGGCGCGACAGATCGACAGGCAGCTGAGCGATTCGAGGCAATCGCAGCGACGAACGTGGTAGGAGCAGAACGTCGGGGTGCGAATGTGGTTCGGCAGCGCCACAGCGGACTCCGAAGATTGTCCGCGCGCCGAGCCGGGATCCGCTTGTCGACGGTCGTCCGGGCTTCAAGGGAAATACTCGGGTGTCCGCCAATTTGTCAAGCTGAAATGCAGCGTCGACGAACCGAAAGACCGAAAGCTGCCCATTAGTCCGTATGCAATGTTTACGCCGAGGGCTGCGTGCTTGTATTCTCGAGCGTCGAAAGCGCCCCACCAGTGCCCCACCGGAGACTCATCTCCTGGCGGCCGCCCCCTCCATTACATTCGCGCCGCCGGGATGTCCAATGCGGCACAACGGGTATACCGGGCACAGCGCATGCTTTCGCGTCTGGGGCAACAGGCTCCGAGGACCTCCATGCTATAGAGTAAGTTACAGACTCTGCTGTGACGCGGATCGCGCACCACGTCCCAAGCGCCCTAGGGGGCTGTAAGAGTGCCCTGTGGGGCGCCCGGACCACCAGGAGCCAGGGACCGCCAGCTAGCGGGAGATGCGCTAGACAAGTTCCAGCAAACTCAATCCTTACGTTTCAGGGTGTCCTATCTGCGAGGCCCCCACCTCCCTGCGAGTTGCCGGAAATCGCACACTTTGCCTAACTGCAGCGCACGAGCGCTGAAGCTGCGCTCATACAGTGCAATCTGTGTGGAGATATACTTATCTTCGAATGGGAGCCCCGAGGGTCGCGATGGCTCCGTGATTGGCCACCCCTTCTTCCCACTTACGCTACCATGCCGCGACCGGTTTCTGTTATGACGCGGTCAGTATCGCTATGCAATGAAACGCTCCCTCCGTGGATTTCCACAGATTTCCTCTCAACCCGAAGATCGAGGTGATGACTCTGTTATCTAGTAAGACGCACCAACCTATCGCGCTTTGACTAGTCTCTGACCTCACGATTTTCAATGCCTTTATACATCTGGAGCTTCATGCTGCTTCTCGTCCCTCGCGAAGGCTCAATCGAGTGTTAGTAGCCTCGTTCTGGATGCGAGAACCTGTGGTGAGGCTGCACCTCATATAGCCTTGCATGGCGCATGCAGTCTGAAGCTGTGGGCGCTCTCACGCCAATAGAACGATAAACGTGCCCATATGCCAAAGTCGCAAGGTGAACGAGTCCCGCCATGTGATGCCGACGTCCGTTGCATTTTCATCAAACGGTGAATCACGGCATACGTATGCACACGGCCACCTAAAGCTTCCATTGCGAAACAACAAGTCCGTCTTGCCGCGCTCGAGAGCCTGGCTTCGGGTCCCATCTCTCAAGACTTCTCTCTAAATGAGCCGGACCCGGGCTCGCAACGCCCCTTTGTGATGTAGGCCTGAACACCCAGGAGCACCGCCGGGCCACGATAGAAGGCATGGAAGTCGAGGCTAGAGTCACCTTGGCTTTGCAAGCCTCGGAGCCTGGGATCTCGGACGCGCGCGTGCCCGCAGATGGCGATCTCCATGGCCACACCACACCGACACTGACACACTGACGCACACAAGCGCACATAACCCAGTCTTCCCATCTTTCCGTGGCTAGTGATCTCAGGACGCAGTGCGTTTGATCCGTCGTGCCGATGTCCTCTCGTCCAATGTCGGCGCGGCGGAGTTGCGCCGTCGGCCTTCAGATGGCATCAAGAGCTGTCAAAGGTGCCTACACTGGTTTCAAAGTGCCGCTTCGCGTTCATTTACTCGTTTAATTTTGCGCTCCGTTCCGTCTCGATTGCGACGTACGTTGATGTCCATCGCTGAGTGGGAATGCGACGCCAGCATTCGCTGACAGGGCTCCATCGCCATCATCGGCATGCGTGCGCCGTCCATCCCTTCTCCGCCTTCTTTTTGGTGGCGCTGAAATACGACATCTCCAATTCGGTTACTTAGATCCTGCTTCCACAGAACGAATTCAAGAGACCGCGATCCAGTCCGATCGGTCGATGCATACCAGAACGTGAACGCAGGACTGCCCAGGATTGGTCCTGGCATTACTTATTTGCTTGTATACAATCTGCTTGCAGTGCGAGTCGGATCGAAGCACTGGAGGCAGGGACCAAGTGGAGGGACCAGGAAGGACCTTGAGGGACCTTGAGGGACCGCTTGTTGATTTTCCCTCATTCATCGATCATCCCCTTCGTGCGGGCTTATTGCTTTCACTGCTCAGCGATAATGTGAGAGTGCGTGTATTATAGTGCTGCTCATAAGTGCATCAAAGTTGCCATCACGATCTTCAGCCAATGCGGTCGAACAGCCTCCGAACGTGCCAGCCTAGACTCGAGGACCCGTTCTGGCCACATACATATCAAGGTGGCCTTGTGAATCTTTACTGATGCTCTCCAACGTTGGAGCGATATAAAAACCCCAAATAATCGTGCTATTTTCTGGACGGAAGGCGACAAATTACGCGGGAGAACCGCATTCCCAAAGTACGTGTGTACGTACGCAAGCCGTACGCAATCGCACAAGAGTCCAATCGCATGGTAGAATATGGACCAGTGCCTCTCCTGGAAAGTCCGATACTACCGTGGAGGTACCGCGTTGGTCGCACGTCCAGGGGCTTTGCACACGGCAGGAAGAGGACAGCGGTATCCGCTGACGGGTAAGCGTTCGACTAAGTTTGGGCGCCGCGCTTTGGGCAGGAGCAGACATCGCGGAGGCCCTCACTTTAAATGACGTCTTCGGGCATCTGGACAGAGAAAGAATGTAGAAGGGACAGGCGAGGGAAAACGGGATGACATCGAGCACTTGACGGGAGCACGAAGGCAGACGCGCACGAAGGGCCGCTGTGAGAGTGTGAGAATGGGACACCTAGATCTTCGTAGGCAGGACGCAGATTCAGTGGACAAGGGACAGATCTGGGCTACAGACAGCTGTCAAACGGCTTGGGAACGTCCTGGGAGCACATACATCCTTACGAGAGACTGCAGCTGGCGACGACGGCAGCCCGTGAGATCGAGCGCGCGACGGTCAGCAGACCGTGGCCAGACGCTGCGTCCAGTTCCAGCCGTCGACCCTTCGCCCGGCAGCGGTTCCTCTCACGTCATTGGCACGCGCTTGACAGTGTCGTGCCGTGTCTGAAGCCGGCGCATATGTCCACGGATGTCCATGCGCGAACGTCGGCGGCAACAACGAGGTAATTCAAACTCGAAAACTCGAATTGCACCTGCGAAGGACGAGTATTTTCAGACATGGCCGAACGGTCGGTGCATTGAAACACTCGCCGCCCCGGACGCAGCCGTGGAGGACACGTAGTCAGAGGTCACCAGAGGTGACCGGGCAAGGGATAGCGGGTTCCTTCGAGGGGACGCTCGCTCACCTGCAGCTTTGGGACTGGTAGAGATGGAGGTATGTCCAAGTATGTGCTGCGCGGCTCGCACCCAAGAGAGCCAAATGCCTTCCGATCGGACAAGGTGGTGACGACCATGTGGAAGGTCCGAACAAGGTGCACAAACATTGACGTGGGGAAACGCAGGAATGGGCGCAGACGCACCTCATCGTAGGTTGCATCTGCGCCGGCGAGCGTTGATGACGAGGGCGGTGCATGTGAATACAGCCCCTGTATGCGGGATGGATACGGAAATGAAAGAACCTGAACAGACGGTCCGAGAAAGAGCAGGGCGGATAGCTATATGTAAATGTTGGTTCTGGCAAGAGTCGAGAAGGGGCAAGAAAGCGCTGGTGCAGGACACGATTGGGGTTGGATGCGATGCTCTATCGCAGGATGGGCGAGATGGGCGGGGAGGGTGAGGGCTGAGCAGAGAGCAGGGAGCAGGGAGCAGGCAGTTGCTGTGGCGCAGAACTGAGGTGCGCGGCGGGGACCCGTGCCATCGTGTCGACAACTCCCTTCTCAGGCCCAGCCTGCGAGTGGCCCGCCGCCTCGCAATCATGCATCCCTCCTCGCCTCCCTCTCTCACTGGCTTCATGGTCATAGTCCCCACTCTTCTTATTTCCCTCTCTCTTCTCAGGCCTGTCCTCGCAAACCCCATCCTTGCTCCATTTGACGACTGTTTTATTGGCAACGCCACTCAGAAACTCAATGTATCCTCTGTCTACGCCCAGATAACCACAACTGAGTCGCTTGGAAATCATTTGAACCTCACGGTCTTTGGGGAGTCGGCTCAGGAGATCGTAGGGTACCAGAACGGCAGTAGTGACTTGTGTATGGCAGTCCATTCCTGTCTAACATCGTTTACTAAACCTGTAATTAGCAACTCTATTCTCCTCGACGGAGACGCTAACATTCAATGTCTGGAACCACAACTCTTACTTTTGCACCACTTTGCGCCCGCCGTCACCATTACCGTCGCCGGACCAACTCACCAATACTTCCTGTCCCATTCCAGCCGGTCCCTTCGCATTTTCTGCTGCCATCCCGCTCGGTCGAAGTCGCGAGCTAGCCACTCTCCAGACGCGCTTCAGAGCAGTCGATCCATTCACAAATGAAATTCTCTGTGTCGACATCGCTACCACGCCTCTCGATCCGGGCGCTATAGGGTCTGTCTACGGCCGTGCTGCGATCATTTTCTGGTTCACCGTGGCCCTCGCTATCGCATATTGGGTCATCGTCGGCATCGCGAGGATCAGTACGGCTTGGGGCAGGCGGGCGGGTTGGTCAGGAAGAGGATTCTTGGCAGGGCTGGAGAATGCTGGCTTTGTTGTTGCCAGCGCCATCAGCGGAGAGGGCCTGGCGAAGTCTCCCGCCTTGATCAGATACGGTGAGTGTCGAAAGTTCTTGATATCTTCGCTGTATCATCGAATACGCATCTCTCCAGCGACTCCCTCCATGCGTGATATCTTTTTCCACACTCAATGGTGTGCGGCGTTAGCTATGATCGCCGTTCAGTGGCCAAATTTCATCTGTAAGCCCCTGTTGTCCCGCCTCGTGTCGACTTCGAAGTCTTAAATGGGTATATCCAGACCCCTTGCTTTCACAAACGGCATGGGCAGCCTTATCGTACAGTAAGGATTCGATGCCATCTATAGAGTCTCACTAACCCTTCGCCAGATATCACTTTGACCCAAGATGATTCCCAGCATCATTGGAATCCGGTCTCCGCGCCTTCGTTTCAGCCACCATCTGACTTCGTAGATCAAGTCAATGATCAGACGTCCCCTTTGTTCATCGACACTACCGTCCCGAACATTTTGTTTACACTGCCTAGCGATGCAAAGCCTGGTCTGTCCTCTTTTGCTTATGCGGTAGGCCTTCGCCCGCAAGACCTGTTTGGGGTTTGCATGATCTTATTTTTGGCCATCATTGGAGGCACTATCTTCCTGAGTTTGTTTGTTTGGGCAATTGACAGCCTTGCTGCCCTGCTGCACAGGACGTTCAATCGGGACCGCCAAGGTGCTCCATTTGGTGCGCGAAGTCCTCGATACTCTTCGGCGAGCAAGGACATGTTGGACAACATTGGTTCGTCACAAGGCGTCGAGGAAGACCGATCTCTCAATTCACATTTTCTGCTCCGCGCAACATCCCGCTTTCCAACCTCCTCCAGGAAATATTGGTGGAGGTTGCGTCCCGATTTCAGCTCGTTTCATTTTAGCATCCTCCATGGAAATCTGGTCCGCGTCCTGATGCTATTCCACCTGCCTGTCACGATATTTTCGTGCTATCAGATGGTCCTAGGACGCTCGACTGCGTCTTTGGCGTCCATCGTTCTGGCAGCGGTATCATTTGCGGCCTTTTCGGTCCTGATACCGTTCCTCCTTATCTTGCGGCTCTCCATGACGCCCACCAGCAAGCTTTACGATGAAACATGGACCCTTCTGTCTCTCGGGCCCCTGTACAATCATTATCGGCACGGCTCGCAGCTCTTCGCGTGTTTGTTCTTTGCGACCAGTCTGGCGTTCGGTGTCACCATTGGATGCGGGCAAAAAAGCGGGACCGCACAAGCGATCATCATCCTGGTCGTCGAAGTGATATCTGCCCTGGTCACTAGTGTCTGGCTGCCTTGGGGTCACGGAGCAAGCATGGGTCTCATCAGTTTTCTGTTTTGCGTCGCTCGGATTGTCATTGCGGTGCTGCTGGTCATTTTGACGCCAACTGTCAGTGTCTCGTGATCCCTATACCCGCACAAACGCTGACCGTCGAATTGTGACAGGTTTCGATTGGGAACGAAGCCGGCCAATGGGTCGCATATGTCATCCTGACCATCCTCGCCTTGGTTTATCTGGCGTTCGTCCTGATGCTCCTGTGCAAGTTGATCGAGGCACTTGTGCGCATATTCGGCGGCGTTGGGTTCGACCGAAGTCGACATGCTGTTGACGCTGGCCTCCTCGGCGCCTGCAGCCTCGCTGGATGCTGTGGCTCTCGCAAGCACCGCACTCATCGTCATCGCTACAAGTCGTCCGATCTGCCGCAGAGCGTGTCGCAGGCAACGTTTGCCAACTCGGGAACTCGTAAAGACGCCACCCCCACTCCTTCAGGACCACCGTCCGTACTACGCCCGGAGCACGCTCTCCGGCCATACCGGGAGGAGAGCGACGACGAAAACGGATACATCATGGGCGCGTGGCAACCCTTCCCTCGTCCAGGCTACAGCGCAGTCAACGACCAGGTCTCAACTCCTCCACTGGAGCCCCCAAAGTCTGGATTTTCACGTGTCGGAGGCGGACGCGCGCATTACGATTCGCCGTATGCCATCGCCTCTGGATCGACCCAGACGTTCCCGTCGGTCGAACGCAACTCGACCCCACAACGTAACTCTGTGGACTCGACGCAGTTCACGCCCCTGAAGAACACCGCGGAAAGGTCCTTCAGCACGCTCCCCCCAGGCGCCATGGCCCCCCACGTTCGGAAGAAGTCGCAGTCTGCCGTCATCGAAAACACCCCCGTCCTTGCCGGCACGTCATCCTCGCGGGCTCAGGACGTCGACAGACCTGCGCGCCGCCAATCCATTCACCCCGAAGTCGTTAGTCCCCTCACGGACGACGATGTTTCCGAATACACGCAGCCGAAGAAGAAGCACTGGTTCCAGCGGCGCAAGCCGCGGCGTCACAGTGATGGAGATAGCACGCGGCCGTCCAGAGAGGGTATCGCGCCTGCCCCAGAAGGCGGAGGCACCTCGTTCGTGGTCGTTCGGAACCGCCGAGTATCGCAGCCCATGGCTTCTAGCTCTCGGATTGCGGCCGACGCTAGCGAGATGGAGTCCGGGGCGGGTGCGTCCGAGCCGGCGGGGCCGCAGAAGTCTTTTGTAGTGATTAGAGGAAAGGACACTCAAGGTGCATGATGTTTCTCGCCGGGTACTCATCTTTTACTATCAGTTACTTCATATACACGCTTTCGTTTCGTTGTGGATCGGAACTATCTTCTCGTTCATGTCGGTATGTCCTGGTTCTCCGCTTCGCCATTGAGCTAGAAGCTCTTCCTCTTTTCTCTCGTGACATCGCTTTCGTCTTCCCCCCCCTGGCTTCTGCCTTTTTTTTCTGAATGAACACGGACGCTCGCGAACACTGTTATCCCCAACGCTCTGCACAAGTAAACCGATAGTAGCACATTTGTATTCATACAACTAATCTATGTCACCGTCAGTTAGTCCTCAGTTCGTGTCCCGGTCCATGCCCGATGGTCCACCGACCCAAAAAATCCGCCAGTCGTCGCCTCCCCTGTCCTGCCACCCGTAAACCCCCTCTTCCGCATGCATCCGCGCCATGAGCTCCTCCGTGTCCAAGCTGTCGAACGACGCCGTGGACGCCGCGCTGCGCGTGGAGTAAGAGCGGCTCAGCGGCGCGTCGTACGGCCGGTGCCAGTGCCCGCCGCCGCACAGGAAGCCCGTGTCGCCGCCGAACGCGGTCTGGCAGCGCACGGGCTCCTCCGCGCGGCCCTTCTGCTTCGCGTCGGCGAGGAACGCGAGCGAGACCTCCTGCGCCTCCAGCCCGTCCTCGCCGAACGCGACGAGCTGCAGGTACGGCCGTGCGCCGGGGGCGCGCGCGCGCACGACGCGCGGGGCGACGTGCGTCGGGTGCGACTGCCACGTGAGCACGAGCAGCGGCGGCTGCGCGGCGACGTGCGCGGGGAGCGGGGACGGGACGATGTGCGACTGCTTGCCGCGCGTGAGGATGTACACCGTCTGGGAGAGCTCGCGGCGGCCCACGGCGAGGGGGAGGTCGCACTTGGCGGGCGGCGCCCAGAGGCCCTTGCTCTCCTTCGTGAACCCGAATCCGTCGTACGACGCGCGCGAGCGGCGGTTCGAGAGCGAGCCGGACGCGGCGACGGGCGAGAGCGTGTCGCGCGAGAAGTGGCCGTCGTCGTGGAGGTCGACCTCGCCGACGGCAGAGTCCGCGAGGCGGATGAGGCCGGCCTTTTTGTCGAAGACGACGAAGAGAGAGAGGTGGTTGCCGTGCACGACGTTCTTGACCATCATGGAGGCGTGGCGCTGCTGCTGCGACTGGTGCGCCGACGTCAGCCGGACCTGGCTGCCGAAGTTGGACGATGACGACGAGCGCCGCGAGGACGTGGCGTCCGACGGGCTTCGCGACATGGTGTCTTGTACGTTCTGTTGCACAAATGTGATACTTCGCGGGAGGCTCGGCGTGTAGAAATCCTGTGCGCCGACGATCAGCACGTCGCGCGCGCGCGTGCACGATTGTTCCACTGACCTTGACAAACCGGAACGCCCGCTGGCCCTTCGGCGACTCGTACAGCAGGATATTGGACTTTGTGGACACCGCCAGCAGCGCAGCACCCCGGAAATGCTGGCTGTCGCGCCAGAGATCGTACGACAAGACGGATGTGTTCTGGAGCCGAGAGCCCGCTGAAGCGAGAGGCACGAAGTCTGTCGCCCAACGTAAAGGAAGGTCTTGGACGTCCTCCCAGGAATCGCTCGAGCCGTTGCGTTCTGGAGGTAAAGGAAGCTTTTTGTCGGCGTTGTAGGCGGACGTAGAACTGCTAGCAGAAGGCATCATGTTGTGGTAGGAGGTGCCCGGTTCCGGGTGCTGTTGCGGATCGATCATGAGAGACTTGAGGCCCTTGGCGAGGCTAGCACGCGACTTGTGCTGCTTTGCAGGCGTCTGTTGGGGATGCCAGTTCGAGGGCCGCCGCAGGTCCACGGTACGAGCACCCTGTGCACCCTGTTGCAGAAGCGCAGAAGGGAGCGGAAAGTTTACGAATATGTGCTCGGGTCAGGGAAGAACGCGACAGACCTTCTCTGACATGGCCCATTTGGCGAGACTGATCAGGCTGGAAAGGTTGTACATTCGAAGCGTCCGAGGGGGTTCTTGGTCCTTGGGACTGTCGACCTCGGGTCCAACTAGGGCTAGGACGACGCCCTGCGGGGTGCCTTCTCCCGTGTCCTCGACCTCGAGCAAGGACATCTGGTATACGCTATAGTAGTGGCACGCGGATCAGGACGTGTTCCCCGTGTGCAAAGATGTTGGATTCGCTCACCCCTCTCCTTCCCATATGAGATAAGCCTGTGCCTCGCCAGGCCCCTTCTGCTGGAGTCCGTAATCGGTCCACTCTCGTGGAAACATGTCGAGCACGGAGAGTCCCCTGTCGTGTCCGATCAGTAGTAGCTTGTCGCCGAGCAGCGGGAGGAGGGCGCGTATCGGCGCGGGTGTGTGCGAGAGGAAGCGAGAGCCGAATTGGTTGAGGCTGAGGTGGGTCGGGGCGAGGGATTCGGCTACGAGCGGCTGGGCGTCGTCCGAGAGGTATTCATCGGGATATAGCGGAGGACTTGGCAGTGGCTCGAACGCGGTGTGGAGGGTGAGAGGGGGATGAGACGCGGAGGGCGCAGAGGTCGGTGGCTCGTTGAGAAAGATGGGAGGCGGCGGCTGGGCGGCGGGAGGTGGATCTGACTGGCAGCATGGAGGGAAGGAAGATGAGCAAGGGCGGACGGCAAGGATGAGAGGAACGGTCAGGACTCACGCCGTCGCCCCATCCGCGCCGCTCTCTGCGGCGGAATTCGTCCGGAGTGACATCCGCGTACCTCTCGGCGGCTCTGTACAGAAAACAATCAGACCCGCTCCGGGCAAGGGGGCGAGGGCACCTGGACGGACCTCTTCTCTATCCAGCCCCTCCAGCGGCCGAATCTGCAGAACAGGCCCCAGGTCAGTCTCGGAACAGCGGTGGCATGGAGCTGTGATCACGACCTTGAGTTTGGGCCGTGCTTCTCTGCGAGGTCGTCGTACGTCGGCAGGGCGTCGCCGCCGTCCGCATCTTGTTCTGGATGGTCGGACATGGGGATGGGGATGGATGGTGGTGGTGTGTACGGGAGAGGAAGGCGTTTAGCCCGCGGCGGAGGCTGTCAAGGTCAAAGCCCCTGCACGTCCACACCGCCAACGGTCTCACGCTTCCGCCTCAATATCAAATATATAACCGTTAACAATTCACAAACAACACCGTCAGTCCATTTCTATCCAATCATACACTACAATAACAACGCAATCGCAGCCGTGGCGCACTCAACGCCGCGGGCCACACCGCCTGCGGCCTCACGAGAACGCCAGCCCCGTAAACGTCGCCACGGCACCGACCACGGCGCCTCCCGCGACGGCGTTGATGGCCCTCATCCCTCCACCCTGCTGCTTCACGTCCTTCCCGAGCGTCGCGAACAGCTTTTCCACCACCTCGTCGTCTTTCGCGATGATCATCAGGCCGTCGACCTCGTCTGACCCCCTCGGCTCGACGACCCGCGTATGGAAGCCTAGCTTCGCCGCGGAACGCGCGATGGCGGCCACGTCGGCCATGGGCACCTGGTACACCATCACCGGCGGCGCCTTTGAGATGTCCGCGAGGCCATCGAGGAACGCGTTGCGCTCGTCCATGCTCATTGAGCGGATGAGGGTGCGAGAGCCGCTCTCGCTAGGAACGGCACTGGGGACGGGAAGGGCGTCGTGCTCGACGACGTCGGGTTTCGTCGCGCCCGCCGGAAAACAAGGATCCGTCGGGCTAGGCGACGAGTCGGTGGGGATCATGCTAGGCGTCGGCGTCTTCAACGTCCCAGGCATCAGCCTCTGCGCGGCCTTCCTGCGCTGGGCTTTCGTAGGGGACGCGACGTGCTCCCGCCACTTTTGAAGACCGTCCTCACCGGCTGGATCCTCCGTGTCTGTGAGATCGTCCATGATGCCCGGCTGGAGGAGCCTGCTGACGATCGCGCTTGAGTTCGTGGAGAGGGAAGCGAGGCCGCGACCCACGGGCCTCATAGGGAGTCGGCTTGGCCCCGGGGTCGCTGCGGCCCAGGCATCTCGAGGCTCGTCTATGTTGAGCATGGTGCCGAGGGCCTGAGAGAGCTCAGGGCCCGGGCTGAGGGTGGCGGACGTCTCTGTTGGGGTCTCTGAATCGACGAAGGGACAGCCCTGGCGAGGATGGCCCGCTCGTGGGCGACGGCATTTCGTGCAGCGAGGGACTCTGCGGGGACTGTTTCTGGGGGACGCGGTTGAACGCGGTTTAGCGGTCACGGGGGAGGTGAGGGCCGAGGAACGGAGGGCCGGAGGCATGTGAGACGATGTGGAGAGGCGCAGCGGGGACGGTGGAGGCGATGGCTAGCGTTGAACGGTTGAGGACGGAGAGGAGGAAAAGGCTGGGGGCCTGAGGACCACAGCGAGCGAGCCAAAGCTGCCTTTGAGCAGTTGACTCTGTTACTGTATATCGGTCACGTGGACATTGCCTTCCTCAGCTCCCAGCGCTTTTAATTCCACTCGCCGTCCGAACAATGCCAAAGGGCTCCCAACTCACACAGCTCAAGTCTGCCCTCTCCCAGGCAGGCCTCACGAAACAGCAGCAGCAGCAGTCTGGAAAGAAACGCAAGCGCGCCCAGTCGGAGGAAAAGGACAGGGAAAAGCGCGCCGCCAAGCTCCAGGATATCCAGCAAAAATTCAACCCGTTCGACGTCAAGGTCACCAAGCTCAAGCACGACGTCGGCGGGCGCAAGCTCAAGGGCGTCGTCGGAAAGCCTGCGCAGAGCAAGCAGGCTGGCATCGACCAGGTCCGTCCGTCCCGCTCTCTCTGCAGCGCGCGGTCGACTGACGCCGTGCCCGCGCGCAGCGCAAAAAAACTCTGCTCAAGGAGTTTGAGGAGAAAGATAGGGTCGGCGGGATCGTGGACAGGCGGTTTGGAGAGAATGATCCGACGATGACACCCGAGGAGCGCATGCTCGAGCGCTTCACGCGCGAGAGGCAGCGCACGTCCAGGGGCGTCGCGTTCAATCTCGAGGACGAGGGCGAGCTCACCCATTACGGGCAGAGCCTCTCCAAGCTCGATGATTTTGACAACGTGGGGCTCAACCTCGACGACGAAGAAGAGGATGAAAGAGGTGCGTTTTTTCAGTTGCGCCGCGATCGTTCCCTTGCTGTATTCATGTCGCCGTTTAGGTCACATTGACAGTGAGACGGTGAAGAGAGTGCATTTCGGTGGGTTCGATGATGAGGAGGAGGGAGGCGACGACGAAGACGAGGCAAGGGCTCATCGCTCGTTCCGGTGAAACGCCCGCTCACGACTCTCCTTGCAGCCCGCGCGCAAGAAATCAAAAGCCGAGGTCATGGCGGAGGTCATGGCCAAAAGCAAAGAACACAAAGTACGTGCACCGCGTCTCTGTCAGGACTAGCTACCGATCGCGCACGCACGCTAGCTCCAACGCCAAATGGACCGAGAAAAGGACGACAACATCCGCCACGAGCTCGATCTAGAGCTCGATTCCATCCGGTCCCTCCTCGCCGCGCCCGATCCCTTGTCGGCGTCCCTCGCGAAAGCGGACGCTGGGCCTCTCGCCGTGCCCAAGACGGACGCCGACCGAGCGTACGACCAGTTCGTGCGCGAGTTCGCGTTCGACAAGCGCGCGCGGCCGAAGGACCGGACTAAGACAGAGGAGGAGCTGGCTCTGGAGGAGAAGGAGGCGCTGGAGAAGGCGGAGCGGAAGCGCATCCGGCGGATGAATGGGGAGGAGGAGGGGAGCGACGAGGAGGGCCCGAGTCTCGGGAAGCGGAAAAGGAAGGGAGGCGGGAAGTCTGCGGACGATTTGGAGGACGATTTCTATGATGAGGATAAAGATTGGGGTGCATTGGGGGCTGGTTTAGAGGGCGTGAATGAGGGCGGTGAGGACCAGGATGAGGACGAGGAGGATGAGGACGAGGATGAGGAGGAAGAAGGCGAAGGCGAGGACGAAGACGAAGACTCAGAGACCGGAGGTGATGGCGAGGATAGTGAAGAAGACGTGGAGGAGGCAGAAGGGTCTGAAAAGACGGCGGACGACTTTGTATCGTCGAAAAAACGTCCCGCACCGAGAGTGAAGGTAAAGGAGCTCCCGTTCACTTTTCCTTGTCCGGCCACGCACGAAGAGCTTCTCAACGTCGTTGAGGGCTTCGAGGACAAGGACATCCCCACCATCGTTCAGCGCATACGGACATTGCACCATCCAAGCCTTGGCGAAGACAACAAGTTCAAGCTTCAGGTATGTCTCTTCTACCCAGCCGGCATCGCAGGGCTCACAGATTGGCTCGTAGGCATTGGCAGGCGTTCTCATTGACTACATCCTCTACATCACGGCGCCGCCGGCCCCTCGCTTTACCCTCCTTACTTCTCTCCTCCCCCATCTCTTCGCGCTCACAAAATCATACCCTATACAATCGGCAGAGTACTTCCTTGCGAAGCTCTCTCTGATGCAGAAAAATCTCAAACGAGGACTCTCTCGCGGAGCAACCGAACCCGACGCGAGGACGTGGCCGGGTATTCCAGAGCTGGCCTTGCTCCGTATCATAGGGTCTGTGTGGTCGGCCAGCGACATGAATCACCACGTCGTGTCGCCCGCCCGACTGCTCATGGGCTCGTATCTCGGACTCTGCCGCGTCCGATCGTTACAGGACATCGCGAGCGGCCTCTTTCTGTGCACGCTGTTCTTACAGTACGAAGAGCTGTCGAAGCGGTTTGTCCCGGAGGCGCTCAACTTCACTGTGAACGCCGTGCTGCACCTCGCCCCGCACGGGTTCAAAGACGTAGCAAAGCTGCCCGGGTCGTTTCCCTCTCCGGACTTCGGGTCGCAGCGCTGTAAATCTCTGTCTATAGACGCCAAACAAGCAAAGAAGCTGTCGATCGGCTCGCCTGATCTGTCGAAGATCCTTGGGGAGCAGAGGCAGGACGAGCAGACCAAGGTGAACCTGTTGGGCCTCTCGATCGAGCTTCTGAGTCGGTTTGCGGACATGTACAAGGGCCTGGACGCGTTCATCGAGTTGTATCAGCCGGTCCTCAGTGTCCTAGAGGGCGTCAAGCGAGATAAACTCTCTGATGAACTTCAGGTATGCCCTACTGGAACCATGACACGTCATTTTTTTTCTCTGACTGTTCTTTTTCTTTCGGGCAGACACGTTTATCGACAATCACAGACGCTCTGACCCGGCTCCTCAAATTCTCGCGCCAGGCCCGTCGCCCACTGCTCCTGCAAGCCCACAAGCGCATCCCGATCCCATCGTACATTCCAAAATTCGAATCGTCGTCATCCTCATACCTGCGCGCGCAGGACCCGGACCACGAGCGGAACGAGGCGTCGAAGCTGCGGAAGCAGTACAAGGAGGAGCGCAAGGGCGCGATCCGCGAGCTGCGCAAGGACGCGCGGTTCCTCGCGGGCGTGGAGCAGAAGAAGCAGCAGGAGAAGGATAAGGCATATTCGTTGCGCATGAAGCACGTGTTTGGGTCCATCGAGGGCGAGCGGGCGGAGGAGAAGGCGCTGGAGAGGGAGAAGGCGCGGGACAAGAGGCGGGCTGGGAAGAAAAAGTGAGGGGTTTGGTGTTCAGCGCGTGGTACCTATCGTTGTCCAGGTTTTTGGTTGAATTATGCACTCCTGGATGGCGGCGAATTTGGTTTTCATGTTTTGGGTATGTTATGAGCCTGTTGTTTGTACTTGTGGACGCGACGCGACGCGTTCCTCGTAATAATCTCTGCGGGCTCAAGCACGTACTTTGACCGCGTTCGCGCAATGATATAACTGACATATTCACCTCATTCTCTCTTGTAATTTGAACCGCATGCCTGCAATGAACTTTCCGTCTTCCACGCCTTTTCCCATCCAAACATTCCAGTCGACGGGCGACGGGCCGTCTCCTCGTGCACTCCTCAATTTTCTCCGGAACCTCATCTCTGAGAACCTCCATGACGGCCGTGTGGAGCAAATACCGAACGAGAAGCACACATGGGTGACGGTCATCGCGGGTCTCTCGGACTATCTCCTATCGTCCTTTCCGTCGTCGCGCGAGGGCGCTTGGGCCGTCTTGCACGAGAAGATCACGTTAGTGGACACGACGCTCGAGGTCATCCACCGCGTCCTGTCCAAAGTCGATGGCGTGTGGTCGAGCTCTGGAGAGACGGCGGAGAAGGCGGTTTTCAGGCTGATCGGGATTTGTGGTGTGTTGGACACCCGGGACGACGCGGATATGCAGGAGGAGGGCGTGCTGTCCCCGCGACAGCTGAGGGAACGGACATTCGCGGGTACTCTGGAGCTGATCAGGTACCTCGGGAATGTCGATCACGTCACGCGAGGAGCGGAGAGTCGGTCATGGGAGACGGCGAGGGAGATCATAACGGAGTGCATCAAGACCAGCGAGGGTGGGCTTGATCTATGTTATACTGCTGCGCGTCTCATGTTTGCGTATCATAGAGCTACTCAATGCCGCGGCGACCTTGACATTTCCGACATATGTGTCGCTTTCCCGCACGCCGCGCATCGCGTCGGGCCTTGAGTCGGAGGACCGCACGCAGGAGGTGCGTGGTCCGACTGTGCATGATGGATGATAACTCAGGGTTTTTACAGGACGCTACCAACAAAACGTGCACAATCTGTCTCGAGAAGCCGTCCCACGTCTCGAGCGTCCTATGTCTTCTCTTGAATATCGTCGTCCATGCGCTCTCGCCTCCGGTGCCCTCGCACGCGTTCCTTGCGGACCTGGTACCACGGACGACGGCGCTCATACGATCGCTCTTCAACGCGTTGTATTTCGGTCAGATGCCACTGCCCTCGGCAAAGAGGGCCCAATACATGAGCAGTGTCCTTTCCTCTGCGAACCTGCTTCGGCCTGTGTGCGACTTTACGAGTTTTGAGGACACGTTTGGAGACATGGCATCGCGCCTGCTTCTGTGGAGGCTGGGGGAGACCTCGCAGGACTGTCAGCAGGCCGTCGATGACGTCCTCCTCACAGTCTTCAAATCCCCGCTTTCCGTACCGTTCGTGAAGTCTAATGCTCTTGCAGTTTTGAAGTCATTGTCGTCTGGTGGAGTTTCAAATGACGACAGTCTCGTACGTGCTATGATCACGATTGCGATATAGTTTACTTATTTCGATGTTTTCCTCTAGATCGTGGCTACCGCATACTTGTCTTATCTCCTGAAGCCACTCGACGTCACGACTCTCGACCTCATCAGGGCCACCATACCGGACAATGCACAGCCAGACTCTGTCATCGCCTTTCTTCAAGACGTCGACAGCGAACTTGTTGCGCGCCAACCACCGGACAATGATGCTATGGATGTTGACGAGCAGCCACAACCGTTTATATCATGGCAGGATACAATACGAGCAATTGCACAGACCGTCATACCACTGGATGATTTTCAGCCAGAGGCTCCCATCTCGGACTTCAAGTTTGCAAAGCAGATACTGGAGTATCTGAAAACGCAGCTCACAGGGTAAATTTCGTTATGTGTTCGTGTCTTTAGCTAGTTGACCTGAGCTAATACAAACAGACCTCGCAGGGGTCTTTCGCTCGAGGAGAGGGTTGCGGTCACGAAAGGATTGGTCCAGTTGCCATGTTTGCTGGTTCATCGAGGGACGGGCTCTTGTCCGTGCTCTCGCCCGCCCAAGAAAACGATGAACATCTTACCAGCTTACTCGATCATGGTTAAAGCATTGCTAGACGACACACACCAGCCTATCTCGTCCTCTGTGCGTAAGGCTGCGTATGACACCATCGCCTGTGCTTTGGCACATCAATGCGTAGAGCATGGCGACGGCGACATGGATGACATTGCTCAAATGCTGTGTCAGAGCATGTCAGACCAGAATAGAAGTGTCAGGCTGAGTGCGGGGTGAGTGTCACCTGTCTGCTGGTGACGTTCGCCGCTCATTCAGGAGGCAGACGAGCGCTAGTAGAATTTGTTCGTTTTTATCACGCGATTGGCAAGACAACATGGACCAAGGTCGAACGGATTTTCGATACGTTCTATCGGCTCATGGATAGCCCGAAGGATCCCGTGAAAGAGACTGTTCTCATCGCAGTTGGGAGCGTTGGCAAGTACGCGTCTGACACCGCTTATGATACCACCGGCTCAATTGTCCACAGAGTGACAGATAACAGCATCTTAGGAGTGGCCATCAGCTGTTTGATCGCACAGCTCGGGCGGCCCAGTCCTATCGTGAAAGGACTCGCCTATATGCAGGTAAATTCAACACATAAGTTTATGGTAGTTCGCACTGATATACCTCACGTTCCATAGCTACTCCGTTTGTCCAAAACGCATAACAAATCAACCTATGGACTCGTTTCGCCATACCTTGACGAAGTCGCCCCATTTCTGGTGTCTCGGTGGCATTCTCAACCTGGTCTTCTCCTGGAGTGCTGCCGTCTCTTCGCAATCGGTCCTCTTGATTTTATCAACTCTACTTTGCCGCGAACGCTTCCTCAGCTCTTCGGCGCCTGCGAGCAAAAAGTTCTGGAGAAGATTTCTAAGGACCTTGGCACGAAACAATCCTTGCTCTTCATGGGGAACTCGCCTGCGATTCTCGCCCACGTGTTTCTCCTTCAGGGACCAGGACAGACGAACAAGGCGCTTACTTTCATAATAAAGATCGTGACTGAAGCTGCCGACGACGGTACTATCGACATACGAAGCGTGGTGCGGAGTTGCCTCGTGTCTCTGCTGGCTAAACTTGTTAATGTACTGGGCAGCGAGGATCCTGGAAAAGCGCAAGCGGTGAGTTGCTTTCTGATTGATGTTGCTAATGTCACTGAGGTGCCCGAGGAAGGCCATGTCGGCATTGAGTAAAGTGCAAAAGTGTGTCTCGGTGCCTGCTAATGGACCACGACCGAGTTTCAAGCAAGATCTTGGAGAGTTCCTCAAGACACATATGCTTGGGATTCTCAGCAACATGAACGATATGTTACAGGACATACCGGGCAAGGCGACTGTTGAGGCCAAACAGCAAATCTTGCGTAGTCTAGGTGCCCTTGTTTCCAACATCGGACCCTCTATCACCAGCGTAGCACCTCAGGTGATTGTGTCCTCGTTCAGATTTGACGACATCCTAATGTTGAACGCCTTGCATAGATCATGGCCACCCTGCGAATGAAGCTAGTTGTTCCTGAATTGGCCGACGTCGTTCTCGACAGCTGGTACACTTTCTTGACCACGTTAAACCCTTCGGACCTTGGCACTCACGTCGGACCAACGAGTGCCTCACTCATCTCGGCCTGGTCGACACTGTCCTCGCACGGACGCAGCGTTGCTCACCGGTGCCTTCGCCTTTTGTTGTTCGACCTTGTAGACCAGCTCGGAAATAACCTAGATGAATTTGCCGACCCAGTGGAGTTTGTCGCTCTGGCGGATATCCATGCGAGACTGTGGACCCTGCGCAACAATTGGACAGAGGAGAACAAGCTGAGAAAGATCCTCGATCGTGTCTCGAACGACAACGTCACGGTTGCAATCCGAGCGCTCAATGAGTTGAAACTATTGATGGTTGAGCACCGAGACTTCTTCCAAAATCTGGCTACGGGTGATAACTTCAATCCCCTTGTGGGCCATGTCCTGCGCGTGCTCTTTGCGGCATCTTGTCGAGACAGCGATGGTGCGGATGCTCTGCGCCTTCTCGCCTTTTCGTGTATCGGAGCGCTGGGAGCTATTGATCCCGACAGATTCGACTTCGTTGTGAGCGACTCGACGATGATTGTCAAGGCAAACTTCACGGACGAGATCGAATCGATGACATTTGTTCTACACCTCATTGTTGATGTCCTTGTCGGCGCATTTCGGTCCGCCAACGACATCAACCACCAAAGTCACCTTGCATACGCCATACAAGAATTGCTCAGATTCTGTGAATTCTCTCCGGACCTCGTTGCGGCTAAATCCACGACTTCTATTCCTCTGAAGATTCGCTCGAGATGGGATCTCCTACCAAGACACGTATTGGAAACAGTGACCCCCTTGCTCGAAGCACGATTCCACGTCAATGACAGGCCTTTGCCTCCTTGGAACCTCCCTATCTACCCAACCCAATCCACCTATCGCGAGTGGCTTCAGTTATGGACCACCTATCTGATCGCGCACGCTTCTGGAACTACAGCGCAGTCCATCTTCAAAGTATTCCGTGCCGCAGTACGAAACAAGGACGTCGGGGTCGCTCATCATCTGCTTCCTCACCTCGTGCTGAACGCTCTCGTCTCAGGAGACGAAGTTCAAACAGATAACATCCGCATCGAGTTGTTGGCAGTTCTGGAGGACCAGGTCAATTTGGAAAGCACATCTACGCCTGACAAGAAACTACTGAGTGCCCAGGTACATTTTCATTCTTCGCACCGGACTCCTTATTCACCCAATTTTCAGGCCGTTTTTATGCTCATGGATCATCTGAACAAATGGGTAAGAGTCGTTCGCCAAGATCTCGCCGCGCGCAAAAAGGAAAAGGGTAGGCAAAGCCGAACGAGCCAAGCCAGCAATGTGGCCAAGGAACAGCTCTTGCGCGTCGATTCTGTTCTATCGAGCATAGATCAAGACTTGATGGCCAAAGCGGCTTTCCAGTGCAAGGCGTATGCACGTTCGTTGATGAGCTTCGAGCGCTACATCAATCTGCTGCGTGAACGTCAGGCTCCTACGCAGGACGTGCAGCAGTGCTACGAACGTTTGCACGAGATCTACGCTAACATCGACGAGCCAGATGGCATGGAGGGCGTGTCTACACTCATCTTGTCTCCATCGCTCGAGCACCAGATTCGACAACACGAGAGCACCGGGCGCTGGACGTCGGCCCAAAGCTGCTGGGAGCTTCGGCTCCAGCAGCTGCCGGACAGCTTGGAGAACCATGTGGGTCTCCTACGGTGCTTGCGAAATTTAGGACATTACGGTGAGGCTAATCCCCGATTCTCGAGATGAACGAATCTGAGTGTTCTCTGGCCAGACACCTTGCGCACGCACGTCAAAGGAGTGCTCACCCGAAATCCAGACTGGCAGTCCTCGCTCGCTGGATTCCAAGTCGAAAGCGCGTGGATGATCGGGGATTGGGACGAGGTCAAGACTCTGGTAGACAAGACGGATGCGCAAGGCTCCTCCACGGTCATGGCGCGTCTTCTCCTGGCCCTACAGGAAGACGATTCGGCCACGATTGAACAGGCCCACTCCCAAGCGCTCATGGTTTTGGGAAACCCGATCACAGCCTCGGGGGCAAGGGAGTACCGCCACGCGTACGACGCGGTGCTCAACTTGCACCTCCTGCACGAGGTGGATATGGTCCACAATTTTGTGCGCAGTCTGCCCCTCAGCGGCGCACATTCGGCACGCCAGCGACACCACATCCTCAGCGCGCTGTCGCGAAACCTCGTCGCCAGATTGGAGCTAACGCTCCCCACGTTCCGCATCCGCGAGCCGATCCTGAGCATGCGGAGGACGGCGTTCGCGCTGAAGTACGTTCACAACATGTGCCTTCACCGTCTGCGTCGACTGATCCACCCCTAGCGCGAGGAGATACAAGCCCCTCTCGGATGAAATCGGTCGGTCTTGGCTCACCAGTGCAAAGTTTGCTCGCAAGGCGGGACATTGGCAGACGGCGTATAGCGCGATGCTGCAAGCTCGACAATGCCATACACCGTTTTCTTTCATCCAGGGCGCCAAACTGATCAAAGACACCGGGGAACCGCTGCGCGCGCTTCACGAACTGGACAACTCGATACATCTCTCTGGGCTCGGAGAGAACGCAGAGGCAGGCGTGATCGACCTCACAGGTGATTTGGAAGAAGTCAGGCAGATGAAAGCAAAGGTGAATGCTCGTCAATACTAGGACTTTTGCCATGTTCCTGACATATCCAAAGGCCAAACTCGTCCGAGCACGTTGGATGAACGAGTCGGAACGCTTCGAGATGTCCGACGTTTTGAAGTCATACGAGGCAGCCATCGAATTGTGGCCAAAGTGAGCGCCCCGTCCTTCTCTTGTAATCTCTTTCTGACGCAGACAAGGTGGGAGAGCGTCATATTTTATTACGGGAAGTTCCAAGATGACTGTTTCAAAGGTCTTTCCGAGAACGACCAGAAAAGCCGGTGTGTGGCCTCGGGTCTCGTCCGTTCCCCAAGTCGCTGATATCTTGGTCCAAGGGGCATCCGCACGAACCTTGCGACGATCCGCGCCTTCACCAAGGCCATGAAGTACGGCTCCAAGTTCATCTACCAGACAATGCCGAGGCTGCTCACCATCTGGCTCGATCTGGGCGAAGATCGCACGCTTTCGAAGCACGAGATCTACAAGAAGATCAACGTAGAGGTCTCGCGAGCGTTGAAGGTCATCCCGGTCTACAAGGCAAGCTGTGGAACAGAAAAAAACGTCCCGCGCTTCGTGTTCTGATGCTCGGTCTTGCAGTGGTACACCGCCTTCCCTCAGATCGTCTCTCGCGTCGGGCACACCAATGTCGAAGTCTACGACATCCTGGCGAAGCTGATCCTGATGGTCCTCCGAGAGTTCCCCCACCAGGCCATCTGGCTCTTCCTGGCCGTGATCAAATCGACAAAGGCCATCCGGGAGAGCCGAGGACGAGAGATCCTCGACCAGCTCAAGGTAAGCGTGCACCCCGTCCCTTCCACCCGCGCAGTCACGATACCGTCCGTAGACCCTCCCCAGCCCGTCGTCCCCCGACCTGCCCGTGCTGATCAACGAATGCATGGCGATGGCGAACGAGCTCCTGGCCATGTGCGACCACCGCTTCAAAGAAGACAAGGTCACGTTCAGCATGAAGAAAGAATTCCCGCGGCTCGCAAAGCTGGTGCCCTGCAGGCTGATCATCCCGCTGCAGGAGTCGCTCATAGCCAGCCTCCCGCCGGTGTCGTCCATGGCGGACTCAGACTACCACCCGTTCCCGTCAGACCTGCCGACGTTTCACAGTACGTGCATGTTCCCGCGAACGAGCGGAGGCGCTCACTCTCCGTCCGTCCGTCATCACGCAGGGTTCCTCGACGAGATCGACGTGATGCGGTCGCTCGCAAAGCCACGCAAGATCTCGATCGTCTCGCAAGGCGGCCAGGTGTTCCAGTTCCTAGGAAAGCCGAAGGACGACCTGCGCAAGGACGCGCGGCTCATGGACTTTGACGCGATCATCAACAAGCTCCTCAAGACCAATTCCGAGTCGCGCAGACGCCAGCTCCGTAAGGACCCCCCCCCCTTCCCTTCCGCGCCGCGCTGTGTCGCTCACGGAGTGGGGACCGCAGACATCCGGACGTACGGCGTGATCACACTGAACGAGGAGTGCGGGTTCATACAGTGGGTGCCGGACACGATGCCCGTGCGGCCGGTGCTCGCGAAGATCTACGAGGCGCGCAACATCAAAAACTGGGTGAGCACCTAGCAGCCCGCAGGGCGTGTTTCCCCGACCGCGAGCTCACTTGTCCGCGCGCACAGAGCCCCGAGATGAACGCGATCTTCCACAAGATCAAGGAGGCCACGGACAAGGACGCCGCGCAGATCTTCGTGCAGGATATCCTCCGCCAGTGAGTCTCGACTCTCGCGTCTTTCGCACGCGGACACGTTGCTGACCACGCCGTCGCCCGCGCAGCTTCCCGCCCGTGTTCCACGAGTGGTTCATCGAGACGTTCCCGGAGCCGTCGGCGTGGCTCGCGAGCCGGCTGATGTATAGCAGGACGGCGGCCGTCATGTCCATGGTCGGGTGGATCCTCGGGTGCGTGCCTTTCGTCCTCTCCGCCCGCCCGCGCGGGGGCCCGCTGACGCAGAACGAAACGCCCGGGCCAGCCTCGGCGACAGACACTGCGAGAACATCCTGCTGGACTGCAACAACGGCGCGGTCGTGCACGTCGACTTCAACTGCCTGTTCGAGAAGGTGACGCGCTCCTTGCCTAGGCTCCCCCGCGCGCGCTGATGTTTGTGCGTTTGTGCAGGGCAAGACGCTCGAGACGCCCGAGCGCGTGCCGTTCCGGCTCACGCAGAACATCGTGGACGGGCTGGGCGTCACCGGGGTCGAAGGTGCGCGCCGCGCCGCACACTGATCGCACGAGAACGCGCCTCTTACTAACGCGCCGCGTCGCGCCCGCAGGCGTGTTCCGCATCGCGTGCGAGAACGTGCTGCAGCTCCTGCGGGACAACAAGGACACGCTGATGAGCGTGCTCGACGCGTTCATCCACGACCCGCTGGTCGAGTGGGAAGACGAGAAGCGCAAGATGGTGCGTCCGCCTCTCTCTCCCCGCTCTACAGTTCGACGGTGCTAACAACGCCCCCGCGCGCGCAGGAGCGCGAGGCGAGCCGGCGGAGCGTGAACACGGTCAAGGCGTCCGTCGACCTGCGCATGCTCGCGAAGAACGCGCTCTTGCCGATCGAGAAGAAGCTCAAGGGGATCTACACGACGAGCCGCGAGCGCGCGGAGCGCGAGATCTCGACGAGCAACCTTGTGCAGATGCTCATCCAGGAGGCGGCCGACGACGCGAACCTGGTGAGTCCAGGCTCCCGGGCTGTAGCGGACGCGACTGACGCGCGCGTTGCAGGCCAAGATGTACCCCGGCTGGGCGCCGTGGCACTGAGAGAGAGAGAGAGAGACTGCTGGCGGACTCGAACCCTGTGTTATTGTATTTGCTACGACGACGTGTAACCATACTGTACATCTGTGCGATCTACCCCGTTCGAAACTCAGGCCTCGCTAAGCTCGCGCTTCAGGCGCTCCAGCTCTGCCTCCTTCTCAAGGAGCCGCACGCGCCAGCGTTCGTGCTCCGCGACGACCTCCTTGCGCGCCGCCTCGAGGCGGTCGATCTCCTCCGCCTCCATGACGGCCGTGAACTCGGGGGTGGCGCCCTTTGCGGGCTCGTAGAGCGCGGGGAGGACGCCGTTGAAGGGCGCGGGGCGGGTCTTGGCTTTCGGGAGCGCGGTCGGGGGGTGCGCGAGGAGGATGTTGAGGAAGGACTGGAAGGGGTCGAAGAAGAGCAGCTCGTCGTACTGCCAGGAGTGCACGGGCCCGTGTAGGAGCGCGAGGTCGGGGTGCGGGGCCGCGTCGGGCTCGGGCGCAGCCGCGCCGGGGGCAGTGGAGGCGGTGGGGGCAGTGGGGGCGGCGGACGGCCAAGGGTGGAGCTTGAGGTGGTGGTAGAGCATGATGGGCTTCTCGCCCGAGTCGGGGAGGAAGTGGATGCGGATCTGGACTTCGAACTCGCCCCAGCTGCGCGGGCGGTCAGCGCGGGCGAGCGGGGAGGGAGGGGGACGCGCACCCCGTCTCGGAGACCTCGAAGGGCGGCTTGTCTATGTCTGTGCCTGCGGTGAACACGCGCGCGGAGGAGGAGGGGGAGGGGAGGGCGGGGAGGGAGAGGGAGAGGGGACTCACTGCGGGTGGGGTTGGCGTAGGTGTCATGGAGCTTGAAGGTGACGCGCTTGACGAAGTAGCTGATGTCGTCAGCGCCGCCGACGATGGGGGAGTCGGGGAGGGATGCGGCGCTGCGAACGGCGACGGTCCAGCGGTGGGTGTGGTCCGGGGACGGGAGCTGCTCGCGGTCTTTCTGGGTGAGGACGACGGCGGTGTTGCCGTAGATGATGGGGCGGTGGATGGTGATGCCCTGGGGTGGGTGCGGGTGAGTCGTCGGCGATGGCGACAACGGCGAGGGGACAGGGACGGACCTTTGCGCGGACGCGGTCGTTGGCCATGCAGGCTGCTGCAGCCAGAATGCACCCGACCCGCCTCGACGCTCTCTCACTCCGCCGTTCAAACTCCGCTCACCGTGCATCTCTCCCGCCTTCACCGCCACCACCACCACCACCACCACCATCCCCCTCGCACACACAACCATGATCGACGGCCTCGTCTACAGTCCGCCTCTCTCCCCTGTTCTATTTGCGCATGTCCCCTGACCTCCCCATCCCAGAGAAAAACCACGTTATCGAGAAGCAGAGATTGTACCAGGTGCGTCCCCGCCGCTCCTCCCCGTGTACCCGCTGCCCGCGCTCATCAACCCGCACCCGCGCCCGCCCCAGGCTTCCCACCAGCCCATCTGGTACCGCCCCCCCAGATCGCGTCTCTACATGGGTGCGTGCGCCGTCCCTTGCCCGCGCTCGCGGCTGATGGCTGACGGGCCCCGCGCACAGGTCTCTACAAGACCGGATTCACCGCCGGCATGCTCGGCATCGTCTTTGGCGCGTACACGCTGATCAAGGTGCGTCCGTCCCCTCGCGGTGCCCGCGTGCTGCAGCATCGTTGACGTTGGCCTCTCGGGGCGCCGCGGCTGGTCAGGGGAAGAGCGGGTGAGCGGGGCTGCCGCGTCTCATGTTGCTGCAATACAACGCTTGCTTTTGAGTGAAAGAGGCCCACGAATCAATCCTTAGTTTTGAAAAAAAAATGGCGGACATGCAGTCCTGTGCAAGTGGTGTGTCTGCGTACTATTGTCGGAACGTTTGCGTGCGTGCGAACTGGCAAGGGCCGGACCGGGAGCTCTGGCTTACATACGTTCGCGGTTCCGCGCGCGTCTTGGCCATCCAACCCATCCTCACTCCGCCATGGAAGGCTCACCCTACATCAACCGGAGAACGGCGACCAAGTCCTACCGCCCAAAGAGCTACGTGAGCACCGCCCGCGCCCCCCTCCCGCCCGACCGGTGATGGTGATGACAGTGAATCGACCATGATAATAAAAAAAATGAACCGCGGATGCACGCGCAGGTGATGTCGCCCGGGCTCATGCGCGCGCGCGAGCCGTACAAGTGGAGGAACGCGGCGACGGGGGTCGTGATGGCGGGGTTCGCGGCGGGGGCGTGGGCGTACTCGATGAACGCGGTGAAGCAGGACACGTTTGAGGACGTGGACGAGGAGGCGCGCGCGCTGGCGGGGTCGGGGGCGAAGAGCCTGGAGGACGAGGAGCGCGAGCGCAGAGCGGCTTCTGCCGCCGCCGTTGCGCCGCCGGAACTTTCACTGGCCGCGCCTGCGCCCGCGCCTGCGCCCGCGTCTGCGCCGGCTGCGACGGCGTCGAGTGCGGCAGCGGCGGCGCCTACGGCTGCGGCGGTCGGGATATTGCCGGGGTTGCTGGACGGGGCATTCCCGCGGCTGCTGGACCCACGGCGGAAGACGCTTGTGTGGGGTGCGCCGCCTGTGGAGAGGGTGGGGAGGCTGAGGGATGCGTAGGGTAGTGTACACCACGGCTGTGAGGGAGGGACGATGGAATACAGCTGATGACGTGAGCACCGCGGAAATTGTCTGAGTCTCTCAACCCAAAGGCCTCCAATTGTTCGCTCTCGCCTGCACAACATCAACGCGCTTGTCTCGCCGTAGTACACACTCCCCTCGACCGCGCACGCTCCTCGTTGTCGCCGCCGTCGAGCATGGCGTCCGCGTCGCAGTCCATGTCTGCCCTCGCGAACACCGAACCGGGTGCGTGCGTCGTTGGCAGCGGATGCGTGCAGACCGTCGGTGCTCATTGCCCTTGCCCCCGCCCGCCCCCAGCCACCACAGAGCCGCTCTACCAGGTCAAGCTCCTCTCCGCCTTGCGCTCCGGTGCAGTCCCGCCCCTCCCTCCCGCTCGTCCCCGTCGCTGATGCCCTCACCCCCGCTGCCCCAGGCGACCCCGCCCTCATCCACCCCTTTCTCGCAGAGTTTGGCACCGCACGCCGACTCTCCCAGGACACCAACACAGACGTCGCCGCCGCCGCCCTCCATCTCGCCCTCCGATGCGCATCCAGTCCGTCCCTGCCCCCCGTCCTCCTCTTATCGGCGTAGCTGCTGACCCTTCCCCCAGCCGACACCGTCTCGCTGCTCCTCTCCCACCGCTCGATTTCCCCAAACGCGGTCCACCCCGCTGGCTCGGGCACCACCGCCCTCCACCTCGCCGCCTCCCTCGGCCGCGCGGACGTCGTCAACCTCCTCTTGGACCAGGAGGGCATCGACGACACCCTCCGCGATCGCGACGGCCGCACTTGCAAGGACGTCGCCCGCGGAAAGGACGTCCTGCGCGCCATCAACGGTACGCACCCCCCGATCGCGCTCCGCTCCTCGCTCACACACCCTCTCCCCTCGCAGACTCCAGGTCGTTCCTGACCGCCTCCTACCGCTCGCTCCTCCGCACCTACATCCTCTCCCCTCCCACCGCGGCGCCCCCGCCCCCGCTCCTCGCCCTGCTCTCCTCCCCGCGCGTCCGCCTGCTCGATCTCTCGTACCTAGATGACGCATCGGGCGCCACGCTGCTCCACGAGGCCGCCAGGCGGAAAGACCTCAGCCTCATCGAGCTCGCGGTCCGGGGCGGCGCAGACATCTTCGTCCGCGATCGCCGTGGCCGCCCGCTCCACGACGTCGTCGGCAAGGACGACAAGGTCAGGGCCTTCCTGCGCCAGTGTGAGTTCCGTCTCGCCCCCCCGCGTCCTCGCCCCGTCGTGCTCACTCCCGCTCCCAACCCCCCAAGTCACGAACCTCGACAGGACGCTGATCGAGGCGTCCCCGCCGACCGAGCCCCCCGTCCTCAAGGGCTACCTCAACAAGTACACCAACGTCGCCCGCGGCTACAACACCCGCTGGTTCGTCCTCGAGCGCGGCGTCCTGTCCTGTACGTGCCCTTCCTCCGCTCCGCTCCGCCGCCGGCAAGAACCGCGCGCTGACCGCCGCGGGCAAACAAAGACTACCGCCACCAGGAGGACGAGACGGTGGCCAGCCGCGGGTCCATCTCGATGAAGGCCGCCGTGCTGCGCGTCGCGCCCGGCGGCGAGGCGCTGCGCTTCGAGGTGCAGTCGACGCCGTCAAGGGGCCACACGAGCGTGCAGCGGTGGTACCTCAAGGCGAACCACCCCGTCGAGGCCGCGCGCTGGACGCACGCGCTCGCGCGCGCGATCGAGAAGCACAGGCAGGGCGCGCACGAGCAGGCCGGCGAGAGCGACGCGCTGTCGCGCGCGTCGGTGCGCGGGAGCATCAGCTCGACGATGTCGTCGCTCGTGAAGCGGAAGAAGGGCCGCGGCGAGGCGGACTCGGTCGCGAGCTCCGGCGCGAACTCGGACGACGAGGAGAGCGCGCGCGGCGGCGGCGGCGGCGGCGGTGTCGGTGCGAGCCCGAATCGGCGCGGGTCGGGGTATTTGGGAGTGGGCGAGCCCGACGCGAACGACGCTTCGTCGGGGAATGCGAGCTCGGAGCAGGGGGGCGATGAGCACCCCCCGCACGAGGACGTGTTTGATCTGCAGGGCAACTCGGCCGCGGCGCAGCTCGAGCTCACGGCGCAGCTGCTCGCGAACATGGCGTCCGCGTCGAGCGGCGCCGCGCGGGCGACGGAGCTGCAGAGCGCGTTGCGCGAGTCGCTGTCGAGCGTGCAGGGGATGGTGAACGAGTACGTGCTGATGGCGAAGGAGCGCGACGAGTGGTGGCGCGGGCGCGTCGCGCGGGAGCGGGAGCGGCAGACGGTGTGGGAGGAGAGCCTCGCGAGCGTCGTCAAGGAGGGGGAGGAGCTGGAGCGGGAGCTGCGCACGCAGGCGCGGCGCCGCAGCCGGCTGGAGCCCAGCGCGGCGACGGCGGGCGAGGCGGGGGGCACGGTCAAGCGGCGCCCGTCGGTGCTCCTGACGCTCTCGCCGCCGCTGCGGCCGGCGCCGGAGGAGGACGTGCGGACGCCGACCGCGGTGCCGCCGACGGTGACCGTGGCGCGGCGGCAGGCGTCTGGCGGGTCGATCATCGCGCGGGCGGTGCCGGCGCCGCTGTCGCCACCCGTGTCCGTGGGGGGCAGGGCGTCGCCGTGGCTGGGGGGCGTCGGGGGCCCGGAGAGCGCGGGCCTGGACGCGGACGGCGACACGGACGAGGAGGACGAGTTCTTCGACGCGATCGAGAGCAACGCGCTGCCGAACCTGGTGATCAACGAGTCGCTCGCGAGCGGGCACGTCGAGGGCGAGCTGCCGTCGATCGTGGAGCGCGCGGCGTACGTCGGGTACGAGAACCTGCGGCAGACGCTCGGGCTCAACGACGACCAGCGGCCGCCGACGAGCCTGTGGAGCGTGCTGAAGCACAGCATCGGCAAGGACCTGACCAAGATCAGCTTCCCGGTGTTCTTCAACGAGCCGACGAGCATGCTGCAGCGGATGGTGAGCACGTGCGCTTCCCTCACTGTGTCTGCGTGGGTGGTCTCATCCCTGTCCTGTCCCAGGCGGAGGACATGGAGTTCTCCGAGTGTCGTGAGTGGCCCCCGCTCTGTGTGTGCGTGTTGTGTGCGTTCCGCGTGCTCACGGTCCGTGCGCGTGCGCCGATGTGCCGCCGCAGTGGACGCCGCGTCTGCCGAGGGCGATCCGCATCGACGGCTCGCGTTCGTGGCGGCCTTTGCCATGTCCAACTACTCGTCGACGATCGGGCGCATCGCGAAGCCGTTCAATCCGATGCTGGTGGGTGGCCCCTCCCTTCCCCCTTCGCGTGCGATTCCCTGACGGCGCGTGCATTGCCTCCCAGAGCGAGACGTTCGAATACGTGCGCCTCGACAAGCAGTACCGCTACGTCTCGGAGCAAGTGAGCCACCACCCTCCTATCTCGGCATGCTATGCCGAGTCCCCAAGATGGCGTTATTACGGCGAGGTGCGTCGTGCGTTCCCACCGATAGCGGGCGCCGTGTGCTGACCGCGCATCCGATCGCCCCCCCGCCAGGTCGACGCCCAGAACAAGTTCACCGGCAAGTCCTTCGAGATTCGCCCCACCGGCGTCGCCCACGTCGACCTCCTCATCCCCGCCGCCCGCGGCCCCGCCTACCCCGTCTACGAGGGGCGCATCGCCCAGGGCAGCGTCGTCGAGCACTACAGCTGGAAGAAGGTCACCACGAACGTGTCCGGCTTCATCCTCGGCTCGCCCACCATCGACCACTACGGCGACATGACCGTGCGTGCCCGCGTCCTCTCCGCTCTTGTGTGTGTGCGCCCCCCGCTGACCCGCTCGTGCCACCGTCGCGCCCGCAGGTCACGAACCACCGCACGGGCGACCAGTGCGTGCTCACGTTCAAGCCGCGCGGGTGGCGCGGCAAGGACGCGTACGAGATCTCGGGCTACGTCGCCGACGCGGCCGGCACCGTCACGTACGAGATCGCAGGCCGGTGGAACTCCCAGCTCGTCGCGCGCGCGGTCGGCGCGGGCGCGGGCGCGAACTCCGGCTCCAACTCCGGCTCCGGCTCCGGCTCCGGCGCGGGCGCGCTCAACCCCGACGTCGCGGTGCGCGGGCCGGGCTCGGCGTCGCCGACGCCCGAGTACGTCCTGCTGTGGCGCAACTCTGAAAAGCCGCGCGCGCCGTTCAACCTGACGCCGTTCGCGATCACGCTGAACGACTGCCCCGCGGGGACGCTCGCGCCGTTCGTGTGCCCGACGGACTGCCGGCTGCGCCCGGACCAGCGCGTGTTCGAGCAGGCGCGGTACGAGCTCGCGAACGCGCTCAAGACGCGCCAGGAGGAGCACCAGCGTGCGATGCGCCGCGCGCGCGAGGAGGGCCGCGCCCCGCCGCACCGCCCGCGGTGGTTCCGCGCGGAGACGGACGGGGACACGGGCGAGCGCGTGTGGGCGCCGGCGAGGACCGCCGACGGCGCGCTCGAGTATTGGGTCGAGCGGGAGCGCGTGTTCGCGTCGGGCGGGAAGGAGCCGTGGACGGGGGTCGACAAGATCTTTATCGACGACGCGGTCTGACGCGGGGCGGTGGGCGTACATATACATACTGCTGATATTTCCGGACGATCGACGGGCGCACGGGCGTTTGAACACGTATATATATATACATACATACACGTACATCCAGCACATATATCTATCCATCCAGCCCATGAGAGAGCGTACAAGCAAGCAAGCAAGCAACAACAACCATACATCCAGACAGATACAGACGAGAGAGAGATTCACGATACGTTGCCGGCGCGCGAGCCTGCACGCTGGAGGAGGATGCGCGGCGGCACTTCGCGTCGCACATCCTGCCCCAGGCTGAAGGCCCGCGCACCTCGGGGGTGCGGACGCCACGTCCCGTTCAGGCGTCCATCGGGAGGTCCTGTCGGATCAATGCAGAACCCGCATGCGTCAGCGCGGCTCGACGCAACCGCGACGGGCGGCGTGACGCGCACACGCACCGTGTAGCCGATCTTGGAGAGGCCCTGCTTCGCGGCCTCGTTCTTGGCCGCCTTCTTCGTGTTGCCGCGGCCGGTGCCCCAGCACTCCCTGTCGACGAGCGCGCGGGCGACCCAGACGGGGGTCGCCTTGGTGCCCTGGTCCTTGCTGTCGGAGAAGGACCACTCGATGGTGCGGTTGTCCTGTTGGAGGCGCTGGTTGAAGAGCCCGAGGTGCCCGATCGTCGCGCTCGTGAGCGAGGGGGAGGGGGAGGGCGGCGGGGAGACGGGCAGCGCGGGGTTCGAGAGGCGGCGCGGGGCGGGTGGGGGGCCCGCGGGGGCGCCGCTGGTGGCGCTGGCGGGGGGGAGGCCGTGTTGGCTGCGCACGATGCGGTAGGCCTCGTGCACGTAGGGGCGCAGGAGCGCGCGGAGCCAGTCTTGGACGGCGACGAGGCCCTGGTCCTGGTAGAGCCCGCCGATGTAGGACTGTGCGCGCGCGCGCGCGTCGCGGGCAGGGGTCAGTGGGGCCACGGTTGCGGTGAGTGAGAAACTACCTCGAAGACGTCGGCTGGGGAAAAGAGCTGTCGTGAGTGGACTGCAGAGAGAGAAGAAGGGGCGGGGGCAGGGGCAGGGGCGCACCTTGTACGTTGACGGACGCCCTCAGAGTGATGGACTGCGCGCGGTGCAGGCGGAGCTGCTCAGGCAGGCGGTACTTTACGGATCTGTTGCACACAAAAAGTCAACATGCGGCGGTGCACGACGGTCCGACGGGGGGTATTTTTTTCGGTGCCTACATGACGGCCAGGGTGCTGTTGCCGACGACAAGGGCCCTCATTTTCTACGGGAGAGAAGGTCAGCATCGCGCTCTGGCGGACAGGGCGCACCGCGCGTACCGTGGACGGGCCGACGCGGAGGTATGGGTATAGGTGGTAGAGGAGCTCCGTAACGACGAGGCCGAGCACCTGGTCGCCCAAGTGCTCCAAGCTAGCGATCGGGGGGTGAGCCGCAAGGACACTGCGGGTGGACGGCAGGATCGGGGGACGTACACCTCGTTGTCGGGGCTGGGGTCCTCCGGGGTATCTTCGAATATGTGGGTGGGGCGGGCGGCGTAGCTGCGATGGGTGAAGATGCGCTTGCGGATGTCTTCTGAGCGGATCTGGGGCAGGGGCGGGAGGGGCTTGGGGCCGAAATCGGGGCTGGGATCGGAGGGTGAGCGGGGTCGGGGTGAGTGGGAAGCAGGGGAGGACCGGGGACGCACGAGAAGACAGACATGGGGGCTGTGTTATCGTGGAGGTACGAGGCGAGGCGAGGGGTCGCGAGGGGAGGGGGGAGGGAGGGGAAGCGAGATGGCCTGGGGCCGTGTGCGCGTGTGGAAGATATAGGACGAGGGCATGAGGTGAGCCTGACGCTCGCAATAAGCCGCGCGAACTGCACCGGCGCCCACAATCAATGATCACTATACGTTCCTTCCCCTAGTCCACAACACCTTCCCGATCCGGTCTGCTTACCTTGTCGCGCATCGAGCCCCGCCCTCAGCTACGCGTTCCGCGAACGCGTATCGCGACCCCGGCGGACGGGAGCAAATGCGCGCGGCGGGCCTCGGTACTGCCTCGGTGGTGGAGGGAGGAGGGCAAAGGTGGGAGAACGAGGTTTGCGGCCATCGCAGACCCAGACCGCGTTACGGCACTTGATTATCGCAGCCTTGGATGTCTTCCATAACCGGCCACGGCATCTGCTCCCGTTTTCGCTGCTCTCCCGCCGCCCTCCTCTATATCCCTCGAACACTCCCATCGTCTATATACCCAAACTCGGTGCCCTGCGCGCCAGCTCACAGACGATCATCCCCGCCTTTCGTCGCTTTTCTCAAGAGCACGCCGGCCTCCGACCTTGCTGATCCGGAACGCAAACTCTAATGAAACATTCCCCCGAGCTTGACCCGCTTGCGAGCTGCATTGTATTCACTTGAGGCTTGTCTGGGGGAATCGTCAAGGACTTCTCGCATACCGTCTGGGACGCACAGCCGTGGGACCCGTCCAGCTCAAAGGGTCTAATACACTGCTCGATCCTCATCGATACGCGGTGCGCCCTCTCGACGTTGTATCTAGGCGCCAGTCTTCAGACCCCGTGGCCACACGGTATACGTCCACTGAACCAAGCTGCGCGTGCACGATCCTTCGGAGACGTCGTCTCCCTCGCCCAGTGCGCCTCCGACATCCTGCGCGCCTCGATGGGCGATCCGACCCTCAGCTTCATCGCCGAGACCGCAGGGGGGCGGGCGGCGCTGCGGGAGGGGCTTTTGCAGATGCGAGAGCGCGTTGCCACCCATCGGGCGTGCATACACCTGGCGTAGTCTTTGCACGCCGTCTGTCCTGGATGGGCCACGCAGGACGCAACCGCAAGAGCCTTATCACAAGAGCTCGCCTGGAGCGGCGCGGCCCGGCCGTCGCTCGAGGTAGCGCATCACCGCGTCCGTGCAGCGCGCCCCCCGCCGGCCGTCGATCGCCCGTTGCGTGTCACCCAAGGCGCCGGCGATTTGTGCGCGATGCCTTGGCCTAGCATGCCGCAGGGCGAATGACACGTGCGCACCGAATGTTGTAAACTTATATATAACGGTTCGCGGCTCGGTTTGCTACGCCCCGATGATGTTGTTCGCTTCCCGCACTGGTCATTTAATGTATATGCATGTCTGATGTCCGGGGCCTCGCTGAACGGGGCCCGCCACGAGTATCGCCGTCGCATCATCATTCCTCGAGATGGCGGGGACAGCGGTGCTTGTCATCGGATGCGCCGAGTTCAGGGGACGCAGAACAAAAGACAGATCGCAGGCCGTTGGGCGCCGGACTGTCTACGTATGATGGTACATACTCGTATGATACGTGCGCGGCCGGGGACACAGCATCCCAACGCGGTCACGCCTTTGTCTCTCGACTGCTAGCGCCGTCCGACGCCGTGGTGGACCCCTGCGATGACGACACGGGGGTCGCGTGAGCCCCGATACGGTCCAGCGACGCACAGCACGCAGACGACGGGGGACCCACCTGCTCCTGCTCCTTGAGCGCCTTGGCCTTCACCGCGAAATAGTCCACGTGCAGCCCGCACTCCGTCTTCTCCTCCTTGCCCGCCCAGCGCCCCGCGCGCTCCCCCGCGTCCCCCGCGCCGCTCGGCGCCGTGCTGTGCCAGTCGCCGACGCTGCGGTACCCGCGGTCGAGCAGCGCGTTGCGCGGCACGCCGTGCGTGCGCACGTACCAGTCCACGAGCGGGAACGGCCACGCGAAGAGCGGGTTCAGCTTCAGGAGCCCCGTCGCGTCCACCTCGAGCGGCTGCAGCGTCGCGCGCGCGCCGCCCTGCGAGGCCCGCCGCCCGGTGATGACGGACTGCACGCCGAGGGCGTCGTACGCGCGGCGTGCGGGCTCGACCTGGGTGCGACGGCGGTCTTCGCGTGAGTGCGCGTACGCGGCCAGAGCGGGGGCGGCACGCACCTTGACCACGAAATCGTACCTCTCCTCGTCCGTCTCCCACAAGCGCTCGCCGAACTTCGCCTCGAACTCGGCGACGGTCGCGCACCCCTCGGGGGTGTACACCGCGACGGGGACGCCGTAGCGCGTCTTCACCTCCTCGACGAGCGCGTACGTCTCTGGGAAGTGGTAGAGCGTGTCGAGGAAGATGAGCGGGGGCGGGGCGGGGGTGAGCTTGGCGAGCATGTCGATCGCGACGAGGCCCGTGAGGCCGAACGCGGTCGTCTGGTGCAGCCCCGGGAGGTGGTCGAGCGCCCAGCGGAGGATCTCCTCGGGCGTGAGCGGGCGCAGGTGGGCGTTGATCGCGGCGAGGTCGGTCTCGGAGAGCGGGAGCGCGAGGGGCGTGGGCAGGTCGGGGGCGGACATGGTGGCTGGCTGCAGGGAGAGCGAGCGGGGTGTGTGGGGGGGTATTAGTTATGTGGACGTGGATGTGCGGGACATTTGTGTTTTATCGGGGGCACAGACGCGATGATTGCGCACGGATGGTACAACGCCACCGTGATCGAAAAAAGACCGGATGTGTCATGCAAAGCTGACCGAACTCGTTACAACAACACCCCCGAGGGTATCTAATTACACAGATCTACTAGCCGCAATCCATGTACGACCCGACCCAAAAATCAAAAGTCTTTCCACTCGTCCCAATCGTCCCCCTTCTTCGCCGCAGCAGGCGTCGGCTTCGACGCCGGGGCTGAAGAGTACGCCTGCGTCGCGCTGGAAGACCCCCGGGACGACGAATACTCCCCGAAGAAATCGTCCTCGTCCGCGTCCTGGTACAGCGCCGAGCTCTCCTCCTCGTGCTGGCTCGCGAGCCCGTACCCGCTCCGCGCCGGATCGCTCCCCCCGAGGCGCCCCCGCACCCCGCCGACGACGCCGCCCACCTGCCCCGCGACGTCCACCCCAAACTGGCTCTTGCTCCACTGGTTCGCAGAGCGCCCGACGTCGCCCGCGCGCCGTCCCGCCTCGGACACGTACCCGCGCACGCCCGCCTGGAACGTCGGGTCCGTCACGCGCTCGACGCCCGGCTGGATGATGTTCTCGCTCACCGCGCGCGACGCGCCCACCACCGCGGACGAGAACAGCGACCAGCCCTTGCCGAGCGCCGCGAGCGGGTTCTCCTGGATCTCCGCGAGCGACGGCGCCGCGCGCGACGAGAGCCCGTAGGCGGGGTGTTGCGCGTCGGGCGCGGGCGACGGCGTGCTGCCGAAACCCTGGTACCGCCCGCCCTGCGACGGCGGGAGGTGCTCCGGCCGCGACGCGTTGACGGACCCGAGCGACGAAAAGTAGGACTCGTTCGCGGATTTCTGGTCCATGCTGAGCGAGGCGGGGTTCGGGGACGTCGGGGCGGAGGAGAAGGAGGCGGGCGAGGGCGAGCCCGCGCGCAGGCTGTTAGTGCGGTTGGAGGTGCGCGATTTGCGGAGGCCTTGCGCGGACGAGGGCCGTCCGGGCGAGCCGACGCCACTGCCCGGAGAGGCGTAGCCCTCGGGAGGGGCTGATGGGGACCAAGGTTGGTCCCGCAAGGTTGCGTCGAGCTGAGAGGCACGCTCTAAGCATTGAGTCGGGCCGTTCGTGGACAGATCGGAACCTTATCTACCTTTTCGCGGTACTGCGTGGCGGCCCAGCAGTGATAGCGGTCGTATGAGCTCATATCTGCCTTGTAACCGCCCTGCTCGGCGGGGCTGTAGGACTCCATGAAGTCGAGGAAGGGCCCGTTCCCACCCAGCTAAATATATACGACGACGAGAGACGTAATTGAGGGCGACATGGCCGGAGCCGGCGGGTGCGCACGCACCTTCATCCGTCTGATCTGCTCGTCTTGCCATGTGTCCATGGACACAGAGCGCACGAAACTGGAGGAGGCAGCGCAAGTCGGCGGAGCGGCACCCAGAGGCGGGAGCGGGTGTGTGTGTGTGTGCTGACCTTATGTGCACGCCAAAGCCCCTGTGCGCGCCCGCGCACTGGAGGCACAGAAAAACGGCGAAGCTGGGGGGGAGAAGCGGGGCAAGGTCACAGGGGAAGCTGGGCGGTGTCTAGACTGGCCTGACCTGAGTGAGGCCCATTGGGGGTTGGGGTTGCCGCAGTCGATGCAGATTTTGTTCTTGAGATCCTCGCGCTTGATGAGGTCCTGGAGGGTGCGCCTGTGTGCGGCCTGATCTGCCATTGTCGAAGAGGCGAGGGAAGAAATGAGTCCGGGTACAGTGCGTGGTGTGCTGGCGCGGCGGCTGCCCTGGCCAAGTGTGGGAAAGTATTTCCTTGCCGGGACAGGCCGTGGACGTCATGGCGCGCTGGAGGGGTCAGAGCGGGCGAACGACAAGGCGCGGGTGTGTGCATGGAACAAAGAGTGGACGTGGTGGCCGTTTGCAGGGCTGTTGTTTCCCGACGACGAGCTCGGCGATGGGAGCAAAGGAGCGAGGCGTGGAGGAGGACCCGAGGGAGCGGGAAGCCTTACCGTCGACTTGGGCCCGAAGTCTCAGGCTGTGGCAATAGGCGGCCATTGCTTGCATTACGACCTCATCGTCGTCGTCGTCGTCGTCGTCGTCGCCGTCGCCGTCGCCACCGTCGAGCCCCTCGCCGTTGCGGCCGTCGTCGAGCCCTGTGGACTGCTGCGGTCCTCGACGAAGAGCAGAGATTAGATCGCGCTGCAGCAGATAACTCTCGCGGGCTTTGAATCGCGCCCTCGCTCAACGCCCTCGTTCCACCACCGCCTCGCTTGCCTTGCGTCGCCTCGACATTCGCAGGTCTACACGGCCATCCCTCGACGTCGCCGACGTTCTACTTGTGCGCGCAACAGCACCTTCTGTCGTCGTCGACTGCCCGACGCGTCGCAGGCCTTGCCCTTGTCCTGGGTCCGTCCAATCTACACGCCGGCTACCGTTCAGTACCGTGCTCTTTCCTCCTCGTCCGTCCCGTCGTGAGAAGCTTTCCGGCCATCCCGCTTCAGAAGTTCTCCCAGCCCCTTCATAACCCCAACCCCCCTCCTACCTCCCCGCTCCCACCCTTCCAGCACCGACCCCTCACCGTCCAGACGACATCCCCGCTTGCCCCCCACACAACACTCTAGCCATGATTCAAATGACAGACGCTCGTCGTAGAAGCACCGCCGTCACGCTTCATAGACAGACCGTGACCCTCGACTCGGACGGTCCACCAGCTTGGGGCACCTGGTTCAACAGAAAGTCAGCCCGAGATTCACCTTGTCCTTCACCGGCCGTGCGCTCACCCGCGGCAATGCAGATTCTACTCTCTGGAGATGGTCCAGCAGCCCATCAGAGCCCGAATGTGCGGCTTCGGCGACAAGGTGCGTGTCCTCCTGCTCCACCCCCGTCAGATGTGGATAGCGGGCCTGATGCCCTCCCTTGCAGGATCGACGTCCACTAGCGCCAGCTGCAGTAGCGAGAATGGTCGTCAGGAACGAAGATAACAGTCCGGTAGACGAAGAGTCAGTGATTGGCTCCCTAAGGCTTCCATGTGATCTCTGATGGATTCCGTCCACCCAGCGATGTGGATTGTTCCTTCTTTCTGGTCACGGCAGACCTGTGGTCTTCGGACGGAAAACATGAAATGAACCTAGTCCTCCACCCCACGTCTTCAGACCGCTATATTACAACACATGCCCCTAAAAGGCGACGAACGAACGCGCCCTCGACTTCGATCCATCCACCAGGTGATCACGCAAACCCGACCCCTTCGACGTCATCACCCATCACCCCAAAGTTTACCTCGAGACCCACAGTCGAGGCACAGGTAGGATCCATTCTGACCGCAGTCTTCCATCGAGCGCTGACCGGGCCACCCAGCACACCGCATTCCCTCCGTTGATCGTGCCTCTGATCCCAGGATATAGCTCACAAGGCTATCCACTCCCGACACCGCCGCCGCCGCCTCCACCGCCGCTCGTGCAAGATTCCACCGGCTTCCATTCGTCATTGTCCGCGTACTCTTCCGCGTCTGACGCCTCCAGCTGGGCCTACGGCCTCCAAGGACCGTCTTCATCGTCCTCCTATTCGCTCCCGTCCCTATCCCGCTCTTTGTCTTCCTCTCTGGTCACGGGCGTGGGCACGGGAAGCTCGTCAGGGCCGGGCACGACCGGCTCTTGGCAAACCGATGCTGACGTCGATAATCCCTATCGTACGTGGAGTGCGGACCCGCAGTATGGTACGCTCGATCCTCTGGGTCCTGCCCCCATGCCCGCGTCGGCCAGCGGTTCCGGCGTGGAATCTGCACTGCGGCAAACGGCGTCCGGGCAGTACCCGAACATCGAGACACGCACCAACACAAGCTGGAACCAGGTATCCACATCTCATACGACGGAGGCGTACATAGTCACGCCGGCCGCCGCCGAGCCACCGTCGTCGGCCAGCCTGATCGCAGGACCGCACAACCCGCCTTACGACCAGTCCATGTATGCATCCGCGTCCTACTCCCAGCGCACGCCCCGCAGCTCGCACTCCTCCTCTTCACACGCCCAGCCTCCCCCAGCTCCCTCTTCGACGATACCCCCGCTTCCGCGTCATACATATACCCGCACGCTCGTCGGCCTGTTGGCTGCGAACGCGTGCCGCCTCCTCGACGAGCACCGCAAGCCGGGAATCTTCTTCCTCTTCCAGGACCTGTCCATTCGCACCGAAGGTGAGCCCGCGCCGCACATATACTAATCTTTCGCTGCGGGTCCATCAGCCCGCGCGGTGCCGCAGGGCGGACACGAAATGACTCTGAACTAATACGCCAATCCCTCTGCTTGCGCAGGAACTTTCCGGCTGCGGCTGCGTCTCATGAACATCGGCGCGTGAGCACAACAGTTCTTTGGGCGCAGAGATACGCCTGACCCTGTCTCGACGATACTGACGAATCGCTTCTCGCCGCGCCGTGTGGTTCCGCGTTTGCTGCAGCCCGTTCGAGACTGGCTCGACCGGTTCACCGCGCGTGCACACCAACGTGTCGCCCGTGCTCGCTCAGACGTTCACGGCGCCGTTCGTCGTGTACTCTGCCAAGCGCTTCCCCGGCGTCCCCGGTGAGTCGAGCTCCCCGCGCCCAGTCGCTCTCCGTCTGTCACTTGAGCCGCACATCCCTGGCCCGCGGCGCGGCGCATCGGCGGTGGACCATCGATGATCCCACCCCCTGTGTGCGCACTCGAGGCGCCGCAGCCGAGCCGAGCCTCCGTGTCTTAATAGTGCTGGCTGCTCACTCCCCTGTCACCGCCGCAGGCACCACAGCACTATCGATCGCATTCGGAAATCAAGGCCAGAAACTGCCTCTGGTAAGTGCGGAATTCTGACGCCCCCTCCCCCTCCCTGGCCTGGCCTTCCTCCCACTTCCGCCTCGGCCGGGGGTCTCGGCGGATTCGAGTGGAGCGCTCAGATCACTGACGCCCCGCTTGGCTTCGCTAGCGGAATCGCCACGGCTCGAGCAAGAACGGTCGCCGGAGGCGACGAGGCGACTCTTCCGACGACGATTCTGACGACGGGACGTGAGGTGCGCGCGAGCGCGCGCCGCAGGACCCGTCTGCTTTTTTTTTCTTCCTTTTTTTTGTGTACGATATCATTCGCTCGCGTACTGTCTGTTGCTGTTGCTGTCGCCGTTCGCCCTTCCCGTTCGCTTTTCACGTGTCCTGTACATACAAGCCTCTGAGCACCCTCTTTCATATTAGATGGGGGTTCATCCGTCCGCCGACCCGCTCTCGTTCTCGTTCTCGGATTCGATTACACACACACTTGTGAATTAAAATACTATTAGCCGCGCGATTGTATGCTCGCCACCCCCGGTTGCTTCGAGTAGATCATATTGTCGATCTCCGCCTGCGCACTCTCCTGCGTCCTAAAGTCCCGCACCGCCCGCAGCGTCTCGGGGCACGTCTCCTGTATCATCTCTATGAGCGCATCCGCCTTGGCCGACTGGTCCTCGTCCCACTCCTCGTCCCACGACGCGGGCGCGTCGTCCGGCAGGATAGGCTGGATCAGCCGGCCCGACTCGAGGTGGTCGAGCACCATCGACAGCAGGAGCATCGTCACGCGGTGCGGGCGCCACGCCTGCCACGACGGCGAAATCTGGTGGAGGATGTGGAGCGGGTGCGCAAAGTCCCGGCCGCGGCCGCGGAGGAGCTGCGCGTGCGGCGTCGCGAGGCGCGCGGCGGCGGCGCGGCGCTCCGCGGCGAACGTGCGGTCCGCGCGCGCGGGCACGATCTCGTCCGGGCCGTCCGCCCCGGCGAACATCTCGTCGTCGAACAGGAGCGGCGTCTCGGGCGCGCGCTCGCGGTCCGCGGTGGTGTGCTGCAGCTGTTGGCGGTACGGGAGGATGATGCGCTCGACGATGCCAAAGGCGCGCAGGGGCTCGCCGGCGCGGACGAGGACGGCGACGAGGTGGTTCCAGTTGTGCGAGTCGAAGGTGAAGTGCATCGTCTTCAGCTTCTGCCACACGTCCGCGACTTCGTGGTGGAACCCCGAGGCGGAGAGCACGTCCATGTAGATCGAGAGCGGGACGCAGAGGATGCTCGCCTGGCGCTGGAGGTCCTCGCGCGGGGGCTCCGCGTTCGCGCCCGAGAAGAGGCCCTTCACCTTTGAGTAGCGCATGCCGAGCCCCACGATTTGCCCCCACACCTTGCGCGCCGAGTCGGCGTCCCGCACCTTGCGATACGAGTTGAGCAGCAGCGTCAGCATGCTCAGCGTCGGCTCTCCGCCCTGGTCGATCATGTCTTGAAACAAGGCCTCCACCTGCTCCGGACTCGATCTCCGCGCGTGGGACGACATCAGGGGCCCGTAGATGTGTTCCATTCCGGATAGCCGCGTGTTCGAGCTCACGAGCCACGCCCGGTCGTTGGGATCCGAATCCATGAGGGACCGCAAGAAGTCCTGTGCCAGCTGGAGGTTCTCCTCCGTTCCCTCATTGCTGTATCCTCGCAGGATGGCGCCGAACGTGACAGAGGTGGGCTGGATGCCCCGCACGAGCATGTCGTCGTACACTTCCTTCGCCTTTGCCTTGTGTCCGAGGCGCAGATAGCCGGCCATGATCACGGTGAGCGCGTAGGCGTTCGTCTGGAACCCCGTCTCCCAGTCTTTCGCGAGTTTCTCCAGCTCCTGGAAGATGGTGGCCGCGACGTCCATGAGACCAGAATCGCAGGCAGACTGGATGAGCAGGGTGAACGTGTGGATCGACGGGCGCGTGCCCGCGTTCTCGATCTTGCGAAAAATGCGGGAGACCGTCTCGAAGGGAGTGCCGATGAGGACGTACGCCTTGAGCAGGATGTTGAAGACGTCCATGCGCGGGCGGATCTGCCGCGTCTTCGACGAGGTCATGTAGTCGAAGGCCCTGATGACCCCCCGCCAGGACCCGACCTCTGCGTGGGCGTTCATGAGCGCGGCGATCATCTGTCGGTCCGGAACGACGCCCTCTCGAATGGCCTGCTTGTAGATCGCCTCTGCGGCCACGGCATCCCTCCGCTCCGCCAGCAACGTGATGACGGTCGTGTAGGTGATCTCGTTGGGCGCGAAGCCCGCTTCGAACATCTGTTGGAGGACCGTGCCGATCTCGTCGACCTCGCCGCGCATGGCAAAGCTGTTGAGGATGACCTCGTAGACGTACCGATCGGGACGGATGCCCGCCTTGACCATCTCCTCGAGCCAGGTGTTGATGCCGTCAAAGTCGCGACGCTGGGCGTGAGCCATAATGACGGAGGTGTAGTGGTGGACGCGTGCACGTCTCCGAGCTTCTCCTCGACCGCGCGCCTCGGCAAGTTCTTCGTAGAATAACTGGATGACCCTCGCCGTATCGCCGTGGAGAGCGTGCACATGCAGGCGCAAGGAGATGCTCGAGACCCCGACAGCGTTCCGCTCCTTGAGGATCCCAAAGTAATGCTCCGCACGGTCAACGTCGCCTTGATGGGCGAATAGGTGGAGGCCGCTCATGATGTATTCCCTGGGCTCAGCGCCGGGCTCTACAAAGGTAGACAAGGTCGAATAGAGACGATTTGCGAGCTCAAAGACTCTGTTACGAACAAGGGAAAGAACGAGCTCCAGTTGCAGCGTCAGGTTGGGCCGCAGTCCCTGTTGATGCAACTCTTCGAGCACAGCGAAAGCGTCCTCCGGACATCGTCTGACGATCAGGAAGGTTATGAGAAGCTCCCCCGCCCGTAGCCGTTCTGCCCTGTCGCCCTTGTCTCTCCGTGCAGCGACGACAGCCGCGGGAAACTCAATGTCGTCCAGGATCGAAAATGCAGTGTCGGAGAGCGACTTGAGCGCGTCGTTGACCGCCTTGCCGTAGTATCTGTACTGCGGATCGAAGATGCGCCCGCCGAGAGCTGTCCATTTTTGGCAGATGACCTCGAGAACCTTGACGGGACCCTGGGTGCGATGGATGGCCAAGAGAAGGCTCTCGTACGCCCTGCACTCGATGGCCGGGTCCTCCCCATCTCGAAGCAACTCCATTCTCGTCACACCAGAGAGCGCGGCGGGAATGTCACCCGCGAGGGCCTTGCAGCGGACCCAGAGACACTGCCTCGAAAAGGCCTCTAGCGACACTGGCTCGATGAGGGATTCTACCTCTGACAGCAGAGGCATGAGGAGCGTCGCCCACTGATTGAGCGCGTCGAGACTCCCGTCTGACGTGTAAAGGGCTTCGGCGCCTGTAGCCATGCGGTCGACGAAGGGAATGACAATTTCCGGCTTCGTGGCCAACACGCTATTGCGATCTCGGACGAGGTTGTAGGATTCCCAGGCGTCCTGCACTTCTATGGGTTTGTCTTGGTATGGACGGCCCCGGGTGAAGCGGTCGAGCAGCTCGACGGGATTTGGCGCGTCCTGGGGTCGTCGTGCGGCGCCGGCGTTGGTGGAGAAATGGTGTCGGGCCTGAGTTCGGTGAGGTGCTCTGGAAGGGAGGGTGCCGGGAGACGCGGCGAGGAGGGATGGAAGGGCGCGCAGGTTGCGACACGGGTGGGGAGAGGCTTTCGCGTGGGGGAAGACATGGCTTCCGCCTGGAATGGGATCGTTGGGACGCCTCGGTCGAGCGGGAGGAATTGTGGACGCACATTTTTTTGTAAAGAGCCATTGGGAATAGAGCAGCCAGTCTGTGTCTGGCAACGCCTTCTCCTTGCCCTTGATGCGTTTGAGACGCGTGGCGATGTCTGTCTGCAACGCGTGCATTGTGGTGCGTGTCTGAGCCTGAAGCAGCGAGGGCCTTGCGAGTGCGACCGGGTTGGAGAGGAGGGAGTTGAGAGTGAGCAGGAAAGGCTCGACCATCACCATCCAACGAGCGAACACCACACGAGGGCCGACGCTGACGACTGCGACGAACGGGGGAGGGGGTGAGCCGGACGAGTGAGCACTTGGGCGGGGGCCGTTGAGCAAGGGCCAAAGACGAACCTGAGGCACTGACCGGACTGCTGTAAATTGTCCACTCTGCGGCGCTCACGCAAACTCGACGCAAGACTGAGCGCGTCCTCGGCTAGCCCCGGCAGAGCATCCCGGCCGGCCTCGGCCCACCGTCGCCGGCCCCAGGCCGCGCAGACATCGGGAGCACAGCAGGGCGGTCCCCCATTCTCCGGTCATTACTTACAGCACTCCTACGTGCGTTTAGGCGTTTGTTCCACAAATCGGGCACCTTCATTTGACGCGCAGAACAATGGAAGAACCCCCCCGCATTCCCCCTGCCCACGAGATCCTTGTCGCATCATGCAATGGGAACCCGGAAGACATCGCGGCGCTGCGAACGCAATGCTACGACGTCCGCATAGCTGTCTTCGTCCACGAACAGGGCTTCCCGCTCGACCTCGAAATTGACGAGTGCGTATCCTGAGCAACTATTTCCGCGGCGGTCCTTGGGGGCCCCCTCATTGCCAATCCCCGTCGGCAGAATCGACGACACCGCGACTCATTTTTTGTTGCGTCTCGTGCCCTCCCTGCAACCGATCGGGACCATACGCGCGTTCAAGCCCAAGCACGCCACCTATTACAAGCTCGGCCGTCTCGCCGTCCACAAGGACCACCGCCAGCACAAGTTCGGTCGGGATCTCGTGCTCGCGCTCCACCAGTGGGTCAGAGCCGATGCCAGAGCCCATGGATCACAGGGGCACGTCGACATCGTCTGCCATTCGCAGATCCCAGTCAAGGGCTTCTACGCCAGGTGAGTTCCATTCCTTCTCACGCACACACGACTCTCGCAGATGCCCAATTCGCATTTCTATTGTCGTCCAGATTCGGTTATGCCCCTGAGGTGAGCCTACTTCCCCTGCGATCCCACATCCGTCATTTTTTCCCTGCCGAACGAATCACAGGGAGCAGAGTTTGACGAAGACGGCGCTCCACATCAGAAGTTGGTCGCCCGTTTGCCCCTATCCGATTAACGCATATGTGACATGCAATTGTTCAAATTCTATGCATAAAAGAACCATGTTGTAGGAAGAGCGCAGTGTTCTAGCGATACAGCCATAGATGATGGTAGGTATACAGATATCGTCCGAAAAACGTCGCGTCATGTACAGTCGTGCGTGAAAAGATAAGCACTGGAACGTTGAATCACTAGAAGTAGCTGGCACCCGGCTGAACCTTAATAACAAGAAGGTCGAAATATGTGTATCATAAAGTGGAGGGGGTATCGTGCATCGTAAGATGATAACGAGGAAAGAGAAAGGAACAGAGAGGAGGCACTCATCGACAAGCACATATAGAAGCCACAAGGAAGCATAACAACAAGAAATCATGAACGACGACGGTCGGCAACGTCGTCGACGAGAGAACCCTCGCTCTCGCTCTCCGAGCTGAAGACCTCCGCCTTCACAGATCGCAGTGAATTCAGCGGGATGGTCGCAGTCTGGAAAGGATTGCCCGGCAAGACGCTGAAGCTGATGCTCGTTCCGTATCCTACCGTGCCGTCTTCGTACATCTTCCGAGCCGCTTCGTACTCCAACTTCTCTTGCTCGGCCTGTGCGAGAAAGGGCTGCGATGGCCCGTGTCAGACAACGCCTCGATCTGAAAGTGAAATCGAAGGCGGCTGACCTTGCGCTCATCATCTGTCATCGAGCGCCATTTCCCGGCAGCTAGGACACTCTGCTTCGTCGTTTCCGTCTCATCACCGAATACGTCCTTGACGAGCTCGGGATCCGATCGTATCCTCTGAAGGAACATGAAGTACGCGCTCAGGGGCTTCTTCGGCGCGTTTGGATCCTTGATGTTGCCCTTCCGCGATTTCCCGGCCTTGCGCTGCGCTGCGCGGAACGTGTTCTCGCGCTTGATGTCGTCTGGAGTCAGGGAGGTCATGTACGCAGAGTACTCACGCTCCCGGATCTCCTTCATGGCCTGGGAACGCCGCTTGTAAGGCTGTGCGCCACCGAGTCATCGATATCAATCACTCGACTGCGCATGGGCGAAGGGAACACGTACCTCTTTCTCAGCATTGCTCAGTTGCGCGTATTCGACGCCCGCCTCCTTGGCGGCCTGTGCGACATTCAGTTTCCTCGTATTGGTAGCTTGGTGTCTCTGGATCCAATCGGTGAAGTACAGCTGCCACGCGGAGGGTGCCAATTTGGGAGGCTTGAGATGAGATTTCTGAGGAGCTGCAGGATGAGAAATTAAAAGTCAGCCCATTGTTCGGTGCTGAAACGGGGCGGCGAGCACTTACGCGTGTCGACCGACCGCGGTCGATCGTGGTCGGAGGGCTCGGGCGAGAGGTCCACCTTTCTCTTCCTGCGCACGGTGGCGTTCGGATCGTCGTCCAGGTCCGCCGACTCGGCACGACGACTGTAGGTGCGCGCCAGGCTGGGAGCCCGCGATTGGATGCCCGAGGGGGCACTGGAAGACTGGAAGACGTGCGCCAGAGGGTTGGGGTTCCTTCGGGTTCGTTGCCGCTGGGTCGCGTAGGCGTCTTCGAATAGGGGCGGGTGGGGCGGGTGGAGCAGGGAAGGCGGTGGGGACGCGACGGGGCGAGAGGCAGCGCCCGTGTTCCAGAGCTGGGACGCCCACGACGGCTGTGAAATCTGCGGAGGGGCGATGGACATGACGGGAGGGTCTGAGAGGGCGCCGTCCATGGATCGTGACAGCGGGTGTAGAGCGGGATGGTCCATGGGGGGCGAGAATGCCTCCGCTTTGGCCAGGTACATCGGGCTATCTTGGTAGGAGACGAATGAGGAGGCGACCTGCGCGCTACCCTCGATCGACATGGACGGGATGGTGATAGGAGCGGACGTGGATGCCAAAGAAGCAAAGTCGTCGTCGACTAGCCAGTTGGAGATATAACGACTGGGATCGTCATACTCTGACAGGGCGGACGGCATGTCAGCAAAGCCGGCGAACGTACCGGGGCTGAAGGAGGGATCGAACTCGAGCTGGCTGCAGGGGGAGGCGGGGGAGGCGGAGAAGCTGGGAGCGGTGGCGGGGGACTGGAAGCCGGACATGGCGTCCCAGGAGTAGAGGGAGCTGCTGCTGTTGTTGTTGATGATGTTGCCGTTCTGACAGTGGGCGTCGTCGATATCTAACGGACCGAAAATCATGTGATCCGAGTCGAAGGTGGGGGAGGTGCGGGAGAAGGGATCGTCGTCGAAAAGGACGAGGGGGGACGCGTCCCTCATGGAGGCGTCGTTGTTGTCGGGGAGGGAGAGGGGGGAGGGGGCGGAGGGGAAGCGAGGACGACGCTGGAGGGGGAGCATCGGGGGGAGGGGAGCGGGCGGGGGGAAGGGGAGACGCGCCTGGAGAGGCTTATATGGGAGTCGGTGATGGACAGGGCGGTGGTGGTTCAGCGGGGGGACGAGGAGGTGGTCGCTGGGGGTCCTGGCGGTGAATTTAAGAAGGAGAGCGTTGAGCGGCCTTCGAAAGGATTCCATTGCTGTACCTCGAGTGACTCGGGGTGAATCAGCGGCTGCAGAGTTCGCGAGTTTCGAAGCCGAGAGTGTCCTGCAGCGGGGCGCATAGGTGCACAGCAGCAGAGCCAGCAGGTTCTCGAGTGCCAAATCCGGATCGTTCGTCCGCGAAGCTATTTTAGACGGGGGCGCGCCAGTCCGCCGCCATCAACCGAACCGCTCCCCGGCTCGCCCGGCCCTGCACCCTCCCCCCTCCGCATCCGGCAGTTGCGTCCCCGCCCTCGGGATCCTATTGTGCATCGCCACCCGACTGGTAAGAACGCCGACATCAGCCGCGCTCGAAGGCCCCCGGCGGAATCCCCTCCAGCCTTTCATGACGCAGGACCAACTCAATGGAAGCACACGCGCGCGCACACACACACACAACACACCCTCGTAAATATTCCCCGTATTAATCAAATTTCACATCGCGACTCGCTACCGATCCCTCGACCTCCTTGTCCATCAAAGGACGACGACATACTCCGTCCCCTGGTATCGGCCATCGTTGTAAACGCTCTTTCCCGCCTGCATCCCCCCCACCCCGCACATTTCCGTGTCCCACGCGAAAAAAGAACCCCCGCAGCCGTCCCTATCAGTCAGTCGTCGTGTCCCTCATCCGAGAGACGGCGTGATATCATACCTCCCAGCCCTTCACGTCCTTCATGATCTCCTTCTCTCGCCCGAGCGCCGCCTGTTGCCGCCGGTACGCGTCGCGGTCCCCCTCGGCCAGCAGCAAGGGAATAAGATGAATCCGCGACCACGTCTGTTCCCGCTGGAGCTCTCTGCAACCACCGCCGTCTCAATCAGTCTTCCTTCCTTTTTCTGCCGAGGGCCACCTGCGCGGCGCCTCGACGATAAGAAACGAGGCAAGCGGCAGCGCGCGGCCGGATCCTGAGACCACGTTCCCCGTTGGGCGGGTGGTATCACTTGACACGTTCCACGTCCCGCTGACCCACAGAGTCGCGTCCTCAGCGTGGAGTCGGATGGACGCACCTCTTCTCGATGTTGCCCCTTCCAAGCCGATAGAAGCCATACAGGCAGACAGCCGTTACGCCGCCGAGAATGGCCAGACCACTCGGTCCGCGGAATGGAAGGTTCCGTTTATACTTGAGCGATTCAAACCCCCCCGGAGGGGGCATATCCCTAAGGGCACATAACACCGTCAGCTCGATGAGGAGAAAATGACGAATGATCACACACTGTCTGTAAGGCGTCGACACTGCAAAACAGTCAGCGTCAGCGCTGCGCAGCATACACACGCGAAGATAGCATCGTGCATCTCGGCACTGCTCGACTCACTCGCTGTCTATTATGCGGACGGTGGAGGTTACTGGCAGCAACAGTGCACACGTCTGAACGAGTCGTCGGAGCACCCCGGTGCCGGCCCTACAGCGCATCGAGTCACGTGATTCTTTGATGTTTTTCGTCGGTGGCAAATGACACCATCCGCGCTCGCCGCCATCGTATGTCGCACACTGCGGCGCCCAATTGAGACACATATCGGACTCCGAGTCATCCTCGACGGGTCGCTCATCATTCTTGTACGGTATCCTTGGATGAGATCTCATTCCCAAATGCACGGAAACGACGTTGCGTTTCTGATATTGATGCAGCACGGAAGAGAGATATTGCAATTTTCTGGATTGAGATCCTTGGATTCCACGGCGCGCAAATTTCGCGAATGCCTGGGGACCGCTGGAGATAACACAAACGACGGCCGCCCTGAGAGTGACGTTGTTGTCCCGGGCGGGCTTGACTTGTAAAAAGCATGGAGCACGTATCCAGGCCAAAAGCGGAATGCGATCATTCTCGCGGGCGTTGAGTGGCAGAAACGTGGAATAGTGCAATAATTAGATATCCCGCCTTCGTTCACACCCTTCCGTCCCTCTCCTTCTTTCGAACCACCATGTCCCGTCAGCCCTCCCCTGGTCCCTCCCATCCCTCCTCCCATCCCCCCTTCCACCCCACACAGCCCTCTGCCAGACAGAGACCCAAACCTTATGCTACCGGCATCGCCGCTGGCGCAGAAGATGCCAAATACAAGACAAAGTACAGGGAGCTCAAGAAAAAGGTCAAAGAAATAGAGGCAGTCAGTCTACCCCCACCCCCACCCCTTTCCCCTGTCGTGACGTATGTCCTTACCCCGCATCAAGGACAACGACAAATTGCTGTTCAAAATGCTTCAGGCGAAGCGCAATATATCACGCATGAAGATTGAAAGAGCGTGAGTGTCCGTCATGCTCTCTGACTCGATCCACCCTCATCTCGTGCCAGCGTCTTGTATGAACGCCTGTCAGGGCATCCATCACCTCAGAGCGCGTTCGAACGTCAAGGTGCTGTAATGCATGATGCCCAACTTCACCCCTCAGCTTCACATGTGACCCGCGGACATCGTTCCCCCCGAGAAGTTCTCGAGACACAACTGATTCCCGTCGATCCTAACAACCATGCTGCCGTTGAGTATTACAGAAATGCCGGGATACCGATTCGCATCATACAGGGTCCTGAAGGCCAACCCGTTCATGTCGCGGAAACTGTAGTCGGCCCTGCTCAAATGTCAAGGCACTCTTCCGGACATACTCCGTCGCGCGATGCTCGACAAAACAACGTCCACGCGCCATCGGCATCCTCGTCTGTGCAACACCTGGAACCACCTCACCATAGAGGACAACAGCGATCGGTGTCCCATCACAACTCGCACTCTCATTCCCCATCTGCATCTTCCCACTCGCGCTCGAGATCTCGGGGCAACCACGCTTCGCAAGTCTCTCATGCAGCCATACCTGCGTATCCACAGCAGGCTCCCCTGGAAACATTTCCTCCTAGTCATCATGACTCGCAGCCGTCTGCGCCTTCTTCGGACAGGGGAAGGTCTAGTCGGGACGAAGCACATGAGCTTGCAACTCCTCACAGCTACGCGCATGTCCAATCGCCGCCGATGGCTCCGGGTCAAATCTCGCCAACCGCCAAAGGAAGCTCTCGCATCCACAATCATCAGCGCATGGGTCCCGGAACAAACATCAACAATATCGGTCAGCCGGAACGCGAGCGTGATCGCGACGTTCGTGACAGGGAACGCGAAATCGAATGGGAGCAAGAGAGATCGCAAAGGACCAGGGAGATGGAGGGTGTCAGCGGACCAGGCTCGGTCGCACCTTCACGCGTCCCCTCTCCACCCTTCGGAGCGCGATATCGGCCTGCCGGAGACGCATATGCGGAGGAGCGTGATCGTCCTTCACGTATGTACGAACCTCGTGGGCCTCATGATAGCGCAGTTCAACGCGGCGCATCACGTTCTGCAACACCTAGATCCCGCTCCGGGTCTATCGTGCCCCGCGGCTCCGTCGAGGATCCCTCCCGCCCAAGCTCGCGCTCGCAATATTATCCACGCGAGTACGAACAGAGGCCTCGGCCGTCGGTTTCGCATCTCGTTCACCCGCCCGACGTGGACACGGACATGGCTGCGGAAGATGCCCGACACAGTCGGCCGGATTCCAGCGGGAGAATATCAGACGTGTACACAAATTCGGGTTCGAGGAAGCGCTCGAGAAGTGACGTGGAAGGAGACCTAGAGATGGATGACGGGTCTCCGCGGCGCCCAGAAGCCACGGCCGGGGCCGGGGCTGAGTGAGGATGCTGAACTTTCGTTGGTTCGTACTTAGCTCTTTGGACTCGTCTTGCACAGGCCTTGATGTACAACGCGGGGGGCAGGGCGATTGTGGTGATTTCTTGTCAGCATCTTGAACGCGTGTATGTGTACATGTTTTCTGCATCTTTAGTCAAGCCGTGGTGTCATTCGCTGTGGAGCTATCTTCGTCGGATTGCTACGGCTGCAGTGTGGTCTGATGATCACGCCCCCATATAGTTTTGCAACGATGTGCGCAACGAGGCTCGATGATGCGCAAATCGATCTACTATATCAACGGGGGATGTCCGAAGGCCCAGGTACCAGCACTTGATGCGATCCGTTTGGCTGGCGTCCAAGGACTGGTAGGCACGTACTAAAAGCTCAGAAGCGGCTTCCGCATATCGTTGGACTCCGCGCATCCCTTCGTCCGTGGACGCTCGGACCTCCAGCTTCGCCAGTCGCCATGGATTTGGAGTTTTTTTACGCGTCTCTGTCATTTGCGAGGCGATCCTGCACGGTACGGGATCGTCGCCGATCTCGCATGTTGCGTTTCAACATTTGGACTGATGGCCGCTGGGATCGACATTGCGTGCTTACACCGTCCGGGTTTCGAGCCGCCGCGTATTCGTCGATGCGGGCAGGCCGCTTGGCTGTGAGGTGCTCGCACGGGAATCGCTGCTGAGGGCGATGCGGCCTGCGCGCGCGGACGTTCGAGGTGAAACTCCTCCGTCCGTACGTGGATCGTCACGCATATCATCTCTGCCATCCACATGCATGTCTGGCGAGTGGCCCTTTCCAACGGCGAGGCAGGTTCATTCTATAATCTGCAGATTTACACGTCGTTGGAGCTCGACGTCTAATGAGATGACCTGTCAGATTCCATCGTTCTGTGCCAGGCGTGTGTACGGTCACGGCTACTAGTCTCCGTGGCAGACCTTGCGCAGAAGACGGTCGGTCTGGTCTGGGGCATTGCCTTCCCGTTGGACGTATCACCTGTGACCACCAGCAAGAGGCTCATTATGGGATGTATGTATGTGTCTGCGGAATTGTGTGATCCGCTCCTGCTCCCAGTCTCACCTGTATCGGAGCACAGCAGTCGAGTCCTCCCAACATACGAAGACGGTTCATCAGACTCCTGATGCTGCGTCTCCCTGGAGATAATCCTCGACGGCTCCACTCGGGCTATCAATGTCTGGGTCCATGTAATTAACTCTTTGCTTTGTTCGTATTCATTAATGCGTGTATGTCAGAGGCGGTGTGATCAAGTGATCAAGACAGCTGCTCCCAGTTCACGATGGCGACAACGAAACGGTGTCATCATGAGCGTCCGTATGGAATTGGGATTTCCTCCCTTGCTTTAGATTACTGACGTGCTTCGCAAGTGGACACATGTGTCCGATGAAACTTCCGTATTGTTTGTTGATCTCTACTCCACGAGAACCTGCTCATCGTCGACATGACATAACAACTAACGGTTGGCCAATCGAGCTTTGCCGCAAATTCAATTCGTGTGCACACTTTGAGGCATCTCGTGTCTGTCAGTAAGGAATTTACGTGACCGTCATCATCGTCTTCCTCGCCCTCGGGGTGACGTCGAGAGACAGAACCGGCGATATCTCCCGTGACAGCACACTGAACTCCCCGTTGCGTACATATACGTCCCAGTCATGCTATGTATACTGTCACCTTGCGGCGCGACCTAGGCTCCGTCATCTACGTCAAGTGGGAAATCCAGGGTGACCATAGAGGGGGCAGGCAGAGTGCTTAACTGGATTGACTTCCACGGCAGTGGATCTGACCTATGACGCACGTACCCTCCTAGGCATCAAGAAGCCTTGACATACTCTGTTCTTTTCATCTCGACGGCTCTGTCCCATAGGAGCCATGGACTAAATGAAAGTTTCGTGACGTCTTCGAGCAGATAATTTGACCATGGGCTGAAGGGAGGCCTATCTCCGCATGGGGAAGATCGCTATCTTTGTTTGTCAAGGATCGAACAAATGCGGTGCTCTCCAGTATATTAAGAACAGACCGTGCATCCAGCCATTCTGAGGATGGTCTATGTCCGCCCTCTGACCAAGTCCGTGTTGCGTCTCATGCGATCAAGGCCGGGTCGAGCATCCGATATGAGAATCTTCTCCGATGGGCATATTGGCACAGCGAGCGAGCGAGCGATCGCAGTCGTGACACTCGATGTCGAACTTGTCAGCGAACTGTAGCGCTCTGTAACGGACACTCTGGATCGCATATTGACGCCATCACAAGCACGATCGACGGCGAAACATATGATGAATGGAAGCGACTCCGGCGCAAGAGGTACCCTGGGCGCCCGGCGAGAATGCAGAGCATGTGCCCTAATCAAGCCCGTGATGCTTGCCAGGAGGTAGGCTCGGTGGAGAGTGCGGGTAGGGAGTGGGCCAGGAGGGATACCCATCTCACAAACAAAGGACGCGTGTCAATGCCTCTCCACATGCAGGAATCTGTCATCGGCGACACCCGGGAGCTTATGGATAACACTCGCACCGGAGGTCAAAACAGGTCAAACGATCGTTCGAACGCCTCGTCTGGGCTTTCGAGACCACCACCTCTTACATCGATCTAGGAGGCGGGACGCGCAAGGGGTTCCACCGCCGTGGGTCCCTGGGCTCTCCTAGAGGTCGAGGTTTAGTTCGAACCCTTTGGGATTAGCAGCTGGGGCTTGTGGCGTTCGGAGTACAGATAACTCTGACCAGGTACCTTGAAAGACGAAGACCGAGCCCCTGATAGGGGCTTGATAACGCCTTGGTCAGAAGGAGGGACGGCAAGAAGACCCGTATTAGATAGGCTACAAACCTAAAACAACCCGGGAGGACGAACCACGACACCTGCCAAATCGGGAGCACAGCTTTGTTCTCAGCTCTTAACCGCTTGCTCGGAAGCAGATTTTGACGTTGAAACATACGCAGAGCGTTCACGGCTGAGGGTCAGGACTATCCTGCGGCGTTTGCTCCAAGACCAGTGGAAACATAGCCGCAAATTTGGAAATTTATCACAAATGGCAAGTTAGATTGCGCATAGTGCTCGAAAGGTAGGACACGTCAGCGTGCATATGATAATCTGCCATGTACTGCGTACAGGCTCTCACCGTTTGCGCCGCCGCCCAATTCTATGCCGTACCCTATGAACTGCGGAAAGCGGTCCTTCCAAAACAAGAGTCGAAGTTGATGGACCTTCTTAGACTGCTATGAATACAGAAGCAATCGGTGTGAAAGTGTGCTCCACAGTGAAAAGTCGTATAGCCTTTGCAGTGGGAGTCTACGTGAATCATGACACGACGGCAAGCACAAAAGGGACTCCGCGGATGTGTCATGCTTCAGTGGATGCAAGAAGGCCTGTAGTCCACTCATACATACCCAGAAATACTGCACCGCCTGCAGAGATCCACATTGTTCGTGGAACAGCTCCTGCAAACAGTGCCCGGAGACCTTCAGCGGCGTATAGCTGTCGAATTCGTGTCAAAGGAGAGGGATACGACGGGTGGGATGGATCCTAATGACAGACTGTCAGTACAATAACAAGCTAAGCGCCGTGTGCTTGAGTGATCTGGCGCTTACTCGAAGATCGAGCATTACTCGAGTTTTGAGAACATCAAGTGGAGTAGTCAAAGCCGCCGCAATGCCGCCTGCTGCGCTCCCACAGAGCGCAGCCTCATATGCATGTAGGGATGCAGGCTTATCGTAGAGTAAGCGAGAAAGACGACTCTTGAACAGCTCATACAGCGGAAATTGCAGAGACGTAAATGGAATCTAGTAGTCAAAAGTCATTACCTGATGGATGGGCTTTGAAATCATTTGAACGCTGTGACGACTCCTACCTCGCGCATCACGGTAATACCGAAGCCTCTATAGAAACCTTTTAAACCCTCCGTTCTCCATAATAGTCTAGCGGCGGCAAGCGAGGAGTCGGCAAGAGCACCATATGTCGAAGTTTGTGATCGTGTCTTGATGACTTCCGTTGGAACGCGGATCAGGCAGGCCGTCTGCGGTGGCCGAGAGACGATGAGTAATTCGCATGTGAAGGAGACGTGATTTGCATCGCAGACATAGGGACGCACAATTTCACCCACAGATGCAGAAATCATATGGTTCACAGGAGCCAGGTGCTCTGGGATAGGAAGTGTGCGCTTCAGGGTATCATAGGTGCAAAAGAATGCGGCAGCTGGACGCGAAGGCCGTATGAGCCGTGTCAGCAGAGTAGCCGCTCGAGGAAGTGCGACACGCCATCGAAGCTATATCTCACCGCCAGGAGCACTTCCTACAATCACACTACCCACGCCTCTGTATATTCCATTGAATCCACCAGCTTTTACAAATCCCTGAGCAGACTGCAGGCGAGTCTTGACAGAGTCTATAGGGTAGAATAGAAGATCCACAGATGTACCTGCAAGGCCTCCAGCCTATCAGATACACGATGTGAGAGATGACGTTCTTATTTGCTACGAAGATGGTGAAGACACTGCTCACAATGAGAGACTGGGTAAAAGTCGGTGATGTTTGACTCATATTCTTGATACCAAGATTGGAAGGCGTAAGCAAGCGAAGGTGTTCTCGACAGTTGCTACGTACCTGCAAGGACTCTACCGAGACCTGCTCCTACTCCGTATTCCGCTAGAGTCGTCCGTCGAGGAAACTTGAAGCGCGCAGCCTGACGCAGACGCGGAATCACGAGTCGGTCACCTGATCGCATTTTCGTCATCTTCAGTGAGCTCCTTGGCCGACGGGCAGCGCACAAGCCTCGTTCACTCTGTAAAATCAAAATCGTTAAAGCTCACCTATCATCCGGTCGGATAGGATTCGACCAACCCATGTCTCTCGTGCGCGTGATCATTCATTCAGGTTGAAAGGAAACCATGCTAGCTCATTTCTCCGAATATCTCTTCTTCTATTTATTACTGATGCCTAATACAGGTAACCCACGATCCCAATCTCAGGTTGTCTGAGGGCCTTTCAGTCAGGCAAAAGGTGTAAGGCTTCGTTCTTCACAAGTTGCCTTTATACGCATGGCAGCTTCACCGATATTTGCGGCCGCAGGCAAGCTCAGTTTGTTCCTACTTGCTTATGGTCCAGTGTCCCTAGCCAGGCATGCTTACTATTTTTACATACATCTTTAAGGAAGGATACTTATCTCCTGCCCAACCTCTCCGGCTTGTCGAAGAGGCCGATCATCAACTTTCGAACTCGAACATCCCCTTGACCTGTCACTCCCCACTCAGTCTATCCCGAACATGAGCTGTGACCTGGATTACAATTCTAAATCAGATACTGACTCTCAATTTGAGCATCCCCGAATGCCGACTATCCTTGGCAAGGGGATTTCCTTTCCTGCCGTCATTTTCGAGCCAAGCTCGTACAATCTGTCAATATGACTTCACACTACGAGATCAGGATGTATCATCACAGAGCGCATGGAGCCTACCATAAGTGCAACTTTCTGAATCGAGTATCTCTGATACAACCTCCCTTACAGGACCCGGTCTTTGGAGACCTCATCATGGCCCCTCTATGTCCCTCGGCCGAACCCTTCATCGTGCGTTCGGGTTTCAATGAATGCCGCAAGATTTTCCGACCATAGCAAGGCAGACCGAGGCCGAGCACCCCTCCTTCCTTCGTGCTGTCAAGATTGGGCCTGCGACAACAATTTCAAAATTACATCCAGCATAACACTTGCTTAGCGCGAGGAATTGCGTGGTATCATCCTCAGGCATCCCATCCTATATCCCGTCTGTCCGCGTCAACGGCGGAATCTTGTAACCGAACGTTTGCCACAAAGCCCGCGGTGTACAAATATCTGATGGTCTGATGGAATGCAATCGAACGCAGCCTAGTCACTGCACCGCCCACCGTAGTCTAGAGACCGTGATTTCTGTACGCGTTTATCGACGTTTTTCCGAGCGAGGCATTCGAATATTGTCTGTTTCTTCTAGTCTGCGTCGGTACAGTCTTTGACCGTAGATAGCCTCTTGTTCTATGCTGCACCTGGGGAATGAACAGAACGACTTGTCAAACCGGTTCTTGAGGGTCGCATAGGGGCTTGATCTGATGCACGTTGGAGATACGCCGAAGAACCCGAGGAACACATAGTAAGAATGCTGGGACGGTCCGCGCCGGGTCAAGAAGTCCTCAGAGAGACCCCTCGAGCGGAGCCTGGCCAAACGACTACACTTTCCGTATTAGGGTCTGCTGAGTCCTCGAGTAGAGGCGGCGACTTGGATCTGCCCCACATCCGAATATATTTTGTGGGTCGCCATTCACTTCCGCAACCTAAATAAGTGGAACGACGCACTTATGGTTCCTCGCTGCGTTGAGATCCCCGAATGAGTGTATGATCTCATCCATATCGAGTCCAACCCTATTGCGATCGTGTTTCCAGATCGTCATTTTTGATTTTGTCAAGGATCAAATCGCGAACATAATGAGGGCCTCATGAAATATTCTGACCGACTACACTTCCGAATTCAAAAGGTTCAATATGCAACCTTAATGTACCCAGGCTGGCCTTTGCAAATCGATGGTTCATCGCTATAGGCCTTTTCTCCGACCCACCCAGGTAGAGTCAGGTAGGCACCTGTAGGCACTCAGTAAAATTCACAGATATGAAATGCGTAAGGGAGTCGATTTCAAGTAAAGGAAGACTTGAGGGGATGACGGGATGACGTCGTCGAAGGATTTACACTTTACGTGGAAGCGCAGCGCGCAAGGCCATCAACTTTTTTGCTACTCCGAAAGTTCTTTGCCAACAGTGGGTCGATGGTTGTCCAGTGAAGCGCTCTTGAATCAGTGAGAAGAGACAAGACGTCATACCCAGATTTGCTTTACTACTTTGATGTTCTTCGGGAACATCCTTCGGCGCTTTGTCTCCCCTTAACCATGAAACACAGAAGTAGTGGCGGAAGTCAGGTTGTGTGTTTTCTAGTGGGGCTGACCTTCGGGTTTCCTTGACTATGAAACGCAGAAGGGTTACTTCAGGATGCTTACTTCGACGAAGAAAAATAAGAAGCGTAATCGTTTGACAGTTCGAAGACGCAGATCATTCCCTCCGAACTATTCCGACCAGTGCTTCTGCATTCTCGAAGGGGTGGCAAGAGGGTGAAGAGAATAGAATTGGCTGAGCGTGTATGAAAGCTGCATTGCTCAAAAGAGTAACAAAGCTTAGCCACCTGCTAATTCAGGATGATGCATGAACGCATCATCGGTAGACATGGTCGGCTTTATTGTTGTTGTAAGCGCGGTTTTTTTCAGCGGTCTAGATTAGACGTACCATATAGGTTGGCCGCAATTTCAGCTTCCGCCCTGTCGCCATTCGCAAGCAGCTTCTCCTTGTTGTAGAGAAGTTCTTCGCGCGTCTCGGTAGAAAATTCCTGGTTTTGAGCTAGAAAACCGCAAGCACTGTGATCAGACCACCTCAACAGTACGTTCGAACACAACGGGAAGCCTACTTTCAACGATAGCATCAACCGGGCACGCTTCCTGGCAGAATCCACAGTAGATGCACTTGGTCATGTCGATATCTAGATATGTGTTCGCTGAGCCTTGAACAGAAGGGGAAACCCCGATTTACAGACCGTATTTCGTGGTTCGTCTTGAACCATCCAACCGGGTTTCACTCTCAATAGTGATGGCCTGTGCGGGACAGATCGCTTCGCAGAGCTTGCATGCTGTTGATGATTGTATGAAAAATTGTGTGTACGGCAGAGGCCAAATACTCACCAATGCAGCGCTCCTCGCCGCTTGGATACCTTCGCAATGCGTGCTCACCACGGAAGCGGGGGGAAAGCGGGCCCTTCTCGTACGGGTACATGATGGTGTATGGTGGTCTGAAGAATTGCTCAAGGACCAGCCACATGCCTAGTCAGAATACATGATGAACTACGCGTAGGTAGTTAGATGGTGGAAGGCCGACGAACCCCTTACGATCTCTGTGAAGAAGAACAAGTGTGCAGCCTTGTCCAAAGCGCCCGGTCCACCTTTGTACGGGTTCACATCGAGACCTGAGGATACTCCCGATTTAAGTGACGGAGATTTGATGGGCCCACTGGACAGGTGGTCATGGTGGTGAGCAGGCTCAGCGTGTTGAAGGCGAGGTGTGGTTGAGAGGAGACGAAAAGCAACGAGAGAAAGGGGGGTGGTAGAAGGAAGGCGAGAGGCAGAGAATCGGGCTGAAAGCCCTAGAGCGGTGCGGGCGCGAACAAGAGACATGGCGGTCGACGAGGACGATGGCGAAGCACTCTTTGTGACGAAAGCTACTGACGTGACGCCTCCAGCCAATCACATCGTTACCATATCCCAGATCTCCCGGCCGGGCCGACCCGACAGCTCGCAATTCCATCTTCGCCATGTCTTCAGTTAAAAAGTCAAAGGCACCCGCACCACAGCTGAGCGATCAAGGTACTCAGTATTACGCCCAACTTGTCTTTTTCTCTCATTGACCCCTCAGAGGTCCAACAAACCTACTCTCGAGTCCAGAATGAGCTCCAAGGCATAGCTGCCAAGATAGGCGAGCTCGAGCAGGAGGCTGAAGAACATGTGTGGGTTTCAGGCGTTTAAATCTTCAAGCATTGTGACTGATACGACAGGCTTTTCAGGCTGGTCTTATCCACACTGAATGAAGCTCTTTCTGAAGAGCCTGATCGGAAGTGTTTCCGCCTCATAGGTGGCGTCCTGGTAGAACGGACTGTAAAGGACGTTGTTCCTGCGCTCCAGACGAATCGGGATGGGGTACGTGCCTCTTTTGTATGTTCCTATACTGAATGACATCGCTCAGATTGCCGATGATCAGATCCGCAAAGTTATAGCCAGTTTGGCAGAGCAGTACAAGTCGAAAGAAGAGGACTTCGACAGATTCAAGCAAGAGTACAATATTCGACCTGTTGCGAAGGTCTAATTTTTCATGCACATTGCACACTGAATGTTTCGCTGTCTTCCATGTATTAACACGGGGGCCTTGGTGAGAGCTCGTGAGCAGACTTTTGATCTTTCGTATCCGACCATCGAACGGTATGAGCATATCTCAGTACACGACCACATCTGTCAGACGCGTTGAGATCATAGTTTCAATATGATGTAGGCCTGTCGAGCAAAACAAAAAAACCAGGCTGCATAGAAGTTCGTGATGAGGAATACATAAGCAAGGCCCGGCAGCATCCTAGCAAGTCGAATCAGCACGATCCACTGTCCTGCTATAGCGCCAACCCCTGAGTCACTGTTGGTCCCCTCCATCATCCAACTTGTATTCAATCACCCTACCTCTCTCGACAGTACAAAAGAAATGGCCCTGACACTGGAATCACTCCCCGTTGAGCTCATAACAGCAATAATGGAAGAACTAGACGTGGAGTCGCTGGTGATGGTATCCTATCTTTCACACCGTCTTCACACTATAGCCTCCGACCCTTCATTGAACCCATGGAGAGTCCCAATCATTCGGAATCTTACCTCTGGAACATACGAGGAATGCATGAAACATCTGAGTGTCCGATCGACTGTACCTAGGCAAAATTGGATAGAAATTCTCAGCATTGCCCGTCCTGCCTTCTTGTTGTTCGAAGCGACACTACCCAACTTAAAAGAGGATGTTTGGAAAGAGTGCTTCAAACGGAGGTATGTGTCCAGCTAAAGTTGTGTCTTGCTCCTCATCGTTCGCGTGGAGGTTTCTTCCTGGCTGGCAGAAATGGAAGAGAGATTCGAGTTGGAGAGAAGTGTATAAAAGGCGAGTTTACTCTTAACATGCTTTCTGGGATCACCTAGCTTACAATTCAATCGAAACAGGGCTCTGATTAGGGTTTGGCATCGTAGCCAGACTACTTGTACCACTGACGAGGCTTGGACGACGTGAGCTTCTTTTCGACAGATATCGTTGCATATCTCATCTGGTATTGGGGTAGTTATATTGTTTTGAATCGCAATGGATCTGCGAACGAACTGGCAGTTTCTTCACGAAATTTCAATCCTCTTACTGTGTTTCATGACATGAAGTAAGTGACTTTTCATCTGCTCGAGGTAATGCTCAACCACCCTTTTTAGACTACAGTGTAACCTTGCTCATCTTCAAACACACGTTAGAGTGCGGTTTTAGCTCTCTAAGCAAATGCTTTAGACCTGACAATCTCCTTAGCTTGTCGTCCAACTTGCGGACGTACGAATTATTGCCTTGGGTGTCCTCAATCGCCCTCGAGGAACCTTCACTGTCAACCACAATGCTCGACTATTCCTGCATCCTCCGGGTATAGAGATCACGGAGCCGGTCGACGACGAAACCAGGGATGATTCGCCAGGCAGACGTTTATCAATTAGTAGCCATGCTGGCACCATACACAGCGTGTCGAGTGATCCGGCCTCACCCAGTACCCAGTGCCTATCCTTCTGTTCCGTGCATTCCTCTGAATTTTGTTTTGCCCAGCATCGCCAGTGTTCCATGGCCAGCCGAGGCATGAACGCCTAACTCACCCGATGCCCTCGCCGTCACACGCAAACTATCCTCTACACACTCCCAGCGGCGAAGATAAACGCTGGATCGGATCGGGAGCCCTCGAGGAAGGCGGCCAACTCTGGGTTGGGCCTCTAATGTTAGTCTACTACCACTCCGGACTTGGAGCTTTCTCAACCGTATCCTTCTTCAGGCTGACAGCGCAAATAACCGGTCCCCAGACGAACACACATTGGGCTGACGGACCTCAATTTCAAGATCTGGACTTGGTCCTTGGTTCTGGGCGTAGTCAATATTCATCCTTTACCTGGGCCGACCTCGCAGCGGTCGCTCCTTGGATGGATGAGCGAATCACAAAGAAGATTGATGGTCCCGGGCTAGGGAATCAATAATTCCGAGCATCTTCTCCACTCGCTCATCTGGTTCTCTTAGCCACGCGATACATCTGTAACCCTTCGACCCGACAGCCTAGGGGTGGGATGCTTTTTTCTTTCTTATCTCTATTATGCGCAATGACGAGGCATCTTTCGGGGTTCACTCCGTTGCTATTGCCTGATGAGCACAGGTTCCAGAGTAGCATCCGATCGGCTGCTGCTGCTGGACACAAAAGAGTTATGGGACATCTTGAACCACTTCTTTACCCCTAGCTTTCTGATGAAGAAAAGAAGCAGCCTCAACGCGCCAATCAAAGATAACTTAAGACGCACATACTATCATGCATCATGTACTAAGCTGCCCACGCGAACCGCCGCCAGCGAAAGCATACTCACTCCTTTACTCTTGCGCCTGATAACAAGCAACAGTCAATTAAATTGGAAATTCTTCAAGGACGGGGCCGGGCCGAATACTGGACTCTACCTTGTGATCAACTGTTTTATTCTCAAGGTAAGAATCCTCTACGGGGCATGCGAAATGTCTCACTTTCATTATCGCAGACCCAGACTCTGGCTTTTCAACGTCGAGAACCTTGTTCATTCTGTATAGCTCGCTGCATGTCAATTGTTTGGCGCCCGTCGTTGCATCAAGATGAGCCAATCGAATCACACTCCGCCTACCACTCGCAAGACAATAAAGATTACCTGACGCCGAGAGTTGCGTCCGGCCCTCGATCTCCATATAAGTGCTTCAGTAACACCAAACTGCCCCCACATCTCTCCTCCTCTTTTTAAGTGTCGTTTCTGGATTTAAGCGACTTTAATTCTGTGACGACCACGGCAGTGCAGCGCATTGTCAAGTTCTAATTTAAGAGCCTCAGTTTCATTACGTCCCCCACACGATCTACGCGCACACTATGTCTGTGAGTCGTTGAGCGTGTTTACCCGCAATATGATAGCTGACTGCTCCGTTCAGCATTGTTGTTCCATTTGCCAAAGGTCTTTCACGCGCAAGGGTGACAGAAACCGTCATGAAATCATTCATGTAAATAAGAAGTAAGTCTTGACGAAGTTACCCATATGCCTGCTGTAGCTGTTTTCAGGCCATTCCAATGTGAATACTGTTCCAAGACATTCGCGCAGAGGTCGGCTCTCAACACGCACCTTAATACCCAGTGAGTGCCACCTTTTCCCTTCTGTTGCAGAGACCCCATTCAATATCCACACTAACCATTGCCACAGCACTAGAAACAGGCCCCACGTATGCAAGATCAGTGGTTGCAAAGCTTCTTTCGGTGATCCTTCGTCTTGTGCGCGTCATCGTAAGGAGAGGCACAACACAACCCCACCGTTCGTATGTCCGGTGGCTGATTGCAAGACGAAGTATTAGGTCTGCTCTTCACAAGCTTAGCGCCGATCTGACTGGGTCTTATCAGGATCAAGCGGAAGTCTACTTTCAAGAAGCACCTTGAGAAAAAGCATGATTACGATACGAGCGCTATGTTCCCCTGCTCGAGTCGTGTGATTGTACAGCAAGTAGTGCTGGAAGACTCGTCGTTGCTCACTATTGATGGCGAGGAGCCTTCAAACCCTGCTGAACCTACATTGCTCTTGAATATACGTGCGTCATGCCTCTCGCCCCTTAGTTGTCGTTCGAAAGCTGACCTTGTGGCGTGTACACCGATAGCTCTACCGGGGCCATCAAGCACCCTACTCTATGAGTACGATACCCCGCCTCATGAGATCATCTTCTCATCCGAGTATAATTTTGGCCTCAATTTCGCCGAAGTAAAGCAGTCATTGCCCTTTTTCTCGCCCCCCTACTTATCAGCATCGCCTGCCTCCTCCTCATCGTGGTCGTCGTCGTCACCATCGCCATGGTCGACACCGGAACCTGTGACGCCACCCGAGCTTCTGTCTTCCCTTGAGCACGGGATGCCCATGCAGCATATGCCACTTTTAGACGAGCTCTGGCCAGGATTTGGCGGTCAGTTGTGGCCTGAGATCTGAACCATATCTATAGCTAGTAGTTTCACGGATTTACTCGGTTAGCTCGCTGGACGAGTCAGATTGGACATGACTGTATTTTCCTCTCTTCATGACACTTCTGTATAATAGTTATGTAGTATGCTGAGTGTTCGTTCGCACTGATGGCGGAAGTACGATATTCAGTTGACGATCCCTTGATCGGCTGCCGTGGCAGTGAGTGCTCTAGCCTCTCGGTAGAATTTCTGTGGAAGATTGCCTGGTAAGCGGGGTGGGCCACTGATGGACTGTCAAGGATTCTGTGTAACGTCAAGCGGGTGGCCAAGCGTGAGAACAATTACATAAGGGCTGTCGCGGGGGTCCGAGGACGACGCGCCGTTGAGTGCAAACTGCTTCAGGTCGATTCACTTAGTCCACTCCCCGCTCGACCTTTGCCCGCCCCTCCTGCTCGTCCGCAATCTCATCTCTCCCATTCATCCCGCAACCCTTCTTCGGGTGCACGGGAAAGGCATACGCCGTGCTTTCTCTTCTACTTCCACCCATCTCAAAATGCTCGCTTCGCCACTCTACCCCACCCCCATCTCCTCTCAGCAGCCGTCGGAGGAGGCAACTCAATACCGACCTGCTGAGAACATAGAAGCATTCAACAAACTCCTTGCCCCACGTGTAGAATTTATTGAAGGCTCGTCCTCTGGTACACTGGCGTTCGCAGAGGGGAGGTACGAGCCCATCAATGGCTCTCCGAAGCCTCGGGGGCGTGAGGTATGTCTGAGATGTTCTTTTCATGCTTATACCTGCCTCACACTTGTCAGCAGGAACAAGAGTCGCCAGAGGCCGCGTCGCAAACGCGTGCCAAATCCCCGAAGCCCAATGGCAACTCCCTTCCCCTCTTCACCGTGCCTCTCGACACATCCTGGCCAAGGGGTGCAAGCATTGGTGCTGGACTTAACAACACGGGGAACACATGCTTTCTGAACAGCGCTCTCCAATGTCTTCTTCATACGCCGCCCCTTCTGCACGCCTTGATCGCTCACAAAAAAGAACACTGTTTGTCCCAGCTCATTTTCTCTCGTTCTCTGTCTCATGAGATATTTTAGGCCGTGTCAAAGGCTTCTGCATGATATGTGCTCTGCGCTACGTTATGACAGAAGCACATACCGGCAAGAAGCGTTCATTTACTCCATTTTCTGTGACGAGCAGACTCCAAAGTACATCCCCTTTTTAGATTGACACAAAAATCAACCCACTTACCCCTTCTGATAGCCATCGCGCAACATATGCGTCGTGGTAGACAAGAGGATTCTCATGAATTCCTTCGTTATGCGATAGATGCCCTCCAAAAGTCTTGTTTGGCAGGTTATCCTTCGTAAGTACTGGACATCGATTATTTGCGTACTCAATTCTCACATGAGCACAGGAAAATTGACCCCAAGCAGGCAGAGACGACCTGGGTGCATAATATTTTTGGTGGGAAACTACGATCTCGGGTAACTTGCCGCGACTGTGCATACAACAGCGATACCTTTGACAGCATGCTGGACCTCAGTGTTGACATCTACGGCCTTGGATCTCTACGGGATGCTTTGCGTAAATTTGTGGCAGTGGACTATCTCAAAGGCTCAGACAAGTACAAATGCGAAAAGTGCGTTATGTATAGCATCTACTTTGGACTAATACTCAGGTCTTTCCCTAGGTGTAAGCGGCACGTGGTCGCTGAAAAGCATTTCACTATACACGAAGCGCCTGTCGCGCTCACTGTTCACCTCAAGCGTTTCTCGCCCCTCGGTCGAAAGATTGGACATGCTATCCGATACGATGAACGCATTTCCCTCGCTCCATTCATGAGCGACGGCCAGTTCGGGCCTTCGTATTCTCTATACGGGGTCATCTCCCACGCCGGAGGAGGGCCTAACTCGGGTCATTATTTTGCACACGTCAAGGCCGCCAACGGGCAGTGGTATGAGATGAACGACGATTCGGTGACGAGACACGGCGGCGCACCGACGAGTCTGAAGAATGCATATATCTTATTTTACTTGCAGGACAAGGGTCAAGCGCTGGAAGCTGCGGTTATGAGAGAGACTCCTCGGATCAACGCGATACGGAACGGACTTGTGGCAGGCATGCGGAAGAGAAAGATTGTGGAGAGTGAGGATGAGGATGAGGATGAGGCCAAAGGCAAGAAGAAACAGACACATCCCTTCATCGGCCCCGTTCGGCCAACGTCCCCCATCATCCGAGACCCACAGGCGGAGGCTTTGAAGCGGAAAATAGATGCTGCTGGCAGAACGGAGCCAGCGAGCAAGAAATCATCCAGTTTAGTCAGACCATCGACCGCGCTCCAAAATCTTGTCCAATATGATGATACCGACGAAGCCGACGGCAAGCAAGATGACGATGTTGTTGGGGACGACGACAAAGAGGATTTGGGCGAGAGAGTATCAGATTTGAGGGACGAACAGAAGGAGGTGGCAGTTTCGTCGACACAGGGCGCCACTCAATCATCTCCGCCTGCTCCGCCTAACTCTTCGCCTTTGTCATCGTCGTCAGCCTCAATTCCTCCAGAGAGTTTCTACGGACAGCCTACAACCAATGAGAAGAAGCGAAAGTCCCATCATCTAGATGAGGGTGCTGACACGCCACGTTCTGCGCCAAGGACATCACTGTCTGGACGGCCTGCTGGTGTTAATCCATGGGCTGTTTTCGGTAGCAAGATTAAGCACCCCACAAAGCTGTACGGTCGAAAGAAGAGAATGATAATGTAGATCCTACATTCTATCTATTGGTTTGCGGCCATGTTTTCATCCATTGCACTTCTAAATGCTTCGATACAAGAGTGTTTTGTTATTCGTTGTCGAGTTTATTAGATTTCAACGTTGAACATTACTTCATGCAGACATGAGTAAGGTTGCAATTACAGCTTTGCTTTCGCGCTTTTACTCTCCTCCCACCACACAACGGTCACAGTGACGTCATCTCGCCATCTCCTCGAATGCGGTGCAGGAATACTCAGCAACTGCCTCAAACGTTGCTCGTCTCCACCCCCGAATGCGTTCCGAATTAGATGCGCGCTGACGTTGTTGTCGACGAATGCCCAGGAACCTTCGTCTGCCTTTCGGCGCTTATCTTTGCCTTCGACGGCTGGCGATCCAGCTGTAGTTGGAACTATAGATGACAGGGAAGATTTCGAGACTGTGCCCTTGAGGCCTGATAGATAGCCGCCGACGAGCGCAACGACTTCTTCCGAAGAGAGTTGGTCCCAGAGACCGTCAGTCGCAAGGACAAGGAACCGCGTGGTTGATTGCGGCTTTTGCGATGAGGTGGCGTAGGGAATGGAGAGCTTGCGGTGTGTAATGACGGGCTTTGCAGTGACGTACGGAGGCGTCTTCAGTGTCGGTGGAGCTGGGCGCATGACCTTCCCGTTACCAACCATGAAGGCTTTGTTCAGGCTGACAAGAAACGAGAAACATTGATGAGCGGATATAAAGCGGACTGCATGACGCCTACATCTCCTGAGTTTCCCGAGACCATTTGTATCTTGCATCGCCGAAAGCCCGCGTTGGCTCTAATCCGCCCAGTACGCGACCTCGCCTGATGACATCTTGGGCTTCATCGACGGGATGCTCCGATTGCACTCTGTGGAAGTATGCACATGCACGACATTTGAGTGGCTAGTTGACGACGAAAAGGCGAGGGGGACTGACCGCTTGATCTCGTTGGGGTTGCGGCCAGTTTGGTCTTCGCTCAGAACTTCGACTCGCCATTTTCCCTGGCCGTCTTCTGTCTCTTCCCAAATACCAGCGACAGCTCGACTGTCGCCGGTGCATGCCACGTAGAGATCGCGGTGTGAGGTATCCAGCAATGCTAAGATCGCACAACTTCCTGCGGTGCCATGACATTCAACAGGTGAAAGGAGCGTACAACTAAGTTATTGGTCCTTACCTGACATGGCCGGAAGCATCGTAGCCATACCCAGTGGGTGTTGGCTGAGATCGGGAATATCCCGCTTCTCGAGAGCAGTTCGGTCGGTGTTATCCACTAAGACATGAAGGGGGGCGTTGACTATCTGGGTATCGAGATTGAGAAAGGCCCGCTCGATTGCCTGTGCAACGAATTTCGGATCTGCGTCTAGAGGTATTGTGGGACCAGATTTCGAGAAGAGAGTTTTCACGCTGTCAAGCATGCTCGATTTGGAGATTGGGGCTTTGCCGTTAGCGATTAGAGTCGACAGCTCCAGCGCAACGGCTGGGATGAGGACGTTGGAAAGCAGCTGAGAGGTGTGCCACCCGCCATGGCCGTCCATCACAGCGAAGAACAAGAGTTGCCCTGCAGGCGAAAGAGATGTATGTTCCTTCGCGATCACCGAATGAGAATTCGCATCCTCTATAGGATCATTTGAGGACAGGTGGGCCGTTGTGTGTTTCCAGACCAAGCCTTGCGCAGCGGGTTTCGTTTCAAGGCTCGCGTGTTGGTTGATGCGCTGGTCAATGTCGCTCATAGACTGGAGCGGAAAAGTCTTGGTGACCATGAGAGCTTTCCCGTCCGGACCTGTCTCTTTGATAGATACGTCGAAAGTCTGAGGTTTAGACCTGGAAGAGTATCTGTTGTATAGATATGCCGGCGTCGCGACGCCAATTGCTATGAGAGCAGCGGGTTTCCAAGCACGTCGAAGCATTCCAGACATCAATGTGTGGAACAGCTCGACGCTGTGGCTTTTAATAGTAGCCCAGGACGTGCTGAAGGACGTCAATAGTTGAAGGCAGACAGTAGATTTCAGTTCGAAGTAGTATATATCTCACCAATATGTACAGGGGGGACGGCGAATTTTCGGCGCTTATTTGTAGGCAGCGAAAGTCCCAGCAAAGCCGAGAAGCAGGAGCTGAAAATGAAGTGTTAAACTGCTTCTGTGTTGCAGGACGTGTCAGTGGGTAGGCGCGGGACGCTGATGACGCTCGACGCGTCCACGGCAGTGTCACATGAGAGACGCGTGTTTATGTACGTTGCCGCAACAGCCCTTTGTTGACTCTCACGGCAAACAATCCCATCCACTTCAGCCCGGTCTCCAATCTCGTTGGGACTCTGTGTACTGTCCGACCAGCGTCTCACAAGCAGCCCAGATCTTCAAGGCAGTAACAAAAGCAATCCTCCCGAGAGTTGCATGGCAGAACGCGAGCCTGCGAGGCACAATGTCATAGCCCCACTAAGCGCTGGACCGTCTTCCGCGTCAAACTCAACCAGCGATTCTCGTCCTGATCAACATGTTCTTGTAAGTCGAAAATCAACCCGATGCGTCGCCCGTCTCTTCCTGAGAAATAATTTCATGTCCTGTTCATATCGCAAGCTCTCAACCTCTCCGCAACTGCCTGCGCTTCCTCTGACGCCTCTTCAGCGAGAAGATGGCATGTTTGTCTCTACGCCACCGAGTGCCACACAACAACCTCCAAACTCTCTTGCGCAACACAATATCAAAATCCGAGACTTCGCATATGAGAGTGTATTGCCCCCAATCCCCTCAATCCCTCGATTTCGTCCTCTACAAGCAGGGCCAAGGCCCTTGAAGCGTCACAAACGATCTCATGAGCCGGATACGGATGATGATCCCTTTCTGGGAGGAGAGGCTCGTCCTTATACATCGTTTGAACTAGTTGGTATCGGAGGCATACCAGGAGACAGACAGACAAACCCACAGAAGGCAAGGAATCTGGAACACAAACTTACTGAACCAATCGTAAACCCAGAACAACCTCAAAATACATTAGCACGCGCCACAGCATACATCGATCTATCGCGTCATATTAGTATCAGTCCATCCGGAGGAGTATCAAATCCAAGCACGCCCCCTACTTACAGGCGAAGCGCTGTTCCTTTCAATCTCTCGCCTATTCCTGGGCTGCTTTACCAGGGACAATCCGAAGTCATAGGATCTCACGACGACTCCACATCTTCCCAACCTCTTCTTGTCGGCGATTCCCAAGAAAGTGAGACTCTGGTTGACACCCCCCTTGCCACCCCAAATGGGTCGCTGCATTTTCCGAGCACAGACAGGATCATGGTGGCAACATCACAATCGCAAACAGACTCGCAGCTCTTCCAAGAGGACGTCACTTACTCCCAACTCGGCCTTTCCCTGCCATTTTCGCAGCCTGACTTCTCGCAGACGGACTCGCCGGAGGTCGTCCATAGTGCGGCCTCTCATACGAATGGTCATCTGTCGTCGCCTTCTCGGAAATCCCGCTCAAACACCCCCTTATCCTCTTCCCCCAGTCCCTGTAAAAACGCGGCGACACTTGTTCTTGGCGCCATACCCGTTGTTAACCCCTCTTCGCCGAGCCAATCGACTTCTGCTCCTTACGATAATGCAACATCGCCCGCCCGCTATTTTCTTCGCAATCGCCCAGCGCCTTCTCACCAGGGTCCCCTCAGCTCCAAGTCATCTCAATCTAGCTCCTCAGCTTCGAATGCAAAACCAACGCGTAATAGCATTCCTAGCCATCGCCGACCCGCTTCTGTGTCGCGCCAATCGGCTCACTCAAGAAGTCCTAAGAATTTGACCAAGGATTCGCTGCGAGCCAAACCTATCAAGAAAAACGCAGCTCTCAAAACGGCGGAAGTCACTCGTAAAGCCTGACGCTTCCGCCTTCTTCCCGCTTACCGCCATGGTCACTTTGGTCTCTAATTTCGTGCTGCCTCGAAGTTGCACTTGCCCTTCGGCCATGTAACCAATTATTCCAGTGCGAATCTTAATCTCATTGCTTCCATCATCTGTCCTCACGAGTCGCTTTCACATCAGATATTTATGCGTGCTTGCTGGCCCACTGTATTCCTACCATTCTCATAAGCTAATGACGGACTAGGAATTGGGGAAGGATTAGCTATGGTGTCCCCAGATGTGTCCGCTAGCTGTTACATTTTATGTTTACAGCTGTTCAACTGCAGCTTAGAGTCCCTTTACTTGAAGCGAAACGATGGGTTTACCTATCCTTAGGTTGCCGCCTTGCTAACCGACACACTCATGGCCCAAACGCTGTCATCAGATCCACGAGCAATATAGCGCATATCAGTGTGTGCTCTGATCGCATATGTCCTGCTAAGAGGGTGGGACTGAGTTACTGAGAGAAGCCATGTAAGGTTACAAAGTGTACTGGTTACACAGTCCACAGGCAGAAGGCACGAACTGACGACCTCAACGTGAACACTGCCTCCATATCAGGCCTTCATCCACCCCCTCTGCACGCCAAAAAGTAGAACATCTTCGGCCGCATTTGGTCCTGAGTACACAAGCACCTTGGTCGGCGCGTGCGTTTTCCTTCGTCCCTTTTTCGCGGCTGTCGGCTTCTTCGCCGAGTCAACTGCTTGAGAGAGAAGAGCCTCTACCTCGATGAGACAGTCGTAGCATTCGCGCTCAGTGTACGTCACAGAGCTGGCTGTTGGAGCGGCATTTTTACGCGACGTCGGCGGTGGGCGAAGCCGTTTCGACTCAAGGAGCTTGGTAGCGAGATAGTGCAGCCACTTCGGAAGCAAGATCGAAGTCAGCGGCCAAACCCGAAGTGCCAGAGCGCCCGATCCTACCATGACATTCGTGAGAGGTTGGAATTTCTGCCAATCATCGCCGTTGTGATTGCGCATATAGCGATACACATCGAACTGATAGTCGCCTATCGGATGAGTGTAAGAGCATTTCAGTTCTCATGAACGAGAAAACTTGCCTTCGCCCTCAAATATCTCCTCGTCAAATGGTGTCCAATGAACAGTTTGATTGCTTTGGGAACTAGTGGAATCCATACGAGAGAGACCCAGGTCTATAACAGTGGCTCGAACACCATGAGCCGGGTGATCCATAGAAAGTTTGGTTTTCGTTGTAGTCCGACGTGCGGGAGCGGAAAATGGAACATTGTTTACTAGGATCTGTCCCCAGTGAAGATCTCGATGCTATTTGAGGCCGAGAATCAATGTTTATCAGGCATGCGGAGAAAAAATAATTGACGTACCTCAAAGGACACAAGCTCTTCCGCTTGCGCGAGGGTGCGGGTAACTTGCCAGAAAAGACTGCATGCTTGACGCCAACCATTTTTTGATGGTGTTGAAAAGGTATATGCTTCAAGATCTGGTCCACCGTTTGGTAGAACGATGATAGCATATACTTGGGACAGCGTGAATACGTCTGGTCAAAAAGAGACCCTCAGAAGGTAAAGATCGAGAGTTGTCGAGGAACCAAACCTGGTCGGATGCTCTCTGATCCTTTCTTATCATTGTATTCGTCCCATAAGTTGAGCAATAACGACGGATACTTCCCTCGCACGACGTAGGTTCTCAAAAGCTCTACAAACCCGTCGCATATCTCGCCCATAGCCCTCGTCACGATCATCTCTTTGATAACATCCTTCGCGTCACTTGGAGCCGGGCTTTCCACATCTGAATCTGCGCCCTCACTAGGCTGGGTGTCCTCGTCACGGATGGGAATGATCTTCAAAACAACATCTCCAATGCCGAACACTTCAGAATATGAAGCTTCACCGATCTTTTGAAATGCTACGTCCCGGCGAGACAATGTACCCTCGTGCCATGCGCCCACAATGGAATCATGCGGGAAGCTCTCAATGAATGCTGAGAACTCGTGAGGAGTAGTCTGGCTGCATTCGGAAAGCAGGGGGACGAGGTATTCTGGTATCAAGACAGAGGATTCATCGGCAGCCAGATCAGCGTCGAGACTGAGCTCAGCAATCTCTCTCTCAAGATCAAAGTCGGCTGTCAAGGAGGGTGAGGGCGGCGAAGGTGGTCGGGGGAATACATTTCGGCCACGTCGAATTGGCGTAAGCTGACGAGGTTTCGAACGCGTGGGTGGAGGTATGGAAGGGTTGACTGTATTTCTATAATCGTCAAGCCGTATTGACGCAGATGGAGTTTCCCGTGCCTCAACGTCCTGGGCTTTTGGAGGTTGGTTTTGTGCAAGTGGGAGGGGTCTGTGGCTCTGCCGCGCACTAGGATTGGTAGATGGGATGGAAATGACGTCGAGAGATCTCAATCGAGTATCTGTATCTACTTTGAAGAGAGCAGGAGCCTTCGCCGGCTTGGCAGGCGACCGAGAGTGAGCTTTCTTCCGATCTGTGAGTTCTTCATAGTCAGACGAATCTGAAGATATGACGATAGGCTTAGCACGCCTGCTCTTGCGCTTCGGTTTTGGAACTGCTAGAGAGACGTCGTCGCTATCAGAGAGTATTATCACATCTTCCTCAAGTGTGGGCTTTCTTGGAATAGGATATTTGATCGGAAGATTAATGGTGGCAGGGTTTACTTGAACATCCGTATGGGAAATCCTGCGCTCCTGGCTAACTCTCCGTCCATCATCGTCCAAAATAATGATGTCCACACTAACAACGGGAGAATAGGACTGCTTCAGCGGCGTACCCTTCGACCCTAGTACTCTCGTCTTTTTCCGGGTGGCCGCAGACTTGGGCACATTAGGGGAATTCACGCTGAGAGGCTGACGTGATGAAGGTGGTCTGGATAACGGCGATTGCTGAGTTTTTTTCGTGGGTGAGCGGACGTGTTTTGCTTTGGCTTTGGGAGATGACGGGAGAGAAGATACTCTGATCTTTCTCCGTGCACGACGTGCAGGTGTCAGAGGCCTGTCAGGAGAATTATTGAGCTTGGTCAATGGCGTTACAGGTAGGTCTCCTCCGCTAGACATATTTAAATTCTCGTCGCGGAGTTTATCGTGTCGTTCGGATACGCTGACGATTCGATGGCCTCTGCGTCCATAGGAGAAGACTTGTTTCGTTCGGGTCCCAAGCATAACGAGAATCGGAATGACAAGGAAAAAGGTAATGAGAGCTGCAGGGAGATGGGTATAAGTGGAGAATAAATTAACAGTGATCCAATTGTGATGCAGCTTGAGCGTTTGAAGGGCGGGGAGCAGGGATGAGAACGAAAGCGTTTCACGAAGTCCAACACGCGTCTACATCACATGACCGTGACGAGGAGACACCGGACACCTCTCTCGCCAACTAACCTCAATTAACGTCCCCACGTTCCTGTCGCAGCATATCTCCGGATCGTCATGGCTCTTCCTCCGCCTCTGCGCACCTCAGTAACTCCTCCAGAGCTTGAGCTCATAGCCTCCGAGCAGCTGGTCGAAATCGTACCACTCATTGCCATGGAGCGCACTGCATTCATCTCGGTAGGCTATCATTTGACACATGCTAGACATCCCTTACATATGGGCTGTGGCAATGATCAGGGAGCCTATGGGCCTCTTCGACCACCATCAAAATGCAAGATACCTATCTGGATGGCAACAAACCTTAAATTAAAAAAGAAATGTCACATTGTTCCGCCTGAATGGCTGGATGTCGGTAAGTATGCCGCAAGGAGCGCAATGGACAGCTTTGATCCCGCTTACAGGCAGGAATGAAAAGACTTTTTGCAGGCTCGTCTAGCGGAGGAAACTACACAGCCAGAATTCAGCAAACTTCCATTCCGCTTCGCCGAAGTGGCAAAGATCCTACTTGATATGTGAGGCCCTGCTCTTCTCGCTCGCTCGCCCTCTGCGATCAGCTTCGTCTACGTGCTCACAAGTTGCAATGGAACACAGCGCGCAAGATGATATTCCGAATTCCGACAAGATTCTAGTACTCCTCAAAGATATTCGAGAAGCCCGACAGGCCAAGAGCCGAGATGGTCTGCGCAATATCGATCACAACGAACTGACCGTGCGTCCCCTCTCATGACGATCCGGCTTCTTTACCATCTCTTCCATCCTCTTCGTTGTTTCTTCCATCTTCCAATGAAACTGAGCCTTCTTCTCTGGAAGTTGCCGAACTTGTGTTCAATGGAAATCAACGAGATCCGACCGTTCTTCATACGCGCAATGAACGTTTTGACGCAGATCACACGAGACCCGGCCGGGGTTGATAACGGGCGACTCGACGGATTTTGACTGTGACTCTAAATCCTTCTGATAGCATGCTTTACACTATATTATCATTTATGCCCGTGTATTATGATAAACATATTTTCGATATCCTTCACCGAATACATTCTGTCTGGTCCGAACAGCTATGGCCTCGACGTGGATTGACAAATTCGCGGAGACTGTATTATACTTGGATCATCACACGCTAGGTTGTCCCTATTCTGACCTTGCCTCCAACAGCTTCATGAGTGCATCCAACTGAATTTTAACCTCGTGGATTTCTTTGGTTATGGTGGCCTCAGTCGACTGCCACAACGACAACCACCAAATCAGTGATATATCCTTCATATCTGTACAATGATTGTATGCTCACCTGCTGCGTATCTGGAAACGCCTTGATCAGCTCAGAGAAAGGTACCTTGCTGATTGCATATCCTTCATCCACGTCCCCTTCGTCGACTTCTGGGTCACGAATGGCAGGGCTGTCCTCCTCTTCGAAAGATCCGTTCATGAAATCGTTCATCCACTTGAACTTTGCGTTCCCCCGTGTCGATTCGTACAACGCGATTATCGAGAGGGGGATGAAAAACAGAACGGACATGACATATCGATTGAGCTATCGGTCATGTGAGCAAACGATAAGTCCTGTGTTGTAGAATAGAAGTAAAAATAATGTCATCACCGTGGCATATGCAGAAGAACTGAGGAATAATCTTTAGAAGGATCAGTCCCGCGCAGAACGTACGAAAAATGTTTGGTGCTTACTCAAAAGGCGCAATAAACGGGGTCTCAATGAGGTTGAAGGGCGCGGGATAAACAAACGAATCTGGCGTCCTGATTAACGAAACTGTTTTGCCGGCAAAGTAGGCCAGGAACTCTGCCTCTGCATCTTCAACCACCTGATATATTTATATCGTTAGGAAAGCGTCAACGACAATGAAAGAGTCACTTACATCTGAGTATGCGGAGGAGAACAGAGAAATCAGGACATTGAGCAAGACGATCGCTGTCACCACATTCCAGCTGAACATGATCAGCCATTGCACAGATGTAAATTTTATCCTAAACTCACAGATAAAAGAGCAGAAGCCCCGCAGGGCTACGAGATGGCCGGGATATCTGTCAGTCGAAAAGATCTCATTTTTGCCTTGTGTAAATGTCACCTGAAAGCAAAGCGCTCATAGTCGGGTGCCCTAGAATATATGGTCAAGATTTTGTGGCAAATTTTCAAGAGGACAGTCACATACTGCAGCAGTGACTGGACCATGACATTGACGACCTATTCGTTGAATATTAGGTGTCAGCGAATTGAGATCTCGTATCTCGTTAGTGGTCCTAGTTTACCGTCATGACAGATTCAGTCTGTCCATCGGCAGCATCGAGAGCGTAGAGGCCTTGCAGAAAGCCAACCCCTAGCACAGAAAGCAGCTACAATGACATATGAGTCGACATCTATTGACTGGTTGCAGAACGATGTACCGCGAAGAAAATGCCTGATTCACGGAGCATGCGAGCAATGCAAATTTGCATCGTGCCGATGTATCTAGATCATTTGAAGAGAGATCAAATCGATGAAAGGAGGTAAAGTCACTGCTCACGCACTTGTAGCCATCGAACACAGTTATAAGCTCTGTCGTAAAATCAGCCTCCCACCCTTGATAAAATCAGCGCATGCTTAACTCATCCTACAAGGCGAGAAAAATGTATGAGGTATTGACATTAAGTTTACAATGAACACCTACCAGATGAAAGGCGCCACATAACTAAGGACTTGGAAGCTTCGCACACGGAGAGTATCACCATGATTGGCTGTTGCCAGTCCAGTGATCCGAAGGACAAAGGCAGTTGTCAAGAGGCCATCGGTAACGAAAGAAACAAAGTTCCAGAAACTGAAAGCACGGAAAGTAGCAAAGTGAAGCAACTTATATATCTACATAAGAATCCAGGTGAGCCGACCTGATGTCAGACGCAGAGTGAAACTTACCTTATGCCCATCTGATCCGTGATGCAGTGTTAGTGTTTTGAAACTTGTAGTGTTTTAGAGTGACGACTGACCTTCTAATACAAAGGCTAAAGACATCGTGTATAAAATGATCTCCCATATGTCTAGGTGGCGGTGAAAAGGGTCAAATGGATCAAGCGGCTCCTGGACTGCATGGGATTACTTAAAATGTATTATTAAATGGGTAAGGAAGCGGCAAACCGGCTTGTGAGTAAACTGCGAGAAAGAAGAGCCACACGACCATACGCAGCCCATTTTGATACCTGAAAAGCATATATATTTAGGTTACTGAACGTGTTCCAATATTTCTCACCGTGGAACAGCCAGTCGGGATGGGTTGAGATGCCCCCAGAACGAATGTTCTGTGAGCTGATCAAAGGGAACATCTGAAAATCTGAAATTAATGTGTATCGTCTACGGCATTTGAGCGCTTACAATCAATATCACTGAACTTGTTATTCTTCTGGACCAAGTCTCCTCGCCATAGAGAATCTACAACTACATCAATGCTTTAGAGAGGGAGAGCGTACAATGATTCATCTTGGAGACAGACCATCCTGAGCCTCGCTGGATGACAAAAAAATAGTACTATGCAGTATGTTCAGTCCTTGCGAAGGTTATTCAAATATGGGGGAAATACCAATGAGAGTCGATGGCAATTTCCAGAGCGCTTGACATTTCTATGTCACCATCTGGCTGACGATGCTTGAACCGAGTCGACATGAGAGTTGTCAACTTCTCTCGGGGAGCTTGATGTACAACTTTGCGGGCAAGGGCCTCGCATGCAGCGGCTGAGAGTACGCTCTTAAATTGAGGATATTGTGAAAGACGAATGAATAGCGAGTTAGAATTACCTCGTCCACGGTTCTCGCCATAGTCTGCCGGATTTCGGTTCGCTTCAAGCATGAATTCATGACGGGCTCTGAGAAGACAATAAGGGAGCTTATGCAAAGTTAACAATTGGTAGGTGAAGGAACACTCAGAAAAATATTGATCAGCATTCAAATATGCTCACAGCTTCGACAAAATCTCCGGCAGCCGCAATGTACGCAGATATGACCTGAGGGGTGATGACCCTGCTTGTTGGATCGTTTATTGCGTCAGGAGAGACTTCGAGTGGTAGCAAGGTAAGAGTCAGTGACTTGAGGCGCTTTATGAGCCCTGTAGAGTCAAGGTCAGACAGGCATTATCTTGAGAGTTTCGTCGACTTACTGGCAAGGGTTCCTGGCGAGGGCAGTATAGATTTGATAGAAGTGGCCGACGCGCTTTCGTCAGCGACAAAGTTATTGGACATTGATGATGTCCTGAAGATGAAAGGAGGACGATACGAGGACGCTGAGGGGCGCTATGTGTACACAATGCAGCCTTTATTAACTTCAACGGTTAAGTCTGTGCAAATCGCAACAGTTCCGAAAACGGCAATACGTCATAGACCGCGTTATTTACCGCTGTTTATCAGCATCTTGTTACACACAGCCAATATGCCTGTGAGCAGTCTACGTCCCCAACGCACCCAGTCAGATCGCTGATCTCTCAAGACTGCAGGCATACCATTCTGCGTTGAATGAGGAACCTGATGTCCGACAAGTCGGCAATGTTTCTATCCTTCCGATCAACACAAGAATCCGTGGACCAGCACCTGTCACGGGTAGGATGCCTTGTCTCGTAGTCTATATCTAGTGGCACTTATGAAACACCATTCCATCTACAGTAAACTCAGCGCAGGGAGATATCATTGACGAAACGCTTGATCTCTTTCGTGCCAACTCTCTCTTCCGCAACTTTGAGATCAAGGGGCCGGCCGACCGCCTGCTCATCATCCTTATCCTCTTCATCTCAGATTGTCTCGCGAAGCTTGGAAGCTCGCGTACTACTCCTTCACAGCTCGAAGCGACGAAGACACTCAATACCCTTGCAGTGGACAGCTTCCCCATTCCTGGCGATGCTCATTTCCCATTGAATTCGCACTATGCTCCGCCAGGCAGCCGCCCTGATGCCGGTGAGTAGCATCCTGATTTCTCCTCGATTTTCATATTAAACAGAAGGATGTAGATTACCTGCGTCAATATTTGACGCAGGTACGCCAGGAGCTTGCTGCAAGGTTGGTCGAACGTCTCTATGCGGACGGCACCGGGAAGCCCAGCAAGTGGTGGATGTCCTTCCAGAAGAGACGTTTCATGAACAGAAGTTTGGGCTCGTAAATCGAATAATCGAACAGCAGTGTACAACAATCATAATACACCTTCCCATGCCTTCATTGTACAAGGCACCCCATCTATCTCCCCGAGATGAACTCACCTCTTTCGAGGCGAGTTGCCATTTTGGTTGCATGCAACAAGACAACGACCACATCTTTCACTTGTGATGCTTTCGTTCATTTGGATTTTTCCGCCCATACCCAATGGCGGGCATATCATCCTTCCGCCCCTTAGGTGTGCGTCCCTTCCCACTGGCGCCAGCACTGATGATATCAGGTATCCAATCAGGGTCCATCCAGTTTCCAACGTTGAGGTCACTGTTTCCCCCGTTCAACAATGCCCCATTCAATATCTTCTTTTCGTCCCGCAGACGCTTTGAGTCGGCCTGCTTTTTTGCCCTCATATATTCCGTCTGATCCTCACGCAAGATCAATCCCTCTCCGTTGCCCGTCTTGGCTGACCCAGGTTTTGGTTTTGGTATGGAATATATTGTTCCACGAGTTTTATATTGGAAGTTCTTCTTGAGGTGAACTTGCATGGTAGGTGCATCCGAAGATGCTTTCGGGGATGAGATAGTGACAGATGCTCGAAGGAGAGTGGGATTGCCACATGAGGGGCAAAACTTTTTCGACGAGTCTTTACATATTCTGTGACAACAGAACGCTACTCTCAGAAGTCACATACGGAAGAAGTCGATAGAGACTCACTTGAAGCAAGCATGACACCGTAGGACCCAAGTCTTCACCTTCTCGATTTTCTTTCCCTCAACACCTACTAGATCCAACGACATCTGTAGCAGCACGTTTTGCATAGCGAAATCGGCTGTCATGCAGCCAACAAGTATTTTCTCCTTTGCTTTACCCTTTCCTGATCCAGGGGGAGTAAGGCCCAGAGCGCGAGATTTGTGGACAGTAACATTGGAGGGCGTGATCCACTCCCCTTCGCCATCGTCGTCGTCCGAGGGGTCATCAAAGATGGGAGCGGGTGAGCTGGGTTGAGAAGAGAGGGGTGTGGAGGGTGATGAAATGGGGTGGTCGCTCGTGGAAGGTAGCAGATTGTCTGATGAAGCAGCGACATCACTGTTCTCATCGGTCGGATGCAGCTCAACATGGAGTGGTTCTCTTTCCTCCATATCCTCTTCCACGGCGGGATCGACACTTCCTACGTCAAGATCACTTCCCCCATTTGACGATCCCCGGCCGTCACCTCTTTGCGACGGATCAGTGAGGGAAATCCGCTCAATAGCTGTCGGCTCAATCTCCTGAACAGGAGGTTGGGTATTGTTGGGATCTCCAGAAGTTTCGCTCGCTAGCAGGTCTGCAGCAGTAGAGGCATCGAACGGGCTCAGCTGTTAACAATGTCTCATCGATAATAATAATACAGGGAACAAAATGGTGTATACCTTGTCTGCAAGGATCTGCTCATCCTGCCGTTTTCTCTCCTGGATATCGAGGGCATAAGTTAGAGCAAGGACAGCCAAATCGGCAGTCGAAAGAACGGAATAATCTCCGGTCTTCTTTGCGAACTGGATGACTGCTCGAACAATTCAACAACGAAGAGAATTTACAGGATGAACTTATGACACACCATGAGCCAAAGATGCAGCATCTGGAGACCTGATCTCTACTCGCACACCAGTGGACAAGCCTAGTCTTTCGAAATGCTCTCTTGCCCGTTTATCCTTTAATTCGTTCAAGACGTGTGGGACTGTCAGATATGTTTCGGCTAATCCTCGAAGGGGTGATAGCGAAAGCAGGGGCCCGGCATCCAATACGAGGTATTTGCAAGCTGGGTTCGATGAGGATGCCATTGGAGTGTATTGCTGCAGATTGTTGCACAAAGTCGATGCAATTTTGGGAAAAGATACAGTCCATGGACCGGTCCGACCGATTTGGCATGGACTTTCACTCCGGGCATCTGGCGGCAGTCCGTCGCTGCACCGTCACTATTAATACGCAGCTCGATATTTTTGAATCGTCTGAGGTGCACACAAAACCCAGACTAACATTGTAGTGATAGCAGTTGTGAGATAAATTCTATTGCTGTTTATGCAGCAAGACCGAAATATCCATCGGCCGTTTCCACCATCGGCCGAGGTTGTCAGCACTGACGGTATAACTGGCACAATGCAGCATGCGCATGAGTCCTTCCTATCCTCACACTATCGTCCTGCTTAGTTCTTCAAAATGTCGCCGAAATCGTGAGCAATGTACAAACCACCAACTTTGTTCACTTGATCCTGATCACATAAGTTGCATGCAATCAGGTTCCGAATTGTAGTGTTGCCGGGTGACGGCATCGGTATGCTTGACTGAAACGTCCTTCTGACCGAAGGCTGACCCTGATTGATACAGGCCCCGAGGTCACTGCTGAAGCCATCAAAGTCCTCGAAGCCGTATCGGCCGGCTTTCCAGACGTCGAGCTAAAACTTGAGACACATCTCTTCGGAGGATGCGCGATCGATGCGACAGGCGAACCTCTTCCTGAGACCACTTTGAAAGCTTGTAAAGAGGCAGATGCTATTCTCATGGGTGCGCTCATTAAATACTGGTTTCCCGAGTGTAGCTTATGACCTTGCTTTTGCATAGGTTCCATTGGCGGTCCCAAGTGGGGGGTGAACACCAAAGTCCGCCCCGAGCAGGGTCTCCTAGCCATTCGTAAAGCGCTAGGCCTGTATGCGAACATCCGTCCCGCCAATTTCGCTTCCGATTCCCTCATCGCAAACTCCCCTCTCAAAGAGTCGATCACGAAAGGTGTTGATCTCATCGTCGTTCGCGAGCTCATCGGTGGCGTGTATTTCGGCGAGCGAAAGGAACAGGGTGTCGCCCCCAATGAGGACGTCGCCTGGGACACCATGCCGTATAGCGTCGCGGAAGTTCAGCGCATCACGCGTGTGGCCGCTCAGATTGCTCTGGCCGCCAACCCTCCGCTTGCAATTCATTCTGTCGACAAGGCGAACGTGCTGGCGAGCTCGCGATTATGGAGGAAGGTCGTGACAGAGACGATCCAAACCGAGTACCCTCAGCTTCAGCTCGACCATCAACTGGTTGACTCTGCCGCTATGATGATTGTTGCGAGCCCGAGGAAGCTAAACGGCGTTATCCTCACAGAAAATCTATTTGGTGACATGTGAGTGCTATGTTCGCCTAGCCCACTTTGAAAAACCATACTGATGGAGTATCCAGTCTTTCAGACGAAGCGAGTGTGATTCCAGGATCCCTCGGCCTTCTTCCCTCTGCATCGCTCGCAGGCGCACCTTCCGTCCCATCCTCTACTTCCTTCAAGCCGACATCAGGACTTTACGAACCCATCCATGGCTCCGCCCCAGACATCGCCGGCAAGGGAATCGCGAATCCCATCGGAACCATCCTGAGCGCCGCGATGCTGCTTCGATACTCTTTAGGGCTCGAAGCGCCAGCTGCAATCATCGAGACCGCCGTTAGAAGAACGCTCGATGGGAAAGACGTTGGCGGTTTTGAACTGAGGACGGCAGACCTCGGAGGAAATGTTGGAACAAAAGAAATGGGAGAGAAGATTATCGAAGTTATCAAGTCTTTGTTATAAATGATGCAATGACCCTCCATTGAATTGTTGTACGACTGTATCTTACTCTCAGTAGACCAAATTCACAAGTTGCGTGGGGAGGATAGAAGCCGAGTGGCCACGCTGACTCTCAAAACATTGCCACACTTGGGCCACCTTGAGAAGAACCCTGTATAAATAGACAAGCAGATCAATTTTTAGAACATTCAAGGCACCCGGATATCTCAAAAGCTTGAGAACCACTGAAACAGCATGGGAAAGCCCAAGGGACATGTTCTTTCATCTCGCTGTGATCTTCTCGGTGCTGTGCGGCAGCATACTTGGGCAACTACACCCTACGAAGCCCGCACAATACCAACAGTTTCCCAAGCTCAGGGAGCGAGCACGGATCCAAGACGAATGGAGAGATGAAAGGATAGCAGGGATCCCAAGCCTGCTCCGAAAATATGACATCGATGCTTGGCTGGTAGGTCACGAACACACCGTTCTCTATCGATTCGGGCTGGGACGTGAACATATGATGATGGGCAGATGAGCCAAAGAGAGTACGCGGAGGACACGATCTGGTGGTCGATCAAGGACGCGACGACACATGCTCCTCATCGCCGCACGGTGGTGCTCTTCCACACCAACACCTCCACGCTCCGCGGACGGCCAAACCCGCTCACATGGGTTGACAACACAGGCCAAGTCTGGCCCGAGCTGCGCGCCATCTTGCAAGACTTCGATCCGCGGCGCATCGCCCTCAACACCGACCGAAACATCGCATTCGGAGGCGGTCTGCATGTCGGCGAGCTCGAAGTCCTCAAGGAAGAACTGGGCGAGGAATGGATGGCGAGGACAGTCAACGAGCCGATGCTCGGAATTGAGTTCGTGGCGAAACGAGTTCCGGGGCAAATCACCTACTACCGGCTGATGGTGGAGACCATCTGGGCGATGCTAGAGGAAGGCTTCAGTGAACGAACCATAGTCGTCAATGTTACGACCACAGTTGTATGTCATCACCGTCAACTGGACGCCAATGTCGGATCATTGATCGATATGGGCTCGCAATCCAGGACTTGGAATGGTGGTTCTTGGAAAAGATGCAAGCACAAAACGTCTCCTACTGGGCACACCCCCGCGTCTCCGTCCTCACCCCCGAATCATTCCCAGGCTGGGAGGGCACCGACGACGTCATTCAGGAAGGTGACCTCCTGCACATTGATTTTGGGATGACCGCGATGGGCATGAACACGGATACGCAGCACATGGCGTACGTCCTGCGCTCGAGCGCAGGCGAGACGGCGCCGCCGCCGGGCCTCAAGGCAGGGCTAAAGAAAAGCAATCGCATGATGGACATCGTGCTTCAGACGATGCGGTCCGGCCTGACGGGCAATGAAGTGTTGAGCATCTGTTTGGCGCAAATAAAGAAGGAAAGCATTGAAGGTCAGATCTATTCTCATCCCATAGGGGACTGGGGACACGCGCCCGGGGCGGTCATGGGTGAGCGATGCCTGCATAATGTCAATACGTCATGACTTGACACTCTCCAGGGTTCACAAACCTTCCAGCATACGTGCCCGTACTCGGCGAGCTGCCCATCCTTCCCGATACATACTACAGCATAGAGCTGTATGCCTACCATTTTGTCCCCGAGCGAAACGAGACGCTGCGCTTCCGACAGGAAGAGGACGTATACTGGGTCGATGAGGAGAGAGGTTGGGAGTTTGTCTACGGGCGACAGGAGAAATTTCACTTGATTGACAGTGCTCGGAGTGCCGCTCGAAGTTTTCCTGTGCTCGGCGTTCAGCACTGAACATAAATTTAGCTTATGGGCAGAGTTGTCGAAAAAGCCGCCCGTTATATGCTAGAAAATATGTAGCGTATGCGCCATTGAATCCACATTAAAACACAACAAACATGATATTCCTTTGCTCCAGAAACCAGTCCGAAATGTACGCGATCTGCATGTACTAAATACCAAAGATATCTTGTTGTATGATCAGCCCGCAGATATGAAAAAGAAATCAAGGCGAGGTTGCCCACACCTTAAAACATATTGGCAAGTTTGCTGGCCGCCTCCCTAGCATCCAATCTCGGCCGAGTCGGTACCCGCATCGACGCAGACATAAAAGTCGGCCGCGCCTGTCCTAGCGGGTCAAGCCCGTCCGAATGCGATGTCATTCCGTTCGACGTCGCGGGTCGCGGGACAAAATCCGCCAGCGGGGATGCCATGGCCCCAGGTCTGGAGAGCGGGTCGTCCGGCAAAGGCGGGCCCTGTGCTGAGGCCGACTGAGGGCCGGAGGGCGCGGACGGGGACGACATGGTGGGTTTGACAAACATGGACTTGGTTCCGTCCACGAAGCGACCGCCGAGCGGCGGTTCAGTGCTGCGTATAGGAGTGGGCGAGGGGGCAATACCCGAAGCTGTCGGGGGCGCCGCAAACGCTGGTCGCTGTAGCGGTGGCTGCTGCTGCTGCTGTTGGGGCTGTGATGAAACGAAGAATTTGGACGACCCGGCGCCGGGGGATTGTGGTGGAAGTGGGGTTGAGCTCAAGCTTGAGCGCCCCGAGAGGTAGGGCGACGCGACGCCGGAGGGCAGGCCGGTTGCCCCCGGCGAGAATGGGCTGGCGGTACGGGTACGGTCCGAGGTCGACGGGGCAGGGGCAGGGGCAGGGTCAATGCGGGGCTGCGGCTTGGCGCTATAGTCTTCCAGTGGAGGGACGATCAGCGGCCGGGGCACGCCATTCGGCTTAGGTGGCGCTTTCGCGTTGGCATTGTTGATGTCGGGTCGGAGCGACTCCAGCTCGCGCAAGAGCTGGCGCTCGTACATAATAGCAGATCGTGTATGCTCGATCAGCGCCGTTGTAATGTCGTCAGTCACCAACTGTTTGTGCATTTGCAGAGAGCGGTGTAGGTTTTGGGAGATGCCCTCTGCACGCCGGGCAAGGATTTGCTCATATTTATTCGCCTTGACGTGACAGCAGGCATTCAGTGTTATGATTCTTTAATTTGTTTTAATAAATTGAACGCACCTCTTCCATGTCTTCCAACGCCTCATCGACCTTCTCCGGCCGAATATTGGCACTCGCCTTTAGTCGTTCAATGTGCCGCCGCTTCGATATCGCCGACTTGACAGCAGATTGATACTCCTCCAAGACAGCCGTCCGCTGTTGGAGTGTTTCTTTGGCTGATCGAGCGTTGAGACCCTGATAGCCGAGGGAGTCGCTCAGAATGACGCATTCACTGATAGCCTGCGCCTGGTCGAGGTCAGCGAGGCTGTGCCATGTTCGGCCAAGCTTGCGCATCGCGCTCCCAATGGGCGGATGTGTCTCCGTCGTCGCGATATTGACCAGCTTGTTGCCCATTTCGGCGTGGGCGAGAGCCAAAGCTGTCGCGTGCATAAGAATAAGTTCGGTCCCGAATAACGATGCGCAGGCGGACAGCCAAGAGGGCAAAAAAAGGCCACTGACTTTTTCGCGACTTGGACACCTTGTCGAGCGCCTTGGCCGCGTCAAAAAACTGGCCCTCCAGCCTCGTCAGCTCGAACCGGGCGCGCTGTAGCTCCTCGTCCTCGTCGGGGACGTGACGCCGGATGAGCCCAAATCCGGACGACGTCTTTCGCCTCGGGCGCGGTGTCGGCTGGTAGCCGAAGTCGCTTTCGATGAATGAGCGCAATTCCTCATCGTGGAGTAGTATGGGGTCGTTGCAGACACGCGACAGCCAGCGCTGGAGCATGATGCGAACAAGCCGGTCGTCCTCCTCGTCTGTCGGTGCGGAGGTCTGGGCGAGGGGGAGGGCGGGAACAATGGTCTGGGGGTTGTTGTGTATGATCGTGTCGTAGAACTGCTGGAATTCGAGGTATGAGCGCGAGACGTTGCGATAAGTGGTGCCCGTGAAGTTGGAGAGGTTCGTCTTTGGGGAGAACGTGGCGGTCAGAGATGCTAACGCCAAAACGACGGCGTCGCTCGCGCGAGAACGGGAGCGGGCGTGTAGTACTCGCCTGTGCATCGAGCTTGACGAGGATATCCCGCCTGTTCCTGTCGAGCCCCGTGATCCTGACCTTGAGGTAAGGTTCAGGCTTCTCGTAGCTCACGCCGTTGGAGCTGACGTTCTGGCGGGGGGATATGAGGCCAGGCTCGGGCTGCCCGTATATTTGTGGTTCCTTGCCATAGAGGCCCGAGGTGGTCAGTTTGTCCGGTGTTCGAGGGAGCGGGGAGGGTGCGCGACGCAGATTGGGGACGGGGGAGTTGGGCGGGTGCGGGGTGGTCGGCCATGGGGGGGTGACTGCGCCGTCGCCTCTGTCGTCGGCGAAGCCAGAGACGAGAGGATCGTACATCATTGTTGAGGCTGAGGAGGACGGCGAGGACGATGTGGACGAAAAGGAGAAGGTTCGCGTCACGCCGGCGAGGCTCCGCGTGCGAAACAAGGCAACACATCCCCGTTGACTAAAACCCGAAATGCAATAAATAATGGAATAAATCGTCTAAGTTAGCTTAATAGTAGTAATGCACAAGCACCCGCAGAATACATCCAAGGACAGTCAAAACACAAGGGCGCGCCATCGTCAGCACGTCCTCTCTGGGAACAGCGGCAGCATGTGTCCCATCCGCAACACTTTCGTCCGCAGGTACTTTTCCAAGTCCTCCCCGTGAACAGCATCTCCGCCCACCATCGTCGCCCCCGCCGTCCTTTCCCCTCCGTCTAACACGCTGTCGACACCGGCCACGTGCGGTGATGACGACTCCTGCTGCTGTCCTTTCTGCCAACTCCGCGGGACCATTGGCACGCGATCTACCACCCTGAGCCCTTCCTTTTCAAGTGCTCGGACTTTGTCTGGGTTGTTCGTCAACAATCTCACCCCCTCCCCTGTCTCCGACCCCAACCCGAGGTCACGCAGGATCGCAATTGCGATCTCGTACCCTCGTTCGTCGGCCTTGTGCCCAAGAAGTAGGTTGGCCGTCACGGTGTCGTGCCCGAGATCTTGCAGATTGTATGCGCGGATTTTCGACAACAGGCCAATCCCACGGCCTTCCTGACGCATGTACACGACAACGCCACGCCCCGGTATGTGTTGAGGGTGCCCGGACGTACTAGACGAATGCAAGGGGATCGGCTGCGACATGAGTCGAATCGCTTCGTCGAGCTGCTCACCGCAGTCACAGCGCATGCTGCCTATAGTCTCTCCCGTAAAGCACTCGGAGTGGATCCGGATGAGAGGGGGTGGAATGGCATCATTAGGACGAGGAGGCGAATGAGATGTGGGCGAAGAGACTACACGTGAGTGGGGAGACAGTCTTCCAACGTAGGCGCCGCGGGTAAGCCTGTCCATGTCTGTCTCGGACTGGCTCCAGACCGCGTCGAGAGTGCGACTTCGGATGGGAGGAGCGGATAAGGGAAACTTGGCGTCCGAAAGTTGCGCCGGATCGACGACAATTGCGAGATGTTCTTTGGTATCCTGATTATTATGGTAGAGGTGAAGGAACGCGAGCCCGTGGGGAGTGGGTATACGAGTGCGAGCCATGCACGTCACCTGGACTTCCTCCGACAGGCGGAAGACTGGCGGAGAAGGGAGGGACGGAAGGGCAATAGACTGTGAAGGTGCACGGTCTCGTTTCGGGCCGACAAGGGGTATGTTTTCGGCAGACTGTGATGGCTGACCTGCGAGAGCGTTCTCCTTGTCCCCAGACCTGAGACGCAGATGGCGCGGCGCCTGCCTGCTGACATACTTGAAACGCGGCGCCTGGTGGGCGACGCCCGCAGGCTCTCCCTTCCACTTGGTCCAGTCCCAGGAGCCCTCTGCTTTGGGAAGCATGACGCCTGGAAAGAAGTCGTGGTGGTAGTGATTCCGGGTGACATTGGGACCAGAGGCTGCAGTGGCAGCGAGTAGGAGAGGGTCAAGCTCTGCGTCTCGTCGCCTGAAACCTGCCTTTACGTCGGGAAGCTCAAGGCCGGTGAGTGCATCGAGGAGAGCGAGGTCAGAGTCGATCTGGAGACCGTTGTCAGTGCGCGTGAGGAAAGTCGTGTGGGCCATGGGGGGACGAGAGGAATGAAGGGAGGGTGTAGGATGCGGAATGGGAAAGACAGCTTTTATTGCGAGCTCATGTGCGTTCCGGCATGGATGGGATCTGTCTCGGCCGAGATTATGTACGTCGCCCATCACATCAGCGTGACTCAGCACGTTCCCATCATCCTCCTGACCAATTTCCAGCGTCTTCCAGTGTCCTGCTACTACGCAGGGCCTCCCTTGCCCACGAACGCGGTCCGGCGCTCGTCCTCGATCCCCTCTGTCCTCTCGTCGTTGATGGAATGCACGCCGAGGCACTGAATCATTTCATGTCTTCACGCTTGCCTTTCGGGTCTCCTCCCCGCCTTTGAATCCAGCCGGGTCTCGGTCTCAGCCCCTTTCGACGGACGTTGGGCCAGTCTGCCCGTCCACTTGTCCAAGCCAGATGGTATTCTCTCTCTCCCTCCTCCACTTGTTCCCTATCTCTGCACCGTAATACTGCCCACTGCGGCGTTAGAATCATCTTCACCGTTCGAGCATTTCCAATTCCCGGCCTTCAATTCCGTCGACTCACCATGCCGTTTTTTCTTACAGCTCATCTCTGTTGGCCTTATGCGCCTCTGTGTTGTACTCTCTTTACTACTCCTCGCCCATGCTAGGTGTGTCTTGTGTCACGCATAACGCCTGCCGCTACCATGCATTCTGACTCACTGCCAATGGCAGTCATGGTGCCTCGCATCGCTCAAGCGAACGTCGGCCTCAGCCCTCCGCCTCACATCATAACGTCTCAGCGAAGGCCGTCAAAACGAATAGCACCGCGAATCATGCCCACCGCGCTCACCACGTCCACCGCGTCCACCGCGTCCCCGATCATTACTTCCCCAACCGCAGCCCATCCGGCTCCAAACCCCGCATATTCATCTACTCCAGCCGCGTCGCAACCTCTCAGTCCCAGCAGGACCGCCTGCAATATCACCGCCCCATATACGGCCACGGCTCTGCGCGCCGACACATAAGCCCTATCGTCATCGCCTTCGCCGTCCTGGGAGGCATCTTTGGGCTCTTCGTGGTCGTCGGTCTCGTGCATTGTTTGCTTGACTACAGCCGCGCGCCGCACCGGCACACGGTCATGCCCCCCGATTTTCGCGAGCGGCTCCTACGCGAGATGGCGGAGAACGCAGAGAACGCGGAGCGCGACCGGCTCGCGCCAACACCTACCCCTCCCCCGCCATACGAGCGTCCGCCGTCGTATCAGCCGTCATCACCAAACATAGACGATCCGCTCGTCGCTTCGCCTCTCCCTCATCCTCTCCAGCCTGCTCCTGCGCCTCATACGATGGCACAGCAGGCATAGAGAGCATTCTCACTCCTCCTCTTATCGGTTAGGCATACTAGTCCAGACGCGGTATTCTAAAACTGTCGTGAGGACTCTGGACTTGTTCTGGGACTTTGGTCACTGTGGTCATTTGATATCTATGTTATATATAGCACACTCTTTTGTAAGTTATTGTAGCGGACGGCGGGATGTAGACCTATCTTGATATCGCCACGCAGTGGTACAGACATCTTGACGAGCGACTCACCGCCCATGCAGGAGCACTGCAGGAACCCTCCGGTCGACCTCGAGTCTTGAGAGCCTGTTATATAATCAAGACATGAAACTCACCATCAAGTACCGAGTTCCGCTTTCCGAGCCTCTGACAGCTCGAGAACGGACGTGAAGATTTTCTCAGGAATGTAGGAAAGGGCTTTCCTTCTTCCCTCTCTTCCCGCCGAGCTGTGTAGCTGTAACTTACGACGTTCATATGCATCTGACCGTAACCTCCACACAGTCTCCAGCCTGCCAATCAACATCATCTGACTTGTCTTCTCTTTTCCGGGTGCTGTTCGTATCGACAGAGCTTTGCTCCAGACGTGACTGAACTTACAGTGGCATCAGATGGGTCGCGGTTTCTTCCCCGCAGAGTCCAATGGGCTGCAAATATGTGTTCGCAGGTTTGACTCAGCCGCTGTCGCATGCAGTTATCACCGCGTCGCCCTTCTTCCTGCTCGCGTTTTCAATAACGAAGTTGCACTGCTGATCGTGCATGTGTAGACGGCTGCAATGCGAGTTGCACCCAGCGGTGTATAAAAGCCTGTAGAGCCAGGGGTTTGGGGATACAAGCCAAGTCGTTTTTCCTTCTATCGCCCTCCCCCTCGTTCAAGAGCTGTCGAGTGCCGGTCCACTCTCTTATTCTTCCTTCGTCGACTTTTGCTACAAGTCTTTCGATTTCGGTTAGAACATCTTATTGTTTCCCTGTCGTCTCTCTAGACCTAATCACTGATCCTTTTCTTCGCGAAGGCCGGTCCTCTCATTCAACCTAGTGCTACATAGCAGTCTTCCTTGCTCAGTTCTTCACACTCGAATATGTTGTTCAACGCTCTCTTCGCTTCCGTCGCGCTCGTCGCGTCGCTCGCCGGCCAAGTCCGCGCGCACGGTACTATCACCGCCGTCACAGGTGCCAACGGCGTTCAAGCTGCTGGGTTTGTCAGATTTCTCCCTCAGCAGCTTCGATTCACTCATCCTCCCTCTATTTAGCTTTGGTATCATAGCGAGCACGCCCCGCAATGGAGCGTCGCCCAAGCCATTTGAGCAGGACACGTCCGTCATCCGCGATGCCGAGATCGCGTCCGGAAAGACGGGCGTCTGCGGGCGGACAGCTGCCGGCGGCAACAACGACGTCGTGCAACAGCTCGCTAGTACGTCTACTGTCTCTGCAACCCGTGATTAGCACCTGTGCTCAATTTTCGTTGTCGCACTGTGTACAGCTGCCTCGCAAGCCGGTCTCCCGACGACGGCTGCAGACGGGAGTATCTCGATGACGCTCCATCAGGTCAACCAGGACGGCGCAGGGTAAGCGTTCTTCATGCACACGTTCGCGTGCCTCTGTGATTCCTTAGTCTCAACCGACATGGTGTTTTTCCACAGGCCATATAGCTGTGACGTCTCGGGCGACGGCGGCAACACTTTCACGGCCGCCACTGTGACCAAGAACGTCCCGGGTTTCGCGAGTCTCAGCCTCGCAAAGGCACAAGACTTCCCGCTCGAAGTCCAAATGCCCGCGTATGTCGTCGATCCGTTATAACCTCCGTCTTTTTGTCGGATCTCATGTGTTCCTGTTTCGCCGATTGCTCCTTTAGCACGACGGCTTGCACAGGAGGACCGAACGGAGACGCATGCATCCTTCGCTGCAGGAACAAGGCTCTTGCGGGTCCCTTCGGGTCTTGTGTGGCCGTCGCTAATGGTGCTGCTGCCGGTACTACGGCCGCTGCGGCTAATACGACTAGCACTGCTGCAGCTGCACCCGCAGCAGCAGCAGCAGCTGGGGGAGCCGCTGCATCCGCCGCCCCCGCGGCTGAGGCAGGAGCCGCAGATGCAAACAACGCTAAGGCAGGTGGCGCGGCGGGTCTCCTCGGCAAGCTCCTTGGGAAGAACAAGAAGCGCGTGATTCACTCGCGCATTGCTGGGAAGCGCGCTGGGTACTGGATCGACGAGTAGACGATTTCATGTGCATGTTCTGACGATGGACAGTGACGGACTTGTACGGACGTGCATGGTATACTAGGGACTTGGATCGTAACTCTTTCAGGCTATGTGGTTCTCTGAATCTATATGATACAGTTGGTCCCGCCTCTCTTCCTGCGTCCGATTGAGCCGAAGTTGTGATGGGCTCAACACTGATCTACGCGAAGAGTGCTGATCGTGGATTCTCGACGAGCCGTCTGTCTTGTGGAAGCACTGATAAAGGTCGGAGCCAAACTGCTCCTTCTCTCGTCGCCAATGGTGGATGACCAAACGCTCGACTGTGGTAGAGCGTCCGGAGCGATGGGAAGCTGCAGATCACCAGGATTAGTGGTGAACAAAGCGAACAGGACTCGGACGCACGTCGTTGCCGATCGTGGATGGCTGATTCCACGTCCAATCACTGAGAGAAGTACGACCCAAGTCGTGTGATTTCATCCTTTCACGGAGCTTCGGGCGAGAGTTGAGTGTTCGGAGCATACCCAGGATGTAAAATTTCCCGGTCAGGAGAATGAATGGCAAGGAAAGGCGTCGCTCCACCGGCTTCGAGTGGACGCGACCAAGTCAGCGGTCGCAAGCAAGTATCGAAGGTGACAAGAGCACTGACCGCTTTACAGTGATACAGGATGACGGAGATGATCATCAATATTGACGGGATCGCTGCCGATTCCCAGGTTATGCCTATGATGTGCTTCAAGGCTTTATCCAGGTAACCAAGCCCCGTTTTCGACTTCCAGAGATACACCATCACTGTGAGGGTTTCATCAAGGAAAGCCTCTCAGAAGAAAAATCGGGACGTACGGATCGACGTCACGGACAAGTCCAGCACTAGGGAAAGTCAATAAGCAACTCAATCATGTATATAAGCAGAGCTACCAAGCGACGCGAAGATCCAGACATTGAAGGCAAGCACAGTCTGAGGGTCAAGGATGGAAGTTTTTCCGAAGCAATGGAAATCCTATATGAACTCACATCAAAGAAAAGATCGCTCATCAGGGGCTGTAGGAAGCGAGTCAATTTTAATTTCAACAGCCTGAGAGCTGAAAATAACGATACGTGCATTGTTGGATTTTGGAAAAGTGCTCCTCGTACCCCTAGCAATGGCGATGGACTAGATTCCCATCACGGTATGAGAGCGCTCTCACGCATCTCCAGGGTGAAGACTCACCAGATATAAGATCGCCACGAAGGCTGTTGCAGCTATGGATGCTAACCCGACGAGGACCCATCTGTTTTTCGACGTGGCCTGGGAGCACTGGATTAGAGCTCGTGTTATAGTCGAAAGTATTTGAAGGCACCTTCCAGCATCTTCGAACAAGAAATGTTTCGGAGATGGTGCAGATTAGTCCGTTCAAGAGTATGTCGCAGAAGTAGAGTGGGCTCTTTGACTAGAATACTGGTCAGGTGGGTTTTACACGTGTGGAAGGAGTTCACTAACCCAATGAAGGTGCTCTACGAGAGCGTGCCAAAGTTTGTAAATCGTAAGGCCTGTTTGTAGACTTTACAAGATGTCTAGGCGTCAGGATATGATGATTCTGGGTCGTTTACCTTGCTAAGATGAGCAACACCGCTACGAAGGCTTTCATGCGACCGGTGTCATCCAAGGGTATCTCCCAGTACCTGCACACCTGGGCGAAGATCACGCCTTGGCAGGTGCATTGCATAATTCCCTCGAAAAGGATGGCTCCGAGCGAAACTGTTTCGATGTCCACAGCTTCGATTTTTTCCATAACTGTGATGACGCTCGCGTTGAGGTGGATTTATTGTGGAGGTTAGATATAGAACCACAATTTACCCCTGCTATTGCGAAGAGGACCGGGCAGGGTCTCAAACTGAGACTGAGACACGATGTGATAGGCAAGATAGCGATAGTCACGGGCCAAGGCCGGTTGAATAACGAACGCGATCCTCGGGTTATAGAAGGCTGATCGACAGCCCGCGGGCTAACAGAGAGATTCGAGAGAAGTACACTTCCATTGATATCCTTGATTTGGAGCATTCCATAACAAGTGTCGAGTGGCGGATTCGCTGAACATCCAAAGACAAAGTCAGAGGTTGCAGAAGAATCGCGAACGTTGCTGCCCTTGGGGGTACTGGTTGCGTTCGATACTAGTGTCAGACTGCCAGCAGCCTCAAATCCCGAGACCGTAAAGGACGCACCTGCAATGCTGCAATAGACATCCCCAAATGAATTGTTCACGACTGTGTCCAATAATGCCTCTGGTCGCGACCCATCGCATACTCGAAAGCCAATTGACAGTGTAATGTGCATATTGGGAATGAAAAATAGATTAAGTCCAAAATATGCGGCGACATGGTGTCAGGAAGCAATTAATGTGCCCAACATGGATACAAATATCGAGCAGCACTGGGCAGGTCGCGGTGATCACTGATAAGCAGAGCAATACGAGAAGGAGCTGTAGCACACTTGAACTGATTTGCTAGCATAGAGTGGTCCCAGCCTTTTGGGGTCTGACAAGATTTCTCCGATTGTTTACGAAGTGAATCAGTGGCACCAGCCGAGCCACCTTTCAATTCTGTTCGTATTAAAGTGTGCATTGTGTATTATTGTCAGAGATTGACAGTGTTGTGAAAGAAGACACAACTCACATTAGTCCTATCTTCATCATCGTCAAGTGTCATGTCAATGACATCTACAACTGAACGTGGTACTGATGGCTCATTTTGAATCGATATTGATTACATTCGGTGTTGATAGACAATTGTATCAGCTAAAAGGTCACGAAGCCATAGTGCACTTTCCTCGATATGCTTACCCGTGGGCCTTGGTCGATGGCACGCACTGCTCGCTAGCTGGCGCCTTCTGGATGCACCGGGTGGAGTACCGAGGCGAATTGGTTGTTGAAATGACCACTGATTTGGCAGAGGTAAGTTTCTAGCTGGCCCAGTTTCTCTTTGCAGAGGAAAAGGTTGAGACCGCAAGGCCTCATTGTCCTTGCGTAGCTGTGCATTTTCTGCCTCCAAATGTGCAATTTTCGCCTGCAACTCGCCAAGCCGCTGGAGGGATTCTGCCTCGTCTTCTGCGAACGCCAACGAGACAAACCTTGCGACTTCATCCTCAGAACTCTCTTCGTCGATGACCATAATTCGTCTACAATAGTCATAACCTTGATCAGCATCGAGTACCCACAGAAGAGCGAACCTACGAAATGGATGAATTCCCAGCTCCATCTCTGGTCGCTTCGTTGGAATTTGTGGGCTCCATAGGGGAGTGAACAGAGAAGAAGGCTAGAGACAGCTAGGAGAGATGGATTGCCAGTGAAAAGAAGACGCCGTGTAATACGTGGCGCTCAATTTGGTAATTCGAGTGCTTCGATTGACGGCGCTACCTCGAGGGTGTCAACGAGGAGCAGTTGAAGAGCTTAAGGTTTTTGCCTTTTCGATCATTCCTCTGGCCATTTTCAACTGAAGGCCACTTTGCCTCAGCGCGCTGTCGCTGTTACATCGGCCGGCATACAAGGGGGCAATAACTTGACAGAGGACACTTACGAGGAGGAATCTGGGTATGTAATGCTGATCTCGTCTTGGATTCTACAGGTACAAGAATTCCCGACCACTGTTACTATTCATATCCAAGAGCAAACAGCGCGGGCTCTCAGAATAGAATGATATCAGCCACAAAGGATACAGTCGATGAAACGCTGACTATGAAGAGTTAAGAGGTACACTAGCCTGCCTGGGTGGCAAGAACGATTTCCTGAAATATTATACAATCATCTATGATCAACTGAACGACAACTTTGTCCGAGAGAGCACGCACCTATTGAGAACTAGACCCTTCAGGGCTCTTATTTCTCGTCTCACCTCATCTTCCTCGGGACTGAGCGTGACTCCGAAGCCAGACACACGAGGCAAGGCAGGAGGTGATAGCGAGTATGTCTTCGTGGTTAGATATCCAGTAAAATCGATCAAGCTCTGAAGGGTGTGCTGATAGCGATTTGATGTACTTGTAGGAAGAGCAGAAGCAAGGGAAGCATTAAGCGAGTCAAGGGGGTCGACGGACGCAGGGTCAAGAACCGGCGCTTGGGGCTGGTATGACCAGCGAGCCGGGTTTGACGAGGAATCCTCCACATCGTGGAAGAGTGGATGCTTCAAAAGAGTTTCACATGCCTGGTGCTACAAACCGAGTGAGTTCGAGTGTGGTAGACAAATGGCTTGTTACTCTTGCACACACCTGACAAGATGAGTCAGACTCAAACCAAGGGAACTTGGTGGTGATCGCGACGGACAGTTCCTCCCAGCTTGGATGCAGATCTTGTTTCGCAAAGTCTGCCAAAGCGCATCTCAGGAGCGTAAATACGGGAATGTCTCGCCTGTCGTCGCCAGCAGAGACAAGATCATCGAGACCACCGCATTGCTTGTACCTCGGCTCTTCTCTATCTAGCGCCAGTTGGGGCAAGACTTCGAACGATTGTTTTTGTTCGTTTTTGAAGTGACTGATTGAGGTTGTCAACTTAGACAATAGATCTTTCTGGTGTACAATGATTGAGTGTCGAGCCAGAGACGATTTTGTGAGTCGAGGAAGTAGGAAGCGCTGAATGCATACATTCAGTTACTAGAAATCTGAAAGAGATTTAAAACGCACGTAATAAACGAGAAGCAGCACGGTGGATCCTCCAGCTACCCATGTAAGTATTCTGAACAGACCAGCAAGTAGGTTCGGAAGGTTAGAAGGCGGTGGTAGAGGATACGTCCGTGGCGGTACGAGAGGCACTTGGGATGGCTGTCCGAAACATAGCAGCGCATTGATTGGGCCAAGCATAGAAAACACATACCAGCTCCTGCAAAAGTGTGATTATCTCTGTCTCAGATAGCCCCTTGTCTACCAAAAATCTACGTTTGGCGGACACATCTTCGTGCCGAACCTGAGGTGATGCCAAGAAAACCCTAGCCCTTTCCAGAAGATCTGAACGTTCAGAGACGTCGGAATGTTGAGGTCCAGCTTGCTGATGTGTGTGAGGCGGCGAGGGTGGTAATTTGGATGAGCTGGCGACTGACGTCGCACCTTTATCTTGATCGTCCATGGTGGTCGGGAACGAGTCAACAGGAGTTGACAGTGACGAGCTTCGACTTGGTGGTATGTGAATCACATGTACAATCGGCCCGGTGAAGTTGGGACCCTCGCTGAATCAAAAAGAGTTGCAAGTAGTTTGCAAGTACATCTGAGTAGATACGGATATCCGGAGACCACGTCGAAGGTTGAAAGAGAATGATCAACGTTGCTGCCTTGGGGAGACTACGTCTGAAGCTTCACATATGTCTAATCGTCTTATGACCCAGCATGCTCGCTTTGTATAATCAACATATCACTACTAGAGTGTGCACTATCCTACGCTGCCACGGTCCCACATTCGATGCTATCCGATTATTCGAAACTGATAGTTACTTTTAAGTCAACGAACAATTAGAACTTAAACGTGGGATGAGAATAAGAAAGCTGAATGAGCTGGTATCCGGCATTCGGCATAGAGCATCACAAACATGCTGTGCCTTGATTTCATTCTTTATTATCTAGCCGGAAGATCAATTCATAAGAGATTTCAGACTTCACCAGACGCAGGTTGGAGAGCTTACAAAAACTGGGGCACATTCTGGTCATTGTATCTGCCTAGCGTCAGCCTTCAATTCCAACCAATCTGCGTCCCCAATTTGGGTGCTAGCACTCGTCTTTGTGGAAAGGGTGGGACGCGAGATACTTTCGTGGCCCGTTGTCTTCGGGAGGATATCGGTCTCAGGCGCGATGAATTGTGGCTTGCTAAGAACATCGGACGTAAAGCCTGAAACGTCCCATACGGTGTTTTGCATGCTGACGAGTACGACGATGATCGTCGGATATATACCCTGGATATATTACTAAGTCTGAGAATTTTCGGGCTTGGAGAAATAGAGATGGAAACATACGGCGATATGACTGCTTACAGAGAGAAAAAGATCGGCGGACGCACCGGCGTCTACCGCGCGAACACCAGAAATAGGCACAGTCCCGCAAACAATGAGAGCTATCTGGGGAGATTCCAGTTACAGAGGCAGACCATGCATTGAGGATCAACTCACCCATACAAAGCAGTAAAGTATTCCAGACTCGACGAGGATGGCCAAGATTTTTTGGATGCTTGTCTTGCGATTTTTTCCGATGATATTCTGTCTGATGAATCGGCGATATGTCCTGTTACGACAAGTGTGAGGACCAGGATCGTGTTCGAAATTTTACAATATACCATGTTTTATAGCCAATCAATGATGTGGCAACTATGTTTGTTGCCAGTTCAAATGCCCAAGATGCTAGTTGGCTGTAGCCGGTCATGATCCCCATTCTGTGAGTTGGCACGGATATTGATATGATTTGGAAGACGCCAAACAGAACAGAAGCAACTATGATCAAAGATAAGTTGAAGGTCACTTCGGTATTATCATGAAATTTTGGACGAGATTTCGGACCTACAGAACACGTCCAGAGTACTATCGGGACAGTCATAACTTTCGGGCTGTTGCGCCATAATACCCAAGCCCTCCAGACAACGATAGCGTCTCCGATCAGATACTATCAGCTCCATGAGCTCCCTTGCCCAGCCACAGATGAAGATGGTAAGAAGACTCACGTTGACAAGCGCCAGATAAGGCAGTGAAATGTTCATACCGAAGACCGATTGATTTACCATGGCGTACTTGCTTTCGAGTGGCTGATCAGGATCCACGAGAAGTTCATTCTCAATCAACTTAATAATGACGGTAAAGCCCAATGCCCAACTGGCAGTCGATGAGGCAAACATGACGAGGGTTGCTAGTAGCATTGCCAAGTTTGCTCTTGAGTTAAACCCCCTCTGGCTTTGGGAAGCCGAGTCAGCGAAGGAGAACAGTCTGATAGCAGATATAAGGCGTGCCAAATGATGTATGTCGAAAAGGTTATGAGAACCATGAAGATGCCTATAAGGGTGTGATCAAACATACTGTCTGTGATGCAAAAGTTGTGACGAACCTTCTAACAGCGTTTGGCATACGAGCTGTATCGTATTATCCCTGAAAACAGTACCAAGGTGCTGGAGGACCTTCGGTTCAACACTGATAGCCATTCTACTAAATAGAGAATTAGACCGGCAGGAGAGACTAGTGTACAGAGCGAGCAGGGGCCAGAGCGGAGGTATAGTGTCTTCTCTTCGTGTCGGACCTTATGTATGATGATGGTGTCATATCCACTTTGACTATATTCTGCGAGTCCCTGATTGTGGCAGCAAGAAAGTGACGTGAGTATAGACGATCCGATGCTCCGCTCGAATAGCATTCGCCTGACGAGGTTGGAGAGCGCCAAAAACATAGGCTAATTCAACTGGATTTAGCCATATCAATGGATAATCAGACACACGGTGCAAGTTAGCGCACAGTCGAACATAGCCACGAACCACGGTTAGACTATGAAGTGAAGTATGGCTGAAAGGCTTCACTATGACATGGTGGAATCTACTATAAATATCAACACTTTTGCTATATGGGATTGACAGAGTGACAGGGCATACAATGATGGACAAGTGCACTGCGATGGAACCAGGATGTTATGCACAGGAACAAAGAATTGTCGCCTCCATGCAGCAGTTTCAAATCCTTGTGGCATGTAGTGATTGTAGAAGCACCTCCAGAACCCAAGCAAGAGCATTATCGGACAGCGTCGCGCGTAAAATACCACGGTAGTTATAATGCATCACATAAAAATGGAAGGCAGGCACAAGCACGGATCTCCTCGGAGCGCGATAACCAGAAGCAAAGTCGAAGCGCTGGAGAGCAATTCGGGATACATGAGCGCTATCATCACGAGCAGACTCCCACGGCGAGACACTGTCATCGCTCTACAGGTACACCCCTGCAGCATCCCTGAGGCGCCTGAGGGGTCTCACCCATCTATAGGATGTGTGAGACCTGGAATTGCTGGTAAATGAAGGTACTCACATTGGCGTCCAGATCCCGGAGCGCGCGACTATATTGACTTCAGCACAATGATGAAGTGATCTATCAATCCCCTGAGCTGCTCTAGCTCAATAGCGAGGCACTTGGCTGCCAACAATTTGCAATCTCCGTTTTGTGCGATTTGATCGTTCGCACAAACAGCTATCACTGTACTGTACTGGAGAGGATGTGACTCACAAGCGAGCTTTCCGCCCCCGACGTCAGAATTGAAGATGATGAGGGCTTATTCAGTAAGTGTTCACGAGTTTCGTCGGAGGTGAAGCAGCGCGCCAGGGGAGTAACCACTGTAAACCTATCTCTCAGCAAAATTAGACAAGCTGTAGAGTGCCTAGGAGAGGAGCTAGATTCAGTTGCTTGATTTTCCCTTCGACTCGAGGCTGCGAGCGGTAATCTATTCGAAGAGGTACAGTCAATGCTACATTCACTTTGCCCAACCCTCCAGAACATCGCCCACCGCAAACTATACTCTGTCAAAACCTCAGTCCATACTAGCCCCAAGACTTTCAGGATGCATAGGCGCAGTCACTCGCATACCCGTTGAAGCAGAAGTTGCACGACAGCTGTGCAGGAGTATTCTGCTCATTATCATAGTCGTCGAGGATGGTAGTGACTTCAAGGACTTTCCTTTCTGAGCCCGCACACTGCCCAATCACATTCGAAACGAATTTTAAATCACGATCCCCTCAACTTCAAAACCTGCTCAACTGCATGAGAATAATGCCCCACGGGCCGCAAAATCATACACGATAGATTCTTTGAACGCCCCTGCTCAGTGCTCGGTGTCAAATCAGGAATAAACAAAACTCCCCACCCAGAAAAAAAAAAGATCTCAAACAAAGCATCGACAGAGCAGCTGGAAACACTAAGACAATGAAGAAAGTGCGCCTACTACTATGAATAAAGAGACAAGAGGTGGAGACACTGCCGCATGTATGTACTGTGACGTGGACAAATCACCGCAAGATGCGTAAGTAATGAGGAGGATAGCATACGGTCCGAGATAAAGACGAGAGGTGTCCGAATGAGCTACATAGAGAAATTGCAGTATTCAATACTGCGTAGTGCCAGCACGGACGCCCGGCTCCACTCCTCCAAGTTCTGAGCGCCTCCCGTACGATGAGTCTTATCTGAAACTTGAGCGCTGCTGGAACAGCACTCAGGCTAGGGCAAGGACAGTACGAAAGCACAATTGAAGTGGGCGCCAGGAAATAGAAGGACGAAGCGCCCCGAATGGAATGTGAAAGATGCGATGGAAGAATGGGGAATCGCAATGAACGTCAGCGAGTGATAAACGTAAAAACAAGTGTCCGTCAGATGCCAACGGAAGATAGACATAAAATTTGGAAAGACGGCGGGAGGGGAGGAGCAGCGTGCAGACACCACACTTGGAATCGTCATGGTCGACACAACAGGCCAGAGTCCGAGGAATATGTGAGTGTGAAGGGATGGCGTAGGATGTGCAAGATATAGGCCAGGTGGTCGATACCCGGGTCTAATCGCAAGTATGGCGCGCAGTGCAGGATGCACATAGCAAGGACGTAGCGATACATGATACGGAGCGTGAGCGGATGGTGAGAGAAGCGGATGATGCTGTATGATGGGGTGGGATGGTGAGGAGTAAGACGTAGCACAGCGAAAGATGTATATATAAGTTACGGGCGGGGTATAGGTTTCTCGAGTTCAGTAGTGTTAGGATCAGGGTCAGGACGAGAAGAAGCAGCCTAGCAGAGGATCAGCATTGGCCAAGGAAGCTGTTCTTTGGAAATGGTTGGCCATAATCATCTCTCCATGTTGTGAGATTTGGGTTCGTGTATGCTTCGATATACCTATTGAATACATCAGCATCCATGTGGGTGCACAATTTCTGAGCGGGGTACGCACTGATTGATATATGACTGCGTCGGGAATTCTGCTGGATCGCACCCAATATTGCGCGCATCCTTGCGTTGGTACACGCGAACATAGTCGATGTACATCGTCGCAGGGAACACGAGATGCGCGAGGTCGACTGTTCCAAAGTTGGTCGACATGCCCAAATTCGCGATCAGATACTACATAGCGTCATGCAGAACGACTATGAGTATTTTAACTCGCACTCAACATCACACGACATACCAAAGGTTCCTGGGGCACTGGCCTGTCTGATATCTCGACAAGGCTGTCTGCCGCCATGCCCGCTACGTTGAGCGTCCACGACGTCTTGTTGTCCGACACCCATGTAACATACGCATCATCGAACCCACCCTTATACTGCATGACCAACAGGGATCAGTCAGGGTTTCATGTACCCGAGGTCTTGATCCAGACGCACCTCGAACCCATACACAGAGTAACATGGCGCCGCTGAATTCTCGTAACACAACTGATCGGTCGATGTCACGACCGATGTCGCCTGCTGCGTCACACCGCCCGTATACGAGTTCTGCGCTGAGATAGAGGCGTTGACTATGACCTCATTGGCGGTCGTGTTAAACCATTCGTATGCGTGATTGAACGGCTGCAGCAGCGCTCTCAGTCAGTGGACCCGAAACCTACATCACGACCGTACGCGCTCACCGCCCACTGCGCGCTCTGCGACACCTGCCCGACGAGAGGCTTGCCTGTGATTTGTGCCTCGAATACGTCAATTTCTGGTGCGGATCGCCCCACGTAAGTACCGTCACTGTGCTTCGGGCCAGGATGGCTCTCGCCGTCGCAAGTGCAACGTGAAAGTCGCTGACCCGGAAGATATGACAGTACACCACCATTGCCTTTATCGCCATTGACCGTAGCAGCCTTCGGTACGCCATTGACCGTTTGATTTGACACTGTTCCGACATCACATGCATCGTACGTATACGGCCACTTAACCACCGCCACGACTCAAGTAAGAAGAGGTTAAATGCAAACGATGTATCTGATAGACGCACCATGCCTTCCAGGGAAGCGCCATACCCAGCACGCCCTAAGTTTCCCATTGTCCATACCGCCGGCCAAAGGCCGACAATATTGTCCGACCCAGGGAGCATCACCGAAGTTTCTATATAACCGCCCGTGAAGCAAAATTTGTTCCTGAGGTGCAAACAATCCATTGTCAGGTCAATCTCATCAACTAGCTGCCGCTGTGTCCCACCATGTAGACAGCATGCCTTGCTCCGAAGTCAGATAAGCAAAACTCAAGTTACGAGGAAGACAGAGACTTACCGCCTTGGTAATTGAGATCATGAGTCTCCTTTTGCGAGAGTGTGATCGTCAAGGCGCCATTCTTGGTTGTGACAGCCGCAGGGTCATACCACTCGATATTATTCGTTGCCTATACATTCCCTTGGTCAATGCCTCTGCACATCTATTGCACGGACACGGACACGCACCCAGTAATGCAAGTCAACCGCCTCCCAGTACGGATCGTCGCCGGGATAGAATGACCGCCCTTCCTGCTCAAACTCATCTGAAAACACGAGCTCGAGCTCCTCACCATCGTGAAAAGACGTCTTTGTGTATACCTCATGGGGCGTATCGACGTCAATGAGGCCCCAATTGCCGGGTATCACTGGGACCTGACCAGTGCCATTGGTACCGCCGATATTGAACGCGCCAAGATTCGAGAGCTCCCTCCGGTAGTAGTATGAAAGGGCGGGGTATCCTGCGCTGTGAAGCGAAGAGGGAGCGAGATGAAACGAATAGGGGTCGGAGATACTGCGGCAAAACTCACAACAACATCAGGATGCCGAGGCACATAAGGACGAGACAGCCCATGTTGGCAAGGCCTCGCCATGAAAGCAGGTGCCCATCACGATATACCGAACGAGCGTTTTGACCCTCGTCGGGATTATGAAGGTCGTCGTCTGGCTCGCTGAATTCTGGAGAGATGTTTGAACCCCAGCTGCGCGGGTCGGTGGCGAGAGAGAACTGAGAGGGCGGTGATGAGTGACGTGGAGCATACCGCGGGAGGGAGACTGCCAAGCGCACCTTCTCCTCCAACGCAAAGTAACGCGAGCTCGCTCTTGAGGGGTAGGGGGTATCCGACTGGACGTGGTGAAGTGAAATGAGCGATCCGACACGCGAAAGGGAAAGGCGGCGGGTTACAATGATGCTGACCGTGCTCTCTGCACGCTTCACGGACATGAGAAAAGTGTTTGCGGCGGCGAGGCTTGAGGTGGAGGACGGGGAAGAGAGGGCATCGTGTCTTGGATGAACGAAGTTGGTGCCCGACATGAGGGAGGGGGAAGGGAGGGGTTTGAAAAAGAGTGGAAGTGAAGGAGTGGAAGGAGAATAAAAATAACGGGGGCATAGCGATGGCTCTGCGGGTCAACGGGTTGGTTCCTCTCTGACGCAATCACGCCGCCGAGCCATTTCGATGCAAATTGCCGGCGTGCGTACCGCAGCCTTTCTCCCGCGACCCACTGCTGCCTGCTCCCGTCGCCTTTGGTCCCGCGAGCGCACATTTCCTGGATTATTTCTCTCAGCAAACACCGTCTGTATTCTGAGCTGGAAAGGTCGAGGCAGGTCCGCAGTGATCTCCATCGAGATCCAGGGTGCGCTAACTTCAAACTCCGCGGCCTCCCATTTTTGAGGGATGTCGTTGCCACGCGCAACCACTCCGCGTATAATTAATCCGCTCGACCAACAGCAGGGGAGCACCCGGAGCACTCGCCGCTCTGCCGTTTGACTGCCATCTGGCACATATTCAGAGATCTACAAACGCACGACGTACTGCACGATATTCTTGATTTCATCTGAACCTGTCATCTCGCTCGCATTGGACGTATTCATTTGTCCGCAAATCAGGAAGCACCGCTGCTCGTCTTGCCATCAAACTATGTCATCCCTTTCCCGTCGCTCGACTGACGTTTCTGTTCTCAGGACAGTCCGCGCGCTTCTCGAGTTTTCACTGTGACCTGGCAATCGCACGTCCGGCATCCGTTGCGAGAGCGCAACTCCGCGCAGCTGTTGATCGTAGTTCTCGTTTCGCTCCCATCATCACCGCTTTTGGAATGCCAACAACCCTAGACTATGTGGAACACGTATCAAGTTGCCCCGCACGCCGTGTGACCGTGTACAACTGCAATGCTCACCCGGAATCGTTCGAAATATAAATCGCCTAGCAAGTACTTCGATCTCCCACATCGTCAAGTAAATTTGAAATTTTGATCCCCTCTTGTCTTTCTGATATTCACTGTCGTTCAGCTTCTTCAAAGCCATCAAACCAATTTTACCCCTTCGCACAGCTTCCCACATCTCGAAATTGTCATCTTTTTGTTCCGAAGGGGCGCACGGGCGATGCAGCTTTCGACCATTACTGTTTCATGCCGTCTGAAGCCCACGCTTGGCCCAGCTAGCGTCTTTGTATGGGCATCGAAGCGCTTAAAATGAACGGAACCCTATAGCCCTTCTTCGTATCGGCTCCGAGTAGTCAGTGCCTAAAGTGATTCGTGAGTGCAAGCAGCGGGCACGTCCAAACAGTCACACCTCTCTTCGCCCTCTCCTCCAAAAAGGCATATAATGTACGCTTTCGTCTTTCAGGCGGAACACCCACACTCACGATGTCCTCTTCCCATCTAATCGCACCGATGACTACCGTGTCCGTCTCCACGTTCTTTATGTTCCTTGGTGGCCGGTCATCGCATCCGCATCAAGCAACTCAAGCGTAGGGTAACTGGACTGTATCCGTCTACCCGTTCTTGCGCTCGGGCTACTTCGTTTGGACCTCGTATTCTCTACTTTGTCTGAATACGTCCGCTCGCTCAGTTCGAAACTTGGACTACTTTCTTTGAACCTCATGTCCCAGGCATGGAAGCCCACGCAGAGATATTGGAAGCCCACGACAAAGTGCGCAGTGCGCAGTACGCAGACACATAACTTACCCCGCATCGTTATTGCATTGACTCCTGCTATATGGTCGGCCCTTGAAGCGAAGTAGGTGTATCTATGCACAGTTATGCACTCACTTTTTCGCGCGCGGGCTCGGCGACTAACGGCAGCCAACGACCCTGTGACGCTCAGAACTTTGTTATTCAGAATCCTATGATCACGCATCTACAAACAAGGGGCACGACGATCTTCGATTTCTTCTTGGTCCGTTGTTCTCAATCAGCCCATACTCGTAGAGGTCTGGCCTCCCCGGCCTGTGAGCAAAGGCCGCCGTGACATACGTATAGGCAACTTTATTTCGAAACTGGAACATCCAGAAAGTTCTACAAGATGTGTAACCTGGTCCTGAAATCTTTACAAGTGCCGATCGCCATATGTACACTGCTGTAAAAAGGTGACTACATCCATGGTCATCCATAGGAATGTACTATACGAATACTAGATATTGAGGGATCTCCAACGATCGGACTGAACATACTTATTCGTGAAACAAGATCCCTGTAGACATCTGAAGAGATCCAGATCCTTCCAAATCATCTATCCGGCAACTATACAAACCTATCACGATACACGCAGTCGACCCCGCCAACGGCAGCCCAGATCCTAAAAGCGGCAGAGGCACAATTTCTGAATAGTTTCACATATGCCGTACCAATCTTGAGACCGACACGTCCGCTCAACATCCGACACGGCCTCGGCCTGCTCTCGCTGCGTGGCCTCGATTCGTCGGCAGCACCCGACCCCCTGACCCCCTGCCACCGACCGACGCACGGCTCATTGTTGCAGGCGCAACAGACCCGCGATGCACACCAAGTCCTACCGCTGCTGCATTCGAGCTTAACGCATCTGCGCCGCCGTCGTCAGCATGCATCGACTGACCCGCAGGCTCCGTCGGCGAGCGCACATGCGTCTTCGATAGCCTGAGCGCCGGCGCGGTGGACCCGCTCGCACTCCCGCCTGCACCTGCGTCAGAGGGCAAGAGCATGTGCAACAGTTTCAACTGCTGCTCGTCGAGCGCACGAGCGCGCGCCTCGGCTGCCTCAGCCGTGGCCAGTGCTTCCGCCTCCATACGGTGCTGCGTCTTTGCATATTCGATTGCAAGCACGAGTGCATCTCGCGTCCCAGGTGATGCCTTAGGCACGAAGGATGGCACGCGCATCCGCGGGGGTAACGCACGGATTCCTGTGTCTTTGCTTGCATGTTGCTCTGGGGCGGACTGGCGGACTGGCGGCGACGGAAGCACTGGCTTCGCGAAACTCCGTGAGACCGGTGCAGGCTCTACAGATGGTGCGGCGGCGTAAAAGTATAAGGTTGGTCTGACCTTGTGCTTGAGGGGCGCAATGGAGCTGAGGGGTGAAGGCGACGGAGATAACATTGAAGTGAGTGTGGGGGACTCTCTTGCGATGGCCACTGTGGGGCTTGAGGTCGGTGTGAACTTCATAGCCTCGGGGTTAAAGTGGAAGACCGTCTTTCCCGAGTCGGGCGTGTTGGATTGAGAGCTGGGGGGTGTGATATCCTCAATAAGGTCAGGTAGCGCTACGAATCCCGACGTCTCCACTGGCGGGACATGTGCCAGGCTGGTCGGCTGAGCGGATTCGGCTACGGGGCGCGGCGGCTCGGACGCCGGGGATTTGGGAGTCTCGAGTCTGGATGCCTCCTCAAGAACAACGGATAAGGGGATGAGAGACTCCACAGTCTCTCTCTTGCGCTCCAGTGCAGGTTCCTGCTTCGACTGAGCAGACTGCACCAGCAGAGACTGGTCCAGGCAAGTAGTATGAGCCAGAGGGTCGGGGGCTACTGCTTTAACGGAACCACCCGAAGAGCGTTCCCTCGCCCGTCGACGAATATACTCCGTCGTGGTACGGCGGGTGGAGTCCATAGCCTTGATAGAAACCACCGTCTTCTCTTCAACCCCGGGTTCAGATAGGTCCTTTACCTCGGCGACGGCGATTACAGGCGACACGGCAGTGGTGCCGAGATCCGCAGTCTCCATTCGCTTGCGGTCTTCATCTGACTGAGGTGCGCCCTGCTCAACTACCACCGCTGGTGAAACGGGTGGAGCAGTCTCGTCAGTCAGGTCCTCAGTCGGCCCCGACACTTCGGCGTGGACTTGAGCGTGTTTGTATTGTTCGGTGGTGCAAGCTTCGGCGATGGACGGAACCTGAACGGAGACCCGTACCTCCTTAACCTGTACATTGAGGCCCACGGACGTAGTTCCAGATTTGGGTACTTGGCTCGTAACTCTGGCCGCAGCCTCGGCCACGATACGGGTCCCTTGAGGGCCACGCCCATCCCTGTTTTGGCTCCGCGGTCTGGTCTGACCAGGCGCACGACCGGTTCGTCGCGAGGCGCTCCTTCCGGCCTCCTTTGTCTCCTGAATAGCTTTCTGTACAAGGGCAAGCGCAGAAGATGTGGTGTTAGGAGGCGTTGAGGACAGATCGAGTCTAGTAGTCTCGCGGCCGCGAGCACCGATGCCGTCAGAGACATTGCGTGGATCGCTTCCGTGAACGGCGCTCCCTGGTGCGGGATTATTCTCGACGTTGATTCGGGCCTGATTAGCAGACCTTGCCATCCTCGGGGGAATGTGTTCAAGTCTCGGGTCACGAAGTCGGCCACCGATAGCCAGTCTGGACGCGTTCCTCCCCTGCGACGCCTTCATAGGTTTGGTGGAGTATTCCCGGCGCACGTTCGCTGAAGCTTTCAGTATGGGTACGGGGTCGGGAGCAAGCGCCCAGTTCGGCTTGTCCGCTGTGTGCTTGGGCTGGTCGCACGCGCTGAAATGAGGCTGGGCTGACGGCTGCGAGACTTCAGGCGCTACACTGCTGGCTAGAGGTAAGGAAAGGATATTGGAGGCAAGTTCTGGGAACTGTGCAGCGAGCTAGACGAGTCCATAGCGTCAAAAAAGATACATTTTGATAAATTATACGCGGCTTACGTTGGTAGCGTCGGCGTACGTCTTGGGAAGAACCTTAATGGGAAGGACGCGTTGAATATCTTTGAGGGGCTTATCGAGCTTGAACATATCAGCGAGCATGTCGAGAGAGGGCTATGAGCAACCTACCGCCACATGCGAGGGTTCCGCGTTGTCATCATGAGCTCCACCCTAGTCGAACGGACGGTCAGCTCGGCGATCAATACATGATATCCAGCAGCGGGCACGTACCTCATCTGACTTCGGGTGAGATTTGACCATTGCGACAGGCTCGCTCGCCTGTTCAAATCCTGTCAGTTATGGATGTGGCGGTATTGGAATGCAACTCACATCATCCTCAGGTTTCTGTTCTTCGACGGTGTTTGGCAGAGCGCCCGGCAGAGCGGGGAGAGCATCGCCCTCCGAGGGACATTGAGTAGACTCCGCGTTTCCCATGTTGGAATGCTGTTTATGAAGAATGTGTAGTGAAACGACTGTGTGCAACCAGGTAAAGGGAGTGTAGGGTAGCGAGCGTTGTTTGAGTTGGGGTGGGACTTGGACAGCGAGGGATGCGCTGCAGGGTGGACATCGAGGGCGACTATAATGCATCCGGGCTCACGCACGAGGCATATCCTGGATCCAAAAGCAGCGAACGCACTTACCATATGCAGCAGTTGCGTTTCCTCTTTCAGCTGTCGACGTTGGGACCGCTGGGTGTGGAGTCGGAACCGACGATCAGGCTACGCTCGCGCGGGCCACTTGCCTTTTCTTACCCAGAAAATCCTGCATTCAGCTGCTCACAGGTGAGATCGTGGAGCCAGACGCGACAGCGGTGCCGAGCCTTGGACGTTTCTGAGTCACGATCGAAACATATGCCAAAATCCTTCACAAGAGTACAATCTGGGGGAAGACAGAATAGGAAACGAGGAACAGCAAAATCTTTATGTTTTACACATATACATCATGCCTTGAGTGCCCCGGTAATGTTGTCGATAGCTTCCTTCAACCGCCCGGCTTCATACTTCGCGAGTGTGGCGTTCTTCTCGATGGTGATAGACTCCGTCAAAGCAGGGAGCGTCGTCGCGCCATAGCCTGTGGAACAACAAGGATTAAAATGCCATGACTAATGGGATCGGAAGAATAGAATGATGGAATATTACGCACCCAGCCACTTGCCAGGAGCGACACCGAGATGTCTGTACCACTCCCGATCCTTGATCCCATCTTCATGAATGAACCCACGTTCGAATGACGCCAGCTTCTGATTGATTTTCTGGATGTGTTTCACCGCGCGCAGGAATCTCCGGCTTGGGGCCTTGTGGTGTGGGGGCCAGTGTGGCTTTGGCAACTCAGGAAGGTGGGGAATATGAGGCAGGTGCGGGAGGCGGGGATGTTCTGCGTCGACGTCTACTTCCGCATCAAAAATCTTGAGCTCAGCCTGCTCTTCTTCTAGCTTCCTCTCTCCCTCCTGCTTCTCTTTAATCCATGCCGGCAGCCGCCCAATGCGAGGCTTCACAGGCTTGCGGAAGCTACCCTTGCGGCTGATCTCTGCATTGGTCGCGTGCATTGGAGGTGCGAGCTCGGTATTCGCCTCTTCGCCGTGCTTGCCAAAGATATTCTTCAGCCTGTGACACGCGTGGCCGATGGCGCGATGAATTCCCTTCTTGAACCCGCCTTTCTTCTGTGAGTGCCGCAGAAGATGCCTCAGAAGCAGCTCAGCCTTGCGCTTCTCGTGGTCGTGCTTGATGCTGGCGTGCTGGAGGGCTTTGATGGAGGCACGGAGGGGCGCAAGTTCAGTCGAGACAGCGTACGTGGTTGCCAATTCCTCAACCCTAGTAGAATTATCAATGATGACCAAGAGATGAGCGCAACGGCACACACTTATCGAGATATGCCTCTAGTTCGAACGCATAATGTGTTGTGTTGATTGGGAGAACGATGGAGTCGGCCAAACGGAGAGTCAGAAGGCCAAAGTGCTTTGCGGCAGCAATCTAATCAAAGACTAGTCAGTAAGTGATGCATCAGATGATAGTGCTAAACCTACATGTTTCGTGAATCCCGGGTCACCATACAGCTCTTGCCATCTCTCTGAATCAAATACAGAGTGGTAATGATAGACCGGGTCCGAAAGCGTAGAGCCGAAGCCGTGGTCCATACTTGCCACCTGCGCCATGACAAGGTCATTCAAAACGTTGATATCATCCGCGTCAGGGTACTCACACCGATGCGCTGTAAAAATACCGTGTAGTCGCTACCGGAGCCCAGAGCACCAACCCCGATGCTGTCAACGGCCTTGGCAGCCTCCTCCGCCATAGCCATTACCTGCAGGTCGACGTTTTCGCCATGTAGCGGTCCTCTATCATTTCTCGCGTCCCAAAGTGTACGCCCCGGGTCGGTCGGGTGCGGAATCTTCTCGGCCGTATCGCGCACGACATGGGCCAACGATGGGGAGGCGCGCGCACTGTAGCGAGAGCCAGAAACTGCTACATCTGTGGGAGAAATGAGCAAGGCACCAAATAGCGAAGAAAAAGGTCAGAAATGGCGTACCGACGTTGAGGTATGCGACGACGTATTTGTCAATGAAATCGGCAAAATCTTCGCCCCATTCGGTGCTGCCAATGAGGCCGTACTGGAGATACGGAGGGTCAGAATGGTGTTTTCGAAAAAGGCGCATATAATCAGTTACCTCTTCAGCATCCCAACTTGCGATGACGATCGTGCGCAGCGGTTTCCATCCGCTCTTCAGCAGGACGCCGAGCCCACGGATGACTTCGTTGATGGAAGCCGTGCCCGAAGTAGGATCGGTTGCACCCATAACCTAGTGATCTATCTGTTACATATACATCTATTCGTTCAAAAATGAGCCTACCCATGCTGTAGCGCATCATCAGTCACCTGCAAGCCGAAGGATGTTTTTACTGAGCACTTACCATCGCGATGGTTTCCAATCACAACGACTTCATCCTTGATGTGCCCAGGGAGCACACCCATGGTATTCCAGATAGGCGTCACCTTGTCATCGACTGCGCAGGAACACAGATGTTGATGAGCATGGCCTCGATCGCAGAGACTGGAGGCACTCACCATTGTTCACGAGCCGAATCGTCCTGCCCTCCTTTCCGTCCTCGATCTCCTCGAGCAGCACCTTGGCATTCGCCCACGAAATTGGCAAGCTGGGGATAGACGGAATATTTGTCCCGCTGGTGCGGGTACTATTCTCGTAGGCCGGGTAGCCCGGCGTCGTCGGGTCGCCTGGATATATGGAGAGGAACTGCACCGAGCCGCGCTGCACGGAGGTCGGGCTGCGCGCAGGACCATAAGGATATCTATCTCGAGGGTATGAGCACGCGAGCTGCGCAGGAGAAGGAGAATAGGAGGTTTACGGTTTGTATCCGTTATCCACAGTGACGGTGCCGTCGTCGCGAGGGTCGGAATAGATGAGAATGCCGGCTGCGCCTAGTTCTTGAGCACCTTTGACCTAGTGGAAAAATACATGACAAACTATCGTGACAGGCACAGATAAGTCGTAAACGCACTTTGAGACCACGGAAAAGACCTCCATAGCGAACAATGACGATGGAACCCGTAAAGTTGACGCCTGAGCACGCGATGTCCTTGAATTATTCGGCATCCCCCTCGAACCGTAGCTCAGACATACCTTTATTGACAAGGTCTTCGAAGTCCTCCTTGCGGCCGTAGTTAGCGTTGATGAGTTTACCCTGGACATCCCCACCTCTGCTCAGGCCGTGCCAAGTCGTTACGGCATCCGCGTACGCCCAAGCGTCCGGATCCGTCTCATCCGAGACCTCCTCAAGGTCCGCAGCCCACGCAACCTCGCCAGTGTCGCCGAGGATTTCTACGCTATGGTTGAGGGGTGTGTTCATAACGGGGTAGTATATGTCGATCCACGCGCTCGGCTCTGAGAGGTCAGGGATGGAAAGCGTCGCGTTGCGCGACTCGGGAGAGCCGGCAGAGAAAACGGGCTGGACGTCGGGCTTGGGGATGCCGAGCTCGCGCTGGAGGAGGGAAAGAAAGTCCTCTGCAGTTGCGAGGTCGCCCGACGAGCCTGCAAGATGGGGCTTTGTTGCATACTGGCGGGAGGCGGCAATCGCGCTGGCCGAGTTTGGCACGGTCCTGGGACAATCCCACGCAGAGTGAGCCTCAGACCAACATATGTGATACAGACCGACGTACAAGAAGAGGCTCTCCGCCCACTGTCTAGTATAGGGCACGCGAGTCTGGAACGCGCTCGTAACACCCTCCGATGCTTCTTGGAGCTCAGCAAGAGTGGTGAAGAAGGAGCCGTAAGAGAGCAAAGATAACCAACGGTGGAGGAATACCCAGAGGAGAATGAGGACAACACCAGGCTTGACGAGTTTGAGGTAGCGGGAGCGAGGTTTGGGTGGGTGTAGGTTGAGAGGAGCAGGGAGCAGTGCGCCGTCGTGGCCAGGCTTCTCCGACGGAGGAGTGAGCTCGCCCATGGTGGTGGGAAGACGGCGAGAGGTGCGGAGGATATTAGCCGAATATCAGGTCGGATAACTGAAGCAGCGCTTGTTCCAGCCGGATATGTGTGCCTTATCTACACGCGGCTGGACATAGCTGGACATAATGCGTCGATGTGCATTGATGGACGACCGATATACGCATGACGTCACACCCGTCTTTTGGCATTTGGCCTTTGCAAGTCAAGGCTCTGGCCGTTTGCGGACGAGGTCGGTCCTCCTCCACCCGCCCATCGTCTGCGTCTTGTTCGCCGCTCACCTTTACATGTCGGCCCAGGAATTCGACTCGAAATCAGTCTTACAGCTCGACTCGTGGCTCGAGCCGTTTCTGCCTGCTATCGACCACAGGTACCAGACATTCAAGAAATGGCGGGATGCCATCCACCTCCACGAGGGTGGCTACGACGCGTTCACAAAGGGCTACCACAAACTCGGCCTCGTTCCCAACGACGCAGGCGAGGTTGTCTATAGGGAGTGGGCCCCCAACGCGATCGAGGCATATTTGATTGGAGACTTCAGTCAGTCCCCTTCATCCAAAAAGCCGTCCAATACCTCAACTGACAGATGTCGCTCGATGCCAGATGATTGGAACAGGACCTCACACCCGTTGAAAAAGAACGAGTTTGGTGTCTGGGAGATCACCATCCCCCCCAAGTCACCCGGAGTATGCGCGATCCCCCACGATTCAAAGATCAAGGTGTGCTGGTTTGTTTCCGTTCTGACCACCTTACTCAAACTCTCCCAAAGATTTCCATGATCCTCCCATCTCGCGAGCGCATCGAGCGTCTCCCTGCTTGGATCAAACGCGTCACTCAAGATCTTGCCGTCTCCCCCGTGTACGACGCTCGCTTTTGGAACCCGCCTGCGGAGGAGAAATATGTCTTCAAGAACAAAGCCCCCCCTCAACCTCAGAGCGTCAGGATTTACGAGGCTCACGTCGGCATCTCTTCCGCCGAACCGAGGGTCGCCACCTACAAGGAGTTTACTCAGAATGTCCTGCCGAGAATTCACTCTCTGGGATACAACACCATTCAGCTCATGGCGGTCATGGAACATGCCTACTATGCCTGTGAGTGTTCCGAACCAGTCACTCAAACCCAAACCTCATTGAGTCTGCATCAACAGCGTTTGGGTACCAAGTCACCAGCCTGTTCGCAGCGAGCTCTCGCTTCGGAACTCCGGAAGAGCTGAAAGAACTCATTGACGTCGCGCACGGCATGGGCATCACCGTCTTGCTCGACATCGTCCACTCCCACGCATGCAAGAACGTGCTCGATGGGTTGAATCTCTTCGACGGCACGGACCACCTCTACTTTCACGAGGGTAGCAAGGGCAGGCACGAGCTGTGGGACAGCCGTCTCTTCAACTACGGGTCACACGAGGTGCTCCGGTTCCTGCTCAGCAACCTTCGTTTCTGGGTCGAGGAGTACAAATTCGATGGCTTCCGCTTCGACGGTGTCACTAGCATGATGTATCTGCACCACGGCATCGGCACGGGGTTCTCTGGAGGCTATCATGAATATTTCGGGCCAGGTGTCGACGAGGAGGCCGTCGTCTATCTTATGCTGGTAAAGACTTGTGGTGTTCTTTCTTCAGTTGCCCGCAGCCGCTGACATTTCCCGTTCGGCCAGGCTAACGATGCCATGCACTCTCTCTTCCCCTCGATCATCACCATCGCCGAAGATGTGTCGGGCATGCCGCTGCTCTGTATCCCCGTCTCGAAGGGTGGTATCGGCTTCGACTATCGCCTCTCGATGGCGGTGCCGGACATGTGGATCAAGCTGCTGAAGCATAAGTCTGACGGCGAGTGGGAGATGGGCAACATCGTGCATACACTCGTAAACAGGCGCCACCTCGAGAAGAGCGTCGCATATGCGGAGAGCCACGACCAGGCGCTCGTGGGTGACAAGACGCTGGCGTTCTGGCTGATGGATAAGGAGATGTGTATGTTCGCAAGGTCGCAATGAGTTGGGTTGATGCTGATGCTCAGGGCAGATACGAACATGTCGGATTTGAGCGAGATGACGCCGGTCATTGCACGCGGGTTGGCTCTGCATAAGATGATTCGGTGAGCGAAATTGTTTGTGCTCGATACATGAGGTTGATGCGGTGCGCTTCAGGCTCCTCGTTCACTCTCTCGGTGGCGAGGGATATTTGAACTTTGAGGGTAACGAGTTCGGCCACCCCGAGGTTGGCATCTTTTTTCCCCTGCCATGTGCATAAATAACACAGCGATTGATCTAGTGGCTCGACTTTCCGCGTGAGGGGAACGGTAATTCCTTCCACTACGCGCGGCGCCAGTGGAACGTGGTCGACGAACCGCTCCTCCGATACAGATACCTAAACGCGTTCGACGCCGCGATGAATCACCTCGAGGCGCGCTACGGCTGGCTCGCTGCGCCGCAGGCATACGTCTCGCTCAAGCACGAGGGGGACAAGGTCATCGTGTTCGAGCGCGCCGGTCTGCTCTTTGTGTTTAACTTCCACCCAACGGAGTCGTTCACGGACTATCGCGTTGGTGTCGAGGAGCCTGGGGAGTACAGCGTCGCCCTCACGAGCGACGAGAAGAAGTTCGGCGGGTTTGAGAATGTGGACCTTGGCTCGAAGTATTTCACGACGCCGATGGAATGGAACGGGCGGAAGAATTGGATGCAGGTGAGTTTGCTCGCGTCGGTTGTGTCTCACGGTGTTCACAGGATGCTGATGTCGACGACCATGGACGTTGCAGGTTTACATCCCGAGCAGGACCTGCCTGGTTCTGGCAAAGAATTGATTGAAGCTGTGTCGTTATGCCTTATATTGTGGACATTAGTTATGGAGCGATACCTGGTTGTACGGTTGAGGCTGTCTTCGATGATGTCAGTTTGAAATAGATGTCAGGTCGGGGGGGAATAAGTATAGAATCCATGCGGCAAAAGCGGAAGAAAAAAACAGAGGGAAACCTAAAAGTACAACAGTCATGCACACGCTTTCAACCAAGCTTTTGTCGCTTGTTCCCGGCGCGTGTTGTTGACGTCCCAGAGGTGTCCACGGAGGATATCGACAAGGAGCGTCTTTGAGACTGCAAAGACCACAAAAACGTCAACGACTGAAGGCGGTCACGGTGGAATACGGGCCTGAATGCTCACCTGCTTTCTGCTCCTCCCGCTCCTCCCGCTTCTAGTACTGACCACGCTCTGCGCCCTGGTCCCACCCTCCTGTCCACGACTCTGCGACCGACTGCCCAGCTCCTCGTCCACATCCATAGGCGTCTGAGCGCCAGACCCGCCGCCATCGCCGCCGACACCACCGTCGCTCGCGCTCGCACGCATGTCCAGCCTTGCGCGCGCGACCCTGATCTCCTGCTCGACGCGATCGACGATCTTCTTTGTCTCGACGAGCGCCGTCGCGGCCTCGATCAGCATCTCGTACTGCGCGAGCGTGTCTCGCGTCGGCATGATCACCCCCCGGCTGATCGGCACACCGAGCTCGGTCACGACCTGGTTCACTTTCGAGCTCACCGCGGGCTTGGGGTACGCGATTTTTTGAGAGCGCAGCGTCGCGGCAGCATGCGAGGCCTTTGTGGCCGGTGTGAGCGGAGGAGGGTCGATGCGCTGTATGCAATGGAGAGCGTCTACACCGAGCAAAATCGAAGTTGGCGTCCATGGCGGAGATGGGTGTGTTGGGGACGTACCATATGCGATCGACTTTGCCGACTGCGCCCTGCGGGGTGCTGGTTGTGCCACGGCCGCAGTGGGCGTGGCGGGACTCTCCGCCTCCGCGACGCCGGCCTTCTTTTTCTTCCGCGGATCGGTGATAGCCGCATGGCTGTCGTCCTCGACGTTCAAGTCGGCAAGTCCAGACTCGACACCAAGTAGGGTGCGGAGTAATTCATCGCGCTCTTTTTTGAAGGCGCGCTCGGTCTGCTCGAGTCGCTTGAGCTCGATGTACATGGCCTCCTCCTCGGCGATCTGTTCGGGCGTCCGGTTCTCGAGGCTTGCGAGATACTCTTTCCGGGTGACCTCGCGATCTAGGTGGATGAATTTGGCAGTGAGCCATGCGTCGGCGAGAATAAAACGAGCGACGGTCACCCTTGTCGAATTGGAAGCTAGACAGGAGCTGGGCTCTGCTGGCTTCGTCGCCTGGCCATGGTCTACTTCGTATTAGCTTACGACACACACCGAAGTATCTATCTTTTATGTCCTTGCGTGACGCACAGTCAGTACGCGCTGTGGGCATCTTTGGGGAAACACACCTCCATCGACCGCGGAAATTCGTATCGGTCCGCGATTATATGAAACCTCAAGTCGTACTCCCGAACAAGGTCGAAGAGATAGTCAGTCTCTTCCTTTGACCAATCTGGATCTGAAGCGTGTGTATTGAGTACATCGGACAGACTGGATGTGGCGGGGACAAACCTTCCAGATGTCGTTCGTATTCATCCTGAGAGTAGATGTACCAATTATTTTGGACGTTGTATTTTGCGAAGGCATATTCTACGACGAAAATCGATGACGAGATCAATAATTGGCCGAAAACATGAAACACACCAGCTTCTGGGTCAGAGTTTGCTTTAACCCAATGCTTTAATTGTAATCCATCACCTCGAGCTCCGTTCTTGAAGGGCCTCAATTCCCTACAACGACCGAGTGGATCAGAACAAAATTCCAAAGCAAGCTTCGGAAGCGCACCATTTGACTTTGCCACCACCTCCGAGATTTGGTTTCTGCTTCAATCGAGGCTTCGAGAGCTGTGCGGCAAGAGTCGAGGGGGTGGGCCCTATGAGCGAATACAGCTCGCGCGAGATGCCCTCCGGTTTCTTGGATGTAGTCTTCTTCTGAGACTGGGATTGTCCTGCATGGGAGGAGGCTGGAAGTTGCAGGATACTTCGAACGTCGGCTGCCGATGCTCCAGCCATCTCAACGAGCAGTGAGGGTCAGAGGAAGAGTAAATTTGGGGTTAGGGTTTGCGCCCTTCGTAGGCACAATACAACTTCATCGTCCTTCGTCCCAGCATGTCTCGCTTCCTCTCCCTCTCGCGGCCGTTGAACCGCCTTGCCATCGCACATAGAACACGGAATCTTCACTTCTCTCCGCTCTCGAGGAACAATGGTCGTTCCGGCGGCGGCCTCACCAACATACTTGCCGGGGAAGTCCCACCTCCTGTCCAAGTCAAGTCTGTTTCCTCCGCCGGGATTCACCTTCAGGATGGGCTTTTGCTTTCGTCCTCGTGTATTTTCCTGGAGGGGAAGGTCTTTCTGTGGGATGTCCCACCGACCCTCTGGCAGGGCTGGAGCAAGGAGAGATTCGAGCTGTTCGAGCTTGTGGTACCAAAGCCTGGTGGGTGAAAGTACAGGCCTTACATGCTTTGACTGAATGGTGTACCTCATTTTCATATAGAAATCCTCTTGCTGGGAACGGGAGAGACCGTGTCTCCGCCTCCTGCGCTCTTGAGACAGTATCTTGGCTCACTCGGAATACAGATCGAAGTTATGAACACTGTGGGTCCTTCCACCAGTCTAAACGCGCACCAGGGTTGAATGTCCGGGAACAGTGGAACGCTTGTACCACATATAACCTCCTCGCTGAAGAAGGCCGACGTGTTGCTGCTGCATTACTTCCCTTCACACCCCGACCATGGAAGGGATAATATCACCAGTAGCTGCAACACAGTCGATGATGGATCGAAGGCACGACAATCGAAGCATTGATATTATAGTACAGTGAATTACAACAGCTCAACTACGTGTCGTTGGTTCATTCTGGCAGTGCCTTTCGCTTGCCTTTCCCTTTGGGATCCACCACCCCCATCTCCATATCCTCTCCAAGCGGAGGAGCTTTATACGGAATTTCATCTTCGATGTCATCCACCGATGGGATCGACACCTCCAGTGGCGTTAGATATCCTGTCGGAATAGGTTTCAATAAATAGAAGTAGCCAGGACAGCGCCGGCGAGTAGAGAATGTGAGCGTCAGTCAGTGCGTTCGAAAGTGGGAACATGGGCTAAGCCCAATGAAAGACTTGCCATTCGCGTCTTTGAACCGTAAGAAGACGGAGTCCCAATTCATCACTACATCCTTCAATATTTGATGGTCCTCTAGTACTTCGTACTGTACAGGGCGTCCGCGCTCTTTCACCTCGCGGGCCACCGCGAAGTCATCGATTGAAGATGGAATGGGAACTTGTGCACCCTGAGTGACTTCTGCAGTTAAAGCAGATAGTATAGGGGCTTTGAGAGCATAGATGGAGGTGGTGGCGGGAGTGGCGATGAAGATGATGAGTTTATGAGTTTTAACGCGCAATTGGAAGGTTTTGGGTGGAGCGCGAGGAGGCTAGGCCAGAAGTCCAAGTTGAGAGCCTTCGCGTAAGTCATTGAATGAATTCTCACCATAGTCGTCGACGAGATCAAGGTAGAGATGCAAGCAGAAGCTGAAAGGAGCCTAATGATTGAACGCGACGCGACGCGGTGGTGTGACGCGTCATGCAGTACCTGGGGTCCTCTGCGCTTCAAGCGTTGCCGGACCTATAGGATCCTCCGAATACCGCTAGCGGCTGCTTCCGTCACACTTGCTCGTCAACTGGAACGATGAGCACTTTCCACGACGCATCGTCCTCGTCCCAACCTTTCAAGGACCCCACACCTCTTCCCTCCTCGGTGCCCAAGGTCGATGAACTTGGCACGACGAGCGGGCCGCTGAAGAGCGCTGCGTTCTTCATCGGGGCATATTGTAAGGATTACAATGGTGCGTGACGTTCAGTTAAGTTCTAGTCAAGTATATTTGTCTCCTAGTGTAGGGAGGAGTTCGCTGATTTATCATGACTTCTTGTTTTTTCTTCATAGAGGACTTCATGCTCTGCAAGGCGGAGAACAGGGATCCTGGTCATTGTTTGAAGGAGGGCCGCAAAGTGACACGGTGTGCGACAGACCTGTGCGTGTAACCATCATCCATTCCGTTCTATTTACCCTGACCAGCAGAAACACACACTTGAATAAACTATCAGCATCAATAAGATGCGTGACAACTGCCTGCAGCAGTTTGACGAGCACTGGAACTGCTTGGAGCTTAATAACCAGGTATGTAATTTTGATCTTTCAAATGCACGTTTCTCATCACTGGCCCTTTGATGCATTATATGGACGCCTGTTCACGTTGATTCTGCCTAGGATTATAAATACTGTCGCAAGCCGGAGCGTACACTCAACCAGTGCATGTTTGAAAAACTTGTGCGTCTCGTCACTCCTCAAAAAACAATGCTTTTCTCCTTTCGGTTCTAACGCGCTGTATCTTGTCCACCATATAGGGCCTTATGAAGAGCATTCCAGGTACGCCCACGGGCCAAACCCCGATACATGAAGTAGAGAAGCCTTTCTACGGACGCATGCAGAAATGAGCAATAGACATCGCTGGTCTCAGCGCTGGAGTTTTCCTTGATCTTCTGTGAACAGTCAATATCTGTCTCTCAAAGGCCTGAATTATTGTGCTCCCTCAATCAGCTCTAGTTAGACGCCCTTTAGAGCTAGCGAAGCCGACAGACGTTGAGCGCACTTCTAGTTATTTGTTTTCGCGCATGCAACCAAGTGATTGTGAGTGTGCAATGCGCGTATATCGTCCAAGAAGGACTTGAGAATCTATGGAGTCATCTATGTTAATCAAAGAAGCTACAGCCAAAATTCAATATTTCCTGGTCCTTGCGGACAGCGCTCGTGACCGCCGACGCGTTGAGTCTATGATACGCGTCAAACTGTTTGCTCCTCATGACGATACGGCCATCTCGAAACTTTCGTTATGCGTGCACCTCGCGGGTCTTTGCAACATCACAGACGCGCTCACTGAGCTCCCATCACAGTATATACGTCTCAAACTCGGTTAACCCTTGCTTCAACCTGACATTGGAAGACTGGTTCGTCCCTGCTCTCTTATCACACGGATGGTAGAGAGACATGAGAGGTCCTTAACGACGTTTCCTCCAGGCTGTTCAAACATAAATCACATAAGGAACCTTTGCTGCTGCTCTATCGCGACGACCCGTGCGTTGTCATCGGTCGGAATCAGAATCCATGGAAAGAAGTCAACTTCCCTGCCTTGCAGCGTGCGGACATCCCGTTCATTCGGAGACGAAGCGGTGGGGGGACCGTATATCACGTATGCTCCTTTTCCACGATTCTATCGGTGTAGATAGTGACACTCACCTGCTTTGTGCAGGACTCTGGAAACACAAACTTTTCAATACATCTTCCCCGCTCCCAGTTCGACCGCAACTCGACTGGCCAGGTTGTTTTGCGGGCCGTGCGCGCACTCGGAATCGATGCACGCCTCAATGACCGGAATGATCTCTGCGTAGGACCGTATAAGATTAGTGACTTCTATTACACATCTTCCTATGTGCCCACATATCCGCCATAAGTGCCAACATGATTGCCTCTACGTCTCAGGCTCTGCATACAAAATCGTCAAGGACCGCGCATATCATCACGGTACTATGCTCATTTCGTCACAACTCAACACCCTCGGCGATGTCTTACACTCTACAAAGGTAGATATGTTTCCGGGGACGATTTCGCTTGTTGTTCACATTGCTTTTAATAAGACTTCAATGGCCACAAAGGGGGTGGCTTCTGTCCGCTCGCCTGTACGAAATTTAAACGAATTCCGTCCGGACATTTCACACGAAGACTTCGTGGACGCACTAACACGAGCATTTCGTGAGCACTACGGTGTGGATAAACCGGTGTGTATCATGACCGTGTCATATGTATCTCGATTCTCACTCGAATGTAAACACCGTAGGTCTATACAGTCCAGGGTGATACCAATGACATGAACGTGGACGAGATTCGTTCGGGGATGGCAGAGCTTCTAGTGAGCGTCGTCCACGTATCGGTGTGCGGAACACTTTCTGACAGGTCCATGTAGAGCTGGGATTGGGCGTTTGGCCAAACACCAGAATTCACGTACTCGATACGTGGCCAATTTGCGTGGGGGAATGTGGTGCGTCGGTCCTGTACGCACCGGTACAGATTAATAGCTTATCAGGGAGGTTCACAGGCAGCTGAAATTCGCTCGAAGCATGGAGTTATTCTGTCTTGCACGTTGACACCGGATGATACAACGCTGAGCAAGAACCTGGACAAACTCGGCGTGGTGCTCGAAGGTCAGAAATATGGGAGTGTCTGTTCTGACCTGCTGGGCTCCGCAGAACAGCGACTAAGAGACGTTGCAGTGTGGCTGGAGCGGGAAATGAGGAGCTAGCGTGTACATAGATCTCGTTGAGAACTATCTTGGTTTGGTGGTGAATGGTCTAGAGGATGTTCGAGTGGAAAACAAGAAAACAAGATTATATGCGGGTGCTGTCTATTGCGCTTTCTGAGTGTACCATACGCTACTTGTTTCGAACCCTTCTGGCGCAACTGTATCAGACTACACCACATAGCATGTCAACGCCGTCTACGCCAGGATGTGCTTGCTAACTCACCTTCTGCCCTCGCACATGCCCTGTCAACCGCTTGTCCCTCTCCATCATCATTTCTTCCCAAGAATCGATGTGATATCGGGGGGCCTATCATTCGCATACAAGAATGAGTGCAAAATTTAGACGCGCCTGGTGAGGTGTTCGTGAGGATCCAGGATAGACCCACCTTGCCCAGGTTCTGTGCACGCTTAGAGACGTTCAGCAATGTTCCGGCGGCGCCAAACATGGTGGTGAGAAGGCCTAGGCGAGAGGAAAGGATCAGTGCATTAGGTGACTATCACAACAGTACACAGTTACCGAAAGGAATGAGAGCTTCCCATGGAACAGGCATGGTTATGGTGATACAGACGATTTGGAAAGACAGCAGTGTGTTCGAGAGGTCGATTACATAATACCGGTTGTCCACAGGTTGTTTTGATGGAGCACGGTGAGCGAATAATCCAGGAAAATGACTAGATGTTACAGCAACTATAGTATATCATAGATATATAGATATCGTGTGATCGAGAGCTATTGTATATTTAAGATGAGAATCAAAAGAGCATAAAACAAGACCTAAATCTACCAAGATCGTAAATAGTATTGTCGAAAATCCAACGCCGATAGATCTTTACCTCGAACTACCATCTCCCAGCCCTATATTCAGGTGAGAATGTACATATGATCACAAATATAGATCATTCTCATAACGGGATAGCGACCTCATCGTCGATTTCACCCTCGGCGTCCATGTCGAGTGAATCGTCTAGTTGCTCCGCCTCCATTGGCTCCGTGATACTCGTTTGGGTTGAGTTATCCATCGGCACAAGTGATAGAACTTGCCTACTTTCGTCTTCGTCAGCCATCATAACATCACTTTCAGCTGCTGGGAGATGCGATGGCAGGTGATCCGGTGAGTGAACTGGAGGCGGTGAATGACTTAAAGGTGGCAGGCGGACTACAGGGGGGTGAGATTGATCCTGCGACTCAGGCTCAGGCTCAAGCACAGGCTCAGGTCCCGGCGACTGCGCTGGCTCAGAGACCTCTAGGGGTTTGAATTGAATGACGGATAATTCGTCCATAGTGACAGGTGGGTTGCCCTCATTCGCGATGATCGTTGAGGGGGTAAGTAATATCGAAGTTGGTGAACTATCGCGTTCATGTTGAGTACGAGACGCTATATCTGAAGGTGGTGCCGCCGCTCTAGCATAGGGAATTTCCGGTGGTGATGTGGGTGTAGCCACATCCTGGCCCCTTTCTTTCCTGATCCACGAAGGCGTAGGTGGAGGTGTGTGCATCCGCTGTGTGTGCTCCACCACATTCAGAGTACTGGGAAGTGGGACTCGATCAGAAGATGCCGACGTCACCGACCGTAGAGCGATGGTAGACTTGATCTCATGTGCCTCCATGAGAGATTCGGCAGCTGCTCGTCCTCGAGTTCTGACACCCTGACTCGCTAGGTTATTCCGTGCACGCGACAACGTGCTGGAGGCCCTCAACCGTTCCGAGCCTGCGCTGTTCTCCCTCGCCTTCTCTTTCCCCTTTCCCTTTCCCTTTTCAGGGCCTCTGGTCTTCTCCTTAGAACTCGAAGCGGCAGCTTGATCAGCGAGTATATCCAATGCAGACCGCGTCCTGCTGATACTTTCATCTGTCCGTCCATGATCTGTGTCTGTGTGGCCAACTTCAGTGAGAGCTAGGCGGGAGAGTGATGCTGCTGTAGACGATCCCGCTAATCGTCTGCGTTTAGGTGGCACCGGGCTGGCCGCCTCTGCTGCACGACGCGATGAGGCCTTGTGGGAGGGCGGTGGTATTTCGTCATCCACAATATCATCTTCCTCGATCATGGATATAGACCGAGCTGCGGTGATCAATGAATCCAAAGGCGTGTGCGGGTTGTTCCGGGTTGCACGATCCGACTGTCTCTGTCTGGAGGCTTGCGGAGTCTGCGTTGCGGGAGTTCCAGGGGCTACCGGGAGTGACATGGGATGTGCCGAGCTGAAACCAGCACTTGAGCTAGGGCCATTGGTTGTTGCTCCGGCTCCTACTGGTTTCTTCGGTGTCTTGGGCATGGCAGTGGATGCGTCGTTTTCCCTCCCTTCCCGCTCACGGTCTATGCCAGAGGAGAATCCAGACAGGTAAGAAGCGCGCTCTCTGCCAATCCTACGCATGGCAAGTAGCAAGTGTTCAGATCGTGCGTTAGCAAGTGCAGTACCACCTTTCTTGTGAGTTCGAGGCCGTCTATGTTTTGAACTGTCATTGAAGACGTCTGTGTCGCGGCGCCGATAGTAATCGCCTCGTGGGGGTTTAGGTTTGGACACCGCAGCAGATCGCTCGGTCGCTCCATCAGCTTCTTCATCGGTGGCAGCGTGGTCAGGAAGAACAGCAGGAGGTGGTTGGGTATGCTTTCGCCGCCGAGAAGACTTGACATGGATATCGTTTTTAGACGATGGTCCAGCATTGTGGGAATAGGGATATGGGAAGCTATGAGTTAGCGCATAGGGCTGCATAAGGAGGATAGGTCGTAGTTGTGCTATTTCGCCTTCAAGGGACTGAAGTCTTGCGTGATATTCTGAAATCTGATATTTACGACCTGAGCAATGGAATGCAGATTCAATTACTTGGAAGACTTACTTTCTGGCGGAGGGCCTTATTATCAGCGTCAAGAGTTAGTACTTGACGTTCCAGTTCCTGTAGGATTGTAAGCGAGAAGAACAAAAGCAAGAAAAAATGAGTATACCTCTTCCCTATATGTTGATTCTCCGCCCCTACTTCTCCGTGCAATGAGAGCTTCGGCCTCTCGGCTGAAGTTGTCTCTCTCTGCCTCCCATCGTATACGTTCGTCTGCAAACTCCTTCGTAAGATATTCACGCTGTATATTGAGATCAAATATTGTATCTGCCTGCTCGTGCAGTTGGGTAGGATCGGGTATGTGATAGGAGGTCAAACGGAGGACCTGTGTGGCGAAAAGAGGGGTTAAAGATTGTAGATGATAGTACTGTGTGACCGGTACTCGCCATATCTGCTAGCTCTCGTTCGACAGGTGACATATTTGACTTGGCCATACTATGAGGGTGAATCTCTGTGAGGCGTTTCTTAATTATTTCGATCTGAGCAAGGTCAAGCGGCTCGGGAGATGTGCTCGCAGGGGGTGCGAGGGGGTCATCATCGTTAGGTTGTGGGGGACTAGGAGACATAGTGTGTATAATATCAGACAAGGCCAAGGCCAGGCCGTCTTGTGCCATGAGCCGGGTAGGGCGACGAGGAGAGGAGTCCTCTACGCGTGCGTCTGCCAGAAAGAAATGCCAATGGCGCACAAACAACACCAACGCGTTGCGTGCCAGCAGATCACGTGCGAGATAAAAGTTCCCACACTCGCCTCGTGCTTCATGAACGCGTTCTCGGCTCAGCGTCATCTCTCCGTCCAACTCATCACCGCACCAGCTTTCTCTGCCCTCGGGCTTGCGCGTTGTAATATTCCCGTGTTGTGCCATAATGGCAGTATCGACTCCCTTTCAATGCCTCACCCTCTCTCTCCTCATCCTCCCTCCACTTTTTCTAGCAACTTACTTCCTCGCGCAATTCCCGCACGCGCCGGAGGTCTCCTTCATACACCCATCTCTTGCCAGCCTCCCCCGATCGTCTAAGACATGGGAAATATACTCTGAGGATTTCTACGACGGCGGCGCGTACATCAAACTACCTTTCGGCACCGTATGTTGTCCACCCTCTACCTCAGTGAGTCGATTCACAAAATATGCTGGTGGTACGATTTCGTGTGTAGGTCCGCTATTGGTTGATAGGTCCTGAGAATGGCAAGAAGGTATGTAACCATGTGCAGAGACATGATCTCAGCTCCCACACATTACTTCCCTGTTCTGATATCACTGAAGATTGTTCTAATACACGGACTATCTGTTCCTGCTATGATTTGGAGGGACGTGGCGCCAGCGCTCGCGTCCAACGGCTTCCGCGTCCTTCTGTATGGTTCGCAAATCATCATATACATATGTTTAGCTCTCTAACTTTAGCGGCATAAAGACTTGTACGGACGTGGCTATTCAGATGCCCCTCAGATGACATACGATGCGCCCCTCTACGCCACGCAATTAGCTCTCCTCATGCAGCACATCAAGTGGGAAAAGACGCTCGTTGCGGGAGTATCAATGGTCAGTTCCCATATCTGACATATCGAAGGAGCAACCGACCCACACGTTTTCGTGGCTAATATTAGGGTGGCGGTATAGCCGCGGCATTTAACTCTTACTTTCCCCACCTAGTTGATGGCAAGATTGCCTTGATTGCTTCCGCTGGGCTCATAGAGGTATGGTCCTACAGCCCATATTTCGTACATTCCGACCCATGCTTCCGACGTAGTCAAGTGACATGTCTCGGACATCAAAATTCATGTCTTCCCCTCTTGTTCAAACAGTCACCTCAAGCTCTCCCTTCCGTGTGAGTACTTCACTTCTACGCTATCTGTATAAGGGTCGCAAGAGCCGCTGATATGCGGGCGCTCGATCAGTTTTATCTTCAGCGCCTAGCAAACTCATCGTACGCGGACCCAATATATGAGGTACGTTTTCTTCAGCAGTAGATAATCATTTCGTGAATATTTACTGCTTAATTCTCCGCCGATCATGCTGATGGATCCCAAAGGTCGTTCGCCTTCAATCAGCGCATCTACCCGGATACAATGCTGCCCTTGCCTCTTCCTTGAGAGATGGTCCCATCCGCGGTCTATCCTCTGCTTTCAAAGAGATGGGTGCATCAAACCATGACGTACTCCTTATTTGGGTATGGTTGTCCTATATTCCTTACTACTCTGATTGACGAGTATTACCTTCGCACTCGCTTAGGGAACTGCAGACAACACAGTCCCATATAAATATGCTGCTCAAATGCAATCCCTCGTACCACAATCCGAGCTGATCACTATCCAAGGTGGGGGACATGATCTCACGGTATCTCACTCAGAGACAATCAGTGTCGCCCTGGTACGCTTCTTTCAACAAAATAAAAAATAATCCATCTCCTCCAAGCTCCCGAGGATACCATATGGCGTGGATCCTTCGTGTACACACACCCTAAAGACTTTCCCGCCTCGTCACACAACATCATTCATTTCCCTTCGCTCTCTTCGAACTTTGCATGTTACAATCCACTCAAGTTGTAATCTCAACCCTTTCTGCATCACTATCAAGCCGTCTCCTTGTAAATCCATGCCCCCATTCCCATCTGCATACCCGTTCACTCACCAGTCTCGACTGCATGTTACCTTTCCACTGTCATCTGACCTTTTGTCGTGTCACCTCTGCCATCTATAGTACCCAAATTACGTTACGCTGTTCCATTTGCTATCTGTGTTCGTCGCCTTCCGGACCCATACCCCGGACCCATACCACAGACTTATTAATGTTGTCCCATCACTTTTGCTCGTTTTTGGGCGTATGGATACCTTTTCTTCAGAAGATCAGTTCTTTCTGTCCGGTAGAAGTGAGGTTATACTTCGGCAAGAATCCTGCAGGCACTTAACACGACGGCTATCCACGTCGACCAGTGTCAAGAGGTCATGGCATATTCGTACACTAACATTTCTACAGTACATATCTGAACTCCCTATTCTGTCTATCTGTCAGATCCAAGAATTCCTTTACAATCCGCCATCAGCGTCGACAACAAGTAGAAATCGAGAGAACAGCTGACCTTCAGAACCTTGACTTCCACTCGAGACCCGTCTTCCATTACTTTCTCAACGTACACATCCTCATAAGTATCATCGTGGGGCTCGTTATCCCGACGCTTGTTTTCGCGTGAGAGTAGAAGACGAATTGAATACATCAGCAACATGCAAGCCAGATAGCAGACGCCGATTATGATCCACGGAACGCGATTTCTACATCAAGCAAATTAATACCTTCAACGAGAGGTGGCGAGCTGGTAGCCTGGGCTCACCTGGGCTTGTACCTTGCCTGCCACATGAAAGGGCCGGCGGAGTTGCCGATGCAATAAGCAGAGAGCATGATGGCGTTGGTCGTGATCTTCTTAGTATGGCCGGAAGTTGTTTGACCGACCCAGGCAAGCGCCAACACAAATCCAGTCGTCCCAACACCTGTGATATGCACGGCGAGCTCTTAGGCATCAGATCCAGTGAAGGCAACGACCACGTACCAGTGAGCCATACACTAAAAAGTAGTCCAACCTTGTGACTCCATGGCAAGAGGCTCACCAAAAGACAGCCCATGATATTCGGGATGAAGTATATAATCCCGACCCAGGCTCGGCTGTTAGGCATACGAGAGGCAATTTTGACGCCGGTGAAGATCGTGAGGATCTCGACCACTCCACCCACGCATCCCAACAACGTCGTTTGTAGGTTTGAAAACCCGAACTCGGTAATAATGATGGCGGTCTGGTTAGTCAGAGAGTTTGGGACGTTGTCCAGTGCAGCGAAGAGTGCAAAGAGCCATGTCTTTGGATCCATGAAAGCTTCATACATCCTGAGATTGGTCAAGCGCATGATTAACCTTGTGAGCTAAATGGGGTCACCGGACGTACTGCTCCTTCTTGAAATGTTTATTCTCGACACCTGTTTGATTCTCCTTGATGCGCAAGACGGCCTTAGCGCGCTCTTCAGAAGTCAAAAACCATGCATTCGTTGGCGAATCAGGGAAGAAGAAAAAGAAGCATGCAGAAGTGATGAGGGTTAAGGCTCCGGTGATGATCATGAGCCTGTTCATATTCTTAGAATAGGCTGCTGAAGCGAGACGTGGGTATGAGGCATACCATTGCCATGGCTCAAAACCACTGGTGTGAATATGAAGTGATCCAAAACTGAGGAACCCGGAGATGATCTGAGCGGTCCCATTCATGAGGACTTTTCGGATCATTATTAAAATTGTTGACATCATAGACTCGTAGACGTATCAAGAAAGACGTACACCAGTATCCAACTCGGACTGTTTGTTCGTTGCGAGTATAGAACATGGAGCTGACGATCATAAAACCGGCCGTAATGGATCCCTCGCACGCGCCAAGGATCAGACGGACAATGAATAGCCCGGCAAAGTTCTTGCAGGCAGCGTGAGAGCAGAGGGCGACACCCCAAATGAAGATGTTGCAGCTGTGTGAGGTAATGCTCAATCAACGAAGACCTTGAACAGACCCGGTCCAAATACCTCATCCACTTGCCCACAGGGAACCGTTGGAGGGCCAGATTCTGAGGATACTCGAAAACCAGGTAGCTCAGGTAGAAAATGGTTCCCAACCAATTGTACCTATATTAGGAAAAAATGTTTCCAACCTCAGGAAGTTGTTCAAAGTCCGTCCTTATCGCCAACACATACTGGTTTGTTGTCAAATGGGTTGCCGTGCTGGATTTCGAGACCACAGAACGCGTCAGTGGAGGACCAACACAAGACCAAGTGGAACATACCGAATGCCCAGAATAGCAGAATTACCCAAGGTTGTTTTGTCCATGAACTGGATCCAGTAAAGAACTAGTAGGAGCGATATGTTAGTTGTCGAGGACAAATGTGAGGAAGCAAACGTGACCGCACGTACCACACATTAAAGGCAAGATATGCATGTCGATCTTTCGCCTTATGGACGGCGGTGATGAGAATATACTACTCGTAAGAGTACTAGCAAGCTCGCACACCGGATTCGCTCCCCTTCTGTGGCATCCAGCTGGACAGAGTCGCCCCCGGCGAGCAGAGCGGCGCCGGTATCGATCTCCTTCAAGAAAACAGCGACACCATGGTCTTGCTTCTCGTCTTTCTCGTTGCTGAAGGAGTCCATGATGTGGGGGACCAGCGAAGGAGATAGAGGGAGGCGACTGACATCCAATGTGATCCGGTGACGTTTATGAAATCTCACATTCAACAAGTTATCAGTTGAGAAGCAGAAGCTCCAAGGCACACATCCACCTCGAATAGGTCAATCAAATATGGAAATATCACTCCGCTCCGGTGAAAGGGAAGATAAGGCGATTTACGGAAGCCCGTTGTCGCATCTCATCGGTCAATGGAAGATGTAAGATGGTCGTTGTGAACGAAGCGACGTCGACTTGTTTCATGACACGTTGGAAATGCTTGTCAAAGCGTATCAAAGCGAGCGAGCTGTCGAAGGGACAAACAAAATGTCAGAAGGCATGCCAGCTCGCGTTACCCGCAGGTCACCACATCTATTGTAAGTAGGACCCCGTGAACCACGGCGTGGGCGTAGTCGATCGGCCACGGAACAGATCTCAGATCAACAGAGTCGGAAAATCGTCTCAGATTTTGCAACACCTGAGGCGAGCTTAGGCGACGGCCAATCGAAGCAGTATCAAAGCCAATCGAGCCTTGGGAGGCCTTGGGTGACCCTAGATGACTTTTCCACAGGCACTCGTTATAATTTGTTATCGCTCCCCCATTATTTCGTCACACTGTTTGACCGCACCTTATCATCTACCCTTCAAGTCTTAGCCTGTCTTAGCATGGTCCTACAATGCATAACATCAGAGCAGCGAACACACTGCAATTAATTTGAAGACCGAACTAGTCACTACTGGCAAAAACTTGAGCTCAGACGGACGGCATAAACCGATGGAGACACCCCATCATTCGCAGATACGAGGCTGGAGAGGCGGACGCCCCTTTGCCTCTGGGCCCTACGAATTGCTTCAGATTGTCCGACGCACAACCGGCCCTGTAACTTTCCAAATATTTGACCAGGGCGACGGTCTTCATTCCGCTCAATCGGCCGATTTCTTCGATCAGACCTCTTTCATTCTTGTCGAAATGCCCAGACGCAGACAAGTGCTCGTATATGCCGAGGAATGTCTGTGCACGACCATTGGATGTCAAGAGATGAGGGTGAACGAAGTATCGGTACGGCCTCGACAGGAACGCGATGCGAGCGTCGGTCACGGCGAGCTGCGTGGATGGGTTTGAGAGATCGAGGCCGATTCGTGGTGATTTGAAAATGTGAACACCATCGGTTGAAAAATTCGGGCCCTCGCATTCCATATTTTTGAAGTAAATCAATGCCTGCTGGACTGCAGTGGGACTGCTAGAGGGAGACAAGGGAAAGGCAGAGATGTTGCCACACCACTTCGTCTGCACTAATTCAGCTATGTTTGATGATTGGGTTCTCTGTAAGAGCTCGTCCACCAGTAGCGACGGGCCGGAGATTACACGCGAATCCGATGACCTCCTTATCGAGCGGAGGAGCACTCCACCTCGAATATCTTTAGATGAGTTGCTAGATGATTGTGCCGCCTTATCGAAAAATCGAGACGTTAGCGGAGGGCCTAGAGGTATCTGTGAACCTAGAGTGAGATCGAGGCCTTTTCGTGTGCCTCCTCTATAACCGCCTGCAGCAGAATGACTGGCAGTATCAGGTCGTGATGAAGAGACGAATGCAGCACGACGAGGTGCTCGGTGAAAGTACCTGCAGACGCATACATTGAACCATGAAACCTTCTGCCAAACAAAAGGGAAATCATAACACATACCACTGGCCAGGTACCCGTTGCTCCTCGTTCCCGTGAGTAAATGCATCCTCATGAGACCCTGCCTTGAACAAGTAGAACTCTATTTCCAAGATCTCATACTCTTCAGCTACAGCGGAACGGGCGTCGATATTGTCTTTCGAGCTCGAACTGGAAATAGGCGAATCTGACATTTGCACGACGAGTCGGACCCGGGACAACAAGTATGATGCAATGTCGTCAAAGCGCGCTGAGATTTCAGCCAGCGACTCCAGAGAGGGTGCCGAGAAGTCCAGGAGGGTATAGAGGTCTGCGTCTCGCGAAAGCGCAATGTGCTGGGCCGTACCTTTGAAGAGTGAACATGAGCGTTCGGTGCGAAGACCCAACTACGAGTCAGTTTCGAGGATTTTTGGACTCTGTATGGCCTATCAAGGCGTACGAACCTTTAACTTCCTCACGTTTTTTCTTCTTCACCATCTCATCTCTGAACCCGGCACGTTCGCCTTCATTTGCATCACTCCGAGGTCTCTTGGGCATCACTAGAATTGGTGTAGGGGCTTGTAGGGGCACCGTGACCGTCCCTACCGTGGCGCCGCGCCAATAAAGTTGGCGTACCGTCCTCCGTAAACGAGGTGGGCGATTACATAGTCAGCGCGGCACAGGAGTCAGAGATGGATGTGGGATGTGGAATAGCCATCTATGCAGAGGCAGAATTTAGTCTGCATTTGGATCCCTTCTTTCAACTGACCACTTGGAAGCTTCCAAATCAGCCTTTCAGTTGCTTCCAGTTATACAGACATACTGGCTGCACGTGTATTTTTATTTTATTTTATTGATAACAAAACGCTACGCATGAGTGTCATGAATTATAGATGATGGGGGTACGAGGTGCTATTACTCCCCTGGCGACTTACCGTTTTCTGCGTATCTCTTTGCTTTCAATTGTCTGTACCGTTGAATGACGTTCTCCCTCTCCCTCTCCATCATGGCCCGTTGCGCCATCGACAGTACACCCGCACCCTTCCCTAGTCCATCGCCTACTTTGGAAGCACCGCGGGGCAACGTCTTCAGCTCAGGTGGGGCCATCGCAATGTCATTCAGACGTCGCGGTGCGGATGTGGAAAGCTTGGTGAACTCGGTCGCCTTCCCTGCGTGTTTGTTCGACGGCGCAGGGGCGGCGCCGGTCTCCTCGTCCGCAAGCTCTTTGCCTTTCCGTTTTTTGTCGTTGGTCGTTGGATGCGGTTCGGGAGATTGCGCGCGATGCGACGATTTGGACGATTTGGACTGTTCTTTCTCCGTTTTTCGCATTTGGCGCTCCATGGCAGAGGATGCCTGCATGGCCGAGCGAACAAGAGGCCTCATGTCATCTTCGACCCGTCTGGAAAGATTGCTTCAGTACAGTCGGGGCCTTTTTGCAAGGACAGGCATGAAGATGCAGAGTGTAAAAGGGGAATAATGACTGACCGGTTGAAGTGTGCCAGTGACTCTCCTGGTTTGATTGAAATCCTTTTCTTCTCCGAGCCTAGTCCTTGAGCTGTATCCTCCCCGCCATTGGACTTTCTCCGTTTCTTAGTCGGGCCAACATCTTCGCTGCTCGCGGCAGCTCTCTTCTTCTCCTTGAAGTCCCCTCGTATTTGTGCTGCATTGAGTATCCGAGAAACTGATTTTGGGATGCCCTCGGTAGACACGCTCCCAGAAGGTGCCAGGTCTTGGCCTCTAGCAGATAATCAGAACAGAGAAAAAAAGCGTGAAGATCATTGTGCCGTGTACTTCTTGTCCGCCTCTCGCTCTCGGATCGAGCGTTTCGCGCGTTTGTGAGGCATGGTGGTTTTTGCTAAAAAGGCACGATGATTGAGCTGGTCAGTTACGTATACATCCTCACGCAAACTGAGTTCGTGTGAAGTTCCGCGTGACTGCGTATAATGCTTGCTGGGACGTGCATGCCTCTCCTGCTGCCTCATTGCGGGCGGGATAAAAGCAATCTCAGCTACGACTCCGTACCCTTGCGCTCTGAGAAGCATGTCTGTTCTTGTCTTCAAGGACCCTACACCTTCTGAGACGAATCCGCCGCCATCGATCACAACGTCTACCGCTATTATCCATAGTATATACGACCCGAGCTCCATCCCTCCGAAGCCGAGTGAGGGCAATTGGACGCGATTCGTTTGTATCAGCGACACACATCAGCATGTATTCCCAGTGCCTGACGGTGATGTGCTGTTGCATAGCGGTGACCTCACTGGAACTGGGACGCTCAGAGGGTTCAAGATCACGATGGATTGGCTATATGGGTTGACCCATCCGCTGAAAATGTAGGCATCTGTACGGGGGGCTGTTTTTTTAGCGTGCTCATAGTACTCTACACAGCATCATTGCAGGTAACCACGACCTTACTCTGCACGAACCGTGGTATGAAACTAGTTTCTACAGATGGCATCAGAGCAAAGAGGTTCGACTGCTATCAACCTTACACGTTGCGCAATACTTATCACATAAGCTCCAGAATACGACCGCTATTCGAGATCTTGTGAGTGGGGAGGCTGCACGAAGGGCTGGGGTCGTCTATCTCGAAGGCGAGACATATGATTTTCAAACCCATGATGACGGGCGGATTTGGACCGTTTACGGTTCTCCAGTTCGTACTCGAAAATCACGTTCAGATGTGATGTTCCTGATCAACCTTGAGCAGTGGTCTCCAGATTTCTTCAACTGGGCATTCAATTACGATCGGGGTCAAGATGCAGATGGTGATCATATCTGAGCTTTTTGCTTTGCCCTCTTCTGAAATCCTCCAATCATGCTAGAGTTGGTTGCGAAGTTTCCAAAGACGGACATCTTGTAAGAATTTTTTCTTTTCAAGGTTATCGGTGTCTGATACATTTTTACTTCCAGGTTGACCCATGGCCCTCCACATGAGATCCTTGACAAAGTCTCCGATGGCCTTAGTGTTGGATGCGAATCGCTTCGCGCGCGCCTCCCAGAACTGAGGCCTCGGCTCCATGTCTTTGGCCACATACACGAAGACCACGGTGTTCAGGTTGGCGAATGGGCCTCGGCTTCTGATCTCGAAAGTTCGACATCAGGACAGACTACAGACTTGGATGGAGGTACCGAACGCACCGTATTTGTGAACGCGGCCAATTGGCCTGCAGGAAGACGGATACAGACCGGCGAACGGATACCATTTGCAGGCCGAGGTTTCCAGCCCGTGATCGTTGACTTGCGCGATGATCCATGATTTCTTGCCCTGCGATTCGTTCTGTGCTCTTATTTTTCCATTGTCGTAGGAACTTTGCCTTGTACGGTGTCATCGACGCGTCTGTGATGTCATAAGATCCCGATGAGGTTAGAGAACGTGCACCTTGTTCTTTTAGGGCAACCAGGCGCTCTCTTCTCCCACTCGTCGTTCCATAGACTGCCATGTTGTTGCCACTCTCCCAACTCTGTCGCCGCTCCTACCGGTCGTTCCGCTTGGCTCGCGCCCCAATCAGCTTTGGATCACATGCGCATCTTTACCCACGAGAAACTCGGCCCGTCTCATCCACATTCGCCGTCTACAACAACGCCTCGAATGGGTCGCAATCTGGGCGTGATAAGCCGATCGAGCACACCACCGATACCTATACGAAAGACGAGTTTATACCTTCTTCGGACTCGTCCGTACATCAAGTCGACAGCAACTCGGATGCCGTGCAGCGCCCTTTCGAAGCGGTTTCAGGGAAATGGAGTCGCGCGGGAACGCAGACAGAGGAGTACAGGCATGTCGACCACGAAGAACCGTATGATGCGCCGGCGGAGGACGGCGAGAAGGTGAAGGGAGAGAGGCTGCGGTATGGTGGGAAGGAACAATACGGCCGGGAGAAGGCGCCTGAGACGAGTCAGCCCGACGACGGTCCGCAGGGAAAGGCCGCGGGTGGGCGCAAACCGGAAGGCAGAACATGAAAGTCGAACGAATTGGCCATGGGCCAGCGGTAAGGGTGACGATTTGTGCCCAGTCTGTTTAGGCTTATACCCAGATACAATTCCGTTACTCACGGTCGTCAGGACATGGAAAGGGGGAGCGAGGAGCGACTGTACGAGTACGAAGTGGGGAACTTCAAGGGCGGGCCTGATGTATTTTTTTTGCTGCCGTTCACCGTTTGTAAAATACGCGACACAATGGGTATAAAGGCGCCACAGGAATATCCTCTGGATGTGTGCATGAGTACCATATTCCACTAATATGCCTCGCGGCACAAGGGATCGAGTCACGTGAGGACGATCTGCACCTGCGATTTCGACTTAAATTGTGCGCCTCGCCCCCTCGATCTCCGCCATGTCCGCAGAAGCTACCCAAGAACCACCGCCCGTCAAGCAGCCGACGCCTGCTCTCCAAGTGCTCTACTGCGGCGGTCAGATCTCCGCTCCACCGCCTTTGCATCCGCTGACCCGCCGTCCGGCTGGATGCAGTGTGCACCTTCCCCCCAGAATACTGCGAATTCGGGTCGAGCCTCACCAGGTGCAAGGAGTGGCTCAACGAGAGTCACCCAGATCTGTACCCAAAGTACTACTCGGATGGTGCGTTCCTTCGATGTTCGTGGTCTTCCGTTGCCTGCCCTTTGGTGCCGTGGGATTCATCTCATGACCGTTCGTTTGCTTCAGAGGCTCTTCAAGCTAAGGTCGGGACGCTGAGCCTCGAGGCTCAGACCAAGCTCGAGAAGGAAACCGCAAAGAAAGAGGCCAAGGCGGAGGCCAAGGCCGACGCGGAGAAGAAGAAGAAACTGGTGCGATCTCTCACGCCGATCGCCTCCTGCGCTCGCTGATCGACGCGAATCTCCCAGGCATCTCAAGTGCGCTCATCTGCTCATCATGTGCTCTTATCGCTGATTTTATTTGGGCTGGCTACGACAGGTGGTGATTAAACGCATCGAACGGAACAAGCGCAAGTTCGTCACGTCGATCAACGGGCTGGAGGCATTCGGTACGCTTCTCCGAATCGTTTGTCGCATTCGACAGTCGTTCACTATTCCGCAGGCATTGATCTCAAGAAAGCGGCCAAGCTCTTCGCGCAGCGCTTCGCGACTGGCGCATCGGTCACGAAGAATGCAGCCGGAACGGATGAAATCGTGGTGCAGGGCGATGTCTCTCAAGAGATATTCGATATGATCGATGAAGCCAACGAGGAGAGCAGTGGCGGAGGGAAGGGCGGGAAGAAGGGTCTGGATGTTTTGAAGGGTGTAGTGATAGAGAATGTGGATATTGTTGAGGAGAAGAAGAAAAAGAGTAACGAGTAGTCTTTTAAAAGAATCATCGTGTGGCAGGTGTAACAACACCGTAGCTTGTAATCAATAGGTCTGACGAACGAACGAACGAACGAACAAACGTGTGCTTTGACTTGATGGTCAATCCGACTTGAGCGTTCTGCGTTGGAAGGATCACGATGGCACGGATAATGACAAAAGAATGTTATTCGGCATGAGAGGCTGATGATACATTGATACTACTTCGGTGTGGACATGCTCTAGTCAGTACGGTACTATTCGTGCAATTATAACCAGGGTACGGCGTTGATATAGATAAATAAGATATAATTAACCAAAAGATCTAGAGCAAACAGATCTAGAGCACGGGTTTCCAGAGCAAAGGTCCGACTATAGTGTCAAGTGTGTGGGGTGATAATTTCCGCCTGCCAGTGAATGCCGACGTTGACCAAGGAGTTGACGACGTTGACCAAGAAGGTGCCGACGTTGGCCAAGAAGGTGCCGATGTTGACCAAGAAGTTGTGGATGTTGACCAGATCCAAGATGCTGAAGATTCTGCGACTAGATTCCATGACGCAAGACTTCGATATCTTCAGTGAGATCGGCTTGCCAGCCGTTGTCCGTCACGTTGATGAACGACACCAGAAAGGTCTCGCCCAGAGGCGGGCGGCTTTCCGGGGTCGTAATTGTCGTCTCTACGTAGCGAGAAAAGCATCTCGCGAACTCATGCGCTAGCTGCGCACGAGTGATCCTTTTGGCATTCGGGATGGGATATTCCTTCGCCTGGAACCCAGGCCACTGTCGGCAAGTTAGTCAAGGTAAGGCTGGATGTCTCGAAGCTATCACATACACTTATAATGAATTGAGCCGTCGTCTCTTTCGTCTTGAATGCTAGTGACGCGCCGTCCAGCAGCGCGCCGGAAAACGCCAGTGATCCCGCCAACAGTTCTTGTAGGGGGACCTCCTCCGCCCACGAGTACAAAATGCAGTCGGGGTCCTTCTTCAGCCTGCCACGAGAGCCTTCAGCGACACGCATCGGGAGTCTGACCCGACTGGATCTAAGGTGCTCCGGGGAATTAATCCTCGACGGGGTGCACGAAAGGCTCGAAGTCGAGGAGGAGGAGGAGGATGTGTGATACATGGACTAACTGTACAGATGAAAATTAAAGAAGAGTTGTAGTTGTAACAGAGCAGACAATCCGTGAACCCTTTTTATAAGCCCCATAGCGCCTCATAAAACGGGAGAAACTCAGCGATAGTATTTGTGGACAGTCAAAGCGAGCCACATTGTAAGGCTGGAATAAGTCACGCAGTGGCATGTCACTTGCCAAAGCGGCCAAAAGGATCGCTCCGCGTGTCTTCCGGTGGTGCATTCCTTCTTGCCTGCTTCAATATACTGCACCCAGGTGCACCGGGAGACATAGGGTCGATGCAAGCTTGTAGCTCGACGCCAGTCGGTGAGAAGCGTCCAGAGGAGCGTCCAAGGGAATAATATTTTGAGAATTTGACGAGGAGAAGCACCATATGCGGACCGGATGATCGGACAGAGGAACCTGTGCATGCAATCGGCGGGTGGCCAAGTATGACCACCGTACCGTCCAAGGGCCGCCACATTCATATGGCATGACGTGGATGTTGTGACCGAGCCACGGATCGGTAGTTAAATCCTGAACGCATTAAAGGGATAAAAGGATATACCCGGGCGGGTGATCGTGATACACCTGTTGGATCTCGTTGTTGAACCACACAAAGCGCCACGGTGGCCACCCTCGCGACCACCACCCGGGAAGGCCATAATTTGTGGCTTGGTGTCAGATGGCGCACCGGCACCCCAGCGGGCACCCGTAGATGCTGACCGATGTGACCCAAGTAATCGCATGATCCATTGTGAGGTGGACAATAGGGAGGTATAAATCTGAGACAGAAGATGGCGGCACAGAGGTGACAGAGACAGACACGGAGGCAGAGGCTGCGAGATGATTTGTAAGCAGTCTCACACGGAGCCATTATTTCGGATAAGCCTTAACGTGGGTTAACTAAGCCGACTAAGTTTTTGGGAACGTGTTGTATGGGCCTTACAGCATATAAATGGAATAACTCAGACAGCACAGAACGCTACAGAGCGGCAATCGCGAAGGCAATCATCATATATATATACGGTGGACGCTCACTCTCCGAACCCGACAGAGCCAGAATCAACCAACGTGCAGTCGACGATGGGAGCGGTCACGCTTGATGGTCGGTGGGACAGAGACATTGTTCGACATCGTCGTCGAAAGAGGCGACAGCAGGTGGCCGACAGATGCAATGGGAGGCGTTTCCTCACTTATGAACAGAAGGCAGATGCCTGTTCTCTTCGATCATCACAATTATCCTAGAGAGTGTGTTGAAAGACTGGGGCACAACATCAAGGAGAATTCGGGAGCAGTGGCCTAATGATTCGCCACCTCATTGCACGTCCATAGCAAGCCTGTTCTATTTCTCAATCATATCCAGCACTACATGTTCTAACGAGGGGATACATCATGGCTTGAATGCATTCCAGGCATCGTTCAGACTCCCGAACACTCCGTTCGCGACCATTCGCTGCTCCAGCGTAGTATTTTTCACGTTTAACTGATGAACACAAGATATCAGACGCAATATATGACGTACGGCCGACAAACCCACCTTATCAGGATGTAGCTTCGCGATTGCTTTGGTATACCTGATCTTCACCTGATTTGGGGTCACCAATTCCGCCATGCCGACCTTTTGCCATCCCAGCTCCGGCCAGAGCACAGTGTCCAAGCTCGCAATCAGCGCGCGCAGATTCGTCTCCTTGCCCTGCTTCCACGTTGCTAGTCGCGCATCGATGGAATCCTTCAGCTCGTAACGCGCGTCATCTTCGGCCTCTGCGGCCTTGTTCGCCTGTTGCAGTCGGTTGAGCGCGGCAGAGGGAGGCGTGGGACGCTTTTGCGGTGGTCGCCGAGGCACTTTCGCTAGCGAGGGAGATGGACGGGCATTTGTGCCAGAGTCGTCGCCGGGATCAGATATCAGCATCTTGCGACACCTTGCGGCGCCGCTCACCGCCTCGCTTCTCAACCTGCCCGCAAAATCTACGCTGGCGATCGCTTCCCAGTCCTTCCGCGCGAGGTCCCACTTCTCTCTCCCTTCATATGCCTCCGCACGTCGTTTCCATGCCTTGACGAGTGCATCCGCAAGATCAACAGTGGCACCCTCATCCTCCTTCGTCAGCTTTGCCTCTCGAGATGGGTGGTAGGATGGCCCGATGACGCTGATCACCGTTGTACAGTCCTCGATCGCTCCAGACGTGTTCCCTGTTTTCAACCGGGTCAAGGCACGGTTATTGAGGAGTGGGATGAGGAGGATGTGGGAGTCCGGTAGTTGAGAGATGGCAGAGGAGTACGCGGACTCGGCTTCTGCGAATTGTCCGAGCTTAAACGACTCCGTCCCTGTGACCTTGTATTTTGCGGAGGCTGCTATGGCCGAAGGTGTCGCTGAAATAGTTTGTCGCTGAACCAAGCGGATTGGAGAGGGTGTACGGGGTGGCGCAGACTTGTATGCAGGAGGGGAGGGAGCAGCAGCTGGGGGCTTTCCTCTCCGAAAGGGTGATATATATGCCTTGGGGGCATCGTCACTGAGGAGATCCTCCGTGTTGACGTGGGGTTGTGGTCTGCCCTGCGCTGTTGGACGTTGCTTTGAAGGCCTCGAAGGAGGGCTTTCAACATTGTCATCGTATATAGATTCCGTTCTAGATCCCGACCCTCGTCGTCGCCCAGATTCTTCCACGTCTAATGAATCCTGCATCCATTTGGGACGCCCGTCCGATGTGGGACGGTTCGCGCTACCTGCACGAGCTGCCGCGGCCCGTTCCTCATATGCCTTCTGAACCTTCTCTTTGCTTTGATTCCAGAGAGCGTTGGCGCGATTGAACATGGTCAGCCCAATCTCGCTAGCCTGCGCAATGAGCTTGTCAGCATGTTGTTGATAATTTGCTTCGGGTGGCTCCTGAGAGGGCCGTGTGCGGGCGGAAGGTCTGCGAGGCATTTCTGGGCGAGAGCTTTCGTGAGGCGTCGAATCCTGATTGTCTGCATCGCCGTACCGGTCAGCCGGCCGCTCCCGTCGCCTAGGACGGACTTCAGGTGGTTCTGCGGAGTCGTCGGTGGCCCCCGCACCGTTGGAGAGCAACGTTTCAAGGGCGGCTTGTACATCAAGGCCTGTGTCGGTGGCCGCTAATGCTACACGTGCTTGCTGGGGCGAAAACCCCATCTCCACGATCTGACCAATTACATGAGGAGGAGGTGACGAGGCTCCGGTGCGGTGCCCGTTACGCTGCGGCAATGGCGCCTGAGGACAATGAGCACTATTATGTAAGGATGTGAAGGGGCACATACAAGAGGAGGTTGGCTCTTGACCACAGAGTCGGCAGGTTTCGCTAATTGTCCAAGAATATCGTCGTCATCAGACGAATCGTCTTCTATAACCCCGTCCTCTCGATTGCCAAAATCAAAGTCTCCTAACGGAGTAGTTCGCGATGGACGGGGGTCAGGAGAGTGCCGTGAGGGGGCGAGAACGCCGTGTGACTGTGAAGAGGACTCAAAGTTGTCAAGATCCCACAATGATCGTGGCAAAGCTGTAGGGGATGTTGTCTTGACAGCGGGTGGCGAAGAGAAGCCTGCAAGGCCCCAGTCATCGTCTACAACGGGAGACGGTGCAGGCTGTGTCAATCCTTTGTTCGGTACCACCGCTCCGAATAACCAATCGTCATCTGGTGGTGAAGTGACCGAGGATTGAGGCGGTGAGAGACTCAGCGTAGAACCCTGAGCCAGCGAGTCTAGACCGTCCCAAGCGGCTGCCTGTAGCCTCGATTCTTGCTGTTGTCTCAGCAAAGCCGCGCTCCTCTCCCTTTCCGCACGCGACGCCCGTTCGGCCATGCTCAGGTTGACATGACCGGAAGTCCCCGTGAATGTGCCCGACAATAGCTCGCTAAAGGCATCCCCCTCTGTGCCCTTGGAGGTGCCTGGGTTCGGTGTGGTCCTTTGATTCGACAACGAGGCAGCTGACGGCGTGACGGGTCGCGGACTGGCGGACGCGGTGCCGGAAGATGCCAGTAAGGAAAATGCATCATACGTTGGACGTCGATTCGACGCCCCATTGTGAGGAGCGGTCGCCGAGCCCAACCTTTGAGGAGGCTGGGGCGGCTTTGTCGAGACGGATGAATTCCAAAGGTCCGCAAACGAGTCCGACATAGCACCTCGATGGTGTGACTCCCGGAGTGTGTGATAACGAATCACAAATGCCTAGTGGTAGAAATGGAGCGCGGAGCCGCTGTCCAGCGCACGAGAGGCCTTGAAGATGGAGGATGATAGAGTCTGACGGCGGATGTCGTCGTATCGACGGCCAGTTGAGGTGATGCTGCTGGACTGGAAGGTCGTCAGATCTCAGATCCCGCATATAACCCTAACCCGCGTTCATCCGTCGTGCCCGCCGCCCGACTGCCGCCCGCCGGCTGCGAGTCCTCGTTCGCGTCTGTGCAAACGTCGACCCCCATTCTTCGGTCTACATCTACCCAAATCGGGTGCGCACGTTTCTCTCCCGGTCTGGGTGAGCTGAACGGCACTCATTTTACTCCCACGGCAGATCGTGTTCACGTAGACTGGGTGGCTACCCTTGGCGGAAGACCCCCCTCCCCCCCACTCTCCCCCCTCTCCCACCCTCGATATTTTCCCCAAGGACCCTTTTTATGAAGACAAACATATACATGGATTACTAGAATCTCAATTCAGGATCGTAGCTCGAGCACGTACGATCACGTAGAGCGTGTCAGGCTCTGCCGTGGAGTGGAAAGGAGGGGAGGGCCACAATTTTCGCCTATCCGCTTCTCACGATTTCAGATACGAGGCCGACAAAGATGCCGTGGTCCCCCCCTATTTCGTCATCATTCCGTTTGAATCCTTGACCAGCTACCTGACTGGCACTGGGTACCCCTGAGCGAGCTTGACTGGCGATGGCTTGACCACGAGCTGATCTTCAGACCATCAAGTCTTCGACAAGGATATAGTTAGGCGATGTGGACACCTTGTATTGCTCGTCTTATCTGGCCGACTGCCTGCTTCACACACCGTCCGCCGTCATGCCGTGCTCCAGGCTTTGGACTTGCCCTCTTGGCACTAGACCGCGAACAAGCACCAGACATCCAACAGCAAACATCCGGCAATGTCGCCAACCCGTTCAGAACAATGAATCGAACGCCGAACCCGCGAGGTACTATCTGGTCCATGTCGGCGGGAGATTCAGGGATGACGTCTGTGAGCTTCTACGGTATCTACACCATCTGTATGTATGTAGGTCCAGGCACGCTCGCGATCTTGACCATCCCAGGTTTGGACCACCGAACAGCTCAACAAACACTCGTTTGAACTGCAGTCACCACCGATCAATTTTACGACCTCTGCCGCCGTTCATAAGCGCATGCAAAGCGGCGGCTTGCGGTAACAAGCAAGCCGCTTCGCCTCAAAAGGCTGCCGTTCAACGTTCACCATAGATATATTATATCTGCGGCTTCTTCAAGGTGGCCGAGGGCCTCGATGCGGTCATCCATATTAAGCACCTACAAGTAGTACGTCATTTCTCGACCTCGGAGACAATCCGGAAGTACCTGAACATGCGGACAGGTCGACCAGCTTCGACCAGATGCTGCCCTTCGATTCGACCAGATGCTGCCCTTCGATACAACCGTGGTCAACGAATGCCCTCAAAACCTGGTGTACGCCGTCCGTGTGTCTGGAATGTAGTGGATCTGTGTTGTCGTGCTGCGGTCTTCGTTTCTCCCGAGGCATAAGTCCTTCCGGACGCTCCAGGATTGTCATCGCCCATGTGGATGTAGAGCCATGCCCGGTTCATGGGCAGGGAGATTGGCGAGGTCCAATCGAGCGGGTAGCTGTTCTCGCGACCTGTTCGGAGACGAATCAACTCTGAGAGCAACTCGCGCGTTGCGCGTGGCGAAGCGTAGTCAACGCGTTGAGGAGAAGTTCCATATCCATATACAGTTGACACGAAGATTGAGCGGGCGAATGTGTTTCCGATGCACAGAGAGAGCAATGTTTGGATGCTAGCTCGGTTCTTTGTCCCATACGTCGCATCACGAGCAAGGACAGCTGATGGTACATTACCAGATCGGACGCGTTGCTGATCCATGGACCAACAGCAGTTGGAAAGATGAGGCAGAGATGAGACCGATTGTCTGAGAAAGGCACTGAGGGACTGACACGTGCGGGAGAGGTGGCCTCGACGGCGCTAGTCACTCAAATCTTTTGACGGTGTGAACAGCGTAAACACACTTTCTGTCCTGCCTTGTCTTCTCAACCGGCTTGTGCCCACCCCAGTGCCGTCGCACCCTCGACCGTCCTTTATATATACCCTGTCGAACGGGGCAACCTCTTCACTCTTCCCCCCACCGTCGTACAGCTATCGGTACAACCTCTTCTCCCTGTGGCCAACATGCTCAACGCTTCCTGCAGCATCGACGTCGTCCTCGACCATGAGCTGTACATCGGCGAGTGCGTGGTGTGGTCTCTGCTCGTAATGGCGACCGTCGACTGATCCTTGACGCATCATCGTGCCCTAGTTTATCGTCGGCACTCTCTCTGGACGTCCACCCAGAGCTCGGCATCACACATCTCGTGTCGGTCTGCCCGGAATACGCCTCTCGCGGCCCAAATCACTTGAGCATACCCGTGCAAGATTCAGAGTACGAGGATCTCCTTCTCCACCTACCCAAGGCATGTCGGTTTATTCAGGCTGCTCTGGATCAAGGCGGAAAAGTCCTCGTGCACTGTGTCATGGGCATCTCTAGGAGCGCCACCGTCATCTCCGCGTACCGTAAGTGGCGCATCTTCAATCCTTCGTTATTTTTTGCCCTCATGAAATGCTCGGGAAAAGTCATGATGTCGCGCGGCATGTCAGTTCCACAAGCTGTCTCGTTCGTGAAGAAGCGTACGTTCATCTTGCCACGCGGTGTTCCACAAGGCTTTGTTGACCACGTCTATTGCCTAGGACGACCCCAAGTGCAGCCCAATTATGGATTCATCAAGCAACTTCACGCCTTCTCTGCATGCGCTTACAAACCGTCACGAACAAATCCCACCTACCGCGCTTGGAAAAGGCGGCATCGGCAGGACGTTAACTGTTTTATCAACAGCATGAGCGATACCATTGCTATCATACCCGACAAATTATACCTCAGCAGGTACCGCACCTTTTTGCAGCGTTCAGTCATTGTACTCATGAGGCGTTTCTTGAATCACAGCGAGTTTCCCACTGACCCCGAGCAGGCCGCTTGCATCGTCGCATATCTAGGCTTAGCTCACCTTCTCACAATCTCTCCCGCACACCAGCCTCCCTCCTCACTCGGCATCAAAAGGCGCCCAGTCAATGTTTCTAGCAAGGAGGGACTGCTGCTCGCTTTGCCTGAGACCTGCAGCTACATACACACCGCATTGGAGGGCGGAGAGCCCGTGCTTGTTCACTGTCAGCTCGAGTCCAGCGCGGCCGTCGTCGTCTGTGCTTATCGTACGTGGCCAGTCTCGACAGTAGTCTTGTGCTGACGACCCTTCACCACGTCGCACCAGTAATGTGGAGCCGACGCATCCCTTGCGGTCAAGCGTACAAGATCCTGCAAGATGGTAACCCACCAATGTACCTCCCCACCCTTTTTGGCTGACCTTCACGATGCGAATCGATAGCACTCCCACTATTCAACAGAACTGCTAATTTTTCCAAATACCTCGAGATTTTCGCAGCCTGCAACTACTCTCCCAAGATTGAGCATCCTCCAGTTCAAGCGTGGCTCGCAGAAGAGCAACGCGGTGAATCAGCAGTGGCAAGGTCCACCTCGGTCTCGGCTGCCGTTGCTTCTACGGCAGCCGCTATGAGCCGTCTCGTCATAAGTCCCAGTCAGAACATGGAGAAAGCATCTCTTAGGGCTGTCGGGACGAGGACGAGGACCCAGATCGGGATTATGGGACAGAGTTGATTTTTCGTCCGTAGTATTTTTTTATCGTGTATACTTTGCTTTCTATATGCTTTCGGACCCATAGTCGTAGCAAGTCTAGTTAATCGCTGTCATCTAGTGTCGTCCATATTTTTCTCAAGGAACCTGATTCAGAGTCTTGGATGAAATGAGTCTTGGATGAGATGAGTCTTGGATGAGATGAGTCTTGGATGAAATGCAAGGAATTGTTAGTACCCTTGACCCAGTCCGTTCTGAGTGCTCACAGCACTCCACAACCCAAGACAGTATTAATCTACGCCTGTTTGTGAATAATTTGCACAGCATGTATCTCATCGTCCACAGTCTCGTCTAGCTGCTCCTGCTCCTGCTCTTGCTCCTGCGGTAATATCAAATTCAATGTCGCAGCCACAAGTCCCGACATCAAGACTGCCGTCGCAAAAGAGTCAGAATCACTGATACTGGCGTTTGTCTGTGAACGCGGGGACGTACATGGCGTGCTTAAAATGATCGTGATCGAGTCCAACAGGCCCTGCAAGCCCTTGTTCGCGCTGACCCCGTCGAACAGGTGTGTGAAGATATCGGGCACGAGAAGGTCACCGATGCCAAATGATAGCGCAGCAGCGAGGACAAAGCGGTCCCGACGGGTGTACCGGTTGTATGCAAGAACGCGCAGTCCCGAGGTGGCGACGGAAGCGAAGAGGAAGGTGGTCACGCCGCCCAGGACGGGATTCGGAACTGGAGTGAGGCGTAAAGTCAGCGGGAGAGCGGAGGTTTCTACAGGAAAATGGGGCCATACTAGCTAAAAATACGCCAGATATCTTGCCTATGATTCCGAATAGAATGAGGAAGAAACAGCACCATCGTCCGGCATTGCGGTTCGCGCAGCGCGTGATAGCGATGACGCCGTTATTCTAACGACAGTCTGACTTGGTTTTCAGAGGAGCGTGCGGCGGCGGAGAAACACACCTGGGCGAAAATAGACAGTGGGGTCACCGTAAAGAGTGCAGACATGAAACCGCCAATCCCATCACTCTAATTGACAGTGTTTAGGTCAAGCATTCAATCGTATATTGTAGAGAAAGACACTCACCAAAACACCGCCCTGAATTCTGGACTCAAATTCTTCACCCTCTACTTCTACCCTTGATACTTCAGCTGAAGCTGTGATGTCGCCTATGGCTTCCATCGCTAAAGAGACTTGTGGGGGTAAAGGTCAGATGCCGTTCAGGATATCGCTTACAAGAGAGATATCTTACTGTAGACCGCTAACATTGGTAATATGGCAGGAGGATAGACGCGGATCTTGAAGGTATGTACCCTGTTAAAGATTTAGATCGTTCGTTTGATGAGAGCATCACGAGCCACGTACCACAGGAAAGTAATGCTAGGCGCAGACTTGATGGTGCTGCTGTCAATATAGCCTGCGCCTCCAGCGACGATGCATCCCACAGCTAGCCCAATGATGATCGAGATGTTCTTAAGGAACGGTGAGCCGAAGAGCTCTGTCAGCAATATTGTGATGAAGGAGAGAAAGCCTAGTCCAATGAACTCGGGGGAAGCCCATCTGTTAGAGATCGAAAGAATTTTGTATGAAATCCCGTATCACTCTGACGCAGAACAGCAGGAAGCTCACGGAAGAGGTCTCGGGGCGAAGATAGTAGGGCAGAGCTGAAAAATCCCGCTAGTGGGTCTGCTCATGCAATTATTAGATCCTCCTCCCCAGTTCGGAATTCCAGAACTGCCGATGAGAGACGCGCCAATCATCAAGATGACCGTCCCTACATTGCGTTGAGGATTGAGCATATGCGCACAAATCAGGTACATGAGCCCTCACCGGTGACCATAGGTGGGAATATGCGCTGCAAGATGCGTGGGGGAATAAAGGACATAAAGATCTCCAGGAAGGACGCAATGATTGAAGTTCCTGTGTATATATGTCAAATTAGGACATATGACGAGCTGGGACTACAGTAATGATCCTGGTCGGGTCAGAACTTACCAAGAACCTTGCCATAGGCCTCGGGACATGCTGCTCTAGAGGTCGTCCCGTCCACAGCAGTGATTGTCTGGCACGTCCCGTCTGCATACATGGCATCAAAGATCTGAGGTAGGTAACAACCCGTCCGTTAACAGGATCAAAACACGAAGTATTTGTGTAAAGAGAATACCGCATTGGCCGTGCTGAGTGTTGCAAAGCTGGTCCCAACAACCGAGATTAACCCCGTGCCAAGGTAAAACCGCCCGAATAGTCTAATCCTGGACATTTGCACCAGGCTCAAAATTCCTGCGCTCCGCTCGATGATCAGCTATTGCCAGCGCCGAAATCTATTCAAATGAGCGCGCACCACAGCCAATCAACGAAGCAGAGATCATATATGCAGATGTGCCTGCGTCCAAATTCAACGCGCTCGCGAAAATGATGGGGGGAGTAATGAGTCCGGCCAGCATCGCGAGCGCGTGCTGCAGACCGCTCGTGATGGCAAGGAATAGCGGAAGGTCTGCATCCAGTTGGTAGAAGGGGGGCAGCTTGGAGCGCTGTGTCTTTCCTCGCAGAGAGAATGGCAAGGTGGGCGTGCAGAGCCATGCATAGTCGTAGTCCCCAAACCAACCATGCCGGGTGGTGACCTTGCGCGTCATGCGCGAGACGCGTTGCCGAACGCCAGTGCGGTTGCTTTGATCCCCATGAGACAGGGAAGGCGATACCGTGGGACGAGGCTGCTCCTTCGTCGTGAGAGAGGAGAGGGACATGGGTCACGATTGCTCGACGACGTGAGCGCGGTGCAATTTATTTGAGCGCACTCCCTGTGCGGACCTGACTCGCAGGCGCCTGCGATAAGGGGAACATTGGTCCTCAGCCAGACAGGCCGAGATGCTCACAAGAATGGGAGGAATATTATTGTCGCCCTGTCCTAGCGACACCGACTGATAAGCCTTATCGTCAGTCACCTGACTCATCCAGCAGCCAAAGATCATATATATAATGCAGGATCGTACACATTACAACAGTTAAATCGACACCAGAAAGACTACACGATACACAGTATGCTCAGGATGTGGACAAAGAAGACCCCTCCGTATCCACAGACGGGTGAACCATATAGTACACACGGACATCACCTTCCTGCTCACCACTCTCTTCCAAAGACGGCAGCGAATTTTGCACATCACCCATGATTTGAATCAAATAGTTGTCCTGCAGAACAATAAATAACATGCTTAGACAGGGAAGGACGTCGGCCCTTACCTTCACAAGCTTCTTCAGGACCTTCGTGATCAGCTCTTTCTCGTACTCGAGCTCCTCGATGTCGCGGATGTTATCTTCCTGTTGTTCCAGGTACCAGTCAATCAACTCGTCCCGATCCACACCCTTCCCAGTTTCCCGCTCCACTTCACTGAGATGGAGCACGAGAAGAGTTTGGAGATTGATGTATTTGTCATGCGTGATCACCATTCTTCGCTTGGGTACCAACGGCATTTTGGGCATCTCGTCATCGGCCATGCTCTGTGAATGTGGGATGGAGCCGCCGCCCAGATTCTCAGAGTCAGTAGTACTACTCTCGTTGATAGCGGTCGATACATATTCTTCCGAGGGGTCTGTGGTTTCGACGGCCGACATTTCGACGTCCTGACTGTCCTCGTCGGCGTGTGGTTGCGCAGCACCTTCACGCTCGCCTTGCAGTTCTTCTTCATCGAAGTCGATATCATCCTGTTCAACGTGGATGATGGACTGTTTGAGGAGGCTGTAAGCCTCGCGGACAAAGACGGGGGTAATCTATTTTGCATCAGCGCTTGTCGACTTGCAGAGGACCCAGATCCACTGACCTCTGAAGTGCAGTTGGCCCGAGCGATGGCCTCACTCAGTCGGATCATGCTCTCTAATTGACGGACCGTAATGCGATACGAGTTCCTGCCTGCCCCCGACGCGTCGTCTTGACGGAGAATTCGATACTTCTCCACCAGGACGTCTGCGGCTTCAGGCGTGAGCTAACACGAAAATCAGTAAACTGCACGGGCAGTCAATTCGAAAACCAACCTTAGGGTTGAACGTTCTGGCGTAGCGGATGTACCTCTGGAGTGCCTCTGTGCTGAACTCCGGATTGATAGCTTCGTCCTGGAATCGGTGGACGTTAACGATATGCTTCGCGATATTCAAATCTGTCTTCTCGTCGCATTCGTCAAGCACGACAAAGAACAAGTCGAAACGACTCATGATCGGAGCTGTCATCGCGACATTTGACCTTAGAGTCTTTTTCCTGTCATATCTGCCCCCGATAGGATTTGCGGCTGCGAGAATGGATGTTCGCGCATTGAGTGTAGCGTGGATCCCAGCCTTAGCAATCGAGATTGTCTGCTGTTCCATGGCCTCGTGGATGGCCACTTGGTCCGAGATGTCCATTTTGTCGAACTCGTCGATCGCGCAGATGCCGTTGTCTGCGAGCATCAGAGCCCCGGCCTCGATGGTAAAATCGCCAGTCTCTTCGTCCTTGACTACAGCCGCTGTGAGACCAGCCGCTGACGAGGCTTTGCCCGAAGTATACACTGCTCGAGGGAGGAAAGAACAGATGTACCTGATGATACAAGTCAGAATTCCGAGGCTAGCTCCAACGTACTGCGGACTTACTTCAAGAATTGAGACTTCGAGGTAGAGGGATCGCCGACTATACAGATATTGATATCGCCTCGAAGGTGCATGCCTTCTGGTGTCTGTTTATGAACACCTCCCATGAGCTGAAGAAGCAAGCCCTTCTTCACGATCTCGTGCCCGTAGACCGTCGGTGCTATACTCTCCACTAGCCGGGAGTATATATGATCTGACTCTATCATACGCCTGAGTTCCTCGAACTCGGGTTCCGTCAAGGAGCGCGCAAATGCCTGCCCATCATCTTCGGCTTCGTCGCCTTCACCTCGGATATTTGTCGAGCCCTGACAAATGCTTTTGAGGACGAGAGCACAAAACGAGACGTGGGGTGCTCACTCGTCCATCAGCGTCATGAACCATGCAGGCCAAGAATGCGGTCTTATATTGCAAATCTCTGACCCCCAAACTCTTCAACCCAGTGACCCCACTGCCACCCACAGCATTCGCAGCACCGTTCATACCCTTGTTCGCCTCCCGCACAAGTTCTGCTTTGTTCCCTCCTACTAGCCCCAATTGGTTGACGTCAGGGACCACAATAAATGTACCCGTAAAGACGCATTTATCTCCAGCTTTCGCGCGTTCGACAAGCTCGGAACGAAGGATGACGTCAAGTGAGCGAGGCATGGAACCTGTTGGAATCTCCGACGGGTTTTCTTGGATGCGAACTTTTTGCCAGTCCGTGAATTTCGATGTGTCGATTTGGAGCTGCCAAGCGCTGCGATTGTTGCACGTCGGGTTTGGACAGAGACTGGGCTGTGAACATGCGGGGCTTCGTCGGTGTCGTGTGGAATAGAACCCGCCACAGAAGGACTGCGCACCTCTGTGTATTTGAACTGCTGTTCGATCTCGTTTACGAGACCTCCACAGACCTCGCAAATGAAGCTACCGAAGAGCAATTCAGGCCGGACTTCACTCGTTCTAGTCACCGTACCGCTAATGCTCATCAACGTCCCGATTTTGTCCGTCCGGAGGTCCCTAATCGCAGACACGAGCGGAAGGTGATAGAAAGCAATGTTAAATTCCCGAGATTGGAGATTGACTGAATCAGTGGCCGCAGCCGTCGGGTTGATCTTCAAGTACTCCGGCTCATATTCTGCTACAAGGTTTTGGAGCGCGCGACGGAGGTATGGCAGGAAACGGTAGTATTGCATTTGAATAGCATCCGCAAGGACGTCATCCTTCTGGAGAAGGTGGCTATAGTCGACGTAGAGTGTAGTCAACTCGTATTCGCGCATAGTGTGGATTTGCTCGATGTATATGAGCTCGCCATCAGCTGTGCCGGGAAGATCGCCTTCAGAGCCTGGTGTCCCGGCGAGAGTCACCTCTTCAGTGAAGCTATCGAAATTTAGAGTTACATTGAACAGCCGGACGCGATGGAGGACTGTGCACTGACGTTTTCAAGAACGTCTCGAAAGCCTCTGCGACACTCTCCCCGACCGCATCCTTGACGATAGGTACGTCGCGATTGATTTGTTGCATCCTTTGTTTGCGCCTCCTTCTACCCGGATGTGCGTCATCTTCTCTAGCTTCTTGAGCTTCATCGTTGTCAAAAGCCAAGACGTCGGGCGCCCGTCTCGGTGTGGATCGTCTGGTGGGCGTTAGAGAAGGAAGGGGTGCGCTGCTTGGAGGCAATGAGGATTGAGCATGTAGCGGGGAAGAGAGAAGATCTGAATTCATGCTGGTATCGAGATAGAGCAAGAAAAGGACGCGGTTGAACAGCCGAGACGCGTCTTTTCGGAGAAGCCGCGACAGGCCACGACGCGACAAGACCTGCCCTTCATCTCAGTGACAACAGTAACACACGTGAATGTCACGATGGATCAATCGGGACGAGTCCCAGGGAGAACACAAACAATTATTTATGATTACGGCTGAACACCTAAGTAAGTTAATCATAAGGATATAGCGGTTGCGAGGATAGCGCGAAAGCAAGAATTATTAGGTCGCCAAAGTTGGAAGAATTAGAGACGGGAGCGCAATTAAACCATGAGTAGGGTAAGAATCAACGTAGAGGGATGAGTCACAGCAAAACGAAGACGGTTCGAGGATATGCATGAGCAACTTCAAGAAATCAATCGTTTCGGCGAGTGTTGAAGATCAGCTGGCAGTCCATGGAAGCTGGAAATATGACCTGGATGCGCCCATAGTGATGAGAAGAGTAAGCCACTCGTTTTCGAAATGAGATGATCAGATACGCACAAAACTGTCTCTCATTTCCATGCTTTTTTCTGTCGTTTCTGCGGGAGCCACGATATTGAAATTCCTCACGATAGCTGACACCACCACCCGGAGGATGATCAGTGCGAGGTTTTGTCCGCCACATACACGTGCGCCTACTCCAAAAGGCATCATGTGCTGAGCCATTTTCGTCAATTCTTCCATGTTTTTACCATCGTCGAGCCACCTTTCCGGAAGAAATGCGTCGGGGAAAGGGAACACGGAAGCATCGCGATGCATTGACCAGCCCTGTGTAGCAACAATAGTCCCCGGAGGCAGCGCAAACCCCATGAGGTCGAATGCGTCCGAGAACATGCCGTTTTTGGAGGTGGAATCCGGCACGACCCGTTCCAGTAGACTTGGAGCAGCACCATAGACACGGAGACCTAAGGAACCATGTAAGAATGAGCGGGACGGGATGGCTATCAAGGCTTGCCTTCCTTGATGAAAGCGTTGAGAAACGGAAGTTGCTGCAGAGTGGCTATGTCCGGAATAGACCTGCAATCTGGCATGGCATGATCAAGTTCGATCTGTAGTTTCTCGACTAGGTCGACACGACGACTGAGCTCCCAGCACAGATATGAAAGTGTCGTAGAAGTCGTATCACATCCGGCAATCCTGTACAGTTGTCAATCAATATTCTAGGATTATCAACAGAGATAAAACCGACAGGTGTCCCATGTGTTCAGAGATGACATCTTGGTCAGACATCAACTCGTCTGAAGCGCCGACACGATGTTGAACCAGGCGTTGCAGCATCGTGGTTCTCTCCGACTCGAACATCTTCTCCGCGTTCATTTGGCAACGGGTTTCGTATACTCGGGCACTGACAAACTAGGATAAAATTGCGGTTTTATGTACCAACGAAGAGGCGACGAATGACGAACAAAAATACTCACCTCAGCCATGATCTTGTCAGAATCACAAAGTTGGCGCCAACGGCGGTTAGGAATACGACAGACCAAATTCCAGGCCCAAGTAGGGACGGCGCTACGCTGCGAAGGGTCATAACTAAATCAGATGAGCACATACGGATTGAAGGAAGAGCTACAAGTATGCCGCGTTTCGGGAAGTCGCCGATGGCCATAGCAAGAGTGTCTTGCTTTGCAATGTGCCATTTGTTGAGCGCCCCAACTCGGTAGCCGAATGAAGATGCCGAAAGGATGTCCACCATAAGTTGCCGGAACAAGACAAGACTATCCAAAGCCATGGAGCCAGAGAATCTGTGGAGGATCTGAGGAACATCAGTCGTTTTATTAAACTAGATGTTGTTCACGAGACATACATCTATGAGCTCGAACGTGTACTGATGTATTTCGGGTTGGAAAGATGCGAGATTTGCAGGACTATAGTGAGGCGCATAGCCTCTTTTACGGGCAACGTGAGGTGAGTGAGGTAGTGTGGTCATCCTAATTTATGAGATTGATTAGAACTTAGCATATATGCGCAGGATTCGCACTTACGCATGATCGTTATTATTCCTGCGACAAGGAACTCAGCATTTACAGTCACAGGAAAGGAACTCGGGAGTCTCACGTTAATAGGCTCTTGTAGTACGTGCTTTTGTCAAATTTGTGGACGGCGTAAACACTTCTTGTAGTCGGAAGATCATTGAAGACGATCTTGTTAGGGCCAACGCGAACGACAGGGCCGTATTTGTCAAAAAGGTCGTCTATAACCTTGCATTGTTGTAGGCGAAGTACGTGTGTGGTGAGCCAGAAGTCTGAGACCGCCGCATACCAAGGACCAGGGATAGCGCTCAAAGGAGAAAAGACAAGCCGATAGACGGCGTTGAAGACGAGATAGAGAATGATGGTGGAGAAAAGGATGACGCCGAGGTGATCGTAGACAGTGGAGAGGGGAAGGAGAATCGCAGAGGCCATTTTGAAGGTGGCAACAAGGAACTCGCGGCGGGCGGAAGAGGGGGTGCACGGGAGAGAGAAGAGAAGAAGGGAGCCCTATGAGGACGATGGGCAAAGCAGGAGCCTTTATATGCGAGAGCGTTTATGGCTACCGAAATATTTACGTCGACACAATGCAGACGTCCTGAGGGCTTCTTCACGTCATGATTGTCCTAAACAGACAAGAAGGATCACTCCGAGGCCGCATCTAGATCAAGATGAGAACCGCGTTGTATCCGGAGAGTGGAGTGCCGTCGCAGATCCTCCCCACTTTCGTGACAAGTACCTGGCGGCCTGATATGAAGCCGACAAATCTCACTTGGAGTGCGACCCGGTGATGATGAAGGGTTGTCGGTGCAACATTGTGCGGTGACACACACTAAAGACCGACAATAAGCGCACATAGCAAATAAAGGGTATTCAGGAGGAAGGTACATGGGAACAAACCTTCATGTAAGAGTGGTGCCCACGTACCAATGAAGGTGAAAACGTGGATTGTGACATAGAATGGAGCAGATTCGAGAAATAGATGCCTCGATGTTTCCGACCTACTCTAGGCTCTGATATGCCACACACTACCAGTCGCAAAAGCCCGATCTGTCAGTGACGAGGTATCGATATCGCCACATTTCGGTTCTCTCGGCGGACACGCGTCTTGGGCCCTTGCTAAGGACTTGCCCAGCACAGCCGGCTAGATTGCGGGGATTGCTTCCGTTTCGAAGAACAACTGGGCATGCTTTCCGACATATCCTCGTCATTTCTAAGCATAACGATGTAATTTGGCACGTCTGAGCCTGTCTAAGCCGGATCTATCGCCGACCCGGTGTAGGATTGAACAGAAGTTAACCAACCGATCCCTTAGAGGCCATTCCCCATGCCGACAGAAGATGCAGATGTGCTGCAAAGAATGTTAACGAGGGGCATGAATTTCCATACTTGCGATGCGAATCACCTGAACCACGTATCTGTATTTCGAGTTCCCCTGCTTGTCGGAACCGCTTTTGGACCCCACACCTGTCAGGAAACACATCCTCATGGTAGCACCCGCATCATATACACGCATTTAACTATGCCTCATGACATCGCATTCCACTTCCACGCCTGCCAAAATAATGGCAACCACACAGGCAGCATGGTTGCCAGGTGTCTGAGGTCAGCCAACAGTAAACGGAACAAGAAGCGCTTCCATACGTGAACGGAAGAGGCGGCATAATAAACGAGGTATTCGTCGAGGATTCAGCCAGCTGATACAACAACATCCTAGTAGATATCAATCTGGAACAGATGGACTTAATGCGAAGACTATTGGCGACATGATATGTGTTGTCTTAGAGCGGTATAATACGCCTCGTGAGAGCAGGGACACGACAATTTCAGTCTGCAGGCTGGAGGACGGCTGGAGATACAAAGGTTTGCGAAATTCAGCCCAATTGCCTTTCATGAACACGATGTTCTCACGCTGGAGCGCTGAAGTTCGCTGAAGTGTCACCGTTCTGCTTCCCAGCCATTTTAAATAATTCAATGCCCGTGGTGGGTTCTATTACTGGGACCGTCGGATATTGTCTCCCATACTCTTTGGCATATCTAGGTCAAGGTCTATCGGTGACAATCTTATACGACTGTTACGTTCACGGTCACTCCGCACATATTTTCTATCACTCTTCTCTTCGTCACTTCCCCTCCAAACTTGCACCCCGCAAACCCGCAGGGCCCTCAAATATAGCCTAAAAAAGATAGGTCAAACGCATCACAAATTTGCTGGAACATCGGACCAGAGCCCGCCATACTTTGACTACAAGACCCAATCTCACGGAGAAGCCTCACGTCACTTGTCCGGAGCCGATTCGTCCGTGGATTCCAAGCTGATGGCGGTAGTTAGAAAGAGAAAACAAGTAGAAAACCTGAAGAAATGGAGTCTAGTTCCTGATCAAGTCAACGAAGTAAAAGACCGCGATACTCGCAACCCTGCGTGGTATGCGGACAGCCAAGCACAAAAGGGTGGGAGACGTGAAACTCGGGGGCTCAACGAATACAATCCGATTTGAGTCTCTCAGAAACAGACCCTTGAAGTCGAGCACAGGCGCTAATCTGACCTATCATCAACATCGCGGGCCGCATGTCTTATTCTTCTAAACCACCGATGGTATACTATTTCTATCAGAGCAATTCGGTAAAGGAAGGGACTTACAAGGAAAAGCCAGAGTCTGTTGGAACGCGCTGCTCATCCATATGGAGGGCCAGGAGATCTAGAAGAGCATGCATCCTTGCCGTCTATCGCTGACCCCGCGACGTCTTTCCCTATGGCAAACAAACTGCGACTGATCAAATGAAGCCCTGATTTGCGGCGTTAGCTTTCGATTGCGATTGCAGAATGTTCCCATACGACACACGCCGTGAGTGGATGCTAGTGAGTAGATGCCTGCCGCGTAGCATTATTAGCTCATCGGACGGGTCATAAATCACGATTTATTGAGCTGAAAGCTGGCACTTAGCGGGATACTCGGTCATGTCTCTCTTCGAATGAGGGTAAGCTATTAATCATCAGGCTTGATTACAGACCTTCAAGCTCAATACTAAGTCTGGCCATGTGAAGGGGACCTACATGAGATATAGCTCTCTGTGAATAGACTTTGATTGATCGGATAACAAAGCAGGGAATTAACTTGTGATGACCTCTATTCCACCTTCAGTTACTAGAACCATATGCTCTTTTTGTGCACTCCTTGCACAGTTCTTGTAATCAAGCAGAAGCGATCAAAACGAGGATGCAAGTAGCGAAGTCGGTGCTTACCTCCGTAGAGGCCGTCCAGCCGTCGGGAAATATCCAGCCACGAGGGTTTGAGCCTTGTATCAGACACGGCTACAATTTTACAAAAAAACAGATAAATTAGAAGAACGGTATCTGGTGTATGGCAAACGCACTTCGATTGTAAAGCAATGACCAGGAAGCATGGTTCCAGGCTCGTCGTTTCCTAGGTTCACGTGAACCTACGTGAGCGCTGGCTAGACCGCTTCACACGCCGGGTGATCGCTCACGATGATGCAATATCCACGGAGGTCGATGGAAGACCTCCCCAATCCCATGGCCCATGAATTGGCTTGAGACAGAATACCCTCTAGATTTCGCCAAGTTATATATAGCGCTTCCGATGCCTTTAAAAGGTCGTCCTGGACCACATGCGGCAATGCCTGCGTCAAGAGCTTCGTTCGTTGTGCTCACTAGATTCCTCCCAGGTTCATCCTAGGTTTGTTTAGGGCAACGTATGACATTCAGGGTAGAATCAGACCTACAACGTCTCCGACCAAAAATGTCCTCGACGTATCGCCGTGATACCCATCCAGATATACAGTGATATCAATGTTGATAATATCCCCATCTTCAAGAGGTCGACTATTTACACCAGTGAAATATCAGTTGCAATAATTTGCAGACGCAACCACAAACATACTCATTCGGGATGCCATGGACAAGGACATTGTTGATGCTTGTACAGCAAGACTTGGGAAACCCAGAGTAGAGAAGCGGGGATGGGTAGGCAGAGTGCGATATAATAAAGTCGTGGACACTCGCATCAATGGAGTCAGTGCTCACGCCAACCTGTTCAACGAACGTCAGACATTGTCTAGTGAATGTATCGTGATCAATATACACCTCACTTTGACCAACGATTCCGCATAGTCCAGCACAAGTTTGGCTAGACGTGCAGCCTTTCTCAGACGGAGCTCATCTCCTCCACCCAATGGAATACGCCCATGACCGGAGTAGGGATCACCGTTGAAAGGTCGCTCATGCTCTCCAGGTTTCCTTTCCAGAGGAGAAAGAGACTGCACATACGGAGGAAGTGGAATGTGTGGAGGTACGACACGAGGCGCGATGTGTGATACGCCAAAGACGAAGGGCTCAGGGGGAAGTATAACAGAGTAAGATCCAAAGTTTTCGGGCTCTGAAAACGGTAGAGATTGATGCGTTGAACGACGCCGAGCGTTACCACCAATATACAGTCCAGTCGAAGGGCACATCCTATCATGTGGGTTCCCTAGCAAACGACGATTGATCATCATGTGGCGCAAGCTGGAAAAAGGGAGGTCCCTAGTACGTCCCATCGAAGAATGATCTTGGTCGAATGCGAGCGAACGGATGTCTGGTGCGTGCCCGAGCTGGTCACGGTGTTGACGACGAAGCCTCGCTGTCTAACGAACAGGAAAGTGGGAAACCATCGCGGGGCCTGATTCAGTCGCATCGAACCGCTTAATAAGTATCAGCGGCGTGGAAAGAGATGCCAAAGTTACAACTGATACTGGTACGTTACTAGCAAAAGTGAAAGCTTAGTCTCAACGCATTTGCGATCAATACATGTCATTGCTACAGGCGGTATAGGTACAGATGTGAAGAATAATGAAGACCATAAAGTGTCCATGAATATTGTATGTCATGCAGTCGCATTTTCAGCCCTTCTTTCATCGCATTTCCATCGGAGGCACCCACTCAGGTACATTCCCCCATTCAAACCTAGCAGCCTGGAAAGCCTCTTTGGCCTTCTGGGGTAGCAGGGACATATAGTCTGGCGGAAGCAGAGCATCGTACTTGTCCAATCCCGGCTTATAGGTCGACCTTGCGTTCGCAAAGTCCGGTGTACCACTCACGACCTTTGGTGCGGAAGCTGGTACGGAGCCAAAGCCACCGCCGGGGTCAAAAGCGGATTGAGACTGAGTAGAAGGGGTGCCGAATGTAGAGATTGGAGTTGGCTGCATTGGTTGACCAAAGGCTGTTGTGGGTTGACTAAAAGCTGAGGTTGGCTGCTGAGCGGGTTGACCAAATGCCGAGGGCTGTGGAACAGGCTGGCCAAATGCCGAGACGGGCCGTTGAGCGGAGTCGCCGAATGCAGATGTGGGGTGCTGGGCTGCCTGACCAAAGACCGATGTTGTTACGGAGTTGTTGGATTGTCCAAACACAGAACTGCTGGGTTGGGTCGAGGATCCGTTACCCCCGAAGGCTGATGGAACGAATGTGGCACCCCTCGTGTTATTGTTGTTACCATTGGCAACGGCTGCGAACGCAGACGGTTTGTCACCGGCAAACGCTGCAAATCCGCTGCCGCCAAGGGCGGATACAGGTTGCCCGAGCGCTGATGTCGGCTGAATAGGCTGACCGAAAGCTGAAGTAGGCTGTTGTGAGGGGTGTCCGAAAGCTGAAGTAGGTTGTTGTGAGGGCTGGCCAAACGCAAGGACGGGTTGTGCCGCTGTCTGGCCGAACGCGGAGACAGGCGGTTGTGGAGGCCGTCCGAGTGCGGATGTAGGTTGCGTTACTTGGCCAAAGCCTGTCTGTCCGAAGGTGGACTGGCCTGGCGCAGGCGCAGACGTAGGCGTGTTTGTGGAGGCGAATGCCAAGACAGGTTTGCTGTTTCCCAAAGCCCCGAATGCCGATGGTTTACCAAAGGCTGAACCGCCTCCACCGAACGCACCCCCTGTCTTGAACGCTGAACCTAGGCCTCCAGACTGATCTCGATTAATGGGACTTTGCCTCGAAGCCGTATCATAGGCCTCCTCGATATTGTTGCGGACATTCATGAAAATTCTTTCAGCGTTAGCAGTTTTGTCCTGCTCATACTTTGTCTGAGAGTCACTCAGTACTTGCGGGTGGATTGAAACGACGCGTAACCTCACATATTCATCAAGTGTACCACCGATCTTCGCCAAGACAGCTTTCATGCGCAATTCCTCGAATGACTCGTCTAGTGGAGGCAATAGATTGGGTTCGTGTTTGGCAGGTCCATATGATGATAGCGGCCAAAATGGTTTATCAACTTTTGGATCGAAGTCTTTCGACATAGTTTCCACGCTACGAGTGTTTAAGATCAGAGAATGACACGAGACAACACAAAAGGTGTCCACCTAAATAGAAGAGACTTCCCAGCTCCAGTAGCACTCCACTGTCCACCTAGATATGTGTGTCACTGTTGATATTCGTCATCTGAGCTAGGCGCAGTGTTTACCTGTGGTGGCCTGCCGGTTAGGACCAGTGTCCTTGGGGTGCTCGTTCCTACAGTTGTTCCCAAACCTACAATTCCCACGCATAAAGAAGCTACAGATAGCCTAACAGACAGGATCTGAGGTCGTAAAAGAGAGATATATGTCCATATTTCGAGGGACGCACCATTGTCAGATGACGAAGATGAGCACGATGGAATCGTTTGTGGAAAGGGCTACGACTCTAAGAACAGAGCATGCATCGTGGGAAATATATCCCATTTAAGGATGATGTGCTACCCGGCCCCTGCATACTGGGCTGGAGCTTTCGAATCTGTAAACACCTGTCTCGAAATCCACATGAACCATCTTTTAGAGCCTGTTCGGACTAAATTACGCTCTTCGCAGATCCTCACTTCCTTGCCTCAAGTAATTTCAGAGCTTGTACAGAATTCTTTGGATGCCAGAGCCAACCAGATTGAAGTCGGGGTAGACTGCGAAGAATGGGAATGCTGGGTAAAAGATAACGGCGCAGGGATCAGCAAGGATGGCTTGTTGACGTTAAGCAAGCGCCTTGAAGCAGGGAGGTACAGTAAGTTTATTTTCGAAAGCTCATTGTGACAATATCAGAGGTGCCCCGTCTACCCAGACACTTCCAAGGCGTATGCTCCCAATGATCATGTCATGGATAGAAATTTTGGGTTTCGAGGCGAAGGTACGATCTTTCGACTCCCCAGCGAAAAAATCACTGACTTTGCTCTCTTATAGCGTTGGCGTCCGCCGCAGACATATCTTGTGTGGAAATATCCACCCGAACTCCAACATCGAAAGAGAGCTGGACCGTCATTCTCAAGGTGAATCTGCAACCAATCATCGTTTGCAATGACTCACGGCGCTCAATACAGAGCGAACAATGTCTTTATGATGGCCCGTCTGTTCGCTGGCGAAGAGAGACTGCAGGAACGACAGTGTGCCTCCGTGACATCTTCTACAATGTAGCTTCCTATCCACTCCTCTCTCTCGCCCGCATTCCACATTAACAATGTCGTCCTTAGCTTCCTATCCGTCGTTCCACACATTCGTCCTCCTCTAAGACGTTATCGATCATCCGCAAAGATATAGAGCTGCTCGCACTGGTGTTTCCTGAAGTATGTTTCTCTCTCGACGACATACACAGCGCTAGACAGGGACGGCTTGGGGAGGGACGAATTGCCACCATACCCAAGGTACGTACACCATGATCCAAGCTTTGCATATTCACCCGTGAAATCTACATAGACCTCTTCAACGCTGTCATCTTTTCGCCATATATTTGGCAAAGCTCTTGCTACAGTACGCTCATATCTCACATCATCAGATTGTTTGCTCAATAGGTTAGCAATAGCATGTCGATGAAATTGATGTCACGGCCGGTGAAATATCGATTCGGGGCTTCATTAGTCTAGATGGTGCATTATCCAAGGTATGAAGTAAGCATCAATCCATCGTGCCGCCCCTCTTATTTGATGTCACGAATTCGACTCTCAGACCCACCAGTATCTCTGTGCGTCCTCAATCGTTTCTTATAAATGATCGCCCTAATGTCTACGAAGAAGACGTGAATCGGCACCCTCTTACGCCATGTCATTTGCATCGTAAAATAGATGACGAGTTTGCAAACAGTTCTTTTGCAAAGCATGTACGCTTTCCTATTATTCGCTTACGGCAATGGGCAAATAGTCTTTTTAGGCATTTGATGAATCAGGCAAGACTAGTTTGCCTTTATCTGGTAAGGACTCTCACTGTGCAAACTGTAGTGACCGGCTGACGAATACATTCAGCCGCACGACGCACTCTCAGGAAATGGGATAAGAAGCCCGTATATGTCCTGGACCTTACAATTCCTAGAGGAGACGTAGATAATCTGTTAGAGCCAGCCAAAGCAACTATGCAGTTTCGGGTCTGTCCATCAACTATCCTTCGGCAGTCTGAAGTGTTAATCAAGCAGATATCTAGAACGGGGATATTGTGATCAACTTCGTCGCTTCCGTCATACAATCATATCTCGTACGCAACGCTTTCATGTCCCAGAATTCTTTTGGTGTTGTTAGTACATCTCCTGCTCCAGGTCCTGCGAAAAGACGCAGAGTCAATTTCCCGACATCACTCGAGACAGAGAATACACCATCTACTACCTCTTGGGCCCGTAAACACCACAGTGTTCATGGCAAACCTATTGTGAGCTACCGACTAGCATTTGCACCTTTGACTATGAGGTGCAAAGGTTCGTTTAAAATATCTAATAATTGTCTCGTTCCTTAGACCGACAGTTTATCTGGAAATACCGTTGACCAGATCAACTGGACAGACCAGATTACTGGGGTGACCTATAACATCGATCCACGGACGGGAAACTCGTATGTCCGTGGAAAGTCGAGTGACGGGGCCGGTAATCCTGAGCGACCCGGCTCATACAATAGGAGAATGCTAGTTGATACGCGATGGCTGAAGGGCAAAGACCAAGGAAGCCGGATCGGCGACAAAGATACTCCACGATGGGTTTTGAACGCTCTGCAGGTAGCGCACTATTTCCTTGCTTATAATGATCTATTGATTGCTAAGAGTTTGCTTGATTTGGTAGATTAATGACACATTTACTCCCACTGAACCCCACATACCAGTTGTTTCTCCGAACCTCCCACCCACGTTAAACACGGAGGGCAACACTTTCGTCTCGCTTGCCAGGCAGTCGAAAGATCTAGAGGAATCCCAGTCGAAACGGAGTCGGTTCTTTGACAGCTGCCTTCAACCCCGCATTATAAGGCGCTTTCGGAGAGATGATTTATTACGTACAAAAGTCATTGGCCAACTTGACAAGAAATTCATAGTGTGCACTATCGATACTCCCCGCAACAGCGCCATGTCTGGGACCAGCAATCAAACCGAGGCCGACATTTCTTTGATACTCGTTGATCAGCATGCTGCCTCTGAACGCGTTCGCGTTGAACGGCTCCTCAAAGAACTTTGTCTGGGTTTCCTCGGTACTGATGCTACTGGGGTTCGATGTGTAGAGCTGGCTCCCCCAAAGCCTGTCCTTTTGACAAAAACAGAAGCTCAAATGCTGCAAGCAACGCCTAGCATCAGGGAAACCTTACGACGATGGGGTTTCTCTTTCGCCGATGCCCCACAACACGAAGTTGAAGAGGCTGTATATCAACAAGTTTGGGTCAAGTGTGTGCCAGAGGTTGTTAGCGAGAAGGTATCTTATTCTTATGAATATGAGGGAAAAAATAAGCTTGCTTTACTGATTCATCCTTCAAGCTCATGACATCCGATGAGATGCAGAGGTTGCTAAAGGGATATTTGGCTTCCTGTGAAGCGGACGGTGTCGCTTCCGAGCCAATCGAAGGCGATTGCGAAGAGAACGTAGACGAATTCTTGTGGCATAAGGCGCTTCGCTCGTGCCCACGTGAGCTGCTTGATCTAGTCAACTCTAGAGCATGTCGAGGTGAGAACGCATACGTGTCAAGATGATTGATCTTGGTTTAATGTACTTGCATCATAGGTGCCGTTATGTTCAACGATTCGCTCACTTTAGAGCAATGTGAGCGACTAATTGAACAGCTAGCAGAAACTGTCTACCCATTTCAGTGTGCTCATGGAAGGTAAATTGGACTCCGTAAAGTGATTTGTCAATAACTGAGTAGCACTTGCGTAGACCATCGTTAACACCTCTTTCCACTACATCAACCCGAAGCGAGACTGTGCGACGGGGTGCACGCACTGACTGGGAATCATTTCCTCATGGTCCTTGATGAGGAAGTGAATCGACAGAACAAGAAGAAGGCGGTGTATGCGCATGCCGTGATTTCAATTCCTTTGTGAATTACATGTGCATGGGCCGGTCGAAGCCAGTAATTTCCAAGGCCATCGATCTATCGATGCGCAGAATGTGAAGGGTACAACGATCATAGGCGCTCTCGAGTCACGGGTGGTGTTGTGTTGATGTATGACGCATCCGGCACCGATGACATCATAATCCCAGTTTCCTCTTTATACCCCTTTGCGCCAACTCAGCCTGTCACCAGCTCACAACTACCATCGTCACTTCACATCATCCAGCCCGCTATAATTCACCGTACATTCATACTTTGATACCAAGTCGCAACGAACGTCATGGGTAAATCGCTCACCAAAGTTGTGTATAAGCCCGACAACAACTCTACCGAGGTCTTCTTGATCATCGTAAACCCTGTGGAGGTGAGTCTCGATCGATCGCCATCGGGGTGTTCTTCAGTGTTGAATCCGTTTTCGCGATTCAGTTCAAGAAGTGGAAGGAGGGTGGTAAGCATTTTCCTGTGCTTCAGGCTCCATTCTACTTTCTCTAATATATGCTGGTTGTCTAGACACGTGAATAGCTTCACACGTTCAGATGTACCATAATTGACATGTTGATCGTTGTAGCACCATCCCATTAGTCGAGGTCGTCGATTGTGAGTGTGCTGGATATACACGCTTGACACGCACTCAATATTGTCCTGCAGCGTTTGAGGTTCTACATTCCAGCCAAGGCGCGCAAGGACTCCTTGGCCGACCGTCGAAACAAGAGCTCGATAACACCTTTGGCACACATGTCGACACTGAAGTCGTTACGCACATCCTGCGAAATGGCAAGGAGGAGGCAGGAGAAGGGCTATCAGGAAAGTGGGGAAGCAAGAATGATACGCACGGGAGTGCTTTTCTTGACAGCAGGGGTGGAAACAGCACGAGTGGCCTCTGAATTACTACATTAGCCGCGTTGATGCTTGACCTAACCTCAGATTCAGATTCGGTGCTTTGAAGAAGTTGTAGCTGCAATTGTATCCATTAAATCCCTTGATCTCGGGCCAACAGGGCGCTGCGCTTCCACGTTATACATATCATCAACGCAGAAACTCATGGAGCCATTACCTGAGCGCTTGAGCGTCTGCCAAATTGTTCCTATTTCCCATCACGTTGATCACACCATTTCGGAATTTCTTTTCTGTAATTATCTACACTGCTGGGCCGCCCATGGTCTCCACTGTAGGTTGTATTGAGAAGATCAAAATGAAATATCGACCTGGCCATGACCCAGGTACCTCAGAGAGGTTTTATGATCTCAGTCGTAGATTACAGATGATGAATGACACAAGACTAGAAAATACTTGTAAACAGTATTCACTATTCATGTTCAATGACTCTGCCTCCAAGCTTCAGGCTTCCGGGCCACGAGAGCGTGAAGCAGTGGCCGAGTTTCTTCCAGTTATATGCAGTCAAAATGACAAAATGCGTCACCTGAGCGATTCGAACACTCGCGGGCAAAGCCCAACCGCTAATACTGCTCAATAGCAGGCGATCCCGTTAACCACTCCGGCAAAGTGACCCGGCAGAGTTCTCCTCTATGTATACTCTAGCCTGCTACATACGCGGGACATTTCTTTCGAGACTCGGGTTTGGTCCGAACTCGATTGTACTTTGGCGATGCCTTACATTTGGCTCGACTGCGACCCGGTAAATCCATCAATCGTAATCCACAACACATGGATGTTAACATCCTCCGTAGGGCCATGATGATGCCGCTGCGATTCTGCTAGCTATTCACTGTCCAAACGTACAACTTCTTGGTGTCTCCACGGTATCGATGTGCATTCGCATTCATGCGACTCCCCCTTTGTGACAAGTTGTTTCCTCAATAATAGGTGCACGGTAATACAGATGCAGAGTACACTGCGGTCAACGCAGCTCGCTGCTTGTATGCCTTTTCTGCCGAGACGTCCGTGAAGGTCTTCCCGGGTGCTTCAAAGCCTCTTCTTCGCCCTGCCAGACACGATGCGGAGATTCATGGTATAGACGGGTTAGGTGGGGTGAAGGGGTTTCCTCATACAGACCAAGAGGAAGTCCAAGCGCGACTATCCAAAGGCGAACCTAAATACAAAGCTATAGATGCAATCGCAAGGGCCATCCGAGACACATGGAATGGCGGCGCAGGTTCCAAAGTCTCAATCGTAGCAACTGGGCCTTTGACGAATATCGCCCTTTTTGTGAGCATATATCCAGAACTTTTGGATGGCGTGGAACAGGTTGTGTTCATGGGAGGGGGTGTCGGTGTCGGTAATCGCTCCGCTGTCGCAGGTACGTGACTATGGACTGAATCTGCTCCATGCTGCACTGCTGATGGCCTTTACGACAGAATTCAATATTTTGTGTGATCGTGAGCAGCTCTACACACTGTACTACCAACTCAGTTCAATTCACATACTTCTTCAGCGGAAGCGGCTCAGATCGTTCTTAATACCCCAGTGTCCAAGACGATGATACCTCTCAACATTACACATCAAGCCATAGTCACGAACTCCATTCATACCCGGTTACTGTCTCCCAGCGCCGTGTCTGGTACCGAAGGTCGTGTCGAGGCATCCAGTAACCTGAGACACAGTCTTTCAACCCTCATCTTGTTCTTCAAGGAAACGTACAGATCTACTTTTGGATTCGAAGACGGTCCACCTCTCCACGATGCCCTTACTATTGCATACATATCGAGGCCGCAACTATTCACCTGCAAGAGGTACAGAACCGACGTAGAACTGACTGGTCTGCATACCACTGGGCAGACCATCGTTGACATCTGGGATTATAGAGCGTCTGACGATTCTTGGGGCACGACAGGGAAAAATTGCAACGTCGCGGAAGGGCTCGATGTGGGCACTTTTTTTTTACCATCGAGTGATTGTCCTGATTTGTTTGGTCAGGTTGCTGCGTTTTTCGAGATGTTTTTGGAGTGCGTCACTCGATGTGATAGGGTGTCTCCCCTCAATGAAAGCAATTGACCGTGCATCTCGATGCAGGTAGTATCATAAGTGTATATAACGCAGGGATATATTGAGTAAATTAGGTAGGCATGTATCGAGCATGGAGTATCCGTATTCCAATCCAACAATTTGCTCTATGGCCTACCGCCGTCGAAAAATATTTTGTTGACGGGGCGATGCGGCCTTGCCCTGCGCTTGCCATCGCGCATGCTGCGAATGGCCTGGTCCACTTCGCCCCGTCCAACAGAATGTAGGCCTCCCGTACGACCCTGAGAAGCTGGAAAATAATCCGTTTGCTCTTTGCTTCCCTTGATCGTCTGAGGGAATGTATAAGGCATCGGGAATGGTGGAATAGGTGAATAAAGCCTTACCAGCTCTTCTGGCTCCTGTTGGTTTACTACGATGCTAGGCGATGATACCATGATCTTCGTCTCGGCATCGTGCACCTCCAATGCAGCTTTCTGTAGGCACACCGTCAGTGTAAGCTCGACGTTATATATTGAGTGATCAATCACCTGCAAGGACGACGAGAAAGATAATATGAGGGCAAAGAGATCCTCTGGCTTAGGTGTTTCAGGGGAATCCGGGGCTTCGCCGTAGTAGGCAAGCAAAGACCGGAGATCGATGTCTAGTGCAGATCCCATCTTCTTCATGGCATCTATACTTTGCGTGTTTTCACCTACAAAAGGCTAAACCAGCGGTAGGTATCGCAAAAAATCATTGTCAAAACATTTAGAGCTCACCCGCATCACTTGAACAAAATGGTCATTTGTCAGGCGTAGCAGTTCCACATTTTTGACCTCTTCATTGACTTGGTTGAGACCGTTGGTAAGTGCCAATATCGACGCAACGATACTTTGAACTGAGACTGTGGAATCAAGTCAACATCAAGATCACTTATCAATATCGTGTATGGAATGTCACCTCGTGCAGCGGCTTCTAGATGCGGCATCTCTTCAATGAAGTTTATCATCATGGAGTCGGTTCGAAGGAGTAAACGAGCAAGGTAATGCAGCAGAGTGGGACAATCGGATCCTTTGACCGTTTTCGTTTCCCGCATCTACACAAAATCAGTGGCAGAATCATCAGCAGAGTGCTTAAGTTACCTTCAAGAGAGCATCCAGCTTAAAGCCTCGCGCACCACCGCGGAAACTCGAACTATTGAGGGCATTACCGATAGCGAGGACAGCCTGAAGAAACTACAAGTGAGAGGAATATACACAGGTAAAAAAAGACTGACTTGAAGAACACCTTTGAACCTGATTGACGACCGCACTTCACGGGATGCACTGCGAAGAATGTTCAGTTCCGGTCTGATTTCTTCGATCTCCAACTCCAGACGTCGCCGGAAGATCATGCACTCTAGACGCTCTGATAGTCGAGGGATAGTCATAATCTACGGGAGAGTATGAAACGTAAGTTCAGATGGAGGGGGACCGCTTATGTACCTGGTGAAAGTATTGGTCGGCCTTCGCAAGTTTCCCGATATCATCACATCCCCTAAGCCTAATGATTTCTTCGGATGTCGGAAGTTGTTTGCTGATGGCTTTCAAGTCGTCAATTGATAACTTCGCATCATCAACGTCCAGTAACGCCTTCCGAATCTCTGGAAGCCCCATCTTGATTCTGGAAAGCATGATGGCTATGGCAAGATGAGAGATCATAGCAAGAAGATAAGTTGGGAGCTCACCAACGTGATTTGCACGAGTGATGTCCAGAAGCGTTGTTATTGACTGTTTCCCCGCCTTATGGTCTGATACAGGAATTAGCGTCGAGCTCATGTTGTCCATAGCAAAAGTATTTTCTAGATCATCCATGTGAAAAGTAGGTACGGAAGAAAGCTCATTCCACACGCTAGATGTAAGATTGATAGACTCTAGCTTGTTCCAGAAGAAAGGTTTGAGGCGCTTTGGAACAACTGCTTTAGATTTAGGCGTTCGGAACGCGCTAGGTGGTGGAGGCGGCGGAGGCGGCGGAGGTGCAGGAGATCGTGGAGCACCCGAATCCCCAAAAGGAGAAGACGGCAATGGCGGCGGCGGTGGCGGAGGAGGAGGAGGGGGAGGAGGACCTGCCGTATGTACCTGAGAGATATAGGGAAGGTTGTTAGTGGCCGCCCGCATCCCTGGCGGCGGCGGCGGCGGCGGCGGTGGTGGTGGCGGTGGCGGTGGCGAAGCAGCGGTAGAGGCAAGTGGTGGTGGTAGTGGCGGCGGTGGCGGTGGCGGTGGCGATGATGATGACGACGATGGTCGCGTATCAGAGGCAATAGCATTCACAGTCTGAGGCAGGACGAGTGAACCAGCAGCTCCGGTCGGCTTTGGAGGTGGAGGTGGAGGTAGAGTTGGAGGACGAGTCGGAGGGGGCGGTGCCGGAGGAGCAACTGAAGATTTAAAATCCCCCTCTGTGATGAAACGAGGTTTGGCAGCCAACTGGACCTTGAGTTCAGCGTTTTCCTTCAACAAAGTTGACATTTCTTCATCTCTCTGGGTGAGGCTTTCGATTGCCCGAGCAGCCATTTGTTGCGCATCCACATCTGCGTCTAAGTCTCGCCCCTCTTGTTTCGATCTGAATCGAGAATAGACCGACTCCAGTGCACGTTTGAGATACAATCCCTCTTTGTCTTTCGCGATTGACGAGCTTTCGAGTTCGCTGACCTGGAGATATTTAAAATGAATATTATGAGCATGTCTAAGAATGCTGACCTTGATCTTGTACTGTGCAATTTCGTCCATCAGATTATTCCACTTTGCCTTTTCACGATCTCGTTTGATACGCTCATCCTGTTAATGCGTTGAGGGATGAACTTTGTGGGGGTTTTGTCAATGGATGCTCACCTGCTCCCTTCCCTCGCTTGGATTCTGTGCTTTGAGCTTGTCCAGCTCCGACTGCAATTGTAGAACTTGCTTTTCCTTCTGAACAAGCCGCTGAACGAGGCCTTGAAAATTCTGATTGGTGTTGATAAGGTCAGAGTCCGAGCCATGCTTGGACAGGAACTGACCTCTTGTGCGTGGGGAGAAGAGACGCTCGGAGGAGATGACTTCAATGTATTGAGTTCAGCAGTCCGCTGATGAAGCTCATCGCGAAGGATGGCACGCTGTAGAATCGATGAATTAGTACTTCTGAGCAATTGCCAGCTAGCAGTGGTGTGTCAGAGTAGTCCATCAACGTACACACTCTAGCAACAAAGAATAAGAGAACATATGAGGAACTCACCTCTCTGGTTAACTCTTCGATTTCGTGGTGCAGATTCTCCAATATTTGTTCAAAAACGACGCCAGAATCTGGCCTTGTAGCGTCCTTTTCATCGAAGGTTTGGCCGGTGATGTGCTGTATAGATACGGCGAAGTCCTTCAGGAGAAGCTGCCAGCTTTCGTCACTGAGACATATGAAATCAGATTTGGTTCAAACAGAGAAGAATGTGCCATACAAGCCTTGAACATAAATCATTTGTTTCACAAAAGCGGCTGAAACCGTTATCAACTTTGTCTTAAGTTGGCTGGCATCTGAATGTAAGCAATGCACACGGAAGCTAGACGCGAGCACCTACACATCCATCTCTCTTTTCAAAATGACTGCATAATCCTTTAAAATACCGACGATCTTTGAGTGGATATCAACATGTTGCTTAGAGAGAGAGACCAATTCTTCAACAGCAGCCTCTGAATCGGAGATTGATCGTTCATGTCCGTGTTCCATGAGGCTTACGGCTCTTTCTCGCATGTCTTCCTCGTCTTCAAATTTCTCTTCTGTGTAGACATCGAGTTGCGTTACCATCATATCTGGTGGCTTAATGTATCGAAGTGTCTGCACGTGAAACGTGAGCAATTGCCTGACACTGAGTTCCTTCTTAGCACTTACAACGATCACTTCATTGAGGCCGCGCCGTCCAAATTCCTCTCGAAGAAAGATACGTTCTTCGAGAGATTCAGGACAGTTTGTGAGAGCGTTGACAAGTACCATTGAAGCAGTACGAGCTTCCCATGCACCGTTGTCTTCGGTACGGCGGTCGAAGGCTAAGTCACTTCCGCTGCTGTCGGTATCTGTCAATGACAACCGCAAGGAAGATATGAGATCTTCAAATCGGAAGGCCTCATCGAAGGCGATTCTATAATCCGACATAGCCGCAAGGACCGCTTTGTGACCGTCCGGCAGAGAAAGAACGCATATCGCAGCGAGAAGGTCAGAGACTAGGGAGCGAAGCTTGAAGGAAGAATGATGAAGGGAATAGGCAATATGTGTCACAATAGTGGGCGAAGACAGCACTTGCTCAAACCCCGCCTGGAGAAGCAATTCAAATTGAATTTCCCTCAGATAGAAATGTGTCCATACCTCTGTATTGAGAAGTACTCTCAAACATTTGATCAACTCGAGCAAAACTGACTCTTCAACGTCGCTCAATACCTTTCTCTTGCCGCCTTTAGAAACGAGTCTGGCCAGCACACTCCCCAATACCTGGAGCCCGGTCTCTTCTTCTACGAACTCGTTGGTCCACGCCAAATTAGCCGTGGACAAATGAATGCGCAAGGAAATCAAGTGCTTCACTAGCTTGGTATCCATCGCCCTGCCCAACCGGATGACATCTACGTACCACTTGGGGGTCTGGTCTTCTTTCAGCGACATTGATCCCTTATCCCCACCTGCCGACCTGAACCAACTGGACCAAAGACCGCCAGTGGTCTGCGGTTGAAGTGGCTGCGCTTCCTCTACTGTCTTGTGAGCCTGAGCGATTCGCGTAAGCATACTGGTAGCACCAGATGGACCGTAGGTAGCAGAGAACGATGGCTGCTGTATCGCCGATGTCCGCGCTTTCGAGAGGGACGCCATACGAGATAACCGATGTTGCTCGAGTAGATATCTCTTTCGGTCTGACGGTAAATGTTGCATCGCGTCTCGCTGAGGCCCCTTCAGACCCAGATCGTTCTATAATTGCTTGAGTGACTAAGAACGAAACAATCGTGTATTCTTCACATACCAGCATCTCCTCGAAGTCTTGAGTGTCGAGGTCTTCATCGCCGATGACATCATCTCTTCGACTAGAGCCAGTTCCGGCATTCGACGTACGTCGAACGAGGGTAGGCTCACTCACACTCGGAGTCATCACAGCGGCCGCCTTCGTAGGTGATGTAGGTGTGGCAGGACGAACCCAACCCTCGAAAATACTGGAGAACCGACTGGGAGATAAAGAGCTTCTCCAGTCCGACTGACCACTTCCAACTGGCTGAGGTGATGAAACGTCTTTCTTCTTGGCTGTTCCCTCGTCTTCGTCCTCGGAGGAAAAGGGATCTTGAACTTTTTTCAAAGTTGATACTGAAGGTTCACGAGTTACCGAAGACAAAGATCGGGATTTGGAACGACGATACCACTCGTCGGGAACGACGTAACGGAATGTCCTCTTCGCGTTCGCAGTGAAAAGACTGGGGATGTTTGGTGTGTCCAGAACCACGGAAATCACGGAACTTCCAGACAATCTCGACGATTCTGATGGTAGAGATCAATATGAGACTGGCTTACACACTGATACGTGTAGAAAAAATCTCACTTTCTGTATCGCCCTCGTTCCAGACCTCTTCCAGAGCGTACTCTAGTGTACCTCCGCCAGGGACAGGAAGCGACTTTGTGAGTCCAAGCTCCTCAGCCACAGCATTGATCGTATCTTGCACTGTACTAAACCTTGACACGAAGGATTTGAAGTGAAAGCCGTCGTGTATCTCCGGTACACGGAGGAAGGTCACGGTCAAGGATAGAGCTGGGTGAAAGGACACGAGTCGGAGGGAGGGAGAATGGAGGTGCAATGTCAACGCGAAAGTCGAGAACTGGCGTTCAGAGGATGGATCTGAAGGTGCGTCGTTCATTAAAAGCGCAACCGGTGTCGATGGGGGCGCTATACCTGTGAAAGGTTGGGGACCAGTGAAGGGAATGTAAATGATGACTTGATCTTACCGTCGCCCAAAGATTCTAGCTCTTCCTCTTCCCATCGACGACCATGCTTCTCTGTTCGAATTCTCTGAATCCCCCACCCATGGGGGTGAAGATCCCCAAGGACGTCCGTTGTCACCTCATCAAGGGCAATGAGACGCTCAATCACGTCCTGGATGGTGCTATCAGAGTTGACGGACGCAAAGTGAAGGGACCCAGAAGGGAGGACAGTGGGTACAATCAAAGGATCGTTTGCCATACTACGATTGTGTGTGCATGCACGCGGCGAGACTAAGCATGAAAGGCCGCATGAAATCAATCCTCACCTATGAATGGAGCTTATTCGAGGTTCTTACTCTGCAGTTGACTGCTGACAAACGCTTCTTGCACCTGCACCATCACCTTCCCGATTCGGACACTGCTAGCTCATCGCCTGTCCTGAGTCTCTCCCCTCCTCACTCTTCCCTATCGTGGGTACTACACTCCTTTATCACTCTTTGACATCCCTAGGGGCTGGCTTTCCTATTGACCTTCCATATTTTTAGGGAGAGTCACTTGGGGGTGGGATTGTGGTTGCATCCTCTTGTGGGACCCTGCCCTCCCCCTCTCAGACCAAAAAGTCATTAAACTACTTGGATGGTGATGAGTGCATGGGTGGTTAAGCACCCTGAATGATTGTGCATCTTCCCAATGGTGCCTGTGGCACCTTATATTCCACCTAGGGTGCTATGTGTGCCCTTGTCCCCCTTGCTAGTATGGTGAGTGTCTGCCCCTCATAACCACCTTCCTACTATCCACATTCATGCAAAACCAATGCCTGGGTGGAGTGTACTGTGTCATCAAAGGTGCTAGGGAGTTGTAACAGGCTAGGTGACAAGTGCATGGGTGGTAAAGGCACTCTGAATAATTGTGCCACCCACAACACTACTGTAAAACCTATATCTGGTGGGGCTCATGCACTAACACCTGGCCCATAATTGGGAGTGGCATATGCTGAAGGAATTAGGTGTGGGGTTCAGCAGATACTGCATCCTGATCATGAGTAACTTGACTGCTTTCTCTAATTGCCTGCTTTAGCTAGGCTGATAATCTGGGCCATAACTGAGCCCTTAACTTGCTATGGAGTATATGGGGCTACACTCTTTTGTATTTTCTGCTACCACTGGTGTTACACTATGTGGGATATAAATGCATTGATTTAAATTAAATAAATAAATAAAATACTGCTGACAAACACTAATTGTCTTCTAAGGTTCCACGAGGCACGACTGGAACCCTAGAATTAGGTCTATGGTTGATGAGGGTTCCGCTGCCTGCTCCCACGCAGTGCCAGCAGCAACTCTCATCCTTTCCCCCTCGTCAAGCTGCCCAAGCAGCTAAACTCATTCCTTTGCATTTGTTTAACACCATAGCACAAACCACATCCTTTCCACTCGAGCCTATCTGACAAATCATGCCCCCTCGTATCCTTGTTGATCCCAATGCTCTCATCTGTCCCGATTACGCTTTAGACATATATGCTGGGGCCCGCGAATTAATCGCGCCCGGAGCAGAAGTCGCGGAGGCGGCGCAACGCTTAGCCAACATTTGGACAGCCGGGAACAACGTCGACAGGGGACTTTGGAACCATCAGGTAGAAGCAGATGCCATCGCGGCAGCTGACGCCGAAGCGCTCCTTCAAGCACAGGCCGAGCAGCGACGCCTCGAAGCCGAGCAGCAGGCGGAGGAAGAGCATCGTGAAAGCGAGAAAAAGAAGCCTAAGGCACCAGATTTCGACGAGGAAGCATCCATCCCGAACCACCCAGTCCTCCGGCCGCACCCCTTCGCAGTCAACAAACTGCGCCTCTTCGAGTATGTAGAACTTTGGTATTTCACTCGAGATGGTTGCCTAGATGCTACCAACCACCTACGCACCATCAACGACGACGCCTTTGGCCTCATTAGATCCGAGGATGGCCTCGCCTTGAGGTCCCTTGCAGCCACGCGCCCGTCCAAGAAAGCCATCCCCGATGACGATCTCTCTTGGTATCAAATGTCCACCGCCAAGTCGACATACATTGCGGAGATCGAGCGTTTAAACTGGCCGTTGAAGCACCGCCAAGCCATACAGGAGTTTTTCTACGCCCTAGACATGCATCCTTACAGGAATGCGCACGAGTACGGGGACACCATCCTCTTGCGTTACCAAGCCTCCTCGCGCCGCCTCTGGCACGAGCAACTCAAGATCCCAGGAGGGTCTTTTAACTTGCGACACATCAACGAAACCTTGTTGGACCGCATCGCCACGACCTACTTAAACGAACTGAAGTTTGCATCCGCCCAAAGGTCAGTCTTGAACCTCCTCCCCCCCCCCTTTCCGTCTCCAAGCACCCCGCATTTCTCTTACCCTCCGTCCCTAACCCTGCACCACCCATTCTCCTGCGTCCCCCGCTGCCTCGGTTTCCCTCCCCCCCCCCCTTACCGCGCTGCGTCCTGCGTTCCTCTCTCCCCCCCCCCCTGCGTTTTGCCCCTGCACCCCTCGCCGCGCGCCCTTTCCTCTCCTCTGCCCTCCACGTCACACCCCGTCCCGCGTGTCTACTCCCCGCTGCACTCTTGGCAGGTCAAATGATGGACCCCCCTACCCTCGCGATTTCAGAACGCAGAACTCCACGGGCTCATACCGCCGCAGACGCTCCCCCTCTCCCTCCTCATATAACACGCAGAGAAAGCGTTCCAACTCCCCGCATCGTGGCATTCCCCCTCGCCCGGCCTTGGGCTACCCGCCCCGACCGGATCGGCGGTCTGGCCTATCTAGCGCGCCTTTTCCGCGCAGCGCAAACGCCTCCGGCCCAGTCGTTTGCGCAGTCTGCCTCGGCCGGCGAGAGCACCAAGTTTCAAAATGCAACGCCACCGTTTTCTGGAATGGTGCCTCCACGCGGTGTCGCCGGAGCCCGCGGGGCAAGATCCTCAACCCTCATGGTTTCGAGATCTGTCTCGATTGGCAGCGCGAGCGTAGCTGTGCCTCCAACTCCCATCCCGAGAAGCATGAATGCTCCGGATGTGGCCGCCCCGATCACGGTGCCTCTTTCTGCCCTCTCGCAGAGAAGATCTAAACCTTTGACCCCGTATCAGGCCAGAAACTGGCTCCACGCTCTTCGCGACGCCGGTCTCCTGTCAAAATATCCTACTATATATCCAAGTCTCGCCCACGGTTTCCACATTGGTATCCCTCCCCTCCTACGTACTAATATCCCTCCTAATAGTCCTACCATTACTGCGATGACCCTTGAGTTTCAGAAGATACTTGATCATGAGTTTGCGAGTGGCCGCTATCTCGGTCCGTTTACTCGTTCTGGAGTCGAAAGCCTTCTGGGCCCTTTCCAAACATCTCCACTATCCTTAATTCCGAAACCTCATAAACCTTCCGTCTTTCGTCTGATACAAAATTTTTCGTTCCCATACACCTCCTCACCCATCCACACATCTATTAATTCGTACATATGCTCTGACGATTATCCCTGCACATGGGGCACTTTTCCCATTTTCGCTTTCTTAGTTTCGAATCTCCCTCCGGGTTCTCAGGCCGCGGTTCGCGACGTCTCTGAAGCATACCGTACCCTTCCACTTCATCCCTCGCAGTGGCCGGGCACAGTAGTCCGCCTTTCCGAAGGGGATGCCTTTGCTGTCGATACACAGGGTGCTTTTGGCACCGGCTCTACCCCGGGATGCTACGGTAACCTTGAGGACGGTGCAGTCGACATCATGCGCCATCGAGGTCTTGGCCCAATTTCAAAATGGGTTGATGACCACGTGTTCTTCCGCCTACTGCGCGAGCACCTCTCCCAGTATAATAAAAAACGAGAGGTCTGGCGCTGCCAGATCCACTCAGCGGGTGGCCCCCAGCAAGCCGGAGGCCGCATCTGGTATGAAGGCCCTGCGCTACCAAACGACCAGCCAGCTGAGTTTGACGACGACATGGCCTTTCCTGTGCAGGATCTCTCCGCATGGAGCCCCCGCACTCCCGAGGACCAAGCCTACACCTGCAACATCTCTGACATCGATCGCATTTCAAGTTACCTTGGCATTCCATGGCAAGTAGAAAAGGACATTCCCTTCAGCCACGAATTCCCGTTCACAGGGTTCATATGGAACCTCGAAACGAAGCGCGTCTCAATTCCCGCCTCCAAAAAAGAGAAGTATCTCGCAGCGATTGCGCAGTGGCAGGGCTCCCGCTCTCACACCCTTCTAGACGTGCAGAAACTGCACGGGAAGCTACAGCATGCCTCCCTAATCGTGCCGTCTGGACGAGCTTACCTAACAAATTTAGAGGCTATGCTAAGCGTTTTCCGTGACACCCCTTTCAAACCCCGCACACCTCCCCGTGACACCCCCAACGACATTGCGTGGTGGGCTCAAACACTCTCCCGCAACGACGTCTCACGCGCTGTCCCCGGAATTGAGCCTATCCTCGATGTCGGGGCCTTCTCTGACGCCAGCTCAGCCATTGGCATTGGCATCATCATCGGTGACCGCTGGCGCGCGTGGACTCTCACCCCGGGCTAGAACCAGGAAGGACGCGACATTGGTTGGGCCGAAGCGCTCGGTTTTGAGCTACTTGTCCGCGCGCTCCTTTCCCTTTCCCCTGACTCTCCCTCGGCGCATCATCTCAGAGTCTACGGAGACAACCAAGGCATTATTGATGCCTGGGCAAGTGGCCGCAGCCGCAATCGGCAAACAAACCTTATCTTTCGCAGAATCCACCACCTCCTCAAACCTCATGAGGTTTTCGTCCATCCCAGATATATCCCCAGCAAGGACAACCCAGCAGATGGTCCCTCCCGGGGTATCTACCCTCCGCAACGCTTTCTCCTCCCTCCCGTCCTCATTCCGGACGAAGCCCGACCATTCCTGGTCGACGTCGTCCCTCTCCGTCCCCACGCTGGCAGCCAATTGTCCGCCCACAGTGATGCCTGCCCCTCTTACTGTTGCTAGTCGCTTATTTCTCCCCTCCTCGTCCACTGTTCTCCTCTCCCCGTCCATTATCCCCTTACCTACGAGCGTTACCGCGCGCCACACCAACCTCACGACTCCACTCCTCCCTGCACAAACGCGACCCTCTCGTTTCCACGCTCAACTGCCTGATGCCCACAGCAATCCGGTCCCAGCCATTAAACCCTACCCCATGCACCTCACTCCTGCCGTCTCTCCTTTGCGTCCCCACTGTAGTGCGGTTGACCGTCTCATTCAGTGGCGCCCAGAGAACACTGCCCCGCACTCCAGCACCACGCTTTCCCCAGCTGATGAAGACCGCATAAAAGACATCATGGGCCGTGGCTGGGAACGTTCTACCCTGAGTACATATGCTGCAGGCCTCCTCGCATTCCACGTCGCTTGTGACAATAAGGGTTTCCGTGAGGCTGAGCGCGCACCTGCCTCCACGGACGTCATATTATACTTCATCTCTGTGCTCACAGGTGCAGTCGCTGTGCGATCCCTTTCCTTTTTCTTCTCACTAACTCTCTTATCATCGGGCGGCAGGCACTTATGCTGCTGGCACCATAAAAAACTATCTAGCTGGCATCAGGGCCTGGCACATTATTCACCGCATGCCATGGACCCTCGAGGATGATCAAATTGAGGTCATGATCCGGTCTGCCAAAACCATGGCCCCTGTGGCTTCCAAACGTAGACAGCGAGAGCCATACACCCCCAGCATCCTTATCGCTATCAAAAAGGAACTGGCCTTGTCCGATCCCCTTGACGCGGCTGTGTGGGCTTGCGCAACTTCGCTTTTCTATGGCGCCGCACGGGTAGGAGAACTGACCATCCCAAAGCTTGGAGCCTTTGACCCAGAACTCCACCTCCAGCGATCCAGCATCACCTACAAAGCTAGCCGCAATGGTGACGAGGTTACGGAGCTTTTCATTCCCCACACAAAGACAAACAAGGCTGGCGAAGCAATCTACTGGGCCCAACAGAACGACGAGTCCGACCCGCACGCCGCTCTTTCTAACCATTTGTTCATAAATAACCCTCGCCCAGGCGAGCATCTTTTTACCCATACAGTTGCCGGGTCGCGCCGCCCCCTCACTAGAAAGATATTCCTCTCCCGCATCTCTGCTGCTTCCACCGCCGCCAAGCAAAAGCCACTTCACGGACACAGCTTCCGTATTGGAGGCACCTTAGAGTATTTGTTGCGGGGTGTACCCTTTGACACCATGCGGGCCAAAGGCCGCTGGGCCAGCTCTGCTTTCCTTGTCTACCTGCGAGACCACTCAGAGGTCATGGCGCCCTACATGCAAGCCAACCCTGAGGTGCACAGCAGCCTTTTCCACCTCACTGTTCGGCCCGAACTAGCACGCACCCCCCTTTGAGCAGGTTCGTCGTTGCCTTCCTACCATAGTGGGAATCCAGGCCAGCCTAGACGCGTCGCCAACTCCTACCGATTGGGTATCGCGGCTGACCTCTTTCTTGCCCCGTTTTCTGTTTAGACGTTCTTTCTGCTGCACATCGGAAAGCCTCACGGGCTTTCGCCCACCCCTGTCTCTTCGGCATACATTTTGCTCAGACCATCTCTTGTTCCCGCGCTGTCTCGCTGCTTTTAGTCATCATATTCTGCTTACACATACATACTCTTCTCGCAATGTCAGTTGTTTGATCTGCCTTCACTTGCGCGTGCATCAAACAACCTCCCCCCCCTATTCGCAAGGATCACCGAAACCATAGATTGTCTTCTAAGGTTCCACGAGGCACGACTGGAACCCTAGAATTAGGTCTATGGTTGATGAGGGTTCCGCTGCCTGCTCCCACGCAGTGCCAGCAGCAACTCTCATCCTTTCCCCCTCGTCAAGCTGCCCAAGCAGCTAAACTCATTCCTTTGCATTTACCCTCCCTCCACTCCCTAAAGAAATCAGGCAGCAATCCTAGTGCTTTAAACCCATTCATACATGCCACATAATCATAACGTAAAATTACTTGCTTCCCTATAAAAAAATAAGCGCCTCCCTCTGCATATCAACCTCACCGTTCCATGCAATTTTTTCTTTATCCCATACCTTGCCCTATCTTCCCCTTTTACCAACCCATGTCTTCCTCTATGCAACTCCACCTTCCTCCTGATGCACGGATTGTTGCTGGATCCCTTGATGACCCATCGCACCTCATAATTTTTCATGGCACTGAAGTCGCCGCTGAAACGCCTTTGCCATTAGATTGCCCTTTCCCCCCCCCATCTCCATCCCTTTCTTCTCAGCACCCGTCTGCATCTCCACTCAGGAAGACATCCCTCATTCCCATCCATGCACGATTGGCTGCACAGGCTGGCTCTCCAATTGACCCTTCAATCTGGAATGTCACATGTCGCCCTAGTGAGCGCATCTGCCTGGGCATCCCAGTCACCCTTATAAGCACCCGTGTTGGTACACCCTTCTCTGGAACTCCCCGACGCATCAGGACCATAGAGCACGACTGGATAGAGTTTTGGTTGGAAGGGACTGACAACGAGTGCACCGCTCTCTTATGTACTCCGAGGGCATGGGCAGTTGTGCCCTGGCACATCACTCTGCTCCACCTTGTCCTCAACCCCTGGTTATCTAACACCACCCCCCCCCTACCGAGCCACCGGCTCCTCGCACCAAATGTCACATGGGAGCACTGCTCCCATATCCGCCCCCTCATTGGTCACCGTCACCGTCGTTGCTTACCAGGCGAAGTTGCAGTGGAACAAGTCAGCAGGCTTCCCACCTCGCCTAGCTTCCTCACTTTATAAGCATCGGCTTATTGCCCACCTCTATCTTATTTTCTCCGCACCAGATACTCCCACATGCTACCAATTGCATTTTGCCCATGTCGTTCCTTTCTATACCTACCATCATTTTTCTCTGACCTAAAACCCACCCACCCTCCTTGTCTTTCTCCCTTCGCACGCGTTCGGATGCTCAGCTGAGAAGCAACGTCTCGGGAACGCGCCTACCCACTGATAGGACAGGCGCTCCGCGATGGTCCCACCCTCCCATCGCGGCTGACCTCTTTCTTGCCCCGTTTTCTGTTTAGACGTTCTTTCTGCTGCACATCGGAAAGCCTCACGGGCTTTCGCCCACCCCTGTCTCTTCGGCATACATTTTGCTCAGACCATCTCTTGTTCCCGCGCTGTCTCGCTGCTTTTAGTCATCATATTCTGCTTACACATACATACTCTTCTCGCAATGTCAGTTGTTTGATCTGCCTTCACTTGCGCGTGCATCAAACAACCTCCCCCCCCTATTCGCAAGGATCACCGAAACCATAGATATTGGTTCTAGATGCACATTGCCCTGATTTATTGCAGATTTTAGGTAAGCAAGCTCAAGTTAAGTGTTGTCTTAGTTCAAACAGCTACAGCAATGATGTGATCCTTACAGAGACAAGACACTACAGATAGCTATAAATAAACAGGACCAAACACAAGTCAATCTTCCTCTTCCTCCATCTCCTCTTCAAATTCCACCAATTCATCTGGTGCAGCAGGCACAGACCACGGCTGTTCCGCCTCCATTGCCTCTCTCAGATTGTATCTTGGGTTGTAATTCATGACAGCGAGCCTTGCGTCCGAGTCCCATCTTAAGCCGCTGTCGAAGAACCGTCGCTTTCTTCTCTCCGAATTCTGTTCGTAGTAGCCGAAGTGATCTAGCGTAGGGACTGTGTACCACTCGTTAGATACAATACTCATCCGTTTTCGCTGTCCTGCGCGAAGTGGTCGCTGTCTTTGCGAAGACAAAACTTCGTCGGAGTCGTACCGGTACGAGTCAACATCATCCGAGTCGTCAGTAAGAGAGTCGACTGTTTCTGGTTCCTGTAGGTTGTACACAAACCGGGAATGCTCTATGCAAGAGCCAGTAAGATCGTGCGTTAGATGCAAGACGGGTGAACATACGTGCTAAGCGATCATCAAGCTCGTCTCTTGAGCCTAGTTGACCGTCTCTGAATAATCCAAGATGCTGGCCCACGCTCTCTCTAGGAACGTCGTGCATAGCGACAGAAGGGACCGGTTGCAACTCGTGTAATTGCTTCAGGGCAATTTCCCTTGAGCCCAAGACGTCAATATCCAGTAAAAGACAGTCGAGGAAACCGAGCTCACTTCACTTTTTCCAACGAGCCGTCCTTGATATTTAGATCCTCCATATTACTCTCCGCAACTTCTAGCCTATACCTTGGCCCAAACCACTCGAAGAACTCATTCCACGGCAGGCTCAGATTGATATCTTTTTCAATTCCTAGAGCGCATGCGGTCTCGTACGCCCATGTACGTGACGCATTCTTGACTGTATAGCCGCCGCCGCCAAGAAGTATCATGGGAATATTCAAGTTACGAATGAACTGGACACAGTGAGCATGGCCCTTCATGGTCACGTTGAAACAGCCGAGCTTGTCGCCCGACAGCGAGTCCGACCCACATTGAAGAACTATAGCAGCGGGCCTAAAGGTGTCAACAATTCCTGACACGACCTTTCACTAGAATGAGTGTGATGCTCGCCTTTGAGGGGGTGATATTATCACTTGCCGGTTCGAATATGCTCCGGAATGAGTCGTCTGTCAACCCATCCTTCAACGGAACGTTCACCGCATACCCCTTGCCCTTGCCCCTCCCCTTGTCTTCTTGTGTACCTGTGCCAGGAAAGTATTCACCAAACTTGTGAAAGCTGCACGTCATGACGCGATCAGTCGTATAAAACGCCTCCTCCACGCCATCGCCATGATGGCAGTCAATGTCGACATAAAGCACGCGTGGGAAGGTGCGTAGGAGTTCGAGGATGCCGAGTACTATGTCATTGATGTAACAGAACCCAGAGGCTTCACGCTTTTTGGCGTGATGTAGCCCTCCAGCCCAGTTGATGGCGATGTCGGCCGCCCCAGAGGTGATGCGTTTTGCGGCAGCTAGTATTCTTGAGCTAAACTTCGAAGCGCGCATGACCAATGAGGACGTACCTATGGTACCACCAGCTGAGATCGAGCAGAACTCGAAGATGCCTTCGAATGCTGGATTATCGTCCCCGACCAAGACTGCCTAATTGGCATTAGGGAATATACTGAACAAGGGAGAAAGTAACAACATACACCTTGTCCCGTGGTACGTCAATTCTTCTGCCGTATCGGGAGTTACTTTATTCAAGAAATGTACATATTCGTCTGTGTGAAACGCAGCCATGGCTTCAGGAGTTGCGCGACGTGCTCTCTGTTGAACAACGTCACGAAAGTAATATTGAAAGCTCAAGACAACCTTACTAGAACTTCCATCTTCGGTAACATATCATACACAGTTACCAATTCATGGGTGATTCGCATGCGAAGCGGTTTCATTGGATGGCCTTGACCATACGAGTATGATCCGATGTCCGCTGGAGGATTACACGTTAGAGTTCATCTTGAATGTGTAAGCGCCACATACGATCATAATAGTAGGAAACGCGTCGTCGAGACATTGCGATGTCGGCAGTGAGGAAGCTTGAAGCTTGTTGCGATCGGAACTACGCAGGGTCGAACGTTGGACGAGCGGAGTTACAATGATTTATACTACATCTTCCGTATTTGAGTCAAACCCTGCCGGGTATAGCCCTATTCGGGCAGATAGATTGAGTAAACTTAGTTTTAGTCCGTTAGAAAGTCACATTTTCATCTCCGAAGGCATACGTGGGAACCAATCATGCGATGCTTTGAACGTCATAACTGCGACCTGCCCTTGCAGAAATCCAGCAATATATCGCACTCTTGTCATGCCTTCTACCATGACTGCGAAAGCACCGGACAGCTATACTTTCACCGTCGGAAAGCTAGGTGTGTAAATATTCTACTCTTACATCCCTGTTTGTCTGAAACGTGTTGTTTATAGATGCGGGCATGGCTGTACGCACTTCTGAACAATCCTGCCGCCCTCTCATAACAGAATATATGTTTAGATACTTCTTGGAGAGCGTGCACATCTTATCGAGTTTCCTTCCTTACTTCTTCCTCCAGGCGCAACCGCCGGTTCGATAGTGAACATATCAGTGACACAGAATGTTCTGGAGGAGCAGAAGCGTGACGATGAATTTTGGCAATTGCAGAACGATATTCTCGAGACATTTGGACATAACACGCCCAAAGCTCCTGAAATCAAGGTGCGTATCAGCCAAATCTTTACCGTATCGAAACTATCAACGGATCCGGGTTGTTTGCTTGCCATTACAGCTTCGAAATGTGACGCAAACCTCCGTAACTCTAGAGTGGCCCCCACTCGACCTTGCCACAGCTCATCTACGCTCGCTTGATATCTACAGAAATGGTGACAGGCTCGCGCCTATCCCTTCTCCCATGCAGAACACGTCGACAAAGCTTTCCGGTCTAGCTCTCGATAACGATTATACCTTCCGCCTTGTCCTTCGCACATCTGCCGGAACATATCAGTCGAATGTCGTCCATGTACGCACACATACCATGACCGACACTTCCGGTATCTCTGTTTGCTTTGGGAATGTTCAGGACCCCGTGTTGCTAGAAAATGCGAAGTTAGCTTTGCAGGATATGGGCGCGAAGTGGAGCGACAAAATCCAAATTGACACAACCCACTTTGTTTGCACTACTCCTGCTGCGACACCTTCAGGCGCTCAAGCTACTGGTAGTGTCAGTAGTGCACCTGGGGTAGAGTACCAGAGAGCGCTGCAATTGAGTATACCCGTAGTGCAGCCACATTGGATCTTAGCATGCCACACGGAAAAGAAGTAGGTTGCGATGAAAGTTTTATTCGTGTCTGATGTCCCAATACTATCAACAGGATGATTCCTATTGCCTCATACTACCTCGGCACCACTCCATCTGCACCCATCAATTCTGCGCCCTTTACACGACATCAATCTATGTCGCAGGCTTCGCTTCCCCATAGCGCGTCTTCGAATAAGGCTGCTAACCGCGCCTCGATGCCTGCACCAGCGCGCACACCAACCGACCCCTCTCCTTCTATGCGGGCGTCCGGTATGAGTATTGAATCTTCGGCACGCGCCACTCCCCATGGTTTCGAACCCACACCCGAAGAGCAAGGCGGATCAGAGGAAGAAGATTCGAGCTCACCAACGAAGAAGAACCGAGGCCCCCCACGAATGAGACACGGTACAATGGACAGGGCATTTAAATTCCCACCTGGACCACCACCTCCGGTCCCTGAAATCAAGCCTGAACACTTGCAGAATACCAGGGATGAGGCAATGCACCTGTCAGCAGGAGGAAGCCAAGAAACCGAGGCGCCTCTGGATGTGAAGGGGCCTGCTGACTACGAAGGGTCAGAAGAAGCCGGACTTACAGCTGTTCGTACCGTCGCTCCGTCGAGCGTGGAAGTGCCGTCGCTACCTCCCGTCGAGCGAGAAAAGGGTGCTAGTCAGCAGGATGAAGGTGACGAAGACCTCGGGGAGACGGAGGAAATATCGCTAAATTGATCTGGTTCGATGATACTGTACGCACTTTTCTGTCTCTTGTTCATTGTCAGTTCTTTGAGGTTCACACGCACTTTGCGACGCTGCCTTCTTTTTATCCTGTCCAATATATTTTACCGCGAACGATCCACGAAGGACTCAGATGTCTTACAGTTCATTATTTTGTGATGGCTATTGACAATTCCAGTCAAGTTGTCGAAAACCCGCACTCGAGGAATGAGCGGGAAAACATCGGATATACTGACTGCACGTGCAGCACTCGTGCAGCCCCTGAACGATCGGGTTACTGACCGACTGCCGATTCTCCAACTCATTCGAGTATAAATGCCCAGCTCATTCACCTATCAAGATGTTTCTATCGTGGACTCTTCCCTCCTCTACCTCGTCTCAAGCCAGTTCAACACTTTTGCCCTGCTAAAGAAATCTCTACACTTGTCTGAATATCGTTATGCCTCCATCTGACTTTGCAACAGCAAACATCGACGATATCGTCGCGCAGCTTACAACGGAAGAAGCCATTCAACTTATTGCAGGCGTTGGCTTTTGGCATACGTATGCAGTCCCGCGCTTGGGTATTCCCTCGATTAAGGTAAGCATGCGAGAACTTTGACCAACTTACTTTCTCTACGATGCATCGAACGTCGATCCGCATATACTTTTGCATAGGTCAGCGATGGTCCGAATGGTAAGACTATCTGACGATACAAATTCAAGATATAACTTAATAACTCGCTCAGGCATCCGGGGGAATCATTTTTTCATGGGCACTCCCGCGAAATGCCTTCCAGTCAGTTGGCTATATTCGAGTGTCTGTACATGCATAACCTACCCTGTTACAGTCAGCCACGGCTCTTGGCGCTACCTGGGATGTCAGACTCATCGAGCAAGTAGGCTTGAAATTGCTCGCTAGAGAAGCAAAGCTCAGAGCGGCATCCATTGCTTTAGCACCTACATGTAATATACAACGGGTATGTCACTATGCAGTGTCTTACGAGACTTGCGTTGATAGCAATGTATAGAACCCGCTAGGAGGCCGCGTATGTATTTTTACAGAATATCTGACTACTTTCACTCATGGAGATCAGAGCTTCGAAAGCTTCTCAGAAGATCCGTACCTCTCTGGCATGATTGCTGCAGCTTATGTCAAAGGTATCCAGAGTGGTGGGATTGGTGTTGCTATAAAGCACTTTGTGTAGGCCCTCTCTCTTGAGTTTTCGATTCATCCCTCTCAATGTCTGTTTCATAGTGCAAACGACAAGGAAAATGATCGCATGGGATATGACAGCGTTCTAAGCGAGCGAGCTTTACGAGAAATTTACTTGATGCCTTTCATGCTAGTTCAGAAGCTCTCGAAGCCTTGGTCCGTGATGACAGCGTGAGTGCAAAGCTTGCTCCATAATATCATTTCATTTCAACAAGCCTCCAGCTACAATCGCGTGAACGGCACACATGCGTCAGAAAATATCCACTTGTTACGAGATGTGCTTCGAAAGGAGTGGGGCTTCGAAGGCCTGACCATGAGCGACTGGTAAGCACTGCTCCGACGGACTGCAAACATGCAGCTGATGCATACATCTCCCCCTCCTCTTCTAGGTTCGGTATGTACAGCGTTGATCACGGCATCAATGCCGGACTTGATCTTGAGATGCCTGGGACCAATAAATGGCGTACACTCGAGCTGGTGAGCAGGTCCATCGCAGCTAGGAAGGTTACTGTCAGGACCATCAAAGAACGAGCCAGAAAAGTTCTTGAGCTTGTACAAAGGTGTGCGAAGGAGGCTCCCGAGGTTGATTCTTCTCTTTCTATTACCCAAAAACAGCTCACTGAGTTGCTTCAGGTTCTCGACGGTGATGGTCAAGAATACACTCGCGAGAGTGAAGACGACAAAATCCTTATGCGGAAAGTAGCAGCTGAATCTATCGTTCTCTTGAGGAACGAAAACCGAGTCCTTCCCTTGAAGCCGGCTGGCTTGAAAAAGATCGCCATTGTCGGAGCAAATGCGAAGGCCTTCGTACTGTCTGGTGGAGGCTCTGCAGCTTTGAAGCCCTCTTATTTTGTTTCGCCTTACGATGGCATTGTCAATGCGCTTCCGAAAAGCATCGAGGTCACGTACAGCGAGGGTGCTAGAGGTACAGCCGCGTGCTCACCGAAAAATTCACTTATTGGCGTTGATAAGTTTTGAATCCCAATTAGCCTTCAAGACTATGCCGTCTCTCGACTTTGACCTTTTCACAGAGGGCGGTGAAAGGGGATGGATTGGCACTTGGCACAAGCACGAGCATGATGAAAGTATGACTCCTATGGACGAGCCGTTTGTGACTCGTCTGATCGACGAAACAAGGATTTTTGTCAGTCTCTCGGCACCACAAGGAATTACTCGAAGATGGACCTTAAGACTTCGTGGCCAGCTACTTCCTCGACCTTACGACACTGATTTTGAGTTCGGCTTGTCTGTGGCAGGTCGTGCCAAGGTACTTCCTACGTGTTTCTTCTATTGACAACTTGTCCTAATGATGATTCTCCTGTAGCTATTTGTTGATGGGCAACTTGTTATTGATAACTGGACGCGTCAACGCCGTGGCGATGCCTTCTTTGGATCAGGTTCTGCCGAAGAGAAGGGTATTGTGCATCTAAAAGCGAACGAAGGTCATTCTGTATATGTTGAGTTCTGCAACGTCCGTGGGCCGGCCGATGGAGACGAGGATGAAACGGTCATGGATGCAAACCCTGGGGTACGGTTGGGAGGCGCTGAGGTCCGAGACCCAGACACACAGATGGAGGAGGCTGTGCGACTGGCCTCAGAAGCAGACGTCGTCATTGCTGTGGTTGGACTCAACGCGGACTGGGAGACCGAAGGGTATGACAGGACAACGTTGTCTTTGCCAGGACGGACGGATGAGCTTATCCAGAAAGTGTCCCAGGCAAATACCAAAACAATAGTTGTTACTGAGTCTGTACGTCTCATCGTCCCGCTGCCGCCCTTTCATATTCATATTCGTCTGCAGGGATCATCAATAACCATGCCCTGGGCGCAATCGGTCGCTGCCATTGTCCATTCATGGTACCTTGGCAATGCGACTGGTGACGCCATTGCTGATATCTTATTCGGAACGGTCAATCCTTCTGGAAAGCTCTCACTCACGTTCCCTAAACGCGAGGCAGACCTACCCTCATTTGGGCACTTTAATTCTGAAGATGGCAAGGTCCATTATGCTGAGGATCTCTTCGTTGTGAGTACGATTTTGTAATTGGTATAGACATACAATGCTTACCATGTTATTATAGGGTTATAAACATTACGTGCATCGCAGCATTACGCCCGAGTTCGCCTTCGGGTGAGGACATATCCGACATTCTCTCCATTCCCGTCTACAATATTGAACATCATATTTCGCAGGCATGGACTTTCGTACACCACATTTGCGTGTTCTGATCTGCATTTGTCCCACGTCACCGCTCTGAAAGACGATATCAACGCAGTTGCATCCGTGACTGTTACGAACACTGGTACTGTTGCAGGCTCCGAAGTCGTGCAACTCTACACAACCTTGCTGACGGCCTCAGGTCTCACGCATCCCCCTCTGGTGCTCAAGGCTTTTGCAAAAGTGACCTTGGAGCCTCACCAGAGCAAAGTGGTGGTGCTTCCTTTGGACAAGTATGCGGTGTCGTATTGGAACGAAAGGCTTGAAAGGTGGATAGTTGAGAAGGGCGAGTACAAGGTTCAAGTAGGCACCAGCAGTGAAAACTTGCCGCTGGCGGGGAGGTTGATCATCGAGAAGACGATAGAGTGGAACGGTCTGTGATCACGAAGAACGATACGATGTGTGTGTTGTGTACATCGTGATTGTATTGCATTGACTTAGTAATTATGTTAGGATGAAGGTTAATCTGGCCCATCGTCATTCTGCAGAATAAAATGTTCTGTCCCGTACAACGTTGCTGTTGCTGCCGTAGCAGCTGACAGTAATATTGAAAGTCGACTTCTTGGTAATCGTTGGGATCGATTCAAACCGCGAGTGAACTGCTCGATAATGAGATAGCTCAAGGTCCAAGCTAGCGATAACAGTAGATAATTCAGCACGGCTCGAGTACTACGTTGAGGTACGTACATGTTGCGATTCCACTCCCGTTTCGTGAGTCTCCGGTGGAAAGAATATATCCTGCACCTGCGAATATGGCTCCGAAACCACAACGTAAAACGAACGGTGGTGTGTATGTGTGCGCTCGCAGTTTCGGAGGGAAGCCTGCTGAGACAAAGACTAGACCGTTGAAGATGCATCATTAGGTCCATGAGACAGATCCGATAGTGAGATACGCACAGATAGATGCAAGAGCAAACGCAGGGATGCTTTACGGACAGCGCGTCGTTACATAGATGTTGGTCAGAGATGCAACTAATGAGATGATGCTGACTGACGAGGATTGAGATATTCGCGAATCCGGCACGGACGACGCTGGCGACGACCTGGTTCCTGAGGACATGTTGTGCATGTTGTACCGAAAGCAAGACAATTTATCGGAGTATGAACCTCAAAACGCCATAAGCAGAACGATGCCTCTGTACGTCACCGGCGCCAACGCTGTATCCATACTGCAGAATTGGCTGCAACGACTTCTCTCTTAATTATACCATCCAAATAATGCCGGGCGAGTCCACGGACGTGACTGATGCATTGGACGAGAAGCCTAGGGAAGTGGTTATCTATGACAGCCCCGAAGGCTCCGTGCACTCCGGGATTGGTGAACTAGAGGTCAAGCCAGTTGTGGCAGGTGAGAGCCATAACAACAAACGTGATTCATCTGGCGCTGCAAGTACAGAGGTTCAACAAGACGAGAACGAAGTAGAGGATGAAGAAAACGAGGACAGTCGGGAACAGGACGAGAATGGAGACGAAGACGGAGACGAGGACGAGGAAACTTACGAGAGCGACGATGAAAACGAAGACGAAGAAGATGATGAAGACGAAGAGCCGGCATTGAAGTATGAGCGTCTCGGAGGTGCTTTCCAAGATTTGTTCAAAAAAGATTCCGCATCTGCTCTGGCTATCTCATGTAAACTGCTGGTAACTTTACCACCATACTTTCAGTTGCCCCATCTACTGAGAATTTGCCTCAGGCAATCGGAACGCACACAGGGATTGTGCATGTTCTGGATCTAGATGGTAAACGGGTGAAGTCATTCAAGCCCCATACGGCATCTATCATCGACATATGTTTTGATGCCACGGCAGACTTCGTTGGTACTGCTTCGATCGACGGTATGTGCGTTGATGTATTCTATATGCGTTGTCTATCTGATTCAACCTTCACTAGGACAGGTGGTCATTTATTCGCTAAACACCCCAGAGTCATACGTGTTTGATATGAAGCGTCCAATGCGCACGTTAGCGCTTGAGCCCGGCTTTGCGAAAAAAGGGTCCCGTGCGTTCGTTTGCGGGGGGATGGCTGGAAACCTGATCATGCATGAGAAAGGTTGGCTAGGCCACAAGGAGACGACCCTCCATAGCGGCGAAGGTCCTATCTGGCAAGTACGATGGAGAAATCGCCTCATTGCTTGGGCAAACGATGTTGTGAGTTGGGCCTTCTGACATTGTTATTGAAGCTCTCTGAATCCATCATCTGAAGGGTGTCAAAATATATGACGTGTCATCGCAGACCCGCATCACATTCATTGACAGACAGCCTGATGGTCCTCGACCGGACCTCTTCAAATGCACTTTGAATTGGCAAGATGACTCGACCCTGCTCATTGCTTGGGCAGATGTCATCAAGGTGGCTCGCATTCGAGCTCGCCCTAGAACCACCACTTCTTCAACGTCAGCGAACATGCCACCATTATTGGTGGAGATTACCGCGGTGTTCCAGCTGGATTGTATGATATCGGGAATAGTACCTCATCCCACTCGAATATCGTCTTGCAATGCCCACTCTCACCATCGTACCCCCAGCGTCGCGTCAGCGTCCACTTCCTCTGTACCAACCTCTCTACTCGCTCTGGCATACATACCTCCAGACACATCTTTCTTGAACGAGGCCACTGATGATCGAAAGCAACAGGCGCGGAAATCTGCAGAGCGACCTGAGCTCAGGATCGTGTCCCGAGGCGGTGAGGAGCTGGCAGCAGATGCTTTGACAGTGGCAGATTTTCGATCTTGGAGCTGTAATGACTATGTCATTGCTGAGGTCGATCCAGAGGAGGTCGGCGAGACTAGAGCTTATGTAGTCCTTAGCCCACGCGATGCTATCATCGTCCGGCCAAGAGACAGGAAAGATCACGTCGCGTGGTTGGTCGAGCGAAGGCGGTATGAGGAAGCTCTAGAGGAGATCGAGTCAATGGAGGCCGCAGACGGTGAGGGAGGGGTCGATGCAGCCGAAATCGGGCAACGCTATATTGAGCATCTTGTCGGTGAAGGTATATTGGTTACCTTTCCAGAGCTAAGGTGAGTGTAGTGACTGACATCTTTCTGACGTAGGCGAGTTTGTCAAAGCCGCCAAGCTCTGCCCCAAAGTATGTGGACAAGATCTGAAACGCTGGGAGGATTGGATATTCGCCTTCGCTCAGAAACAGGAGCTGCAGGTACGTCGCTGAACCTTCTTAATCGCAGTTGAGGGGTCAACGTCACTTGCAAAGGCCATCATCCCCTACGTTCCGACCGAGTCACCCAAACTGGGACATCTAGTGTATGAAATGATACTCGCGTATTTTCTAGCAAATGATCGACAGGTCGGTTATCACATACACACTGCTTACCTTGTACAGTCAACGATAACATTGCGTTGAAGGCTCTTCAACAAACGATCAATGAGTGGCCGAAGGACATCTACGATATCTCCGCAGTGATCGTCGCAATCCAGTCTGAACTGGATAGGTCATCGCCTTCGTCATCCTCGTCCTCGTTATCGAGGGTGACACCTGATACCACCGTTCTAATGGAATGCCTGGCAACACTGTCGGTCGCTCAGCTAATCGCTGCACCGCATTGTCTGACTGTGTTTACCTTAGATACACTGCCAATCGCCAACCTGGCAAAGCGCTTCCCTATTTCCTTCGACTGCGGCGTCCAAACGTATTTGATCTCATCCGAGAACACAATCTTTTCACATCTGTGCAAAATCAAGCTCTACTTCTTGTCGAATTTGACCATGAATTGATGGAAAAACGAAAGAAGGATGGTATAGAAGTCGATGATGAGTACGGTGCCGCCATTACGCTTCTTGTAGATCACACGCACGCGATACCAGTAGGTCGAACACCACAAAGATGTCATACCAGGCAATACTGATTGCTGTTCAAAGGCCGCACGGGTAGTACAACAGCTGCAGAGCAGACCTCGTTATCTGTTCTTGTATCTAAACGCATTATTTGCGAAGGACCCTCAATTGGCATCGGATTTTGCTGACACACAAGTACGTATCGCTCTTGTCGTCTTTATCCAATTCATAATTTTGCTTCAGGTCATGGTTATGGCCGAGTATGCAACATCCCGCCTCATCGACTTCCTCCGTGCAAGTAATTACTATAATTTAGAGAAAGTGTGTTCATATTTCACAAACACTAGCCTTCTTCCAATAACTTTGCCACCAGGCTTATCATATCTGCATGGACCGAGACTTGGTACCAGAAATGGTTTTTCTTCTCGGCCGTATGGGTAACAATAAGAAAGCCCTCAACTTAATTATCGAACGTCTAGGAGATGTCAATCGTGTAAGTTTACCCCAATTTCTGTCGCGTCTCACCTGCATTTTGCCTGTTTTTCCAGGCCATCGATTTTGCCAAGGAACAAAATGATGATGACCTTTGGGAAGATTTGCTCAGATACTCGGAAACCAGACCACGTTAGTTTTAACCAAATAGTCTTTACGACTCATACATTCCTAACTCGTACGTCGTCTTTTGACAGCCTTCATCCGTGGTCTCCTGGAGAATGTTGGTGCCGAAATCGACCCTATCCGTCTCATTCGCAGGATCAGAAACGGCCTCGAAATTCCAGGTCTCAAGGCTGCACTCATCAAGATCTTGCAGGATTTCAATCTACAAATATCGTTATTAGACGGGTGTCGGACCATCTTACACGGGGACAGCTCCGATCTGGTCAAGCGATTGCATAAAGACCAAACTAGCGGTTTTTTCTTCACGAGTAGGTCACTATATCATGCCGACTGGTTTTGTGCCTAATAATGTTGATATAGACAAGACGCCGTGTCTAATTTGCACTCTTCCACTTCGTCAAACACCACAGTCATTAGTTTTGCTCTTCTTGTGTCGGCATGTCGTACATGCTCGCTGTGTGAGTGGAGGCGAAAATTTGCCGAGACAACCAGACCTGGCCTTCGCGAGTGTAACTATGGGCGGAGCTGCCAGGGGAGTCAGCGGAAAGATTGCATAGTAAGTGGTTTAGCTTTCGTCACCGTTATATGCTGCAACGCCAAGTTCCTCGCCAGTACTGCAATGGTTCGTGCTCGACTCCGGCCGAGTTGCCCGGTATGTCATGAGAAGGGAGAAGGAAAGCGGACATAGCTCAACCTATTGACCTGTTTCGCACTTTTCGAGCAAGTTTGATACCCGCTTCCCCTATTCCCTTACAGTACTCACGTTGGAATCTACGTTTCCATGCTACATCACTCTTATGTGTAGATACCACTGCCCTCCGAGCACTCAATCATCTTTCTGCACCATTTAACATAGTAAATCCACTCTGAGCGCAATGATGGAGTATATGTGGACTGACGGCTTTCAATATTGTGGAATCCCTTTTTCCCCACTCTCCCTTGATGATGCCCTCCCTCTTCTGCCCTCACATGTCAGCGCAGCAGCTTGCAGCACTAGCAAGGACCATTTGAATATTCTTCAGAAACCACAGAACCTCATATTGCATAGGATGGAGTCACAGAAGAAGAGGACGTGTTCATGTCAAGGTGTGATGAGAGAAAGAAGATGGAAGAACCGGAAGAACAGACCCAGTCAGAAAAGACCATGACACTGACTTTATCACAGTTGTTGAACAACGTAGCCATTTTGGCAGAGCCTATCGAGGAGCTAGTTGCTATCATCTATGCGCGACGGAGTCTTGGGATTGATTCTGTACGTGTAAATTAAACAGGGAGGTGGGAGAAAAAGCTCGTATACCCATGTCTGCATCTACTACTTTGCGTTGCTTTCATGTTCGGACATCCATCATTAGTATCATATCGCACAATTTAGATGAAAACTCGAAAGCATGATCTAAAACTCGAAGTACAGGGTGAGAAAACAGGATACAGCGGGGGGGGGGGGGGGGGGGGGGGGGGGTCAAACATGGTACTTGCGGCCCTACTTTCCTTTTCGTATCCTGCCCTTTTTGTTCTTTGTCGAGCCTTCTCCAGAAGACTTCGGTTTGTCTCCGAACAGCTTCTGTTGCAGCTTCTCAAACTCATTGTCGTCTATGTCTGGAGGGTGGACAGCAGCGCCCCGTCTCCTCTTCTTCGGAGACTCTGCGACATCTTCTACTTCCTCTAAGCCAGCTTTCCGTTTACCTTTGCCCTTCCCCCTCGGCGGAAGCTCCGCGTACTTGGCAGCGAGATTGTCGATGAAGCTGTCCGTATTTTTCTTCTTTTTCAAGATGAGCGCCTGCAGCGCAGAATGGTCCTCCTCATCCTCCTCATCTTCATCTTCTTTCTTCTCTTTCCCCGTTCCCTTCGCTTTTCCTTTGCGTGTACCAGGTTTCCCGCTCCCGTAAAACTCGTCCCATAATCCCAGTTCACGGGCCATTTCCTCTGCCTCCTCTGCCTCCTTATCAGCTTGCTTCTTTCGGATGACTTTCCTTTTCTCGTCTTTAGTGCTCGATTCCCAAGCGGACTTGGTGGGTAGCACCCCTTCTGTGATAAGGCTCGATATCAAGATGACAAATCGAGGTTCATCCTCGTGCCTTGAATGAGGAATATGGTTCATGATTTCGTCAATGGAACCATCTGTGTTAAGGTATGCTTTCTTGAGGTCCTCCGTTTCTTCAGTAGAACCTGTGAAGAAGGTATAGTCAGGTTGCATATATCGTTGAGAGATTATATCCATACCCTGATACTCTTTCTTCATTTGATCAAGTTTCTCCCTCGTGACCCTGTCGAACAGCTCCTCGAAGTATGCCTCCCATCCGTCCTCTCCCGGACCCAGGTCGAATCCCTCATCAGTCTTGCCAGTCCGGTCATACCGATTCCGCTTCTTTTCATCACTCAACACAGCATATGCAAAGCCTATCTGTTGGAACTTGAGTGACGCGTCTGCCTTGGCAGATTCGCCTTTGGTGGCATGTTTGTCGGGATGATATATGAGAGCGAGTTTCCTGTACGCTCTCTTAATCTCTTCAGATGACGCAGATTCCGAGAGTGTGAGAGTCGCGTAGAGGTCTACGGAATCGCTGCCAAAGAAGAGAGCGGCAGGGTCTCGTTGGTCGTCCATGGCGGTCTTGGGAAACGACGCGTTGGACGCGTAGCGTGACATAGCGCGTTGATGTGACAATCGCGTAATCATGTTTATCAGTAGTCCCCCACTTTCGTTCCGAACCTCTCTGCAACATTGCGGGGTCGATATCCGTCAGCGACTCAGCGGTGCCATCTGATCGCAAGTAGACTTGCCTCAGTCGGGAGGATGAGGCGGCTATATTTAGGCGTCGTCTCCAGCCGCTTGGGACAAGTTTCGTGAAGTTCTCAATGTTTGTATTCCCGCCGGTTTTGTACGGGTAAAGGCGGAGTTGCCGTTGCTAGAATCTCTGACCCGTCGGAGGGAGTGTAGGGGTCCGAGGGCCGGAAGAAACCGGAGTCGAGCGTGTGATCACCACAGAGCCGCACGTGAACTGCATTTCGGGCGCGAATGGGCGCGTCTTCTGCGCCGACCCGGGACCTGTGTCCAACATCGGGTGGTGAGCACTCCGAAAACATCTACGCCTCGGAGCATGGAGGCATTCGTACTCGGATTGACTGTTTCACGTCCTCCGAGCCGTCACGACTACCCCGATAATTCCTTCTGTATCTTCGTATAAAAGGGCTGCTGCTTTGCTTTTGAATCCATCATTCCCAGCTCTCTCTCAGGCTTGCCCAAAACTCAAACACCCCCTCTTCTAACTTCACACCAGTATCATGAAGGTCATTTATTCTCGCAAATCATGTTGTTGTGCTCTTCTGACCTTGCCTTTAGGTCCTCGCTATCCTGTACAACGGTTACAAGGCTGCTGAAGAGGAGCCACGCCTCCTTGGTACTGTCGAGAACCAGGTAAATCTGAATCTGCCATCGTACGAGTAACGTCTGACACAGAAGCAAGCTTGGAATCCGTGAATACCTCGAATCTCTGGGTCACGAATACATTGTGAGTTACTTCATTCCCTTCGGCTGTCATTTTCCTCATGTCTCGCTCGACAGGTCAGCAGCTCGAAAGAGGGCCCCGATAGCGACTTCCAGAAACACATCGTCGATGTATGTCTATTCCCTCCATTTAGCGTCTGGCATCTCAGCTCACTGCTGACCTAGGCCGACGTATTAATTACGACTCCCTTCCACCCAGGGTATTTGACTCGGGAGCTCATGGAAAAGGTATATCAATACTCTAGTATCCCTGAGCAAAATTTCATATAACTCGCAAAGGCCAAGAACTTGAAGATCTGTGTCACAGCTGGTGTGGGCTCCGACCACATAGACCTGAATGCCGCTGTCGAGCGCAAGATCCAAGTCCTAGAGGTAGGATACGCTCGCAGTGTATCTGCAGGCCAATACTAAAGAAATTGTCTGTCAGGTTTCTGGCTCCAATGTAGTGTCCGTTGCCGAACAGGTCCTTATGTCCATTCTTCTCCTCGTCCGCAATTTTGTCCCTGCACATGAAATGATCGAGCGCGGCGACTGGCAAGTCTCCGACATCGCTCGTAACGCATATGACCTCGAGGGTAAAGTCGTGGGTACCCTTGGTGCCGGTCGCATCGGCTACCGCGTCCTTCAACGTCTGGTCCCTTTCAACTGCAAGGAGCTGATCTACTTCGACTACAACCCTCTTCCTGCTGGTATGCTCATCTTTTCCGAACCAATTGGCATGTATGCTTATGATCCTCTAGAGGCGGAAAAGGCGGTGAACGCCCGCCGGGTTCAGGATATGAAGGTGTGTCTTGTGATTCAATCTTATGATCGACTTTTGACGATAATCGTCGTCGTCGCAAGGAATTTGTCTCGCAATGCGACATTGTTACCATCAACGCCCCCCTTCACGAGGGGACGCTTGGACTTATCGACAAAGAGCTTCTTCAACACTTCAAAAAGGTGTGTCGCATCCCATCATCTCCCGCGCTATGCCGTTAACAAAATCTCAGGGCGCGTGGCTCGTTAACACCGCTCGTGGAGCCATCTGCAACGCTGACGATGTAGCCGAGGCGATCAGGACCGGCCAACTCAACGGCTACGCCGGAGATGTGTGGAATGTACAACCTGCGCCCAAGGACCACCCATGGCGTACCGTGAAGAACCCCCTTGGCGGGGGCAACGGCATGACGCCTCATTATTCTGGCACCACACTCGACGCGCAGGCCAGGTATGCCCAGGGCACGAAGATGATTTTGCAGAACTTCTTCGAGGGGAAGCCGCAGGAACCTGGAAATGTGATCGTTGGGATCGGTAAGCTGCCCCTCCGGTTCCTTCTTTGCGCTTATTTCTGATCTTCACTCGCCGGATGATTGATAGGCAAATACGAGTCCAAGGCTTGTGAGTATTCCATTGGGCCGTATATCACAGGTGGAACCGAAGTTGATACGAATCTCTATAGATGGCCAGCGCTGATCGTATTGGTAGTCATTGTAAACATCCCCCTCCCTCATCTTGTAATACTTAACGACTGTATAGTCTGCAAATCATGTCACGTCGTTGTGGAATTCAATTCGTCTATCGCCTTTGCATGTTACCGAAGAATCCTGATTAGTAACATCGTCAGCTCGCCCTCCGATTATGCCTACTCATACGCGATCATCCAGGTCTTTGTTTCATATGCGAGTTTCTGGTATTTTCAAAAATCGTATTGACAGCTGGTAAGATTTCAAAATCCTATCGAGCAAAATATGTGCTAGTTAAATTACACGGACGTATGGCCATCGCATAGGGGAATAACAGGTTGGATTGTAGACGCACGGGAACGAAGAGCTAGCAATTGATTGAAGCCTATGCGCACCTGCGCGTTCAAACAAAAGGCTGTAGCTCAGGCCGGGAGGACAAGTACTATTAAGACAAGTATAACTGGTCAGTAAACAAATGTCCAACCCTACTAGCGTATAATATCACGGTCATCAAGGCCACTCTTAACCACGCATACTGAGAAGCATGTACCATACTGAAAACGTCAACACCGCCTACAACGGACTATAGAATGACTTCAGTATCGATCATGTGTTGTGGTATCAGCATTTCCCGGGAATCACGCCGCTCGCGAACTCAGCTTTCTCCCGAGTAATCCACTGGTGTATCGATCTAGACTATCACACGTTCGTGGGCCGGAGACACAAACCTCCCAACTTTGAAGAATCAAAAGTCAAAGGTGACGAGGAGCTAACATATCTAAGTCATACTTGGACGTCACGTTATCAGGAATGATAGGTCAGTGAGATGCTTGCCGACGAGCACTATTGTACAGGAACCACTTTAGGTTCAGCTGGCGCCTGCGGCTCTCCACCATCGTACAAGACCATCTTCGCCTCCGCTCACGAACGCTCCCGCTGAATTATTGGAGGATGGTCGCGGCCTCCATGACACGCTCCATACCTCACCTGTGTCTTGAACGACCGAGACAGCAGCGCGGGCAGACAGGTCCCATACCCTTATAGTTTTATCAGCGGAACTATGGTGAGCACATCAACAAGGTTTCTCCAGCGAAAATTGGTTCAGTAGCGTGGTCACGTACCCAGATAGAGCCAATCGCCCATCTGGTGATATGTCCGTACTGAGCACCCAAGATGAATGCCCAGACAGAGAAGCTACCGCGCCCGACCCAGGCTTCCCTGACGATGACGACGAACGAATGTCATGTAGGACCAGCCGTTTATCTTCTGACGCTGATAGTAGGAACTGCAAGATAATCGACACTTCGTAAAATGCCTGTCATCAAGATGTTGTATACATGATCAGATACCTGCGAATCCGGTGACCATGCTAGGGAGCGAACGGCCATAGCGTGCGACGTGTAGGTTGCTATAAGTGCACTGGATTGGATGTCATACACGTACATCTGGCCTGATTCCGTGGCCAGTGCTATGCGAGAGCCATCTGGACTCTGCGTAAAGAAAGATTATCGTGTTCGAGTGTTGTAAGATTTAGCACACATTGCAGCATACATGCAGACTGCGAGATGGATAGATGCACGTACATATCGACAATGCATCCCAAATTTGTTGCGCCCACTAGATAAGGTGGATAGCCGCTGGCCAAAGGAATCCAACTGGGCAGAATGAATAGTGATGTTGCCAGAACCCCCGGTAGATGCATAGGATCCACCTTTCGGGTCCAAGGACACGGACCATGCTATATCAGAGAAGAATGAAAAGGACAAAATGATGTCAGGAACTCTGCAATTCCACTGTATCTGGAGTCGTGCACTGAAGCTGAGGTAGAGAAGAGGCAGTACTATCTACGAAGGTTGGAAATGAGCTATCAGACACGTACTGACCAGTTTCTGTCGTCTCGGTTCCGCCGCGCGCGTAGCCTTCGTGTTGTCCCACGACTTCCCCGCTCTCCAAATCCCAAAGACACGTCGAACCGTCGATTGTGTTGTAGAGTGCATGTTTACCACTTGGAGAGACAGACAAGGAAACAAGGCCGAGGGTATGCGTTGGGGGGATCCGGAGGACCTGACCTGAGTCGGAGTCCCATTGTTTGAGGGAGCCGTCAGCAGAGACAGAGACGACGGAGTCATTCGCCGTCCAAGCAATGTCCCAGACAGCATCACTGTGTGCTTCATCGACTGTCAAATAGAGAACGCAGTCAATAGATGTATTCTCGTACGTTCTTGAGATTCAAGTGCGTTCAGGAATGCCAAACTCTGGCGTCCGTCGTGAGCAGACAAAGTGAGAATACTCCTGAATTGCTACTGACCATTGTAACATACACTTTGGATGCCGAGTAGGTTCGCACGCAGACTCGATCCATGCTTCGTTCATGGTGCGGCATCTTCCGGCGGAGCTCAAACATAGCGTATAACCCCGTACGAAACCTTAATTTTCCCTCACATCAACGAGAGCGGACGAAGACATCACCTGTAGCCTTTAATATCTGTCATTATTAACAAAAGTGAGTATATGAGCCTTCCCTCACGTTGGTGTTGGGACACTAATCTTCGACATCATTTGCAGGATGTCTGACGCTGGAGATGAAATCAAGGTCGAACCTGAGGTCGAGGCTGAGGCTGAGGTCTCTGAGGCTCCCAAGGGAAAACTCTCTGTTGAGGATGCGCTTCAGGTGCGTATTTACTCACACACCAACGTTAGATCATTCTGATGAAGCAGTTCCGATGATCAGCAAGTTCTGAAGACGTCTCTCGTCCACGACGGCCTTGCCCGTGGCCTGCGCGAGTGCGCGAAGGCCCTGGATAGACGCCAGGCCCATCTTTGCGTGCTTGTTGAGACATGCACTGAGGCCGAGTATATCAAACTCATCGAGGCCCTCTGCGCGACGCACAAGATCCCGTTGATCAAGGTCGGAGATGCCAAGGTTCTCGGAACCTGGGCAGGTCTCTGCAAAATCGACCGAGAAGGTAACCCTCGCAAGGTTGTCGGCTGCTCGTGTGTTGTTGTCAAAGAGTACGGCGCCGAGACGGAGGGTCGTCACGTCCTCGAGGACTACTTCAAGAGCCGCTAAAGTGAGCAGTGGTCTCTCATATTGTCCTCATTCTTGTTGTCTCGCATACGATGACAAACAGACTCCCTCGTCGGAGATCTACATCTTTGAGGATAACTGTCTATCCGGAATCATTAAATAGTGTCTGACATCTTTCGACGTTTCCCTATGACTTCCTATCCGAATGATTTGCTAATGCCCACTTTTATCTTGCAGCTGTTTGGCTTCAGACTCGATGCTGGCAGTTCGTACGGTTTTCATCGTTAATTACAGCCAATAAAACGCAACCTTGATTCCTTCCGTCCTGTTTTGCAGGAGCCCGTCCTCGCGAGAATATATGAATACGTGCTGGCCTCAACAGAAGACAATCGTTCTGTCGTGGTGTCTGTCATTAAATCCCCTGATCTTTTGCATCATGGAAATGGCCGGTTGCTTGAGCATCTTATGTCAATCCGTACAATGCAACTTGAACCTTTGAACTTGTTCTCTTGAAACTGCAAACTCGGTGGGATTGTCTAATCAGGAAGCTAGCCTGTCAGGAATGCTGAAGCGTACGGAACGGCCCACATGTGTGAATTTGACGGTAAAACGAAGATCTTCTGCGTAGGGGCAGCAACGGAGACTGTGAATCTGGCCAGATCTGGGCCTCAGCTCCGCTGCGAGCTGATTTGGTCACCGGACGACAAATTGGAGAGGTTTCCGGGGGTCTTCGCTCACTAAAGTCTACCCCAGACAGTTCACAGTGCGTACCCCACAGTGTTTTCTACTACGTCGACACGCAGCATCTCTCTGACGCCGAGAACTGATAGCTATATGCGCCGTTGATATCAACAGCCATGGATCCTCTTCTGGGTGCTCCCCCCGCTCCTAAACGTACGCCATCGTATCTTCAGTTTGCACCTCGGCGCACCATGGCGTCTTTCGAGAACCTGGTCGTGCTCGCCAACTATGAAGAGACTCTCAGGGAAGCCAAAAAGATGGTATGGAGAGATCGAGGGGAACCTGCGGTCGATGTGCAAGATTTATGGGAATGCGTTGAGCATGGAACAAGAGGCGGGCTGAGTGTGTTTGGATATGGTATGTATGATTGATGGTATACTGACTCACGGGACGCATACAGGGGCGGGTACTTTAGCATTTGCCATTCGGTCGGGCGTTAACCTTGCTCTCCTCATGGCAAGGCTAAATCGGGTACCGAAGTACGTTTCCACTCACCAAGTCCGAACTTCTGCTGATTCCACAGAATTACAGGAAACTCCGTATCTCCTTAATACAGCATGCTATCCTTGGTTCCGACTCGTTCCGTTTTGCTGCCATGCTTGGTGATGAATGTTCTATTTTTGGTATATCATGGGACTCATTGCCACCCCTTTTCCAGGATGCTTCGTTACTTTGTATCGTGCCCTGTTGAACGCATTTCCCATTCTATTCCCCCGCCATGTACCTCTCCGGATTCGTATTCGCCAGCTCTTTTCATTTGCATTTTCATCGCCCGAAGACTCGGCTGTTGTCGATTCCCTTTCCCCCGACCTTGAACTACCTCGTTCCAGGACCGGCTCTTCGCGAACAGCAAGGTTGTCAACTACAGCCCAGGCGCACCAAGTCTGGGTGCGCAAGCGTACCAGCAGATGGCACTCTGCTATTGCCGGCGCCATCGCCGGCGGGCTTGCTATTATGTTTGAGAAGAAGTCACGCAGAACTGTCATAGCCCAGCAACTCTTTGTCCGGTATGTAATGTATCCGTAGGAGTACGAGCCACCGAACACTCTTCCAACCGATTGACACCTTTCAGGGGACTTCAGGGATCGTACAACGCAAGCTCACAAAGATATGGTTTTAAGTTGCCTTATGGAGATGTACTCGTCTTCTCTTTAGCGTGCGCTGCCTCCACCTCTTACTTTGTTTGGATGACATACCAACCACTATTCTCAGATGTGGACAGATATTGTATGGGTTTTTGCTGCGACCGGATACCTTGCCACGATCTTATGTGACATGGTATGGAACCAGCAGCTTCATTTACCGCTTCGATTAATCTTCTGTGATATGCGGTAGGATTAACACGGCAGGCAAGATTCCGGTCGCAGCCGTTCGAATTAACCGAGATTTGGTCCGTGACGGCAGTTTCAATGCTGTAGATATGGAACGTATTCTGCAGGAGGAGGTGAGGTCTATACGCCCCCAGCCTCTTGTCGAGCTCACGCTCTCATCGTCGCTCATTCTGCAGAAACTTACCTCCGGGAACCGCGCTGAACTTGTTCTGCGACATGCTTTGACCATTGGAGCTCCCCCGGATTTCGGACATCGTTACGGCCCTTGTGCAGCTGTTCACCCCACGCTCGACTCTTGTCGCCAAGTCCCTTTGGACCGCTTTATTTCTGTTTTTAGATGGATGCTTCCTATCTATGGTGCATTACACTTCATTCCGATGATGTTATTCAAGCGGAAGGGTTTCATTCAAGAACCCCTGAAAATGTTATTGCGCGCGGGCTGGGGGACAACAAGAAGCGCAGCATTCCTGGGCACTTTCGTAGTAATATACCAATGTGAGTTTGAGGCCTTGCAGAATATAAAGTCGTTGATGCACATCTTCATCTTCATAGCATACTTCTGCTTCAAGCACTACATGTACGAAATCCTGCTCGCTTTGCGGCAGTCTCCTTCGTCCATCGTCAAGCCCCCCATGTGGTTGATCAAATTCCTGATCTCCAAGCCGTCTTTCTGGATGGGTGGGCTTCTTTCTGGCTTGTCATTGTTTGTCGAGGCAAGGAGGCGGCGTGGTGAGTTGGCCATGTACGTGTTGCCTAAAGGGCTGGAGAGCGTTTGGGTAATGGCGAGAGGAAAGGGGTTGGTCTTTCGCACCGGAGACTTTGGCGAAGCATTGGTTTGTCTTGATCATTTTTAGTTCAATTCATCCGGAGCTGACGGTGCTTTAGTTGACTGCCACCGGTATGGGGATGGTCATGGTAAGTTAAAAACCCTTTCAAGGAAATGATTCTGATCGATGTCTTATTGGCCGACAGAGCATATATCAGGTACGACCCACACTAACTGCACTTCTCGGGCACTCATATCGATTCCCCATACAGAATGATCCAGAACATTTGTCTGGTCTCGTCAGACGCATACTATATCAGTTCATCGGGCCCAACTGAAGGCATGATCGTGCCGTCTGTCACATCACGCTACACGAGTTATATCAGGTGTACCGTGTCCCGAACAGCGGCATATACTATGACCACCCCTGAGGCCTGAAGCCGGTCCATTCATGGGAGAATTTGTTCGGAGAATTGTTTGGAGAATAGGAGGAGCTAGACTCTACGATATTAGTCGCTGTCATCTCGAAATCTTAGTACAGAGTTGAATAATACCGGAACATGTCGTATGTCCTTAGCCCGCTAGCATGTTATCCAAGCAGCGCTTTGACGATGTAGTTCTTTGATTCATCGTTCAGAGCTTATAGTAGTGCATGTTTGATCAGGATCGTTATGGACCGGTGTTTATGTCCTCTCTACTACTATAGAGAACGAGTCCGGGAGCTTTTTCTCCATAAGCGCAAGAACTGGGGAGCGCGAAGATGTGACCCGCTGTCCAAATTCCGAGGCTTCCTGGGCTTGGTTTACCAAGTGTCCTGCATTAGAAATTTCGGGCTCTTTCTGAGTATTTTTGGGACCCTCAGCTTGTGTCATGTGGGAATTTTGCATATCGAGAGTGACGAGCGTCCCATCTCTGGCCTTCCTATTACATATCACATAGGAAAGACTAGGGAAACCCCAAAGAACCACGCACTTACGGCTTGAAACATACTTCCAAGCTCTTGCCATCGGATGCAATCCTGGGTCCCATAACTCCTTGCAATTACACCGAATTCACATCCATAGTTTCATATGAGCATTTTCGCTGATCACGATCCTCCATCGTTTCTAGATGAACCTTGGCTGCGACAACTATCAGATTCAGACGAGCTCTCAGAAACCGACTCATTATTTGATGAAATTCCTGATAATTCAGCCTGTCATCCCGAAATTCCATCAACTACCTGCTCGGGTACGAGCGTGCTATGCTCTACCTGTGTTGTGGGTCGACGCAAGCCTCCTCCCATTCCTGGTTTCTACCTCGATCCTTCGGTTGTTATACCCCCAAAGCGGGCTGAGCAGCTATTCCTCAGCTGCATGGACACATACTTTCGGAATGGGGACGTGAATCAAGTGATGCTGTTCGGAAGGGCGAGGGAACGAGCCAGCAGTGATATCCAGAAATCCCAACTCGGTGACATGCCCTTTCACCCACAGGTCAATTCCGGCCTGCCGGCATTCCTCTGTGCCCTGCTATCGGATCTAGAGGCGTTACTCAGACCCTCTCTCCCCCCACACACCCATCGTCTCCTTTTCCCTCCTCTGTCGGAGCCGGCCCGGGCGCGGCAAGCAATTGTGAACTTGTACAGGCCCGGTGAGGGTATATCTCCCCATGTCGACTTACTCGGGCGCTTTGGGGATGGAATCATAGGCGTCAGCCTCGGTAGTGGTTGCGTCATGTCCTTCCGCAAGGAGCTAAATGAAATGCAGAACTCCTCTCACGAGAGAACGGAGCAAGAGCTCGAGGAACGCGGGTTTATACGGGATGGCGATGGTGTACGGTGGGACTTGTACCTGCCGGAAAGGAGCATTCTTGTTCTTTCTGACGAAGCTCGGTACGAATGGACTCATGGCATCGAAGGGCGCGGGTCGGACATGGTTGTTGCTGATGATGGGAAGAATGGGACACAATGCATAGAACGGGATTCTAGAATCAGCGTCACGTTTAGATGGCTATTACCGGGAGCTGAGATTGTGGGAGATGATCCATGACGCAGATGTAGGGACGTTGACTGACGCAGATGTAGGTGCGTTGACTGGAACAGAAGGTAAGGGTGATGGACGAATTCGAGAAAGTCATAGCGGATTGGATCATATCTAACAACGTACGGGCAATGTACTGTAACTCTACACACACCCTTATGCTTGGACTTCTTCCTATCAAAACAACCCTATCGCGCAGCTCGGGAGCTGATGAATCACTATGCTTGGCCACCACGAAGGGCAAGGACGAGATGTAAGACAGCTCCTGCCGTGATGTTGAAATCTTTGGCAGTCTTATCGTCGGGCCTATGCAAGACGATGTCTCAGCAATGAAAAATCGAGTAAGGAGACCGACGTTTACATTTGCCTCCCTCCGAAGATCAAACGCTGCTGAGGCGGTGGCACACCCGACTGCTCCTCGACTTTCTCCTTGATTCGAGTGATCTGATACGCGTCTTTCTCTACGAGAATCTTTTCGAAAATATACGCCAGCTGCTCACCTTATCATCAGGATCGATGTCAAGTTCGATCTAGAAGTATTCGAGATCATAATACATTAGCGGGAGACGACGGCAAATATGCGCTACCGCACCTCTTTCCCTGTTAGCGTCTGGAGAGTAATTAGGTTCGAATTAGACCGTGTGTCAAATCTGGCCCACCTTTACTTTGATCAACATGGTTTTTGTTGGTATGGGGGAAGGCCAGTGAACCGTACAAGGAGACAATTCGTCTGAGCACGTGAGGACGTGGTAGTAGTGGCACGTGGTAATCCCAGGCTGATGGTGCGTAATGTTACCCACTCTTACCCCTTCATCAAGGACCATCCCTTTACTTCTTCTATCAAATGTCGGTTCTGATGCACAGCAACGCTCGATGACAGCCTAGGTCAAATGATAACATGTAGAAAAGGTAGAACCATAATCTACTATAATAGCTCAATGTCTCGCTTCGTTTGGGCACTAGGATTCGAGCCGGGAGCTTTCCCCTTTTTAGATGCAAAGTAGCCCACCTGCCATCTCATCCCATCTGCTGTCTTGTGTGCCAATCTTCCATAGCATTTCTACGCAGAATATCTGCGATGCCGCTCGTCACCTTCTGGTCTGGTCTGTCATGACAAGTCGACAAGCCAACAAGGTCAGCTTGCATGGATTGGAACTCATCAATCGCGTTTCACGTTGAAAGCTTCCGATAGCTTCCGATCTCAGTTACGCGAGGCGACAGGAGGCTACGCAACCGTTATCTGGCAACTTCGCGGTCTTTGAACATGTTGTGAATATCAGGTGAGTATACAGAGTTTCCTGCAGAAATTTCCGAAAGTCGTTTCTGACGATGGTGTATTGGTCTTCAGTCTAGTGAGGCTGTCTGATAGTTTTGCAGAATATACCAGAATATATCTGTACTTATGCGACGCGGTCTGACGCGATCCCGTTCGAGATGAGCTGAGAACAGAGCAACTGGATGTATATTTCGAATTATACTGAATCAAACTTGTCTACTCTATCTTGATTCAACGTCAAGTTCCACATAATCTCATGCAACTAGTAAGCGCATCATGATCGAAGATTAGCCTTTTCATTTATAGACCGCTTGACTCGAGAACGACGGTCTAGCTATACGCGGTCATCTTCACGTGAAAAACCTCGCTATAGCGCGGAGACTGTGTAGCCGGCCTCCTTTCCCTTCGAGCAACGTAAATGGCCGGTGAATTCACTATCTGGGGTGAGACGCCCTCAGACGCCCCTTGACACCTTCTCTTCGATCCCACCTCAGGGCCGACCGGTGAAATCCGCATTGTTCTGTGAATGCCGTCCAATACGCCCTTCAGACTTTGCCCTTGTGATGCACAACCCGTGGACGTTTGTGTGCGCTAACTACCATTCAAGCTATATTGAATACGATAAGGCGCTGATACGATGTAGAAGTACGCTTTGCAGCGTCCCGATATGCGCAGTGAACCTCCATTAGAAGAAGATGTATCTCTGTATCACCCCAGATCACCCCTGAAATCGTGCCAGCCCCATGATCTACGGACATCACATAAAATCATGGTGCTCTGAAATCCGAGAATGGAAGCCTTCGCGGATCATGCGTTCGACTCGTGAAAGTAGAAACGGTGGACTTAACCTCCAATCATTTCGTAACACACGGTCGCTGCTTACACTCTTCCTATAGCCCCACCATCACTTATAAAAGGTATGCTTGATGAAGGTTATACTTCTATCTCCCGCCATGGGCAAGGACGCAGCATGGATCTACAGCCTCCCCAAGTCAGCTCACATAGATCCCACTCAGATCCAAGGAAACCTCTCTCCGGAACAGAAACAACTTCAAGCCAACATCTTCACTTTCTTCATTGATGGTGCGGGCGCGGCAGCTTCAGGCTATGGCGCTAGTCTGGGTAAACGGGTTAATTATGTTTCCATGAATATTGAGAAGGTCGAAGGGCGAGGGTTCCAAGCGGAGGGCGTCTGTGAAGTCACTGTTACAGAAGGTAAGGATTATTCAATTCCAGTCGAGACTTCAGTACCGATGACCTGTCGCAGACATGGTCAACGTCTTCAAGGTGCTTCATGGCGGATGCTCGGCCTATCTGATAGACCTGTAAGTCCCCTCTGTCATTGACCGGCTTTCATCGCTCACTTCACACAACGACTCAGTTGTTCGTCCGCTCCCTTGATCAGCCTCGGCATCTACGAGGGAAATGATATGTCCGGCGTCTCGCAGTCGATGAACATCATTTATCACAGCTCCGCAAAATTGTACGCCACGAGCTCCTTAGTTCACTAGTACATAGTAGAGAGCTGAACTCATCTTGTCTTTCCCAGAGGCTCGGAGCTGCGTATCATCTCTAACAGTATCAGCAATCAGGGTAAGATTAGGGCTGCACGCTGTGAGGTGAGTCTTTTCAGGTGTTTCAAGATATACGTGAGCTGATGAGCGAACACCGTCACAGATACGGGACAAGAAGACAGGTACCTTGCTTGTCTCCGCTATCCATACTAAAGTGGGGGGCGGAGAGAGAGCTGCAAGGCCTTCCCAATCAAAATTGTAGCACAGTACATATTTTTTCCTTTATTATGTCGTTCCTTTGGTATCCTGGTACATGGTTTGTATTACTAGAACTTCGATTCATCTATTAGGACACTCCGGACATTCTCTTGACACGGATATGCACATCTATATCACATTTTCAGACATCAGATATTCTCTCATCTTGTTCAGAGCGCGGTAACGATGTGAGATCTTGTTCTTCTCTAATGGATCCATCTCGGCATATCTGTACGTATATATTTTAAGTGTGAGATATGTAGGTGGTCAAAGATGACTCACGTCTGGCTAGTATTCTCAGCCTGGAATATTGAATCCCATCCAAAATTTCCCGTGCCACGGGCGGGGACTATCGTGCCGTCCGTCCGGCCTTCGAAAAGTATAGGTTCCGCTTCAGGTCCGGACGAGTACGCAAAGGTGCACAGCGCCCAGGCCTCTTTTGTAGAGAATCCTACGAGCATGTTATTAAGACCTGTGAACGAAGTTAAATGAGAACAATGCCATAGTCAGATGAGTCGAGACCTACTCGCCTTCATGACCGACTTCTCTAAGAAAGAATTTAATATATGGGCCCGGTAGGCCGTTCATGGCCTTGAAACAAAGCGCCGTATCTTCGACGATACATGGTCCATTAACCTTTGTAACATCAATATGATTGACGAATCAGGAGGGGTCGTGAGCGCGCTGAAAGACGCACCAGTCGAGCGGCTGCCCTGCACTTTTCTTTCGCGATCTCCTGCGTTGTACCCTGGATTTCCGGAACTGAGATATACATGCATTGGAAACACAAAGATCCATGTGGCAGTCAGAATAGACTCACGATCATAATCTTTTGGCTCAATCTCGAGGAGATGTCCTTGAGAATCAAGCAGGATGGCTTGCACTTCCTTTAGCTTATTGGCATTCCCCGTCACAAAGGAGAGCTTCGCTCCATTGTTCAAAGACATGATAACACGGGACAGTGTGGTCTCAATAAAGGGGGAATTTAGGGCTAAGTGCTAGCACTGGATACGATGTAAGTCAGTTGAGCGTTGAACTCGAGTCAATGGGATACAGATATTGAGGTTAAGGTTTATCGAATGCGAGAGCACACCCTACTAGCACACCATAAGCACACAAGATTACATATATGCATCAGGTACAGCTTCTGAGGGAGGCTTGAAGTACATTTAAAACGAAAAGGAGGAGAGTGCTCCGATTGCAAATTACAGCCGTCATCGAGCATGCGGTCCTACTGCAAATGGCGGTTGATGACCACTCATTCAAGAGCATTCATGAACACTGCGCAAGTGCGAAGGACAGCTCTCTGGGTGTTGCTTAGTTTCGTCATGGCACTATGAATGTATGGTGTCAAATAGCTGAGAGTTGGTAATTTGGAGGGAGAACGGTTCAAAAGTCGAAAGCACTGCTCAACCCTCCGACATGGCTAAACAGCACAATTAGGATTGTACGGCGGATTGACAACGCGAAATATGACACGCGTGTAGCTGTGGTATACTCGCAGATTTGAGGAATCATACCAAGCCTGTCAGTCTTGAAAAGTCTCCACCCTGACAGTGTCGGCAGTAGAATCTTGAGATGTTGGAGAGCAGGAGATCAAGAATTTAGAGGATACGGTAGGCGCGTCGTCTCGAAAAAAACCCGAAGTGTTGTTAATGCATTGCACCGAGATTGTGTGCCCATCGATCGACAGAATGGACATTCGCCAATAACTACCTGTTGTCGTTTAGTAATAGAATCTTCAGTAGCATGGGTGAGAGATGTGAATACAGTCTAAGAAAATACAGAGTTGTGCTCACCCATAATAAAACTGATGTACGAACGATGCCAGCTGGAAAGTCCCTGCGATCAGTTGCTTACCGCAGCTTGCCGTCTCCGCCTTCAGGATGCACACTGATTTGTACCTATGCACGTCGATATGATGCAAATTCGCGTCTCAGAGCAGGAGGAATATCTATAGTATGATGCAGACGGCAGTAGACAAGGAAGGATAACACTGCGCGCAGCGCTTGAGGTTTTCCTGAAAGATATTATGTAACGTTCCCTAGAAAGGTTTAGAGTTTCCCTATCTGTGACAAATGATGATATAGGGTACATTTTTGTCCTTTTCTATAGTTTTTCCTCAGGATCTCTATGAAAAATAAGCTGATCGTCCTACCCGGGCCTGATCGGACCGGCAAAATATAGTTGGCCTCGACCAGCCTCAACCTCCACATGGACATCCATATCTGACGTGCAATGAACCTTCGTACCTCCTCCGCATGGCGGAACTGCTCAAGGAAACGGCTATGCCTTTCAAAACCCCAACGTCAAAATCTTCACGCCTGCTTGTCTCTCGTATCGGGAGATAGAGCTATCGAAGGTAGCATATCAGAAGCGCGGGCATTATGACAAGTCAGAAGACCACTTCCTGCTCTGATAAGTGTTTGTTCTGGTGACGCTCTAGCGCTTAGTGGCCTTGTCTTTGCCACTATTGTCGCACTCCTTACTCCCAGAGACCCTTGCGCTCATGACGGGATCGGAGCCGTTTGTTGCAGAAGACTCCAAGGACGATGGCATTCAAGTCTCCTCCGAGATTTCTGTCACCGCACCATTTAGCAACGACGAACCCATCGTGACACGGAAAGAGTTGTGGAGCTATTATCGTGCGTGTAGTCCTCGTGGTGCATGCCAATACTTGTCTTATAGATCATGTACCAGTGTACTACAACGGTGACAATGTATGTCCTCGACAATAATGACGACGTCTATCTGATATTTGAGAACGTCATCCTTGAATGCAGGGTGTTGGCCCTCTTGGTCTGTTATCTTCTCGTGATTTCTCGGACCGACAATTGAATAAAAGCTTGTCTCAAGGATACTCCATGACGCTCTTCCAGTCTCTCGCTACGTCTGCGGGATTTGATCCAACCCGTGGGCCAGGCTCTTCTTGCACAGATGCGGGCGCATCAGGCCAATGCGTGCTTCCTTGGGCAGGCGGGACGAAAGCCGTCAGTTCCATCGTGCTCATCGCGAATGGTGTCAGTTTCGCTGTAAGGATAAATATCCCTGCTCGACGGGATATGGTATTGACCGAATCTTTAGGTCATGACGATGATATTCACGACTATCGGCTCGGCCGCGGACTATGGTAATTTTGGGCGCTGGCTGCTCCTAGTCATCACTGTCATCTGCTGGGGTGCCCAATTCGCTAGCATGAGTTTAACTTGTGCGGGATAGTCGCTCATTTGGACAGATGCTCCACTGACGATGCATGTTCTCTGTCTGGTTGATAGCGCCCGATCGATGGGGGGTGGCAATGGCACTCTTCATGATTGGATTCGTCTCGTATGGCGCCACACTCGTCTTTTACGCTGCTGTCTTCCCGCGGCTCGCGCGGAACACTCCTCATTCACGTGCACTCAAAGAATCGCTCGACGCGGGGGACATCTCTCCCGAAGTCTACGAACAGGAGGAGAGCCTAGAGAAGAACAGGATCAGCAATATCAGCACCGTGAGCCGTCTTTTGATATAGTGTGGAGGGTGTAGTCATCGACGCATCGTAGGCTCATAGTAATATTGGCTACATAGCCACTCTGGCTTTGAACCTGTCCCTGCTCCTGCCACTCAAAGACAAACCCTTGGTCAATAACTACACTATCGTCTTGTAGACACCTTTCTACTCTCATATTTTCTTGTGCTGAGCTCGTTTCATTTTTGAACAGGACAACCGGGTACTGGGTCCTGACCGGTATATGGTGGTGTACGTCCCAACAGTGTAAAATGATCCCGGTAAAGGCTAACCGGTATGTGCTAGTCATATTCCAGCAACCTCGTCCAGGTCCTTCGCTGCCAAGGGGAGAATCATTCATCACTGTGGGCTGGAAACAAGTAATAAACTACAAAATCGTATATATGAATTGAGTACTGACTCCAAACACTGTGCCTATACAGATATGGATCGCGTTGAAACAGTACAAGAAACTTCCGTACACGTTCACGTACCTCTTTGCATTCTTTCTCCTTGCAGACGTACGTTTTTCAATGCCTTACGGGGCCCCATCCTCTTTCTATTTATCTGAGAGTCGCGCGAACGACTAGGGCCTGAACACGACCGGCACACTCATCTCGATCTGCCAGAACGACAAGTTCAACTTCTCGTTTTTACAAAATACGTATCTTGGTCTAGCGCAGGCGATCACATCCACTGCCAGGTACTCTCGTCAGCGGCGAATACGTTCGATACGTGACTGATCTTCGTAATCAGCACGTTCGGATTTTGGTATATTCAGAAATACTGGAAGATTAGTACGAAGAAAATGGTGTGTCCCGCTGACCTGCATTGATTTGACGCACTGACATAGGCACGCTTTCATTGCATGGCATCTAGTTCGTCGTGACCAATGTCGTCACCATTTTCATTCCTCTCTGGGGTATGATCGGCATTTGGACGACGAAGTTTGGGTAAGGCCTGTTTTTTATTTGGTTTCTTTTCGCGCTGAAACGGCGTGTACAGCTTTCATAATGTTTGGGAGTTTTGGTGGGTCCCGACGGCAGGCTTCCGGTCTTCGATTGACTGTGCGCATCAGGGCATACAACGTCGTTTTTGGGATTTTCCAAGCACCCTACTACGCCTTTTCCCAAACTATGATGGCCGAGCTGACACCCCCAGGATTCGATAACATGGTTGGTAGCCTATCCTTACACCCTCCCAAACAAAAAACCACATCCAGAGCGCTCTCATGCTCACATCTGCTGACCCGCACAGTTTTTTGGCCTCTTCGGCCTCTCGAATCGCGCGTCGTCGATGATCGGGCCGAACGTGATACAAGCGATCATCGACCACACGGGCGACAACTGGCAGGGGTTCCCGTTCCTATTCGCGCTCTGCGCCGCGGCGAGCATCGTCATCTGGTTCGGCGTTGATGTCGAGCGTGGGCGACGGGCGGCCGTGCGATGGGCACAGGAGCAAAGGGCGGCAAATGCGCATAGTGTGTGGGTCGAGTGATGGTGGCGTCGACGGATAACTTAGGTGAGTGTTGTGGGCGCTCGTGTGTCCGTGTCTCCGGATTTATGCGTGATACGCGAGCAGTACGCGAGCCCATTTGACTTTTTGTTCACTTCCTTGAGGATCTCGACCTCCGCACTCCGGTGTTCTAGTGACTCACACGAGTACATAATGACTATTTCATTTTACACGTACACTCGCCGATCGCTTTCTTCGCGCGGGTTCTTGGAATTCGAACTTCGAGGCTCGCCTAAAAGTAAGCTTTAAATAACATAAGAACGGCAAGTAAAGTGGAGAATACACGCGTTGCATGGACAGGGCGATCAACAAAGTCAAGGAGCAGATACGGACCATGTTGTATGATATCACGGGTGCTCTGGGGGAAACGACAGGTATCACGGCATGGCCAGCGTCGGAGAAGAGGTCGCAAGAGGAGGGGCGTTGCTAGCTGGGTTTCAGAATCGTCTAAGCGGGGTCGTAAATATGGTCTAGCAATACAGTGGAAATGGGAATTCGGAGAGGCGGAGAATAGGGTGGAATGTATGCGCGACGGTTAGGGTGGGGTCGATTAACCGCTCGCTCATCGTCACAGTCGTGGACGTCATTTAGGCCACGCCCGTACTGGCGGCAATCTTTCGTCTCTTCCGCGTCACCTTGCTTTCCTTCGAGTTCTGTTTGCTATCAACGGCCCTCTGCTTCTCCGTCTCCGTCTTTTCTCCGTCTCCAATCATACGCTCATCCTCCGTCTCCGGTATCACTTCCTCCTTTCCGCCGCGCGCCTTTGCCTTTGCCCCGCGCGAGGCGACGACGACTTTTGGCGGCGCTTTGCGCTTCTTTTGGGCGGCAGCACCACCTTCTTCGGGTCCCTCCATCTCCACATCGGGCTCTGGCTCAGCCTTCTTCCCCTTGGTTTTCTTTTTCCCTTTCTCGTGCTCTGGGGCCGGGGCGGAATCGGTGGCGTCCTCGGGTTTGCGTTTGCGGGGGCGCGCACGGGGCTTAGGAGGTGTATCGGCCACAGCGGGGCTCCCGCCGTCTCCTCCACCGGCCTCAACGTCCTCACCGCCGCTCTCCTGCGCCTTCCCTTTCACCTTCGTGCGTGATTTCGTTCCCGCGTTCGCATTCGCATTCGCAGTTGCCTTGCCCTTCGCCTGTGGAGTATTTGATTTCTCAGCCTTGGTCGCCTTGGGGCTGTGGAGCTCCTGCACGCCTTGTGCGATCTCGTCGACTCCGCTGTCAGGTTCGCCCTCGCTCTCCTCGTCTCGTTCGTCTTCTTCGTCACGTTCGACGGGTGCCGGGCGCGCGCGCTTTGCACGGGTGGGTCGGGGGTTCGCGGTGCGGATCCCATGGCAGTTCATGCGGTAGCATGACGGGAGTTTGTCGTTGGTCGGCGTCGAGTCGGCACGGAAGCGCGCGCGCTTAGCGTCGGTCTGTGAGATAGTCACGATAAGATCAGTGGACGCTCTGTGAAAGATCGAGAGGGGAATCGAGCAAGCGCGGGACATACAGTGTGCTTCCCCTCGTAGCACCACCCGTCCGGCGGGCCCTGATCGCCATCGCCCTCGACGGTCTTCCCGCAGCATCCCCAGAGGGTCTCGTATACGGGGCCTTCGGCGGCACCGACCTTGCGAGAGCGGCCGACGCGCTCTACTTCGGCACTCTCGTCGTCATGGGGGACGAGGCAGGAACGGTCGGTGTTCTCGACGTCGGTGAAATCTTTATGGCAGCGGACGCAATGGCGCATGGGAGGCGGGGTTAGGGTAGCGAAGAATGCGCCGAGGGCGGCGAGGGTCGGTTCGGGGGCAGTGGAAAGTTGGGCGAGGGTGTACGCATGGAGAGTTTTTGGGGGCACGGTAGTGAGAAGCGCGTGAAGGGCAGTCGGGTCGAGGGAGTCTGCGGGGGGCTCGGGACGGGAGGGCTCGGAGGGCGGAGGGCGGTCTGGGGAGGAGGGCGCTGGGGGCACTTGGCCGGACGCGCTCTCAGACGGGGACGGCGTGCGGAGCTGTCGTGCGGGGCTGCCGGAGTCGCCGGGGTCGGCACTAGCTGCCGGAGGGGGGGATTGTTTTTTTGACCAGAAGCCGAAGACCATGGCGGGTGGCGGGATCGTGGAGATCGTCGAGCAGGCTGACCGGCTACTTATAACAGGTTATCGACGCCAGGCCGCAAACGTTCCCCCCAGGCGCGGTCCCCCCGCCTCCCTCGTGGCATGTCACATCGCTACACGTCACGCGGGGTCTATTGTCTGCACCGAGAGTCGGGTTAGGGTCCGACGCGGCGACCTGCCTTGTCTTTTCTTGTTCTTTGGAACGACGCTGAGGCCGCGCAGCTTGGGCTGGCCTACTTAAGCGTGCGCCTCGCGCTGCCCTTGCCAATCGCCTTCTCATCTACCTTCTCCCATGCCTTCCCCTCAGCATCCCACAGCCGCGAACACAGACGCGCCTTTCCTGCGCTTCCCTCCCTTCCCGTCCGCCCCGGATGGCAAGACCATCGTCCCCTTCAAGGACTTCAAGCCACTCGGCATACGCCGTCGCACGGGCGAGGATGTCAATGACGACACCGTCGAGCGCGATGGCCTCGGTGTCCCCACCGTCGCGCTGACCGTCAAGCACTCCACAGATGGCCTGTCGAAGCAACCTCTACCCAAGAACGCCTCTGACCCCACTCAGCCCCCCAAACGCAAGACCTGGTGGGAACAGTGGGAAGAGCTGGAGGACACCAGGCGTCATTACTACAATCCGTTCGTCTCCCTCTCCGTCTTCCTTCCCGCTCGAGAGTGCAAAGCCCGATACGCGTTGCAGGAACGCTACTCGCGTCGATCGCCTCTATGATGCCGCCAACGATTTCAGGAATGGCCGTGAGTGGCCACACGCCGCCAGTGGCTTGGCAAACTTGTGGGATCAGGTGTGTTCCACCATCGCCGCCTTCCCCATCCGCTAGCGCTCATGTCCACATAAGTTCCGTCTCTATATCGGTTTACTCCACCAAGCCGTTAAAACCCGCAAGAAGCGGGGGGACGCAGATGAGGGCGACGATGATGATGATGACGAGGACGAGGATCGAAAGGCTGCCAAGGGTACCCCCATCACCGTCACCCAGGCGCCACCGCCTCCCGAGCGCGACGAAGGCCCTCCGCGAAAGCGCAAACGTCTCTATCGCGCGATCGGGAGCGCGTACGACGAGCTTGATGCGGATGATAATCTATCATTCGAAGAGAAACTCGCCAACAGCCTAGACGAAAAGGACCGCAAGATGGAACGCTTCCTCAACAACCCTGAACAAAGCATGAAAGTCTTTTTCTCGTCCTTTTTCCGTCAGCGGGGTCTCATCTGGTGCGCGCAGCTCTGTCTTGATGTGCTTCCTGTAAGACTGACGCAATGAGTCGCAGGTCTGAGCCGCGCTGCACTGCATTCCCTCATCTCGTGCACTTTTTTATTCGCTTCTTGATTCGATGCCGTGTGTTTCCCGAACCCGAGTACATGGAGGCCCTCAAGGCTGCCCTCGCCGTCGTGGGGCGCGCGCGCAGCGAGCTCCCTGCGACGTTCGTGATCACGCGCATACTTTACGACGACAGCTTCAACAACGCGCTCGAGAAGCTCTGGGCGCCGCCACCCACGCCCTGGATGTTTGGCGACTGGACCCCAAACGTCGAGCTTCCAGAGGACCTCCCGCCTGAATTCCGCGAAGCGACTATCATCGACACATCGACCCTTCCGCCACCCCCGGCCGACGATGAAGACGGCGCAAGTGGATGGGGCGACAGCGCTCAAGGGCAGTGGGGTCCTCCCAAGGATGCTACCACCACCTGGACTGAGCCTGAACCCACGACCGATTGGACGGGCATGGATGGCGTCTTGCCGCCTGTTCACGAAGGAGTATTTGCGCATCTCGGGCCGAGCGCTTTGCCGCTCACGCATACGCCGGGCGTCGTCGAGCACTCGACGCGCCGCATTGTATCGATCCACAAGCCTGGGTCCGTGCGGTCGTCGGGCCCACCTACATCGGCGGCAGCGGCGGTGGAGGAAGAGTTAGGACGACGTTACGGGCGCGTGGTGCTCGCCCCGTGGCCGGGGTGGGACAAGACGACGTTTCCCGACATCGAGAAACCCGTGATCATGCCCGAGAGTCACGGCCGGGTCATCGACGAGGCAGGCGACGTGTCGGTTTGGGGCGAAGAGGACGAGGGGGTGAGCAATTGGGACAAGAGGCGGCCGCATGACCCGTTCAAGGATAACATCACGCTGCTGGTGGAGCCACATCGCTTGGAGCCGCTCATCCTGCACATGGGCATCGGCGCGAAATGGGTTGAGCTCGCGCGGATCGAAGAACACGAGGAGCCTGCGCCTGCGCCTGTGCCGGAGGCTGAAGAAGACACGAAAAAGAAGGGGAAGAATAAGAACAAGGCCCACAGACCGAGATACTGGTTCATGAAAGATTTCGTTCTGATGGTGACCTCGTTCCACACTGACAAGATAGAAGATTGATAAATCGCAGGTTTTGTTTTTGCTGTTGTAACTGATGGACGCATTCTTGCTACCATTTTTGTAGCCTGTCTCATGAAAAAAGTTTGTATTAGTAGAAGATGAATGTGTACGGATAGCAGTGTCGAGATGCTCTCACACGCGCACGGCAGAGGAGTATAATAGATTACTAGTGATTAGCAAGGATACAATTGAGTCCGGGTTCCAAAAAGTACAGAATCTTTTGTGATCATGCTGCACCAGGCTCGATCTCACCAAGGAGCATTGTACCGTCTTTGCTCGCAGTGAGGACTGAGGTCGATACGTCATTGGGGGCCAGCAAAGTAGGGCAGCAAGAACATGCTCACTGATGGGTTCTCTGGGGTGGAAATCGACGGCTGTGACTGTGCCCTTGTGGCCGGGCAGCTGTTCGACGACATCAGATGCGCGCACCGCAACTAAACGCTCGCACCACGTACCTTGTACAGCACCTTTCCGCTCTCAACGTCCCAGATGGTGACCGTCCGATCTGCGCCACCGAGGGCGACCCTCCGTCCGCCGTCTTCCCTGCTCCACGCGCCCTTGAGCAGCGTGTTCTCGAACCCAGCAGGTGCCCCGCCGAGCACGCGGTGGATGCGATTCGGGGACGGCGAAAACGGACGGACGTCGTGGATGAGAGTCTGCGAGGAAAAACAGGACGAGAGAAGGTATGCGCCGTCTGGAGAGAGTGAGAGGCCCGTGGGCGTGTCGGCGTGGCCGATGAGGGTGGAGAGCTGGGTCTGTTTACGGAGGTCGAGGACCTAGATAAGAATGCGCGTCGACTGGTCAGCGGCCGGGGCGGTGGGACAGGCGGAAGACACGCACATGGATCTCGTTGTCCAGCGCTCCCGCGTATATCGTCGAGCCATCTGCGCTCCACGCCACGCTCGTTACCGGGCACCCGATCTCGAATACACTGACGGGCTCCTTGCTGCCCTCGTCTCCGCCCTCCCACACGCGCACTGTCCCGTCGTCTGAAGCGGTGGCGACGAGCTCAACGCCTGCGCCGCCTGCGACGGTGCGGTCGAGCGCGTTGATGATCTCGCGGTGCGCACGCAGACGGCGCACGCGCGTGCCCGTCGCGAGATCCGTGTACGCGAGTGTGTGGTCCGCGGAGACGGTGTAGAGGAGGGGGTGCATCAGGGACCACTGCAGATCCATGATGGGGGCCTTGTGCGTCGTCGTAAGGAGGCCATAATTGGTGTTGGGCGAGTACGTCCGCCAGAGGGCTAGTGTGAAAGCAGATATGAGCAGTCGCGCATGAGGGTAAACCGTAAAAGAGAGAAGGCTGGACGTACAGATGGAGCGGTCTGTCGAGCAGGCGGCAATATTTTGGCCACTAGGGTCGAAACGACAGCTCAAGATTTCGGCCTGAGGTCACACAGCGCGTCGTCGGCTTCAATGATTAACTCCAAGGATAAAAGAAAACACCACGCACGGAATGTGCACCGGAAAGGCTGACGATGGGGGCCTCGAGACTGCTAGTCCGCGTTACCGAACGGATGAGACCCTGCTGCCGCTCATTGTTCGACGAGGAGATGATGAGCTGCTGGCTGGTCTCTGCCTCAGAAGACCGTGCCCTTTTGACGATGACGCCGTCTTGTTGCTCTGCTCCGCGTTTCGACATGGGGAAGAGATGCAGACGTTCGACTCGCCAAAGATGGAATTCGAGGGGGCGGATTGATATTGCTGTGATTCTATTGCTGAGGTGACTAGTTATTTCATGGCCGCCTGGCGAAATGGCATCGCGTCTGACTACGATACTACGCACTCGAAATCAGGAGATTGCAGGTTCGACCCCTGCGGTGGTCACAACAATTCATGATCGTCGATCAGTCATTTTTTTCTCACTTGGACAAGCTGCGCGCGGACGGGCAGAGCCTTCCAGGATTTTGCACAGAATATGCAGCTTTGTTGATTGCTGCTCATTCCTTCCCTCTACGAGGCTGGTCGACGCGTGAGATCACGTGCTTCATTGCGTCTCCTGTTGTCCGTTCTCCTTGTGTTGGCTCAATAATACACTGCCAGTCGGTCACCGGTCTCGTAACATCACTCTGCAGAGGCATAGAAATACATCACCCTCATAGACTGACCGTGGTCATGTCTCTTCTCCTCGAGACCTCCCTCGGAGACATCGTCATCGACCTGGAGGTTGACTCGTGCCCCAAAACGTGCGAGAACTTTCTCAAGTTGTGCAAAGTGTATTACTACAACCTCAATGCGTTCTTCAATGGTAGGCGCCGTTCGACATGCTCCTTTCGCCCCGTGCTCATGTGCTGCAAACTACCGTGACTAGTTTCGAAGGACTTTCTGGCCCAAGCAGGCGACCCTACTGCAACAGGCACGGGGGGAGAATCCATCTGGTCCTTCATCGCATCCCAGAATGGCTCTGCTACGGATGTGCCGCGCTACTTCGAGCCGGAGATCGTTCCCGGCTTGAAGCACACAGAACGAGGTACGGTTTCCATGGCCGTCGCTCCGTCCGTGGAAGGGCAGCCCAGAGGGGGCTGTGGGAGTCAATTCTTCGTCACCCTTGCCGATGGAATCGAGTACCTCGATGGGAAACATGCCGTGTTCGGACATGTCGTGGAAGGATTTGATACCCTCGAGAAGCTGAACGACATTTTTGTGGATCAAGAGGGGAGGCCGTTCAAGGATGTTCGAATTCGCCATGTAGTCGTACTTGGTGAGTGGAATATGACTGGTCTCGGAAACGAAATCTAAGCATCACTTCTATAGATGACCCGTTTCCGGATCCTGCTGGACTGGTCGTTCCCGAATCGGTACCTACTCGTCCTCCGGACAACTCCACTCGCATCGCAGAGGATGAGGATCCTCTCGAAGAGCTCCCCGAAGAAGAGGCCGAGCAGCAAAGACGAAAGAAAGAAGCCGAAGCGGCGGCGCTGACCCTCGAGATGGTGGGAGACCTGCCCTTCGCCAACGTCCGCCCCCCAGAAAACGTCCTCTTCGTGTGCAAACTGAACCCGGTGACGCGGGATGAGGACCTGGAGCTGATATTCTCCCGGTTCGGGACTATCATGAGCTGTCAGGTCATCCGGGACAAAAAAACCGGTGACTCGTTGCAGTACGCATTCATCGAGTTCGACAAGCGGGAAGAGGCCGAACAGGTGCGCGTTTATTATCGGAGCATTTCCGAAATCATTTTCTCCAAGCTCCTGCCGCACGTACAACGATTCATCGTTTCGCTGTACCCAATGGGGTTTGTTGCAATACATGATTGCACGCTTTTTTTTTTTTTTCATGTGCTGAGCCTGGGTTCCTAACAAACACTTAGGGCTACTTCAAAATGCAAAATGTACTAGTGGATGACAGGCGCATATGGGTTGATTTGTACGTTCCATCACTTGATTCAGAGTATCGTGATACTGATAATCCTTTTTACCGCATAGCTCACAATCTGTCGCCCGCCTCAATACTTCCTGGTCGAACAATCCTACCATGGGACAACGCGGCGGACGTGGAGGAAGAGGACGTGGTGATGGGGTCCGCGGTGGATTCGGCGGTCGAGAAGATCTCGAGGCCACACGACGATACAGAGATGGCCGTGACCACAGCAGCCGTCAATACGGGATGGTGTTTGATGTCCCAAGTGATAGAGGACATAGCAAGCGCCACAGGGACAGCGACAGCAGAAAGCGCTCGCGCTCACGGTCTCCACACGCGCGATCCAACGATAGAGACACACGGGAGCGCCGTCGGAGCCACAGCAGAGACAGAGATCGAGCGCCGCGGCGGCGTGCAGGCAGCAGAGAGCGCGTTGATATGGACCGGCACAGGCGCCGCTAATCGACGCGGACATGGACGAGACGAGTGAGTTAAAAGGGAAAAGGGTATCTAGTATGTACATGTCTGCTATCGTGCTTTCAAGGGAATGTCTGAATATAGATGTCCACAATCGTTCATCTTCCTCCAACGGACTAGCCTGACACGGACTGTGTGAAACTGCCTGGGCGGCCTCAGGCCAGTTGCTGCCCCTGTTTCCACGCTCCAATTCCCACCAGGCGGTCCACCTGTGCCCACTGATCCAGATCAGAATGAAACGTACAAGTATTACAGGCTGACCCTGGCCCTGCTCTCCGCAAAATTCAGCCATCGCTACAATGACCACAATGTCATCCTCACCTTCCGAATTTCAACTCAACGGCTTCGCCTCAGACATCGTGTTGCGCACAAGCGACGATGTACCAATAGACTTCCCGGTCCACAAATGTTTCCTGGCGGCAGCCTCACCATTTTTCAATGCCATGTTCACTCTCCCCCAATCTCCATCCTCATGCGCCTCCTCCACCCAACCACCCACAGTCAGTGTCTCTGAGGACTCCAATGTTGTCGGCATGCTCCTACGCTTTATCTACCCTCTTCCCGATCCAACGCCGCACAACCTAGACGAGCTCGTGAGCCTCCTATGCGCCGCATCGAAGTACGACATGACCGGTGTTATGGAACGTTTGCGCACCTACCTCGCCTCGCCCGAATATCTCGCCGAGTCCCCGCTACGCGTGTTCGCCATCGCCACGCGGTTCGACTTCGAGCCGGAGGCCAAGATCGCGTCGTCGCATACGCTGGGCATCGACGTGCTGGACAGCCCTCTCTCGGAGGATCTGAAGCAGATCACCGCGTACTCATATCATCGCCTCTTCACCCTCCATCGGCGTCGGGCGGAGGCCGCCCAGCACGTTCTGCAGTCCGAGAGCGCGCTAGGGGTCAAGTGCATGCAATGCAATGGGTCTGGGGCACACTTTGGGACGCCCCGATGGTTGACGCACTTCCGAGCAAAGGCAGAGGAGGAATTGAAGGCGAGGCCCACGACGGAGGTCATCTTCTCGTTGAAGTTTTTGATGGAGGTCGCGCAGGCGACGGGGTGCCAGAGGTGTGCGGCGAGCATCCTGGAGTCGCACATATATCTGGAGAATCTGAGAGGTAAGATCGACGCGTTGCCCGCGACGATTTGAGCGCAGTGTGCGGTCGTGATCATCATTTTGGTTGATGGTTTCAATCCGTCTTTGTCTTTCGCACACTCGCATCATCATGTTTTGATTAACAATGCATTATGACACATATATATGATGTGGTCATCAGAACGATGTATGTATTCTGCGAATCCATGAAAACAATTATAAGTTATTGCGATGCACAGCAGGAGTACAACAGTCACAAAGTAGGACGATGAATACAGTAATTGTTGATGAGGTATAGAGTGGACTTGAATAGTACTACAGGGTCCGTTGAAAAACTCAGCGCATGAAAGAGGACTTGGGAAACAGGATCTGATGATGCGCCTATCATGCGTACATGCGGCCGAGGGCGCCAGCCTTGCGCACGCTGATGGTGAGCAGTGTCCCGCTGTCATTGAACGTGGCGCGAAGGGAAGTCATGTCGACTGTCCGCAGAGGAAAGGCAAGGTGCCATTCGTAATGGCCTAGAAATACAAGTTCAACATTGTACTCGTTTATTGAGCGCGATGGGAGACTTACAGTCTTGCTCGAGGTGCCACGCGTCTGCGACGATGTCTATCCTGCCGCCCTTCTTCACGGCGATGGTAACCATCTCTGGAGAAAACGGGGTGCCACCAGGGCGGGGGAGGGAAATTTCGACGAGATGGGATGTGTCTGTTGTGACGAATTTAGGGGCCGGCAGGGAGGACGGCGGGGGCGCACGACGCGAGCGTGCGGTGACGGACTCGGACTTTGTGCGCGTCGGGGGAGAGGGGGTGGAAGGGGTGGAAGGGCGAGCGGCTCTGCTCCTAATGGAGTCGGCCCTGCTCCGAGACTGGTTGGGGAGCGGAGAGGGAGAGGAGAGAGTGCGCATTGCGTGGAGCGAGGGACGGGCATGGAGTGGAGTAAGGGGTGACGGGCGCGAGGGCGAGGGCGAGGGCGAGGAGCCTGTGCTGGAGATGAGACAGGGCTCCATGGTGGGGTTCTGGTACGGCGAAGTGTTGCGCCTGACGAGCGTCACCCGAGGAGGCCGACGGAAGGAGGCAGAGGCGGCAGACTTGGCCATCGCCGCTGACGATGGCAAGAGGACGTTGAGCATTGCGAGCAGTGGATTGTTGTGGTTTGGAGATAGTTGTGTGCTGTGCACTGGGGCGCTCATCGGCGCTCCTGGGGGCTTTTAAATGGTGCAGGCGCGGGATGTCTCGGGTAGAAAAGGCTGATCACGGGTGGGCCGATGGCCGAGAACGCAAGTCTCGCACGGTCGATAGGAGTCGTTGCGGTCGTGCTCGGACGGTCGGCGGGTGCGACGGCGGACGTTCAGGTTGGCGACGCTGGCGACGCTGGCTGTGTGAGTAGAGGAGTGTTTTCCAGCTCCGGCCGTCGTGGACAGCTCTCCAGAGTCTCTCATCTGCTCCCATCTTATCTTATCTGATGCCTGAGCGTCGGATCCCTGGTCCGACCGCTTGACTCCTCTTCGCCTACCAACTCACAGCCATGTCGTCCGCCCAGCTTGCCTCCTTCAAAGTCCCTGCCATCGAGAATGAGCCCATGGTGCGCATACATACACTCCACTGGCCAGGGGAGGCCGCCATCTGACGCGATTCAACAGCTCACTTATGCTCCTGGCTCCGCCGAACGCAAAGCTCTGCAGGCTGCCATCGTCGAGATGGAGCAACAGCTGCCTTTCGAGGTTCCGTGCGTGATCAACGGAAAGCCCGTATGTTTTTTCTTTTTTTTTTCCTTGTCACCTTATAATATCTCATCTATGGTCCCTCCAGGTCAAGACCGGCAAGCTCGCCAAGCAGCCGATCCCCGCCGATCATGCAAAGCACCTTTGCGCATACCACGAAGCCGACGAGGCCACAGTGACCAGCGCGATAGATGGCGCCTTGGCCGCAAAATCCGAATGGGAGAGCATGCCGTGGAACGACAGAGCCGCGATCTTCCTCAAGGCCGCCGACCTCATCAGCAAAAAGTACAGGTACAAATTAATCGCTGCCACCATCCTCGGCCAGGGAAAGAACGCCTGGCAAGCAGAAATCGACGCCGCCGCAGAGGTTCGTGGGCTAGCATTTTCGATACTACACTGTCTCTAATTTTTTTTTTCGGGTGAAGCTCTCGGACTTCTTCCGCTTTGGTGTGAAGTACGTTGAGGAACTCTACTCGCAACAGCCGCCAAAAAACGCGTCGGGATCTTGGAAGTAAGCCCTCTCGTATCATAGACCTAGCATGTGTCTCACACAGATACCAATAGCCGGGTCGAGTATCGTGCGCTCGAGGGCTTTATTTTGGCCGTTTCGCCCTTCAACTTCACCGCTATCGGTGGTAATTTGTCTGGAGGTAACACCGCCGTCTCGATCACCCTACCTTTCGAGACTAACAAATTCTGTAGCCCCTGCTCTCGTCGGCAACGTGGTCGTCTGGAAACCATCCCCCGCCGCAACTTACTCCAACTATATCATTCACCAGATCCTGATTGAAGCCGGTATCCCTCCCGGTGTCATTCAATTCGTCCCAGGCCCCCCAGCAGAGGTGGTCGCACAGGCGATCAACCACCCTAGCTTCGCTGGGCTTCATTTCACCGGCAGCACGTTCATCTTCAAGAAATTGTGGAAGGACATCGCCTCCAACCTTGACAAGTACAAGGGCTACCCCCGTATTGTCGGCGAGACCGGTATGTAACGCTTCACACCTTTCCGGTCTCGACCTCACCGCTTCGCGCAGGCGGAAAGAACTTCCATCTCATCCACTCCTCTGCCGAGATCAAGAACGCTGTCTTGCAGACAGTTCGGGGTGCCTTCGAGTACCAAGGTGATCTTTGTGTGTGTTCAATTTGGAACAGCTCTGATCGAGGACATCTTCAGGTCAGAAATGCTCTGCCCTCTCTCGCCTCTACGTCGCATCTTCTGTCTGGAAAGGCGGGTTCAAGGATCTTCTCCTGTCCGAGATCGCGAAGATCAAGGTCGGTGCGCCGCAAGATTTTGGCAACTTCATGGGCCCTGTCATGTAAGCCACACTCTGCCGCTTGCTATTCACAATGCCGATGTCAGTCTTGTATAGTGGCCGACCTGCGTTCGACAAGATTACCGGGTACATCAAGAAGGCCAAGGAGGCTGGTGGTGAGATCCTCATCGGCGGGTCAGGTATGTATCTACACGCTTTTCAAATCCGTTAAAACTGTTGATAGCTCATTGTTCTCCCAGCCGATGACTCGAAGGGGTACTTTGTCCAGCCCACTGTCATCCTCACCAAGGATCCTCAGTCGATCACCATGAAGGAGGAGATTTTCGGCCCTGTCATCACGGTAATCAAATCATGTTTTTCTCCCTCTTGGAGTCACCCTGACTTTTTCCAATAAAGGTTTATGTATATGAGGATGCTGACTTTGAGAAGACTCTCGAGCTCATTGACACGACGTCCGAGTACGCGTTGACCGGTGCGATGTACGTTCGCCATCATATACATGTACACGCATCACCCGGACGCTCACGAACAACACCCCCAGCTTCGCCGCCGACCGCAGAGCGCTCGTCCTCGCCACGAACAAGCTCCGCAACGCCGCCGGCAACGTGTACTACAACGAGAAGTGCACGGGTGCCGTCGTCGGGCAGCAGCCCTTCGGTGGTGCGCGCGCGAGCGGTACGAACGACAAGGCGGGCAGCATCAGCATTTTCTACAGGTTCGTGAGCGCGAGAAGCATCAAGGAGAACTTTGTACCCCTCGAGGATTTCAGCTACCCGTCTAACTTGGTCTGAACACAAGAGGACGGGCTGGGGATTTGAGCGTAGAAAGAAGGGAATTGATCCATCACAAATGTAGCCAGCGTCTTGTATTGAGAACGACTTTGTAGCCAATGCAGAATAAGAGCGGTCGCGTCTTGGATTTACAGGCGGGCCGGCTGTCCGGCAAGTGTGTCACACCAAGCCTGAACCCAACGTCCATGCACTTGTGCCGACGATCCTACACCATCCGTATTTCGCATCCTATCCAATCTAGCTCTCTCATCTCTGTTCCATGTCGGCTACTCTCTATCAATACAGTATGCCAAGACTCTCCAGATCACCGCGCAAGCTCCAAACTATTCGCCGATGCCGCGCACGAGGAGGCTGAGGACAAACCGCCACCCAAACTTCCTATCAAGACGGATGAATTCGAGAACTGGACCGGGGAAGAGTCGATGCACGATGCGGTCCTGCGCATGCTCGTGGACAAGCACAAGCCTCTCCGGATGGGGACGATTCGGACTGCTGAGGAGAAGCTGAGACAGGCTCCGCCTCAGATATCGAACGCTCTTTCTGCTCCCTTGAGTGATGACAATGTTAGCCCTTCTGCCATCTCGTCTGACTCGAAAGTACACGACGCAGGTCAGGTAGGCCGTACAAATGAGCCCCTCTTGCCGTCGATAGAGGGTCACAGACCATGGCACACCACTTTCAAAGCCCCTTCGCACGCGACGTCCTCAGTTCGATATGGTCACATCGCATCCTCGAAGCCATCCTCCCAGATATCTCACCTCCCCGATGAAAAAGCTCGTAAGAAGGAAAAGGAACTCAAAAAGCGGTCGCTGAACGCTCAACGGCTTGGAAGCGCCAGGGAGAGCACCCTGGATTATCAACTGGGAATCAAGGGATCGCAAGGCATGGCGAGGCCCAACCCCGCCAGCGTGAAGGGCTGGGCTAGCTTGGTGGAAGAGCGAATCGAAGTTCGTTACTCGTTTTCTGTGCTCGCTTCCGGTATCTCTTACGCGGCACCGCAGAGAGCTCGCCTGCAGGGCGCCTTTAAAGCGATCAAGGGAAGGGGGCAGCCCATCCAGCGAAGGTCTGACGAGTGGAACCCTTTTGTCGGAAGGGAGGAGTACCTCTTGAATCGGATCGTGCAGCGTCAGGGTGCCGCGCCTCCATGGGTAGAGATTCAAGGAGGTGCGCCTGCCATCTCCGTCGCCGATCTGAAACTGCTGCAGGATCGGCGGTAGAGCTGACGGTCATCTTACCGATATAGAACTCGAACGTGCCGTCACCTCGTTCCGAGGTGTTCTCCGCGACTCGTGGACCCGTCGTGCCATCCGCACGTTGACAATGTCGCAGCCTGCTGGGCTCTTACCCCCGCTGACGCTATCGTACGTGCGAGCACTGCGTGACGCAGAGTGGGAAGAACGGGAACGCGCTTATCACGACACCGCTGTGGAGGAGCTAAACTCGTTGGTGCGAAAGTACAACGCGCTGGCACCTTATGCTGTGCGCCGTCCGTATCATGTGCTTCAGGTAGAGCTGGAGAAGGCATATCGGGAGTGTGGTGAGGAGATCCTGCAGGGCATCGCGCAGCGACTGCAGGATCAGGCGAGGACTGGTGGGAGTGGTACATGGGTTAGGGACGAGCAGGAGGGTCAGAGTCGTGGGGGCGCAAGTGTCATTGGACAGGATACGAAGGCCGTTTTGAGGGTTCGCGACGTGATCCGGGGATGGTTCCGTTGGCGAAGATGATATCGAGGAGAGTTGTGCGAGGTAAATGATGCGATCGTGCCAGATGGGTGTCGCCTAGTACACTAATAATCAGCGACTACTGACAATATCACTCTCGCATCGATAGTTTACACATAATGTGCCGATCCCTGGCGTGTGTCATGTTTTGTTTCTCCTCAGAATCTAGGAATATTCTGCAAGATGTGGAGCCCTGTACACTCGGAATGATTGGCAGGATCATGGCGGCCTCCTCGGACTTGCTGTCCACTTGGCAGAGTTCTTGACAAGCCCCGAGATCAGACTACAACACGCTTAATATCCACGAGGCTAGCATGTGCAGATGGGCGCAAGTAGGTACCTGTAAGCACTGAGCGGTGGTGTTGAGCTGTCGCTAGCCTCCAGCGGTCGAGCGACCCACTTCACAGTCACCTACGTCTTTTATCTGCTTGCAAGCTATCGGAATAATCTACTAAAGGAAGGCGTGTGCCCAACTATCGACACAACATTTACCAAAGACGGCTGCGGTCCGGGAAAATCAGGGAACAATGAGCTCTGCCTCGTGTCCGCCTCGCGCCTCGCGCTTAGAACGTAAAATGCGCCTGAGAACCCCCCATCTAATCTATATAAACCGCCTTTCGTGCGTCCTCCCCTTCCCACTCACCGTTCCCTGATATCTCTAGCAAATCCCTCGCCTTTACCGGCCCCGACCAACTCGCCCACTCTCGAGCCCCTCGCCTCACCCCGCTTCATCCTACCATGTCCTCCGAAGAAATCCTCGTGAGAAACATGTCTCGGCCTCGGCCGCAATGTCCCGCACGACTGATTTGCTTCCGTCTCGTTGTAGCCCGGCGACATCGTTGCCGTCCAGCACGGTGCCTACGGACGGAAAGAAGGCCTCGTCATCGGTTCCCACGTCGACTATGCAGTCAGTCTCTTGTATTGTCGAGGACGATAGTAAATAGTCTAATTTCTCGTGCGCTGTACCCAGGGTCGACAAATAGTCGAAGTACAATTCGAACCCGGCGAGGTGTACAACGCATGGTATACTCAAATTCCCTTACACCATCTGTGTCGTCGCTGAACCGATGACGTGTCGTAGGTACCCCACCGTCACTCGCGTCAAGCGCACCGTCTACACTCGCCCCAAACAACGCACTATCGAGCGTCACATCTACTGGTGACCTACCCTCCACGATCGCGGTGACCCCATTGCGCAGCGTGGGCTTTGGATTTTATTACCGTCGATCTGATCATATCACGCCTATACGCCCTGTACAGCTCGTGCGTTACACTATCGTCGCTCCATGGCGGGTGACTGTGCTCCATTCTTCATGTTTGTGTGTAGCTCGTTGCGGAGGAGGGCAGAGTAGATGTCAAACCAGCGCCCTGAGTGTACACGTAGATGGCATGGGGTTATTGTCTGTACTTATACGCCTCTGGGGACTCCGGCTGCCAGGACTTCTTTATTATTACCTGCTTGCAGAATGGAACCGCTCTCTTTCGTATCGGAACGAGTCTTGTGTTGGACACCGGGTCAAGAACGAAGAGGCTAGTTGGATCAAGCAGTTGACGTTCAAGGGTTGTCGCTTGCCAGACAGCTGTGGTATGTCCAAGTGTCCGCAAAGGTGCGAACATCTTGACCATTACAGCCTTGCGGTCTCGTACAGACAGGACAAACGTACGAGGAGAGATGCGAGGCAAAGCTGTGATTGCGATGTACACGATCTATCAAATACAATCCACGTAGGATGGGTCGAATAGCATGAAAGCAATAATGTATACTATGCCCGAAGACCAACGGTCCTGGCAGGAGATATCTGCCTAGTGCGGATAGATTGTGGAGACTGGATGCGATGTTGAGGAGGTGGACGTCGCGCGGGAGAAGGTGATGGTAGGTGGATTGGTGGCTCTGATAGGGAAGGTGGGGAAGCGAGGTCAGGGCTCAGAGATGCATCAGGCTGCAGTGCAGGGATGATCTCGATCTCAGGTGTCTTTGTTAACGGGACTTTGCCTTCAACACCATCAACTTGTAATGATGAATCTCGCGTCCGAGCGCGCGGGATAGAGTCAGATGAAGTTCCAGGCGAGCTGGAGGACTCCCTAGTTGACACCCCAGAAGACCGACTCCGCCCAGCTTCGACACTCCTTATTACCCTCGCTCCGAACGTCCTCTCTGTAGTCGCGGTATTCGGAGCCTCACAAGGCATCGCAGTATCGCCCGAGGCCAGAGTCACCATGGAAGTCGTCGACCCATTAGCCTTCGGCTTTACGGTGTCTTCTGACCCTTTGGGGGAGCCTAATGGATAAATATGTGGACGCGGCTGGACGACCCGCTCATAATAAAGCATAAACGTGGCCGACCCCTCCTGCAGAACGGACTCAATACCACATTCGGATACCGAATCGTCACTGATCCTCAGCCAGCCTCGCCCGGGTCGTGCAGATGCAAGAATTTGCTCGTCGTCTTCGTCACTTTCGCGCACGGGCCCGTACTTCGTACATGTTTCGCAGTCACACTGAAGATAATGGGGCATCTTGGGAGGATTGAAGCGAGAGGCGCCAGCGGAAAGCGGTCGGGGTTTGCGTCGGTAACAGACATAGTGTCCGAAGGAGTGTTGACCGTAGTGGCAGACAAGAGCGGAGAGGCGATAGATGACTCGCTGAGTTGAGAACATGGATGGTATGGGTGTCGAGGACCGAGGAATTGGTGGAGGTGGGGAGGATATGGGGACAGATGGGGATGTAGAAAGTTTCCCGGAGGTCGTATATGGGGTTAGGTCTAGTAACTCGGGGAAATCAACACGGCAAGTGTTTTTTGTCGCGTAGTTTCCATAGTGCATTGAACGGTTGAGATGAAGAGCAAGAACAGGAGGTGGCTGGCAGAAAAATCAATACAACCGTGATTTACCGTGAGGCTGAATATTATCTCACCCGGGCAATCATCGCCTGCTTCGTCGATGCTTTGCTGTACACTCTCTCCATCTTTACACCTTTGATATCGTCTTCAATCCGCTCTTCTTCCAAAGCAGCTTTCACGTTAGCCTCCAGCTTTCTGGCCTCTCGGGCCCTTTTCTTCTTCGAGCTAGATGCATTCTCGTCTGCCTTAGCTGCTTCAGTCAACCTCTCGGCATCCTGCCGCAGTCGATAAAGTGTCGCAAGCATCGAGCACTTCCTGCAGATACAGTCCATCAAAAGTTCTAGTCGCGTGTAATCTGCAAGGCAGTCCTCGATGTTGCAGGTTGTCTGTGCATGTATTTATATATGTGACCTTTTCGGTGACGATAAGAGGTGACACGCACGGCCATACGAGGTAAATTCAGTTGCCAGCTATCAAAAGCAAAGTGCATCACGGCCTCTGTGTACCCGCATTCTACACAGCTGCGTCTGTTGGCAGTCAAGCCGTCGAATACGTTTTTGCCCAACTCGCGAGCGGTGACTGGTAGATTTTGGGACAAGCCGCCGAGACCTCGGTCACGTAGGCCTTCATTGTCCACTGCGGATGTTTCCTTCTTGATGCATTCGGATACAAGCTGAAATAATTCTTGCGCATCCTGATGCTCGCGAGATGAGAATAGTGGGCTTTTCTTTCCTGGTTCGTGGTTAGATAATGCATCTATCATACGTATCGGACGAATGGGTGAAGAATAGGATTTTGGGGTATTGAGGGCTGCGTGATATATGTGAGCGACGTTCTCGAAGTGCAGGGAGAGAAGGCGCGCTGACTGTGTAGCAATTCTTGCAAGGCGTCGATTACGGGCGTTGGGACGTCAAGAGCTTCAGCTTTATCATGAATAGCGTTTATACGCGGCTGAAGGTAAGATAGCGATGCTAAAGCCTGTAGTCAATGTCTTCAATAAAGGCAAATAGTTGCTCATCGCTGTGAACGGACCTGCATGGTCGAATTCATGAAGCAGTATGTGCCAGAAACATTGACAAGTCCTGGATAGTAATCATATGAGCCGTCCTCGCTGGATTCTAGTGTTTTCTCTGCTTTTGAAGTTAAGGACAGATGTCTGTCAATCGACATTGAGAAGTACCTGGCTTTGCGTCTCCGTTTGCGAGCAACTGATCGGCACGCGTCCGAAGAGGTTTCTTCTTCTTGAGCCTCTCTGGCTGGGACCGCGGGGGCGAGTGACTGTTCCCCCAGTTCCAGGGTAGTGCCGCACTTAGTGAGCTGAGCATGAAGAGCACGGATGAAGCCAACGGATCAAAGTGTTTAACCAAGGATAGGACAAAGATGGGAATGAGTACGACGGCGAGCAGAGGAGCGACCTGCTGGAGCAAAGAGTTGGAGAGCAGCTCTGAGAGGAATGAGCGAGCGAGGGACATCGGTCAGAGGCGGGTCTGCGGATGAAGCATCTCAGTGGTGGGGATGACGAAGGTTCGGTAATGAGGTCAGCATCCCACTGCACTCCCCGGCGTTGCGCCTCGCTGTCCTCGCACTTCCTCGCACCCGCATCACACCAGGTCGCATAACCCTTCAACGACCGCATACAGTGTCCTCCGTATACCAAGTACTTCAAGCACTTTAGATTCATCGAGCCTGGGAGTAGACCTGACTTTCCGGCCTGCCCTAACCTCATCACGTGGGTCTCTCGTGGTGACAGTCGCGTCGCGCCTCGACGCGTCTTGTTATTTGCCGCCGGTCCTCGTGTTGCTGCTCCATCCAACGACTTGCTTCTTCCCACATTGCACACATCCCAGAAAACGGTATCTGTACACCTGCCACTTGCGGCGCCACTTTATCAATGGCCACCGCTGCGTTGCTCTCGCGTCATTCGTCCAACCCTCTCGAGGTGCCGTCCTCGGATGCACGCAATCGAGCGTACCTGAGTACTTATACCGCTGCAAAAGCCAGGGCAGGTATCGAAGAAGACTCTGATTTTCAATCTGGGACAGGGATGGAGTACCAGTCCCACTTAGCCCAGCTCTTTCCAAACTACGCAGCCTCGGTGACCCCGCGGCCACCAGCCCAGACAAACAGACAAACCTTCGTCGATTTGGACGAGGATATGAGCAGCAACGAGGAGGAGATGGAAGTTGCCGATGCCGATCAAGAGCGCCCCAGTGGCGCCCAAGATGATGATAGCAGCATGGAAGAAGACGAAGAAGAAGAAGACGACGAAGACGACGACGACGAGTTCGATGAAGAGATGACCATCTACCTCAAGTCAAACGTCGAGCAGGAGGAAATTCGGGAAGAGATTGCTGATTTGGAAAGAAACGTTCCGTCACTCCTTCCAGATTACCGAATTGTGGATCGACTGGGCACAGGCACGTTTTCTTCTGTCTACAAAGCCCTCGATGTCGGCTACCACACCAAGTGGGATAACACTGCTTGGCATGGTCATCACCCCTCCACCTCTTCCGCTCATTATCAGTCCGCTATCCGACCATCTGGCAGTAAAGTATTTGTTGCCATCAAAAGGATCTATGTCACAAGCAATCCTGAACGGATCAGAAATGAGATCATGATCATGGAAGACTGTCGAGGATGTAGACACGTCTCACAATTAATAACAGCCTTTCGAGAAGAGGATCAGATTGTCGCTATCATGCCATACCACCGCAATGGAGACTTTCGAGTGAGTCCTTCCTTTCCGCATGACTGTATGCGCTGACATGAGACCAGGAAATGTATCGACTTTTATCTCTCGAAGGCGTGAAGACATATTTCCGATGCATGTTTAGAGCCTTGCGCGACATACATGCGCGAGGTATCATTCACCGAGATGTCAAGCCTGCCAACTTCCTCTTTGACCCATATACGGGTACAGGCACCTTGTGTGATTTTGGCCTTGCATGTGTGAGCGCCTAGTTAATTACTCACATGCGTGTCAATTTCACTGTCGTCCAGCGCTTGGAACGAGGACCCAATGCGGGTGCTTGCCTCCATACTCCGTACCAGAGAGGTCACCCGCATGGTCGAATACGAAAGCATGATGAATACGACACCACTCACATAAAGAAAATGCAAAAAGACGCGCGCGCAAAATGCCACCGACCTTCAGACCGTGTCGGGTACCTAGACAACGATCCACGGTGAGCAGGCGGTGCTTATTGTGCAATCTTCACGATACTCATGGGGCAGTGACGTTCCTGCATTGTAGACCTCACTCAAAAGCCAATCGAGCGGGAACAAGGGGATTCCGGGCCCCCGAAGTTCTACTCAAATGTGGTGACCAGACTGGGGGTAGGCGCACATATCATGTTTTTTCAGAAAACATCCTCAATCTGTGTCTGATGTAGCCATCGACGTGTGGTCTGCCGGGATGATTCTTCTTTTCTTTTTGATAAAGAAATTCCCTCTGTTCCAGTCAGGAGATGATGTAGAAGCTCTTGTGGAGATCGCGAGTATCATCGGAAAGCGGAGAATGGAGAAGATTGCTACGCTACACAGTCTGCCTTGTCTTTTTTCGCTTTCGTAGGTACATTATCTGACCCTCGTTATTCATCTTATGCTTCCAGGTCGAACGTTTGCCACCAACATCCCTTCCATCACGCCAGACGGAATTACATGGCGTGAATTCATCGAACGCCAAAATCCGTCATTAAAGGTCCCTTGTCGACCGGACCCTCGCTTCTATCCCCATAACTCGCCTTCTTCACAACGCCATGCACATAGCTCACACCCACCACCTCCATCCTCTTCATCCTCTTACTGTACTTCTCCGACATCGTCCCAACATACACCCTCCTCGCCTCCCCCTCCCGCCGAATCCTATACCGATGACATAGAGATGGCTCTGGATCTCGTCGAGAAGGTTATGAACCCCGATTCTACAAAGCGTATCACGCCCCGTCAAGCCCTATACCACCCATTTCTCCACAATCCCGATGAGGCAGATGACGACTTTTTTCCGCATCCCTTTGGTGAGGGCGTATGCGGCAAGTATCATTTCGTTGATGAAGTGACGGAAGAGTATTGCGTGCATGTGACTGTAAAAGGTAAAGACGGGACGAGTGAGACAAAGGTGAAGCGCGCAGTTGCCGGTGAGGGTATTGCTATAGGAAGGCATCCTTGTGAGTTCCATAAGGACGATGTCAGGTTTTCGGGATCTCTTTGACTGCGTTATTTCAACACCCGCATTCAGTACTGTACACCCACATGTCTCTCAATACCATACCCATTGATATTTCAATTACACGTATCTATGTCCTAGTTTCTGAGCGCTTGCGAAGTACTGAGCAGATGATGGTCAAAACGGAACAATCGAAACCCAAAAAGACGACCATCGAAGGACTCGAACCCGCAGCCAAGCGCCAAACAATGGTAGCCTTCATCCTCCCATTTGTTTTCATCCTATGCAGACCCGACATGCCAAGAATCTGCAACCAGCATATGCACGACTTCTCGCGAACAAAAACTGTAGCATCCCAAAAACAATGACCACCGCAGGACTCGAACCTGCAACCTTTTGGTTACATAAGGCAATCGAAGCCAAACGCGCTACCATTGCGCCAGGTAGCCATGATATGTATGCAAAGATAATGTAATGTATCTAAATGTACATTCAGTCATGGCTCTTGGAGATCTTGGCCTGGCGGTTGATTTCCATCCCTCTCGTTGACACAAACCGTTAGCGCCCCATCATGCATCATACCTCACCGAAGTCTACAGGTAAGAACGTTATATGACCTTCAACCTTCGATATGTCCCCACTGCGATACATATCCGGACGACTAGGGCGCCTGAGATTTCGGGACGGTTCCTATATATAAACTACCTCAGTAATCTCTATGTCTTTTCTCTAACCCACCTGAGGTCCTTTCAAACCCACCTCGGCTCCGGGTCGAGTCAGGGCTTATTGGGATACCGATATTCTAACTTCTGTCAGGCATCTACAGCGCAATACGTCAGGTCCATACCCATCTTCTGGTTCTAAGACTGCTCCTCACATATACTTAGCTGACGACCCTCAGCTCTGCAAAGTTAGCCGACGTTAACAGAATACTGCTTCAAATGATCCAACCATCTGCCGACAGGTTACCGCAATGTCGACCACCGCTGTATACACCCACGGGCATCACGAGTCTGTCTTGCGCTCCCACTCCTGGCGCACCGCAACCAACTCGGCCGGGTATCTTCTCTCATCTCTCCAACCACACATGCACATTCTGGATGTAGGCTGCGGTCCCGGAACCATAACCATCGATTTCGCCACGTTGGTTCCCCAGGGACAAGTCACCGGCCTGGAACCGACTCCAGGCATTCTAGAGCAGGCCCGTGCCAATGCATCCCAGCGAGGCGTGGACAATGTTCGCTTTGTCGTCGGCAGCGCATACGCGCTCGACTTTCCGGATGCCACCTTCGACATCGTGCACGCCCATCAACTGCTGCAGCATTTGGGTGATCCCATCCAAGCCCTTCGTGAGATGCGTCGCGTCACCAAGCCGGGCGGCTTTGTCGCAGTGCGCGAGGCAGATTTCTCAGCCATGACATGGTATCCCGAAGTGGAAGGGCTGAACGAATGGCGGGAGCTTTACTTCAAAGTTGCCCGCGCTAATGGCGGCGAGCCCAATGCCGGTCGACGGCTTGTTGCGTGGGCGCTCCAAGCAGGTTTCGACAGAGCCAGCATCACGACGACCGCTGGAACTTGGTGCTACAGCACTCCCGAAGAGCGCGCCTGGTGGAGTGGGATGTGGGCGGACCGCACTGCTCAGTCGGCCTTTGCAATGGGGGCAATAGACCATGGTTTTGCCGACAAAAATGAGCTTGCTCGCTTCGTGCAAATCTGGAGGGAGTGGGGTACCAAAGACGATGGTTGGTTTGCTCTCCTTCACGGAGAGATCATCTGTCACGTCGTTTAGCTAATGTTCGAATCTCATCTCGTCAAATATTCAATACTCAAAGAAGATGTACTTTTAAATCATTAGGTAGTCGTACATATCGTGTACGCGATCTAGTCTCTGTTGTTGGAGGTTGTTGGAGGCCTCACGAGAGATAGTGGTTATCTATATCGATTCCTGTGCATATGAGCCAATGTTTAGCGCCAAGTAGTGGCGACATCTTGACTTTAACCATTTCAGTACCGTACTTGTTCAGCATTCTATCAAATTTCTCTCACCCTTTCGCTGGAATCACCATGGCTTTGAATTGGACGATGCTGAAGGAGGACAGGACCCCTATCCCTCTGCCTGGTGAAACGACTATCATGACGATCCATACGGGAGCAGAGGTAGCGTTAACGATTCCAGACGCGCCTCCAAGCGCTGGAGCCACATCTGGAGGGTCAGGCGGTACGAAGAAGCTCGAGGCAGTAGGGAGGTTGTGGTTAACTGATCAGAGAGTGCGTTGATTCCTATCCTCACTGATTTGTGTGCGATGCAGCTGCTCAATCAGACTCTGCGCTGAATAGTTGATATTCGTAGTCCCCTCAGCCCACCCATCATCCTTTGAATCTCTGTCTATTCCCTTGCACTCCCTGATCTCAACTAAGTTCCAACAACCTATGCTCGGTGCGAACTATCTATCTTTGGAAATCAAGCCTTCACCAGAAGGAGGCTTAAGAGATGGCACGAAGGCCGACATTCGGCTAAGAGACCAAGGCCTATTCCAGTTTGTGAGCATGTTGGAAAAGACGCGGGAGCGTGTAATCTATATGCGCAGACAAGCGTTGGAAGACGAGGAGAACCTTCGTGTGTTATCTGCGCTAGCTTCCCACCGTTCACAAACTGACTGAAGGTGTACAGCGGCATATGCTTCCCCTGCGGAGCCGGCCTCGTCTTCGCAGATCGCGGGAACGCCAGTCGATGCTCCTCCAGGCTACATCGCTTGAGGCGGCGACCTGATAGCATTCGATCATTTCGATATGCAAACCAGGAATGTGTTCTGTTATTAAACTACAGCTGTATTCGAACTTTGTGCAAAGCTATGTGTTGTACCATGTTCACAGGAAGTTGTACTTACTATCAATGAGAAACCAGGTGTATACTCCTCAAGTACGTGACCCTCTCGCAGTCTGTTCCCATCGGTCTTCTATTATGACACCGTCATACTCTTGTGCAGCTTATCCTGTATTATCAACACTGGATAAGAAGGAAGTGGCCTCTGTTGGCCACGGAAGTGGTCATCGGATATCCGGGAACGCAATCATTGCCTGCGACTTTGGAGGACTGATGCGGGATGGATCGCTTGAAACGGTCCAAACTGGTGGGCGTATCGTCTTATGTTTATGGGACTATCCTCTATCGAGATCAGCAACGTATAACTCGACTATCTCAATACCGGAGCCGTGATCGACTCTTTACTGCTATTAGTGGGTATTTAGACGTATTCTCGAAGTGCCCAGCATGCTTGGGTGTGGGGAGTCGGGTTGCCATTGGCCACAAGTATGTAACATAGCGACAATTGTGTCACAGTGTCATGGAGTATCAAGTAGACAGGGCTAACATAAATTCAGGCACTACTGCGTCGGCTCATAAGCTCTCATAAGTAAGTACATGTGCCCACTTCATCCGCCTGGCAGCGGGTGACTTCTTTCTATCGCAACCGCTCCGATCCCCTTCAGCCTCCCTGCAGCCCCGAGGGGCCCACTCGCTCTCTTCATAATTGGTCTCTTCACGGCAGGCGACGAGGATCTTCAGGGCTCAGGGCTCTCTATTTCGTGCTAATCTGGATAAGTCCAGAGAGTATATATCATTGATGTGAGATAGTTATAGGCTTTGATCCTTTTCAATCATGATATGTACTAATGGTGCTTTTTCTACAGGACCTCCCTGATCTGCAATGCAAGTAGCCGCTGCGAGACCATCCATGCTCTCGGAGTGACTAGCCTTCCCGAGGTATTTGCCTACGACCTACGGGTAGTCCGGTTCGTGTTTAGAGCAAATGTGGCACTGCATCTTACTGATTTCTCTCTCTCTCTCTATGTGTGTGCGTGTGCAGTTCCATCGCATGGGCTGGCTATACACTCCTTCTCTATGATTATATTCTTACTCTTAGAGACGAGGCAATGTATATTTGGCCGACACGCTGGTCCATCGTCAAGAGCATCTACATGCTCAATCGATACGGAAACCTTATTGGGCTTGCCATCCTCTGCGCGCACATCAACGGATTCTTATATCTCAATACCAAATCCGTATGAGCTCTCAATCCTCCTGAAGGGGCAACTTAACAATCTCTCATGGTACAGTTTTGTGCTCGCGCTACGATGGGAACAGGCATATTGATGTATGTATCCCTCACATCAATACACGGTGAGTATCATATCCAGGATGTGAGACCTCAATTCTTACCCAAAGACACCTTCGGTCATTGTCACTGCAGTGCTCATTCTCTTACGTGCCTGGGCAGTGTGGGCACGCGCACAGAATATATTAATGACTCTCATCTGCATGTTTGTTTTGTATTTTGTGGCGAGCAGTTCGCTCTTGATATGGGAGATGCTACAATTGACTGGTAAGCCCAGCCTCTCTCACCCGCAGACCATTGCGTCTCTATAGCTGTATCTGTCTGTCTGGTGAAGCTCATGACTGTCTTTGACTAGATGAGGCTTTTCCCTTGGCTGACGTGACTCACACTTGTATCGCCTTTGTCTCCCGTACGTGAAATTTTTGTGAACCTTTGATTGATCGTTGACGCGATGGTTCTAGCGTCTTCAGTAAGTCGCTTCTTACATTACGGGTTCAAGTCCCATTCGTTGATCAATTCCAGTGGGTGTTGTGGCTCCCTGGGTGAACACTCTTGCCATACATTCACCCCGTCTACACTTTGCTAACCAGCGACGAACGCAGCCTGGCGCTTGAGTGTTCAATGTTGACCGTCACGATGTGGAAGTTGCCACAGTTCAGACAAGGCATTCATATAATGTCACCGCTAGCAAGAACGCTGTATCGAGACGGTACTTGAATCCTTTGTCGATCGAGAGACGCATAGTCGCTGATTTATTGACTCTCGCAGGGGTGATATATTTTATTGTAAGTGTACAGCCTTATCATATATGAAGTCGTTCAAATACTTTGTCCAGTGTGCTCTATTTTGTAACTTATTTGTTACGATTATCTGGCGAGTCCCACTTCCTGTTCTGTGTCGCTTCTCACTTATGATCATGCAACACTTTCTCTAGGGCGCAGGATAGACAGGTGATTGATCAATTGTACCATCTCTGACTGCTGGGTACCGATCATCTCGTTGTAGACCCCCCTGATCATGCTCTGGAATGTGTTCGGCATCGCGATCATCAACGTTGCTGGCCAAAGGCTCGTACTCGACCTGCGCAGGGTGCACCAACATGAATTGTCCTCCACGGATATCCACGAGATCGTGAACTTCGGGGTGATTGATCTGGATTTAACGAGTCGACCCGATCTGTCGGAGACGACAACACCTGAGGTGCGGGCATCTCAGTGCAATGTCCGATCGTCAAGATGGGCATTCGGACGTCGAGAGGCGGGGATTTCTGGTACGATAGAGATGCACCCGATTGCGGGAAGGGGCAGAGGCAGAGGCAGAAATGCGGACGATGTATCATTTAGTATAGGGACTAGAGGGGAGGTGGATCGATGAGAGGCGTTTATGGTCATGACCGTTCTCGACGTGTTTCGGTAGACATGAGGATGGCCGATACCCTTCGATATAGCCCACTGACGTTTTTGCGCTCAAGAGACAGGATTCTGTGAGATATCACGCGTTTTATTTGCTCATCGTCCTTCTCCCCGCTCACAAGTGCACAGCACATTCAGAACGGATACATCGCACGCCCGGTCAAATCATACCTAATAAGCCTCAAAAAGACGCGATCTCGACAAACGTTTCCAGATCGCCGTAACACCCGAACCTCAATCAAGGTAACTAATACATCGACTGCCTCACGTATACACCAAGTTCAATAAGGCCTGAATCTCCTCGACGATTTGAGTTTTTCGACTTTCGCCTTGTCCTCCTCCCATTTCCGCTTGAGCTCCATAAGATCTGCAGATACATCCAATTTAGTGATAGGCCCATTGATTTTTTAATAGATAGCTCGACTGACCGTTGCGCTTCTTTTCGTGCAGTTGAAAAGCGTAAAAGCCTGTCTTCTCCTTCTCCCCTTTCTTCCTGTTTCTCTTCGCTCCTGATGCACTCGCCCCTCTGCGGTCTGCAACAAATTTTTTATTCGCAACACTGACACCACCTCCTACCGTCTGCCCATATGCCCCACCCCTCGTGACAAGTGTGAACCCGTCGTCGTCCACGATCGCTTCGCCCTTTTTATACTTCGATTCGGACGCCCGCTTTTTCGCTAATTCGAAGTCGTGTAGCTCAATGGACGTGTCGGCGTGAGCACGAACAGCATCGAGTGGCGGACGGAGTGCATCGTACAATGCGGTGTAGTGTGCGAGCCCGAGTGGCGACTCTGTCGCGTTTGGCCATGAAAGTGACTGTGGTACGGCTTGATTTTGATGTTTGGAGGATTTGGGAAGCGAAAGCGCGCGTGCTAGGGAGGAAGGGTCGAGGAAGACGATGTGCGCCGTGCGCCCGGTTTTTCGGAGAGCACGAAGGGGTGGAAAAGGAAGAGGTGCGACCTTGGGTATTGGGGGATCGTCCTTGACTACCTTCTGTTTTTTGCTTGGATGGATGTCCTGCGACCCGTCTGACTCCATATCCCAGTCTTCCCCCGCCCCGCCTTCTTCCTCGCTGCCTTCTTGTTCGTCTTGCCATAGCATAGACCCAGAGTCTGAATTAAAGATGACTTGCTCAATAGTTCCACATGACTTGAAGAGGAGTACGAGCTCGCGCTCAGTCACATCAGGAGGCAGGTTCACGACAAAGAGTGTCCGTCCATCCGGCAATACCTTGCCCTTGCCTTTCGAGCTTTTGAGGGGACCAGTGTGCGGTCGAACATAAAGGATATGATGGGATGAATTTGAGTAAGCGACTGGGAGAACCGTGAAGCCAGATACTGTCTGGGGTAGAACTGCGAGCATCTAAGTCCTGCTCTATTATGACCTGAAGAAACGGGAGCCCGACTTAGGATAAACAGAGCACGTTCTCGGTGTCCACGTGACGCGTGCTCGTCCTGAGCAACATCAACTCTGACAATCGAGCGACGATGCGCATGGCGGAGACATGTCATTCAGTTATCTGGTATATGTACCCTCCATCACCATCACCATCACCATCCAGAACATCAAAAACGAGAGCGGGAAAGAAAATGCCATTGCAAAACGAGGCGAAGTAAAAGCTAGAGGCGAGAAACAATCATGACAAACTGAGGTTGACATTGACAAACGTTTTACTGGAGACAGAAAATTCAAGACAGCAGACAGGATTAGTAACATCATCGCAGATGCACGACGCTAACGAACGAAATAAACAAACTCTGAACAGAGGAACATATATGTCTGATAGACTGGAAGGATAGGAATGTGGCGCATGAGGGAAAGCCAGTGTGGAAACATAGAGCCCTCATGGAGTGAACGAAGACGCGGAAAAAATAAATGAAGAATCTGACCAAGAAAGGTCCAAATGCGACCGACCAACTTCAACGTGCGGAACGGCATGCGACGACGACAGAATACGAGGCGACAGAGAAGAGACGCGGAACAAAACGTAGAGATGCGAGAGTCGAAATGTAAGGCGGAGTGTGTGATCAAATCAAACGAGACCAAACGATTGACTTTACTGTGATATGTTATTCAAAGCAAGCAAAACTTCAAAGCGAGAGAGAAGTAGTAAGAGGACGTGAAATTTTTGCGAGACCACGACCTGGGCAGTGCGCTATCGGCTGACCCTGCGTACGCCTCGAAACAGTGCCAGCGGCTCACGCTGAATCCTGAGTCCGCTCGGCTATTTTCCAAGCCGATCCGTTATTGTGGTCGAGATCCAAGCTGGCTAATGTGCCGTTAAGGTCGTGAATCGTGTCATGATCATGAACGTCGAAGTAGTCGTTGCGCTCACGGCTGGGGGGAGATGCCTGGCGAAGAGAGGACGAGGGCGGACGAGATATCGCAGTGGTAGCAGAGGGGCGACCCGCGGAGAAAGATGAGCCTGAGTGCTCGAGGAATGACCCGAACCTTTGAGACGTGCTGGCAGGTCGGCCGGCGTGAGATGAGGTTGGTGTGATCGGCGGCGTCTTCCCGCCGCCATTCATACTATTTATGTCCTGAGTCTGAATGGGCGCCGAGCCAAAACCTGTGAAACCCCTGAACGAATGAGACATCATGTCAGACTTGAGTGAGCCCCCAGTATCGCGGCTCCTATTATCCTCGAGGAAATTATTAGCCTCGGGAGAGAACGGGGAGAACGAGTTCGACAAGTTCTGGGGGTTTGAACGACCGTCATTCTGTCCACCATTGGCGTTGGGGTTGACGGCGAATGAATTTGTGGGGAAGATGTCAAAGTTCGGCGGAAGTCCACTCTCGTTCTCCCGTAAGAGCATCTTGCGAAGGGTCTCTTCGTTGGTCTGACGCGAGTCGTTCGAATTCGGGGGATGCATCCCGGCTGCATCGCTTCCGCCAGAATTGTTGGAGAGGAAGCCGGTTAAGCCAAATTTCTGCAATAGCTGGATGGCTTGCTCTGCAGTCAGCGGCTGGCTTCTCTCAGGCTGAGGTTGAGTTTGTAAATGAGCCTGTAGAGCAGCTGCCTGGGCGGCCTGCGCTGCTGCCTGCGCTGCTTTGTCTGTTCCATAGGATGTGAACAACTTGAGGTGGGAGATAAATGGAATCCTCTTACATTGACTCCTTCCCCAGCTGAGTCTGATTCTACTCCCGCCAATGGGGAATCCTTGCATCTTTTCAATCGCTCTCTCCGCATCCGCCTTGCGCACGAATTGCACGAAACCACAATGCTTTCCGACTGGGACCTTCACCTGTTGGCATACGTCGAGGTAAGCCCATGCTCGGAAAACAGAGGATGTACACGAACGTAATGGATGTCGCCGAAAGGCGCGAAGAACGTCCTCAGTGTCTCCTCCGAGATCAAAGGAGACAATCCGCCCACAAAAACTGTGGTATTGTAGGGATCCGTAGACGTAAGCTGCTCGCCGTTGGGGCCGATGAGGTTGCCGAGGATCGCTCGCGCTTGGGCCTGGTGTTTCCACGACTCTTCCGTCATATTGTACCTGGGAGGAGTGTTCTGCTCTTGCGGCGGACCAGCAAAGGGAGCTGTGATGGATAGCACAGAGTTTGGACCCATCTTCATGCCGACATTGGCGTATTGAGCTAGGTGGGAAAGCATGTTAGTTTGAAGGTGCACCATGTCATCAGAGGCTGAGGCTAGCGTGGATCCTGAGCCGCTCGATGTGGGACCGGAGCTTAACGATGGCGCCGAAAGTGACGACCCGGAGCTAGAGGATGACACCCCGGAGCTATTGAGCGAGTTTGTGGAGCCGTTCGAGGGTGGCTTGGTGCTAGCAATCGGCGAAGAAACACTTTTGGTCTGGGGGACTTGCATAGGAAGCGCAAGGGTGACAGACTGATACTTGTCGTCGACCCCATTGACACCAGTCGCCACGGGCGGGAGCTGAACTTGAGGTAAGTCGAGAGATGGCGGCGGTTTATACTTCGCGGTAGCAGGAGAGATGCGCACTGTATCATAGGATGAAATTAGAGATAAACAACGCGCATATATGTCACTCTTACTTGGACGTGAGAGACAGTAAAGGCCATGCATCTCGATCAGCGCACGCTGCTGATCAGCCTCATCGGTGAAGCTGGCACAACTCATAGTGAACACGTGTTCTGATAAAGGATTGAAAGGGGTGAGCGCACCGAACAAACCCGTAACCCCGTGAAACGCCGGTAACGGGATCCAACATGATCTTTGCGCTCTTGCAACTCAGGAAAGGGCGAATGAACTTGGGCTCGCGGTCGTTACGAAGACCTAGAACGGGGTTGCGAAAGACAGCGACGAGGTCCGAGTTTGATGCCTCCGGGGCCAAGTCGCCAACGAAGATGCTGTACTCCTTGGGATACTGTTGCTGTTGCTGAGCTGCCACACCTGGTGGAGATAATGACGGCGGGATGGGAGTTGACGAGGCCCAGTTGAGAAGAAAGGGTTTGGTGGAGTTGGGCATAGTGATGGGGTTGTTAGGGTTGCTGTTGTTGATCTGTGCTAGAACGGAAGCCGCGTGTGTGGGGGTTGGGAAAGTGAGGAAACAATAGCCTGGGTTGTTGGCTTGCTGGCCTGTGATAGGATCCGGGGCAGGATGAGGGACCTTGACGTTGACGGGATCCCAGCCCATGAGGCCGCAGACTTGTTTCGCGTACTCTTCGTCCATCCAAGGTTCTAATTCGCCCCACCAGAGTGTCGAGCGCGACGACGGGGATGTAGGGGAGAGAGGATTAGAGGGGAGGGGGGCGTGGGTGAACGTAGTTTGGCTGGGTGTTGAAATCGAACCGCGAGAGATGAAGGTATCCCTGTCTTTGTACGCGGAGGGGAGGGAGGGGAGGGCTCTACCAGACACAGGGTACGCGCCGTTGTCAATGGTGATTCCGGCGGGATTGCCGCTGGCGAGCTGGAGGGAAGGAGATGTGGAGGGATGGTGGGGGGGAAGAGAATGGATTGTGTGGCTCAGAAGGGGCGCCGCCGACGCAAGTCTGTTTGTGTTTGGTGCGGACGGCCAACTGTCAGTCGAGGGCATGGCGAAGTCCCGTTCTTGGAAACCCATCGACCGAGGCATTGTCGAATGCGGCGGGGCAAAAGCATGCACCCCAAAGGAGCCATAGCTCGTGGCAGATGACAGCCCACGGTCGGACGATCCGTAGCCGGCAAGCGAGCCCGAATGGCTGTGAAAGTGCCTGTGATCGTCGTCGAGATTAGGTCGAGCAGCACTGACGCCGGGCGGATAGTCGAACTCTTGCATGTCTGCGCGTGACATGTCTCAAAATGATGGCAGAGATGGCACTGTGGCACGGTATAGACACTGCGAGGCCGAGAGGAGCAGATCGATAGCTTGGATAAGCTCGAGACGATTTTCTCGGTTGCAAACGACAGGAACGTGTGGCCGAAAAGAGGGATGATAGACGACGGACGGCGATTGGAAGGAAGGAGAGAAGAAGAAGAAGAAACCGGTGCCAGCAGAAATGGTCAGAAAACGATACGTGAACGACGAGTCAGCGGGGGGCCGCACAGCGAATCGGACAAGCGAGAAGGCTTCGACAGAAGCAGTAAAAGCGGGCAGCAAATTGGTTCAGTGACAGATGTTTTAGATAGGAGAGCTGAGCTAAGACAAGGCCAGCGGTTGACCGTAGGACAAGGCGGACGTTGTGGGCACAAGGACAGCTGTCGACAACGAACTGCTGGTGGGGCGAGAGTTGAGCTCTGCGGAGTGCAGAAAATATAGGAGGGCGGAGTTATATGGTTCACCAACGGTTAACCCTTACTCAACTCTGCGGGTGGTTCCAAGAAGAGGCCAGTTTCGTACCATGAGGCTATCAGTCCGCAAGGGACACCAATTGCGAGATCGCTGGCCCTTTCCTTCGATCCATACAATTTATCAGCGGTCCGAGCGGTCGTCCGATCACAGTCTAGTCCTGATCCATATTTCTTTTCTTTTTGCTGAGGAATTCGCGCCTACCGGTATCTCCGTGCTCACCGTCGTCGTTCTTTGTCCAAGACGTTGTGTGCCAACAATTTCAAACCCCTTCGCGTCACACTGTGGTGCTTCTGTATGTGCTTGTGGGTCCCCGTGGCTGTACAGCTTCGGCCGCGCCAACCGCCTGTTTGCGAGCTGGCGGCTAAGGCGTCTATACCATCCCTTTCCAGTGCACTCTACAGAGTCTATGTTTCTGGAGTATCCTGTTTGTTCGACGAAGTCGATGTCCTGCTGCTACGCTTCTGCAACCCTCGAGTGATACTTGACAAGGATTTATTATGACGTCGCGCATCATGGGTGCGCGTGGGTCGAGTATCACAAGGTCGGGATGACGGCCCAAAATGTAGCAACAATACATTGTCTGTCTATTATCCGCCTAAAATGGCAAAAATGGCAAAAATGGCAGGTAATTGTTTATCTGCTCAATATTCATGCTCACGGCGCCGCATTCCCCAGTGCCTGAATTTCGAACCTCTATACCAGGCTATACCAGGCTATGTTTACGACCCCACGCGTCATACGATCTTATTCATCCAACAGGTGTACATATATAATAATATATTTTCACAATATTTCAGAGCGTGGCCCCTACAGTATTCATCTCGCTAGCCTATTTCTCACGAACGTCCAAGGTTATATGCTAGCAGCGCTGCAACGACTCGTACAAGCTCTAGTACACCGGCCAATGAGCTTGGAATTTCCCGAAATGCTGCGACGGAGTTGCGACGGCGGCCACCACACCTTATATCATGCAGGGCCCTGTACAAATTATTTTGTTCATCATTACAGACGGAGTGAGACCAAAGATCGGAGATGCTTCAAGCTGGCATTTGTTGTAGAAACTTGGAATTTCCACCGACACGGAAAATATCGTAGGTTTTCAAGTCACGCCTGTGCAAGTACTGTTTGATCTGGTAGATGCCTGGTCCTCACGGTTCCGTCCGCGGTCGGCAATCCCCACTCATTGAAGGAAGATCTGGCCACAGCTTCCAATGCTGACCTAAGCATCCTGTTGCATCCGCGGACGCGCCTCTTTGTCCAGCACATATTTCTGCAACGCGAGCGACAGCGACGACTTGTGCTCCCGCCCTCCTTCCACTTTGGTGTCACTGGCCTTGCCGATTTCTGTGCGGCGTCCTCTCAGATATCTTGATATTCCTCATTGTTCCATCTTCTGTTCTTCCGTTCATACGACCACTCGGGACAGGCCCGTCACGTCCACATACCAACATTTGACTTGACTAGCGTAGCATATCCGTAGTGTTCCAAGCCATCTGTTCGCAATATGCCTGCACGGCGTCCGTCCGCCTCAGCTGGTCATGTATCATCCAACGCTCCCTCCAATTCCTATCGGACTCACCGGAGCAACGACTCCCATCACGCTTTCTCGAGTGTATCCTCGCAGACTCAGACTGCGCCCTACTCAGCTTCGAATGCCCCCGGAACGCTCAACCAGCAGAGGATCATCCAAGCGCTAGTCCATAGATTGAAGGACAAGGTATGCAGCCTTAGATCTTTCAGATTCTCGCCTTCCTATATAACCAACCATCCCTCCCTCGTGCTCACACATGCACCGTAGCTTCCGACGTTCTCTGGTCAAGATCTCACAGTCATCGAGAGCGATAGTGCGGTTGAGGAGACCATTAACTGCCTCGTGGAGCTGTCCCGAGATTCGCTAGATATCATAGCTTACGCGCTGACTGGTTTATCAGAAGAAATGGCAAAGGTATGTACTCCCTGCCGTGTCCGAGTGCATCGAGCGCTACCTTATATGACTCTGTACTACAGCATCCGGACGAGAAGGTCGCCAGAACGATCCCGGTACTTCAATCCCAACTATTTCTCCTCAAGGTTCTCGCCATAGCAATGGCTTCGCGCTGGCACCGCTTTGCAGACGAAGCTCGGACTGCGTCACACTCTGCTAAGTTGAAGGCGCCTTCTGGCCTCTCTCTACCGGATCTCCCTACGGCATCTTCTGTCGGAGCCAGCTCGAACATGAAGAACAGCCGGCAGACGTCAAGTGACCACTTATCTACGTCTCCTGGTTTGACAGAGCCTCCGCCTTTGGACGACAATTGTGCGAAGTACATTCTGAGCACCATGGTCCTGTTTCTGCGCCAAACAGCTCCGCCAGAAGGTCGCCTCATGTCGTCCGCTAATCTTGGCTTTGGAGCGACCTTTCACGACTTCGAATCCATTGAAGTCGAAGATGCCCCTTCGCAACCTCCTGAGTTCTTTGATGCCGACTTGCCTTCAGGAGAAGCAGTTCGCAAACATACCCGATTTCCTAAACACAGCACGTCTTCGAACTCAGTTGATTCTGGGAGCCCTAGCGTGACTTCGTCTATGCCCATCCCACAGCTGAACGTGAAGTTTGAGAAAACGCACAAAGTCTTGGCGAAATCTCATTTCTCGCTGAACTCACTGATCTTGAAGTTTGCTGGCCGCATCATCTATCATCTTTCAGCGTCAAACTGGACGGTAGTCATGCAACGGATCCGCAACAAGATTCATTCCTTAGCCGGGTCGCACGAGGAGAACCCAGATATCATCGACCTGAACCTGATGAAGCATAGTGGATTGGACAGGCAACGGCTGGTTCAAATTCTGCAAGGTATGTCATCAAATCAATCGCTCTCTAGGACACCTCGTAAACTGATTTTGCATCTCAGAATTGTCATCTCTCCTTGTGAACATGAGGCGTGAAGCGAGAACAGCAATTGCCATTCCGCTACGGTCTGCGGTCTGGAATTGGATTGATCTATTCCCTGGGGAGTACAATGAGGCTCTCCGCTCATATCGCAGACTAGAGGGTGCTCCCGAACGTGTCTTTGACCTGCTTTGGGACCCCACAGAGTCTGCTGCAGCGCGCGCCCTTTGGCCGACTCTCGCTGTACTTTCCTGCATCTCTACTGAACGCACGCGAACCGACTATCAGTCTTCCTTGAAAGCCACAGGGACAAACAAGAGCAACTTACAGAAAGTGCGGCCCGTGTTGTGACTTACCCCTCGATATATAGCTGATCTTCACTTTATCATAGTTCGTGGATCTGTTGAACAAGAACATGCATTCTTCGTCGAAGCTAAGGGATGTATCGATTCTTTGTGCGTTAGATTATTGCAGGGGAGCTGCCCGTGTTAAGCCCGATGGAGACCTTCCGATACGATCTATTGCTTTTGACCTTGCGCATGATATTAGAGTAAGCTCTTGTTCCACTGTAGGAAAGAGTTTTGACATGATTGCTTTGCAGAGCGCCCTTCTACAATATCATGACCACAAGCCTTTCTGGGAGGCACCGGAAGAGATCGACGTAAGCATGTTTGCTGATGCATTAGTTCTCTTGTATCGGTTCTCGCCCTTGGAGGAGGCGCACCAACTTTTCAAGACATGTCTGGAGCCAGAACGATCTGATGCCGTCAAGTTATGCGTGATCAAAGCCTGCGTAACACTGAGCGTGGAGGTATATTCTTTGTATCGTATAAAGTATCAAATTAATATTCAAAAATTGCGTCTCAGTCCCGCCAACTTCCCTGGCAAGTTCCGATAGATTCACTATACGCGGATATATCCAAGCGCACTCGTAACATTTTCAAGGCCAGTTTGCTGCCGGCATATCTACGTGCTTGTCTGATCTTAATAATATCCAGTATGGTGGCGTGCGTCGCAATGAGGTGGACGAGGCTGGCAACTTGAAACGGACATCCTTCAGGCCGAAGGCAAAGCGATTCACAGCGGAGACAGTGTCAGACCGGGAATTGCTGCTTATCGGCGTCCTACATCTATGGAGATGCAATTTGGGATGGAGCTTCACAGGAATCACCCACGACGAAGCTATCGCCTGGATTCCTGCGGCATTGAAGGTGTGGGAGGAGCAACCAGATCCAAGCGTCCAGTATTCCATTGCACTCGCTCTCATGCAAGTCAGCGCTCAAATCGACAGTCTGAGGCCTTCGGATGACTTCCACAAAAACGTACTACAGTGGAAGCTATTGTTCACGTCTGTACATTTTTTTCGCATCCGTTCTTTATAACTGATTTCTTTCAAGGCCCGCAGCAATGCGAATCATAGCAATCGCCCTTTTGAACTCGCGTATGGACCTGGAGAAGCAAAGATTATGGGCCGAAATTTCACATGAGATTCTCCTGTCATACATTCAGGAGGCACATGTAAGTACTTCTCCGCAGAGATACGGTGGAAATATTAATGTTATGGCCTCCTTGGATCCAGAATGACAGCATCCAGAAGGCAGTGCAACTATCTGAAACTAGGCTGCCTGCACTTGCATTATTGGAACTCGCAAGCGCCGTGTCGCTCACGTCTGCGGACACTGGCGTATCTCGTCTTGCTGCTCATAATTTGAGGGTCATTGCTATTGCAGAGCGACGTCCGGATGTACCCAGCAGCGCTAAGGGTGATGATGAAAGGGTGAAGCGCTTCACAATCTACGACCAGATCGGCGACCCAAAGACAATTATCACAGGTAGTTGTTCTCCCATGTGGCTTTGCACCTGTGTCTGAACTGTTCAATAGGGCGTGTCGCCTGGCAGAAGCGCATTCGACGGTTGTTTCGAATGCTTGCGGCTCCTCACCCTTCTTATGTTGCTATCTGGGAGGAATGCTACTACCGATGGTGCGCTCTGACCGAGCTGGTCATTCGAGCCCCACTTGATCCTATCACGCGCGAGGGCTTCGAAGATGGGTATACTCCTACTGGCGACAAGTCTTTGTCCAATGAGGTATATGGTCATCCTGGATATATTAGACGAGGCTAATAATTTCCGCAGGAGCAACAATTTCAATGGCAGAATCTCACTCTGTTCCTAGCGGCGTGTGGATCTGCTTGCTTAGTAGAAACTCACGAGCCTGACGCGCTTCAGAAAATCATATCTCCCAGTCTACTTCCAGATTCGATGAGGGTGCTCAAAGATCCACGGGATCTAGTCGGCACATTTGTCGTATACCTTATCGACCTTCTTCTATCCGATTCGGTAATGGCCAGAGAGATATCCAAAGAGGCCCTTGGGTCAGAATTAAGTCCTCGACTGTATGCCAAGCTGTTCAAGCATCTAGACGAGTACGTGCTAATCTCAATACTCTCATGTTTTTTTGAGTTCAATATATGATCAAGGGTCATCCAAGATATCACTCAAGGCACTAATCTAGAGTGGTCAGAGCATTTCCAAATCTTTCTCGATCAAGTATATTAAGTTGCTCGTTCGCTCACCCATCAATCTTGCTAATGCCACCTCTCGGTAGTTCATCGCAGTCCTCAAGTTGTTAGTAGAGAAGGCCCAGGCTCATGACGATGTCCTGGCCGTTGATATGACCTCGACGTTGTATGCGTTGGCCGGGTTCCTCAACCAGTTCAACAACATTTCTTCTTATCGGCTCAGGATCAAGTTCTGCACGCTCTGTCACAGCGTGTACTCGCGAACAGAGCTAGCTTTACGAAAAGATACTCCTTCACGCCAGCATATTTTAGCCATTGTACTAGAGTGGATGCAAGAACCATCTATTGTTCGTGTCGTCTCCAGCTGTCGTCTGCCCCTGGGCACTGATACATCTTGATGCGCAGATGGTCGACCCAGAGCTGATACGTTTGCAACCCGAGTTGAATCTGGCAAGCCTTCGAGCGGTTGTTCATTTCCTCGATCGCCTTCAACTGCGTACTCCGGAACAACTTCGCGCACCTGAACAAACGCGTCCACCTGATGGCACAGACAGTGAAGATCAAAGTCACGTCGTTTCTCGCCTGTTCATACGTTACTTCGGCCTCATCTTGAGAATGCTCGAGATTGGTCGCACGGAGGTGTGTTGATCTGCCCTTCAGACCTTTGTGCCTTCCTCATCCTCTGATAGTCAGCGGACGATGGGCTTTCCGAAGTATCTTCGTTCTCGCAGGTTAGTTTTTAAAATTATATGGCTCGTCGTGCTATGTGGGCTTAAAAACACTTTGACAGCGAATGCGTGCCTCCCAAAGAGATTCCGAAATTCGTGACCTGGTCATTGAAGGCCTCTCACGTTTGATCAGTGCCAATACGGAGACTGGTGTCAAGCACAGCTTGGCATTGGCCTACGACGATGATATCGGCAAGAGAGCTATATTCACACACGTCTTCGCTCGAGTCATGGGACAAGGAGCCAAGTTCGAAACACAGGAGAATTCTGCAATGTTAGGAGCCAAGAGCCAGCTGTGCGAGGTATGTTCAATCAACACAATGCACTCTCTTCTTTATTAACAATCCGATGAAGTTGGTTAAAGGACCAGATGTAAGTGGACTGTCCTCAGTTTTCTGGAATGGTACGCTCACAAAATAACTCAGCTGGGTCTTGTATTGGCCATATGCGAGACTTGTCCACCATCTGAGCTTGATATCATCATACCTGTTTTGTTGAATATTTTCGACACTCGCGAGTCGCTCATGAACCTCATCAAGGCTTTGTTGGACCGTGAAATTGCACGCACAGGTTAGTCTGTCGTCAGAGATTATCAACGATGGTTCACTCATGCGGATATTTGGAATAGAGAACGAGTCATCCTTATTCCGCGGCAACTCTACTTGCACGCGTCTTCTGTCCGCCTTCGCCAAGGTACATGGGTACACATATCTTCGCAGTCTCATTATTCCACTCGTTAAATTGATGACGGACACGCCGCCTGGCCGAGGATACGAGCTTGATCCTTCTAAAGTCGGTGAGCAAGAGGCGAAGCAAAACCAGCAGAACGTGGAGCTCGTCGCATCATCATTTTTGGAAATCATATCGTTATCCGTACCCGCTCTTCCTTCGTAAGTGCAACTATAAGGCTAGTTTCCCTAATTGAAGCTTATCGATGTTTAGAATGTTTCGCGAGCTCTGCGCCCATATTGGAAAAGCGGTGTAGGCATCTTTGACTTTTTGCAAACTCCATGATTTTGACTTTCAACCAGTAACGCGGTTTGGCCGGAAGCTAAATTTGCTGCTCTAGGAGCGTTCATTTTCCTGCGGTTCGTCGTTTCTCTGAATAATACATTTGATGCGATTATTTAGAGCCTTACAGCTTCATCTCGCCTGCTGTGGTTCAACCTGAACATGTTGATGTCGAGCTTCCCAAAGACGATATTGTCATTCGTCGGGGACTCATGGTCATTGCTAAAATCATCCAGAACCTTGCGAACAATATCTTCTTCGGCAAAGAAGCCTATATGGTTGTTTTGAATCCATTCTTACAACAAAATATCGTCAATGTCACTAAATTTCTGAGTGAACTCAATGTGAGTCCTAGCTCTTAGCCTATGCGTCGTTCTTTCTAAATCAGGCATACAGAAATATACTCCAGCATCTGCTGAAGAGGAGAATGATGAGTGGACAGGTATGACGTACGACGACACCGACACTGTTGTCTTGCACCGCTTCTTCCAAACACATGCGGACGTAGTCGGTAAAACCCTGCTTGGCACATCGCCTCAACTATCGGTAGAGGGTGACGCTTCTGCCATCAGCGGTAAACGTCGCTGGGAAATAACTTGTGACACCCTGGTGTCGATGGGCCAGGCCTCCGATATACCTCATTTGTCAACCTTACCCAGCTCTCAACATCAGGAGTATCTCGACCTCATGAACCATTACACTTATCGTAACGTCGCTGCCGTAAAAGATATATTTGTTGAAACCTTTACAGAAAGGGTACGCCTGTTATTCATCTCCATGTGTAGGATCATGCCGATGTATCATCACAGGAGGAATCGGCCGTTTTTGTCTTCTTCGTATCCAAGATAGACGTAGAAACGCTGGACATAGAGTTGCTGCTCTACCACGTCTTCAAGGTCAGAGCAAAATTCCATGATCCATTCATATCTGATTATTATATGTCTCAGACGTTGACTCTACCTGCCTACGAGGATCGCACCTTCGATATCATATTCGATTGGACGTCTTACTCTACAGCATCTCAAGTTCCAGTGCAGTGGCTGAAATACTGCATTGAGATGATTCCATCGGATATCCGTCAACGATTCATGATGGCTTATATCTTGAACCCCAACAATGCTACGCATAAGTATCTTCGCCGTCTTCACAACATCACTGCCGGTGCGGAGCCATCTACGTGTCTACATATTCTTCTGTCAACTAACAATACAATAATAGGAATGAATGTATCAAGTAGCGTCAAGGCGTGTTCATCCATCGCGGAGTTGAGACATTTCGTGCCACCAACATGTGTGGCCCCTCTTGTCTATGCCAGTACGTGCATCATATATTTATTGAAAGCAGGAGTTTTCACCTCGTCATATACACAGCGGGTCTGGAGCAGGAGGAATGCGAGCAATTCCAATATGTGACAATGAGACAAGCTCACATCAGAATGTCCGTAACCTTGGAAGTTGGACTGACTCATCTGCGAATAACATCGGTAAAGCCCATTTTGGCCGCACATGAAGTTTAATTTGAGAGGATACCCTCAGGACAAAACACAAGCCATCTCCCCATCTCTGTCTTGCAAATTGACAGAGATCATATCATTGGCGGATATCAGCGATGTTTATAGTGTGGCAACGGGACACGACCCTTTCGAATTCATCATCCGAAAGACTCGACAAACGGCGACGTTATACTTCTCTTCACCTCGAAGAGAGCAGATTGTGAAGGTTTGTTCTGTCGCTGGCTTAGCTAAATCCTTCTTTAATATATGTTTTCCGCAGTCTGTTCGTGCTGCTAAAGGTCGCATGAGGACCAGTGCTTTCCCTGGCACGGAACGGTTCTCGCGGCTATCCAACGTCAGTGCAGCGTTACTTCACATCGGAATGATGAATATGGGTGTCGACGACGACGAGCTACGTGGCGCTTCCTACGAGCTGCTCTCCTCAGTCCTTGCGTCCTTCAACCTTGACAGCAATCCACTTATCACCTTACGAGGTCCGTATTCTTCCGATAGGCAATCACTTTACTAACATGGCAAACTATTCCAACATGGCACCTGAAGGTATCTGGGTAGCTGGTTCTGCATTACCTTTCCTCATATCACTGAGCGAACGGATCGCGACCTTGGTTCCCCATTTGACATTGGATTTCATTTCCGAAGTTTCGACAACGTTGGACAAAGCTAGTCGGTCTCAACGGCTGCATTGTTTATCTTATATGTCTCCATGGTTGAAGAACTTGGCGAAGTTCATCGATCCGACAAGCCCAACCTACGATCACTCCGGTGCCAAGACGAGGGACTGTATCCGACTTCTGATTGATCTCACTATTGCTGATCCGCAAGTAAGAATCTCACCATGCTTCGCTAACCTGGCACTAAAAAGACACAGACGTTGACGGTGGCGCAAAAATCCATTTGGGCGGAGATAGCAAAGCTTGATCCGACTTTCATATCTGTGGTCGTGGATGAGCTCATGCGCGCCGCAATTGACGGCGGCGTAGGCTCTCAGCGATGTGAAACTATTGCTCTGGCCATGATGCCTCTCTCTTCGATCAATGTGCGAGGCCAGATCCTATCTAAAATGCGCAAAGTGAGCATTGCCACCAGATGTTTTCTTTGACCTGTGCTGACATGTAGTCCAAGGCGTTAGGCAAGACATCCGCGAAACCAACCAAGACGCTCGCAGAGAACTCACATTGGAGCGAGATCGCAGCCTTGATTCGCCTGCTCTTTGTCGTTGCCCAACAGTCAAAACAACCGGCTCTCAGTCAGTTCTATGTTCCGGAAGTCATTCATATGATCACGCTCATTGCTGCGACTGGCGAGCCTGTGGTCCGTTCTACCATCTGGGGAATTGTTGTTGAGCTATTACAGTCTCAGTGGATTGCTCGTGCATCAGACGCGGTCGCAGGCCCAGAGATCCGACATCTTCTCGACGAAGCTAGCACGCCAAATATACTTCGATTATTTGGGCTCATCAGAGCGACTCGAACGAGCGAATTGACCGTCTGGGACCCTAAGGGCGACAAAGCAATTCTCGACAACCAAGAGGGCCTGACACGCTTCCTTATCCAGGTCATGGAAGTGACTTCAGGGACGAAGGGTAAGTTAGTAGTCTTGGCTTAAGTTTTTCCGAGGTTGATCGTCACCTAGGTTTGCTGAATGTGTGGCGTGCTCGGTGGATGAGTTTGGTTACATCTACAGCTTTCCAAGTTTCACCGGCCATCCAAACGCGAGCCTTCATCGTCATGGGTGCTTTGGCTACGACGGATGTCGACGACGACTTTTTCTACCAGATGCTGGTGGCATTCAAAACAGGCCTCATGCAAGCCAGGGAGGGTGAGACTACATCAGTAGTTAGCATGCTCAGGTGCATCAGCAACGTCGTCCCCGGCTTGGTGGAAAACTCTCGATATCTCCGTCAAATTTTTTGGCTTGCCGTTGCCCTCCTACAGTCAAGCCATACTGCATTCTTCGAAGAGGCATGCCATTTACTCCGAGTCACAACTGAGGCCTTATTTTCGCAAGGTCTGCTACGGGAGCGAGGCGTCTCTGCTTCCATCTTGGATTATCGATCGCCCTTGGAAGAGATAGCCTGCCAATTGGATCAGTTATTAGGGATATCTTTCGATAGCAATTTCTCATTCTCACTGGCCGCCATGATTTTCAAAGGTGTGCGCCTGCCTTTCTTGAAAGACGCCGCCGTCGATGCTTTGCGATGCATGTTACGGATCAGCACTCGAGCTACAGAGGAGGCAGAAGTTACGAACGAAGGACCCGGCGCAGCTATCAATCCAGATGCCCTCGGATACTTTATGGCTCTGCTTCCATCATCAACCACCCCAAGCACATATCGACAGCTTCTGATGGATAGTAACGCCGACGCATATTGGCTTCTCGAGGAGGGTATCGAACACCCGGAAGATCAACGAGTGCCTCGTATTCCTGCTGGAATCCTGGGCGTTATGGATAACACTACTGCCCTGCTTGTCGTCTCGTCGATCGCATATATGCTCACAGAAGCCAGTGGTGGGGAGATGGAGATGCTTTTCAGTCTGCTATCAGACCTTGCTGTATCTTATCCAGAGGCCGTCACCCTAGTGTGAGTCATTTCATTCTGACTGCCCCGACTTCGGATCCTGACCTCGTTTTTCATAGTTATGACGGCATAGAAAACAAGATCAAAGAGACTTTCTCCAGCTCCTCGAACCCCGCACTCCTGAAAGCCTCAGCTAACATCTTCCACGTGGTGATGCAAGATCCTAGTCGAAACAGTCTCCGTGGCTCTGCATCTACTCTCAGTACCGTTGACGAAAGCACACCTCAAGCGAGCAACAAAAATCATTTGTACGCATTGGAGGAATTGGGCATGAATGGATTAGCCAATACCTTCACCTTCCTACCTCAAAGCAAGCCACAGGCTGCTTCCAAGATTATCCAATGGATTTCGGATCTAGTTGGAAGGATTATAGAATAAGACTGGTAGAAATATGGCTCTGCGTGGTTGGTGTTTGGTCTGAAGATACGTGTAATATGGTCAAGTTTGTTCCTCCATCAATGTTCCTCATCGTCGTTCTATCCATCTACTTGTTTTCTTATGTCTCCGCGATATCCCTACTGCTGTCTGTTCATTTACATATAGGAAGTACTCGTACTGATATAACATTATTCCTGGTACCTTCCGTGCGGAGGCTCGCATTGAAAAATGCCCGTGCCGTCGGAAAGCGACGAGTTGGAGCCTATTGGAGCTCTTCAACGAGACTCCCACTTTCCAGCGCGATATACGCTACACGTGACTTACAGCTGTTACTGGCTCCAAGCCAAGTTGGTATTGGCCTAGACTGAACGCTAAGTAACTTCCTCCTGACCGACTTCTACTCATAACTCCTTGATACATCTGGTATTCATGCAGCATGTGCAGGACCAGCCTGTAGATGCTTATCACCCCTTCAGTCCTGAATCGCCGTTAACAAGCAGTCTATTCGCTGCTACCAGTGCCATCGATGATTTGACCCGCTCCTTGGCTGATTTCTCTCGGGTCTCCACACCAGAGCCGCACACTGTCCTCACATGTTGCTGTGCCAGAGAAGATTGTGAGTATACAAAGGCCTGGCTCGTTGTAAAGTCGAAGTTGGAAAATCGTCTCATTCTGGCCGCAGGTGCGTCTCCTGTTTACTCAGTATTGACACATGACGAATCGAATCCCATTTCGCAGAGGTCGGACAAGCATTACTCCAGAGACACGAAGCTTACATCCGCAGGGTCCAGGTATAAACTATGCTCCTCCTTTGGACTTGCATTCTTACCAGTAAGAATTCAGTCAGAGGATCAAGAGCTTCAGCCCCCCACCACCGATGTTTTAGCAGATTCGCGCGAGATTGATCCTAGTTCTCAGCAAGAGCTGGAGGCGCGGGTAGGAGAACTTGTGAAAGAGAATGCAGTACTTGAGAAAGTCAGTCCTGCCCTTCTCACTTCCTACGATGAAATATATAATGTCAGCATTTCAATTGTAGCGTTTTCATCAAGCCTTGATTAACAACGAAGTCGCGGAATCAACTAACAAACTGATGTCACAGGAGCTGCAAGAAGCTCGAGTGATCGTCGGTCGGCTTTCTACGGAGCACGCGCGTTTCGTTGGTTGGGACACTCGCGTTCGCAATCTTACCCAGGAAAAAGATGATCTACAGCAAGAGAGAGATAACGAATCGTCAAGAGCTAGGATAGCGGAAGCCCGCCTTGTAGCCATGAACGAGAAGTGCTGTTGGTTGCTTTGTTTTTCCACTATGATCTCATACATTAACCAAACTGCACACTGAAGCTAAATTACGCTCACAAGTTCACAAGCTTCAAGAAGACCTTGAACGACAATATCTTCATCGTTCGGAATTGTCAGAGGAGATCCTGCAGGATACCCGTGTGCGCATAGAACAAATTCAGCATGCCGTATGTTTGCTTTATCATCTTATCATCATCACAACTGAAAAAGGTATATAGCATTCTGGTCGGGTGTCCCTTACAGAAGATGACGAAGTCACGAAAATCCTGCAGTCATTGGTCGCCGATAACGAAGCTCTACAGAAGAGCAACGTTGAGCTTCAGACCTTATTGGCAGACTCACGAGAGAGCATTCAAGCGCTTCAGCAAGAGGCTGAAGAACAACGAGCGTTCATGAAACAGCCTTCAAGTAGAGGTAAGCTAGCGCCCTTATCTTCTGTAGTTGGCTGCGCTCAAATAGCCTCGTCCAGCAGAGCCGCCGTCCCTGAGGCACCGTTATACTCATAGCAATTCATCCCTTCTGGGACGTGATCAGCTTCAGCCGCCCTCTCCTGTATCCTATCATGGTACCGCATCTGGCTCGGCGTCCCCGCTCTCTTTCAGTTATTCTATTCGCGGAAAGCATCCAATAAAGCGACCAGCTAGTGCGGAGCCTCGGTTTCATCGTGGCCTTGTAAGCAGCATCCGTAGTCCATGACTCAGAAAGCATCGTAAGCCTGACTGTCATCTAGGAGCCCCTTAGTCCGGATACGAGCCGTGGACCCGCGTCTCCCAACGAGGCTCTACCTCCCCTCGACATCAATATCGACGACAGAGAAGGTGGCATGGCACGATTATCTCCCGAGAAGCCGAGAGCACAGAAGCCTTTATTACTCCTAACACGATCAAGAGGTGTTCAGACGGCCCCCTGGATTGGAATGCTATCACCTCTTCCTTCAAACTTTGGCGAACATCCTTCATTCTCTACTTCTTCCCACGACGCCCACTCAGACTCATCGTCAATGGCCGACAACCCATCGACCTTGAGCATTTTATTGGATCGCATTGCACAGCTGTTCAATCGGATCGCTCAGGCAGATGCTCTGACGTTAACAATTCGGTTGAAGAGACAACATCTTCTAGGTGCTGACGTGAGCCATCTTTCGCGGACGACAGTTGAGGCCATCCTTTCCGATGTGACGAATCTCCGTACTCAGTATCGCTCGTTCCTAGAGGATGATAAGGCTGTCTCTTCGTGTACACGCAAGGACCTTCGCGCGCTATTCAAGTTGTTCCGGGACGTGTTTCAGGAGCTGGGCACAATACGTGTCACCCTCAATGATATTATACTCGACCCGTCCTTGGCCCCGAGAATCCGAGAAATAGCCATGAATCCCACGAAGGCAGAGACTGCCGAAACTGGGCACGATGTTCCACTCTCTTTGGCTCCTGGCTGGATGGCCCCTCTGACAAAGTTGTTTCGGGCTCCTGCGGACAAGGACAAGGAAAAGAGGTCATTCACTCCTCTGGTCCGCACTGGGAGCAAAGGTGCGACAAAGCGAACGCCTCGTCTCGTCCCAAAGATAGCACCAGCGACTTCTGCATCCACGACTACTGTCAATGTCGAGTTCTCCGGCACTGGAGTCGGAAGAGCCATTACGAGCACTGGTACATTTACTCCAGGTCCAGGGCAAGACACGGACTCTCATCAAGCTTCTATTCGACTTTCAAATTCTAATCGCAATGTCTCGCAAAGTGTAATGGGGATTTTTGCTGGCGCACCTCGTCCAGACTCATCCGCTGATCCTTGGATTGTCGTTCCGAAAGCTGGCACCAAGTTTCGACCAAAGACGCCTTCTGCACTATCGGGCAAAGTCGACAATGATTATATGTCAACCTCTCAAGCGAGAACCATACGTGGTTTGTCGCGACGAGTTGATGCGATCATCGACAACAAGTCCACAATGCAGGAAGGCGCTTCCGCTGATCCTACGTTGCTCGAGAGAACGCTTCGACGAAGGGGACTTTCTGATTCGTCGATCCATACCAGTTTTCTTACCGACGGCGAGGTCACTGGGCGTCCAGTCAGTGGGCAGAGCGATGCGGAACATCAGATTGAGCGGGATCCTCAAACTGTTTTGCAGGCCTTCAGTCGGAAAGGGAACGACCTTCGCATCGCTGCAAGTGCTGTTGCGGGGCCACCCATTTCTTCTCATCTTTCCGAATCCTCTTCTGCTGGCAGGAGTGGGTTGATACCACATGATATACCCCCTCGAGCGTTGCCATCGCGAATGGCCAGCATGATACCAGACCTGTCTACCTGGGGAACCGTCGGATATGGGATACACGCACTTGACGAAGAGGCCCTTTACGCTGGGACATCGAGGCAAGAGCCACTGCGTCGTCCTTGGCATAGGGAAATTTGATCATATCTTCAAGGGTTCATACACTTTGGTTGGGGGCACTAGCTGGCTGATTTGTATATACCAGATATGTATTGGGAGAGAGAACGTATACACAACATAATCTCAAATTTGATGTAATGATTTATTGGTAGAGATGGTATCTCCGTCCCCTTGCTTCAGAACATTGTTACTTGTCCGAATTCTTATTCATCATGAGGAGGAACTGCGGTGACAGTCATGCAGGGCATTACAGGTTTCAAACCTTGTGCGGTATTTTTTCATTGGCTCGTACTCGCAGAAATTTGAGATAGGCTATCGCGAGTAGCCTCCTCGATACTTCGGCCCTCGACTCTCCCGCCTTCGATGATCTCTATCATCTCTACGGTGCTTGTCTTCATCGCGGTGACTGCGACTATATGGTCTGTCTCGATCTTTCTGATCTCTGTCATCCCTTCGACTGTCACTCCTCCTTCGATACGCCCCACGAATATGTAGCTCATCCGTCTCTTCCTGTATACGGTCCAAAAGGCTCGGCCGCCGATGAGACCCTTGCCTTTTATCTCCCTTATCACGTCGATCACTGTGAGTGCTGTCAGTGTACTGCTCAGTTGGCTGTCGAGGGCGGGGAGTGTCCTCGAAGTTCGTGTGCCTCCCACTACCGTGTAGGGACGACCCGAAGCTGATTTTCTTAGGCGTGTGTCCGTTTTGATTGCGTTGATTGGTCGGCTGATGACCTCGGTTCCTCGTGTTTTGAGCATTGCCAAACCAGTCGTCGGGATCGTCTTCCATCTCCTGCACCTCTCTAGCTTGTTGTTCCATCCGAGCTCGATCTTTCTTCCTGCCTTGCTTCCCGACATTGACAGGTGCATCGAAACCCCAACCATCTGGCAACGTCTCTCCTTCTTCCCAGTCTCGGGGACCGCGACGAAAAGAAGCTGATTGTTTTGAGGCGGTACTGGAGTCTAGGAATGGCCCTGTCATGGTGTTGTAAAGACTGAATGCTGATGATTCGACAGGAATGTCAAGGGAATGCGACATGTTTTCACAATCGTCTCCCATGTGGCCATCGGAGCCACAGTTATAGCACCATATGTCTGTGGCGATATATCCTTCGCCGCCTTTGCCAAGGCTTAGCGTCCGCTTTTCCTCGCGTAGTTGCAGGATGACTTGACGCTCGTTATCATCGACATAATCGTATAGCCTCCATAATGTTGGGCATTCCTAATTCAATTTGGTTCGGATTGTCAAGTTCAGGACTTATGTATACAGGGAGACTACAAACATTGGTACGGTGCCTTCCAGAGCCGCATCTGTCACAGCCATCATGGGAACTCATTCCCGTGGCATGAGATGTATAGCGATTTGGACAGTCCTATAAATTTGGTTCAACGTAGTGCAAAGAGGGATATATCCCTGCACAAACCTTGCTGATGTGCCCCTTCATACCACAAGAGAAGCAAGTCTTGCTGACAGGACAACTACGCGTTGGATGCTCATCTCGTACGCCGCAAGTCAAACACTGTGAGAGAAATTCAATCTCCTTTGTATTAAGCTGAGAGGGCAGAATGATATACACATACGATCAAAAGAGTGCATTCGTATGTCCGATGCTCATTTTCTGCTCCGCATTTCTTGCAAAGAAACCTTGTCTGCTTTGCATCTTCTATAGATGTATTGAAGTAACGCTGTGTACTAGCTGCCTGTATGACGGTGAGTGCCTGAAAATGCATGCCCATTGGTTACACTCACAGCTCGGTCGTCATAATCGAGATATTCTATGTACGACTCCGATTCCGAGTCTGATTCTGGCGGGCGGATGATCTCCACCAGTGTCCCGTCATCCCCCTCTGTCAGAGATACATGTACTGGAAGTAGAAGTGCGGACGGTTCCTTCGATGTCGGGTTCGCCGAGGATTCAGACTTGGTGATCAATGGTCCAGAGGAGGAATTTGCTTGCTTTTGGAGCACATACTTCGAGGGCACCTGCGCGGGGGAGGTATCCACGAAGAAGAGTGGTACATCATCTTGGGAAGGGTCTGCATCCTGTGGGAGTTCATCCGACTTGCCTGCACCGCGGCCACGCCTGCGTTCCTTCCGAGAGCCTTCGCCACCTTTCCTGAATCCTCCATCTCGCCGCTTGCTCTCCTTGGATAGATCCTCAGAAATATCTACGACAACGTCCTCCTTGGATCTCTTCCTCTTCTTCCGTCTGCTATGACTTTTCCTTTCCCCTTCCTCTGCCTCGCTTAGGCTAGACTCTGGCACTCCTCCGTCTTCACGAGGCAGATCGGGCTCGGCAAGTTTAGAACTCGAGCTAGTCAGATCGATTATTTCATCATCTTGCGAATATACCATACTTTTCCGGACACGTATATCAGCAAAAGAGGGAGGTCCAAGGTTGTGCACGGTGAAGCGGGTGTAGTTCAATGTTGCGGAGCTGTGTGTTCATTGAACTTCATTCAAGTTCGCAAGAGTTCGCAGCGTTCTGGTTCGAACTCCGCTCTGCGTTCACATTCTCAAATTGTACGGTGATCACTCGTCCAAGGAAACAGTTCCTTGAATACGTACCGACGGCGTTGAGTTGTGTAAGAATAACAACGAAAAACACAGTGAGTGAACATTTCTCAGTTGGAAACATTAGTATTGATCATAGGCACAACGCATATGCAGACTCAAGCGAGAAACCCTCGTACCCACACACGTCATGATGCATAATGCATGATCCGTTAGACAGAAGTAGGTGAACGACACAAAGATGAATAGAATCACATCTTACAGATTCTTCTGGATGTTCGTGTTCTTCGGCTTCCCAAAGTAATAAGTCTGGCGGCCTATGCCCAAGAACCAAGCAATTCTGTCAAAACCCCCGACGGCTCAGCGCCCAACAAGATATAACATGGAGTCCCCACAACCATACCTGAACATCAGAAGCACCACCACAAAGCTGATATTTCCATGTGTCGTAGCATTCCATGTGTAAGGGGTATATCTTACGGCGGAGGGAAGGCCGATGACAGTTGCAGCGATGCTGAAGATGATGATAGTCAGAAAAACCTAAGGGAAATAGGAGATGAGCAGATAGGCACTGTGTGGCCTGGATGCGGCAACCTAGGGTGTCAGCTTGTGAAGATTGAACATGGGTGTGTGGACGTCTCACATCTGCGATGGCCATGGCGAGAAGGCTGGCTCCGAGAATTCTCTCCTGTGCCGTTGGATTTCCGGGCAATGTGTCTCGCACCGCTCTGAAGACGAGTGAGGAGAGTAATCCTAGAAGTAGATAACCTGAAGCCAAGTGTTCAGCTCTGTGCACTGACATTATGATTGGGGAAACATCGATCAATACGAACAGTTACCGAGCTGCCAGACAAGCATGGCGGTTCGTGATTCTAAGATTTTCGGAAAAGGGTCGGATGAAGGAATGAGTTGGTGATGAAACCAAGCTGCTCCGGGGTAAAACCAAGTTAAAAAGGCTGGAGTGATGGTAGACGCTTAAAACATAAACAAGAAGATCACTGCTTGTTAGAGTTGCCGATAGTGTCGAGGATGCCTTAAACTACCTGGCTCCAGGTAAAGAAATAATATCTTGTATAATCCCGGCAGAGCAGGGAAGTTTCCCATCGTACGAGACGTAGCCTGAACGACTGTATTCTGTCGCAAGACATTGTAAATCAGCAATACTGAAGAGGCCTCTGCATACCTCAGAGCTATAATCCAGTTCAAGTGAACTGCTGAAAATCAGCGAACGACCGGCTCAGTCTTCGCAGCGTGGAGACCAAGTGAGGCCCGGATAGATGAGGCGACAGGAGGCGACACTCACGTGACCAATACGTGACCGTGTCTACACCTTCAACTTGCCTTCTCCGATTCCCTCAAACAGCTTCCAATTCAAACGATGGACAGATCTCTAACTATATCCGTAGACAAGCTGACTTATCGGCATAATCCTACAGCCGAAGCCTCTCTTTTAGATATTTCTATCCACCTGCCTAAGGGTTCTCGGACGATCCTGATAGGTGCTAACGGAGGTCAGTCGGCGGTTGGATGCGGTCATATCCTGGTTTTTTGCTCGTTCCCCTGAACTTCGCTGCATACAGCCGGAAAGTCTACACTTTTGCAGATATTAGCAGGAAAACGGCTGGTGACTGCAGAAGGTGCAAAAATCTTTGTCGAAGGACGAGATGTGTTCCGTGACTCTCCTCCTGGAGTCATTTTCTTAGGAACGGAGTGGTGAGTTTAGATACAATCTCTGCTTCTTATTCACTCAGCAGATGTTACTTGCCATTTTCAGGGCGATGAACCCTGTTGTGAGAGGGGACATCGTGGTATCCCATTTCCTCGATTCAGTTGGCGGGTACCGTCATAAAGAGAGAAGAGACCGCTTGCTAGACATCCTAGATGTTGATTTAGACTGGCATATGCACGCCATCTCTGACGGAGAACGGCGACGGGTGCAGTTATGCATGGGACTGATGATGCCTTGGGACGTGTTATTACTTGATGAAGTAAGTTATACGTATGTCGTTCCACGCTGAACCACAATCATACTTTCACAGGTTACTGTTGATCTTGATGTTCAAGTTCGCGATGACTTGTTGAGCTTCCTGAAAGCAGACAGCGAGTCACGAGGAGCAACAATCCTTTGTATGTCGTTCTATGATTATGCACAGCGATGTGATCTCATCTTGTGTTCTGTAGATGCAACGCACATCTTCGATGGACTCAACGAGTTTCCCACCCATATCGCCCACATGCGCCTTGGCTCGTTCGTGACAAACCCCACACCATGGCCTTCAGCAGGGACGAATCCGACGGTACCCGGCGGTCCTTCTCTGTATAGCGTAGCTCTTCAGTGGCTACGAGGGGATCGTGAATATCGACGTGAGCTGGAGCGGAACGGCAGAAAGGCAAGAGGGTCAATAAAAGACCAGGTAAATTTTTTTGCGTTCGCCATACTCACTATCTTTGACTCTAATCATCTTCGAAGAGCGTACCCTCTGACTCGGAAACGTTCTACAAGAAGTATGATTCCTTCTATCGATCTGGTCTGTTGCTCACAAGCGCCGTGCACGGTCTGACAGATACGACTACGGTCACTGATCCATCGGACTGAGCTCAACCTCGGACACGTATGTAGCGATAGAGTAGAGTACTTGACATGTATTTTTGTTGTTTCAACACAAGGAATAGACAGGGTATTGGATCAGCCACTGCGGCTGAAACGGGGCAGTGACTGGCAGTGACCGCCTGGCAGTGAGCGAAAGTGGGCGCTGAGCGCTGGTCAGCCACTCGCGCAGTTCGAAGCCTGGACCCCTCAACCGCTTACCTCCACCATCTCCTTGTCTACTAGCAGCCGTCTAAGCCCCTTCGTTGTCCTCGTTCGTCGCTTTTCTCCCCGACGTTGCTGGGCATCGCAGGGCCGTCTTTGTCCTTCCAGCTCTCCGTAAAATCCACGCTCTTTTCTTTTCAACATGCATCTGGACTATTTGTTGTATCCGCGGCAGACGTCTGATGGCTGTGTTTCGTGCCCCACCCCTGCTCCGTGCAACTGTGCTGCGAACGAACAGTGCTTCCAGATAAGCAGGTTTGTCTTCCTTCTCGCTTTCCCGTCTGCAGCTCTCTCACGTCGGCCTGCAGGAGCTGTACGACCTGCAGCTCCAACAACTGCGTCCCGATCGACACCTCAGGATCGGGCTCTGGAGGCGGGGTCAGTAAAGGCGCCGTAGCTGGAGCAGTGATTGGGTCCCTGCTGTTTCTGTGTATCGCTGTTGCAGTATTCTGGTGGTGGAGGCGTCGAAATCTCGTTCCTAAGCAAGCGGAAGCTCCCACCGCGAAGGATGTTCCGGCGCCTGCAGAGACGGTGCTCAATCGTCCAGACCCCATCGAGAAAACCTTTCCCTCTCCAACCGCACCACGGGAGGAAGCTGGCACGGTCAGGGTGTACTCAACCACCTCGAACTCCATCATCGATCTCGATCCCGAGTCTCGTGGGGCTTCGCGCACAGCTGCAACGGCTTCCCCTTACCATTCCACGCGCGATTCTGTCCAATCAAATCCGTTTGGAGATGCACACTCAATTCAAACCACGTCTACGGGCACTCACTCCACAAATGTTATCCCCATCGCTCTCGTCCCTCCTAGATCCGTGGGTTCAACATCTCCTCAATCTCCTTACGGTCTCCAGCAACAGCAGCAACAGGTGGCAGCGCCCATGCGCCCGGACCGTTCTCCGAACATGGAGCTTAATATGGATCACTTGAACATTTCAAGCGATAACTTCACCACAGGAGAGCCGTCAGTTCGCTCCGGAGTTTCAGCTGTCTCCTCCAGGCAATCCTATATGTCTGGTGCTAGTTACGCCAGTGACGTGCTCACAGAAGCTCCGACTATTGTCACGCAGAGCCAGCGTCAGGTCTTTGGAATCGTCAAGGCAGAGGTCGTACAAGCACCAGGATCCTCCCCTGTATCCCCCGACAGTCTCAAGGCATCTTCTATAGCCTCGCGTCCACCCGTCCGGTCACCTCTCGCAGCCACATCTTTCGGCCCACAGGATGTCCTGCGCGAGTCAGAAGAAGAACTATCCGTTCCAACCAATGGTGACCCCTTCGGCGACGAGCACTCTCCTGTTCGAGGTGATTTCCGCAGTTCTGCGGCCACATTTGGCACAACATCCGACGCAGGATCCGCATGGACACCTGGTGTTCCCAGTCACCCATGGTCGACTGGTGATCACAATTCGCGACCTATCAGCATCAGCACTCAAGCAGGGAGTATCATTGGTGCTGACATCAGAGATGCGACACGCGTTCATCTTGGTTTCGTTCAACCAATGTCCGCCTCATTCGTTCCACCTACACCGGTCAGCAGCTCTGGTATCAGCGGCGCCCGCAGTCTCTACAGAATGACAAGCGGCAGACTGGTCACTCCCCCGTCGACAGACGGACGGATGGAGCCTCTTCAAAGGCAGCAAGAACGTGCCTATGTTGGTTTACAAGCGAACACTGTCGATCGGTCTTCCATGTCGACGATGGCATCAGGAACATCAACCCGTGCCGACTCAATTCTAGAGTCGTTTACATTCGTCCCACCATCGCCCATTTCGAATCGTCCTTTGCGTACGCCGCCCCGCTCCCCTCTGGGACAAAACGCTTTCAACGATAGCCAACCCAGCGGCTCAGCACCGGTTCGCGATGGGGTGGACAACCGAGCAGACTCTCCGTTAGTGCCTCCTAACCGTCGGCAGTTGGGACTATCTACTGGATCCCAGATGTCAGCCATGTCCACTGGCCTCGGTTCATTCCCGTTCCAAATTGATTCTGGTAACAACCTACAAGATGAGGCACCGAGAATGAGTAGCGAAGCTTCTCCGTCCGTTGCCGGGAGACAGCGTGCTAGTCTCGATACCCTTGCTTTGACTAGCGACCTCTCCTCTTACCCCTTAGGATTCGACAGGCACTCGGAAGAGGGTTTCCCGTTCTCCACAAAGGGTTGAAGTCCACATACATCAGTCACGATCTTGCTATGACCGATGCAATGTATCCCAAATAGACTCTTCTTTACTGTGGTTTCCATTCGCTCTCTGCTTCGTCCTCGACCGGACGCGAGGCCTCTCTGTACTGCCGTAGTTTGTATCTTTTGACGTCCTCCCACCTCCACAACACCTTTTTGTCCGTTGACCGGGTTCTGTAGAATGGATTGACGAACGCTCCCTTCGTCTCTTTCGCGTCGGACCCCAGGCGTCTTATTCGTCTCTTTTTATTTTCCCCTCCCCGGTATCAGTTCCTTGTCTCTCTGGTTATCATTCTTCTTGACAGAGCGGTTGTGCTGCGAGAGTATCGTGCTTTTGGTTTTATGATTTAAATTAGTATTTATTGCGGTCGCAATGCAATCGGGCATTTGTTGGCCTAATACTATTCAAAAAATGCAAACCGGCCCGTTGCTCATGATTGCGGACATGACGGCGATGGGAAATGAGTGTAAAAGATGGCGTATGGCTGAAGCAACCTGTGTGTCGACTGTGACTCGATGAGATGTTGGCGATTGATGATCAGCCGTTCGACCGATAAACTGCGGTTCCTTCATACCATGTCTGTCTCCGCCCACGTCTTGAGGTGTGAGCCTTCCAGCATTTCCTTCTCTGCCGACGACGAACTACCGAACTTCGATGATGAAGTCACACGGGCTTCGTTGACGGCCGCAGCCCATCAAATCAAGTCCGCTCAGGCTATAGGTTTCCCAACGGAAACCGTCTACGGCCTGGGGGCCCTTGCTCTCGATGCAAGCGCAGCAGCTCGCATCTTCTCTACCAAAGGTCGGCCTGCAGACAATCCCCTCATCGTCCATGTCTCGTCGCAACGCATGCTTCGGAGCCTCCTTCCGCCGACGTACGCTCCATCTCGGTCGTATGAGGTCCTCATGAAGCGTTTTTGGCCCGGCGCACTAACCCTCCTGTTCCCATCCGACCCCTCCACTGTACCACAAATCGTCACCGCCAATCATCCCACCGTCGCGATACGAATGCCCTCCCATCCTGTGGCCCGAGCGCTCATCGCTCTTGTTGATGCACCGATCGCCGCACCCAGCGCCAACTCTTCTGGCAAGCCGAGTCCGACGCGCGCCGAGCATGTTTTCAAGGACTTGGGTAGCAAGCTATCACTCATCTTAGACGGGGGATCATGCACAGTAGGCCTAGAGAGTACTGTGGTAGATGGGCTGAACGAGGATGGCAATATCCGTGTGCTGAGACCTGGAGGTGTCACCGTGGAGGATATCGAGGGAGCATTGAGGGAGGAGATCGGTGAGGGCAGCAAGGTTCCAAGAGTTTTGGTGCACAAGAGGGACTTCCAGGATGCTGCTATGGAGGCAACACCAACGACACCTGGGATGAAATACCGTCATTATTCACCATCGGTCCCCGTCACTCTCCTTTATACCTCTACCTCTCCTCCCCCTGGCACGGCGTCCACTACGCTTAGCGACCTCTTTGCATCTCTCAAGACAACGCATGCTCAACGGCCCGTGAAAGTTGGGTTATTGGTGCCATCGGACTCGAGAATTCTCTTGCAAACAGACGAAGTATCCGGTTTAGAGTTTACAGTCTTCTACCTTGGTGCGGTATCAGACCCTGCTGTAACAGCGCACCGTCTGTTCGATGGTCTTCTCACATTAGAAGAGAGAGGGTCTGACATTATTCTTGTCGAAGCAATCTTAGAGGAGAAGGAGGGCCTGGCCGTGATGAACCGAGTTAAAAAGGCAGCAAGCGAGTCTCAATGGATCAATTTCTGAGCCGGACTATTCTGCCGATGTATCGATACTATATTCCGTATTCTGTGAGCCTTAGCTAAACATATACACATTTCGTAACTAATGTAGAGAGATACTTATAGATCCATATTACCACTGTTGCATCGCGCAGCCTATCAACGCGTCCGATTTTATGAGTGAACGTGTGTGCGAGGGCAGTAGATCTTTAATCTCACTCCTGATCTATCTCAGTACCTAGTTGGGATATAAACTTGGATTTCCTTGCACAATACTGATTGGGCGTGCTGGTGAGCTAAGTGTAATGGCTCCGCATACACCGTTATCCTGAGGTGAGTGGTCAAATTCTTGCCAGGTCGACATGAAAACCTGTATCCAATTCTTTGTCCGTAGACTTTCCACCTCGTGTCTGTTAAAAGACACAGCCCCGATCGAGCCTCGAGGCCATCTCATCATCTGACTTCGCTAACCATTGCCCTGTTCACCACAATAAACATTGTCGCTGTGAAGATATCCAAGCAAGTCCAATCATACGCGGTCAGAAACTTCGGGGCTTCCGTCTTCCAGTCATCTGGACTTGTTGACTTCGTGCCACAGTGTCAAATTACATGGGCACATGGCCCTCGCATGGTTCCTTTCACTTCAAAGACAGGTTAGCGGACCTTGGAAGTCGTGATTCTATCTTATCCAGACAAAGCAGTATCAGTCCGCTGGTTGGCGGGAACGACCAGGGCTAGTCCATGCACTCAAGGCGCCCATGAGGTCGGATGCATGTCCGGCGCACCATTCGTTGTCCTGTTCTTCTGATCTTTTTGCTTTCTCTTCTTGGTGAAATTCTGCTTCCCTAATGTCTATCGTCGGGAGCGGACTTGTCGATCGGAGTAGGCTGCGACGACGTATCCTGGTCCTTTCCATCGTGTCGCGGACCTCGAGTGTGGACGGCCTCCAAAAATGCATAAAAGGGTGCGCTGGAGGCTTCTTAGGTCCATCCCTCTCCCTCTTCCTCGAAGCATCTCATCTGGCTTCCGCCACTTTGCTACCCATCGCAAATGGGCTTCAACGGAAGTGCGTATACTGTGAAGTCAATCGATAATGTCCCCTAATATGTCATTGCTGTACCCCCTCAAGATTCCTTTTCTTCTCATAATAGTCCTTCCCTGTCGATGCTTTCGAACGCATCTCCTCCATCAAACTTGGAGTGGACAACGCTCAATACTTGGTCGTTTCCTTTGTCCTCTCAGAATCTCGAACAATCGTCTTCTGAACCTTCGGCACTTACACCCAATAACCCCAGCCTGTCGACAGGCCTCCCAATCTCGAATGATGATATAAAGTCTTCCATGACATATCCGTCAACCATCTCTGCAGTGCAGAACTCACCTCATCAGCAACGCGTTACATCTTTCCTTCATCAATCTCATGCTCCGCCCGCAATTTCTCGCGCCCATTCTGGAAAGGGCTCCAATTCTTTTATGTTGTTTCGATCCGACTTCATCAAAACCGGCCGTGTTCCCAAGGCTGTGGAATGTCGCCAGCAGAACATCAGCAAGATTGCAGGCGAATGCTGGAGGCTGATGTCCGATGAGGAGAAACAAAAGTGGCGCCAGAAGGCGGCAGATGCGGCTCTTGAACATAGTTCGAAGCACCCAAGTCACAAGTCCGAGCGGTCGTCTAGGAGTAAATGCAGGCAGAGAACACAGGTTCGTGAGGATCCCCAGGAGGCGCAAGTGAAGGATCGCATCCGGGAGATACGCGAGAAGTATTGCGGTGCACTTGGACCCGCACCCCCTCCTTTTCGAAGACGGAGGGCGAAGTCTAGTGGAAGGTTCTCCCAGGATCGTTCAGCGTGGGGGACGACGAGCTTGCCTGCGTCTCGTGCAGTAACTCCGTCGACTGTGACGTGCTCTCCCTTCGACTCTCCTCTTCTTCCTCCATCAGAGTTGGAGAGGATGTCTCGACCGGAGAGCCGTACGAGCTCCGCAATTTCTCAAGCATCTCATCGAAGCACGCCTGCTAACGACTCCCCATCTCCCTTTGTGCGCGATCTCTATCTGCATCGCCGTTGGCACCCGGTTGATGCTGATGCTGTACGTTTATCTTATCTCTATCTTCGTGATGTCATGTGCTTACGTGACATATTACACATCGTCGTCGTCGTCGTTTGCAAACGGTGCTATCGTTATTAAGGTTGAGGACAAGACAACCGTACTCGCATTTGGACATGTCACAACCCCCGTCAGGATGGAACAAATTTCTCCCATGATCCCCTTTGCAGGAGATGATATCAGCCTCATTCCCAGAGTTGAAGATTCTGCTCCGATGCTTGTATCCGGGACGGATGTCATGATGCCTAAGGACAGCGGTAGCCAAGGCTCTCCCGACCAAGCCTGGTTGGCGCAATTCGATGTTTTCGACACATCCATTCTGGATCAGTCTGAAAGTCTACCACAGATCACTCTTTCTGAATACGCGGAGGGTCCATCGAATCCGCAAATTCCGTACATGAACTCTTTCCTCTCGGATCCATTATTCCTGCCTTCGTTCTTTGAGCAGACTTACAGCACTTCGACTCGCACCCCCTCCGAGTTGGAGGGTGCATTGCACGAGCATCACCCTGCTTCTGGCTCAAAGACCCGGCCGCACCACAATGCGTCGACATCGTACTCGTCAAGCAGGAGCGCTCAGGCCAGCCGCCTGCATTGACGCGAAGTATCTCTCGTTTACATTACTATTTGTCTAATTTTGAAGTTGTATTTTTAGCCACTGATGAAGCCCTCTGTAGCAAATTCTCTCACCTATCCGCCCTATCGGGTCGCCGTCACTGTCTTTACTTCACGATCCAGCTGTTTTCGATATATCACGATTATTGTGTTACCGTGTATTACTAGTACCTGACCTTCCGCTTATATTCCTCGAGAAATTATTGGTTATTGTTTTATATTTACTTACGGATTCTGATCGAGTAGACTGTACACCATGTCCAGCGTCTCTCAGAAATCCTACTCACACGCGATTATCTCGCGCTGAGACATTATTGTTACCGCGACGGATTGGCATCCTCCAATTTGGCTGGACCTTGGCATTTCACCGCTAAAGTCTGGTCAAAAGAGTATGATTTGAACCCAAAGTGTCCACATTGATCTAGAATCCGTCCCAGATCACCCACATTACTGATCAGGATATTTATTGGTCCGATTCGCTCATATCGGGGATCGGATGTTGGAAAGAGCGATTCTTGTCTGCATCAGGCTCGAGCAATGCCAGGAGTACTGTGCACATCTAGTGGTATGTCAGATTTGAGAGTTAGACAGCACGCGATGCAGCAGTAAGTAGCAGAGAAAGCGGAGAAGCCGTGAGAAACCGCCATCCAATGTGTTTCAATTTCGCCCTCTTCCTCTTACATTATGTAGGTATTCTGGCTATTTTCTGTCCACATTAGGATCGGACGTCAGGATATAGCAGGCAAGACTTTTCTGTGGTAAATTTGACTTTGCTCGCTCTTCCATTTCCCCCAATTGCCCTAGGTCTGGAATTAGGTCATTATATTGACTTGCAGTCACCATGTCTGGGCCCAAACGGAAGGAATTGTCGACTGACGAACTGATGCGGAGACAAGAAGAGCCACTTCGAAAGCGGCGCAAGCAGATATCCAAGGAACTCGATACCCGGAGTGAAGATGAGGGGGGTACGAGCACAGATGACATGGAGGGCTCCGATGCTGTAGAAGCTGATTCCGCTCTGGAGGAGAAGGATAGGGAGCAGGACGACCGAGTGGATGGACAGGGAGATCTGAAGAACGCGTCCACATTCTGGGACACCACCGACGAACCCGGTTCTTCGCGCATGAAAGCGAAGCCAAAAAGTCTTGCCAGAGATCTGACTCCATCCAAAACCAATGCCCCCAAGTTCTCCACGTTCTCCTCGCTCGATATTTCCACGACACTTATCGCTACGCTCGCGAAAATGTCCATTCGCGCGCCGACAGAGGTTCAGACCGCCTGCGTTCCACCTCTACTTGCAGGCGAGTTCACGTTGGCCTGCGGTCGTGATGTGCGGTGCATATGACTGATGCTGTTTCCATCCAAGGTAGGGACTGTATAGGAAATGCGAAGACAGGGTCCGGTAAAACCATGGCTTTCGCACTGCCAATATTGCAGAAACTGTCTGTTGACCCGTATGGGATCTTTGCGCTCGTATTGACCCCTACCCGGTATGTCGCTCTGGAATCTGCGACTTCATCTGTTGACTCTGTCTGTGCAGCGAGTTGGCTTTCCAGATATCGGAACAATTTGCGGTGTTGGGCGCGCCTCTCAATGTCCGGACCGCCGTTGTCGTAGGCGGCATGGACATGATGGCGCAAGCCCTTGAGCTCGGAAACCGTCCACATGTGGTTGTGGCGACCCCCGGACGCATCGTCGATCATCTACGAAGCGGCAGCGGCGAGTGGGATCTGTCGAGGGTCAAATTCCTGGTCCGCCAGTCCTGTCATATGCTGTCTCGGTGGCTTGCTGATAATGAGACAGGTGCTAGACGAGGCCGATCGACTGTTGACGTCTACGTTCTCGGCGGACATGGCGCATATCTTTAGCGTCCTTCCTAAAGACAGGCAGACGGCTTTGTTCACGGCTACCTGGACCCCTTCTATAGAAACTATCGCCGATGCCCCGCCTCGGCCTGGTAAACAAAAGCCATTCGTGCACAGAATGGTAGCTTCGTACGCGTGATCTAACCTTGCGGCGAATCGTTTCTAACGCATGCGAACACAGGACAGAGACCGTAGAGTCTCTCAAGCAGTACTATATCCTCGTTCCCTCACACGTCCGAGAATCATATCTATATCATCTCCTTTGCAACCCTCCCGAGTCGACCCTTCATCTCCGCCGGGCGGCACCGGAGCCCTCCAAGACATCTCGGAAGCCCAGATCGAAACCGAAGGGTGCTCAGAAAAAGGCACAGGTCGAGGATGAGCCGGCACAGCCTCCGCCGACGATGATATTCTGCGCCCGCCCTCGGACCGCGGCCTACTTGACTTACCTGTTGAAAACCCTATCCATCCGGAGCACGGCCCTGCATTCGCGTCTGACCCAGCGTGAGAGGTTGAACTCGCTGCAGCTGTTCCGTTCATCCGTCGTTCCTGTGCTCGTTTGCACGGACGTGGGTGCGCGAGGATTGGATATCGAAGACGTCGCGTTGGTGGTGAATTGGGACCTCACCGATGAGCCAGAGGAGTACACGCATCGGGTGGGACGAACGGCGCGGGCCGGGCGTGGAGGTGTGGCGATCAGTTTTGTGTCGGAACGGGACGAGGGACGGGTGCTCAAGATCGAGGATCGCATAAGTGAGCGGCTTCCATTTCATCTCACGAGACCTTCGCTGAGTCATTTGAAATGGCGTCAGAGACGCGGCTCAGCGAAATGGAGCTGCCCGAGGATAAGGTGTTGGAGCATCTAAACAGAGTGTCGACTGCGAGGCGACTGGCAAACATGGTGAGTGGGGCGGGGCGCGCTGGGTGACTTTGGCTGACCGTCACGTCACCGTTTGTAGGAGCTGCACGACTCCAACTTTGGACAACGAGAGCAGATACATCAGGCGAAGAATAGGGCGCGGCTGCAAGGGCAGGGTGGCGACGGACTGGCGCCGCCGAGTCTGTAGGGTTAACTCTACGTGTGGTGTATGCACCCGTACTCCTGTCTTGCACTATTTTTGAGCGACGAACCGAGAGGCCAGATGCGGAAGCAAGTGTCTGGGGCGTGACCGGGACGGTGACGGTGACGTCCTCTTTCTGGAAGCGGACGGTGGGCGACTGTTTAAAGTACAGATGGGATTCAACGGAGCCTCCACTCGCTCGCCCTCTCGTTCGACCATGAGCCCCGTTGCCTCGCCCGAGATGTCCGCCCGTCTCAGCCTAGGCCTCTCCCCCCTCCAGACCCCCCAGGTCCCGACCCCTCCGGTGCGCTCGCCGTTCGTCCCGGCCGTCCCCCCTCAGCTCACCTTTTCCCCCAGGCTTCACAGACAGGCTCCCCCGGCGAAGACGAGGAGAACGGCACCCTGGTGTCCGTCTCCACCACCTTCTTTCCAGGCGCCGCTCTCGACCCAGGCGCTCTCGCCGACCTCGTCGTTCTCTCCTCCGACTCTGTCTTCTTCTATGTCAGCTCCCACAGGCTCCTCCGAGCCTCAGAAAACGCTTTCAATTTCTTGCTCCCGGTGCCCCCAAAGAAAGAAGGAGAGGCGCCTGGCCACATTCTTTCTCTTCACGAACACTCCGCCGTCATAAATGTTCTCCTGCATGCGATCTACAACATGCCCGTGGGCCATTACTCTCCCGCGACAGAGACCATGATCGCAGCCGTGCACGCCATGGCCACGTACGGAATTCCTGCCAAGACCCATGTAGCACCATCCACCCCTCTATTTAACGCACTTCTTGCCAACGCCTCGTCGTCCCCCGTCGAAATATACGCCCTTGCAGCTTCGTGTGACCTTTACGACCTCGCGATGTCCATATCCCCACATCTTCTCTCATTCCCCCTTTCCTCTCTGACAGACGATATAGTGAAGAAAGTGGGGCCCGTATACCTCAAGCGCCTGTTCTTCCTGCATCTCGGCCGTGTCGACGCTCTCAAACGCCTCCTGCTCCCTCCTCCACATCCGCATGCTCCAACGTCATCTTGTGATTCTACAGATCAAAAGAAGCTCACACGGGCTTGGGCGTTGGCCTCGGCGTATCTGGCGTGGGATGCTCGACCGGGTACGTTGGCTTTCAGTTTCGATGATCAGGCAGGCGTTTTCCTTACTTTGGCTTACATTTACGTCATAATAGATCTGTCCACAGCGTCTATCGAAGCTGCACTCGCCCCGCTGGCCGTCCACCTGTCATGCGACCTATGCAAAATCTCACTTCGGGAAAGGATCAACAACCTTCTCGTCCAGTGGTCCGTCGTCAAGGTAGGCAGATTCCGTTTGGCGATATCAGCATTCAGATTGGGCTCACTATTCCAAAGAGGACTATCTAAATTTTCTTCATCGGTACGTCTGTCAGATTCAGTTCGTAGGAAGAAGACCTGTCACTTACGTTGGCAACTCTCCAGCTCAAGACCCGGTTCAATCTCTGTCGGTTCAAAAATAACACACGCATGAACCATGTTCGCCACCCACGCACGGATCTTCCCTCGCTTTCGCTTTCGACGCGCCTACTGTATTCACGCTCTTCATACTCTCTCCACTCTGTCCAACTTATTTGCATCCGTCATAGTCTTAAATGCCTCTCGAATGGACATCGCTCGCATACACGTATCATTGTCCCATTCACATTACCCCCTCCCCCACCCCCCTCCTGCCCCCCCCTCCCCCTTCATTTACCATTATTCCTATCCCCCATCAAGTCACATCCCTAGCCTGATCATAAACGATGCCCTGTATACTCTTTGACTTGTTAGCTGTAAATTAAATACCCTCTACGATCTCAGGATGCACACGAATTGTAGGTTTGATTCCGAAATATAAACACGCTTCCGAGCGGTTCTCTTGATCAAGGAACCGGCCACCTCACCTAGTTCCGTAAAGTCATCGAAGTTGGTGACGTCTCCCACGAAGATACGGCATTGAGGTTTTTGCAAATTGGATTGAAGGAACGGTGATACAGATACAACAGAGAGGATTTAGCGTCGGAGAGATGTAAGGGCGGGCGGGTATACAAGTTGGGCGGCAGCAGCAGAGGCCGCGAGAAATGCGGATATCCAGGTTTGTTCTATCACCGGCTTCTTTCCTCGGCAAGAATCGCTTCGTTAAGCTCATCTAGCGGTGCAAGTTCTTTCTTGTCTACGAGATCGAACTGTAAGGCAGGTTAGGAATTAGTCCGCTTTTCGGAGGGCGTGCGATGCCATGTACCTCGTGTATGAAAAGGAAGAAATGTCTATAGCTTGTGTTCAGATGGGCTGGACGATACGAAGCTAGTCAGATTCGAGAGAGAATCGAGCGAGAGATGGACGAGACCTTCGATGCCCAAGGCGCATATCTGATCAAAGTGATTGCTGTATATGTGCGCGTAGACCCGGAAGAGACGGCGGACGACGGTGCGGACGGTGTCTCTGAAGTTCTTGGGAAACGGAACGCCTGGCGATAGAAACGTCAGCGGTCATGCGGGGGAGTCGATTGAGAGAGGGAAAGAACCAATTTTGTTGGGGAATATATTCTCGTCATCGAGCATGGCTTGGGCCCAATTCATCAGAGCATCCACATATTCTGGAGCAGGGAGCTTGGTCGGCCGTTTGTACTTCACGCCGTCTTCCCAGAGATACTCGTATCTGACGAGATGGTGTTAGAGAAACAAAGCGAACGCACGTATTCTGACGATGTAGGTACCGTGGACCGGCGGACATGATGGGGCACTGCCGTTGATGGGGATTAATTATGCACGATATTTGTGTCCCGTCGAACTTACTTCTTGAGCAGTGCAGAATTCGGTGACGGTACCATACAGCATATTCAGATGATTGAAAAAGTCAACCGCTGTAACATAGTCGTTCGTGTGCATCCGTGAACGCTGCTGTACATCAGCATCTCGAGCCAAGCGCACCATGAACAGCAAGCCATTCGTTCAGATCCTCTCCTTCGGGTAACTTGACAGCTAATCGCAAGTTACCAGATCCCTACGAGAAACGGGCTTCGGTACAGGTCGGGAGATTTATGCTTGCTATGAGGCAGACTGACCAGAGTGGCTTCAGCATACTTCCTGAGCTGATATTGCTTGGTGCCTTCGGGGACGTCCCTGCGGGGCTTGAATGTTCGTGTTTTGCCTCTGCGGGGGCAATCGAATGCGATTCAAAGATAGTCATCGAAAGGTCCCACTCACAGACCAAAGAACGAGGACATGATGGAAAGTGCGAGGAGATGATCAGAGATGCCGCACCGAAACGAGTCGGACACCCACCAGAGGAACATGCCCGTCATCTCACGTGATGTAAATGCACAGACAGCTGAGTTTCTTACGCTGAGCTTTCCCTCCAAACGACATGGACGTGGACGTGGACGCGCCTGCAGAAACACCACCTTCTCCCAATGTGACCCAACACGCGCCTGAGTATGCTCTCCCAACAACATATTTCTACTCGGTCGAGTATCCAGGCTATGTCCGCCCTACTTCCGTACCCCGCGCCATTCACACAATGGGCGGGCAGTCGAGCCTGAACGCAGCCTTTAGACGAAATGCCTCAAAGAACGACGGCCTCCTTGAGCTCAACATGAGGCCAGAAAATCCTTTCGCGCATCCCATTCCAGGTGACGTCATTCCCACGAACAATATCTTGCTGAAAGTGGTGAAGCGGAAACGACGGAGGCTCAATCCCGAGACTGGAGAAAATGAGCTGGTTGGAGAATACACGGCAGAGCCTGTCGGGGTGATTCAGAAGACAGCCAGATTTCGCAGTGAGTGGAACGTATTGCTATTGGGCTCCACATACCACATTCTTTGATCAGGTATGGCGGACTATCAGTTCCAACCGGACATGAATGATCCTGTTACGAAACTACGCATGGCTATGAGTAACATGGACGGTAAGCCCGGAGATTCTATTCATCCCAAGACTATAGATTTTTACAAGCTCGGGTCAGTCGATGCCATTCGCCAATATACTATACCGGAGGAGAGAGAAGATTATGTTGTTGCAAAGGACCCGACGGCCATGGAAATCGACCCTGAATTGACAGGCGGAGCACCGCAAGCTACCAAGAGCAACCTTCGTCTATTCCCACCCCCGCTGTTCAGCCGCCAAAGTATCCCGCAGAACTATAGGTACAGTAGCGCGTTCACTTTGTGGTCCTTCTATCTTGACAATACGCGACAGCTTCAAAAGCAATCCCATGTCGGTAGTCACCACCATCATCGACGAAGAGACCGGCGATGAGAAAAAGCGACTCATCAACAAGATGCGCTGGAAAGGGTTTGGCCCTGCCTCCATAATGTTTTCAGAGAAAGAAGTGCGTCGGTTTCACGAATGTTTTGAAAATATCTGCAACATCGCGGTACAGGTACCAACGAAGCCGCCACCAAATTGTGAGGAGCTCCGTGACCAGTTCGATCAAGGCCTTCTCAAAGACCTTGAAAAGGTGAGTTGAATTTCCTCTCCGCCCACGTTGGCTGCTTGAATGTCTGTCCGTAGCTTTTCAAAGAAAGGCCAATATGGACTCGCGCAGCGCTTTTGAATCAGTTCACTCCTGCCCAAGCTCGAGAGATTCACAAGTGTGTAATATTCCTGCCCAGGGAATCTACTGCGATATTGAAATGTGTGCAGCTCGAAGGTACTGTTGCCTTTGTCGTGTTACGTTTTTCAGGACGGTCCTTGGCGGGACACTCTCGTACGCTTTGGGTACGAACCTCGGGAAGATAAGGGAGCAAGATTGTTGGTTTCTTTCTGGCACTCTCTTTTTGATCACTCAAGAGGCTTTTGACGACTTGCAGGTTTCAACGTTTGTACTTTCGAAATCTCAATCATGCTATAGCTCGACCCTCTGTTGTCACACGGCGGCAAGAGAGTCGATATTCGATCACCTCGTATAACCGTGTTAATAGAGTGCAGGATGAGCGAAGGTTTGTGTCGTGTCCTTCTCTAAAAAAGTACTGGTCATTAAGTTGTTGACCTGTCTACTAGAACACATATTTTCGACGGTGTAACAGTAACCACAGAGACAGCCGCGTTTCAGTTATGTGACATAGAAGATGCTTTGCTCAAAGACATGATCGAAGACGAAGAGGTAGTCCGGGACACGTGCAATGTACACATTTTGTCCGTCGTAGGTATCGCACGGCTGACTCTGCATACCTCTAGGAGCGAGACGGGTGGTATACGACGCACCAACTCGAGCGCATCAAAGCTGTTTTGCGCCTCAAATTTTTCTCGCTGCTGGAAGGTCATGTCGTCACTGACGAAGAATGCAAAAAGGTGCTCGCTACACCAGAGGGATTGCACACGGTAAAACGTACCGTCGGCGCTAGCAGACTGAGGCCAGGTAAACATAATATGGCAAAGGGCGCTTTACCTGCGGATCATGCAGCGGTAAGTCGTGCCCTCTTATTTCTTTCGAACGGCTCACAACAAATTGGAACGTTGTAGGCGATCAGACTGTCGCAGGCCATCGCACGTGCCAGCCAAGACAAGAATGCGAAGCCTCAGCAGGATCAAGGATAGTCTGTATCACCGTATGCGTTTTGTTATGAAAGTGTAGCGTCGTACTGTTGTATGAGTTCGGAAGCGCCTCGTGATATGATGTTTTTGAATGCGTTTCTTTTGCGTAGTGACCTAGGCATATAACATAGGCATGGGAGACTGCGATACACAACACATCGATCTGGACCTCTCCTATACTGGCTGGCGGGCTCCTCCGTCTGACAAGGCGGAAATCATGATGCGGCTGCTGCTGCTTTGGCTTCTACTCGCGCTTTGCGCTGTCATATTGATGAGCATCCTTTACTAAACGAGAAGTACGAGTGGACTCACAGAGCCGTTAAGAGCGAACCGAGAATTCCGGCGGAACTTGGGGTCAAGATCTCAGTATCAAACCTCTCAAATGCCTGAAGTCTGATTTACCTTAGCGTCGACCTGTAGCACAAATGGGTCGATGTCATTCCCCTCGCACGATCCGCGCAGAAATGCAAAGAGGACGTACACCCTTCAACGACCGTGTCCGGCCAGCCACAGGCTTCCTGATACCATTACGGTGAGCCTTTTTGTTCTGGTTGTGATTGGTATGGCTGATGCATCCGTCAGCACCTCGTCTGTGTCGGGCAGAGTGGGAGAGCGTACTTCTTGGATTTGGCCATTTGGACTTGTCGGCGACTTGGGCTTGCTGTGCGATGGCTAGCAGCCTTACGGTGTGGTTGACTTGGATCGTGGGAGCGGTGGCTGAAGAACTGTGCAGTTATTTCCCGAGGGTCCCTCGGCAACTGCCGATCACTCGTTCTTATTCTCCAACGCTTCAAAGCCTTTCACAGCGCATTCTCGATGTCTCTGTGTCAGGAATTTAGTGCTTTCATGTTCCTGCAGTATTGCCCATAGCAATATGTGAGGTGTTGGCGCGGATGATGATGACTTTCTATTCCCTTATCTTGCGTACGATTTGTCCTCGAAGTAACACCGCATCATGAGTATCACGGTGCACATGCCCTCCCTTTATACGAGGCCTTCATAGACCCATGTCGATCGTCGACGACTCAAAGTCCGAGAGACATCCCTTGCTCGGCCGTGGAGGCATGAGCCGATTTGGAGCGTGGGTAAATCGGAGGCGGACTCCGACATTGAATCGGCCGATGGCGCTAGCCAGTCATACTCCATTCGTTTCTTAAAACTCGCATCGGTACGCTCGACTGGCACACGACTTTCATTCCGTTCTGCTCGTTCTCCACACTTAAACACTACCACATCAACGAGTCATGCCCGCAACGGTCTCAAAACCACGCACCCTGTACGATAAGATCTGGGACGACCATGTCATGTTCGTATGCCCTTCAGCCGTGAGACGACGTCATGCTCAGACATTGCTGCTTCCACAGAGACGTGCAGGAAGATGGATTGGCTCTGATCTACATTGACCGGTGAGCATTGACGTGGCATGCCAACTGCTCGGATCGTTGAGATTACGCCCAGACACCTCGTGCACGAAGTTACGAGCCCACAAGCATTCGAAGGACTGTGCGTACTTTCCCAAAAACATCTTTGAAACGACGTCAAGCTCAATGCGTGTCATCATTCCAGGCGAGTTGCCAAGCGTCCCGTCCGCCGTCCTGATTGCACACTGGCAACCGTGGACCATAACATTCCGTATGTCGCCTTGACCCTATCCTTGCCTCGTGCCCTGAGTCTCTTATTCTTCACATCTAGCACGGCATCGCGAAAGAATTTTTCATCAGTCCCATCCTTCATCGCCGAACCCGACTCACGCGCACAATGTATGGCGTTGGAGGAGAACGTCAAAGAGTTTGGCGTAACATACTTTGGCATGACAGATAGACGTCAAGGTATGCAATTGCCATGGAAATGTCAATAGTTTCTGATTGTTTGCTGTATTCAAGGCATCGTGCACATCATCGGCCCAGAGCAAGGGTTCACGGTATGTGGCGGGCAATTGAAGCCTCGACGTTACTGACTCTCAAAAAAGCTCCCCGGTATCACCTGTGTATGCGGTGATTCCCACACGTCCAGTGCGCTCGTTCTATTTTGGCAGCGACGATCGATGCTTATCGATGCTCATAGCCCACGGCGCGTTCGGTTCTCTGGCGTTCGGCATTGGGACGTCCGAGGTCGAGCACGTCCTCGCGACACAGACCTTACTGCAGAAGAAGGCTAAGAACATGCGCATCACAGTTGACGGTGATCTCCTCGAAGGTGTCACATCCAAGGATGTCATCCTCCACATTATTGGTGTCATTGGCACAGCAGGCGGGACTGGGTCTGTCATTGAGTACGCGGGCTCGGTCTTCCGTGGGTTCAGCATGGAAGCGCGGATGAGCGTCTGCAATATGTCGATCGAGGCTGGTGCTCGTGCAGGCATGGTCGCTCCTGATGAAGTCACCTTTGACTACCTCCGGAATCGACCGTTGGCGCCGAAAGGCGAGGCTTGGGATCGCGCCGTCGCGTATTGGAAGTCCTTGAAGTCCGACGAGGGTGCCCAGTTCGACATCGAGGTCAAGATTCGTGCCGCGGACATCATTCCTACAGTTACCTGGGGTACCTCTCCTCAGGACGTTGCCCCCATCACTGGCAGCGTTCCTGATCCCGCCACGTTTTCGGACCCCGTCAAACGCAGCTCCATTGAGCGCTCGTTGAAGTACATGGGCTTGACACCAAAGACCCGCATGGAAGACATCACGATTGACAAAGTGTTCATTGGATCTTGCACGAACAGTCGCATCGAGGACCTTCGCTCAGCGGCCAGAATAGTTCTTGCTGCTGGTCCTGATGCCAGGGTTGCCCCCAATGTGCAGGCGATGATCGTGCCCGGGTCCGGTATCATCAAGCAGCACGCGGAGGCGGAGGGCTTGGACGTGATCTTCAAGCGCGCTGGCTTTGACTGGCGCGAGGCAGGCTGCTCTATGTGTCTGGGCATGAACCCGGATCAACTGTCGCCCGGCGAACGTTGTGCTAGCACCAGCAACCGCAACTTCGAGGGCCGTCAGGGTGCGGGTGGCCGTACACACCTTGTCAGCCCCGCCATGGCAGCTGCCGCGGCGATGACGGGGAGGCTCACCGATGTCCGCAAGTTCTTTGGTAAAGACGTTGTCTCCAGTGACAAGCTAAAGTCGATCACCGCGTTCGAGTTCCTCTCTGACCCTGTCCTGCCGTCCCCCACGCCGGAGACGCCCGTCGTATCCGAGTTGACCAAGGATCTGCCCCCAGCCGAAGCGCCGTCGAGTGTGCAGAAATTCACGATCGTCAAGGGAATCGCTGCGCCCCTGCATATCGAGAACGTTGACACCGACATGATCATCCCGAAACAGTTCTTGAAGACTCTGAAGCGGACTGGCCTCGCGAGCGCGCTGTTTTACACGCTGCGAAAAGACCCCAGCACGGGGAAGGACACCGACTTTGTGCTGAACAAGGCGCCATACGACAATGCGAAGATCCTCGTGTGCACCGGAAAGAACTTTGGCTGCGGCAGCTCGCGCGAGCACGCACCCTGGAGTCTGTGAGTTGATTCGTGCTGCGTAGGCTCTAATTTGTCATGATGCTCATACGCTGGACGTTTTACAGGAATGATTTCGGTATCCGTTGCATCATCGCGCCGAGTTTTGCGGACATCTTCCGGAACAACACGATGCAGAATGGAATGCTGCCGGTTGCGCTGTCGGAGGCCGAGTGCCGCACGCTTGCGGAGGATGCGGAGGCGGGGCTGGAGCTGGAGGTGGACTTGGACAGGCAGGAGGTGCGACGGGCGAACGGGAAGGCGCCCATCGGTTTCACGACGGATCCGTTCCGGCGACACTGCCTGTTGAATGGGCTGGACGACATTGCGCTGACGTTGCAGAAGGTGGGGTCGATCGAGCGGTTCGAGGAGCGGCGGAGCGAGGTGTGGCCGTGGCTGGACGGATTTGGGTACAAGGGCAAGAAGATTCCGGTAGCACCTGCTCGGGGGAGCAAAAAGATGGAGTGGTGAGGTGGGGAGGGGATTCGATGGGGATGGTGGGGTGTGTACCAGTAGTGTACTGCATGGCATAACTTGCGAGAGCATGCTGCGAGAGAGGGAGAGGAGGCGCACAGCACGTGGTGACAGGAGGGCCGTGTTGAGATAGGCCACTAGCAACGAACAGACCGCGCTCGCCGTTGGCCCCTCCCGTCGATGTCCCCCACGGCGTTCCCCTCTTTATATATTAACTTATTCCCCTCGCTGTGAGAGCCCCCTCCCCCCGCCCAAATGGCCGCGGTCGGTGCCAACGATCATGTGCGCACGGGGTCGAGCGGCGAGATGAAGGATGGAACAGGTATGGACGCGCCTGTCGCCTTGTTCCCATCAGCGATCTCTCATCCAGCGGGCGGCCCAGCACCGACCCCCCGTCCAAATGCAGTCCGCCCAGACCCCGACTTCCCCCTCTCTTATTATCAGTCAGAGCTCGCGGGCAAGGCGTATGTCCCGGACGTCCGCGCACCTTCGTTCGCACCCCTTGCGTCCCTAGAGCGGACAACAAGCACAACCTCTTCCTCTTCCGCGTACTCCTCCCACTCCTCTTCGCCCCAGAATAGCGAGCTCACCCCAGACACATCGCCGTCCGATCGCGGGAAGCAGCCGCTGCGCGAGCTCGAGCTCAACGTCGACGCGGGGGAGCAGCACAGACGGAGGCCGAGCAACCAGTCGGAAGGCGCAGCAGACAATCGACGCATCGCCGTCGTCCAACTTGACACACCGTCCACGCCGTCGCTTAACAGCAGTCCGTCGGGCCCACCCGGGACTCCCGGTGCGGCCGTCGACACGTTGTTCGAACGTCGCGGCTTGCACTCTCGCTTCCCCGCTCTCGCCCTCGTCGCGCCCTCCGACGCGCCCTTCCTCTCCGCCCCACACCTCTCCCCTCCCTCCTCTGCCCCCGTCGTCGGCACCGCAAGAGCACCAGATAGCGCGCACTCGGGCCTGCGGAGCAGCCCCGCGACAGGCCATCACCGCTCCACCTCAGAGGCTGTGCCCGGACGAGGTAAGGACGGCGTCCACAAAAAAACCTCGTCTCGCGACATCGGCATTGTTGGGACGCGCCGCGCCCCTGGTTTCGCAGGCGCGCCTCCAATGTATCACGATCCTGTACAAGGCCTGAAACCCCCCATATTCCAAACGCCCCAGTCTCGCTCTCCGTCCCCGCACATCTCTCTCGACTCCCCCGTCGACGGCCTTCCGTCGAGCATGCTTCCCTATCCCCACCCCGCCGACGGGCTCTCTTCCTCTTCTGCGCAGATGCCGACCATCGGCGAGAGGGCCATCCCTGGCTTGTCCACCGTGGCCACCAGCGCGTCCCGCCCCAATTCATCCAGCTCCGGACAATTTCGCCACGAAGTCTCCGGTGACCCGGACAAGTCCAGGGCATCGTCCTCCTTGTTATCCCCCTCCACCCACCGACCGTCGTCCTATCTGTATTACCAGCCGGGAGTGCATTCGACCGCAGGCCCACTGCCCCCGCCTCCGAGGGCCATGTTCCAAATCGACGTAAAGGTCCCTCCACCCCCGCGACCGCCCCGCTTGCGATCGCCGTCTCCGACGCGTTCACGAAACGTTTTGAACGAGGCCGCGGCCTCGTCTGTCTCTGTCATCTTGGCCTCTAAATCGTCTGTGGCTTCACTGAAGCACCTCGACTCGGCCAAGACAGCCGAGTCGTCACGGCTTCCTGTCGGAGACGTGACGAACACGCCAGGGTGAGTTGGTCATCTCGCCTACTCTTTGCAATCCTCGTTTGATGACACCACGTGTGTTCAGTGCGAACGGTGCAGTCGAGGACGTATTCAATCGATCATCTAACCATGTCCGCGAAGGTGCTTTCGCCCCCTCCCGATTCGTCCTGCACCCCGGGCCTCCGTCATTGCAGGCGTCTCCAAAACCTTCTCCAAAGTCATCCACGACGTCCTTGTTGGGCGTGGTGCAGTCCGCGACCGACTCTCTTCGTCTAGTCAGCAGCACGCCTGAGATCGTCGAGTCCCCTCCATCCGCCGTTGACGACCCGCGTGGCGCGGATGCCGTCTTCGGAAGACGGCTGGGGTCTGAAATCGAGCGGTTCGATAGCTGGGTCAACCTCCACCCATTGCCTTCCGACAGTACGCGCGCGTCTTCTGATTCGTCGAGCGGCCGACCGTCTTCCGAAGCGGAGTCTCTATCACCTCGGCCATCAAGCCTGCCTAAATCTCCCAAGGGGAAGAAGGAAGGTTCGGCGAATCCCTTGCGGGGCACACTGACCAACTTGAAGCGCTTCTCGTCGCTACCCCGCACGCCCTCCGTCATCTCGAGCCGGCTGTCGAACGGCAGTCGATCCTCCCGAACGCCTTCGCCCGCGCGACCTCCCCCGCAGCCCAGGATACGTTCGAACTGGCCCGCGTCGATGTCGTGTGCGGACGTGCTGGTGAAGCGCAGCTCGCTGGAGCGGGCTGTTGCTTATGCTTACAAGATCAACGACCTGTCGATGTACGACTGTGGCCTGGGCGAGTGGATCCAGGCCACGAAGCAGAAAGGTAAGCCGCCGAGTCAGCGTCGTCGTCGGCATCATTCCCAGAGCCTCACGCGCGCGCACCAGCCAACCCGCGAACCGCGAGTCGCATCACGTCGCCGGGCGCAGCGGGGCCGACTGCGAGACCGATGTCTGTCCAGCCCCGCCACATCTCCAACGGGTCCATCTCGTCAGAAGCGACGTTCCCGCTCCGCCCAGACGCATACACGGCCACCGACCTCTCGCCACGCCCGTCGGACACGGTGCCCTCCCCGAGCGGACCTCCGCCGGCACTGCCCTACCCGGCGCTGGCGCAGGCGAGCAGCCACCGCCTTTCTGTGACGTCACCGAGGATGCGCACGCATCCGCTTCCGGGCAGCAAGTCGACCGGCGGCTTCTTCTCCTCCATCGGGCGCAACTACAGCCTCAAGAAGGAGAAGACCCTCGCCCAGACCAGGCCAAACCCCAACCCCAACCCGAACCCCAACCCCCGACCGATCGTCATCGTCGACACGCCCTCCCTCCCGGGCGGCCCTCGCGCGCCCCCCGGCCGCATGCACCGCTCCCAGACCCTCACCCTCTCCGCCGCCGTCTCGGACGCCCCCCCGGCCTCCGCCCTCAACCGCCGCCGGAGCAACACCATCCGCCGGCCCTCCTTCCTCAACCGCGCCGGCACTGCGTCCGAGTCCGACCACGTCGACCCGGAATTTGCGCGCCAGGTCGACAAACTCGCCGACCTGCTGCCCCAGGCGGACCGCGATGTTCTCGCCGGCTATCTCCGTCGAGCGGGGCAGGACATCCTCGCCATCGGACAGTACCTGGAGGACGAGAAGAACGGGACTTTGCGGCGTGACTGACTCCCCGCGCACCACGTTCGACCCTGTCGTTGCTTTCCCTAGACCCCTTTTGCATTGCTTTTTTTTTTTTTTTGCACGCCCGGACGATCCCGCTCATTCTCACTCAAATATGCTTGCACCTGTCTGTACTGTACTGTCTTTGCATCTGTCTTGCACGCTGTGTACGCCTAACGCTGCACGTAATATGTTTACTACACGAACGCTCTTTTTATTGCTCAAGTTGGCTTCACCAGAGAGCACGAGCGACATGATGGAGCACGATAACGATTACGCGTACAGAGATATAAAAAAACATGCTGAGATGATGACCTTCACTACCTAGGGATGTTAACACCTGCTGGTTTGAACCCACGTCTCTTGCCCGACGATGCTGGAGGTAATGACGATCAGAGCTCATGAATGGCCATGCATAGCCGAGACCTTTACCTTGCTGAGTTGGGTAACTCGTGCGGCCGGCGTTGGTCCATTGCCCCTCTCGAGGATTCATTCGCATCTGCGTTCGATTTCCACCGCCGCCAAGGAGATGCTCCACCTCCTGTACACTGTCCGACCGCTCAGATATGGTTCCGGTGCGCAACGGACGATCGCCTTGAACAAACTGCTGACGGCGCTGTCCGCCACGTTCTTGGAATTGCTGAGGTTGGTGCCAGAGCTGCTGGAATGCTCCACTGGTTCGGTTGATGATCGGAGTCCTCTGGATCTGGATTATAGTGATAATTAAAACGGGATACCGAACTCGAGGTGAAAGTACTGACCCCGTTGGCCTCCATTCCCCCCACGACAGCGCTAAGATCAACGTTGGCCATTGCGCCGTTGTGCACGAATGGACCTCCAGGGCGCGATTCTCGGTTGTCACCCTCGACTGATCCTCGGTCCATAAGAGGATTCAGAACCCCTCCGAGATTCATACCAGAGTTGTTCCCAACAGTGTTGGGCGCCAGTAGTGCTTTTCTTTTGATTTTGTCATATTGTGCCTACCGCGACCGTAAGCTGAGCAGGGCTGCTCTGTCATGACGATCGCAAATTTACCTTTAGTTTCTGATATTCCTTGTCTCTTTCCCTGGTAGCGTCTTGGAGCTCCCTAGTCTTCCGCCGTTCTAGTTCGAGGTCATGCTCGAGTTCTGCATTGATTTTAGTTTTACAAGGGTGCAGAATGATAATTTCAACCCCAGCGAACCTGAAATTTTGCTGCCCAACAGATTTATTTCTCCATTCGCTGACCGCACAACGCACATCAGATCAACCCGTGAAGACGAGATATGAACTCACCTTCTCTCACAACATTGTCGATCTGCTTTTGTAGCTGGGCATTCTTGTCGTTGATGTTGCGGAGCACTGCTTGTTGAAAGGAGCTGGTGAGTGCTATCAGGCTGAGAGCATTCATTGTCCATGAACGACGTAATCACTTCTCTTGATATATCTGGTATTGCCAGAACGATATGGCCCTGCGAACCAGCTGAGATGGATAGTGATTCCAGCATAAGAGAGCCAAACCGGCTGCATATCTCGAGAACTGTCGCGGGATTCAATCCTGAGAGAACCGACTATGTCCCAAATGAGCAACGAAGTAGCGGAAGGGCGCATATACTCACAGTTTTGTAGTCATTTGACGGATGCAATGAGCATACCTGTGACCCGCAGAAAGTCAAAGGCATGTTGGCAACATCAATCATGATACAAACTGACCACAACATCGTCACTAAGCAAAATGTCAACGATAGAGCGACTCCACAACAACAAGTGAGATCCTGCACTTACGGTTCGGTCAAAGACGTCTCGCACGCTAATGGCTCATGTAAATGTTAGTAGAGGTAATCGAGAACGGTGCTTGCCGGGGCAGAGTCTTGCGGCACTGAAGAGCTCATTGGCACAGTCAACTAGTACAGGACAATGTTCAAAGTTAGGCCCCTACTGGGCCTTAGAAATATTGAGCACACCACAGAATATATGTGAACCTTGAAAGCAGAAAGAATGAGCTTGGTACGGCAATGAGATAGCGATGACATTACAGGTCGTCTAATACACTCCACCCATTACAGAGTTGGCGTCCAAAACCCCATGCGTATATTCAGAGATGTGCTCACAACCACGGCTTTATCGATCAACGCCCTTCGACAAGTGAGACGATTGCATTTGAGGTCATTATCCATCTCGACGCACGTTGTGGGCGATGGAAGGGAAGTTACCTTGTACAAAGCTGGACAAATTTTGGAGTCGTGGACGCGTCCGATCACGTGGACCATGGAACTGCAAAAAAAAAAATCGTATAGCAGCAGACGATAGTAGGAGACAAACGATGGTCGATCAGTAGGTAAACAGTCCGAGGAGCGAACAAGCGAACGTGGGCAAGTAGACTATATAGTACAAGTCCTTGACAGCTAATAACAACAGCTTTATAAGATGATCAAATGTGGAGATAATTATGAATGAGGCTGAGTAGCAGCCTACCGTATATCAAGTAAATGGTTCAATATTCAGATGCCCAGAGATAAGATAAAATTGTTCATGGTTTCCATACGGATGTCCGAGCAGGAGAAGTTTGAAGGGATGATGGTGACCTTCCTAATGGCCGAGAGGGCGTGGTAGGGCGCAGGCCAGCCTCAGCAGCGACGTCTGCACGTCTGATGAACTGCAAAGGAGTCAATGGCGAGGAATTCACCGAGGAGGTCGACTTCATAGACTGGGGGCTTCTTCCGTTCGCCGATGACAAGGTAAATAACGATATCCCTGTTGGTTCTGGAGTGCGCGGTGCTTGTGGTGGCGTCGTGATGATCTCTGGTGCTTCTAATAGAGTGTTAGAGCTGAACCACTTCTCCTCTCTAGATCCTAGTTGCGGTGGTGACTCGTGCATGGGCAAGAGATGAAACAAATCAGAAAAATGCGTCCTGATGAATCTTTCGGAGATATTAGCAAGGGCGTAAGGCGCGAAAAATGAATGACAAGACGTACTTTGATAACTCCACCCACCCACCTCCCACTCGCACCATGACCGTCTGGGACCGCAGGATACGACAGAAACACAACTTCGCATCTTCTCCACCAATCCAGTATTTACCGCTCTGGTCGCGCCAACCGTCTTCTGCGACTTGGATATTGATGTCCACCGGCAAGCTGTTAACAATGTCTCCCACTGCAACATCTAGTTTGTTCTTGGGGTTCGCTACGTATGGTATCTTCCGAGTCTGTAGAGCCTTGCTTTGTACCATTGGACTTCTTGGTAAGTTTGGGAATGACAGCCTAGGCGCACGACTCCACGTGGAGTGAGTTTGTGAATTGGTAGATCGGGGAGCGAAGGAGCGAGAAGTGGAAGAGGCATCCGACAAGGCAGGTGAAGCCATGCGCGAAGATTGGCCAGTTTGCGCGCGCGGACGTGTTGTGATCATGGATTTACGAGGAGGCTGTGGCTTGGCAGGAGGCAATGGTTTAGTGGGCGGCGAAGTCAGACTGCCAGTGCGCTGACGTGAAGCAAAAGTCGATTGGAATAATCGAGAATTTGATGTCGCGGGGGAGAATGATTCAGAGACAGAGCGATTTGTGGATGCAACGGACATTCTGCTTGAGGCTCTAGATTGACTTGTCTCTGTAGTAGATACGACCCGTCGTGTGGTTGGAGGGGGTCGGGTGGGTGTAGGGGCTGTGAGACGTGGTCGACCACGAAGGGGAGCAGGAGATCCCATAGACAAAGTGGAGAAATGATTAGTCTTCTTCTGGGGAGCTGGACGATAACCACCGATGGACGCCCTGCTATTTCGCCCATTACTCATGATGCTGCTCGGTCGGGATTTCCTACCATCGAGCATGTCGGAGGCCATAGATTCGAGCTCATTCCAAGTCTGCATGATCCGCTTCTGCTCTGATGACGCCCTTACATCGTCAGCGATTCCAGAGAACTGTCGGCTCGTATCATCAATCAGATCACGAGAATAAGATATCCGCGAGCCCAACTGCTCTTCGGGTGGAAGAGAAGTTTGGGATGCATGCGCTGAGGCAAGAGGGCCGACTGGAGGAGCAGGATAACTGTCGATGTGTTCGAGGAGATCGCTTAGGCACGCGTCACAGTCTTGCACAGCTTGAGCAAATAGTGAAAGCTTTTGTATCCGCTGTAGCATTGGTTTCGAATCGTTGACTTCACTCCTGAGGGATCGCAGTTCAAGATCGACAGACTGAGCAGAAACGCTAGCGGGTAGGGTCGCCATTTCGGAAATTACTGCGAATAGACCAGAAGAAAGCGTCGCGTATTGAGCTGGCGAAGGAAGAGCATCTGCAGAAGCTGAAGGCCTAGCAGCCCCATTTATGTTCAAGGAGCGGAGACGTTTCCGAAGTGCATGTATCCGCTTCTGCAACTCAGCAGACTCTTGGTCAAGTTCATCGACCACAGACAATTGCGCAACTCGCAGACCAAAGATCTCTGTGGTTGGCATCAGTCATAAGGTCAACACGAATCGAATCAGACTCACCTGCTACAGGAGTCTCTGTCAAAAGTTTTGGTTGCTCTCGCGCTTCCGCCTGAAGCTGTACAGCGGCCAGCCTGTCAACTTCGCGCCTGGCATCAGCTTTCGCCCGCTCCGACTTCTCTAGTTGCTCAGCTTCCACCCTCTCATGCTCCAATCTGGCTTGCTCCTCTGCTTTTCGACGTTCAAATTCAAGCCTCGCCTCTTCTTCTGCCTCCAACCGCTCTTTCTCAATTCTGGCCAGCTCCTCCACCTCTAGTCTTTCACGTTCCAGCCGCTCCTCCACCTCCACTCTCTCTCTTTCCAAAGCCGCCCGTTCCTCCGCTAGCCTCTCTTCTTCCATTCTCCTGGCTTGTTCTTCCGCCTCCAACCGTTCGCGTTCCAATCTAGCAGCCTCCTCCTTTTGGAGACGCTCCTGCTCTTCTCGCAACCGTTGCTCTGCAGATATTCGCTCGTGCTCTATCCTCTGACGTTCTGATATTCGAGACTTCAACGATGCCACATCCTGTAGCCACGAGCTATACTTAAGTTCTGCATCGCCAAGGCTCTGATTCCGAGCTGAATACAGAGCGGTGAAAGATGCGTCCTGGTTGTCGGCCATACTCTTCATTTCGTGAAGTGTTATACGGATGTCAGAGAATGCTCGAGTCATCTCAGACTCGTGACGAGTTGAGAATTGTTCTGTCTCTGTCATCAAGGACTCCAATTGTCCTAACATATTAGATGACTCGGCAGATGACGCAAGTGAATTTTGAAGAGGAGTAAGGCCTTCAAACGCCTGGCGTATAGAGTCGAGGAGAGAAGCCAACTGAATATCAACATCTCTGGCTTTTTGAGCCAAACGCAGAAATTTGACCCTTCTTTCCATAGACAACACGTCGTTCATCAGACTCAACGCGAAGGCGTTAGAGTCGGTGCGAACGGCATCGTCCACCGTCGAGAGGTCAAAGGGCAATTCAATGGACGATGAGTGATTGAACGACTCTAGAGACAAGTCTCCACCAGACGAGAAGCGTCTCTTCACTGGGTGAAGACCCTGAGCGGAGGAGAAGCCTGTGGAGACGAAGAGCACGCGAGTGGGAAGATCATCTACGAATGCTTGAACAGAGCCCGCGAGTTCGACGACTTCGGACTCAAGAGTCGCAGGTGCCTCAGGAAGTACATCGTCCGAAGTTGTTGCATTTAGAACGCTGTTAGAAGCTGCCTCCAATCTTTCCTTGATGTCCTCTAAGCGAACTTGTAGGGCCTGCATCTGATCTGAAACGTCAGCCATGATAGAGGCCTGGCTATAGATGCTCTCCCCCAATCGGATCATCTGTTTGACTTGGTCCAAGACGATAGATAGCCCGTCACAGCGTTGAGCCATATAATTTTGTAGGTCGGGTTGCAGGGAAGGGGAGAATGAGTGAAAAGCTGAGATGACCTGCTGAGTTAGCCTGGATTCTAGATGTTGCAAACGGTCCGTGAATTGCAGTGGGGAAGGTGCAGCAGGCAAGGGTGGCATCGGACTTTCAGGAGTTAGGAGAGCAGCATTCGAAGACAATGTTCGTGATCGCCATCGACGCTGTTCCATTGCCTCGCCTACATCATTTCGAACGATGTCCAGTTCCCGAAGTATTGAGGTGGCTGGGATCCAAACTTTTCTGATCTCTCGTAGGAGGTTGACATTGGCGACAACACCGTCGCGAGCCACGCGCGCATTCTGTTTCCTGGATGCCAGTCGTTCGATGATGGATATAGAGTTAGCTTTGAACGTGGGATCCATGTGGAACTGGTCAGCTGAAAGCAAAGCAGTTTGAGCCTTCGGTAAAACCGTTTCGGCGTGTCGGTCTGCTTGCTCCAATTCATGAAGGATAGAGGGTAGTAGCGCCAAGTATGCATTGTGTCGTGTCAGGTCAAGACAAGCATCCGAACTCAAGTCAACAGGACTACCATCGCCATCAGGATTGGGGACGCCATGCTGGAGTTGAAAGACAATCGACTCGTATAGTGACCCTAGATCACTGGCCGACGAGCAAAGGACTTCGACTTGCCCTACAGCTTCGAAGAATGCATGATATTCCTGAGCACCCTTCTCGACTTGTTCGGCTAACGCAGTAGCAGCAGACAAATCTGACGAAAGTTGTTGCGAGATCTCTTCATTCGTGATAGTTTGATCAGGAAAGAGATGATGAGTTGGTCGAGGGAAGATGCTCGCAGGCGATGCTGGATTTTCTCTTGCACTAAGCCTTTTCATAATGGCACCTGCTCGAGAGGTATAGGCGGTATCCTGGCGTGCTGATGGGTGACTCAGCTTCGCGGTCTCAATCTCTTCAAACAGAGTTTGAGCGGCAGCTTGATCTTTTGCCGTTTCGACAAACAACTCATCAGCCCTGTGAACTTCATCAGCACACAGGAGCATGGGCCACATAGAGAGGATGACAGCACTTTCTCCATTGCGTGACTACGCTCATAACAAACTTTCCTACGTTTTCCATCTCATTGATCCCTTGGTCTTCCAACTTGTCCTGCTCGTCGAGCAGCTCGTCCGGGACGGGCTTCCGACTGTGGTCTATGAGCCTATCCAAAGCCTTTCCTGCTGCAGAGATTTTGCCGTGACGAAGAGCTGATATCCGACTGGCAAACGTAGCTGCATCTCTAGACAAGGCTTCCGCTATTTTGAACCGAGCGGCACGAGAGAAACCGGGAGATGATGTAACTGAAGCGTCCGAGGTAGTGGACATAATAGAACCTCGGCGCGAAGAAGCTTCTTCCTGTAGGTTCGTGATGTCATACACTGCTGATGACCATCTAGCCCGGGTGGCGAGGAAGGCTTTCAAGTCGACGAGGATACTTCGTCGGTCTGCCCAAGCAGCTCGACGTTGTTCCTCCCAAGTAAGTCGGACACCGAGGAGGTCTAAATTTTCGGACCTGCCTCGAAGTAGATGCAGGAGCTTGTCAAATTCGTAGATGGTTGTCAAGGTCAGCTCGATGAGGTCCGTATCCTCCGGGGAGAGATTGCGCTGGGCTGTAGCTGCGATGATAGAGTGGATTCAAGACAGGAGTGACAGGGTTGTAGCCGCTGGCACTCACCCTTCGTGAATTGCTTGAACTTTTTGAGTTCCCCAGAATCAAAAGCCTCCGTCTCCTTCTCTATTTTGTCGTGTTCAACGAGCCATTCGTTGAGCTCCTCACGAGTGGGCAATCCTGGGACGACATCAGCCGATATGCGTACGGCATCAAGACCAGCGAACAATTCTATTGGCGGCATGTTTCCTAGGAACTATGATTGCAGTTTGTTACAATCAGTTTGAAGGGGTATGTGTGAAGTACGGAAACCTCACTTTGATTTTGTCCACTATCCATTCCTTCCTCTCACTGAATGCCTGAAGTTCGATGACCTCGTGTGACTCGAGTTCGCCGTGTTCGGCATGCCCTTGCAGATGTTCCGAGCCTTGTCTAATCGAGCCATGTGGTATTTTGGACTTGATGATAGATTCGAGAGAGCTGTAATCCATTCCGTCGAGCGTACCAGCCGGCTCGGCGTCTATGGGGAGTATGGTTTTCGTCTCTGAGTCGCCCATAGTCCTGAAAGTATTGGTGCAAGACGCTCGAACGAGGGGTTCGAGGGTTGAGAATATTTAAGCAAGAACGGGGGGCATATCCGCTGGCGGAGAGATGGTCGTGACAGAAGGCAGAAGGGGCGCTGGTACAACGAGGTCTCCCAACTCGAGACTCACGCGTCAATCGAGACATCCCTGCTGACTCAGCCCCACCATGGCCATTCCTGCGGTCTCACAGGCGAACTTCTCTGGTGTACACAAATGTTCGATGCTAGCGGTTACAATAAAAATACACGAGGCCGTTCCATCAGTCTACTTCCGTTCCTGCAAGCATTCATCCCTTCAAGCTTGCCTTCGCCTTAGAACTTGGTAATGAGACATCGCTGAGCGTGTCAGGATTCAGAATATTTGCTTGCCTGTGCATGATGCGTGTCAGAGACTGGATTCTCCAATCTTTCAAATCGCAAGGCAAGGTGGCGAAGCCGTTCAATTCCCCGGGTATCCCCCTTATCCACGAAGCCTCGTTGCATGTCAGTCTCTTGCATGAACGCCGCGACATCAGCAAGCGAAGGTCCAAGCTCTCGCAATGGAAGAAGCTGCGATCTTCGGATACAGGAATCCAGTTCTCAGATCAGTTTCACATAGATGTAATGGCTACACACCGGATGCGCTCGTTGGAGGCGGCAAGCTCGTGCACACTAACTTCCAGCTCTGCTGTCTTTGCCGTGTGAGATGATTTCAGTCTATGAACATCCGCATGCAACCTCCCAGCACCGCGCCGCGTGTCCTGAAGCATGTCCTGAAGCTTGGTATGCTCCGCCTTCCTAACAGATAGCTCCAGAAGTGTTATTTCGAGCTCTTTCTGCAGAGCATGCGTTGTAGCCGCTATGCCATCTAGCTTCCGATGCAAACCCGCCAATTGCCTTCTCAGGGCGAAGAAAGGGATCAATGTGACGGGGAGCGCTAGTGCAGTGAAGATGACCAAGCGAGTCTCTAGAGGAAGCGATGCAGAAGAAGCGCTGTATGGATTATATCTGGTGTTGTTGGGTTTGGTCTGAGAATGGTCAGTACTACCTGAGGGCTCCATGGATCCACGGAGAGTTGAAGGGGGCTAATCTGGAACAACACAGGCCGCGTTGAGCCAAGTCAGTATCACATGACCACGGACTATTGCGAACAAGTTCATAGCCAGGATTCTCAGGGAATACTAGGAGGGCACTATACGCTATGATCGTGCAATGTACATAGATGATGTTTCATTATTCATCTTTTGGTGGTTTACCGCCTTTGGTCAGACTCATGATCTCCTCCATAGCATCCTAATGCGGTGATTGAGAAGGCGAAACGGACAGCCAGGTCTGCACGCACCTGTGAGTTCATATCAATGCCAGCCTTCTTTAACTCTACCATCACACTTTTCACCCCCTTTATAAACTTCCGATTTGTCGCCAGTCGGAACATCTGCATGTTAGATGGTGGAGTTGTCGACATGATATCAATGCCTAGCCGTCATCCATACGTCAACACGAAGCACATGAATACATAGTCAGGTAATAGGCACCTTGTTCTTTCACTAGATTTGCAAGGTCAGAAAGGGCCTTCAGTGCTTCTGGTTTGTCCGCAAGCTTCTTGAAGAGTTCTGTGTGCTTTATGTTGTTCAGGAAGTCGGATGGTAGCTCTGCAGCCTGCCGTCGAGGCGTTGCAGACAAAAAACGGATCGGCACAGCAGACACTGGCTGCCGAAGCCTCCTTGTAGATGCAGCACGGAACGCAACACGCAGAGAATGTGACCCAAACATATTGATGAGAGGCTGATTCTAAGACTCAGAAGGTGGACTCCAGAAAGTAAGCGTGGGAACCGGTGCGCCTGTGAGGCGCGTCGCGTCGCGTCGTTTGACCTCCTCTCCACATGCACGACTACAACACTCGCACTGTGAATCCTACGACACGGATATGGATGACGACTACTATTCCATAGAATCCATTCTTGCAGAGAACCAGGTATGGACGAAGGCTTTCCTCGTCTCGACCTATGCTCACGTGGCTTTAGAAAGTTCAGTGTACTTTCAAAGTGGACATCCCGGACATGGGGCATCTTGATGGTGGCAAGGAACGGGATGTAAGTTGCACGTCTCTGGATACAACGATTGTACCATCATGAATATAAGAACTCATTCTGTTCGGTCGTAACAGATTAAGGCACAGAGCAAGATTCAACTTCCACTGTGGATGGCTTATATCCTCATCTATTCGTGAGTCCACGGAAAAGGCATAACCTTCCCATAGCACGTTCATACCTTTATTCAGTGACTACGCGGATTTTACAATCCCTGCGCCATTCAGCTCGCGCGTTCGGAATGCCCTCAACGCTGAAGCGAAGAGTGTGCGTCTGTCAGGGCTTGTAGGTGCAGGGGGGTTGTGGTATGGATTCGGGAAGATCGTCATGAAGTTGTGAGTCAAACTCGGCCATTTATTGGTGATATGAACTCCCAAGACATCTGAACTTCGGGATAGACTGGACGATGCATCAGCAAGCGAGATGTCAAGTGTGCTTACGAAGGTCAGAAGATCTGTATCCTACTCATGATGAAAATCCTGACCCGTACTAGACGTTTCGAAGTCGCCTTCTAGAAGTGATAGACCAGGCGCAACACTTTGCTGCATTGGGGCCCGCAGGTGGTGGACAGTCAGCCGATGTTGCGCAGACATTTAGAGAAGGGTTGGATGGCACCGAACGAGAATGTGAGTGCCTCGATAAGTCCATTCGCCCTGTCGTCATTGAAAAACATGATTGTTGCAGTGTTTTCGCTCGCGCAGGAAAGTACCAAGCGGACAAAACGATGGTATGAGTCAACCGATCGAGGAAGACGATGAATGAAGATGATGTTGCGGAATGCGGAAGGTATATATTTTGTGACCGTCGACCTCGCAGCCGCGTCAAGTCCGAGTCGCATCTCTATGACTATGACGCTTTCCTATCCTCCAGAGGAGGATTTGTGATGAGAGAAGCACTTTGTAGTTCGTATAAAAACCTATCATGCGTTACGACTTAGTCCACTTGATCGTGTAGAACCCAGTGTTGATTTACGCACCATTTAATGCTGACCCACAGTCCAATTTCTATTGAGATTAATACCAGAAGATGGATGTTTCCTGAAGTGATAACCGCCAAGGAAATGAGGATGAGGAGCAGGGACCCAAGCACGACGTCAAGAATAAGGAGAAAGGTTGGATTCAGAGATGATCCTGGAGTCAAGATGTTTGATATGAATGTGTCATTTTGCGGCGTATCAGGGCTAGACATGACCGGAGATCACAGATGAGGGTAGCTCGATGGCCAGGACCGTTAGTTTATGATAGTCTCCTGTGCTGACTTGAGTCAATTCGGAGCCAACGTTGTCAACACCGTGGAATTCAAAGTCATCCTAATCAGGACCCCAGGCCGAACTTCGCGCGATTGGTTTATCATACAGTAATCAACACGCCTTGCGAACGAACAGTAGCTACTTCCACAAAATAAACATATATTCCAATTACAGGGTTTTTGGAAAGTGTTGCTACACCTAATGTGTACATAGACAGCATAGCATCCGCAGCCTTTCGCCCGGTCGCAAACGCGACACCTACAACGCCAGACAACGTCCCGACACTAGGTTACTTCCAAGCGAACAAAGTGCCGTGGCGATCGTTTGATCCTCGCGCCCGGGAATCTCGTTGTTTCCATCTCCATGTAATCTCAGGAGCGCTATCGAGGGGATGAGTCCTACACAGAGACAATTTGTGTGTGAAAGGCGATTCTCCAGCCACGCTATTCAAGTGATCTGCATAGGACATTTTTCAATTAAGATAATCGAGTGAAAGGTGAACTCAAGATAAAACCTGATTCAAAAGTGCCCACCCACTCGAAATATTGCTGGACAACGGTGGTCACCGGCTCTCGCCGATACGACCTATTGGCTTCCTCATGCGCTTCATCGCCGGCTATCGCGGATATCATAGGACGTTTCAATATTGGGAGCTTCAGCTGATCCAGACGAGAGTCCATGAGAACGACAGCAACAGGAGTCCTGCGCGCATACGTTGAGCTATTCGGAATATGAAACTAGCCGCAAATCTTGGTACTCAGGTGTATGGGCTGACAAGGACACCGACAAGGCCATTGTGTGCGCGACCAAGGACATATAAGACGCGAGAGTATTGCTTGACCGTCGCCGTTGGTGAGAGTTCCAGGCATGTAGATATTGGAACGTACGGTTTCGAAGAGTATTCATCAAGAAAGTAAGCGGAGAGCTCATGAAGCACAATCAAAGATGGTGACAGTGGAAGGATAGTCCTTGGAGGAAGAGAGGGATCATCCGAAGCTTCAGACACCTTGAATGTGGATAGCAGGAAGGCAAGGTGCATAGGCGAAGGCGGGTAGCTGTAAGGAGAATTTACTCAAAACGTCAAAGACCATCTAGAAAACAGGGCACGAACAACATGCTGACATTTGACAAAGGTTGCACCACGGCGCCATATCCACCGCACTCATTCAGCCAGTCGTCATTGAATTCCCGAAGAGCAATTGATACTTTCTCACGAGACGGCGAGAGGACAATCCCCTGGTTATTTGGTTTATCTACGACATGGGTCAGGCATAGATGAACGAGAGCCGATGGATGATAAGGGCCTTTGATGGCCAACGTCGTGAAAGCTGGAAGAGTAGGACTTGGAAGAGGAAACAGGCTGGTCATGATAGCGCTGATTGACCTCTGCTTCACGCGCCACATTTCATAGACGCTGCGGCTACAGCCCAGATCCCAATCGTAACACTAATTATGATCTTTGCATTTTAAACATGATCCGGGAAACCGTGAAGTATATTCTGCGGACAGCATGTCTAGAAATACTTGGTGAAATCATACTCGCCGCTGTTCCCCGTCACTGCCTTCTTCGAAGGCTCGTTTGCGGGAGTTTTTTTGGTTGGTCTAAGTACAGCGTTTGATTTTGGCTTTGGCTTCTTGGAAGCACTCAATTTTGGTGACTTCAACGCAGATTTGAGAGTCGGCTGAGTCAATGGTGGAGGGGATGCTGCTTTTGAGGCCGCAGTATCCTTGAGGAAAGATGACTTGCCTGACCGTGAAGGGGCAGAGAAGGCGACTTTTTTCGATGGGCGAAGCGTAGTGGCGGCAAAGGCGCGTTTCCGTTTGCCGACAGGAGGAGCAAGTGCTTCAGCTTCTTCGGCATTTTCCTCATCCTCGTCCTCGTCCTCTTCTTCTTCTTCCTCATCCACTTCGGATATGGCGTCTGCCGTGTCCGCATCCCCGGCCTCGTCGTCCTCACCATCACTTTCGTCTAAACCGAGCCAAGGAGCCTCCAGCTCTACGACACGACTATCCACAACACCAGAAACTAGTCGTACTAGCCCGTGCGCCTTGCGCAGCTCCTTGCGGGTCTTCAGTTGTGACAAAATCGATTCATCCTTGGCATAGACGTCATCAAATGACTCAAGAGGAGTGGCACCAGAGACAGTATTGGGTGGGATGGCATAGCGCGGGAGCTTGCCAGTAGCCCAATCTCGGAGGACAATACGTGATGCGCCGGTCAGATCGAGGGCACCACCCTAGACAGCGGGCAATAGTGTCAGACACATCGGGAAAACGCGGGGCTGTACACAAAATCTACCTTCTTGACAAAACCATTTGCCCGTGCAACGCCAGACAAAAATGCATTCGTGTCTCCTTTGGTAAATGCTGAGAGGTTGTAAAAGACCATCAGGTCTTCCGTTTCCGCACGGGACACAATTTGCTTTACTGATGTTTAAGCTTAGCACAGCATCTGACACATGAAATTCGAAATGAATGTACTTGCTGGCGCCGGATCCTTCATACGATCAAGCCGACCCCTGCTCCTTAGTAGAATATCTTGTGCGCGAGCGCGCTCTGAGTCTTCAGAGCCATGTTCCGACGCATGCTGCCAGGAGAGGCCGGGAGTATCGATGAATTTGATGACCTTGCCGCCCAATTCTATTGACGTCTCCTGAGCAAAAGGGGTGGTGGTTGGTGCTTGTCGTGAAGTTGTCGATGGATACATAGGGAAAACAGAGTGTTTTATAAGGGAGTTAATGAACGCGCTCTTGCCTGTCTGAGATAAAGCAAGGCGTCAAGCGACAAAGTAAACAGGCAAGTTTTACATTAGAAACTCACATTTGTCGCCCCGACGACAGCAACCTCAAACGGGTCAGATCCAGTTTCGTTTTGCGACCACTTCTCTAGAAGAGCAAGGGTGGCTTCAACGCCCCACCCATCACTCGCAGGCTCTTTACCCTTGCCCTTTCTAGGAATGGTGACATCTAGAGCATTTGGAAGAAATGAGGAAGCCGCGCGGAAAAGCAGAGTGGGGTGATTTTGTCGTAGGTGCTTCGTCCATGAGGAGACAGGTTCCAATGCACATGTATCTAAGAATAAAAGCTTGGTTGGACACACGAGACCAAATTCAAATGTAACCACAACATACCGATCTTGGTCAACACCAGAAGTAACTTCCGGCCATTCTTGCTGGTCACGTATTCCTCCAGTTGCGCGCTCCTACACGCCATTGGATCGCGCGCATCGAGAACCTCAATCACTACATCCACCCGGTCAATCACGGATTTCAGATTTGGCAAGTCCGGGTTGATCAAAGTGGGAACATCGTCTTCATCCTGAGGAGGCGGAACGGCGGTAGGTTTCCCTTTCTCTTTGGTATGCATCCGCCCCTTTGCACCGAGGCTGGCAATACCATCGAATCCTGCTTGTGAACCTTCGTCCCCCGACCCCTCCTCCCCAGATTCAGGTTCCTCCTGTGCATGCTTTTTGACGACATTGGAATGCGTCTTCAGTGCCTTCTTCTCCTCCTTCCGACGCTCCTTCGCCTCCGCAGCCTGGATTGAGAGTCAAACGGGTTTCTACAAATTTCAGTACATGGAATCTCACCAGTCTACGTCCTTCAGCGATTTCGGCTAAGATCTGATCCTTGTAAGGGAAATTGTTGGGAATACCTGGATCTTTGGGAGTTTCTAGAGCGTACAATCGTACAATCAGCACTTTTATAATTTCCTCAGGTAGACCTGTACGCACTTGACTTCCATTGAGGACTTTTCTTTGCCGCCTTCTTTGCCTTCTTTTTGCTCTCAGCGACCTTATGCTTGAGCTTGGAGCGTTGGTTCGTCGACCCGCGTTTACTTGTCTCTTAAGAACGTGTCATTCGGGGTGAGAACAGTACACTGATTTAAAAACTTACTTTTTCTGATACGAGGCATTGGGAGTAAGGCAAGGAAGGCGAACGCGTTCTATTATTCAAGAGTCGGTGATATCAGTCACGTGTAAGGAAAACCCAGCAAATCTCTTTTTGGACTCGGGCTGTCGCACGCCTCTTCACAATATTCTTCTTCGTTCGTCACTTCAGTGCTTCAGTGCTTCAGTGTTAGTAGCCACGACAATGCGACTCAGAGAATGTTTGGCGTTCACTTGATCAATCACCCGTTTGCTCCTGAGACCCAGCGAAAAGTCGATATTGCGAAATCGAACGAGAACGAGCGAGATCGGACAAGTTGATGTAGTTAGAAAAGTCTCACTTTGATCGAACGTGAACGACTTTGAACGACTCTCATCACACGTAGCCGATGCTAGCCGATGCCTAAATTTGGCGTTGTGAGGTCGGCAAAAGATATAATAAGAAAGGCATGAGTTAGGATCGAACCCACAACCATCAGCACTGTTAAGAGCAAGGAACTTGAGGTGGAAAGGTAGACCGCTGCGCTAGGAGGGCTATGCTAATCAAAACAATAACCAATATATGACCACATTTTATCAACTTTAGTTCCTCGAACTTTTCCTTAGAAACTCAGAATACTGTACTTGTTAGTCACCTCTCACACATTGGATGTGGGCCATGTTGAGTATAAGGATGAACCTGTAACTAGTAGATAGCATGACCCACATCCAATGTGTGAGAAGTGACTAACAAGTACAGTATTCTGAGTTTCTAAGGAAAAGTTCGAGGAACTAAAGTTGATAAAATGTGGTCATATATTGGTTATTGTTTTGATTAGCATAGCCCTCCTAGCGCAGCGGTCTACCTTTCCACCTCAAGTTCCTTGCTCTTAACAGTGCTGATGGTTGTGGGTTCGATCCTAACTCATGCCTTTCTTATTATATCTTTTGCCGACCTCACAACGCCAAATTTAGGCATCGGCTAGCATCGGCTACGTGTGATGAGAGTCGTTCAAAGTCGTTCACGTTCGATCAAAGTGAGACTTTTCTAACTACATCAACTTGTCCGATCTCGCTCGTTCTCGTTCAATTTCGCAATATCGACTTTTCACTGGGCCTGAGACCTGACATGTCAAGGTTGAAAGTGTTTTAGTTGCGCCGCAGAAACAACAAAAAACAGTCATATTTCATAACGTAAATACATTCATTTGAGTGACATATGAGCGGCGGGATTACTACATAGATCAGCGTCCGCGCAAAGTCCACATCTCTAACGACCAATCAGGACAAGCACCGCACCTGCGCCCAAAACACGAGGGGTAAGTGTGGCAAAGGATCGCCAGAACTTGACAACCCAAAAGCACAGCAGCTCTAGAGAACAAGCACAGTCATCCAGATTAAGCGAACAAAGGCGCGGATCTTGCAATTAGACGCCAGCCACCACCGTCTTGCTGCGCGGGCCCGCAGTGGAGTCATCCTGGCAGCAGCATGCTGTGAGGGACATCAACATCCTAGTCACGGCGAACTCGCACACTTTCGCGCCTAGAAAGGCAGTCGCACACAGTCTTCATAGGCCTGGAACCCCAATTGGAAGACACTGAGGCCGATACCCACATTGAGTAGTGGAACTAGGATCTTGCACTTGCAACAAATCAAGAACCGTAGGAGGAGTACAGGAAACAGGCGCATATCGAAGGAAACTTGAAAACTTGTCTGTTTGTGCTATCGTATGGAGTCCGGGTCTGCAGGAGAAACACAAACAAGGCACTTGACAGCGACTTGTGCTTGAACATGCTTTGACACTCTTCATCGCTTGAAACTTTGACGCCCGCCAGCGACTTCACCTAGGCCCGCCCTAATTATCTGAAAACCAACCTAGATGGCGGCGCAAGCACGTCCCTTCACCAACGACCGCTGTCGCCTCCACCATTGACTGGAGCCGGATGGTCGTAGTCGCGTCCGCCGCGAGCAGGGCTGCTGCCACGAGGAGGACTTCTGGAATAACTCCTTCGTCGACGGTACTCGGGGGAGTAGCGGCCACCTCGGGAAGGGGGAGGGCTTCGGCGGTCTCGCCAGTCCCTGTTATCGCGGCCATACGGGTCCCGTTCCCTGTCGCGGTCGTTGCCACCGCCACGTCGGTGTGAGTCACGGTCGCGGTCAGGTCGGTCTCGGAGAGAATCGCGACCCGAGTCACGGCCATAATAAGAATCGCGACCGGTAGAACGGCGATGACCCATATACTCTCCAGGAGTCGGCGCATGAGGTCTATCGGTGACCGAGTAGTCAACGCGGATGCGGCGTCCATTGAGGTCCTGGGGTGGTGAATTAGTCGGATAGTACATATTACGATCATCACAACTTACAACACCGTTCAACTCTTGGATGCATCGTCCAGCATCTTCAACTGTGCTCATTTTGATGAAACCAAAGCCTCTGGAGCGGTCAGACTGCTGGGATAATGAGCCAAGGGATCTCCAAAGTTTGAGGTTGTCTCACCCTTTGATCATAGACTATAGTAACCTTCTCAACGCGACCAAACCTGCTGAATTCATCGTCCAGATCACGTTCAGTCGTACGGATGCTAAGACCAAAGACCCCGAGAACGGCGGAGGGATTGGGAGCCTATTATGTTATTAGAGCGCTGGCTTAAAAAAAAGAGGCAGAGCATACAATGGGAGCATGAGACGGTCTCCTGGGAGCAGGAGATGGCCTTCGGAAAGCAGGAGGAGGGCTACGAAACCCACCGCTGCGGGCTGGGCTGCGGGAACGAGAGCGACCTCTGGCAGGCGGAGCTGGGGCGTCAGCGCCTGTTGTTGCGACGGCAGGCGGAGGAGCGTTGTAGGCGTCAGAGTAAGGGTCAACGGGGGGAGCAGGTTCGTTATACTGGATATGAGAGTCCATGTTAGTGCAGTTACGATGAAAAGAGCAACGGCGACGACGAGGGAGGCACCAAAGGGGGTACACGCACCATGGTCGTGGTCGAGGGCGAAGTTTGTTCAAGTTTGTGGCGATGCGGCCTAAAATTGAAAGCCCGCGATGTCAAACTCAAAGGTAAGCAACTGCACAGTTCTTCAGCCTCAGCGCACAGCACCAACAACTGCAAACAGACTTTCGGCAAGACCAAGATGGTGAGCCCGTCGTCGTCGCCGGTGTCGAAATTTATATCTAATATTCGTCTACTATCCAGGGTATCGACATCGCCAAGCACCATGTCAGGAAGGGCAACCGTACGGCCCCCGTGAGCGAGGATCCTTATCTCCTCTTGCTCGTGAAGGTATGTTTCTGCTGCTAAGTCTTCCTCCGAGAATTATCACTAAGGACCTATCCAGCTTTACCGCTTCCTCGCCCGCCGCACGGACTCCAAGTTCAACAAGGTCTCCGATTACTACAATATCTCTGCGCTGCAATGTTAACCATTCTCATCAGGCGATCCTCCACCGCCTTTTCCTTTCCAAGATCAACCGACCCCCACTCTCTCTCTCTCGCATCTCCAAGGAGACTGCGAACGTCGAGGACCGCTCATCAAAAATCATCGTCCAGGTCGGCACCGTTACCGATGACGTTCGTCTGCAGGAGGTCCCCAAACTCTCCATCGCCGCTCTCCGGTTCACCCAGGCCGCTAAGGAACGGATCCTTAAGGCTGGCGGTGAGGTCCTTACCTTGGACCAGCTCGCTCTACGAGCACCAACAGGCTCCAACACTGTCCTCTTGAGGGGTAAGAGGAATACGCGTGAGGCTGTCAAGCACTTCGGCATGGGACCCCACAAGAACAAGAAACCATACACCCTGTCCAAGGGTCGCAAGGTGCGTGACATATTCTTAAATCACGCGCAAGTTTGGTCTCATTACCTCTATTCTAGTTCGAACGCGCTCGTGGTCGCCGAAAGTCTCGTGGCTTCAAGGTCTAGACGACCTACAAAACCGACGTCGAGTCGGTACATGGGCATGTGGGGCCGAGAGGTTGCTGTATGCGATATGGGCCTTGTCTTTCTCCGCGTTATATACTATCATGAGCTCAAGCAATCTGTATGCATTACGATCACTCGGACGCCCATCTCGCGGTATCATCTTATTCGCGTTGTTATCGTCGATGAAGATGACAAGAGCGACACAGAACCTCTTTGATTGTATCCAATGACAAGCGAATGTGACGAGATTGCCACTCCTCTCCTAGTCCGCACTCTAAATCAGTCTAAACGCTTTTCCAGCTCTCGAACGGCCGGATCTATAGGAGGCACGAAGGGAGGTGAGAGGTAGTCCACCGTGTCCGACGATGAGAACGTGAGTGAGGATGTTCGTTGTGCTCGCTTGACCTGAATACCCTTCAGCCACCTTCCTCCGCCGGCATAGAAGAATACCAGGCAAGATCCAACCATACAGTGCCCGTACCACCATAGACGAGTCCAGGCTTGAGTGGATTCCTGAACGTGGAGGAGCATGAAAGGTATCGTGGCATAATTGACTAATAGAATGCACACTGCAATGCCAGAGAGGTCATAAAGTCGTTTGATAGTGGTTGGCCGATCTTCTGGGAGTGCCTTCTTCGTCGGAGCGCCGTTAGGTATAGAGGTATGCTGCCGAGTTTGAGCGGGAACGGCGAGGACGAGAGGACGAATATTTGCACGGCAGAGCCGTCCAGCCGTTGTGATGAACCCTCCGAGAAGGAAGGTCATGTAATAACCACCCGCGACGCCGTGCTATCAGGGTATTATGAGTTCTGCTCTTAGACCGAGACCGAAAACACTCGAGTTAGATGGACCGTCACTCACCCAGAATGCGCTCGTGGCGAACGTGATCATGCTGCTCCTGAAACCGGGCTTCTTGCCCTTCGGCGTGACCCTCTTGTATACGCACTCGCGCAACCATACATTGGTCTTCATGTTCCATGAATCCAGGAGGATTTTGAAGTTTGGTGGGAACTCGATCAACCCAATCTTGACGTTGGCTGCACCTTCCCAGAGTGACTTGCCCGATGGGCTATAGCCAGTGAAGCCCAGGCCCGTGAGGATACTCGCACCCTCAGTAAGAGTCCATACACCGTAGTACTTCGTTCGCTCAATGAATCCGCAGAATTGGATGTAGAAGATCCTAATTTCGATGAACAAAAAAGGTGAGATGGAGAGAAGATGTCTGATTTACCTATATAATATGTTCTGCTTGAGGAACCAGTCCGTGATGGCGATGCCGTAGTTGAACGAGGAAGAGAAAGTCGTGTACAGCCCTAGGAAGATTAGACCAAATAGAGCCTTCCTATACGCGACACGTTTACGGCCACGAGGAATCGCTCTTCTGCTTTTGCTACGTGCGTCCGTCGTCTTGTCTTCATACGCTCTGAACAACGTTTCGTTGACCAAAGACGTGTAAGCGGCGTACTCGAGATAAGGACCGACAAGGACTCCGGGGAAATAGAACCTGGAATAAATCATGAGCTTCGTGCCCCGGCGTTCGGAATATGGGTGGGGCCCTACGCGTATCCCAGAAACTCTAGCAATGAAGGGAACTGAGCCACCCTCATTTGCAGCTGCCATTTGTCTAAATCCTGGCAAAGGCCGTAAGTCAACGAGGCAGAACATGAGTGTCGCAGCGTTACGTACCTCCGCGCGTCGCCGTCCGTCCCACACATTCCATGCGAAGGTCGTCAACTTCATGACGAGGACCATTTGAGGACCCGTGATTTCGAAAGTCTCATAGCCGGTGGCAGACATTGCTCGAAGGACATGACTAGATAATGAATAAGAGCGATGAACCTGCCTCGGATGAATCAAAGACGCACTTTACTGTCAAATGCCCCATTAATCCCCTGGCAGTCACCAGTGAATTAGCATCATCATGAGGATATAACGAGCAGATGGGATAACTTCAGACTCACGTAAACACAATCCAAGGCATAAGATGACCTTTCACTCTTGCAGCCACGAAGTATGTAGCCAAGACATCACCCAGCAGCTGGAGGAACGCAGACTTGAGATTCAAGACCGGAATAAAATAGAACACGGCAATTGATAGATTGAATAGATGTTTGAGTGCAGGCCGTGACGAGGGTATGCGAATGAAAACACTTCCGAGGGGGTATGAGACCAAAAGACAAGTGATCAGCTGTAAACGATGTATGGCGTGTTAACTGAGGTGGCTCGGCGGCTGCATGGTATTCTTGACTTACCTTGACTTGGTCTGCGGACGCGCCTACCGAGGCTGCCAGTGGGTCGAAAAGGAAATCCATTGGGGAGTCGCGAGCTACGGCATGGGACCGTTGTTGGGGTGCAAGTACAAAAGCATCTGTCACTGCCGCCCACCGGCAATGGCCGGCTGCAATCACAAATCCGAAGGTCAAATGGGTGATCTCAAAAGTTCACAACCTTCATGATGCACAGGGAACACCATCGTCATTTGATGTTAAATAATACTGGTATCTTTGATACATGTTCAAAGACCAAAAAGGTCCACGAGAGACCGATAAATATTCAGAGCGAGAGATATATAACAAAACGTGAAATCGTGATGAGGGGACTCTTCCAACTAAACTTGCGCGACTCCATGGGAGGGTGACGAATAGTTGACCTGCATGGGGACATAATTGGGCGTCGTAGAAGTAGTGGGTTGCGGCGTTGGCGGAGCGTAGTGTTGTTCCATGGGGGTACCGTCGATAGGGCCTTTCGGGGCCGGGTGAGCAAGGAAAGAGGCATCTCGGACGGTCGTTGTCCACGAGTTGTTTCCTCGGCTCTGACCGATGAAGGCGAATACAATGAGGGTTCCGGTATAACCCATCACTGTCATGCGTGTTAACAACATGGATGGACCGAAGCAGAGTCAACCTTACGGATGAGCCACGTCAAGAATGAAAACGCTTCAATGGCTTTGAACTCGCCGCATACGAGTGAAGCAGTCGCTGTGACGACTCATCAGTTTATGTACCTCCATAAAGCGGGAATGCATACGATTGACGAAGCTGCAATCGGATCCAATGAACACCAAGCTGTCGGTGTATGCGGCATAAGCACCTGTGGATAGCCACAGAACCCACAGAATGCCTTCAGGGACAAATACGGGTCAGGTCCAGCACAGTAGAGTATGCTGCCATATGAAAACATACTGAGCCAGACAGCTTCTACTACGACCCGCGAGGTGAACGCTCCTCGTCGGTAAGCATCGATCACGACCCTGTATAGTTTGTCAGTTCATTGAAACGGGATTCGTCCGTCAAACGAAACTGACATAGGGATGAGAGTGACGAAGGTAAGGACGGCTGTCGCCACGCCCAGGGCGCTGAAATTCCAGTAAAGGCCAGCATTGGATTCCGTGATGGAAACCAAATCAGCAGCCAGGCCGAGGACAATCGTGGCGAACACGATTGAAATGACTGAACACTCGATATGAGAAACAATAGGTGCGTGAAAACAAGTCACGGCCTACCAAGCACAACAAGGCGCGCTGTGGAAAAAAGGCCCATGGCGAAGACGTGAAGAATTGGGGGGAGGTGGAAGAGGGTCGTCTGCGGCCGTCATCTTATGAGGACTGGCTTTAAGTGAGCTTGACAGACGAAGGAACGTGTTGGACCTGAGTCTAACATGAGATGCGATTTCAATAGGCCAAGGAACAAATAAATGGCTAGGCCACGCACGTGATGCCGCATCCCAATCCGGGAAAATGCAACTCAACTCAACGAACAACCAGGTCGATCGATCGCTCCCGTCCCTCGACAGTCCTCGACCTCCCTCGATGTTCGATTATGAAACCCTGAACCCGATGTTTTGCTACCGACTCGCATTGTCGCCTGCTCGCGCCTTTGCCTACTAGTAGAGTGCAGGGGTCAACTCTCGTTCTGCGAGTCAGTTTAATTTACCTGTTAATTCGGGAGGGCACTTGTCTTAGCCGCCGTCAAGGTTACCTGGCTTTAGCGATGTCAAAAAGTTGATGGGACTGTCATGAGCGCCTTAGAGCTGGACTCGCTGCTTATCAGCTTACAGCTACCCATTGGCGATCGTGTAGTATAGTTCCGCGCTGTATAAACGTCGACAATGAGTATACGACCAGGGTGAGAACAGTCGTCGACAATCTCTGTGACCGTAGCCTCACCAACGAACAAGCGAACAAGGTCAGTAGATTGATTGATTGATTGCTATCACGTCGGAGAACAGAAGAACAAGTCGAGTTAAATGAATTGACTCGTGGCTTGGTACTTACGAATGAACAAGGCACCAACGTCGGACAATGATAGACAGAGGACGTGATTGAGCGGGCGGGACAGCCTTACACTGCCTATCAAACAAGATCAGTGCAATGCAGGAACATTGGGCTTCAGGACATCAGAGAGGCGGTTGCTCACGTCGACGTTGAGCTACAAAGCCACGGTAAGTGCCAGGTTGAAGAAAACCACAATGCATTACATCATGGCAGAAACGGTATTTACAAACCAACCACCCGATGCGTACAGAAAAGACCAAAAAGAATAAATAGGACGAACCGCGGCATCATCGTAGGGCCTGAACAGACACTGGCTACGTACGAGGCAATCCGAGGTGACCAAAAGGCGCGCGTGTGTCATTTCCTAACGTATCACGATACAACTGGCTCTGTGACAACGAATTCACGCTTGCCATCCGGCACCGACAGACCCAACAACTTCCAATCGAACCAGCTGGCAAAAAGGGACGCAGTCGAAACTGGAGTCTGCTCCGCGTCTGTGTGGAAGGAGACGTCGTTCATGGTATTGAACTCGAGGTGTGGGTTGTGCGTTGCGAGGCGGTGGGTGAGCAGATGGCATGCCAGTATGAAGAACAATAACAGGAGGATGAGAGTCGTGCGAGCCTTGAGCTGCTTGGGGGCCGTAAACGATGTCACGCGTTCGCGAAGAGAGGCTTTAGGAGGTGCCAAGAAGGCGATAGAGAAGTCGCCAGAAGAGGACGGTGAGGACGGGGTCACGATGATGGCCGGGAGGGGCGACTTCTCACTGACGTCGGAGAGTGAAAGGTCTGGTGGTACAAGACAGGGATCAATCAGTGGCGGACCAATGGTCGCTTTGGGCCCTGGCTACTCACCAAGGGGCTTCGGAATCAGGATAAAATCCCTGTGCTGTGGCAGACGGTGACGACGGGGAGCTGCATCATGATTGAACACGCTCAGGACGGGACAGTAGACAGGCTGGCAGTATGTAGTCACTCACAATGAGGAGCCATTGATGTGATCGTGTGCGATGGTACTATGAAGGTGAAGTCTAGGTATGGTATGATACTGTCTCGCTTTTGGCTGCTTGAGGTTGAACGGCAGACGGGAGACGCGGGGGATCGAAAGAGTGTTGTATAAAGAATGTGGTGGTGAGGCGCGAGGCTCGACTAGAAATGCAAGAGCAGCCGCAGACACTGAAGTGCGACGCAGGGGAGAAGAGAGACGAAGGAGGTGGTTTTGAATAGAGAGCGGCGACGAGCCTAGACCACGGTGCGGCGGCTTCTGCTTAGCTCAGCAGCGAAAGAGGGGCGCATTTCCCGGTTAGGAAGGTGCGTGCGCACGATGGCTCTCACCGAATCTTCTTCCTTCTCAGGCAGCGATCGCCCGCTCCGGTCGACGCAGCTGCCCTGTGAGGCCTATGTCCTTGCCCTCGCAGCCCTCCCAGACACCTACGCCGCAGCCGCGTCCGCCCCTTCAAGCCAGATACACATCTTTGACAAAGCGTCGCTGCGTGATGTCCTGACCCTGAGCGGCCACGACGGAGGAATCACCCATCTTCGTGCCGTCGACTCCGTCGCTGGGACCAATCGCCGCGTCCTCGTCTCTTCTGGAAGAGATGCATCTGTCAAAGTCTGGGACGATCGCACGCGCTCCCCTCCCCTCCAGAGTGAGTCCGCTCCCCAAGCATGCCTCCCGGTCGCGTTTTGACAGCTGAGAAGACGCTCTGATCCTTTCCCAGTGAGACCCGCGGGAACGCCCTCCGCACTGCTTTCTTGTGATGTGTCGCAAGATGGCATGCTGGTCGCTGCCGGCACGCTCCTGCAAAATGACGACGCCCTGATCCACTACTGGTCCGTAATCGGTCGATGGCAACTACCGGTTCCGTGCTCACCTGCCTTCTCCTCAGGGACCCGCGGAACCCTGCTGCCCCTTTGCGCTCTCATTCGTCGACGCACTCTGACGACATCACCGCCGTGCACTTCTTGCGCCCGTCGTGGCGCTCTCCTTCGCCCGATCACAGAATCATCCTGTCTTGCTCCTCAGATGGCCTGGTCAGCACCTCCAATGCCGACGAAGATGATGAGGACGAGGCTGTTATGCATGTCGCCAACTGGGGATGTAGTATCTCCCAAGCTGGCTGGATCACGCAGAATAATTCACCTCCTCGTGTTTGGGCGAGTAGTGACATGGAGACTTTCAGCACATGGTCTGATGAGGTTTGTGGTGACCAACGTGCATCCAGATTTTGACCGCTCTGACGTGATTTCGCTGCAGCTCCAAATCGCACACGACCTCGATATCCGTGTTCCATCCGTCCATAGTCAACAGCGAACGTGGGTGACGGACTATCTCGTCGGCTGTCATATGTCGAGCGAGAGCGGACTGGGCGTCTTTGTCGGTTCCAACGAGTAAATCCTCCAAGATGATGCCTTACGACAGTGGCTGACATTATCCATCAGAGGAGACATCGCACTCCTAAGAAACGCAGACTATGCCGACGGGGCCGCGCCATGGTCTTTAGAGCGTATATGGGCAAATGGACACACTGGCGTCGTGCGATCGATGCTTTGGGACGAACAAGTTAGTCACCCAATATCTGCGTTTGCCTTCCGGCACTGACTTCTCGAACCCTAGCATAACGTCCTCGTGACTGGCGGAGAGGATTCCAGAATACGCACATGGTCATGCCCCCCGCTGCCTAGAGAGCACGATGGATCGATGGATGCAGAGTCGACTAGCACTTCTTCTCGCAAGAGGGACTTTGATGAAGACATAGAAATGGGCTCTCCAACGAATGCGAGTCCCTGTCCCCGCTGTCCAGTACGACTCATCGCTAACGCTCAGTTGATCAACAGGCATCAAAAAAAGCTCGGCGTCAGCCACACTGAGTACAGTTCTCTGGAGAATGCCGTTCAAAAGTAGAACCAAAAGAGTCGCATCGTACCGGTCATCTGTAGGGAAGATGTCCGGCTATATGTACGCGTGCACCGCATCTTATATCGTTAGAATTTGCCAGGTTGAGACGATGTATGCGTGATCGTTATTTATATTCACGGAGTGGTCTCAAGTTGAGCATGGAAGTCGGATGGATTAACCATGGATCAATAGAACACGACGACTCCTTGTGGACAGTCCAGCCAGCTTACTTGCCAATACAAAAGTCTCGGAACACGACGTCCAAGATGTCCTCCACGTCGATCAGACCTGAGATTTTACCCACCGCTTGCGCAGCATAGCGTAGCTCTTCGGCGCCTAGAACTATATCCTCGGCGGCTTCAGAGATCGATACGGTTAAGCCCGTACGCATGTCAAAGAAGGCACGACTCACATGCTTCCAGGAAAGCATCCAGGAAGAGAAGGGCAGATTCTAGATGTGTGCGGTGGCGGGCGTGCGTTATCAGCGGTGCGTTGAGGGTGCCCTGATCCTCTAGGAGGTTATAGCTATAGGGGAAAAGGGGATCAGAAGCCGTGTGCGCTTTCGAGAAGTGGCTGGCTCGTACCGTGTCTGCAGCGCTGTCGCGAAGCCCTGTAGAAAGTCCGTCGTACCTTCACCATTGGCCAGACTTGCTGTCCATTGAGGTGTATCAGGGAAAGTCTCCCGGATGACAGTTTCGACTGCTTTCAATGTGGACGGTGGCACGAGATCCGACTTGTTAAGTAGGATGTATGCGCTCTTTTCGAGGAGCGATGTGATGTGGGCGGAGATCGTAGGACCAGATGGAGAGTCTTGTATGATGTCGGGGAGCGAGAGAACGAGTAATGACACGTCTGCCTGTCGGACACTGATGAAGGGGGCGACGCTTTTGGTAAACATCACAAGCATATTCTGGTCGACTCACGCGTCTTCCGCCCTGCGGACTCCGATGGCCTCCACGACGTCTTCCGTTTTCCGCAGCCCGGCGGTATCAGCCACGATGACAAGGAGCCCTCCGATGTCGAGCTCGAGCTCGAGGACATCGCGCGTGGTGCCGGGAATATGGGTCACGATTGCCGCCTCACGCTGTGCTATTCTATCGTTGTGGATGCCATGTAAAGATGCTATCAAAAAGGGGCTGCGCACCGAAGAAATTCAGGAGGCTGCTTTTTCCTGCGTTGGGAGGCCCGAATATCGCCAAACGGACACCGGAGCGCACGATCTCCCCACGGCGATTGTCCGACAGGATGGCCTTGATCCTGCCGCGCAGGCGTTCCGCTCTGGTTCTAGCTGAATGCGGACGCGATGAGCGCGCATGTCGCGGATTCATGTCGCGCAACAGGGAAACGGCGCAGACCTTGCTCGAAGACGCCCTCTTCGATCTCTTCGCCCTCCCCGAAATCGATCAGCGCCTCGACCAGAGCGAGGCACTTGATGATTTCCTGTCTCAATTCTTCAAATCGGACCCTCGCGGTTCCCTACATGTCCGCGCGTCGAACAAGAAAAAAGGAAACAGGTGTTTTGTATTGAAATTCTGGACGTTCAGACAAAGAACGGCGTTCCTACCTACCCCCACCGCTCTCAGCGCTGCCTTGCGCTGGCCGTCGGTCTCGGCATCAATAAGGTCCTTCAAACCCTCGACCTGCGTCAGGTCGAGTCGCCCGCCTTCGAAGGCGCGGCGCGTGAACTCGCCCGGTTCAGCGAGGCGACAGAAGGGCAAGCGGGAGATGGCGGAAAGGACGGCGGATATGATAGCGCGCCCGGAGTGGATGTGTAGTTCAACGACGTCTTCTGTTGTAAATGAGCGTGGCCCTGGAGCGGAAGAACGGTTTGATGCCTGACTCTGTTCAGAGAGACAATGTGATGCAAATACCTTTGAAGAATACCACAAGACCGTCGTCGAGCACTTCCTCGGTCAGAGGATCGACCAATCGGCACCTTTCCATCTTCCATGGCACGGGTACCCTCCTTTTCTTTCCCTCCTTTGTACCGCTTAGGGTTCTCACCATTTGTGCCCACACTTCCATGGCATCTGGACCTGAGATTCTGACCACAGCCACGCCAGCTTTGCCAGGCGGTGTCGAGAGCGCGTAGATCGTCCTGCGCTGGGCGTCTGATAAGACCAGTTCCTCTGAGTTCATGTCCGAAGAACGATTATGTGTGGAAGACACAGCATATGTCCGCGAGTTATATCTTGGAGTGCGGTGCAAGCTGAGCGCTCGTGGCCGCATCTTTCGACGCGTTTCGGGAGTCTCCAAGGTCCTAGAAGCAAGCAATGAGAACATCCTCCTTCTATACGGCAGACCATAGCTGTATGACCGGGCGCAGGATGCGCGTGTGATGGAGAGCATGTTGAACCCTCGCAGGCGCTGACGATGAAGTCAGGGCTAGTCAGGGGAATAGAAGCACTCGCCGTTTCCCACGATGGCATATACTATCTTGCTCCATCCCCTCTGCACCATCCTTGCTCACGTCCCCATTCCCTCGTCTTTCTGCTCAGCTGACATCCACATTGTTCTCAACTCGTAAATCTCAGCGCTGACACCATGGGTCAATCACGTCCGTATCATCGCCATTTATTTCCTTTCGTCTTGGCACTTACGCTGACTCGGCGTGTCCCGATGGATAGCGTCTCAGTTTATGGAGGACATGGAAAAACGGTCCAACTGTGCGTCTTGCGCGGATCCCCTCAAAATGCTTACCCGCGATTACAGAGCTTGATGTGGCTCACCTGTTCTCGTCCAGTCAATGCTAACGAGTTGGAACGACTCAAGAAGCGGTTCATGAAGCTCGATGCGTGCGTACGCGTCTCGTCCGTTCCGCCGACGCCTTGTATCTCATTTTATGCGTTCACGCATGGTCCGACGATGCATACACAAATACGCCAACTTTGCCACCCGGACGCAGTGACGGTTCCGGATCGATCGACCGCGACGAGTTCTTGCAGATTCCGCAGATCGCAAACAACCCGCTCGCATCGCGAATGATAGCCATCTTCGACGAGGAGTGCGTCTCCTCATAAGTGCGACTGTTCTTTCAGTTCTGACTCAATTGTCTGCGTGATCCGTCTGCCGTCGCAGTGGCGGTGGCACTGTTGATTTCCAGGAGTTCGTCGGGGGCTTGAGCGCGTTCAGCAGTCGAGGAGGCCGAGAAGAGAAACTTCGATGTCAGTGCGAACCTCTTCTCACGGCCGCCTCACCCGTAAGCCTATTTATTCACACCGTCCATTCTAGTTGCGTTCAAGGTCTATGACATGGACCGGGACAATTTCATCTCCAATGGGGAGTTGTTTTTGGTCCTGAAAATGATGGTCGGGAACAATCTCAAGGTACGCACGCCGCCGATGCAGTGGCCCATACCACGCAGCGAGGCATTGATCGATCGACCCGTACGCAGGACGCACAACTGCAAGAGATCGTCGACAAGACAATAATGGAGGCCGACAAGGACGGTGACGGCAAGCTCAGCTTTGAGGAGTTCACACAGATGGTCTCCAACACGGTGCGCGCCTCTTCTCCCCATCCTCGCCGATCAATGATTGATCGCGACCCCCGCTCGATGTTACAGGACATCGTGAAGCAGATGACGCTCGAGGATCTCTTCTGATGTATCTCCTCCTTCTCTATACCTTGGGTCACCGCTTTCCTTGTTCTGCATCTCCCTCTTACACCCGTCCGCTCGCCCGCTCGCCGTCATACCCCGCATTCCATTCCTACGTTCTGCCACGGTCTTAATCGATGCACGCATATGAAGAAATGTAATACCGAACACTGTACCAGCTGCGCTATCACGATTCACGACTTTTGCATTCTTGGCTTCGGGACCGCCCCAAGCCTGGGCCACCTTGTTCCCGTGTAGACTGCATCGCTGCCGAATCCGCCGACAGGTACCCGTGGACACTGGTCGGAGCTTGATCACGACAAGGCGCCCATCAGAAACACTGCGAAACCATTCACGCATCATTCACACAACGCCCAATCAAATACAGGGGTGTTTCTATTCTCTCTCTCAATTACAAACAACAACGATGCAGTGGAGTACAAGGAAGTAATACGGGGACAATGTAGTGTCAAAACAAATGCGAGGCGATCAGATGTATGTACGGTCGACGGAATGCAGGCGTCAAAAAAAACATATCACGGGTGGGACGGGAAGCTGGCTAACCACTGATGAATGGAGCGGTGTGGAATCGATCAACTCGAGTTCGTTCCATCGCTAAGCATGAACGAGGCTACTGCGGGCATAAAGATAACGGGCCAGTGTCATGATAGGGTTAACGCATGCGGAGGCGAGTCTGAGGGGAAAGGGCGAGGGGCTCCTAGAAAAATCGGGCCTGAGCGCCGGCGGAGTGCAAGATGCGTGCGGTGGCGTCGATAGTGTGCGTGGGGTAGTGGTAGCCGATAATAGTCACAGGGACGAGGTGCGGAAGCCGGGTATGGTGAATCACGGTGACGGAGGCGAGAGAAGAAACTTAGGGATCAGGGGTTTCTATCTGTCGAACATACCGGGCGCGCCTGCTAGGAGGGATCTCGTGTCTACCTCCATGCCCATGGCATGAATGGGTTGCGACTGAGAAGCCGCTTTGAGGAAGGGGGAGTTGTGCGAGGGCCTGGCGGCCTGTGCAAAAAAGGATGTGGAGGGGGTGTGGTGCTGGGAAGCCTGCACGACTGCGACATAAAACGGATCGGTGTTGGTGAAGAGCGACTGGTCGTAGAGTGCGGGGGAGGATGCATATGTGGGGGAGGGAAATGCATGCGCCACGGAGGGCGAACGATGCCTGAATGAAGGGTTGGGAGACAGAGGCTGTGCGTAGACCCGCTGGGACATGGCCGAGGAGGACTGTCCGAGGATATCCTCGACCATGCGCTCGTCCTCGACGTCTTCCAGATCTGTCTCCCGGATGTCATCGGCCATTCGGGACGGGGTGATGCTCACGACGCTGCTGCTGCGTCGGCGGCTGCCGCTGTCCCAATAGAAGCTGGAGGTCGGGGTGCGGGCGGTCGGGGTGTTGCAAGGTTGTGGCTGGCCTGCCCTGCGAGGGATTTGTTGTGACGGTGAGGAATGGGAATGTGCGAAGAGGCTCTGTGCGAGCTGGGCCTGAGGATGGAGAAGAAGATAAATTAGAGGCTAATTTGGCAGGGGCGGGAGAGGGAAGGACGAACCTGAAGGGCGGCGAGATCGATTGCTTCCTGGCCGATGTGGCTGGCGTTGAAAGAGTTGACGAGGTCGTCGACGGCGAAGCTCATTTGTGCGGGGAGTGGCGGGGCAGACGGGGCTATGTGGAGGGGGCGAGGAACGGTGCAGCAAGCTTTATAGCTCGACCGAATGCGGACGACCCCTGGCCCGCCTGAGCTCGGCATGTGTCGGCCCGGCTTTCTCCCCCGCATCTCCTGCCAGCCTCAGCCTCGACGTCACCGAGCTCACTCCGTGTCCAGGCGTGTCTCTCGTCTCCATCCAGGCCAGCCGCGACGGCCGCGAGCAACCCTCCCCAGTCCTCGCTCGCCGAACCGTCGCCCCTTTCGGTCCTTTCCATGCGTTCCCACCCGTCTTCTCTTCCTCGTCCCCCTCTAGCACCGTGCTCGTCCGTGCCGTTGGATCGTCGCTCCCACCCACCTTATCTATATACTACGCATCCTTCCACCACCACGCGTCCCGCCTCACCCAGGGCCCACGCCAGGCCGAACGGATGCACCGTGCTTCCAGGCTCCGGATGGCCACTCTCGCTCGAGCGAAACTCCACAGTCCGTGTACGGACCCGATGTGCCATCCATCATCGTCGTAGACGCCTCTCGGGCGTCATAACGTGGTCCCCGGCGCTGGCCGTTTCCCCACACTCGATCTCTCCGGGTCTTGGTCTTCTTCGCTTCGTGTGTTCTTTCACTGGTCCCGTCGTCTTGTCACGCCATTCCGCCGTTTCCATTCCTCATGATTTTGCGTGCTATCGTCCCTTTGTCCTCCAGCATCGAGAGCCCGTCGCAGACATGCTCCCTGCACCGAATAAATAACACATGATTCTTCGAGCACAGATAATGAATTGGTCCAAATCTCCCAGATCTGAGATGTCGGCAGCGCACAAAGTCATGTGATGCGTGCCTGCCATATCCGTCTACGCGGGTTTCCTCTTCTAGCCTCTTCTCTAAACATCCCACACGCGATGAATGCGACACTTCTGAGTATGCCCACCTTCGCCGCCGTCGCAGAACCCACCGTCTGATCACCGCATGGACGTCCTGTAGATCCGTTTAACATCACATACCCGACCGCTGTCCAGACTTCTCTCCCCGCACAGGCCTGCCTCGCGCGGTTCGACCCTTCAGGAAGATATATAGCAGCAGGGCGCAGCACAGGGATGGCAGTAGTATGGGACCTGGAGACGCGTGCAATCGTGAGATGGCTTGAGGGACACGTCAAGGGCATCACCAACATCGAGTGCGTGCTTTTCGCCTGAGTGAGTCGTCGCGTCCGTGTTCACCTGCGAACCTGACGCTGGAACCCTGCACAGCTGGTCGCGGAACTCGAGGTTCGTGCTGACGAGCTCGTTTGACTGGAACGTTATCATCTGGGACCTGGCAGCGGACATGGATCCTCCGCAACGACACGCCACGATCCGCTTCGATGCTCCAGTGAGCTCTGCACACTTTCATCCACGCAACTGGTTCGTGCCATGTCACCACCCACCATCTCATGGTTGTGATCCGCTGACTCTGGATCAGTCAAATCGTACTGGTCCTGTTGACCACAGGTGACGCGTACCTTGTCGACCTGAGAGAGAAACACAGAGGCCGTGTCGAGCTTTACGAAGTACAGGACGAAAGCGACGAGGAAGCGCAGATCGCGGCTTCGAGGTAAATGAGATAATTTAGACGTGTGTTTTGAGTGTTGAACTCAATGCACACCCTCTCTCTAGGTCTGCTATGACCGTGGCTCGTTTTGACCCTTCAGGTAAACACATATTCATTGGCACCTCCGTCGGCTCCATTCTGGTATTCAATACACGGACAAAATCAGTGCGCGTTCATTCATGCATGTCTTATGTGTATCAAACGAGCTGAATGGTCGCCCCAGATGGTCGCCCGGCACAAAATCGCGGGCGCTGGCATCATGCGGGGGCTCGACTTTGCAAAATCAGGCCGGTAAAGTAACCCCTCTCGCTCGAGTTCGCGACTGACTTGACTCATCACGGGCACAAATCCTCACGTAGGCGCCTCGTCACAAACTCGTCCGACCGGACGTTGCGGCAGTTCAACCTGCCGGCGTACTTGCCCCCGAACGCGGACCGAGAATACATCGAGCAGGATCTCGAACCCTCGCATCGCTTCAACGATCCCATCAGTCGCACGTCCTGGCACGGCATGTCCTTCAGCCCTGATGGAGAATGGCTTGCAGGAGGTGAGTCTCAGTAAGAGGCCCTCTCGCTGACGGATCGGCGCTCCGTGACCCGCGCAAAGACCAGGATTGCTGAGCATCGTCGCTGGTCTAGGCGCCGACGACCCTGCGACGCACAAAATTTACATATGGGACATCTCGAATGACGGACAGTTTGCGAGCGCGCTCGATGGTGGCCGGGAGCCGCTGGTGCACGTTCACGTGAGGGAATCCTTTAGCTCCGTGTAGTAGGCGCGAATGGCTGATGTTTCGCGCGCGCCAGTGGCATCCGTCGAAACCGGCGATCGCGTCGACAACCAAGCAAGGGAACATTTTGATCTGGCACTGTCCTACGCCGGAGCGATGGGGAGCCTTCGCGGGCGGATTTGAAGAGGTCGACGAGAACGTCGAATACGAAGAACGCGAGGACGAATTTGATATCGTCCGTATTTCCCGCTTCGTTCAATAAATGTGGCTACGTGACTGACATCGAACAGGAGGACGAGAGCGAAATCGCGCTACGGAAGATGAAGGAAGAGGATCAGGAGGTGGATATTTTGACCGGCGTTGATGTCGTGGTTGCGGATCATTCACGGATGAATGGTGATGACGGGGAGGACGCTGCTTGGGCGGACGAAGAGGCGGACGAGGACACCGGCGGGTGGAGGATGAAGGTCGTGATGGAGGACGAGATGGATATGTTGTAGCTGTACATGCTGTTTCCGTGCTGCAATCGGTGTGTCTGAGCCGTGGGCGACGGTGACGCGTGCAGGCGAGGTTTGACGCGTGAAGGCGAGGTTGTTTACGCTTGTTGCAGCACGCGTCTGCGGCTGTTCCTCACAGGCCCGAGCTCTCCACCGGCCAACGCGACAAGCCGCCCTACGCGCAACGCTCAACTCTCGACACACAGCAGCCAGCCACCGCGCTGCTCACACACAACAATGGCGCCGACGGACGGTCAGACGATATTCAAGGTACGGCCACCCGTTTGTCCTCGCCTCCCCTCTCTCATGGCCTCTTTCCCACTCAGGCCACGTACAGCGGGATCCCCGTGTACGAGATGTGCGTCTTCCCTTCGCCCGCGTGTGGCGAGATACGCTGATTCAGGTGTTCGAACGCGCCCAGGATGTGCAAGGGCGTCGCGGTGATGCGACGGCGGGCCGACTCTTGGCTCAACGCGACACAGATCCTCAAGGTGGCCGGCTTCGATAAGCCCCAGCGCACGAGGGTCCTCGAGCGCGAGGTGCAGAAGGGTGAGCACGAGAAGGTGCAGGGCGGGTACGGGAAATACCAAGGCGAGTCTCTCCGCAGTTGTCTCTCCCCCCGTCTCTCGTGCCCTGACACCTCTCCCCGCTCGCATTGGCCCTGTCGCATCTAGGCACTTGGATCCCTCTAGAGAGAGGACTGCTGCTCGCCAAGCAGTACAACTGCGACCATGCGCTCCGCCCTCTCATCGAGTTCCAACCCGCCGCGAAGAGCCCCCCTCTAGCTCCGAAACACCTGGTGGCCGCGGGCTCCGGCCGGCCTGCGCGTCGCACGGGTGCGGACGCGCCCTCAGTGGGCACCTATACTCGTGGAGGGCGCAAGCCCGTTCCCGAGGTTGAAGAAGACTCTGTAATAGATCATGCGTCCATCCGTGGGTCCGAAGACGGGTCCATGACGCCTTCGCCGTCGGAGGTCTCGTCGAGCTCGCGCACCCCCTCCCCCATCTTGAGCAGTCCTGAGCCGCCTCTCTTTGGATTCAACGGTATTGATGGTGGCCACAACTCGCCGTCGCCTCCTGGTCGAAAACGCAAGCGGCGCGGCCAGGATCTCGATGACGGTTCTGACGCGGAGCCCTCCACGAGAGTGAACGGGATGGGCGCCGCAAAATCTTACGGAGACCAGATACTGGAATATTTTATCTCTGACTCTAATCAACTCCCGGACATACTCATCAATCCGCCGGCTGACATGGACCCGAACATGGCCATTGACGACGACGGACACACCGCGCTTCATTGGGCCTGCGCCATGGGTCGCATTCGCATCGTCAAGTTCCTTCTCTCGGCCGGCGCGGACATCTTCAAAGTGAACAAATCCGGACAGACGGCGCTCATGCGGAGCGTCATGTTCGCGAACAACTATGACGTGCGAAAGTTTCCCGAGCTTTATGAGCTTCTTCACCGATCGACGCTTAACATCGACAACTATAACCGAACGGTTTTTCATCACATCGTGGACGTAGCGATGTCAAAGGGCAAGACGCACGCCGCGCGGTATTATATGGAGACCGTTCTCAACCGCCTGTCGGACTATCCACGAGAGCTGGCAGATATCATCAACTTTCAGGACGAGGACGGCGAGAGCGCGCTCACGATGGCGGCGCGGTGTCGGAGCAAGCGACTCGTCAAGATCCTGATCGACCACGGCGCAGACCCCAAGGTCACCAACCGGGACGGCAAAAGCACAGAAGACTACATCTTAGAGGACGAGCGCTTCCGCTCATCGCCCGTGCTCCCCTCTCGTGCCGCGTCCATGTCGTTCCGGAATGCGCAAGCAGCCTATCCGCCGCCACAGGTGCCGCCGACATACTCCTTCGCGCCGGCGAACGGCGACAAACCGCCGCTCCATTACTCTGTGGCTGGCCAGAAGGCCAGCACGCGTTGCGTTACTGACATGGCCACAATGCTGGACACCCTTGCTGCGGCGTTCGACAAGGAGCTCCGCGACAAGGAGCGGGACATGAACCAGGCCCATGCGCTGCTCAGCAACATCCAGACGGAGATCCTAGAGAGCCAGCGGGCGGTCACACAGCTCAAGGATCAGGCGCAAGGGCTCTCAGAATCAAAACAGATGCTGCACGATCTGGAAGAGGACCTGACTCTCAAGATGGGCAAGCGATACCGCCTAGGATGGGAAAAGTGGGTCAAGGACGAGGAGGAGCGAGAAAAGGCCATTCGAAAGGCGGCGAACGGGGAGCTCGCGATCATTCCCGGGGTCCCTATTTATCCTGAGGAGGAGGATGCCGCTGAGGATGAGAGCATGGAGGTTGCAGAAGGTCGCGGAGTCAAGCGGAAAGAACCAACTCAAGAAGAGGTGTCGGACCTACTCGAGCTACACTCGCAAATTCCGACCGACCCCGAAGGGCTGCGACAGGCGTGCGAGGCGCTGAGAGAGGACCTGGGGAGGCACAAAAAGCGGAGAAAAGACGTGTTCGACGAGTACGTCGCGTTTCAGGCGGAGGCGGGAACAAGTGGCAAGATGAACGAGTACAGGAGGCTGATTGCTGCTGGGTGCGGGGGGATCCCGCCGTCGGAGGTGGACGGGGTGTTGACCATGCTACTGGAGGTGGGTGCTTTTGCTTGAAGCACGGGAAAGCCCTGGCTCATCTCTGCGTGCGGTCTCTGTGCAGTCATTAGAATCCGAAGAGCCCAGCGCTTCGTCTGTTGGTTGGAGTAGTGCAACGCAGCCTCCGAAACCTGTCCCTGCGGGATAACTTCCTTTGACTTGGTTGGGTCGACCGTACTTTACACGTGGTGCTTTTGTCTTGATGTCGTCGTAGCTTTTCCTGTCTCTTCGTCCGTGTACTGCAACGTATTTATCGAGCAAGTTAAGATAACTGTACAACTCGTGTAACTCCCGCCCCATTGTTCGCGGAGGTCATCTTGATTAGGTCATCGTCGTAAAACAAGTTGCTGGCTTTAGCCGTCACGACGTCCTCAGCACAAGTCGTCCTCGGATCTGTTCGAAATGTCTTGGTCCACTCGACAAGTCCGGACTGCTACAACAGCCCTCCCATGGACGAAGGATTTCCGCCATCTGCAGTCCTTCCCGCGACACTGGCTGAAGCGGTTCAGCTTTGCGGACCAGAACATCAAGGCGGCGAGGGTCAAGGACCGCATAAAATACTGGAACATCGTACCAGGCGACCAGGTCCGCGTGCGCGGTGACGAGAGCGAGAGAATTTTAGAGGTGTCGAGGATCAACAAGCTCACGAACCGCGTATACCTGAAGGGAATGGGCGAGACGGTGCGTGCCTCTGCTTCACGTCCCTTGGGTTCTAGCGACCAGGTGCTCATGCTCAGCCGCTTGCCTCTGGCTAGTCATCGAGCCGGACTGGTGTCAAGAACGTGCACTACTCAAGGTGCCAGCTGTTCATCGGGAATCACGAATTCCCGCCCAAGGGGAATGCGAAGGAGCCGCGTGTTGTCCCGTGCGTTCTCTTAACTTTTATTCGCCATGCTCCCGCGCCGACAGATGTACCAGGGTGTTTGCGACGCGTCTGGGCACCTCGCAGCCCCACTGGCTGCCCACGCACCATCGCTATGAGTGGGACCGCTTCGCGGCCGCCACGACCCCGCGACTTCCGGCGCAGACCCACCAGACGGACAGAGTGCGAATCCCGTGGCCCAAGGTGGAGGAGCCCGTCCGAGCCCAACGTCAGTCACGCGTTCTCTCAACCTCTGATCATTCCCTCGGTGCTGATTTATTCTAGCTACGCGATACGACACGACCGCCGAGGCGGTCACGGCCATCACATACAAGCCGTTTGCCCTCCCCTCCACCCTCAAGGCGCCCGTCCCAGAACTGGCATACGAAAAAGGCTACATCCAATCGCTTTTCAACCCGCAGGCACGCTCGTTCGACGCCTCCGCGCCTGTCGAGGTGCACCTGCACAAGGAGCTCTCGAACCCGCACGGCAGGGCGAAGAAGCAGGCACGCTGGCAGGCAAGACGTGCGTGGCGACAGACGCTGCTGTCGGATTATGTCCGTGCGGAAATGAAGGAGCTCAAGGGCCGCACGCGGGCAGAGGCGCGGGCGGAGGGGACGTGGAAGTGGAGCCAGAGGCTGGTGGACGAGCGGGCGGACGAGAGGAGGCGCCGGTGGAAGAGCCGGGGTGCGCAGACGCGGATGGAGAGGCGGAAGGTGCGGAAGGAGAGGAAGGCGGTCAAGGAGGGCGAGAGGCTGAAGAGGCTGGTCCTGCACGAGGCGCCGAACCAGGTCATCCCTCAGCCGCAGCAGTGACCTTCAGCGGTCCATATGTAGTAGTCGTAGACGTCGTAGACACTCGCGGCCGAGTGCGAGCACGTACTCTCCGTCGTTCACTTTTAGGATTGAATCGCATTCGCTCCTCACTCGTTTCCGAGTCACTTGCTCGAGCTGCACTTTGGAGCTTCGCATTCGGAACTCATCCGCCGACGGCCATCGCTTGCGCCTCGAGTCGGAGACGATGCACGCCCGTCGTCGCTCTACGTCTCTTCCTCCAAATGATGCGCCATATCAGCCAATACCCCAGGAGGTGTACTCCCCAGACTTCGCCCATGCTATACCGTCCACGGTCCTGGAAACAGAGCTAGACGTCGAAGAGGCCGAGGGCGCCGTTCTCTCCGATCCCATCCTGCCGCACCCAGTGGACAACCAGGTAAGATGGATCCACTTCGTGCTAGGGTGCGCTGTTCTGCTGCCATGGAACGGTATGGCTCTCGCCGTTGAGCCGATCTCGAAGCTGCTGACTTCCCTTGTAATGCACGCGCGGCAGTGATGATCACGGCGACGCCGTACTTCTTGTCGCGACTGGAGGGCTCCCCGATGCGGAGGGCCTTCAGCTCCTATCTCTCCACCTCCTTTACATTCGCCAACTTTTTCTTCCTCGCGCACGCAACTGCGACTTCGAAGAAGGTGCGCATCCCTTCAAACCCCATTCCCGACATCGATACATTCTTCCCATGACAGGCGTCTTCCTCGAAACAAGTCCAATGGGCGACCCTCACCCTCGCCATCCTCACACTCCTCCTCACCCTAAGCACATACGTGACGCTGCCCCCTTCCCTCTTCTTCCCCTTCGTGATCGTCAACGCAATCGCGCAGGCGGGCGCAGGATCCTACCTGCAGACCTCCGTCGTCGCCATCGCGTCGCTCTTCGGCCCAGCAACGATGCAGGCCGTCATGTCCGGCCAAGCCGCCGTCGCGATCGTCGTGTCCTCAGTGCAGGTCATCAGCGCGAGCGCCTCGTTGCGCACGTCCTCCGCGCCCGCAGCCGCGATCGCGGGCAACGGAGACACGGAGGCGCGCTCCGCGTTCATCTTCTTCGCGCTCTCGACGATGTTCCTCGTCGCCACCGCAGGCGCGAACGTGTGGCTGACGCGCATGCCGGCGTTCAGGGCCATCGTCGCGCCCGCCGCGGGCGACGAGCCGCACTACGCGCGCGCACGCAGCCTGTCGGTCGACCAGTCTGAGCGGCGTCCGCTCGTTTCCGACGCTGCCGATCTGAGCGCCTCTGGCGTGCACGAGCACGCACACGTCGGCGACAAGAAGAGCAGGATCTTGCGGATCGCGAAGAAGAACGTGCTGTACGAGCTCGCGGTCGCCTATGTATTTGTGATCACCCTGGTAAGCTCTCCGAGGGTCTATGTTATCTCAATGCGTTGCTGATCGTTACGAACGCGACTTCAGTCGGTCTTTCCGCCTCTGACGATATCCGTGCAGCCGACGAACCCGAACACGTCGCCGCTGATTTTCAGCTCCATCCACTTTCTCGTCTTCAGCTGCGGCGATTTTCTGGGGCGCCACCTCTGCTCCTACCCGCGCCTGCTCATCTGGTCCGCGAAGCGGCTCGGCACGCTGTCGCTCCTCCGCACGCTTTTCATCCCCCTCTTTCTGGCGTGCAACATCCAGCGGGACCCCGGTATGCCTGCGGGCGCATCCACGCCACTCATAGGCTCCGATGTGCTGTTCATGTTGATTCTGCTCGTGTTTGGGGTGTCGAACGGGTACGTGTCGAGCTTGTGCATGATGTCCGCGGGCTCGCTGGAGCACAATCGTCGGCTTGAGGGACGGAAGGAGGACGTGGACATCGCGGCGACGGTGGCGAGCTTTTGTTTGGTGGGAGGCCTCGTCTTGGGCAGCGTGATGAGCTTTGGGGTTCGGGCGGCGGTGTGCGGATGCAATCCGTTTACAGCGTGACGGTCAGGCGATTATAATGAAATGCTCTCGAGATTGTAGGACGACTTGTGCTGGACTGACGCATATTCTATTCAATGATAATGCTATTGTCTCTCGGAAAGAATCGTGACAGGTACCCTTCCTGCATCCACTGCGATAAGTAGTACACGTGATACACGTTCGTAGATGAGTGAAATACCACTGCGGGACATGTCGCGTCAATAAATTCGCAGATTTGCGGCGAGGGCAGGCGTGGAGGATGCGAAGCAGCGGGAGTGGATTGGAGTCCCGGAGATAGGAGTCATGCGGGCGGTCATGGTATCGGGTTCCGAGGCGCGCCGGGCAACCTCGGAGCGAGCTCCTGCATCTGCTTGGTCTGTCGCCGCTTCCGATGCTCAGCGAGTCGCATGGCGAAGAAATCGCGGTGCAGGCTGTATCGCTCGTGCGAGGGGGTGGTCGCTGCCGTGGGGGTGGGAGCCGAGGGCGTCGAGGGCGATGGAGTATTAGCTGAATCTTTCGTCTGGGACTTGTCCTTGCCTGTGCCCTCGTCCTTGACAGCATCCTTGTCCTTCTTCTGCTCTGCTTTCTCCTTCTTCAGACGCTGCTTTTCCTCCCATTCCTCCTTCACCTTGGCAATTTCCTCTGCGCTCAGCCCGATCTTCTTCACGGCGCTCGCGCCGATGCCGTCCCGGCTCTCGCCAAGCTGCGTCGCGAACCCCGGGTCGGAGAGGTGCGTCGTGCAGACGTAGATAAAGTCGATGGTGCTGGCGGTGGCGAGGACGGTGGTGGTGGGCTTGTAGCAGACAAAGCAGGCTTTGGGTGTCGCTGTTGCCTGGGTACGGACGTCGGCGGGATGGCGATGCAGGGGGAGGGGAGGGAAGGCTCACGCGCTTGTAGTAGACGTTGGTGAACGACATGGCGGGCGACGGGCGTCGGGTGTGTTCGCGAGCGGGGGTGCGATGGGAGAACTGTTCTGGAGAGCGAGGGGGGCGACGGGGTCACGAGGAGCGGGACGAGCCGCGAAGGCCCACTATCGCACTGCCAACACAAGGGCGGGATCGGAGGTCAGCCGGGATCCTCGATCGGTTTTATCGCAGCCCTCCCTTCCCATTCCACCTCCTCCCTCCTCCCTCCTCACTCCCACTCCCACTCCCTTCCACGCCATGTCCGACACCGCTGGAAAACCCATCACCTGCAAGGCCGCTGTTTGCTGGGCCGCCGGAGAGCCCTTGAAGCTCGAGACCGTCGAGGTCGCGCCCCCAAAGGCTCACGAAGTCCGCATCCACATCCTTCACACGGGTAGGTCCACACGCGTTGATCATAGAGACGCAAAACCCCGCTGACGTCGCATCTTCTAGGCATCTGCCATACAGACGAGTACACTCGCAGCGGCAAAGATCCCGAGGCAGGTATCTTCTTCCGTCCACGGATCTAAATGTCCTGACATCATATCCCACAGGGTCTCTTCCCCGTCATTCTGGGCCATGAAGGCGGTGGGGTCGTGAGTGCTTTCAAACCCTCTCCGAGCCCTCGCATCCGTCGTACTGATCGTCTTCGATAAGGTCGAGTCGGTCGGCGAGGGCGTCACCAACGTCAAGCCTGTAATTGTCTCTTACTCACCCCATGATGTCATTATCTCATCTATGGCCCTAACCCCAGGGCGACCATGTTATTCCCCTCTACACCGCAGGTAGTTGCATCTTTCTTTTTGTGTCGTGCATAGCTCACGAACCACTTTTTCAGAATGCAGGGAGTGCAAATTCTGCAAGAGTGGCAAAACGAACTTGTGCGGTTCAGGTAGGCTCGCTACCTGCCATATACCTTCGCTGTGCTGAACCTACTCTGCAGTCCGCGCGACCCAGGGACAGGGGCTCATGCCCGACAAAAGCTCCCGCTTCACCGTCAATGGACAGGCAATCCACCACTTTGTCCGTCCAATTCTACTCGGTCGTCCGGCTACCTGTTCGCCTGACTTACACATGGACTCTTCTTAGATGGGCACTTCTACCTTCTCACAGTATACCGTCGTGGCCGACGTGTCCGTCGTCGCAGTGAACCCCGAAGCCCCACTTGAAAAAGTCTGCCTGCTTGGTTGCGGTATCACTACCGCCTGGGGCGCTGTCACTAAGTTGCCCGGGATCAGTGAGTCGCCGTAGAAACATGCCCTCAGGTTGAACCCGTTCTGACGCCGTCCCCGTCTTGCTCAGAGGACTCCAATGTCGCCGTCTTCGGCTGTGGTGCGATCGGTCTTGGCGTCATTGCGACGTCTGCCCTCGTCGGTGCGTCGCGCATCATCGCCGTCGACACCAACCCCGGCAAAGAGTCGTGGGCGCGCAAGTTTGGTGCCACGGAATTCGTCAACCCGGCGAAGCTCCCAGAGGGCACACGCATCCAGGATCATCTCGTTGAGATCACCGATGGCGGCCTGGACTTCACATTCGACGCTACCGGAAACGTGCGTCCCTTCTCTTCTCTCGAGGCCCTCCGTGTACCAATTTCAATGATCGTTCTTCTCCGTCATGCTATCAGGTTCATGTCATGCGCGCTGCGCTTGAAGCATGCCATAAGGGCTGGGGTGTCAGCACCGTCATTGGTGTCGCTGCTGCAGGCCAGGAAATCTCGACTCGTCCGTAAGTGCTTTCAGCATCAAGCTCCCGTTATCCTGTCCTCATGGGAATGCAGGTTCCAGCTGGTAACAGGTCGTACTTGGCGTGGAAGCGCCTTTGGTGGCGTTAAAGGCCGCACTGAACTTCCTGGTCTCGTCGAGGGTGAGTGCTTTCCATTCATCTCCGTGCGTTTAACGCTGTCCTCACTGCTCGTCACATGTATCCAGACTACCTCAAGGGTGCAGTGAAGATTGACGAGTACGTCACGCACCATAGGACGCTCGCGGAAATTAACAAGGGCTTCGACGATATGCATGTATGTCCTCATGTCCACTCTCCGATTGCACGGGTGTTGAGTTGCTCTCTCTGCAGGCTGGTGACTGTATCCGTTGCGTTGTCGATATGTCTTGAGGAAGCACGGCCAAGGAAGAAGTATGTGCGGGATACAAACAAATGTAGCATGAAAGGCGTAGTGAATTTGGCCGGTGGCCTGCAGACGATCTGTATGATTAGCATGCATAGGATGTATTCAGGAATGGAACGTTCGATTGCTCCGGATTTGAAGATGATATCTGGAAGTACAAGCCTTCCAGTAGCAGCTCCCTTGGGCATAGCTGACTCCTGCTTTGCTTAATGTGAAAAATAATGGAGCTTGAATATCCACAAAGAAATAAAATCCCGATATATATCCAAGAAAGTACGGTTGACGATTCTCTATACGCCCTGATCAACCATGATTCTTGGCGTCTTGTGCCCAGCCACGGCCCGCCACAACACCCTGAGTGCGAGCGCGACCTCGCCCCTCCGGACCCCCGATTTCCTCCAAAGCGACCTGATCACGGCCAGCACACAGAGGATGAACGACAAGTCCAAAAACAGCCGGCGCACGACGATTAGAGTCGGCGAGCGGTGCTCGTGGTCCGCCAGGAACGACACGAGCTGCTGGCTGCGCGCAACGACGCGCACGAGGGCCTTGAGCACGTACGACCACAGCCCCATCTCGTCGAAGTTCCAGCTCGACCCGCCGAGCGCGCGCGGGCTCCCGCGCCCAATCCCGCGCGCCCCGGGCCACGTTGGCGAAGCGCTCGCGGCGCCCGGAGAGCGCGCGGCGTATCCGCCCCACGCGTCATTTGGGTGCGATTCGAGGGTCTCGATGCGCTCCGTCAGCGCCGCGAGGTGGGCCTGCACGCTCTCGACGGCGCGCTCGAGCGCGATGCGGGAGGCGGGGCGGACGGGGAAGCTGTGCTGCCGCGCCACAAGGGGCGTGGTGGTAGCGCGGTATGTCGTGGGCTGGTTCGAGTGCGCGTGGTGGGGGTGTTGCTGCGGAGATGTGCGTTCGCGCGAATATTGGTCGCCGTAGGAAGTCGTCGTCTGTGGACGGTATAACGAGGGGACGGAGGGCGTTGAGGGGCCCGCGAAGGCGGATGGGGTTTCGAAGCCTGGATGGGGTTGGGTGGCGGGAACGGGTATCGTAGGAGGCGTCATCATCATAGAGCCAGCCATAGGCGTGCGGTATCGATGGGAGGAAAGGGATGATTGCGGGCGGTTCACTTGGCTGTGGTGATCGTGTGTGGGAGGTGCAGGGGCGCCGTCGCGAGCTTCGTCATCAGATGTTTCTTCATCAGAGGTCGTTTCAGCAGGGTAGGGCTGGCGTTGGAAGGCTTGTGGATTTGTCGTGTTGTTCAGCAGGTGTGTCGGCAGGGGTCCAGAGCGGTAAATCGAGACTAATGGTCGCTGTTCTGGCTCCCCGGAGCCTGAAGAATCGGAACCACGGGACAATGACCCTGTACCGGTCAGAGTCAGCGCTAACGCATCTGTGAAGAGATGGGATGCAGGCTTACTGCTCATCATGATGTTGGACGGGTCCCCCTCATATGACTCGAGCTCCCGCACAAGATCGCGTGCTACAGTCTTGTCCGAGTACTTGCGCAGAACCTGCGAGAGACGAACGTAAGAAAGATACGCGTTACGGCATCGTTGCGTTGATTCAGCAAACCTTGAGCAAGGCATCTACATACAGCCATTTCGCCTCGTATGGGTCCAAGTCCTTGTGCTTCGCCCAAGCATCCCTGCTCGTCAAGGGAACATGTGACATCAGTCAGCTCCCCGGCAACGAAAAAGTAGGCGTAGGACAAAAGGAGGCGTCTGACACCTACCACTTCGCTTTGCCCAGCATGTCCCATATGCCTGGACGAGGCGCCTTGACGTTCCCCACAGTGGCTATTGTAACGCCGAGCAAACATGCACAGAGGTCAAGGACTGCCAAATGGGAACATGCTTCAAGCCTAAAAAGCACCTTGCTTGTAAAGACTGCGGTGTGTTATTGTATATCTCAGTCCAGAAACGTCAGAGTAAACCGGGATAAATTCGCGCACCTGTACATCATCAGTTTCTCCTCATAATCCGTCTGAATAGGTCCCGTCTTCGGCAAGCTCTGAATGATTTCCACAGCCCGATCGAACTGGGCATCTATCAGCTCGTGCGCGTCCATGGCTTAATGGAGGAGTAATTGGGAAGAGGAGTGGGTGCTCTGTGGATGTAACAGGGCTACACCTGGATGACGAGCGGTTGCAGAATTCAGGAAGGTATAAATGATTGTTAGGAGGGTGTAGTTGCACGTGCCTGCCGGATTCGGGAGTGGGCGACAATCCGTACGTAGGCGGGTTCCGTCCAGATCAGTCCAAACCGGTGCAGCAAGGTGCGGCTGCTCATTTGCCAAAACGTCGAATAGGGTCAGTTTATCTGAAAGCCCTTTCGAACTTAGAGCTTAGATATCAGTGATATTTTTCAGGCCGGTGATGTTCACTGGTAGCAGGCGTACAGAGGTCGAGTCAATGACTACCTAGGCGCCGAAGTATATAGATGTTAGCCCAACTTATGGTCTATTGGAGTGCCGATCACCAACGTCGCGAGAATGCACCAAAGCTCTGCTAGAGTTCCCGTGGGTATAGTATTGGCTGTAGCCCTGCTAAAGTCGGGTCAGTGTCCCTCAGGCGCCCAGGCGCGTTTGTTTCTGACACGGACATCTTATTTGGATTTCCTCTGGGCACTGTTCGGATTCTCGAAGAATAAGGCCATGGAGGTCAAACACGCGTCCCGGCTTCACAAGCCGCATAGCAAATATCATCATGACTCCTCCTTCGTTCCTTCGTACGCCATGACTAGAGGGTCCCTGATATTCCGCTACTGCTGTTGCATTGACGCGATGGTTGAGCGCACAATGGCGTTTCAGGACGGATGGTCCGGCATTCCTTTCTACCGGGTTCACGCCAGCGAGTTTCCTGCACGGCAGCAGACTCAAAATAAGGGGCCGACGTACTACAAGATCCAACTGGGCGTTGAGTGCTGTGGCCTAAGATGATCCGTGTTGATGCCTTCGATAGGTACTAGTATAGAGTCAGTTGCCGTCAGTTGCCTGTCAAGTCGATAGCAAGTATACCATCGTTGTGTTGGATAGCCTGTTGAACAAGTGATATGACTGCTCTGGCGGTGATGGTTGCAGCCAAACCTGTTGTATTCGTCCTTGCTGCCGCCCACCCACTTCACTTCAAGCAGAGGCTACCTCTAGTCAAGGCGGGCGTGCCCTTACAGCCGTACGAGAATAGACGGAGAATGGAGTCCGGCCATGTTGGGGTATAAGGCTTGACTAGATACGCGTCCTCACACCAAGTGGTCTACGACCCGTCTCCGTCCGATGCCATTGCTATCCGTGAGGAACATGGCGAAATCTGTTGTGGGAAGAGAATTCACGGTGGTGTATGTGAGGTTCCCTGCATCCACGAATACTTCAAAGCTCCCCGTATTCGTTCCTCCCGTTTACTGACTGCCTTGCCTATCGCGACGATGATTTGTGTCAGTAAAGGGGACAAAAGGCAGGTGCGAACAAACGAAGAGGTGACCGAACAGTTGCGACTCACCTCGCCATATCAGCTTCCCCCATGCTTTGCCGTGCGAGCCCTCTTGCTTGAGTGAAGCCCTCGTCACCTGCCAATAGCTGCCAGCAATTCCCTTTGGCCCCCACCGTGTCTGATGAACTTTCTGGCCCACCCCGTCATTCGGATACCGTGAGAGCACCTGGAAAAGGTTCCCTGGCCGTGATGAAAGACTGGACGGAAGCTTAGACGGGAGCAGGCGCTGGAGGGCCTTTGAAATGGCGGCTGTTTGCGACATGGGGTTGTTGCGGGTTGTTGGAGGACAACCTGCAGAGAAATCGAAATTGGCGTGTTCAAACTCCGACACCTCTTCGACGCGGTCATGCAGGCAGCACGCTCCACTCTGCGACGAAGCAGCATCCCTCTCCGACGCTGTCCTCGTCGTGCCATTTCATCGGCGACTGCTGTAGAGACAGATGACTGCGCCATTCCCGTGCGGCCAACGTGGTCGGTCCACGAACTATTGTCTTCTTATGCCAAACCTACTATCTCTCCTGCCACCCTTGCTCATCTTCACCGCCTCTCGGCTCTAACACCCCCGGATGAAGGGTCCCAAGAGCACCGGACGTTGACGACGGAATTGGAGGAGCTGATCAAGCTGGTCGAGGCTGTGAGGACTGCAAATCTCGGCGGTTCTAATACTCCAAAGGACGAGACTGGCATCCCTGACGGACGCATTTGGCCGGAAAACATAGGTATCGATATTCAGAGCCGGCAGGAACTTCAGAAGGAATTTGGTGATGGGCGTCGACTCTTAGCACATGCTACAAGGACGGAGCGTGGCCTATACTTGGTGGAGAATGACAGAAGCAACATGAAGTGAGGGTGCATTTGTTCCAATCATATTTCAACGCGATTGAAACTCGTACCAGACCATGATAGTTTGCAGATGCATAGCATAGATCATGGACATTGGCGCGCCTTAATACTACACTACTCTTACGGTGAACGTTGGCAGGCATACTCCCATATACTCCCTCATTCCGAATCGCATTTGTCTGTGCGGCAATGTCCGGCGGCAATAAGTCCGATGCACGTTGAGACCACTTGCCGAGCATCACGTTGGCGACGGTATTTTTTTGTGTAGTAAGGTCTCTTCTCCGTATTTGCTCGCAGATAACGACGCCCTAGGGTGCTTCACGTGTATGTTCCAGGTGATGAGCTGCCCTTGACCAGGACGCGTTTAGAACAGTGCCAAGACCATCGCGGGGCTACATCTGGCTACATGATAAGAGACTCTTCCATCTGCTCTTCGTTGATCTTGCTCCGTTGAGCATGCGGGCTCCGATTGATGAACATCTGGAGAGCTTGATTGTGAACACTCGTCGAGTGCCAGCAACCATGCGCCCTCATGCGCCTCGCTTGTCTTAGCCCAGTTTGGTCGGATCCATGCTTGAACAAGTTCTTCCGAGCTACTCATCGTGTGCTCCAGTGGTCCGGTTGATTTTAACACTTCTGGGTGGAGCATGCGCTGCCCCTTGGCTCGGACGCCGTCAACCTTGTATAAAAGCCCTCCCAACGCAACCAGAATCTTCAGCAAGCTCTACCCAGCTCCTGCTGAACCTTCACTGACTTCACTCGGACTTATCATTTAATCATGCTCTTCTCCAGTGCTGTTGCTTTCCTCCTGGGCTCTACCTTTGCCCTGGCAGGTCCACTCGCGTCGAACAAGACCATCACCCGTTGCGGTACCTTCATCAGCGACGAGGCTCTCATTGCCGCTGAGGCCCACTTCGCCAAGCACAAAGTTGTGTCCTCCCTTTCCGCCAATGCTGCCTCCTTCAGCATTCCCGTGTACTTCCACGTCGTCAGCGAGGACAGCACCGCCAGCGGTGGTAACATCCCGTGAGTATCCTTTACCTCCACTTTCGTTGTCCGTTTATTGACCGAAACGTCCTTGCAGTGACTCCCAGATCACCAGCCAGATCTCTACTTTGAACTCGGATTACTCCGGCAGCGGTCTTACATTCTCTCTCGCTGCCACGACCCGCACGGTCAACTCCGATTGGTTCAACAACGCCGGTCCCGACTCCTCGCAGCAGGATGCCATGAAGAAGGCTCTTCGCAAGGGTGGCGCGACCGCGCTCAACCTGTACTCGGTTGGGTACGTGATCGACATATGTTCTCCTCGACAAGCAACTTGACGTGTCGTGTTTTAGTTTCACCTCAGGTACCGGTGAAGGTCTCCTCGGATACTCTACCTTCCCCTCCGACTACTCCAGCGCCCCCACCGACGACGGTGTTGTTTTCCTCTTCTCCTCTGTCCCCGGCGGCAGCACCACCAACTACAACGAGGGCAAGGTTAGCATTGCAGCTTTTCCAACTTCTAGGGCTCGGCTGACGGTATCCCTTCGCTAGACTGTTACCCACGAGGTCGGTCACTGGGTTGGTCTCTACCACACTTTCCAGGGCGGTTGCTCCGGCTCTGGTGACAGCGTCAGCGACACCCCCGCTGAGGCTTCCGCCGCCTCTGGATGCCCCACCGGCCGTGACACATGCTCCAGCAGCGGTGTCGACCCCATCCACAACTACATGGACTACTCCTACGACAGCTGCATGAACCAGTTCACTGCTGGTACGTTGATCTGCGACCAGTCATGGGAAACAGCAAACTCATCTCTGGTCCATTTTTCACAGGCCAAATCACCCGTCTCCAGGGCCAGATCTCCACCTACCGTGGCATCAGCGTCTAAAAGTCGAGCTTCAGACTCAGCGTTCAGTACTCCGTGCCGTGCTCATGTAGTATTAGTCCATCTATTAGAGTCGGACAGCCACATTTCACGAACATCTGTACTCATGTAGGCTATGTATCGAATTCAACTGGATTCTAGGGCAAAAACAAGCAAATGCTTTGAGAGTGCTCCGTGCTGTGACAAGGCAAGTTTTGCTTCTTTGGCATATATTCATATGTCGAAACTAGAGCAAGACATCAACCTCATCGCTCAAGGGATCAAGCAAGCGCTTTGGCTAAGGACAAGAAAACAATTGCAGTAAAATTACAGATGATATATATAATGATCACTAAACAAGTCAAACAATAAGCGCTTTGTGGCCACCGGTGGAACCAAAACCTCCCTCGCCACGGGCTGTTGCATCCAGGTCCTACACGAGGATCAGCTGCATGCAGCGTGCTAATCAAGCGAGAGTGGGACTTACCTCAACTTCAAGGACGTCTGGCGTAATGATTCGCTCGAGAACGAGTTGAGCCACGCGGTCTCCTTCTTCGACTATTTGGAAGCGGCAAGAGCATGTGAACACGGGTGAGTCTGATCAGAGCGTGAGGGGCAAGACAGACCTGTGAAGTCTTGATCGGAGAGGTTGAAAAGAAGGACGAAGACGATGCCGCGGTAATCTGCGTCTATGACACCTGCACCGGTGTCAATCATGAATTTGGATGCTAGAAAAGCTGTAAGACAGAGCTGAAGTGGTTTCTGTGGTAAGATCGCGCACCTAATCCGCTACGAGGTGCGACGCGTCCGTAGGTTCCCGCGGGTACAGCGATGGAGAGTTGCGTGTCGACAAGAGCCTTGCCACGCGCTGGTATAATTTTCTTCTCGGCACTGCATAATGAAAACGCGTCAATAGGGACAGGAGAGAAGCATAGCCCTGACGCGCACCTGTACAAGTCATAGCCAGCAGCGAGGGCAGACCCACGCGTTGGCAACTTTGCCTTGGCCGACAGGCGCTTTATGAGTAGGTTCGAGGTAGAAGGAGTGTCAACGTCTTCAGCGTCGACAGAATATCTACGTCTTTTTATGGTTGGAGTGTTGGTCATTGCTGGCTTTGTTGAAGGAAGTCAACGGATCCGGGCGAGGTTTATATCGAGACGCGTTGACGCGTCAACTCCGCTCGGAAGTTTCCGCTTTCATCAGTTACAGCGATCGAGTCAGGACGCCCACGGCATCATTTCTCTTGATTTTATTGTCGTGACATCAGACCTTTCTCTGTTGTTGGCCATCATGAGCAAGCATCCTTCGTCATCTGGAGGGCAGCTTTCCTTAGACCTCTTCCTCGTCTCAAAGACGCGTAATGTGAAGGAAAACGTCGCGCCCTCGGCATCGTCCAAGAGGAAGAGACTACCGAAGGATGATGACGACCATGGCGACCCTCCTTTCAAGAAAGACAAAGAGCAGAAGAAAGTCCAGATTCCTCGTGGGGAGAAACGTGGTGCTCGTAAGCCACTCGCTTTGGCCTCAGACATGGACAAAGCATATTCACCTTCATATAAAGGGTCGACCCCTCTCCTACATTCCAGGACAGTAGGAGGCTTGCAGACCCCATTATCCTACGGGGACACTCCGATGGCGAGATCGAAAAACAAGTCTACCACCAAAGTGGTTCGCACTGTCCAAGTACTCCACACTGTGTCACTTAGATTCTATCATACTGACCTAGTCATAGCCTGCGCCATTTCCGTTGCCGTCGCCGCCACAGATCACGGCTCCAGAACTTGCACATATAAGGCGCGAGTTCTTGGCATCCGAAGAGGCTCGGTTCAACGTCGCGTCCACCAGTAAAGCAGGAACACTTCATACCCCGTCTCTACCAAGACGTAAACGGCTGCGCAGAAACTCAAGTCCGACATCTCCAGTGGAGCGTGGATTGACCTTTAGTCGCCAGCATCGCGCACTCTTCACGCCAGAATCCCAACACGTCGTTCCGTCCTCTCAGCCATCGCTAGACGGTCGAGGCGACGGTACTTCTGAGGACCCTTTCACTGATTCACGAGCGCGTCCGTCTTCACGCCCCTTTGACTTCGATATGCTCCCTTCTCCTTCAATACCATCGTCGACATATGAGTCTAGTGTACCTCGGACTAGTCTTTTCAAGGTTCCACTTTCTCCCTTGCGACTTGATCTAGGTCAAGGTGTCCGGGGATGGAGCACTACAGATGAACAGAAGAATGATAATGCCGAATCACCTGTTCGCTGGAATGAGGAAACGATACCATCCTCTCAGAGCCAGTATCCAGTAATGGGATCGTCGCCCGTACGTCCCACAAAGCCGCCTGCGTTGAGGACTCCGCAACATCACAGCAACGACATTGTGCTCACATCCCAGAGCCAAGAGAAAGAATTGGTCCTACCTAAGGAGGGCAATCACTTCGTCCCTTCTCACTGGCAAGCGCAGAATATCAATGCGGAACAGAGGTACGCGTATACATAGGCTTCGTGTGCTTGTCATAACACTTTGATAACAGCGGACATAGTTCTTCGTTAAGCTCTCCGTTGTCGCCTTTGTCACTTTCCGGTGACTTCCAGCCGTTCCGTCCTCCGATCAAGCCTCCGCCTCAGTTGATCGGACAGCCCTCACGGGTTACAAGCGCGGGCGTTTCACAGCCTGACTTGCAACTTCAACACTGCAGCTATGATAGCTCGCAGACCGAGCCGGATTCTCAAGCCATATCATACTATTATCCGTCCCAGGCTCATTCTCCCGTCTTACAGCCCCATACCCCGCTCCAAGCCATTTCCTTCAATGGAGTTCCTATTCAACATCGGTTGGGTACATATGGCAGGAAGGATCAGTCTACACATTCTGTTGGACATATGGGGAGCCGAAAAGCAACAGAGAAAGACACTGCACCCGTTTCTGACGAAGAGGGCGCAGACATTGGCCCTACGCGCTCTTCTGCGAAATCGCCATCTGACACCGCGAATCCGCAACTCGACCCGGTCACTTCTCCAGTTCAGGGCCAGCCACATCTCCATATGTCTGTACGCGATGACCTCTCGAACTCTCGAACTACCAGCCCTTCACGCCCCGCTGCCTTCCAGATCCCCAGGAAAATGGTGAACAAGATGGTTGACATAATTGAAAGGCTTGACGCGATGAACTCTCAAGAGCTCGACGGGAGTTTGGCCTTGAGCGATGTATCTTCCGGTGGCTCAATGCTTGAATTCGAATCCCTTCCTTCCGTCTGGGGCGACCTCATCAACGACTCAAGCTCGGATCTCAGTGACGTTGATCACACTACGCGCGACGGCTAAGGTAATTTTTCTTCATGTATCTTGCTTCAGGTTCTTGGACTGTTTTCAGCTGTTATTTTTTCTTGCATTCGCTCACACGCATGGCTTTCGGTCTCTTCGCACATCCGTCACTGCTCTCTAGTCGCAAACATCATGTAGCATAGCATATCACGGCGTCTAGTTATGTTGGATTCGTACGCATATATGAGTATTTTTCGGTCTCTATTTGGAATCGAGCTCGAACGCCTAGTGATTGATGTTGGCCGTGCTGCCTCCAACCGTACGTATATCCTCCTGCGCCTTTTCTACTTGCTCGATTACTGCCTTCACGTCTTGAGGTTCCTCGGGGTGTCCCAATGCGTTGGGTGGCACGACAGGTGTTAGCAGCTTCCCATCGTCCATGACTTTGTCGCCGAAGGCTTCGCCAAGCTCCTCCAGCGTGAGATGTGCCGTCTCGGGGTATACGAAATACACGAAAACGCCTGAGATGGCACAGAAACCGAGGAGGAGGAAGTAGTACCCTCCGTGAATGGCTGAGAAGAGAGGCGGGGTGATGAAGGCGATGATAAAGTTGAAGATCCAGTTGGAAATTGTCGACAACGCCATACCCTTTGCGCGTGCACGAAGAGGGAAGATCTCTGCACCGAGCAACCAAGGCGTTGGACCCCAACTGCCATATGATGAGCACGTGCCCAACGTTCCGGAAGTAAGGTCGAGACTTACGTTGCGCCAAAGAAAAACAGGTAGATACACACAGCGGTGAAAATGCCGTTGGCGGCTGGCATCCTTACAGGACCTTCGGGAAGACTGTCAGAGTAAAACTGCAGCCCGCCGATGGCTGCAAGTGACGCCACCAAAGCTGCGCTTCCGAAAAGCAAGAAGAACCTCCTGCCCCACTTGTCAATATAGAACATAGTTGGAACAGTCCCCGCACAATAGATGAGCGCGCACGCGCCAGAATAGAGTAGTGCTTTAGAGACGGTGAAGCCGGCGCGTGTCAGGTTTGTGGGTAGAAAGTACAAGATTGCGTTGATCCCGTTGAGCTGGGCAAACATCTGACAGGTGATGCCGACGACGCTGCGGCGCGTGTACTGTTTGAAGAGCTGCGCCCAAGACGCCTGACCAAACGTGTCTTCGTAGGCGATCGCCGCGACGATCTCGGCGTAGCTTTTTTGGATTTCAGGTTCCATGGGGTCGCCGTGTCCCGTGAGATCGGCGAGCGCACATAGCCCTTCCTCCTTGAATCCGTTCTTGATGAGCCAACGAGGTGTCTCGGGGAGGACAAAGGTCCACAAAATAAGGATGAATGCCATGACAGCTTGAATGATGTAGGGCCCACGCCACGCGATCTCGCTAGGCATAGCAAAGAAGAACCCGTAGCCGACCCACGCAGAGAGCACATAGCCACCGTTGAGGCAAAGATATTCGATGGACACGAAGACACCCCGAGCATGGCCAGGCGCAATCTCACATTGCAAGACGGGCACAGTCATAGAGAGCATACCGACGGCGACGCCCTGGATGCACCGACCTACAATAAGCGTTGCAAGGTTTGGAGCAAACATCTGGATGAAGGAAGCAAAAAAATAAATGACGGCGCCTATGCGAACAGACATGCGTCGGCCAAGGATGTCGCAGACGTATGCCGCACCCATCGCGGATATAGCAGCGGTGATATTCAGACAAGCGACCGTGATGGCTGTGATGTTCAGGCCTGGTTCAGTCGAGCGAAAGGTTACGAAGGTGACGTCGCTCACCCAACACGGTTGGATTCACGCCACTGTGACCAGCTTGTATTTGATCCAACGTAACTACCTTCTTAAACATCCTCTTGATGAAGGCGGGCTGAACCTGGTTGGCCGCAATTACACCTTGGCTGTACCCAAACATAGCATCACCGAGAGATGCTAGCGCAGACGACGCGGCGAGGAGCGGCCTGCCAACCATCCATCGAGGATAGCGGACTGTATATGTGGTAGGTTTCAGATGATCCATGCCAACTGAAAGTGAAGAACGGTGGTATCGGAGGGAGGACGAGGACCGAACAAGTGGTGCAACGTCGATTCTGTTAGGAGAGCATTACGAGGTGGACCAGGCCAGAAATCCGGCCAGCCAGCCATCCGCGATGAGTACATTGAGGTTTCGCGGACTGGACGTGAACGCGATTCAGTCTTAGAGTAGAAAGGAGCAGAACGGAGGAGCCAGGCTCGATCGACAACTCGTACTTCTGTGACCCACAAAGATTAGTATCAAGACTATGATCATTCGAATACATATGTGAACAGGCGGATATTGTACACACGCCTTATCTCCTCTGAATACTGCGGAGATGACCGTCGTGACTGGGCAGAAATACATATCCGCCCATTCCGTGTAAGGAATCGATAGCTAACTGCGAGTGATACCACTCGTGATGCATTCGGATCTGTTCTGGCCGCTTCATTCCGCCGCAGTGCTGTTGAACCAACGGGTAATGTGAAAATCTGATGTGCGAAGTGAGTGAGTTCAGCAAACGGGAGTAAACGGGATATGATACGAGAGGCGACGTTGGTGAGGAAGGACAGCGACCGGGCGGGGGACTCGGAGAGAAGCGGAGGACCGGAGACGGAGGTCGAGCCAACGCTGTGGGTCTGAGCGCTGGCGGCACAACCCGACACTTATCTTATCTCGGTCAATTTATAGACCCTCGGAGAGCACGTCCGAGTCTACAATTCGCCCTCCTCCTCTCGACCCCTCACTCAAAATGCCTGGCCGCCTCCAATACAAGGTCTGTCGCCGTCAAACATGTCTCTGAACGTCTACTGAAGTTTATGCATCAGTCTGCTATCGTTACCGGTGCTGGATCGTACGCCCATCGCATCTCAGTCCCGAACGATGCAAACCTGACTCGATTGCATGTGCAGCGGCATCGGCCTCGAAACAAGCATTCTCTTCGCACAAGAGGGTGCGAATGTGCTGCTCGTCGATATCAACCTCGAAGCAGCAGAAAAAGCGGCTGCCCTCATCGCTCAGAAGTCTCCGAACGTCAAGGCGATCGCCGCCAAAGCAGATGTCGGCAAGGAGGCGGATATCAAGGCAGCTGTAGACAAGGCAGTGAAGGAATTCGGCCGATTGGACGTGATAGTGCGCGATTTTTATTGCGGGCACGATATCTAAGGCTAACCTATAGACCTTCCTTACCTCTTAGTTCAATAATGCCGGTGAGGACAAATGACCTTCCATCTCGCCCCACTTACAGATCCCAGGCGTCTTTCAGGAATAATGCATCCGGCAGACGACAACGCTCTCAACACAGAAGAACGCATCTGGGATTTGACCATGCAGATCAATGTTAAGGGTGTCTGGTGGGGCTGCAAGTACGCTATTCTGGCCATGCGCGAAAACCCTACGGATGCGTCCAAGGGCTTGCATGTCGGCGGAAGCATCATCAACACTGCCAGCTTTGTCGCATCGATGGGCGCTGCTACTCCCCAGCTTGCATGTAGGTGGTTCGCATCCGCATGACCGACTCGCTCCAAACTAATGATCGTAAACTGTAAACAGACACATCATCGAAGGTCAGTCTCTTGCAAGGGTTCTGTGAATTAATCTGAACGTGCGCTTTGACAGGGCGCTGTGCTTGCGATGACGCGCGAGCTCGCTATGATCCACGCTCGTGAGGGCATCCGCGTGAACAGTGTTAGCCCGTAAGCCGCACTCGAATACATCGCACATCCTCTGATGCTAATATTTGCATCTCCGACAGCGGTCCTTTGAAGACTCGTCAGTACTTTTGATTTCCAACTCACAATCCAACTAAATGTCATGCACGTAGCCCTCCTCATGGACTTCCTTGACACACCTGAGAAGCGCGACCGCCGTCTGACCCATCTACCAATGGGTCGTTTCGGCGAAGCAGTCGAAGTCGCCAAAGCAACTTTATTCTGTGCGTCTTTCGCGCGTTGCATATCTGATCACAGAACTTACCGATCCTCCCTCACGGGCAGTGGCTACGGACGAAAGCAGCTACATGACGGTATGAGTCTTGATACAGCCAGCATCCTTTTGACTCACATTATATGATTTCCAGGGCATCGATGTCAAGGTGGACGGCGGTTTGACATCAGCATATGTGACTGCCCTTGGGGAGCCCGTCCTCCCTCCTCCCTCTAGCCTCGTTTAAGACACTGGGGATTGAGCTGGGTCATATGAAGGAGTATAATTAATTGAAGTTCTCATATCCTGTTGTAGTACACAAAATCTTAGAAATTAGCATCTTGCATCGCACACAAGAGTGAGGCATTGATGTTGGAGTCACATAAGTTACTTTGTACGACTAAGGCTACTCTCGGACAAGGCAAGAATTTTTATTGATCATGATCAAGTCTTCCACAGACAGTCGAGGCATATGAAAACATTGTAGATGATCAAGCCTTCCACTCCGTAAGCAAAGCACAAATGCAGTACACAGTCACCGCATAGCAGGTAGCAAGAAAGGTCCGTTGTACTCACATCAATGTAATCTCAGACAAGGAACTGACACGCAAATGAAGCACCGGCGAAGGACGAGGAGTAGTAATCGGTGGACTGAATTATAAGGCCTTAGCCCTTTTCTTGTCGCCCTCGATCTTCCTGATCCTTGCGAGTTCTTTCCCGACATCATTGGTGAGCTGCTTGTGCAGCTCGGGCCTGTAGCCCAGCATGAAAAGGACTTCTAGGTGGACAAAGAACGGAGCCAAAACCACAGCTGCGTTTGACGAAGGAGAATACGGGTACGATGAGATGAGGTCAATATTAGGTGTAAGGGAAAACAGACCTCCGATGAGGTTGTCCAGAAGGGCAGGAGCGCGCTTCTCTGCGAAACCATGACCGACAAACTGTGCGATCCAGGAGACGGCGTGCAGCAAGGCCGCGATCGTGATATTGTCAGCCTTCTTTGAGAAGGAAATCGCGGTCAACAGAGATACGATCATCTGCGGAGTGTACAAGAACTATGGAGCATCTTTGTTAGCGCTGACTAACGCAAGATGACGAGAGCGCTTACTGCGGCGACGGGATCGAGGACAAAGTAGTACGCAAGGTAGATGGCGGCGTGGACGGCGGCGACGTTGAAGTCGAAAAGCAGGTAGTCGTTGAACTTATGGGCGACGGCAGGGAAAAAGTCTGGGACAGGGAGAGTGCTGCTGAGTACTTGGAACGACCTAGAGATTCGGACATAAAGCTTTGGTCGGGAGATGGACGTTATGCACGTACCATAGGAGAAGGGGAACACAGATGATATGAATGTTCACATTGGTGGGGTTCGAGTGGTACGCTCCGTAGAAGGTCAACTGTATGGAAGAGAGCGTTGAGCTCCGGCGCGGTTTCTCTTTGATCAAAGGAGATTAAATACTCGCTTGTTTTCGGACATCAAACAAGCTAGAAATGGGCATGATGTCGACCAAGAGATGTCGTAGAGAGGTACAAAGAGGTAAACTTTATAATGCTTGTCTGCTGGCGACGGTAGTGGGGGAACCGGTTAAGTATGATGGAGGAGAGGGGGAAAGATCATTGCAGAATCATATGCAGGCTCAGCGCCGGTCACTTAAGGAGCTGTGCGTGATGTCCAGTGCTGGCTAGAGTCGCCTCGCCGTCTCTCACCGTCACTCGCCTATGTTGCTGGTGTATCCTGTGTTCCAAAAAAGTAATCTATCCACCGAAGACACAATGTACTTCCCCAGATGCCGGCAAGACAATCAAGCCTCTGGAGAACAACGAAGACGAGGGGCTGATTTCACGTCATGCATCACGTGGCCACATCCACGTAGACCGGAGTTGTAGGTGGTTCACCGCGCTGCTCATACCTCCATGGTCCGTTCAACAATAATCGTCCGGGCTTCAGATGCTCTTCCCCTCGCTGCCAGTGTAGACGATGAGCAGGTATGTTCTTTGTTCCCCGTTGCGTGTCCGCGTATGCTCACGCCCCTACTACAGACTGAGAACGCACTCCAAGAGCACAAACAACAGGCCAAGCTCATCTTCCGCCGAATAACGCCCAATTCAGAACCTCGACTCTCAATAGAGAGCGGGGCTTACTCTCTTCAGTGCGCAGCCTTCACTCGTGCGCGTTCAAGCGGGAGCTGAGTGATTCGTTGCTGTTGCGCGCCTCTCAGCTACCTCATCGCGGACAATGTCGTGTATCTGACCATAGCGGAGAAGTCATATCCCCGAAAACTCGCGTTCTCGTACTTGGACGAACTTTCCAAAGAGTTTGCAACATCATACGGTCCGAAGGTCGAAACCGTGCGGAGACCCTACGCATTTGTGGGCTTCGGTGAGTCGCGCCGCCTCATACGTTCCGAACACTATAATTGAGTGCCCTGGTGATACAGATACTTTCATGTCCAAGACGGCTCGTCTTTACAGTGATACACGGACGGCCAGTGCAGCAGCAGGCGGCTCGAGTCTTGACCATATAAATGACGACCTACAAGACGTGACAAGAATCATGACGAAGAACATGGAGGAGCTGTTGTGGAGAGGCGATTCACTAGACCGTGTGTTTTTCATGATGATGTCGGTCTGTCGGTCACTTACATGTATTTGTCGACAGGAATGTCACATTTGTCGAACTCACTTCGATCAGAGTCAGAAAAATACCGCAAGGCGGCGCGGAACATCAACTTCCAAGCTATGTTGCGTCAGTATGCTCCTCTGGCCGGCGTCGTCTTTCTCATCATCATCCTGCTCTGGTGGAGGTTTTCGTGAATGTCTGGAGCAGGGCTTCTTTGACCGGTGGGCGTCAGTACTTATAGCGCTTTCAGTACATAGACTGGATACGCGACTGCAGTTGTCAGTGTGCACTTTGTCCATTACGTTCTTATTCACCTTCTCTGTAAAAGTGTGGGGTCTGAGACTCACGTGAGTGCAAGGATCTTATCGGGGGGCAGGCATTGTTTTTCAATAGGTGCCTGCAGGGTACATAAGTAGCGAAGCAGAAGACGTTATCATCAGAACGATCTGCTTATGGTCCATCGCTACACGAGGCAGCTCCATCGTTCCATCGCTGCTGTAAACCCTTGATCTCCATCCACGACGAGCACACACTCTCCATCCGTTCTCTCCTCCTACCATGGCCATGTACGGTTCTAATGCCGCCCCCTACCCCAGCCCACACGCGAGTCCTATGATGCAGCAGCCGCAACTGCAGCCCTACAGCCCGCCGAGCGGTCAGATCCAGCCGGGGCAGATAACCTATACGACGACGTCGACGCCTGATGGCAGGATCACTTACCATCCGTTCAAGTTTGTCGTCAATGACTTTTGCTTCCGTGAGCATAGCGCTAACAGGCCGTGTATGGATCGATCAGAGCTGTGCCTGCCAGGTATGTGCTGCTCGGATTCATCGATTGACAGCCATTTCAACCCTGCGGTCTCTTGCTTCATTCATTGTTTCTTAGTTATCAAACCGCGAACGGGGTAGTCAGCGGTATCCAATGGATCCCTGCGGAAGCAACCAGTGTATTGCCTGCCGGAGCTCAGCCAGCTAGTGCCGTATATCATGCCCATTTCTCTCCGTTTGCTCTCTTGGCTGAACTGCGATCTAGGATTTTGCTGCATCATGGAACCGACCTGGTTCTGGAGACAAAGCCATGAGAGAATGGTATGCCCTTGATTTATCCATTTACCTGTTCTGCCTCGTGCAGGCCTGCCCTTCAAGCTCTGACGTCATATGTGCAATCAGGCAGAAGGATGAAGAGAGGCGTCGCAGGCGCGAAGAGAAGGAAGCCGCGAAACGCGTTGCCCAGTGGGAAAAAGACCGCCGCGACCGTGACGGAGACCGTCATGCCCGTGAAAAGGACGCTCGTAGTGGACGCAGACTCAGCAACTATTCCACTGTCTCAGGACCGGGCAGTGGGCCGTACATGCCGTATGGTGCAGTCCATCCATCGGCTGTGGCTGATCTAGAAACCCGCTTTGAAGGCGTCGATATTGGTCGAAGGGATTACGACAATCAACGTGAAAGCAAGCACAGGCGAAAGAGCGGTGTGTACGCTGATGGGTACGCGGCAGGTGCCCCGGGTCACCCCGTATCCTCTGGGTACACTCCTGGTGGATTCCCAGCTGCAAATCGTGCCTCCTCTCCCTACGCTCCTCCAGGTGCCTTTCCTCCTCCGTCCCCCAGTAGGCCGGCCGCAGAACTCGGAGGATACGCCGGAAATCCCGTGTACCCTGGATATCCGTCGTCTCCAGGACGCGTTGGTGGAGATGCATACCAGTCCTCAGCTGCCCCGTACCAACGTGCGGCTTCGCCCTATCAGCGTGCAGCGTCGCCGTACCAGCGAGCAGCTTCTCCGTACCAGAGAGCAGCTTCTCCATTCCATGCTCCCCCTGCACCGGTCCCAAATGCGTACCATGATCGCTCTAGAGCTCCGTCTCCAATGCCCACCCCTGCTGGCCCCTACGGAGCACCCCGCTCGCGGGCACCTTCCCCGATCCCTGGCGCTGTGGGTCCTTATGGAGCACCTCGCTCTAGAGCTCCTTCACCGAACCCTTACGGTGGGCGCTCAAGGGCTCCGTCGCCTATACCAGGTGCATCTCCCGCATTCCCTCAGCCCACCGTTGGAAGCCGTGCTCCTCCCTCTCCTCGCCCGTCACCTCGTGTGGGCGGCGGCGGCCTACCGTCTTATGCGCAAGAACAGCCGCTTCTGACGCCCCCCGATGGTTTCTCTCGCCCGCCAAACTTGGCGCAGTCGTACACCTGGTTCGATATCATGAAGATCCAGGACATGGATCTGTTCTTCGAAACGATGCCTCGTATGCCTTTGGTACTTGTCCCTCACGATGTCTATCATGAGGATTGGATCAGGTTCATGCAGGTTTGTTTCGCATGCATGGCTTGTGTAATTGTCAGCTGCTGATCGAGTGCGACTCAGGATCTCACCCTCGCCTGGGCCGGAAAGCTGCCTACTGTTGACCCTACCCGTCACTCACAGAGACGGTCTGCCATGACCGCCGAACTCATTGACCTTTGGAACACCTCGTTCTTCCAGCAACGCGGGGTCGAAGTGGTGCTCTTCAAGGGTCGCGAACGCCGTTCTGGTCCGGCCATAGGGACCATCGAATCTCGCCTCCCCACTTTCGACGACAGCGACTCCATCTCTTCCTCCTCCTCGTCGAGTGATGACTCTGACCTCTCGGGCGACGACAAGTACGGCAGGGCCGGGCCCTATGGTCCCTATGCCCGCCCCACTGATCCGTACTCGGCGGAGCTCAGAGAAGCACAGCGAAGGACGCGCGAGAAGAAATCGGAAAAGAAGCGAAGGGAGAAGGAGAAGAAGGCAAGGAGGAAGGCTCGCGAGAGGGAGAAGACTTACTCCCTCTACCTCACCTGCGTCAACCAACGAGACGGCGCACTTGGTGTGCAGTTCTAAACGTGTGGCCAACGACCACACTGTTAACGAAGGATCGCCGGCGATCTTTGACAAGTTTTGAAAGGCTATCTTTTTTCTTTCTGTCCTCAATTCTACTCGTGATTTTGGACTGCCCTTTCTTTGTTACCCGCCTGTGAACGTTGTAAACTTTGTTTGTACCAAACATTCCAAGCAAAGAAAGGTGGATGTATGTATGTACTATGAACCGAATCTTTGAGTCCTCATCATATGTTGCTGTTCGATTTTCTTTGAGATGGCGACGTGGGCTCTGCCATTAATACAGTACGCAGGAGGGATTGAAAAGTTAGCTACCGAGGCACGCAGACGCACAGTGTCCGATACTGCTACTAGTATACATCTGTCATAGAGTAAGACCATTATGGAACAATATAAATTAGTACCATCCACCGCGACCACGACCTCGGGGGGCATTATTTGAACCGCCCCTGTTGTGTCCGCCGTATCCTCCCCGATACCCGTTTGATTGGGGTGACTGCTGGTCGCCATATCCGCCATATCCTCCGGTATATGCAGCACCTCCAGCATTTCCACCCCCCCGAGGACCGTTATATGCGGGAGCAGCGTGTCCTCCTCTACCAGGAGATGGCCCACTGGGGGAGTATCCCCTTGCATGTGACTGGGGACCACCGTACCCGCCACGCGACGGCCTTCCTCCACGGCCACCGGAGTAACCACCGGCATTGTAAGACGATGACGGAGGAGGCTGTCTGTTGTAACCACCATAATTGTTTTGCGGTGGCGGATATTGTGGCTGCCAAGACGAGTTCGCAGAATCTTGTTGGTACGACTGAGGCGGTCGGTTATAACCTCCCTGATTTTGCATACGGCCGTTGTTGTGGGACATTGACCCATAGAATGTCTGGCCGGCGAATGTTGAGGCATGCCCTCCGAAATCTCTCCCTCCGCGTCCTTGTCCACGCCGACGGGTGTTTTCAAGGTCGTCAGCCGTAAGCGCACGAGGTGGTCGTCGCACGCCAGGGAGCAATACCGAGCGGTGGGGAGTCAACTGCTTGGGGAAGAAGTATAGTACAGAGAGTGTGCGGTCGTTGCGTATGTCAGGCAAGCCTTGCGAAGATAGTGGGCTATAATATGTCGATCCAGGAATACAGTCGGGGTTCGGAAGAACACTACCACTCATACCCTTGCTCGCCTTGACATCGAGTGGTACAGGCTACATGAAATGAGTCAGAGTTGGACAGACAGATGATGTTAAAAGCCAACCTGTTGATGCTTCCTCTTTCCGTATAGTGCCTCTAAGAAAGGATAGAGAGGATGTTCTTCGGCTATGAAGAGCACCGTGTTACCCCATGTGTTACGGTGAATCTCGGCCTCACTGAGTTCTGAATAGTGTGGTGTCATTGATTCCAATAGGCGCTTTTCATCGATGAAAGGGAGAAGAGCGACCCCTTGCCAAGCCATCCGCTTGCCGTTCATATCGATGTCAAATGTAGGAGGATAAAAGTCGAGAATCGGCGAATCTTCCCCGATCATGAGGTGATGGAACACTGTAGGGATATGCTTACGACTTTGAAAAAATGTAGCATGAACAAACGAAGGACGTAGAGCAGACAAAATCGAGATGTTCGTACCTCGCGGCTGGAAACACGGACATCAGCTGCTCAAAAGGTTTAAATGGCTGTCCCTCCGCAAACTCGACGTTCATCTTGTCAATCTCTTCGAAGTCTGCGGCGAAAGGTGCGAAATGGAAAGGATAATACCATTGCCAGGATGGAGTCTGCAGCTTGATTAGCAACTTTTTTGTAAACGATCGAAACATGACATACTCCTTGATAATAGTATCGCAATACCCATGCGAGACCTTCAACATACGATGTAGTGATCCTAATATATGCGTCGATGCTTAGATACTGGTTCAGCAGATAACACTTTTGACGTACCGCTTCTTGAACTCGGCGTCGGTTGGCTCGACCCCAAACTTCTGACGATAATAGCGTTCTCTGTATCCTGACTCCCATAGTCTGCATGACAGGTAACCAAATATGATATGAATACAATATGAACCAGAGGCATGATGCATACATACCGCACCGTGTCTTCCTGTTCGACTGTGCCGTCGGGATTGACTTTCAAGGCAAGCGGTTTCGCAGGAGCATCTTCATCCTCTTCTTCTTCGCCTATACTATCTTCCGCCAAGTCTTCCTCAGCCTCTTCAAACGATCGCTTCACCCCTGCTACTTCTGTACGTTTATCAATCTCCATCGCACTAGCTCCATTCCCGTTCCGAGATTCAGTGTCTGATTGTCTAGTTTGTATTGACTGTGCAGAATCAGATTTTCCAGTCGATGGGGCATCGCCGTTAAAATTCCCTGAACCCAGTCCTGGGACCTCCATGTCGGAAGTGTCGTTGGTCGATGGTACAACAGCAACAGGCTCAACAACTGGAGTAGGCGTAGGCACGACAACAGGAGGCTTAGGAGGAAGAGCATGTCTTTTCACAGGCATCAGGCTGGCCATCTCAGCCTTAAGCATCTCAGCAGCACTCAAGTTCGCCATCCGTATAGCGGCGCGGTTTGCCACAACGTCGCGGTTGGATCCAGCCAGAGCTTGCGCGGCCGTGCGCTCACTTGAGATCGCTTGTTCCGTCTTGGGGCCGCCGAGTCCGATGGAGTCTGCCTTTGCGGCGAAGTTGTTGGCGACAGGGGCAGACCGCGGATTAGATGTGAGCTGTATGCTGGGAGATGGGCCTGAAGATCCATTCATATCCACTTTGCGTCGTTTGGCGTTCTGATTTTGACGTTCCTCACCTATTATAGTGTGTCAGCGTGCAGTTGCATGTTTCGGCAGCGCGGGTAGTGTCTACCTTCACGACGTCTGCGGAAGATATCGTCTTCTCGTTGTGCGAGACCCTCAAGAATTACTTGAGCCCGAGACAGCATGAGCTGGCCGTGGTTTGTCATATACCCTCCCATTCTCGGCAGCTCATTTTTCCAAATCTTGAGCAAAGTGTCGATTGCACCCTCTCGAATCTCGAGAGATGGAAGGTGCGGCAGAAAATCGTTTCCGACGAAGAAGATGAGGAGAACCCAGTCATCTATAGCCATCTCGAGATTGAAAGGGAACGGGGCTTGTGGAACATTAAGCTCAACTTCGAGATACTCGCGCAGGACAGAGACATCGAGAAAAATGAATGGTTTCTTCTCCTGCGGGGGCTTCTGTATTTCTGCTTTGACTCCAGTACATTGAGCGGCATAGTGTCCTTCTTGCCCGCACATCCGGCATGCAGTGGAACTACCTGACTGGGCAAAGACGTCCTCTCGAAGAACCTTAAAGTGAGGTTCATGAGTAGCCAATGCCAGCATAATGAGATCCGCATCCTATAGAGGGAGTTCATTGGAGGTATGTATAAAGGAAGAGAAGGTCCTCACGAGTCCGTAGATGACGTGCTGTGTGTTGGGATCATGCCCTGGATTGGACCTCTGACGTCTAACATAATCCATGATCTTATGCTCGCCCTCACCCGGAACGCTTGCGTCTGAAATGATCACTTCAAGCTGATGGAGATATTCAGTGCATACACTTCAGCATTTTTTGGCTATACGTACCTGCTTCCAACCGGGATCAGTGTTCGCCTTTTGCACGACCCAGTACCGTAGCGATGACGTCAATAGGTCCATGAAGGGAGTACCAGGCGTGATGGCATTTGAATCCCAGGCTTTCTTATTCCTTTCCTCTTCGCTTACGGTCTTGCCCATAGCTATGACAAAGTTGATATCGTAAATGAGTAATCAAACAGTGGCTCGTCGTACCTTCCCACAAAGCGAGAGACTCTCGGCGCGCCTCCTCCTTCTCTTTGGCCTCTTGAGCAGAACGGAATCGTCTAGAGCGCTGCTGATTCATCTTTGCACGCGGAGCGACACCATCTGACGTGCTGTGAGATGCCTGCTTCATAGCATCCCGAAGAGGGGACTTACCAATTGCCATGACCAAAAGCTTTCGAGGTCTAATCATGTTGACGACTCTTTCGGTATATTTGAATACCTCCAACATCATTTCCTCCTCTGTTTCCGGGGCGGGCTATTGGCAAAATGTAAGCGAGGAGAACAGGAGTGGCTGAATACGACAGACCTTGCCTTCCGGGTGTGTGCAGGGATGAACCTGGGCGGTCAAGTCAGTGGCAGACAGACAAAGAGTCGAGTGGATACACACAATAGCATTCATGTCCAGGTACAAATTGTCAAATTCCACGTTGTTGGGGTTGGGCAGTGCGATGTTGACAGGAATGATGATCTCGTCACCGTCTCCGCCTTCGACCTTTGTCTCGTCCTCCTCGACGACTGGAGTGACTGAACGACAAGACGTAAGCACTTAAAAGCATATAATACCACATGGATGCTCACCAATTTTAGGGTACTTTTTACTGAGCCATCGAAAAAGCGCCGGAACACCCTGCAGAAACATTCAGAGCCAGAAGTTGCTTCAGAAGAATGGACAGACACACCATGTCTGCTTTGGGGTCTAGAGAGCCGGATGGCTGCTGTTAAATACAAGTGCAGACGAGGGAGAGAAACAAAACGGGGCTAAGACAACACGAAGCAAATCGTCGTCGTCGAATGAGCGGTACAAACACGGACTGTCGCGGTTGCAGATAGAGGGAAAGAGTCGCTGACGTAACCCCCATCCGAAAATGGAAAGTGTCTTCGATGATGTCGATTTCTGACTCGAGTCGAGATCTGTGCACACTCAAAGGCTTCTTCGTCTGCGACTTCATTCACATCTGTTCATCACCTGGAATTTCGTGAAATCACTATATCCCGTGGCCTCACGCCATGCCTGCAGCCCCTAGCTCCTCAAAACCTCCGAGCACACCAGTATCTACGCACACGAATGGCGTCGGCGAGCCCTCCAGTGCGGGGCAAGCACCCAAACCACAAAAGCAGATGACGAAAGCCGAGCGCAGAGAGCTTCAGGAACAACAGCGCGCTGCTAAAGCTGCAGCTAAAGCGTCCGGAGTACCACAGGCCTCGCAAGGCGCGAGTGCGAGTGCGAAGGGGACCGGTAACAAGCAGGCTCAGCCGTCGACACCCACTTCATCAGGGCAGAAGAAGGGTGCGCGAGGGGAAGCCCCTGCGCCGAGTCTGGTGCAGGCTAGAGGAGGTGCCTTAGTTGTTGCCGCAGCGAAGGGCACAAAGGACGCGAAGGCAGGGGTAAATGCGGCGGAGGGCGCGGTGGGACGGTCGCGCGGCTTGCGAATATTCTCGCATTTCGCGCTGCAAAAGACCGCGAGTCATGTCATCAAGGGTGATATCCATCCAGCCATAGTGCGTCTCGGTCTCAAGTTCTCAGAATTCAAGATCTGTGGGGCGAACGCCCGATGTATTGCGACGCTTTCAGCTTTCAAACAGGTGCGTTCTCCGCATCGCGCATCTATGTGAAACTTTCCTTAGCTTGAGATGCTGTCGAGGCGTGTAGGTTATACAGGACTACATCACACCACCGAATACCACGCTCTCAAGACATCTTATGACCCATTTGTCTGCCCAGATCAGCCATCTGGTGTCGGCGAGACCTATGTCAGTCACTATGGGGAACGCCATCCGAGAGTTGAAGTTGGAAATCAGCGGTTCAGACATTGATCTTCCTCAACAAGATGTGAGCCTGCTCGTCGCGTAGTCCTAGTTCATCTAACTTGCATATCCTAGGCAAAAGATGCGCTTTGCGTCAAAATCGATAACTATATCCGGGATCGGATTATCATCGCAGACCAGGTCATTCAAGAGACTGCGATGAAGAAAATACATGACGGCGATGTTATTTTGACATACGCAAGGTGATCTATCAAGACTTCAGAATCCGAGATTTTCCTAACTCGTTTGATAGGTCATCTGTGGTAGAGAAGGTTCTGCTTCAAGCATGGGCCGAAGGCACCCAATTCTCCGTGGTCGTAGTCGACTCACGACCTATGCTAGAAGGTCGGAGCTCACCGTCTTTGCCAGGATTACGCTTCACTTATGCTTACCCGTATAACGTTTGAATTACAGGCAAACGACTTCTCTCCGTGCTTGCCGCAGCCAACATACCTTGTACCTACCTTCTCCTTCCCGCGCTCAACGCTATCATCACGGAAGTGTCGACGGTCTTCGTCGGTGCGCATTCACTCCACTCAAATGGCGCTGTATTTTCTCGGGCGGGGACTGCGCTCGTCGCGATGCAGGCAAAGCGGCACTCTGTACCCGTTATTGTCTGTTGTGAGACGTATAAGTTTTCAGAAGGCGTGCAGCTCGACAGTTTTACCAAGAATGAACTAGGTAAATTGAGTCTCTACCCCTTTATTGCAAGTGCCCTGTTGACCACTGAACTGCAGCTCCCGTCGGAGATCTATTCTCATCATTCCCACTTGCCCGTCCACGGGACTCGCTGCTACTCCAAAACCGACCGAACCTAGAGATCCTCAATCCCCTCTATGACCTCACTCCACCGTCGAGCATCACCGCTGTCGTCACGGAAGTCGGCGTTATCCCTCCAGACTCGATCAGCTCCATCCCTCTAGCTTTGGGGCGACTCACAATTTGAGTCAGCCTTTCAAACAATGCCTCACCTTGCACCATATCATACTGTACCAGGGTTTTTTGTTGCCAAGAAGTCCACGAGCCGCGACTGTATAACTTATTGCTGTCGCAATTCAAATGTTGTTCAAACAGGTCAATACTGGGATGTTATATGAGTAATTGAATATACAATATATCCTGGCGAGGTATCCTCGTGCGGGAAAGCTTCTAGTCGACTTCCTCGGTGTCGGTCCTTTTGCTTCCGACTAATCGCCGTTCTATCCACTCAAAAGCGCGATCGGTTGCTTGCTCTACAGGATGATCGAAAAGGTACGGCAGCGCAGGCACGATAGCGAGCCCGGTGAGTGTCGGGCCCCAGGAACGCAGTCGGGGCGATTTTGCCCGGTCGAACGCTTTCTTGGCCTGCTTCACGGCGGTGTGGATCGTCAACGCCGGGAGCGCCCTGTGATGCGGATCGCAAGATCAAGCATGGGTGAAGGCAAGTCGACACGGGGGAACATACATGGACGCTATCGACTGAAAGGCGGCACGCTTGACGGCGATCATGCCCACGCGAGTGGGTTCAGAGAAGTTGGCGGCCTCGAGGGGGGTGGGACCTCGCCTATGGGCCTTGTAGGATTCGTAGCTGACATCACTGCAAAAGCAGGTGTTGAGTGCGGGGCGTCGGGCAGGGCTCGGGAAACCGACCCTATAAGATATAACCACGAGACACCGTAGGCGGCAGTCACCAATCGCGGAGAAACAACAGGACGGAATGCCTCGCCAATATCACTGGTCTGATGACCTCGAGGTGAGAGACGGGGTCAGACGGAGAGATTGGGACGTGCATATGCTAGGTATCGGTGTCCGGCACGAAGGACCGTGCGGAGACGGGCGCCATAGGCCATGTAGCGCAGATCGCTGTCTGTGGTGTCGGCATCCTTGTCTGCGAGGTCGTTGATCGTGGTCGTCGCGACTTTGGACATGGTAGGGGAGGTGTGGAGTGGGAGGTGTCGCGGGCGTCGCAGGCGTGGGAAAGGCGGGAGAGGCCCGGGGACAGCCGAGAGCGAGACTGGAGGGTGTTTGCGAGTGTTGCGAGCCCGTCGGTGCTCCCCAGAGACCAGAGTACCACTCACACACACCAGCACCCTCCCATTCACCTTCCTCCCGCGACCTCCCATGGACACTCGCACCGCCTCGCCCCCAGACGCACACACCGTCTCCACCGTTATCGGCGACCCCCAATTCGACCACGACTCCGTGCCAGACAAGATCAGCGCGTACTACAGCCTCGTATTCCCTAACTTCACATACTACCTCCAGACTCTCAATGTCACCATCGGCCGCCGCTGCATCCCCACCTCCACCGCATCGTCCTCTGAACAGGTCCAGGTCGATGTAGACCTCGGCCCCTTGAAGAGCGTGTCACGGCTCCACGCAAAGATAGAGTACGAGGAGGAGGAGGAGCGCTTCATGCTTCTCGTTCTTGGCCGGAACGGCGCCTGGGTCGACGGCATGTGGTCTGGCAAGGGGAGCAAGGTCCCTCTGAGCGAGCGGTACGCCCTTTAGACTCTCCTCCCGGCCTTCGCCATTCATTCCCTGTCAGGTCCCAGATTCAGATAGCCTCACGGACCTTCCATTTCGTCCTGCCGCCCCCGCCCGCACCAGAGGACTCCCCTTCGCCCAGCTCGCAATCCTCCGTTAACAGACCGCGTTCACCGTCTGTCGATATTACGTCCATCTCCCCGCCTTCCTCGCTTCAATCCAACTCTCCTCCTGCTCCCATATCTCCCACGCACAAAGCCCCTCCGCTCCCTGATCCTCCACAGCTACCCAACACAAATGTCATTGGAAAAGTGAAGCAGCCGAAGAAACGCAAGGCTTCGGACGTGGATGCACAACCACGACCCAAGCCAGAAGTCATGCCACCAAAGCCACAGTTCACGTACGCGCAACTATGCTATCGTGCAATCAAAGCCCTCGATGGTAAGGCGACGCTGCAGGACATTATCTCGTGGATGATGGAGAATTACGACTGGTACAGATACAATGAGAAGACAGGATGGGAGGTGCGTATCCGCGCCACATTGACCTCTATCTCAGGAGGTTCATCTTCTATATCCAGAAATCAGTGCGACATAACCTCTCATCAAATCGTGCGTTCCGGAAGATGGAGCGGTCGGCGGGCGAGCGAGGCAAGGGTTTCTATTGGACAGTGGCGGAGGATTGTGAGCAGATGTTTGAGGAGCAGGAAACCAAGTTGTCTGCTGCTGCTTCAGGATCTGCAGTCAATCATCCGAAGCAGAGTGGCAAGAAACCGAAAGGTGGTGCGTCGCTGTCAGAGCCGCCGTTGAAACGCAGTGTCCGTGGGGAGGCAAAAGGCGCTCCCTTGCCTCCACCACTAACCTCGACCCCACTCGCGTTCAAGAGTGTGACCCCTGCCAGCGCACCTTCAGCGTCGACGCCGGCCGCATCCGCACCCGTAATCAAGTCAGAACCGTCCCCTGCGCCGCCCATCCCCCCACCGCCACAACCACATACCGGCCCCGATGCTCCCGGAAATTCTACTCACGCGGCGTCGCCTCCACCACCACCACTGGCGGCAGCGGCAGCCTCTCCCAACATATCATCCTCCATTCCCCCCTCCGGCATCCCGCCAATCCCGGCATCGGTCATCATACCTATCATAGTGGGCCCTGTTCCAGCATCGCACCCTGCGGCCTCAGCGCCGGTGCCATCCACTTCCAATGGATCCGGGATATCCCACCTCGCAACCCCGCCCATCGTCTTGCACGAGAACCAGCTTATATTGAACCCGGCGATATTCTCGCATCTAACGCCGGAACAGCTTCGGGAAATCGAGGCGCTAGGCGCTCAGAAGGCGCTCGAGGTGCTTCACGGGCATATAGTCAGGTTCTTGAAGGAGCGGATCAAGACCGAGGCCGCCCGGGGCAGGGGCCGAGGTAGGGGCAAGCGCGCACTAGGAGGGGTCGGGAGAGGCGGAAAGGACGGCGGCGCTGGAGCACAAGGCCGGGAGGAGAAGAAGGAGAAGGTGCCAACCTCTGGTTTATTCACGACGGAGCCGCTGCGCATGCGCAAGGCGCAGCAGCCAGCTGCCTCGGTGCAGACAGCGCCGCCGATGTCGAGCCTCTCTCAGCCCACGGACATCCGACCGCCTTCGCCGATTTTGGTCGTCGACGACGACCCGCCGGAAGGTCCTGTGCCGAAGCGGCGCCGGCTAGACACACTTGCTGCATCAGGGATAGGCAGCGCCTCTGCTGTCGCCTGACATCCGTCACCGCCGCCTTGTCTGTCGTCTTGGGGTTTTTCTTTTGTGGAATTTTTTTATCGGCTTTCGCGCTCTCACATCTACTCTATGCTTCAGTCATTATTTTTCCCGTAGTAGTAGTAGTAGTAGTCTCACTCGCCCACGGGCATGCATCGGGCGGGTCGTCCATACATACATACGTACATACATACGCCGCGTGTGGGTTTTGAGATGTCGTCTGATTGATGACTTTTTACGAGCTGATTAGTGAACATCCTCACTCGATGTGCATGCATTTTATTCTGTGATGCGACTCGCTTTCTGTATGGCACGGCTTCGACTCAGCGAGTATTCCAGGGTGGGTGCAGCACTGGTGTATATTTCTCCGTAAGAGTCCAGGTCGAACTGCCCATAAGGCATGCATTGTCACCTGCGCACACCATTCTATGCCCACAAAGATAAGGGATCATTGTATTGTAGGTACGGACATCCAGCAACCTGGCAAAGCCTGTCGTAGGGGAGCGGTGAGTTCTGTGCAGAGCCTGTAATCTGGAACGACACGATGACCGCGCGCGGCGTCACGATCGTAGGTGGGGACATACGGAGCATGGCAGCACAATTGGCAGCGACGACGACGACGATCACGCAACGTCCGGAAGCAGTCAGAAGCTTGACGGAGGATCCCCGTCGCATGGATGTCGATCCGCGTGTGTTCGGCAGACACGCACGGGTGAGGCGGGCGCCCCCATCACACAAACGTGCTCCCGTTGCGGCCAGCGTGCATCAAGTCGTGGACAAGGGGGTTGCGCCGCGCGTCCGTCCGTGAACGTGATTGCCTACATGCAGGGCCGGGTTTAGTGGCCTTAGAATCTCCATCCAGACCCGGATGAACGTGCGAAAACGGCGCACTTAGGGACGTAGATCGGCAGACACGATTCGCAGCGCTTTAGGTTATTAGAGAACCACGTCGGAATCGGCCCGCCAGAGCGTGGATCGCTGCGAACTCTCAGCCCTTCTGGGCACAGGGACGATACCGAGACCCAAGATCTCTAGAGACCTGCGCCACAGGGCATTTGTATATCGCAGAGGCAAACTTTGAATCGACGGGTCTGATAGAAACGGCGGGTGTGTACGGGGATACTCAACATAGGCATGGGCGTACAACTCGCACCGTGCCGCCCTCCGAGGAAGACGAGGGCGCAGACACATCAGGGCTTGTCTTTTGGATGCATACGCAGGCGGGGTTTAGCGCGCCTGTGAGTGCCGGAAGGCCGCTCCAGGATCCGAGACATCAGCTGCAGGTTCCTACCGTGCAGCCTAGGTGCGTGGCCACTGACGGCGCAACAAGTCACGAAGCAGACCTCGCGATATGTCAATTCCCCGCGGTGTGGGGAACTCTGCTGGTGAACCGTCGTGTTTGTTCGCACCGATGGCTGCTTCAGGATCGCTCTGCGAAGCGAAGCCTTGCTCCCTGTAAACTTTGTCCAGTAAAGGGAGGGCATGCGGCACGGGGCTGCTTCTTTCGCGGGGGCGGAGAGAAAGGCGGGGGATGTTCATGTGAATGATTTTGGCCTGGCTAGCAGACGGGAAAAGAAGCAGATATGGAAACATCCGACGACACGCTACTTACCGAGCGATGGAGTTCTCCTATGTCTAGGATAAAATAGAGATGGCTCTTTGCGTTGCTCCACTGCGGGAGATGCGCTAAAAGAGTACGTGTTAAACCGTGGAGGAGCGGCAACGGAGGAATGACCTGGAAGAGGAAGCCTTATAGAATGGGATTAAATCGCAAGGAGTAATTTCATCGTCATTAAAACTTTCTGCAAGTAACGAAGGAGAAGTAGGTGATGTACCATGTTTGTCAGTAGCAAGTCTACGAGCGCGCTAGTGTCTGTGATACTCGGGAAGTAATCCACACCTCATGGGGTATGGGTGAGAAAGACGGGTGCATGCCGGAGAAAATAATGGGTCAAAGGACACAAGGCAAGAAAGAGCATGACGGACCTCGGCGGTCGATCCGAAAAGGCGCGGGAGCCCAGCGACCGACCCTCACCTGCCTGGATAGAGCATCGAGCGGACACGTCAACGCGATGGTCACAATATGACCCAGCACCTATGAATGAGGCACATGACACAGACGGATATGAACGAACGGTTTCTCGTTGGACCAGTCGTGTGCAGAGATGCAGACACGTTGGCCGCGCTGAGCCGGTCATAGGAAAAGTGACGCCTGGTGACGCAGTAACGGGACACGGAGCTTACGTATAGATGTCTGTGTGACCAGATGTGAACCCTGAAAGTGTGTCATGTTATGACGGGGCGAGACAGGAATGGTTGTATGTCGAGAAGTTTCATTTCAGAGGACTGACGCACAGGTACTCGGGGGGAACATCGCGGGAAAAGGCTGGAGAAGGAGCTCTGTAGATACGCAGCCAAGAGTGGCGAACATTGGCGTTGAATGAGTAGCAGAAGATAGACTGAGGAAGTGTGAGATCTTGAGAAGCAGCAGATAAGGATGGCAGGACGATAGTTCGGAGGCTGCCGCGGCAGAAACGTTGCGATAGGCAGATATGCAAGATATGACAACTGAAAGAGATGGCGGGCGCTCACGCTAAATATGCGCACCCCAAATCTTTGTTGGAATGATCGCTGCGATGGGCGGGGCCTGAGAGCGATTTGCGAGAGGGAACCAATATAGCAATGCAGGGGCAAAGGAAGGGCGTGCATACTTTGATTCGCCGTGGTTGACTTGATACATGTATGTGTGGCGTGCGGGTGCAGGCGAATGCATCGACCACTGAAAATGGACGAACTTGCGACAGACTTGGATGACGATGATGATGGTGGACACACGTGCGAGCCCGATTTGTCCATGTTACGGAATGGCGACAAAGGTGATTTGGACGGAGACTGCTCGCAGAAATCGGGTCCGGTGCGTCCATTGCGACTGTGGGGAGTTTGACATGGTGCACGAGGGCGGAGAGAGAGACAAGAGGAGGGGCTGGTGGTAATAATTAGACATGATTTGAGTGGCAATCTGCGGCAATACGGGGGGAATGCTTGGGGAATGGGCCAGACCCCGAGTGAGTCACCGGGCGGGGTGGCGCGGGTCTTGCCAGGCCAGAAGAACGTTTTTGCTCGTGCCAGATATCGTCACTTGCTGCCTTGACCGTCAGTTTCCCGCATCTCTCTCTCCTCCTCCTCCCTCCTCCCTCCGTCCTACGTCCCGACCACGTATATATCCTCCTCATCGCCCTCGCTTCTGCACACACCCGCTGCGCTACCATTCGTGCCACTTCGTGCTCCGGAATCGTGTTCCCACTCCAAATCCACCGTATGGGGCCGACCCTCGATGTCCGGCATCTCCAACCACATCTCTATACATACCCTCCCTCGCCTCCGAACTCTACCAATGTGACTGCGCCCCCTTCCCCTCGCTTCCGCGCTCTCCAGCCTTCCGACCACGGATTGTCTGATAAGCCCACGGCTCCCTCTGCCGTCCCTCGACGTACATCCTCGAACGCACTCGAATCCGCTTCCTCTTCCAGGAGCTTCTCCATTGACTCCGAGCCTTCTTTTGCAGAATCCAGGAACAACCAATCTTCCGTTCAAATCTCACGGAAACATCTCCCTCGCAGACCCGCGCCGAGAGCCTTGACTTTACCTTCGTCCTCCACTTCAGAACGCTTTCCGGGTGCATCTCCCCCGAAGACAGCCAGACTCTTATCACGGCGCTCGTCCAGATGTTCTACCGATTCCTCGTCCTCCTCTTCGTCTTCTCATTCTCCCACCCGCAACCGCACTCCCCCCCACTCCTCTGCCGGCATTGGTAGGAAGGTTGCTGATTCTCTGCAGCTGTTCAAGGAGTCGGCGTCTTCGCCGCCTTCGGAGGAGTTTGACCCTCTTCAGATCACAAGGGTGGGCTCTCCGTCGCGACGCAGGACAGGTTCATACCATGCAGACGACGTCGGCGAGGCGCGTTTTGAGTTTGTGAAACGTTCCGATTGGACAGAGCGCGAGGCAGCGGCTATCAGACGCGAGCGAAGTGCGACCGCTCTTGACAGGGTTTATACTAAGGAGAGCATGGGCAGTGTCACTGGGCGCGATGGACGCGACGTGGAGGTTCACCGGAAGAAGGACAGATCAGCATCCGTGCGAGACACTGTTATGGGCGACCTGGCTCAGTGGCGAAAAGATGTTATCAGCAAACAAGACAATCGAGGGCGTCCACGCGAGAGGCCACAGTGGACAGACGAGTCTTGCGTTCACATCGAATCCCCTTCTCGCAGCGCGGACTCATTAGTGGATGTTTCTTCCCACCATGACCTACAGGCGACTGGTCCTTTCATCACCAAGCGTACCCGTCAGTATCCGCCTTCCCCGTCTCCATCTCGTTCACCCGATGGTCGCATCCTTCCTCTCCCATTACACTCCGTCCAGCTGGACACGTCCCACCTAGTCGAAACTCCAGCCATCCTTTCCTTCCCACATCTTCTGTCTGAAGGGTTCCCTGCGAGCCATTCTCGATCCCCCACCCCCATCAGAACGCCTACGTCCGAGCCAGTGCCAGACTACCAGTTATGGTCCACGGACGATGAATCTACATGGGATACGACGTCTATCACCACCAACTCAACCACCTCCGCATCCTCTCCTCTTCCTCTCTCCCCGTCGCTGCCGGTTGACCAGACCGATCTAGCTGTAAGGTGGTCCGCAGACGACGACGATGAGAGAAAGTACGCTGGCTACTCCCCCAACGGCGAGAAGGATCTAGGAGAGGACGAAACGGATCATCTCTTTTTCTCAGGTTTCAACCCGTCCCAAGATAGCTTGCCACATATTCCTCTTCGACCGTTCCGCAATCAAGTGGGTGGGCATAACTCAATCTACAAGTTCACAAAGCGTGCAGTATGCAAGGTTCGCATTCAGCAAATGGCCTTCTGATGATGTATTTGATTCGCTGATTGCTCAATTTAGCCGCTCGTATCTCGCGAGAATCTTTTCTACGAGATCGTAGAGCGAGAAGCACCGCCTCTTCTGGACTTCATTCCCCGTTACCTCGGTGTCATGCTTGTCAGCTATCGTCGCGCTCCGAAGAGCAACGAAACCTCCACCAAACCCTCGGAACATCATTCGGCTCGTCCCCCTCTTCACAAAGCCGCCACCGACTCCGTCACGCCGTCCCCTTCCAATCCGCACAATGTTTCGCCACCTCCGGGCGATGGCGACACGGAGGTTGAGGACGAGTTTCCCGAAGTAGTCTTGGATCGCAACCGACACATCATCCCAGAATGGATGCTCCGCTCATCGCGTCACCGCGCTATGTCACAGTCATGCACGATCGGCTCCGCGATGCCCCGCCATCTCAAGCGGAACTCGCTCACTGGCGCTGCGTCTAGCCCGGATCTCGGATCGCCACGCCAATCGTTAGGCATCAAGTCGGGATCGAACTCGAGTCACAGCCCGAGTCCTCTTTCGCATAGCCAGGGTCTTGTGCCTAGCGACTCGCCAACGACTCCAGCCAACTCGCCCAACGTGCCACCCAAGGCGCTTGGCACCCAGTTCCAGACTCATCTCGTGTCGAGCAGTCAAGCGGGCTTGAGCAGCAGCGCGGACACTGACGATGCATATACGCGTCCGAATTTCAGGCCCTTCAACTCGGAGCAGTCCTATCCACAGTCGCCTCACTCCACTCTCGCTACGAATGGTTGGTTTGGGGGTCTAGGGTCAACGACCGTGAACACGAAGTTGAAAGATCACGTCTTCAGCACCATCATGCGGCGTTTCAGGCGGCGGCAGGGTTCACGGTGGAGTGGTGGAGTGCGGACGGAAGACGAGGGTGAGGTCGCTGACGGGGAGGGCGAGGGCGATGGGATCCTCGGCGATCGTTGCCGTCGACGCACCAAGAAGCTGAGTCAGGTGGAAAGGCTGAAGGAGGAGGCGGCATTTGCGGCGCAACCACTGAGACGTGTACAGAGCGAGGAAAATATAGCTAGCGCGGCGAAGCTGCGTGCGATGGCGAAGATGGAGGCACGCAGGCGGTCTATGGAGAGGCGCAGTGTGAACGATATTTTCGAGTTCGACGAGGAGAGGACGCGGGAGAAGCAGACCACCCCTACCGAAGAGGACGGGGCTCAGCTTTCTCGGCGCAGCCGTTCTCACTCACTCAAGGGACTTCACATGCCCGTTCCATTTAATAGCCCTGACGTCGCACCGGTCCATATCCCCCATTCAAATGGACATGACGTCGATGAGACATTCACTCGCCAGAACCACTTCATCTTAATGGAGGACTTGACGGGTCGCTTGAAGCACTCATGCGTGCTGGATCTCAAGATGGGGACGCGCCAGTACGGAATGGACGCCACATCCTCGAAGAAGAAGAGTCAACGAAAGAAGTGCGACAAGACAACGAGCAGGCGACTCGGCGTCAGGATATGTGGGATGCAGGTGAGTCATTCGTTTTCGCAGTCGGCTGTTCAGATGTCCCCTTTCGTTCAGTGCCGTGCCAACCCCGTTGCTGCTTGCTGTGTCCCTTTGGCCCGTATGGGTTGTGGTTCCCGTCTCTGTGGATTATCGCCCATTCTGACGTGCCTGTTCATTACAAGATTTGGAACCACAAAACGCAGTCCTACGTGATGCAAGACAAGTATCGGGGCCGAGAGGTCAAGCCAGAAGAGTTTCCCTCGGTTCTGGCATCGTTCCTGCACGACGGCGAACGACTGCTTGCTCACCAGATCCCCGTCATCCTCGCAAAGTTGTACGCCCTTGCGCGCATCATCTATCGTATGAAAGGCTTCCGGTTCTACGGCTGCAGCCTCCTCCTCATCTATGACGGCGACCGTGAAGTACAGGACGTACTCAAGTCTGCCGTCCTCGAACGTCCATCTTCTCGTAGCAAGCGCGGCGAGTCGCTCGAGCGTCAGAGCAGAAGCCGGCGCACTGCCTCTGTGCACAGTCCCCATCGCCCCGCACTTCGTCGCTCGCACAGTGAAGACGTCCTCGTCGGGCCACTTGACCAACGCTGCAGTCGCAAGCGCAAGCGCGGCGAGGTAAACATTCGCATTGTTGATTTCGCACACATGACGACTGGGCGCGACTGGCTCCCATATCCGGCCGACCTGGACTGTCGCCCGGTTGGAGAGGTGACGAGCGGGACTGGCTACAAAGCGGAGGTGGATCCCGAGACAGGACTCATCTATGCGCGGTTCCCGCCACATTACCCGGAAGAGCCAGATCGCGGCTTTTTGTTCGGGCTGAAGAACCTGGCTGAGACACTGGAGAAGATCTGGAACGACGAACGTATTCGGCGAATCAAGATTTCGCGCGACGATCCTGAGGCGGTGAAAGACCAGCTGCCGCCCTTGTCGGTTCAAGGCAAGGCGATTTTCGAAAGGATTTTCGGCCCCGAGGAAGATGACCAGGGTATGCTGTCGACGTGAGCGTCTGGCTCCGTCTGGCTCCGTTTATCTGTACACACATTTCTACCCCTTTTCCGATGTAAATTTTTGTCTGCTCCCCTCGTAAATTGCTCCCCGTACATCCGCATATACATTCTCCCACATCGTATCGTATCGTATTGATTCTCGGCTTCCTCTCCGCACTTCTCTGGTCTGTGCTGTAGCCTCCTTGATATCCAGCCCCTCATACTCCCTCTAATGGTGTTTCTCGTAGGTCCTTGTCCGTTTGTTCGTACTAGTATGAGCATCCACGGTCATGTAGTCTTTGTGTATTTACGAAATAACTACTGTACATTCTTTTTTTGTCCCAGGCTTCATAGATTTGCATGCCGTTGAGAATGTAGATTCCGCTAGACTGCTGATGCATATATAGAATTTTGTTGCATTCATTAAGGAGGGTCTTTGTGTTCCGTGTTGCGTTCACAGGGAGTGAACCTTCAGGCAATGACGGTGGAAGGAGCCCATTGATACTTCATACAGCTGAAGTTACGAGTCATTGACCACCATTACAACATGCATCCTCGGAAATGGGATCTAGGTCACTTCAACGCCGGAAGCGAGCCAAGGGTTAGATCGAGGACCACCAGTCTACAGGAATTGTTCGAGAACATCTACATCTATTCCTCCTGAATATATTTGTGGCGAATGTCCTTCCACTGCTTCTGTGCACGAAGAAAGCACGACGGTCAGACTGGCATCGATATGATGACAGGTGAGCACGTACCCCACGGTTCCAGGAGTCCCAGAATGAGCTGATTCCGACGTCAAAGCCGATACCAAAGGCGAAAGCGCCAGCGAAGATAGACGTCACGTAGACGCCTGAACGGAGAGGAGCAAAAATGAGTAACAATTCGAGGGCGGTGGAACTTGAGAGGCTCACTGTTTCGCTTGACGAGAGTGTTATAAAACGTATTGGCGAGCTGAGGGATGCCTGCTTAGTGTCGACAGAGAGAATGCAAAGTTGACGAGGGATCATACCGCCATGTTTTGTATGATGATGACCGTCTGGACTGAGATTATGTTCTACTATGCAAGCGCGTCAGACTGCAGCCGCTTGCTCCGCTCTTCTCCGAACTGCCTCATTTGGCAAGCGACACGCTCTTGGTACAAGTCACTCCTCGATAAATCGACATGGCACTACAAGTCCTGCGAGCCTCTTCACTATCCACCCTCAGACAGACGCGTCTTGCATTCTCGACATCTACATGGCGCGCAGAACAGGCCTTGCAGCCTGCAATTTCCTCTACCACGCCGCAGTCTGAGGCTTCTTCAAGTAGCCAGGACGGCCCACCGGAAGCACCTCCAGGATTATATTCGCCCTTCAGGCCTACATCTATTGCGGCCAAATTATCCGACCCTCAATTCCAACTCCATGTCAAATGCACGCATAACAACACAATCATCACACTTACATCCCCAGAAAATCGTCCGGTTCAAAGAGGCATCTGGTCGGGTGGGCTATGCGGGTTTAAGGGTGTCAATCGTTCGGGGTACGAGGCGGCGTACCAATGTGCGGTGAGGGCCTTTAAGAGGACAGAGGAGCTCATGCTCGAGAATCCGGTTATGAAGTTAGAGTTGTGCATGAAGGGATTCGGGCAAGGGAGAGACGCGGTCTCAAAAGCACTTATGACCAGTGAGGGGGAGAAAGTGCGGAAGGTGGTGAATCGCATCACGGACAAGTCGCCTATCAAGATAGGTGGAACGAGAGCAAAGAAGGCGAGGCGTTTATAGTCGTTCGTGAGTGCTTTTCGAGCAGTTCTCTTACATTTTGCTGACCATCGCCGTCAAGGTCTTCTTGTTACGTTGGTTCGCGTGTAGATATTACTGTCGCTAATACCGTTGCTGCTTTACTCTCTCTGGGCTTCCTTTCTTAAGGATGTTAGGCAGCGTGCTAGGTCTGGCACAACTCTATGCACCGATGCAACGCAAGGTTAGCCATAAAGAACCATGAAGTTTGAAGCTGCAGACTGATGATTCTCTCCTCATCCGACAATTTGTTCATTATGAGTTTCTATCATACGTGCTGCAACGAAAGCCCTTTCTTATATTATGATCTGTGCATGTCTCGCTCTGTGATGTCGATTTCTTTCAGATGCATACAATCACAAGTTCTAGAAATGCTGTAGGTGATTTACAGTGATCTACACCAAGGAGGTCCATGGACTGTTCAAGCTAGACTTCTCTCGGCTCGGTCTCGAGACTCTGTGGTCCCGCTCGCTGACGACACCACTCGGCAGCACTCGGCACACACCGTAGGGCTTAGTGCCGCCATGGCACCTCATCACCTTCCGTCTCATCTCTCTGTCTTCACCCTTATTCACTCCCTCTTCGTATCCTGTATCGACCTTCAGCACAGCGTGGTACCCGACATCCACTCCTGCCTTCATCCTGCTTACAATGGCCGCTGCAGCTTCTGTTGCACAAGGCGCGGCTAGCACGCTGTTGCCGCCTGCTCGAGATATCCCGTCGACCTTCACCGCCAGCCTCAAGAGTTGGTGAGTCTCGTTAGGCATACACTCTTCTAATTCATCTCTGAATGGTCCCCTTATAGGTGGGCTGCTGGAGAGAAGGAGAGTGCTGCTAGTGAGGAACGTCTGCTGAGGTAAGTGTCTCTAATTTACGACCTCTGTCAGTTCGACTGTAAATCTAACATGAACTGAGGCGCCTACCATTCTTCCGTTCTACTTCCACCCCCTCTCTATCCGAAGACGACACATCTGTCATTGCGCGCAGTTCTAAGGTGCCGCTATCAGCTAGCAAGCAGTTCCTCAACACAGTTTCCTTCACTCCTACTACGCCTTCTCCTGATGCACCGCCTCCCGCTGTACTCCTTCATGGCTACGGTGCAGGCCTTGGCTTCTACTTCCTCAACTTCCCCACTCTCGCACAGTGGGTCGGCTCCCGAGGATCATCAGCTTATGCCCTCGACTGGCTAGGCATGGGCCGTTCCGCGCGTGTTCCATTTCGCATCAAAGCAAAGCGTGAAGACATCGCTGGTCGTGTACGCGAGGCGGAGTCGTTCTTCGTTGACTCTCTCGAGCAATGGCGTGAGCAGATGGGGCTGGAGAAGATGACCCTTGTAGGGCACTCGCTGGGCGCCTATTTTAGCGTGGTTTACGCGCTGAAATATCCTTCACGGGTGAATAAGCTCGTGCTGCTTTCTCCGGCAGGAGTACCTCGCGACCCGAATAATACCATGCCATCAAGAGAGGTCACCGATGGACAATCGATAGGTTCCGAAGGGCCCGAGGTGGCTACCACTGGTCGCGTTGATGCACTCAAGCATGAGCAAGCCGAGCAGAAGCGGAATCAGAGCAGATCGAGCAAGCTTTTCACGTATTTGTGGGAGGAAGGGTGGAGTCCGTTCCAAGTAGTCCGTTCCACTTTGTTCTGGGGACCCATGCTAGTCGGGAAGGTTGGTCTCGATTGTGTTGTCTTTGCTCCTTGGCATATTGACAATTTCCCTTGCAGTACTCTTCCCGTAGATTCTCCTCTCTCAGCGAGGAGGAAACACGCGATATGCATGATTATATCACGAATATCACTCTAGCTAAGGGTTCCGGAGAATACTGTATATGTGAGAATATCCACCATACCTCAGCGCCCGGGTATCTAATACCGTTCATTACAGCACATATCCTCGCGCCAGGAGCGCACGCCCGTATGCCGCTCGTTGACCGCATCGCAGCGCTGAAGGTTCCAGTTACCTTTGTTTGTGAGTGTCTACCTTTACCTCACTACAGTCTCGGCTCAACTTGAAGCAGATGGCGAGCATGATTGGATGGATCCCGCCGGTGGTGTGAAGTCTATAGATAACCTCCGTGCCGCGGGCAATGCTGAAGGCCGGATGTATGTGATTCCTCGCGCTGGTCACCACGGTGAGTCGATCTTTATACCTTGATCAATACAAGAGGATGCTGATCTTCAACCTGTCAGTATACCTGGACAATGCTAAGGCTGTGAACAAGCTGCTTTTGAAAGAGCTGGATCATAAAGGACATTGAGATGATGTTCGGATTTTGTCTCATCAGATTGATAGAGATGTTCCTTTTCGTATTTTTGTACTTACCTATGTAGATCAGTACTCTGCATCATAATTTCTATATTTCTCAGCAGCTCGATGGCAGGTGCAGAGTTTGTGATCTGGCTGTTGGGTATTCATACTGATGATATACTTTGAATGCTCGCAAGCGTGTCACTGGTAAAGTGACGAAACCCTTCAAACCAGCCTAACACTTTTTGATACTAATCATAACAGTACTTCGCGATTGAATCAGGCTTTGCGAAGGTTTTGAGACATGGCAGTAGCGGTGTGTGCGGGGCTGTACGGCCCGGATGTCCACGGCGTGCTCACCATGCGGCGCGCACTTCAGTAAATTTGTTCCTTTGTTCTGCTTTCTCAATTACTCGTTCCTATCCACGGATTACCGAGTCGCAATGGCGAAGAGCAAGAATAAGAAAGCCAAGACCACAGTATATGATGAACCGGACGATGGAAAATACATTGTCATAATGAACCCCTTCGGGATGAGGGCGGGCGCGCGAAATGACAAAGATCTGCAGATACTTTCTGGTTGGCTGGGCGAAATCTTTGGTCGCCGTATCAGTGTATCTGCTGTATACACCATGTCAACCGTATGTGCATTCCACACAACTGACCTATCGATGTCCTGCTGAAGCCGTCCGTGTGCGCACTGCGCGTTCCGTAGAAGGATTACATTATTGTCCAGCTCCCCATGGATTTAGATGTTTTACCTATAGTAGGCTGTCACAAGTGGACCGAGTTCCTGACGAAGTGGGATAATAGCGACAGTCCTGAGTCTTTAATCTTCCAGTACAACTACAGGAAGAAAGGAGATCCTGCTGATAGTGCGTGTCCCTCAGGACAGGGCGGCATGCGCTCACATAGGTACAGATAATTGGGTCATACGGACCTCAAGGGATGTATCACCGCCTGACGGCATTTTCGTCAAGCCGTATCCATCTCCAAGCTGGGCGGCAGTACCGCCGCAACTTAGCAACTACAATATGGTACTTCCCCTTCCTCCGCATCTCAAGCGCCCATCTACTCCGCCAGCAGAGGTGGCTCCCAAGCTTGAGAATGAGCCTCAAGTCAAACCAGAAGTGAAAGCTGAGGTGGTCGATGGTGCGGGTTTGCAGGTGTAACACCGATTCACCAAGGATCTGACTGTCATCTAGTAAAGCCATTTGGGCCGAAGTTGGACCCATATGAAGCAGGTAATTTGTTACATGGGAGCATAGAAAGTATCCGGCATGGACGCCTTCTGACATTCATCTGTGTATAGAAGATTTAGCATTGCAGTCTCTCCAAGCGGTAAAGAGCGAGCCGATGGACAGTGAGTATCAAGTGTGAACCTCATGTAAAGTGTTAGCCGATCTTGGAGTAGATATCATGACAGAACCTTCTTATCATGATTATGCGCAAGATAACAAGAGCGGTGAGCGCTTGTCAAGTTGTTCACTTGTCTACATCTTATCAATATCCAGGGCAACCCTCTCTGGAACTACAGGAGGCATTTGCTCGGTATCAAGCGACTGAAAGTCAAGTATTTTCCGGTATGTTTGTGATCATGCTGAGAACTTGGCTTTATACGAGTTTACAATCATCGCGCTAGCACATTCTATCAAGTCGGAGCCCTCCGATCCACAGCATCAGAGGTTAGCAAGGTCTGAAGGTGAAGGATCCACTATTGTTCCAGATCCAGAAAAGGAACGAGTGAAGCTAGAGCGGGGATTGCCGCACCGTATGTCAAAATTTGCAGTCACTTACACTTCATTATTTTGACCTTCATGTCTGTCTAGACGCTAATATCAAGATGGAGTCGAACGGTAAGGACTCGAGTAAACACACCTTCCAGTATTCTGACCTGGTCTACAGAACAGTCTGAACCTTCACAAAGATTACGTGAAGCTTTTGCTCGATATCAAGCCGCACAAACCCAAGTATCTTCCGGTGCGCGCTATGGTTGCGCTCTTACTGACTAAGAGCATGGAGTGACTTGTGTCTATCGTAGTGGATCACTCTGTCAAGTCAGAGCCATTGGACCCTCGTCAATATCAGAGTGGGTCACAGTCATTCGGGCGTCACCCTGAAAATGCTTTGAATAGGTCTGAAGGTGAGCTTTCCATGGTCACAATTTGGATGGACTAGATCAACCGATTCGCGCAAAATGTTTGAGTGCGGTGTTCAAGCTGACTCACCGACATGTTCCGCAGAGTATTCATCACAGTCAGAAAATAGTCAGTACAGCAATGGTAAGCTCGACCGCTCACTTTCATCGACTCTCAGATCATCTATCTCTCTGGTGGACCCATAACGTGAGGATTCTGAAGCATTGGATTTTCGCCTCCCAGTCATAGCCGGAAAAATAGCATACGAAGTCACTCGCGATCCGAGACAAAGGACAAGTACGTTTTGATATCTGTTCTCATCGATTTTGAGTCCCTCAGCCATGAGCCACTTGATAGGACCTTCTCATACCCTCCCTAAAAGGCCCTTTCCAACCTCTGAGGATCGTAATCACGGTAAGATTCTCTTTTTTTAACCTTCGCGAATTCGGCGAGTCCATAATCTGAGCATATTCCCCGGCCTTCGACGCTTTTAGAGCTGCCGAAGAAAGCCAAGACTGAAGGTGATTCTTGAAATAGGATCTCACCCGCTTGTTCAACACCCACTCATCTCGAGGCCACTGATACCGTGTATAGAATATGATTAAAAGTGTAGTTTATGACTGTATTTTGTGATCCTTGTACACGAGATGGGATACAAGTTCAAAGCATTACTATTGTGGCCTCCTACAAAGAATTAATTTGGTAGATTTGCAAGCTCTAATAAGTGACGGGGCAACCATACAAACTCTACTACCGGAGTCGACATGTATCCATTATGTGCTGCAAGTCCGTGGAGCACCCAGAAGACAATAAGTTTCACGAAGGAGACCAAAACAAAGAGAGACACGAAACTCAGGACAAGCTGAGATCTGAAAAATTGGCTAAGCGACATTGGTGTGAGGGTGGAACACGGAACGCCCTAGTAAAAGGCGAGGGCGTTGTCTGTTTGCACCACCCTCTGCCGCTGTAATGTACTGTGGGAATCAGCGCCGGACGCACCGAGTTTTGTATTTTGCTCCGATGGCGGGTGTTGCCTCAGGCGCGACCAAGCACCTGCGCACCTAGTAGGTCAGTTGGCATCGGTCAACCCACTGCCTCAGCTCTATGTCGGAAGACAAGCTTAGGACTCTTGCTTCTACTTCAATATACTTCCTCGTCGCTGCGTCAAAAATATGCACTCCAATAAGCTCGCTGGACCTTCTCACCAGTATCATATCCCACGGAACACCTGCTGGGCTGTTGGATGCATTAACGCCTGCACCTTGCTTTCGTTTGACTGACTTGTCACGATTTGAGCTTATCCTTGATTCATTCGCATGGCAATGGGACAGGGGACAGATGACCGTGAGTCACGACGACGACGGGCTCACAGTCATGGACATCCAACTCGGTTCAGGGAGCAATGACGCGCTTTCAGGACTTAACAGTGGCGGAAGGAAGCGTAAAAGGGTCAAAGATGAGGATGCGGATTCTGCTGCTGGTAGCGGAGACGATGCCGAGGATGTTTACGAGGTCAAGAAGCCTATCTCTGCACTAGGGGGCCTCAGTAAACAGTTTAAAGAGGTCTATTCCATCTTGCAGAAGAGTACAGCCAAGGGGCGCCTCCTCGCCGAACAGGTATGTCTCTTACGGATCAGTATCCCTGTGTTTATCACAATGTGTATACAGTTCCGATCCGTAAACGCATCCTTTGAACCGATTTGTGCACATATCACCAAAGACGACTGTGTCAAATCGCGCGCAGCGGGTTCTAACCCACTGCCGGGTATCTGCGATCGCGTTCATTTCCGCCCACTCCTTCGCCCACACACCGATACTGCCCTTGGACACTGCTCTTACTTGAACACATGTTATTCTGAGCCTACATACGCGCAGTCGCCGTCTATCCCCCCACTACCCTCCGCGCAGAACCAATTCAATGCCCAGTGGCCCAAGCCTCAACTGCCATCGGGCTTGGGCGCTGGTGGGAGAGGCAAAGAGAAAGCTCCGTGCAGATACTTGCATTATGAAGTCGACTTCGACCCCGGTGACGCAGGTCAAGAAGAGAGGAGGGAATATAGAAGGTCGAAAAAGTCCTGCAGATTGGAGATCGGGCAGGGACCTATGGGCAAAGAGATGTCGGTGGTAAACACCAATTTTTTTCCACCCCCAGAGGGTAATAACTCATCTTACTTGAATATACAGCTTCCTCCACAGTGGGTCAATTGTGATTTGCGCAGATTTGATTACTCTGTGCTGGGTAAATTCCACGTCATCATGGCGGACCCACCATGGGACATTCACATGAGCGTACGTTGCATCATATATCTAAATATGTCCTTCCATAAACATCGCGTGCCCAGTTGCCGTACGGAACTATGACCGACGATGAGATGCGCGCAATGCCCATTCCCATGCTCCAAGACGAAGGATTACTATTCCTCTGGGTAACGGGGCGTGCGATGGAGGTAGGCCGCGAATGCCTCCGTGTATGGGGTTACACGCGGATAGATGAAGTCGTCTGGGTGAAGACCAATCAAGTATTGCTCTCCCCCTCACCGTCTCTGCGAAGACTAACCGCTCATCTCCACAGCTGCAACGTGTCATCCGCACTGGACGTACTGGCCATTGGCTCAATCACACCAAGGAACATATGCTTGTCGGCATCAAGACACACGTCGATGCCGAAGGCAACCTCAAATTTCCCTCGTGGGCAAACCGCGGGCTCGACACGGATACCATCGTGTCCGAGGTGCGCGAGACAAGTCGCAAGCCGGACGAAGCATATGGGCTCATCGAGCGGATGTGCCCTGGCGGTCGCAAGATCGAGATTTTTGGTCGGAAACACAACGTACGGCCGGGGTATGTGCATCCCGCATCCTGTTCGCCCTTTGCTGCATTGACTTGATCCCGCATAGCTGGCTGACGCTTGGTAATCAATTGGGAGGCGATCAGATATTCGAAGAGGATCTGGCCGCTAGGATTAAAGCAAGGTGAGCTGTGCGGCTCGAGCCGCTTAGTTGTGGTTATTGATAGTCTATATTACAAGGTATCCGGAGCGAATCATCAACGCCCCTACAGGGCCTACGGGCGTGAACCACCCACAGCACTGAACGTTACAGTTGAATAACAATGCGGAAAGGACTTTGTAAATATAATTCTTGGGTTTTGGGTTTTGGGGGCTGCTTTCTCTGTATAGGTACTCGCTGCATGTGAATATCAACACGTCTGATGCAATTCTTGACCTCGTTGAGGAGCGTAGTGCATCCATGTATCGCACAAAGATTTGCGCAACAAAGGAGTTGTATCTGACCCCTGTTCGTTTTCACTGGACAACACTTTCACAGCCGCACGGCTTGTTCAACCTACCAACTTGTGAGTTCTCAAGTAACAAATGCGGTAGAGCTATTTGGGTGGATTCGGGAACACTACAATCTGAGTTTCTCCTCATATCCTCAAAATGATGAAGTATTATTCACAACGTTCACGTACATTCGAAGCCCGAAACGGATTTGGCTCTCAGTGAACAACATATGGGGTTGGGGGGCATTATACTTAATCTGTGCGAGAAGTTAAAGACGGCGATGTATCAAGGATTGGGCTCGGAGAATATTACGAGGATGGTGTCCATCAGTTGTCCACGAAGTCTTCAACTTCCGCGCTCCATCCAAGCGTCTCTGGCGTGATCCCGATCCTCCTCAACATGAGGCCGATTGTTTCTTCTTCCTTCTCCTTTTCTTCCACAACTTCGCCCGATCCCGCTCCACCGTCTTGAAGAATCTCTTCGGCCGTGTTGACCTTACCACTCTCCTTCTCGTCCCAGCCCCACCCCCATTCCCCAGTTTTTTGCTTGTCGACACCTACATCTTCCTGGGAAAAGTCTCGGACGACTCCCCAAAGTTCATAGGCTGCTTCTCTTCCGACCTCAGTCCACTTCCACGTTAACTCTTTAAGCTTCTCTTCATCGCCATCCCGCTTAATCTTCACTGCGCGTCTGAGGGTCGTGACTTGGCGTTCGAGGGACTGGATCTTTGCAGTCGGCAGGATGATGGTGCGCGGTTGCGGATTGCTCGATCCTCCAAAGGGAGACTTGAACTGTGACGCGGCTCGAGAGGCGAGCGCTAGCTTGGTCATAGTGCGGTTGACATTGGCAGGGCTCCTGGAACCAGACTCAGACTTATGAGGGGGCGATCCTGTATTTATGCCATGTCCTGACGAGAGAGCTTTGTCGTGCTCAGATGTAATTGTGCCGTTCCAGGGAACAACCTTGGCCATCAGAGGTGATCGGAAGGGAGTGACGAGTTTTCGACGTGAAACTTGCTGCGATGCTAGAGTTGGACGCTTGGGGACGGCTACGGGCAGGCTACGAGGAGGTGATGATTGTATATCGTCTCTTCTCTAATTGACATGCAGACATTGAATACATCGAAAGAGAATATGCGAATAGCCTACCAGACGCTTGTTTGATCCGTTTTTGTGCTCTGGGGGTGGCGAAGACATCGTTCGCTGCAATAGACGTTACGAGAAAGTTAGAGAGGCTTGCCCTTCCAACGTACCTTTTCTACATTAGCTTTCCTGTTCCTATTCATAGTCGGAGATGATCGAAAAGGCAAGCCGCTCTCTGATTCACCATCAAGAGAACGGTCCCTGGCGCTCGGCATCATGCGCAAGGAGCTGACAGGTGAATGAGAAGCTGGACTTAACGATGGATGCACTCCGTAGTAAAGATCAGCCGACGAGAGCACTGGAGAAGAGCCAGATGGGACGATAGTTGTGCCACAGTTTAGATCTCCTGGCGAGAGTACTCGATTGGGAGACGAGATGAGCGAGGATCCAGGACAGCCAGAGCCATAAGGGTCACCAGAAGGTGATAATCCAGAGTTGAGTCCAACGCTCGAAACAACTGTGATATCTTCTACACGATGCGCAAGATTGCTGAGGAATCCATTTCCCGATTTGACGGCGGAAGACACGGGAGATACAGGATTTAATATCAAGGTCAGTGATTTATGAGAAGGCAGGACAGAAGTATAAGAGCCAGAATCGGAGACGCCAGGCTTGGGAGACAACAGAGATTCAGCAGTAAAAGGCATTTCCTTTTTCGAGTGAGGGTCGTTCATTGGCGAGATTAGCGGGTTGGTTCCAGAAGATGTTAAATTCTCAACGGTCGCAGGACGAGACGGAACCAGAGCATGCAGAGACGATAGATGAACTGGATCCCTATGGGCAAAAGAAATCTGACCGCTCCTGTCTCGGGTGGAAGGTTCACCTGTTTCCTGAAACCATATGAACAATTAACATCGAGACCTCGGCTTGTCCAAGTGATGGGGAGGTGGCATATCTACCAAAGGATCATCACAATCTGAATAACCCCAATGATTTGAATTCTCTTGTGAAATGGGCGCAGAAGGGTTGACGTCGCGAGCCGGACTAGAGCTCATGAAAGGAACAGAGGACGGGGCAGGCGAGGAAGATGACGGGAGATGTTCCTCAGTGCTGATATCTGGCGAGTTCGAACGTAGTGGGCTTTTATCCTAATTTAGAGAAGCGATCAGATACCCTATGACAGGAGTTAGGTGGCGAATACTTTTTGTGGAGTATCCTGCGTAAGACGAACGAAGGCAAGTTCAGCAAAGGCAAGCTCGGAGTCCTCCGCCAGTAAAGTTTGGGGCATCACAACGAGATGACTCGTACCGCAACCGATGGAGAGGAGACAATATCCTCGACAATCTTCAAGACATCAGAGTCGCCTTTAGATGAGTGTTCTAGTGACCCCATGATGTCCGTGTATTTGTTGACCGTGGCTTCATGGGGTAGGCCACCTATTGAGCAAGCGGTGTCGCTTACATCTTGGTTCAATGATCGTTTGGGAGAGCGTGTTGTCGCAGACTTCTTATGATTGGTGAATGGATGAGAACGTCAACACGCATATATGCACATTTGTCTCCATGCACTGAGATCTCACTCAAACATCAGACTCACCACATCAGTGCTTTCAGGCCCTATATCCTGCATTACATCAAATCTCGACTACAGGGAGATTTGAAAGGTCACGAGCAGTGACACAGGCTGCCAATTGTCCTCACCTCTGCAGATAACACCAACCAAGGCCCAATTCTGGAAGATTCTTCGGATGGCGACATCGGAGGATAGATCTGTCAAGACAGGATTCATGGATTGAGATCCTACAAATCGTAAAACAACATACGATTGGCAGGTAAGACATGTTGCATATAGTCTGAGTTAGCGGGGTCCTTAATTGGATGCCGGTGGTATATATGCCATATTTACTTGTTGTTGACGTGTTGTTTGTCTCCCTTTCCCCCTGACACCTCACACGAACCTGGAGTTTTTATTATTCGGTGTAGCAGCCGAAATTCGATATATGCTTTATGGTCGTCGTCAAATCAACGTCAATGATCTGACGATCTGACTTGCAGGTGTGTTCCTTAAATGAAGTGTTTAGACAGGTTTAGACCCCACGCAGCCAGACGCGGCCAGACGCTCACCGCGGCCAGACTATGTGCTACTACACGGAACGGCTCTCTTCTGTGTAAGGTCAGCTACAGAGACTAGTGCGCTACATGCTTTCAACGCATGACATGCAAACAAGTCACCCGCATTATTTGCATGTCCCGTTTAACGCTCAACCTCAAACGACCTTCCTGCTATGTACCTCCCACACTTCTATTAGCATAACGAACGACGAATCTATCTCTATGTGTCCAAGATGGCTCCCACCCCACTGCCTGAGAAAATGAAACTGCAACTTCTATGTTTGCTATATAGGATGCTATAACGGTCCACGGAGGCGATGGTGGTAATCTCCCTTCCCGTGCGATTATAACCACACATTTCTCCGACTTCCGAATGTAGGGATACTTCTCGTGCGGCAAAGCATATTAAAGACTCATAATCTCTGGTTGACCTTGCTAGGAAGTTTACTCTTGCTGAAAATGCGCCTCCTCTTCGCGGTTGTCGTCTCAACTTTATCCTTGATTGCTTCTGCGTCCCCCGTGTTCCGCGTGGGCATCACAGTACCCCTCACACGGCATGTGCGCTTTGCGAATGGTAATGGTGTATCAAATATGACGCTGTTGCATAGCCACCTCGCAGCAGTACAGGGAAAACTTCGAAGAGGCTTCGAGGCGTTTAAGCAGAATACGGGCACTCAGCATCCTAGCGACAATGGTCATCTTCATAAGCGGGCTACGGGTGCCGACAAGCTTACTGATAATGAAGGCGCACTTTGGCAAGGTGGTATCTCCGTCGGTAATCCTGCCAAAGATTTTACTGGTAGGCGTCTCACACTCAACAACATCTGACTAGAAGCTGATCATTGCGTATAGTTGACTTTGATACAGGTATTTTCGTAGTATTTTGTGCAATCTGCGTTGATGTCAATCGGTGGTGACATAGGCAGCAGTGACCTCTTCCTACCAGGGACTGATTGTACTGTGAATTGTGAAGGACATACTCTATATGACCCTGATGCAAGTTCGGAGTCCTCCGATACCGATACGCCATTCAGCCTCGCATTCGGCGATGAGTCGACTGTTCAAGGGACTGTTTTTAGGGATACTGGAACAATAGCTGGCTTAACAGTACGATCATGTGCTCCTGCCACTTGCATCGAACTCCCTAAAGTTGCCTACAGGCGAACAAACAAGCAATTAATGATGCCAACCGATTCTCTGCTGGGTTTGCCATCGATGAGCTTCCTCCAGACGGGCTCTTGGGGATGGCGTTCCCTCAAATATCTGTCTTTGGTGAGAACCCCTTCTTCCAAACCTTGGTCGCGCAAGGAACGGTTACTGCGCCCGAATTCGCATTCAAATTGGCTACCTCGGGCTCGGAGCTCTTTTCGGGTGGAGTCAATGACAATCTTTTCACAGGCAGTTTTACCGAACTACCTGTTACGACAGCGGTATGCTCGTTCCCCTGCTAATTAGATAGGCGTCATGTAAACAACACTTACACTCCTTAGGGCTTCTGGGAGGTCGATCTAGACTCGGTCAATGCGAACGGAGACACTGCTGTGACCGGCTTGTCCGCTATTATCGACACCGGCACCACTCTGATAGTTGGGGATGCCGATACCGTTGCACAATTTTATGCCTCTGTTCCGGGTGCATAGGATGCTACGAATGCTGCAGGCCCCGGTTTTTTTACCTGTGAGTTTTGTGTCCTTCAAAGCTATTATGGTCCACTTACTTTGGCCTAGCCCCATGCGCTTCTGTTCCCAATGTTAGTTTGACTTTTGGTGGCACTGACTTTCCTATGTCTGCGGATACCTTCAACTTAGGTCCACTGTCTGCCCGCTCGTCGCAATGCGTTGGCGGCATTGCTGCCGCTGACCTTGGGCGTAGGCTCCTAAATTCCTATTTTTAATTGCTCCGAGCTCATTCAATACATAGCTTTTTGGGTTGTCGGAGACATTTTCCTCCAGAATGTTTATACGTGTAAGTTCTGCAGCAAAGTGATATAGTTGTGCTTACTCACTTGACTACTACAGCGTTTGACGTTGGGAACACAAGGGTTGCGTTCGCAACATTAAGCTGAACGATTCTCCCCAGGGCGCTCCTTGCGAACTCTAAGAACACTGTATTCCCAATGTAGTTGTATGCAGATATCAACGTCGAAACCCACCGTCGAAAGTCGGTAACAGATATCATCCCGATAAATATTGTCAAGGAAGAGCCGGCCATATGGTCTGAGCCAACTAAGACTTGTACAGCTCGCAACTCCTCATATGATGACTCCTCTATTTAATATCACCGGCGTCCACTCTGCACCTTGCCAACTCTGGAATCTCCGCGCTCACTCCGTTTTCGGAGTTTTTCCTGTCTCTTACTTAGGTTCTCTGGTGGGTCCTGTGTTTCTTCGGCACCAGACGAGGACGGTCTTCCCAACAGCACAGGAGATATGAAGGAGTACCACAATTTGTAGAAAACATAGACCGGTATCTGAAATGAGAGTGAGACAATAATTCACGGATGGCTGCGATGAGATGATGTTCGTACCGCTGTGAATAGCCACCATACCCACTCTCCGAATATTGCGCTCCCTATTTGTGTAGCCCCTACGAGGTGTCAGCCAGTAACTCAGAACTGATGGTAGCGGGCTCACATGCAACGTAGAGGACGTCGAACATCCATTCTGTCACGCCGGGCTGGTTCAAATCCTCTCCCGAAGAAATCAATTGTCCAGTGTTATCACGTTTCGGAGTTCCCATTTTTACCAATCGGTGGTAGATGAACTGAGAGACAATGAACGAGAACGTGAAGAAGAATGCGACTTTCTTCGTCGTGTGGGTCTTGAGCAGCCATCGCACGACAAGTGGTAGAAGGTGACTCAGGAGTTGCCCATAGAATAGATTTTGAATGACTGTTTCATTCTGGGAGGCTGAAGAATGATATTGGGTCAATAACAATTACGAATCGAAAGGCGGAGAAACGATGTACAGACCTGTCTTCTTGGCAGAGGCGTTAGCCATGACCAGCAGGATGATCAAGAGAACGTGATAACAAGTGTAAACACACGCGTCGCGCTCGATCTTACACCCAATTTAAATAAGCGTGTCAAGTGCGCTTGAGCATACACATCATCGCTCAACCTGCGATCAACCGTTTAGTTCGAAGGCATCATCAGAGGTCAGATGAGCCCTCCAACAATACTGCCTGTGGGGTCAATCAAAGAGCTCGCTCAAACCGCGGCGCAGTCCAACAAAGAACATCAGTATGCACTCAAAGTCTATACCGAACGATTGCAGGCTGAGCTCGACTCGGTTGATAAATTGTTGGTACGCATCCCGTTAGTCGCCGTCTGTGAGCAGCCCATTCATCTAAATTACAGTCGGTGGCGGAATGTGTGGAAGACGAGGGCAATGGTGGCTCCAAAGGGTCTATCCTCATCCCTGGATCCAAAAGACCTACCGGACTTTTATCAAGCGTAGATTTTACCGCAGAGGTAGGAAGCTTCCAATCACATAAGAGTTTCACAAATATAACATTTATCACAGGATTCCCCTTTCAGGGCCCATAGTGAACGACGCAACCGATTCATTGAACTCACCGAGATGCATCCTAGTTCGTGGCTATGTGTACTAGTAAAGCCAATTCTGATTTTCTTTTACTAGTGAAATCCAAGGAGTTGGAAAGCCTAGCAGAAGCTGTTCGCACCGAAAATTATCGCATATACGCTTACGAATCACAGAGACGGTAAGTCAATACTATGTTTTTCCGTAAATTGATTGTGTGACACTAACGTCCTCTGTGATACAGAGGTCTTCAACCATTCTTTGGTGCGCATGAACAGCCTAAAAATCTCGAGATCAATAAAGATGGCCTCGAGTGGGAGCGAATTGCAGAAAAAGTAGATTCGTGTCTCCAGCGACCAGTTTATCGTTGTTCTCAATCGTCTTTCTAGGTCAACAGCGATTCAACTTCCGCTATCACCCGCACTTCGATGGAATGTGAGGTTCGTTGGTTAGGGGACCGTCATCCGGAATTCAACCATACGACCTGGATGGGCGAAGAGATTGCCAAAGCTCGGGCACTTGTAACTGATGTTCCGGAAGGCCAGGTGGACTGGTACGAAATTGCCAAGAAACTCGGGGTATACTTTCATATCATCGCGCCGGTCTCCCCGCTCACTGTGATTGCAGACGAATCGAACGCCTCTGGATTGCATGCGCCATACGATTCCCCGTGCCACCCAAAGTTGGACAGCAGATAATGACCACAAGTTAATTCAATCTGTGGAAAGATATGGCACAGAAAACTGGCATTTGGGTATGGCCTTCCACATATAACCAGTTTTCGATGACTGAAATGTGCTCTTAGTTGCTAGAAATGTTTCTGAAAACGCTCAACCTGTTCAATGCCAACATCGATATCTGCGTACTCTGGATCCATTGCTGAAGAAAGGCAATTGGACGCCAGAGGAAGATCAGAAATTGCGCCAGGCAGTTGCCTTCTATGGACACGCCTGGATCGAGGTTGCATCAGTCATTCCTGGAAGGAACAACGAACAATGTCGTGACCGATATTCGGAGAGATTGAACCCGAAGAACGCGAGGGGCAAATGGACCGAGGAGGAGGACGAAAAGCTACTCTCTGCTGTCGCGGAGTTGGGTGATTCGACATGGAAAGCGATCAGTGATAAGGTCGGGACTGGCCGTACAGACAATATGGTACTGTGCATTTTGTTCAAGATATTCTCGTGCTCACCCCATAGTCAGTGCCGTCACAGATATCAACTATTGAAAAAACGACCAAGCGTGATACATTCTCAATTGCCCGCCGAAGATGGCATCGTTGCACCTGAGACCGCTTCTACGGCCAAGAAGGCCAGACGCACACGCGCAAAAAAGGTAACCACGACGACGATGACGACGACGACGACAGAACCGACCGCGGCAGCAGCATCAGCGACAGATAATCCTGAAGCGGGGCCTTCGACGTCTGTTCCCTCGGGAGAGCTCGTTACGTCAAAACCAAAACCACGTCCTCGCATAAGGAAGAAAATGCCCAATGAGAAGACTGCAGGAACGTACACTATGGTCACAAGAATGGCAGGAACGTTTGGCACTGCAGTCCCAAGAGCGGCAGGAACACATGGTACTACAATCCCAACAACGGCAACAACGGACAATGTTGCCAACTCGGCAAGCGAGGACCAAAACGGCAGCGGAGGCGGAGCCGCCGCGTTTGACACACCTCCAAGGGATTGGTTGGACAGACACGGTGTTACTTTTACAGTTGCACCCCAACGGCCTGCTCCTTTAACTGATTGCATGGCCTTTGAATTTGAAGCAGAATCATCCCCCGACAACATGTCATCTGTGCCCACTTCTCCATCTGCCATGATCGCGCGGCTTGGAATCACGTCCCCTACAGATTTCATTGACACTGCATCTGAAGTGCATGCAATGCCTACCTCAACTGCAGCAGTCGAAAGCGTGCCTTCCACGACGGCAGCTGGTCTGACAAGCATGCTTCACCTGCCGATCGAGGCTTCTCAATCTGCCGTCCCTAATGTTATACCTGCGTTCCACTCCACGTCTACCGCATTGAATGCCGCACCCACCCATTGGTCCATAGTCTCTACTCTTGGACTTACGGCATCCACCATTGAACTTGCCGCTTCTGCATCGGTATCTCCCTCTTCGACATGTATTAGGGCCGAAGTTGATGCATCAGCACACGACCCCATTTTTGGTACTGTTACCGATGCTCATGACGAGGCTCTTCCATCACCCTCAGCTTCCGCCCCAGAAAGGGGAACGGAAAGGACTGCTCCAGGCGTGGCCGAGCCTGGGATCATCGGCAATACCCCACCAGTAATAATCAGCAAATCGCGGAAACGTTCTAAACCATTTGAAGACGGAAGTACATCTTCCGCAGCAAAGAAGAAAAGATCGTCTCATCGAGCAAAGGTGCGACAGGTCAATCATGAGGATGTCGAGAGCGAAGGTGAGCGTGCCAATCGAGATGAGACAGCTGAGATTAACAGCACTTCAGATAACGGTGCTGGCAAAAGTGTCGAGACATTTGATGGAGAGCCTGGGGCCAATGCTCCAACCGAGGTGGGAAGAAATGATAACTCTCCTCGACCCCGTCGCTCCCGCAGGCAGGCCAGAGCCGCAACGATGCCAACCCGACGTTCCACTCGAAATAAAGGGCGGGACAATACCTCTCAGGTAGTAGGGGAGGTTGATCCGCTTGTACAGCCGTCAGATCTGTCAGAATTGTCTACGTCGGGTGGCGAGTGAGTAGGCATTTTCGGTTTCACAGACGTAGGGTGACCGGTTCTGCTGTACTTCACCAGCGCCAGCCTGCTTCAGAGAGAACAGGAATTGCCAGGGAAACAGTGAAGCGACTTGTGAGCTGCTTCAACGCTGCGCATATCTTGTTGGCCGCGCTACTATATGAACATTGACCTGTGCTTTCTCCAAGATCGCGCAAATCTTATGAATACGACCTCACGGAACTGCTATTCGTTTCGATTGTCGTCTGGAGCGAACGCTGAAGTGGATAGTAAAGCAGGCATGAAACAATTACTCTCATGAGCGTCCCTGACATTGATGGGGCTGATACAGTAAGTATGGGTTGCGAGAATAATCGTACAAATGATACCGCGTGCCGGTCCCATGATTACCGTGGACTCAATTTCCACCGTTTTCTCGGTTGCCCCGATGCCTCCCAATTGACGATGGCACCGAGGAGCTCTCCGTCATCTGGCCCTGACGTGTCCTCAGTGGCCAGCAGTAGATTTTTGAGAGATTCTTGTACGAGGCTCGCATTCTTGAGCTTCTTTTCAAGAGATGGTAGGGCTTGTTTCTTAGGTGGAGAGGGCTTCGTGGGATGTAAATCATGGAAGACATGTAGATCATTCGATATACTTACTGGTGTTCGGAGATATGTATGCTTCGGTGGAAGTGCTGGGTAGAAGTGGGGGATTGTGCGAAGTGTAGAAGGTACAACAGGTGTAGCGCCCTCGTCGTCTGAAGACAAAAGCTCGGATGGAGGCCGCTCTGGTGAAGCGGGTAGTAGGATTAACGATTCGAAATGCCCTAAGTCCACTGCATTTCGGATTCACGTATCAACAAAATAGAATGGATGAAGATGTAGAACGAAACACTTACATTTCTCCAATTCTTTCGGGGTGTCTTTGACACTTTGTAAGTCCTTGGGCTCTATTCCATACTCATCGCATGCAAGAAGCAAGTCTTTGGCAATAGGAGAGGCCCTGTTGGCCAAATTAGCATACTCATGCGCCCTGCGGTGGAGCTCTTCAATGACTGTCAAAAAATATCCACGAACAGATGAGGGAAAGCAATGCATGAGATGCCCTGTGAACGTACATGCGACGACTTCTAGTTCCAATAACTTCATCGCTGCGGGCTCCGCGACATCGAAACCTTCAGCCTTCAACTCGACACTCATGAGCCTGTGTAATGCCCTGGATGCCACATCGGAAGTCACGTTTGACTGGGCGAGTGGTGTGAGTAGCATGGGCTCAGGGGACGGCGATTTCTTTGGTAGGTTGAAAAGTGCGGGGTAAGAGGTTGCGGACGTCGATAGTGGGGTATAAGTTGCGGAGGGGTAATGCGACTGCGATGGATAGTGAGCATATGACGCTTGAAAGGTCCCATAGGCCTGCCCATAGGGTTGACTTTGAGGATACGAGGTCATCGTGGTCGGGGTCAGAGCTGGTGTAGATGGCAAATTGGATTCTCATCTGTATCTCAGATAGCTGGTTCCGCCACTTGATTCCCTCTCTCACCCACATAGCACTCTTCAACAGCCGTTTGGGCCCAAGATATCGCAAGCGCTTTCCGATTGGTCTTAATATATTATTTAAACTATGACTGTCGATGATATACACCCTACTGCCGAGGCGATTCAAGCCCTCCCAGAGCGTCCCAACGCCCCCCTGCGAACAGAGACATTTCGCAATTCACGTCCAGATATCGTTGGTCCAGATACACCGGAACCTCCATTCCCTATACACTTATCTGGCGCCGTGCAGCGCGGATTTGGGCGGGGAGGGAAGGATCTTGGATGTCCCACAGGTGTGTAACGTTCAAGCATCGTATATGTTCCATCTAACTCAAGAAAACTAGCAAATCTTCCTGACGATTCAATCACACCAATGAGTCACGTCTGTGAGACAGGGATATACTATGGGTATGCTCAAGTTCTGCGACCGAAGGATGGACATAGCTTTCCCGACGACGATGCGAAAGTGCATCCGATGGTAATGAGCTTGGGGTGGAATCCATTTTACAAGAATGAACGGTTGACAGCGGTAAATCTCATCCGATCCTTGCTCAAAGGATCATACTGATATTGTCTCTCACCCTTCGAACTTCGTAGGAAATCCATCTTCTCCATGATTACAAGTCCGATTTTTACGGGAACGAGATGCGGGCACTCGTTCTTGGTTACATCCGACCCGAACTAGACTATACCTCTAGAGGTCAGTGCAATGCAGTCGCTCCCATCCATGTGTCTGATTGTTGGTTTTGCAGAAGCGCTCATTAACGACATAGAGATTGATAAGAGCGTAGCTTTGAGATCCCTTGCGCGGCCAGCGTACGCGAAATTATCCTCGGACCCTCATTTCCACCCGTCTAAACTTTAGACTACACCTTGGCGTAACCGTGATCTAGAACAAGTAGAACAGTGTAGGACATGGCCATTTGTTTGCTTTTGGTGTTTTTTGTAGGATTATATGACGTCTGTGTTTCAACATGCCGTTACAGACAGCTACTTTTCTCCTTTGTGAACATTTCACAAGTCGGAAACGGACCTCCAACCTGTCGATTGTGCCCTGTGGTGTCATTCTCGTCCACCGACAATGAGCTTCAACATTGCGCAATGTATCATGTGATTGCAGGGCTCAATCCGAATTCCCCGCCCAGACACCTGCCGTTGTCATCCAATTGACGTAGTAAACGTTCTTTCACCAACAATTGCACAGATATATTCATACGCAGATGATTAAAAGCAAAAGTCCAGCCGACAACGGATATAATGATGATAAAAATGTAACTAGCCCACCGCGAGGGTCGAACTCGCAGCCTTCAGATACCCGCCTGTAAGAGTCTGACGCTCTATCCGATTGAGCTAGGCGGGCATTCAATGATGTGAGGCAATGTATAATCTGAAGGTGTAAAAACCTTCGTTAGTGTTTCAATCTCCGTTTATATGGTCCTCGCCGATCCCTTCAACCAGCTCCTTCACTTACACCTTGACAAAAACATTCGAGAGCCATGTATAACGGCATTGGTCTCACAACACCGCGTGGAAGGTAAGAGTTCTCCTCATACGGCGCTATTGCCTGTTAATTCGATATTGGGCAGCGGGACGAACGGTTATGTTGTCCGCAACCTCTCTGCTCTCCGCTCTCGCGACACGGCTGCCGACCGTGCGGGAGCATGGGATGTTGCTCCACCAAAGCATCGAGAGCCAGATGAAGCCATTCTGGAGCACGAGAGGAAGCGAAAAGTAGAGGTGAAATGCCTGGAGCTGCAGCTTGAGCTCGAGGACAAAGAGTACGTCTCTTTCTGAATTTGCATCCAGAACTCCAGTTTATCTGACCCCGCCTCAAGAGTCGAGGAAGACGAGATTGAACGACAAGTTTCAGCGCTTCGAGAGCAGCTACTTCGTACGCTGGCTGCCGTGCCCGGCTCTGGGAAGGGACTCAGGGCATCTGACACACATGGCCTTGCAGCGGCTAAAAAAGTCGAGCTCAATAAAATGGCCGCTGCCCTTGGCACCCGCCGGGACTATAGTGAAGGCGATGCATTCGACCGGGAGAAACAGGAAGAGGCACGGATCAAGAGGCTCGCAGAGAGAGAAGAGAGAGAGCAGCGGAAACTGGAAGAGCGAAAGAAGCTCGCAGAGCAGAAGGAAAAATGGGAGGAGGAAAAGAAGGAACGAGAGAGATTGAGGCGACGAGAGGAGGATAGGAGGCGACGAGAGAGGGAGGAGATGGTTAAGAGTCGTGATGATGATTTGGACGCTGGGCGCCGCAAGATGCCACCCCCACCGCCCCCTACGTTTAATCGAGATAGACCCAGGGACTATCGCGAGCGACGCAGCAGAAGCCCTGCTCGGCGCGGTCCGCCGCCTCGCGATGTCGACGAGGGGCATCGTCGACGCCCTGTGTCTCGTTCACCCTCGCCACCACGTCGACGCCGCCGCTTCGAGTCGCGCTCGCCTCCACGTGTGAGACAACGCGATTCGCGCTCGCGCTCGCGCTCACCTCCCGTCCGCCGCCGCCCGTCTGTTTCACCACCTCGCCGCGGCCGCACCCTTTCACGCTCGCGCTCGCCCCCATCACCACCGCGCTCACCACGCTCTCGCGACGACCGTCGCCCATCTCTCACACCTCCGCCGCGACGAGGAAGATCGCTTTCCCACTCACCTCCAAGGCGCCCACGATCGCCCTTGTCGCCTCGCCGCCTGTCGAGGGATGCGCACAGCGATGCTGGTAGAAGGCGCCCAAGGGATGATTCTCCTCGCGATGATTCAATGTCACGGTCAAGGTCGCGTTCGCGTTCGCGGTCACCGCCCTCGAAACGGAGAAGGTCAGCCTCCACTAACTCCTCGATGAGTGTCAGCACGAGCTCAGAGAGGAGCCGGAGCCGTGGTTAAAATCGAGGCAGCCAGACGATGGTCAAAAAATGCGCTCTCCCTGAATGGATATAGGCTGTCTCACTCCCCCTGCTCAAACAAGCATACACATTCTCAGTCTCATTAGCTCTCGAATTCCCACTAATGTACATATGTATCTTGGATGCTGCTCTGTTGACATTATGCTTCCTTTTGCTAACCAGTCCGACTAGAAGCGTACCGATGCAGCTCGATGCAGTCGTTATCTTATCTTATCTGCTACGGCGCTAAGCAAACTTCAACATCGCATCCTTCGTTCCGCGTTCATCACAAAAAAAAAACAGGCAGTGTGCGCTTCTTGATTCGGCGCGCTCGGGGCCACCTCTAATTCGCACCTTTGGACACTAACGCCTGTTTGCTGTCTGTCTCGCCGAGTGCTTTTACCCTCATCTCGAGACCTCAAGGCAACCGAGTCACTTTACTCTTGCAAGGCCTTTCAATATCACTGGTACTAACATCTCTTATTTTACAAAAGCTCCCCAGCTTCGAGCATAGATTGTGAACCATGCTGCGCATCTCTACACATGCTGCTCACCTTCCGCGGAGTCAGTTGACTCTGCTGCGGTACGCATCCTCTGCCTCGCGCTCCGAGGTATGCCTGTCTGGCAGTATTCGTTCGTCAGATTCAAGGAAACTGATCCTGTATATCCAGTCATCGCCCAAACCTGCCGCTTCCCTCCCTACCAAGCCGACTACGATATACAGCAACGTCACGCATCCCGTTCCTAACCCATCGCCGGCAGCGCGTACGCAGCACCTGCTCGAGCTCGCAGACAAGTATGTCTTGCCCGTTTACGCGCGGCCGCCTATCGTGCTCGAGAAGGGGAAGGGGAGCTGGGTGTGGGATTTAGAAGGGAGGAAGTATCTAGATTTCGCTGCTGGTATCGCGGTCAACGCGTTGGGACACGCGGATGATGGCGTGGCGGAGGTGCGTTTAACCTCCTGGCTAGCCCACTTCCCTCTGCCCCGGGGCCACTGTTAATAAACAGGTACTAAAGCATTTGTTTTCACATAGACTCTGTATAAACAGGCTGGCAAGCTCTTGCATGCGTCGAACGTTTACCACAACGAGCATGCCGCCCCTCTCGCTGAACTCCTCATCACCTTGACCCAGCGGGAAGGTGGTCTCGGTTATCCGACCGGCTCTACCTCACCTACCATCGCCGATGGCGCCAAGGTTTTCTTTGCAAACACCGGAACAGAGGCGAACGAAGGTGCGCTGAAGGTCGCGCGGAAGGTCGGAAAGGCGCGCGGCGGAAATGATAAGTTCGAGATTGTGTGTTTCGAGCAATCATTCCACGGGCGCTCGCTCGGCGCTCTATCTATCACTGCGAATCGCAAGTACCAGGACCCGTTCGCGCCTCTGTTACCAGGCGTGCGTGTGGGGAAGCTGAACGTCCGCGAGGGCCTGGAAGACCTTATTGGGGAGAAAACGTGCGCAGTCGTCCTAGAGCCGATTCAAGGCGAGGGTGGTGTCAATGCGGCGCAAGTAGATTGGGTCAGGGAAGTGGTGAGGCGCGCGCGAGAGGTAGGCGCTGTGGTGATTTTCGACGAGATTCAGGTATGTTCCATATTTCCTATCGCCGTCGGCGGTGGTTGCATCGTAACCTCCGAGGTACGAGGGTGTGGGGGTGGCTGTTCTCCCGGAGTCGTACCACATGTGCAGATGATGACTGAACGAAGGTCTGGGGAAGATGCACGCATGACGGCATGCGAGGCACAGAAGTCTCTCTCCCTCTTTCTCGCATGCATCGAGACTTGCTCGGGGGGCTGCGAAGACGTGCTACGTGTTCGTGTCTTACGCTCGAGGGGGTGGATGAACTGTGGATGAACGGAGATGATGAGCGCTGGCTGACCGGCCAATGATGGCGGCTGCATTACTGATGGAAACTGTCCGTGCAGTGCGGCCTGTACAGGACAGGTACGCTTTGGGCGCATTCTCCGTGGCCAATTGAATGTCACCCGGATATTGTCACGATGGCAAAGCCGCTGGCCAACGGGTACCCCATCGGAGCGGTGCTGATGAAGGATGCAGTAGCAGAGGTTATGACAGCTGGTGAGTATGTTCACACAAGACGCTCAAAAGCGGTGTGCTGATGCCGCTCTGGCGGTCCACAGGGACGCACGGAACGACATTCGGGGGCTCGCCACTGGCTTGCGCGCTGGGACACCATGTCCTGAGCCGACTGAGCTCGCGGGCGTTCGTGTCACACCTGATGGAAACATCGGGATATCTGGTCGGGCGCCTAGGCCTGCTGTCGGAATGGTTCCCGGAAAAGGTTGGGCCGGTTCGGGGCCGAGGCTTGATTGTTGGATTGGAATTGAAGCGGGAGGGCGACCCAGGACGACTGGTGGAGCTCGCACGGGAGCGAGGGGTGCTGTTGCTGACTGCGGGGAAGGACTGTGTGAGGCTGGTGCCGAGTTTGACCGTGAGCAGGGACGAGGTGGGGATTGCGATGGACGTGATGGAGAGCTGTCTCGCGCTGATGTGAAACTCGCTGTATCACGTGCCCCAGTAGCGACCAATGGGACAGCGATCATTTTCTGAATTTGTTTGTGCGCGTGTCCATTTATAACCCGCGACTCTCCCGTCCTCTTGCTCTCCCTCGCCCCGTCCCATTTTATTCAATGGACAAGCTCTCCTCCCTCGCAAGGTTCAAGGCGTCCTGCCCCTACCTCGGTCGCACAAAGTCCTCCACCCTCCGCACGCTATGCACCTCGTCGTCCCCGCGTTTCCCCACCCTCTCCAAGCTCACTGAGAAGGCCACCCAGTGCCCCGTCATGGGCCCCGCCCTCGCCATGCGCTCCGGCCAGATGGTCGCTGGCTACGCGAGCGTCGCCGGCAACGTCGACGTCAACAAGATACACAAGGACAAGGGCGTCCGCATCGACTCGGACAACATTGCAATGTGTCCCCATGCCAGCAAGGCTCTCGCCGCCGCAAAGATGGCTCAAGAACTCACCGCCGCCAAGAACCGCACCGACGCGCTCAAGGCCGACAAGGCTGCTAGCCAGCCGTCGACCTCCAGGGCCGCTAGTCCTGCTCCCGCTGGCTGTCCCTTCCATACCGCCCAAGCTACCCAGGCGCCGTCTACGGAGGCTAAGCCCGCTCCCGTGCATTCCGGAGCGTTCAACTATGAGCGCTTCTACGACGCGGAACTCCAGAAGAAGCACGAGGACAAGTCCTATCGTTACTTCAACAACATAAACAGGCTTGCTGCCAAGTTTCCCGTCGCCCATACCGCTGACCCCAAGTCCGAGGTCGAGGTGTGGTGTGCAAACGATTACTTGGGCATGGGTAACAACCCAATCGTGCTCGAGACCATGCAGTGCGTGTTTTGATCACTTTGATATATGTCACCACCGCATTGATAACAATAAATCACAGCCGTACGCTTGACAAATATGGTCATGGCGCTGGAGGGACCCGCAACATTGCCGGAAATGCTTCCTGGCATTTGAACCTCGAGAAGGAAATTGCCGCTCTCCATCGCAAGCCGGCGGCTCTAGTGTTCTCGTCCTGCTACGTTGCCAACGATGCGACGCTCGCCACTCTCGGCTCCAAATTGCCGGGCTGCGTCTACTTCTCCGACTCGTCCAATCATGCGTCCATGATTCAGGGCATTCGCCACTCGGGCGCGAAGAAAGTTATATGGAAGCACAACGACTTGCAAGACCTAGAGGCGAAATTGAAGGAGTGGCCGCAGGACACACCGAAGATCATCGCTTTCGAAAGTGTGTACTCTATGTGCGGTAGTGTCGGCCCCATCAAGGAAATTTGCGACTTGGCTGAAAAATACGGTGCTATTACGTTCTTGGACGAGGTCGGTCGAACTCTTTCCTAGCCCCGCGTTCTCTGAGAAATTGACCGTCTGATCCCTCAGGTTCATGCCGTTGGTTTATATGGACCCCGTGGTGCTGGTGTTGCCGAGCATATTGACTATGACGCCCACAAAGCTGCTGGCCAATCTCCGGACCCTATTCCTGGCACCGTCATGGATCGCATCGATATTATCACCGGTGCGGATCGTTTTCCTGCGGTCGTTGTCGTCGTATCTGATTTATTTGTCCATTAGGTACACTTGGCAAGGCATTTGGCGCCGTTGGCGGTTATATTGCTGGTTCTGCGCGCTTCGTCGACATGATCAGGTCTTACGCCCCCGGTTTCATCTTCACAACGTCCCTTCCCCCCGTCACGATCGCAGGCGCCCACGCGTCTATCGTCTATCAAAAGGAATTTAACGGTGACCGGCAGCTCATGCAATGGAACGTCCGTGAGGTCAAGAAACGGTTTGCTGAGCGCGGTATCCCTGTCGTCCCTGGTCCTAGTCATATCGTACCCGTTCTCATTGGTGATGCTGGCCAAGCCAAGGAAGCGTCAGACTATCTCTTGCAGCGTCACAACATCTACGTCCAGGCGATCAACTTCCCTACCGTCGCGCGTGGTGAGGAGCGTCTCAGGTTCACAATTACTCCAGGTCATACTCTCGAGCAGCTCGAGCACGTCGTGGAAGCGGTCAACGACACGTTCTCGGTTCTGGGTATCAAGCGTGAAGCGGACTGGACTGCTATTGGTGGACGCTGCGGTGTTGGCATGGAGGCGAAGGAGACAGTGGTGCCGGTCTGGAACAACGAGCAGCTCGGCTTGACAGGTCCGGACGCTGCGACGCCGAAAACGAGACGCCAAGGAGAGCCGAAGCAGGTGAGCATGCGCGCGGTGCGCATCGCGAGGAGCAAGTTCGATCATCTTTTGGGTTCTCTCGAGCCGCAGCCGGCTTCTGTGAGTCTCGGAGCCATGAGTGGATTGAAGATGAGGACGGGCGCGGGCGCTGTGAGGCGGTCTGAGAACACTATCCCCGCCGCTAGACCGGTCGCCGCGACTGCTTAAAGACTTATTGTTCTCACCACTTGACGTCGTTATTCAGTGCTTTTGGTTTTTGACATCCGGCGTTGCTGTTTTATCCCGTGGTGCAGAGTTTGAAGCCTTTTGTTTCTATTGTTACGCCGTGAATCGTGTTGTCTGCGCTGGCGACATTGAAATACATGTTGTTATAGTGGGTTCTGCCTGTGCAAGTGTGCTACTCGTGAGCTATGTCTCCACAGCCGGAGCCATGACAGACATGATGAAATGTAAGGTTGTAACTCTGTCGAGTGAACCTCTAATTCGGAGGTCATGCCCGCCGGTGACTAGCCAGAGGAAGTACTGATGCCAATGGAGGGCAAGCGCGCGCTGTGTACAGTGCGCAAAGTATGGACCTAGCTCACAAGGACGCCCAAAGCGACAAGCACTGCCCGTGCCCTGGCCCGCGCGCTAGGGGACGTGGTGGCAACACTTGTACCATCAGTTTCACGCTTGCTTGACGCCTCTGCGGCGACCAGATTTTGTGCATCAGTAGCATCAATCGGGGGCGAAACAGCGGTGCCCTTAGGTTCAGCGCTCAAAGGTAGGGAAAGATGGTTTTGGCAGTTCTTGATGAGATTCTTCATTAAACAAGATTGGGCGGATTGAGTCGGGATCAAGCAACAGCGAGGAATGATTGATGTCGCTTACTTCACGCACGGCACCCTGTACGTTCACGAGGTAGCGGGTCACTAAACCGACGTATTGATCAGGGATCTGCATGCATGAGAGTATCAGTACACTTCAATGGTGAGAGGAAAGAGGTCACGGACGGTAGTTTCAGACCACATGTTGCGGAGGAGCCAATTCTGACGGGCTTTGTTGAATTTCCAGCTCTCAGGATCGACGAATTGGATGAATGCATAAGACAGAGCTGGAGCAAAGATTTTCGGAAAAGGAATGAAAATCCACCCAACGATGAGCAGAAGAAATACACACCTTTGCGGGCTTGGTCGGAAAGCGACTCGTCCTCCTCTGGATCAGGGAGGTCTGTAGGCTCGCCCTTGCGCCGCTTTTTACTTGACTTTTTCACGGACGTTTCTGTACCGTACTCGGCGTCTTGAGAGACAGCCAAACGTGTCTTCTTTTTCTTCCCCTCCCGTGGATCGTCTTCGCCGCCGTCCTTCTCGTTTCTCGGTCTCTTCTTTTTTTCCCGTTTCTCCTTCTTTTCCTTCCCAATAGCCACAGCGTGGTCCGTGTCAGTCAAGATAGTGTTGTCCTTGCCTACCTTCGTCTTCTTCTCCTTCGGTTTCTTCGCTTTGTCGGACTTCCGCTCACCTTCTGGTAATACAGCATCTTCAGAAACAGGATCCTCCTTGTCGCGCTTTTTCCTCTGTCTTTTCGCGCTGTCGGACCCTTCACCGCGATCACTGCCCTGCTTTTCCTTGCTATGACCCTCCTGCACCGTGCCTTCACCGTCCACCCCCTCACTCATTTGACTAACGATGAGTTCCATGTCGGCGCCGTGTTTCTTCTTGTGTTTCTTCGCCTTTTTCGTCTGCATCTCCTCGTCTACACCCACCCCTGGTGTTGCCGCTTCATCGTCTGATCCTTCCTTCCTCTCCTTTGATTTCTTCTTTCGTTTCTCCTTGGTTTCTGGCCTTGCATCGTGCTCACTCGTGTCTTCTTGCGCTTTTCTCTTCTTGGATGGCGATGCGATATTAAGCTCAGAAGGTGGATTTTCTAGAGTGGAGGAGAGACTTTTTGACCCCATGTTTGGCGCAAGAAAGTGCTGATTGGCTCTCCCAGAGGTTCGATCCACCAGGGTTTCCTTTTTGGGAACCATAACCGTTCGACTGTGCGGTCGGCACGTGCGGTCGGCATCTCTGCATTCAGGAGCCGCCAGATTTGAGATTAGGAAAAACATGAGTCGAGGACATGAAGCGTAGCCTTCATATGTACATTATCCAGCTCTGATATCTAGTTTTACGGAAAGATCGTCTGTTCTTCCACAATATACTAACAATGTCCGAATCCGGCCGTGGTAGTGGTTCGGGATGAATTTGATCTATTCGGTTCACTTGGTCTCCCGCCTTGGCTCCGGGAGTCTCACTCTGTCTCTCCTTCTTTCGTCATGGGCCTCTCTGTTTCTTCCTTATTTACCTCTTTCGCGTCTTTGCTTCGATGGAGTAAAGATCAAGATGTCCGTATACTGATGTTGGGTCTGGATTCCGCTGGTAAAGTGAGTGCTGCGATGCAAAGATGCTGTGTGGGGTAAGTGGCTGAATCATCATATCGCAGACGACGATTCTGTACCGGCTACAGGTGGGCAATGCTGCGATTTCCTCTTGAGCGGCGCTTTCATGATTATTGTCGGATAGATAGGCGAAGTCGTCTCTACAATACCCAGTCAGTCCTAGTGCTTTGGGATACGTCATTGGTGTGGCTCAAACAGTGTGTTCCCAGCGATCGGTTTTAACGTAGAAACGGTCGAAGTAAGTCTTTATCATACACTGTAACACGAACTTTCTGAACCTTGAATAACAACGTACTTGTCAGTACAAAAACATCAAATTTCAAGTATGGGATCTGGGGGGACAATCAAGTATTCGGTGGGTAACACACACTACATGAAAACTGTACCATTCAATTGTTTTTCGTCAGGCCATATTGGAGATGTTACTTCCCGAATACATCTGCCATCATCTACGTCATTGACTCTTCCGATCATGACCGTCTACAGACATCACGCAGTGAGCTCCTGACAATGCTATCAGAAGAAGAGCTGGCAGGGGTACCTCTGCTCGTCTTCTGTAACAAGCAGGATGTGGACGGCGCTTTGAAGCCAGAGGAGGTCAGTGAAAAGCTAGGCCTAGCTGGCGGAGAGAAGGGTCGGGACTGGAGTGTGCGGGGCAGTTGTGCGGTAAAGGGAGAAGGTTTAGAGGAAGGTCTAGACTGGTGCGTTTGACTCTCACTCCCAAAGGAGGCATTCGGCTGACAGATTTGTACCCTGGAGGCTGGTGAATGCAATACAGAAAAAGTGATGGTATAGTCCGACATACTGTTCTTCTTGCGATTGCTATTTTCATCACATACCAGCACGATCCTATGTTATATGGACACTGTAATGCATAATGTCCGCATATATTCTTTTTACCGGACAAGCAGCTCAGCGAACACAACAGAATGGTATGGCATGCAAGATTCAAAGATGAATATAGCTACAGTGGTATGTATGTATAATAGGTGGCAAATTAGGGCATGCTCTGCCGCAGAAATCTTTTAACCTCGTCTAGGCATTCGACGGCTGTCCCCCATCCACCGCCCAGGCCCAATCCCACTTGGCATTATCTGCATTTGCCTCGCACATTCGCGCGATGTCTCTGTCGTCTCTCCAAATCCTGACGGTTCCATCGTCCGCACAGGTAGCAACCATCCCTTCAGCCCAATCCACTGCTCCAACCTCTCCCGTTTGACCTTTGATCTCTACTCCCTGGGAGGGTATTGAACGCGATCCAGATAATATAGGACGTGTCCTTCCAGCGCAAGACACATCAAAAAGGAAGGCAGAACCAGTCCGACTGGCACTGCCGCTCAATAGCCATCGACCATTGGGTGAAAGCGCGAGGCGAACATAGAACGAATTCGTTTGCATGCTTGAATGTGCGAATGAATTCATCTCAGTGGATGGCAGGGCAAGCAAAGCGGAGGCTATATAGGTATGGATTCTGGAGTCTGTGCCCAGTCCGAACAACAAGCCCGCGGATGGTCCTGCACCAGCTACAAGTGATGCGATGCCTCGGGGTCGACGAGAGCCGTCCACCGTAGTAGGGTCGAAGGAAGATACATGCGTCGGCTGAATCATTCGCAACGCAGACTTGCCTTTATGCGGGGACGTTGGAAGTCGGATATCCCAATGGCGGAGGATACTGATGCGCTGTCAGCTCAAAGCTTGTCGCACCGAGGGAAGTTACATACCCGTCGAAAGAGCTGCTGCTGGTCAGCCCGAACGGATCCCCGTCAAGATACAACACACTCGTCACGCTCTTCATAGTTGGCGTCGTCGCTCTTCTAGCTTTGACTACGTGTCCTCCAGCGCACGGGATTCGCAGCACTGGCGTCAGTACATCGATGCCACTTTCGCTACTTCTTTGACCTTGGGCCCTCATATCCCACAGACAAATAACTCCATCGCGTCCACCAGTGCTCAGCATGTTTGGATTGACTGGGTCCCAAGCGACTGTTTTGACTGTGCTCGTGTGATTTCGCAGGATGTGCAGTGTTTTGGACGTGGCCAAATCAGTGACACGCGTGGACTGATCACCAGAAACTGTAGCGAGTAGTTCGTCGCTGTGTGACCATTGGACATCGAAGACGCCGTTTTGGTGGATATCAAGAACTGTCCGCTGTAGTTCTGCGAGGACGTTGTTAACTTGCGTCTGCCTATGATCAACTTCATTGCACTAACCGTAATCCCAGTCAGTTCGCTTTGAGGTATTCAATATATGGACTGCGCCTTGTTCGGTGGCAACAGCCAGAAGTGGTATTCCACCCTTTTTAGCCGCTAGTCATATCAGACAAGTAAGAAATGAAAATGCGTGCTTACGGCCAGAGAAAATATACTTACTATGACTATATGAGCACGCGTACGGGGGAGTCAAGAACGTGTTTGAATGCAGAGATTGACATTTGAAAACGTCCGCCTTGTGCGAAGAGACGAAGGACTGTAAGATGGAATGCGTGGGTACTGACCGGCAGAGTAGGCCCTGCGTTCTCGTTCATCATTCGCTATGTATGGTCTCGAATATGCTCACGAGGTAGTTGACGGAAGACAGCTCTAGGCCGTGACATGGCGTTCATGCTCATCATCCCATGAACTGTCATTCTTCGCTGGCGAGGTTGAGGGTCAACTGCAACATCCAACATCTCCACATCAGAATAGCGCTCCTCATAGCTTTCATCGGCTTCCACTTCATTCACTCCAGAGAGCCTTGATCGTTTAATGACTCGTCCATCCGTCGGAGCATCCGCTATTGGTCGTTTTGCCTTCGTATGTTCTGAGGGTGAGAAGAATGAGGAGACGGTGGTCTGATGGGTTTGACGGTCATTTGTTCGATTAATAAGAGCAGATCGAGCTTGCGAAGGAGTAGGCGGCGCGAGCATATTCGCAGCCAAAAGAATGGCAGAAATGTGGTGTAAACGCGTTGACACTCGAAAGTAATCAACAGCGCGCCCACGCACGTGACCGTGAATCGGTATTTCGAGTTTATGCCCGATCATATGGTGGACTTTTTCGGACTTATTTCGCTCTCTTACCCCTTCTACACAAAACGACCATTTTCTGCGTTAAGGTCAGACTCAACCTTACAAATCTTTTCAGTCACAACCAAATGGCCTTCGCACTGAGGGCGCCTTTCCGCTCAATGGCCACTGTTGCGCGACAGTCGCTTAAAATTGGTTTGGTACCAGCAGATGGAATTGGCAGGGAGGTTATCCCTGTATGTTCAATTCGTTGCAGTTCACACATCATTTAGCACCTGACCACATGCGTACAGGCAGCAAAGCAGGCTCTTGAAGCTCTGGGATCAGATATTCCAAAGCTCGAGTTTCACGATTTGTTGGCGGGATTTGAGCTCTTCACCAGAACTGGGGAGGCCTTACCCAAAGACACTGTGCAGTACGTGACTAACATCGTCGAACGTGTGGTATAATGGCCTGATTGACTGCATGACTCGTATGTATCAGAATTCTGAAGGAGGACTGCGATGCTGCTCTATTTGGTGCCGTCAGGTATGCACAGTGTGCCGTAAGTCGGATATACCTACTCAACTCTGTTTGTCTAGCTCTCCCTCCCGCAAGGTATCTGGTTATACATCTCCTATCGTTGCTCTGCGTAAGAAGCTGGATTTATATGCTAATATTCGGCCAGTTGCAGCGGTGCGTCACATGTTACTCCACTACAATCTCTCTCACTCATCATTTAGGTCAATGTCAATCCCGAGGAAAAATCCAAAGTTGACATGGTCGTCGTTCGTGAAAATACAGAGTGCTTGGTTCGTGCGGGCATCTCCTCCATTATATCCTGTATGCTCATACATAGCCAACTTGTGCAGTATGTGAAGCAGGAAAATATTATCGACACTGAACATGGTCGCGAAGCTCGTGCAACACGTTTGATCACCGAGCGTGCATCTAGGCGCATAGGCAAGATGGCATTTGAGACCGCACTCAGTCGGCCACGAAAGGTCAGTTCCAACTACGAGTACACTTACCCACCCTGTTCGTATCTAGCTACTCACGAGCACTAGCAAGTGACCATCATCCATAAGTCCAATGTCCTGTCCGTCACGGATGGTCTCTTCAGGGAGACTGTCCGTGCCGTGCCTGCTCTGCCGGAAGTTGCTGGTCGTTATGACAGTGTCACGATTGCAGAACAGATTGTAGACAGTGCTGTCTACAGGTGCGTTCCTCCGTGTATGTCGTCATTGCGCGTGTAGGTTTACGAACCTACTATCCAGGTTGTTTCGTGAGCCCGAGTGAGTATGAATGGAACCATCCCTTGAAATATGATGCTCATTGCCATCACCACAGAATCTACGATGTTCTAGTCGCTCCAAACTTGTACGGCGACATCCTATCGTACGTTGAGTTCTATGTTGCATGCTTCTATCTGATGATTCGAATCGTTGCGTAGAGACGCAGCTGCGGCACTAGTAGGTTCGTTGGGCCTTGTGCCATCTATTAATGCAGGTGATAGTTTTGTCATGGGGGAACCGTGAGTGGCAATTTGCGCACAGGCTCAGAGTGCCGTTCTTCTTGTTGAATCCTCTAATTGATTGCCTGATGGGTTTCTAGTGTTCACGGCTCAGCTCCTGACATCGAGGGCAAGGGGATCGCAAATCCTCTGGCAGCGATCCGCTCAGCAGCTCTGATGTTGCGTCACCTGGGATATAATATTGGTGCTGATCGCATCGAGAATGCTGTTAACCAGGTGATACGGGAGGGCCAGGTCTTAACACCAGATCTAGGGGGCAAGAGCAGCACGGACGAAGTTGTTCAAGCTGTCCTGAAGAGGATCTGATCACTCAAGATGGATCTGGTCAGATAAGGGGTAGCTGTAGGTTCACGTATATACATGCCGAGCGTTTACAATGCTGGCGCTAAGCGCCTGAGCGCCGAGCCTGCACTCCGAATGAGAGTTTCCCACGGTGCGACTGATGCGTTGCCCAACTTGCGGTAATGATGCCGCGACCACCCACACTCTCTGCACGTCCCGGCGACTCTCTCAGATATCTTAAGACTTCTTCGTGTCATAGTCGCCTTCTCCAACTAGCCATTATCATACTTTACAGCATTCTTGTTTACTTCTCCTCATCATGCCCGTCCCATCATCCGCTGATGCTGATGCCCCTCGCACCAACACCGTAAAGTCGAATACGACCAAGACACCTCGCAATTCCAAGGAGAAGCCTCCCTCATCTCAATTTCCGGCGCTGCCCTCTTCAACTATACAAGCTCAGCAAGACCCCTCTACGCCATCACCCTCCCAACTAATCGCTCAGCAGTCTCAACATTCTCAGCCACAACCACAAACGAAGAAGGTCGCTCGTCGTTCAAGCAAGCCCATTATCGATTGGTTCCAACGGAAGTTGGCTGGTACTGTGCGGCCTCGTCGAGCATCTGATAGCGTTCGTGGACGGAACTCGAATGGTTCCAATATATCGAATCGGGAGAAGAGGAGACCTACGCTACCGGACGGCTTTAGGGATCTTAGCAGGGTTCAATCGACCCCCTTACACCCAGGAGAGAGCGGTGACAAGGATATTAGACGGAACGGCCATAGTCAGGCCCTTGCGAAGCCTGCGCCGATTTCTTTGAATGGAGATGAGCCGGAGAGTCTTGCAGATGCGGAGACGCATGGCGACATTTCAACCTATCGTTCATCGCTCGCTCGAGACTCTATGTGGTCCCCAGCCAGCAATCTCGAAGCAGACGAGGACGCTTCTGTCAGGCCCCTGCCCCCCAGCTCCCCTCCTTCACCCTCACCGTCTCGATCGTCATCGTCCTACCTTTCAGATCCTCGCACGTTCAAAAGCATAGCCGCGAGCACAAAGCCCACCACTTTGCTCAGCGTAGACCTCACGAATGGTATGGCTCACATTGCTCAAGCACCATCACCTGCGGGAGCCTCTCCAGCACAGAGAATACCCGCTCATATACGATCTTCTTCGGCAGGAGGCTCCAATGGTGGCGGATCCATCACCTTCTCAGCTTTACCTCCCTCTCCGTCTTCTTCTGTTCAAAACTCCCTCAACATTATGGCCCAGACTGCAGGCTATCCGAACCATCCATTGCAAGCCCCTCAGCACACAACACATCACCCTCGAAACAATCCTCATCCTTCTTCTCCTCCCCCTGACAACGCTTCAATGCTCACGCTGGCATCTTCTGCATTCGCATTTCCTGGTGCCCGAATAGGAGTTGTCGGTGGTACTACGGATACCGTGTCTGTGTCTCATCTCTCCCACTTTGGAGGGAGCCGATTCGTCACAGAGGACCGTTCAAGCCATTTTGTGCTCGGTGACGACCTTGATGCCGAAGGTGAGGCAGATGCGAGTGTCCGCGCTTTAAGGCCGAGAAGCTCAAGAAGGGGAAGCTGGGAGAGCGAGGCGAGTGGGTGGAGCGCCAGAATGGGCAATGGGAGCGTCGTTGGAATGGGCCCGAGTACGCCGTCTATGCTGAGAGACAGGAGTCTGTGGTCTGCGAGTCTCAGAACCGGTGGAAATTTTCCCGGTTATGAAGAGGGCGACCAATCCGAGCAGGATTCGGATGAGGAGGAGGGCGACGATCACGATCATGCTACACGCAAGCATGAGGCGGATGACGACAGTGGCGGAGGTAATGTTGTCCATGCCGACTCGCAAAGAGAGACGGACGCCTCGACCGCTGGCTCTGGATCGACTCCGCATGAGCGTTTCGGCGAGAGAGCATCGCCTTCCTCATCTCAAGCGCAAAGTTCGTCGAACCCCGTCAGTTCATCTGCGGAAGCTGTCTCTCGTCCTGTCATACGGGTGTCGATGGACTCGCCGCGCATCCAGATCGGTGACACGACAACATCGGCCTAGCATTCATCTTAGATCTCACAAGGAAGTTGATTGCGAGGCGCGACAGCACTTCTTTTATGACATAAGACTGTCTTTGACGTATCATTTCATCGTCTCAGTGAGTTCAGCAGGCCTTGTTGCTCACAACCTCAGCTTACCCTTTCATTTGTTCGAACAGTGTTTGTAATTTATGCTATCGTTTCTTGCGGACGAGGAATCTGCTTTCCTTCATTCAATCATTCAATGCACGCCGGTATAACTCTCCTTGAATACGACTTGTTTAACGATACCCCGTCATCTACTGTAAGCTATTCCATGCCCAGGCAATTGAGTCCACCCTTCTAGTCCCTTCGGGACTTCTGCATTACTTAGTTTTATTCACAGATCCCTACATCTGTAGTTTGATCGATCTTCTCGTCAGTAGCCTACTCATCGACGTTTCGAAGTAGGTATCGCCTGTTGGCCCCATAATCGTGATTGCATTCTTGGCGAACAGTCGATCAGCGTTCAAGCCAGACGCCTCTCATCGTGCTGTGGCACACACGTGAAGGTTCGCATCCACCATAATTGGACAATGGCTTGCTGCTGCTGCCACACAACGTTGTGCAACATCTCGCTCAACCGTCAAGGACGGGTTCTCACGCCCTTTGAGCTAATTTCGGATGCGATCATGTGTCTCGAGATCACGATTCTACGGACCGAAACCAGTCATGTTACTCCAGAACTTCTTGACACTGGCGGTCACGATGATCGAGAGTATAAAAGGCTGGGCTCTAGGGTTGCTCGACCGCAGCTTCGGCATGGTATCGCCCGCAAGCATGAAGGTGATGAGGGCGACAATTCTGGGAATCTTTGGAGGAGTTTCCTCGGTGATTGCGCAGGGTTGTCCAGATTATACGATATATGCTCAAGTGCGTATTGTATCTATACAAATGCACGACCACCGAAGCTGTTGATCTCATTTAGACGCCGCATGGAGTTATATCTTCAGGTCCTTTGTCTTTGCCGTATATGAGGCCTGCACTGGAATGCCGCACGTTCAACAGTTCTGCAGTCGAAGTGAGTAGGTCAGGTCGGACGATAGATCACTCACTTCAACGGGTCTCACAAACAGAGAGTGATTGATGACATGAAGTCACGTTTTAAAGACCCTGACATTGCTCGTTTGTTCGAGAATACCTTCCCCAACACCCTTGGTATGTTTATCTAGTAATGAGGGTACAGACAACCATGCCAGAATTGACTTGGTGCAGACACCACGATCAGGTACTTCAACTCTGTGCGTTGCGTCCATGTCCTTTTTCGAATGTATCTTTATTTCCTTACTTTATAGACCGAAAATTTGGCTTTCATCATCACCGGTGTAAGCTGCCATCGTTGTTTTGTGTACTGCGTCATATAAATATTCATGTTGATCTATAGGATATAACGTACCACATTTCTTGGATGACCTCCCGTGTCATAGCTAAACAAATTACTATTCCAGGGCACAGTGGCTTCGAGACACAGCTAACCAGGTATGCCAGCGCATTCCTCATGATTCGTGCTCATCATTGATGCAAACCTTATCTAGCTTGTCGTGTATCGGTCTCTTTTGTCCACTGATCCGGAATTGGCTTTACTCGTCAAAGCCGTCATTAACAATGAGGCGCGATACATATTCCAATACCCATATTGCGGCGCGTTCCAGCCTCCACCAGAAAGCGGTTTAAGTCCTTCTCACAATGATTGGGCTGATGGTGTCACTGTGAACCCGTGCGTATATCGGATCATCTTGCTATCTGTTATACAAGTGAAGTGTGACACTTATGCGTTTCTCAATCACAGACCGGTGGACAATCAGACTGTGTTCGAGTGCAAGGTATGGTCAGACTCACATATTTCCTCTTTTTTCTTTCTTGATCAGATTTATTAGTACGAAATTGATTCATTGTGCGGTTTCATCAAACTCTCAAGGTCATACTACCAAGCGACCAACGACTCTTCCTTCATGAATCAAAACTGTGAGACCTCAGTTTTGGTGACTAGATACCGATATAACAATAATTCGGACAGGGGCTTGGGCTATTGATCAGATATTCCGCGTCATTTGGGAGCAATCGCAAAGCTCCTTTGATGACGACTTTAATTTTGTCTCGTATTATAATTGGACAGGCGGCAATGGAGCGCTCTCTCCTGCTGTCAACAACGACGGCAATGGTGAACCGAAGGCGTACAATGGGCTGGTAGGAACGCATCATAGACCATCAGACGACCTAAGCACATATGGTATATTCCTGACAATTGTCTCGAAGCTTTGTTTTAATCATATCTCTCAGCGTTCTTGACGCCCGCGAACGCGATGCTCAGCGTCGAGCTTGGACATTTAGCGAGCATGCTAGATCAAGTTCAACAGCTCAAGAATGTCAGCAAACTTGCAAAGAAATACAGTTCGACAATTAAGAAAGCGATTTGGAATCACACAGTCAGGCGTGATCCTCTTGATCTGTTCGACGTGTATTCACGATACATTGATTAGGTTGTCGATGGTATTTTCGCGTACGAGACCAACGGTTTGTGTCTATGATTCAACGATTTGAATCCCCTCTAATTCTTCTTAGGGTTTGGCGGAAGATATGTGATGGATGACGCTAATGTTCCAGTAAGTCACAAGTCCCCTTCAAAGCTCTTTTCTATGTATTTCAGTCCGACTCCCACAGTCATTGCTTTCCTTGCCATACCTTGGGTTCCTCGATAAAAGCGATCCGACATACGTGACCACTAGGAAGCTGCTGTTGTCTCGGCGCAATCCATATTATGCGGCCGGGAAGAGCTTCCAGGGCATCGGGTATGTCTCTCTTTTACAAACCCCTCCGGTGAAAAATCGAATCTGATTGATGAACTGCGAAACAGGGGACCTCACGTCGATGCTTGGCATCCCTGGTTGATGTCTCAAATATCTGCCATCTTCGGCACAGACGATGACGAGGAAATCCATCAATCTCTCTACCTGATCGCTAACGTGAATACCACCGTCATTAAAAGCGTGTGTCGTGTATTCTACTCACACCATTTTCAGAACACGGCTGGTCTGGGGCTCATCCATGAATCGCAAAACATATACAATAACTCGGATTATACTCGTCCCTGGTTTGCTTGGGCTAACAGCTATTTCGCGGAAATGATTCTCGATCTAGCAGAACGTAAACCTCACCTAATATTCACTGATTCTCGGAGCAACTTGTCTGGATGATTCATGTACAAACAATTGTCTGGAGTTCGCTTTTTAGTGGATTAGGAGAACATAAAACATGCTCGCTTTGATCAGCCTTAACCCTACCGGTCTAACCTGACTTCACGTGACGAATTCTCCGTTTGGATGTGTTGTTGGTGACTGGAGGTGACAGTTGACACAACCAAGAGGTGAGTTGTGGGTACTCGACGAGATCCCTATGCTGCTGGTCTGAAGCCATCACTGAAACCTCCATCCTTGCCCGATTAACTGTCTAATTCATGTCCTCTGACTCGCGTGAAATCGGAACCCTCATTGCTGTCATCCTTAAAGCTGTAAGCGGCACCGTCCTTTGTACTGCGCGCAATCGTTCACTAGCAGGCATTGTCAGCGAAATCTACCTAACAAGAGACACATCGGAAAGCAGGATCCATACTGCTCTATCGAACTAAACGGGGAGAAACGTAGGACCAAGGCCATCAAGCGAGGTGGCCAGCATCCGGAGTGGGACGAAGAGATTCGGTTCACGCTCTATGAAGATGTTGAGGATGAACTAGCGCGCACTACCACTGGGGACGGCTCTCCTCCTCCCCCTCCTCCAAAGAATGGCCGGCCTTCAAAGAGGATCAAGGGCGCAAAGAATATGGCCATTGCATGCTTCGCTGATGATCCGAGGGAGCCTGATCTCATTGGTGAGGCTATAGTAGATCTGACAGAGGTTTTGACCAAGGGAGAGACCGATGGTACGTACATTCATTTGTGCACATTATCCTTCCTGAAATCGCCAGCGTAGAATGGTTCACTCTCACCAACAAAGACAAGTACTGCGGCGAAGTGTACCTTGAGTTAACATTTTGGTCTAACGTACGCGTCACCCAACTTCTGTAGACCTTGATCTACAAGTCTGAACTCATATGCATAGGAGCGTCCTCCGGAGAAGAAGGTCACGCCAAAGCCAAGTAAGATACTCAAACAATATGGCGGACCTGGGTCATTCGCTCCATCTGGCGATGCATCTAGACAATCTAGGCCGTCGCGCGCAACTTCGTTATCTGGCAGCTTTGCGTCCGAGGACTCTCAGTGGGATTCGCTGCCGTCCTCTTTGAGACCATCCTCATCCCATGTACAAGTAGATCTGTATGTGCCACCTTATGAGCACACTGTCAGGGGGCGATCACCACGCATATCTTCAGTCGACCAAATCACAAGCGATTTTGGTGAGCTAGGAGTGTCAGAGCCGAGGGGAAGGAGGGAGACCTATCCTGTGAGTGCTTTATTACTTTTGATTGCTTGTTCACTTATGTCTGGCTCAACAGCAGAATCAAAGTGGTTTTCCTGCAAGGCCTGCTACTTCGGCAGGTTACTCTCTCCCTTCTTCGACATCTTCCCGTAATTTCCCAGAGGCAGACAACTCCTGGCCCGACAGAGCTCTGCACTCATATGATCAATCCATACCGCCCGGACAGCAATACAGCGCTGACTCAGTTTCGACAAGTTACACATATCGCCCACAGTCAAGTTATCAAGCACCATATGAGCCTGGCCCTCAAATGTCTACCTTCTCTTATCCATCACAACAACATCGTGGTCCGCGTTATAGTGTACCTACGGCATCATCAGGGTTCATGCCCGTGCCCTCTACCTCTGAGCCGTTGTCTCTCACGTTGCCGTCACATATGTCTGACCCATCCGGCCTGGCACCAACGCGGGGTCGTACCCCAGTACCCCCATCCGGATATGTCCACCCTCCGGTACTCTCGAATTATACATCGACTCCGTCCATCCAAGTGCCGTTGCCGGCGCAGACGCCGGTACCACCCGTGTACCCGCCGTCCTTGACACCTGTTCCATCTTCTGGTTCATTCTACCAATCTCAGCCTAACGTGTCCCCACAGCCCTCTTACACACAGTTTCCCGGTTACGCAGCTCCTCCGCCGGCCGCCCCGCCTCCTGGGCAACACGCACCTCCACCCCCATCATCGCAGTCTAATCTCTCCATACAAACGCATTCGCATTCGGCGCCTCCGCAATCTTACAGAGACTACAGTCCCTCAACTCCTCCACAACCCGAACATAACGTGCCTCCTGTTCCTGGAGCTTCTCAGCTTCCTTCTGGGTCAAGGCCGTTGCCTCAGCAACCACAAGGTTACGGCCAGCCTTCCCTTCCGCCCAGCCTTCCCTCACAAGGTTACGGACAACTTTCCGGCCCATCTATGACTCAATATGGACAGTCTGCGCTTCAACAAGCTTCCTCAAATTACGGACAGCACCACCCTGCTATCCAACAACACGCCCCTCTACCTACTCCACCTGGTCCCCCAGGCCCTTTACGCCCGAGTTCCTATAGCCCTCCCAAGCATGGGAACAGCACCATGCCTTCTCAACCCTATACCCATATTCCGCCTCCGCCTCCACTACCCCCTCAGCCTTTGCAACTGATATCCGTCCCGAGCTCACGCCAATCATATCTGCCACCAGCCTCACCTAGTTCTTCAGCACTCTCTCCTTCATCGTCTACTCCTTCAACACAGGGTCACTTACGTGCAACATCGGGTCGCCATAGTCTTCCTTTGCCACAACCACCATCAGGCGTACCTCAACAACAGCCGATCTACCAACCCATTCCCCCTCCACCCTTGTTGGTTTCGAACTCGCACATCCAATATCAAACTCCGCGCCCTCCAGTGCAGCAAAGCCACGGGTTCTACCCTGGCCCTCCCCCCAGACCTCCAGCGCAGATAACGGGACCTATAGGACGCTCGCAATGGCTGCCATCTGGTGAGATGCGTACGTATGAGCAGCAGGGCGGGTATTGAGTCTCGCATATGTGGGTATAAGTGCTTTTTAGCTGTAAATAGAAAATTTGGGAGATTTCTCAGACGTGACGATGTTCTTCTCATCCTGTCGTTCCGCTCTGGTCTTGTCATTGATATTCGCGGACTTCGTTTTCATCGAATTCACAGATTCTTGCATACTTGCTCTGCCTCACGCATTCGTCAAGCAAGACATATTTGTAGACACAAACACGTATATATTTATTGGTCAAACCCATGGCTAATGATGCAATGGTTAGGGCAGAAGAATAGGCGCAGAAGAGAGCATACCAGTCTACTTTGGGTGTCCTGCTTGGGCCTCTCTCTCAGCCTTCCATTTCGAAATCTCGGTTTCTGTAGCAACCATACCGCGACGCGCCAGATCGATTCGAGCTTCACGGCGGAGATGGGTTTCCTCTAAGCGTTGCTTGTGTTCATGCGACAGCAGTGCTTCGTCGGCAGCTGTGACAAGGCCGTAGATCGTGACTGGAGTTGGTGTACAGGCGAGCAGTATATTGTGAACATCCACTCTGCAGTACCAGATGCATTCTTGGACTTACTGCATGATACCAGAAAGCCCTTAAATGCGAGGGTCTGGCGTCTATTTGAGAACAGAATGGCATCAACAACCAATGTGCATTATGCAACAATGTTTGAGGAGTATCTGGCGTACCGGAAGAAAGGCCAAGAGTGATGGGTTATTGTCGCGAGACCAAGACCAAAAGCACCATACTGTGCAGCCCCCTAAACTAGCTGAGCACAATAATTCTGAGGCCCGTCAATGCTGAGACATACCACCATACCCGCTCTAACCTGGAGCCGATAAGCCTGATCAACCTCTTCACGCCTGCGAGCGCGTTGTGCATGCGCTGACGACATCCTATACTGATGTCAAGATACTATCAAACACGATGCACCGTATAAATAAGTTTCGAGAATGCTCACCCCTGTTCAATGAAGCCTTGAAGATAGACGTGAACAAGCGTTAACGGACGGAACCGGCTGTCGAACGAAGACCCCATGACACATCGAGCTTGTTAGCTGTGCTGTTCATCACAGCCACGCCGTATTTTTGGAAGGACTTTTTCAATATACCAAGAATTCACGAAGACGCTTGTGGTAAGTTATTCTATACGGAGCATCAAGACGAAAGGCAAGTCGTCGGATGCAACCCAAGAATGAGGTTATGGTTAACAGCCTGCGCTATACATGCCACCGAACACTCATATCCTATGAATGTGCCATGCATGGATGGATGTTGTATCTAAATATCTGAACAGCCACCTGTGAAACACATCCATAATCCGTTAGCTCGAGCCGCAGCGGCCAGCCTGCAATGTGCGATCCTTCAATGTTACGCAAGCAGCATCGCACGTCAAGGTACTTCAAGCAGGACAGAAGTGGCATGTTATGTGCATGGTAGAGAGTTTGAGACTTCCGTGGTGCTGACGACCCGCTCCAAGATCAGATCCCACAGATGGGGAGAGCCATTCGCTCCACCGGTCCTCAACTTGTGTTGCGGCGGGGCAGGACGCCGCTTTGCACCATAGAGGCGTGTTTGATCGGCAGTTGGGAGTCAGGACGCGGTGGCCAGGAAAGAGTCCGCAAACACAGCTGGGCACACACGGCATCAACACCGCTTCGCAACCTCACCTGAGTAGAGTACGTTAGAAACTGTTGGAATCGGCTGTGAAACAATTGCGCCGTCATCTAGCGTCATCTGATGTTTGAATTTGAAGAACGACACGGTAGTTGCCGGTCAGGCTTTGCCACCAACGCATATTTGCCTCAGCAATCCAGAGAATTCAAGCTGATCGCCCTTCAGCTTCAACCCGCCTCTAACTCACTAGCAGTCTCCTATGCATGGATACTCTGATATTCCTCGAACGTGCCTCTCTTAAACGTGGTTCCTCACATGCTGACTTACAAGAAAGCTACGCGAGGAAAATCAAGTTGGAGTATGGCTCTCCAGACCCTGCTCCATCTCAAAAGCCCCCATCGCGTGGTATCCTTCATGTAGTTTTACCGGAAGAATGCATCGGCCTTCATCAGCAAAGCCCTGAATATCGAACAATTGCGAACGCTGCCATTCAGAGATCTATAGAGGAGCTAGCGAGCCAGGGCAGGAGAGTCGATTTGGAGCATGGAGTCAACATGCGGTGAGTGTGCATGATACGCTGCATCATCACTTTTTGTCACAGATACAACCTCCTAGCTCAGACCCAATTCAAATCAAGTGGTACGCTCAATACCATAAAAACGCTCATTGTTCGTTCTACTGACTCTACCTGATAGGATATCGGATCACTCCATCAAGGACAATTTTCTCGGGTTTGAAGAGAAGGGTAAATTTGAGATGGGGGTTGAATGCCCAAACTTTGCCCGAAAAACAGTCTCAAGATCGACATCCTTCTCACTCGTGCGCAACTCTAAATCGGAGCCAGATTCGGACATACTTGGTCTAGGTCTATATTACGGAACTGTGGACAGAGGCAGCCTTGTGCCTCGCAGCGATGCTGACGAAGTCGACGAGCTTGCTGCTGGTACGAAGAAGTGCTATATTTGTGACGCTAGATTGCCAACTCCAAGTTACAGATGACGCATCATCTTCGCTCGTCCACAACCCTGACTCAGAGCAAGATATTGATATACCTGGTTTGGGTCTATACTATGGAACTGCGGACAGAGGCAGCCTTGCGCCTCGTAGCGATGCTGACGAAGTCGACGAGCTTGCTGATGGTATGAAGTAGTGCTATATCTGCGACGTTAAAATGCTAACTCCAAGTTACAGATGGCACACCCTCTTCACTCGTTCGCAACCCTATTTTAGAGCGAGATATCGATATACCTGGTCTGGGTCTAGGCTCCGGTACCATAAATCGAGGCAGCATCATGTCTCGCAACGACCCATTTACACTCATAGCTCAGCTTGCTGATGGTATGAAGGAGTGTCGTAACTGTGTTGTCAGAACACTAATTTGGCTCCATAGATAATGAGCTCACAAGCACTCCTGCAAAGAAACGAGCAGTGAATGACATCGACATCCAAGCTTCGAACGTCGGTTTAGCCATTCACGATTCTGATAGTGAACTGGGCGTACGCGCTACATTCACTGAGGAGCATGAAATATACACACCATCCCCGTTTAGGACGGCTCAAGCACTCATCGCTGAAAGCAACGATGACTTATATTCATCTATAAACGAAGGATTTGAAAATCTCCACCAAGAACACAATTTGGACAACTCCCCAGCCGAAGAGTCGGATAGTTCAGTGGACGAATCTGGGTCTGGCGGTTGGGAAGATTTTGCCCAGCACGAACTGCAGGTTGTTTCGCAGGGAACCGCTAGTCGCCCAACATCGAATAGATCATCAACCGACATTTCGTCAGCCTTTTCTCGTTCCAACAGGGTAAACTCACATTCTTTTTTATCAACCAGCACCAAGAAAACAAAACACATAGCGAAACCTGGAAGTCAGGCGGAAAAGCCCTCACTAATCCCAACTGTCCCTTCCAAGGATCTCCAGGTTATACCAATACCTAGAGGAAGTTATGCTCGCGCTAGACGCGTTATCGTTCCTTCAAACTCCTCCGCACCCCTCATGACGGTGAACCTTCGTTCAGAACTGCAATTTATCCATCGACCGACCCCGACAAACCCTCACTAGTGCGTCCAGTTGTGTTGCGACTGCGGATAGCAAGTGAGCTAAGCGCATCCTTTGGTAGCCATAGAATTTCTAAATATTCCTTGCCTGCTGATTCTGAGGACAATGACGGCCGTAATGTGCAAGATGTGACCATCATTGCGAACACTGCAATTATTGGATACGGATTCAATGGGGACAATCATAGACCTTCCCAGATATCTCTGATCCCTCCCATAAGACCGGTATGTTTATATCGACGCTAAGGAAGGGACACGGCTGACGCGCCACCAGGACAGGCACCCCCGACGAGTTGAACTACCTGACCAGGCTCATAGCATGGTACAGGAGACGGTCACTGGCATTGCTAAAAGAAATCGAGGCATCAGTGCTTTGGCTGCAATTTCCGGCGATGACTCAGAGTTCATGTTTGCGTCAGGTGGATATGATGGATTCGTGTTCCTTTGGACCATCCGCTCTCAAGGCGCCAAATATTACACGCGACGTATCCACAAGCTAGAGCAGTTCGAGCAGTCTAGCAGCGTAATCGCGCTGGCTTATCGCTCGGCGGATAACAGTCTCCTGTCTGCAGCTGGCCGGAAGCTGTCGACGTCCAAACACATGTCCACTTACAGGTATACCTCCACAATGATGTCAAACAACGTGCGTCAGATTCACGCCTCGCTCGAAGATCCAAACCTGGTGATCCTCGAAGTTAGTTTCCACAATGACCTCCATTCGACTGCAGCATGCTGATACGTCCGCGTTCCATAACTGCCAGGTTGAGCACATCCATCGCCAAATCCAGATATTCGATCTTCGCCAACACGGTTTCGATCGAGAGCCTTGCATGAGTTTCGGCCATAGGTGTGATATCAAGAGTAACGGCGCTCTCGACAACCGGTATTACCGTGGGAGTAGCTACCTTTGCTATTTCGCACGAGGTTACCAGGATGGAACAGTGAAGCTCTGGGACTTTCGAAACGCTGAAGTAAGTACTTCTCCCGTGGACCCCGCTATCTAGATCCACATTGTCTTTCAGAGGCCTGTTTTGAAACTTTCATGCGAAGTGCAGGACCCAAAGCCTGTCACACACGCTGCTTTCGCTGGATCGGACGTTGTAGCCTACAGTGCGAATAGACTGACTTTGTTTAGCGCGTTCAGTAAAAGTGCATAATGCGCGTTTCTTTCATGTCTCCTTATACAAGCCGCTACGTAGTCCAATACCGCCAATGGAGTTGTCAAAAGAGACCATTGCAATCGTTACCGGAGACAAGAGGCGAGTGCGCATCAGATTCGGTTCAGGAGTGAGAGCATGCGTTATAGCCTGGTTGCCTTCAGCTGCTCTTCGTCCAGCCTCCCAGCTCGATGGCGAAAGCAACCGCAAGCTTGGAGAATTGTAGCATATGCAAGAAACTGAACTCGTCGGAGATATCGATACGACTGTCAGGCAAGATTAGCGGACAACTTAGTATGAAAGACATTTCTTACTCGTTAGTTGAGTGGATGTTCTGATTTGAGGATCTGCGCGTCAAAATCTGTTACTGACAACTTGATGCACAGTCGACATACCTTGTTCGAGTTCTCGAAACTGCTTTCTGTAAGCGAGATGATGAGTGTGTGAATGGACGAAGACGATATCAGACTAGCCTATAGTGAATGAACTTGGGTATCCAGCCTTGCCCCACGATGCGCTGCGGAAAGTTTGAATAAAAGCACAGTCGGATCAAGTGATGCAGACACATACTGATCACTGCACGCATATCCGCACTTGGTCTCAACGTAAGGGATGTCTAAATACGCGTCGACAAGTTGTTTGTTGAATTCCGTCAATCTGTGTGGAATTCAGGATTCAGCAGTGCTCTCAAAATCACAATTCGCCTGACTGACCCGGCGTCCACGTAATCGGTAATGATCCCCACTTCCTCCCGCGTTCCTCGCTTGACCCATGCTGTCATGTCAAACTAATTGGTATCGATGAGCACGAGAATGAGGACCGGCGGCAGCGTGGCAGGCACCTGACTCATTGCAAGGACGTTCGCTGAACGTTCCTCGTAAGCTTTGGCTACCGCCTGTGATCCGAGTAGGCCGCCCTCCTGGATTGGAAGAGTTGTAAGTATATCAAAAAGCTTTGAATGGCAATGTACGACCTCTGCAGAGTACCAATGAAATTCGACGTGTTGTACGGGACGGAAGTCCGAAGCAATTAAAGCACGATAAGATTCCAGGATCGTAACTGTACCCGACCCGTCGTCGTCGGCTCCTACCGAAATGAATCCAAAAGTTATATCACAAACGCAATTGCTAAATGTGACTTCTTACCTGGCGCTGGTAAGAAAGGCCACATGTTGGTGCTGCAGCAGATAAGTATCAATACGGAGTAGATTGCATGTTGTCAGAAGCTCACCTATCTTGATGGGCACTTATGATCACAACACCATCGTCCGTCGGAGAAGATCCGTTGATTCGGACAATCTAACGGAAGATCAATGCTAGACTGGTTCGGACAATGAGGCTGCTTACGATCGAGTTCTGACCCCAAGGATGGACATGTTCCGACTGCTTGATATTCTTCTGAAGTCCCTTAGAAGCATATGTTGCAGTGATCTGCAAAGGGGATTTGGTCATAAGAAATTCAATCATATGGAAAGGAGAGAAAAACCTCAGATATCTTGGAATATAGCCACTGCTGACTTTGACGTCCAGTCTGTAACCCAAGGTACACAACTTTTGAGAAATCAAATTTGCTCTCCAAGGTCGTTCACTTACGTCACTGCGGTAATCTGGCTACTTGATCAGCAAGCGCAAAAGGCAGAAGGTCATAAAGCACATACATCTCGTGCGGAAGCTACTCAGCTTCTCCAAATTCTCCTTGGGACCTTCGGTCGAGAGTGTCCGGAGGACGCCTTTGACCTGTTCAGTGGCGTTGGGAGTTGGGTATGCTAAGGTTCAAAGTATCGATTGAGTGGATATGCTGAGCCATTACTGACCGCTCCTAAAGCTGGACAGACATACATAGCGTCTTCTCCCGGAAATGAGCAGAGTACCCTAACTCGCGCGCTTCAGTACTAGTGTTGTAACGCATGATAAGTCACATGAGTCATGATTAGATGAAACTACAATTACATGTCGAAGAACTTGATGCCTTGCGCTTTGGCGTGAATCTGGCGGGTTGTGAGTGGATCGTGTAATTCGGGGGTAAGAGACCCCTCGGCTAGATACAAAGTGGAAAGTCACCTTCTCTAATTCAGTCATCCAGACGGGTGACTGACCCTCCATCTGGACTAATCTAAGGCTGTTCAAATCCAAGTCGAACCCATCGGCGAAGGAATCAAGATTGAGCACTTCGTTAACAATCAATGGGGACTGAGAAGGAAGAGCAACAACAGCGCATGCAAGGACGACAAAACCGAACAAGGACTTCATGGTGATGGACGAGCAAAGAGTAAGTTGACAAGTGGTGACGTCTCGCACAGTGTGTATCCAGACGTTACCCGTTTTGGACACGGCCAGAAGGGCGAAAGGACCAACAATCACCACGTGAGAAATGCGTCAAAAGTTTACACGTCCAGTTTGCTCGTCACCCGAATCATTGACTCACGGTTTTTATCCTATACAATATGTCCAGGGCTGCTAATGCGAAAGCACAGGTTGTGGTGTGTACTTTGAATTGCTCACAACTGTCATCATTCTTATTTGCTCCAGCGCATCTTGATCTCCGCAGGCAAAGCCGCTCCGACACCACCAGTCGGCCCCGCGCTCGGTGCTCGCGGTGTCAAGTCGATGGACTTCTGTAAGGAGTTCAATGCTCGAACGGCACACCTTGAGCCTGGAATCCCTACCCCGACCCTCATAACCATACAGCCAGACCGTTCGTTCACATTTATCACGAAGACACCTCCGACTTCGTATTTCCTCAAGAAAGCGGCCGGTATTGAGAAAGGTACTGGCCGCCCCGGCCACGAGATCGTTGGCACCATCAGTCTCAAACACGTGTATGAGATTGCGAAGATCAAGGCTACTGATGAGCATCTCAAACACTTGAGGCTCGAGGCTATCGCGAGCACAATCATTTCATCGGCGCGGACTTTGGGGGTGCAAGTTGTACCGTAACGCCCGTTGGGCTTACATCTATTGTTGCATCCACGGTGTGCGTTTCCTCATTCATGCACATGTTCAGCTGCTGATCCCTTCGATCTTCTCAGCAGGTGCCCTGCCCTGACACGCTCCGAAACCCCATCTGTGTTAGACCATGCTGTACATACACTCGTGATATTAGCGGCGCTGGGAGTCGTTGAGGGCGCTATTGGTGCAGAGACTCCAATCCTGGTGAGTGATCCGCGGGGGCGCAAGAAGTCGAGGGGAGCTGCAGAGTGCATTGTGTATACGAGTACGGTAAGATGAGTAAGCGTCGCGGAACGGCCAAGGAGATGCCAAACATATCAAAAGATGGATGATCGATTTAAGTTGGGCGAAATAAAATTAAGCTCTATCACTCATGAGAGACAGGCAGGCCAGGAGAGACTAGACGTTGTATCTTCCCATTCAATGCTGTGGTCGCCCAAAGTTCATGGCCGACATTGCTCATTCCGGATGGGACAGTATTGTGTTCCTCAGTCATTCATTAGTCAAGGCAGGTATGTGCCATGTCGAGTTTACAGCGGTCGAACAAGCAGAACTTTCTTATCTCCATCGCCTTGTACTGCGTAAGGTATTTCCGACACGCTGTAGACACGCACAATCCAGCGGAGACGCAAACCGGGGGGATGTTTTGACAGTGTCCAAAGTGTCGATTCCAACTTGCCATATTCAGTTTCTTCCTCACCGCGTGGAGGCTGGTCAATAACGATTTGAAGGCGCTCTTGTTTCTCAACTGAACGACCCCCGGATTTCCCCGTCCTTTTTCTGTGGTAAAACTCGCATTTTTTTCGAGATCTCTCTCGTTCCCTTCCTGGAGATTTCTCCGTCTTCTCCCCTTCTTCCATGGTACGTTTCGCACATCTCCTGCGACCCGAGCGCTTACCCTATCCCTCGTGTTGTTGCCGATCAAGCTGGCCTCGGCCTGAACACGGATTTGGAGCCCTGCCCCGCTGAACAAGGCTCGAGCAGAGATCATGAAGTCCACCTTCTCATGTCGACACGTTTGCGGCCTTGTATTCAGTTCTATCTGTCACTGCGTCCACGTTCCCGATCGTACAGTTCACCATCAGTCGAAAACAAGAAATCGTCGCCTCCGGCCTGATATAAAGGAAGACGTGCTTCGGCGTGTTCTGCCAGCTTTCGAAGCAGCCGTAGTCTCCCCACCTGCACAATTCCTCCCCCAACCATCATGTCCACAACCACGAACGACGTACTTTCCTGGACATCTCAAGACCCCCGTGAGAGCCAACTCTTCAACTCTTGGGGAGTAGTCTATCGCTTCCACGTGAGGTATCCTGCATAACGAGCCCACGATCACACCTGACACTGTGTTGCACTAGACGGAAGCCAACGCTCAAGGCCAGAGTGTCACGACAGTGTGGCGTGCCATTCGACCCAATAAAGAAGATCGTGTAGCCAAGCTCGAATGGGCACCCAATGGTGGCCTAGGACGTGCTGTCATCGGAAAGGTGCAGAAATATCATCTCTGTCATCGAAGAATTTTGATGTACGGTTCAAGTAGCATATTGTGCCAATGGCGGATCTCGTCCGTCGCGACCCTCGCATCTCAGTGCGTAGTTGGTTTCAAATCCGTGTCTTCCCTCCTGACCTTCTGTGTCTAGAACTGCAGGGTATTCAATGGCCCTGACGGCTTTCAGTATCGCTGGCGGCCAAGCCAGACCAGCCAAGATATCGTCGTAAGTCATACGCCGTGCACCCCTTCCCGGCTTCTCTGACCATTCCACTACCTCAGTTACAAGATCCCAACAGCAACATTATAGCATTTGTTCGCCCCACCTCCCCTGTACGCTATCCCGGAATTGGAGATGTCCATGCCGAGCTGCACTTTGTTCGCGCGGCCGGTGCTGGTGTCGTGGTATGCCATACGGTTGTTTATAGGATGCTCGATGAGATGCTCATTGAAATCGCAGATGCACCCTCCGCTCATGGACACCGTCACAGTGACGGCCATGCTTTACCGTTTCGCTTCGGCGTTCAATCTGTGATATGTATTAGCGGGAAAACGGACTTTCTATTGTACGATTGAAGGCAGACTGAATCGAAAATGTAAAGCATCCCTGTATGATCGTTCGGCGTAACCTCGTTATCATGTGTTGTTTTATGTACGTATTTGCCCGTTGTACAACATGTAGTGTCACGCGGTCCCTATCGAGGGACAGCCTATGAAATGTGGCCAATACATGTTCACCAAATGTGCATGTTGGCGCAAGTGGCAGGCACTTGGAAGGCTTCCGTAAATGAAACAGGCGCCGTCAGACTTCAGAGTCAGAGAATTCTTCTCCACGTGTGATAGATGCAATCCCGAAAGCTTCTGGAAAACGACACAGACACGCTGCGATTCGAAGCAAAGTATCTTCGCAACGACAAGTACGGTACGACATGATCATACGATAGGTCACAATTTGGCAGTCGCCGGGTATTTCTTCGGTTGCAAAACATCAAGAAGGGTATCAACGGTGCGGATGACCCATTCCGTGCCTTCGTCCCCGGAGAGCCATTTATCTTCCTCGTTTAGACCTTGCACGGTACGGGCCTTCAGAAGGCCAAAAACGTGGCTTGTGAGCTGGGGTCCGACTCCCCCTTCCGTGCGCAGACAAGCGACGCCAACAACGGAACCAAGAGTCCGGCTGAGGTTACCTTGCTCATTCTCCCCAGGCAGGGGTGCCAGGACGGAGCCGTACGACTGGATTATAAACGCTAAAACAGAGCGTCCCCTCAGCATCGGGCTCGGGGCTCAGAGTCATGATCGGAGGCAAAACAAAGTTTCCGTTACAGTGAAGGAGACGATGCGGCGGACGCACAGATGAAGTCTGGGTGGTATGAACCCAATTTGTCGTAAAGCTTCACCTCGTGCGGAGCGTAAATCGAGTTCCACAGCGCCTGTCCCCTCGAAAGAACAGCCTTGATGTTCTCGGGAGTGGATGTCCTTAAAGCCCCGGCCAATCCGTCAGCATTGTAATTCACGGACAAAATGCGAGCGCAGATCGTTTTGAGAGATGTTCGCTCATGTCGATGTATCACATACCTATGTGATTCAGTCCTCAGGATTCCCTTCACATCCTCTTCGGCGACTTCCATGAGTCCCGAGAGGGCAAGAATCGTCTAGAATGCGGTGTTTCGCCGAGGTCCGTCAACTGCACGCAAGTGAATACTGAAGCCACGTACTCGAGGAACACCGACAAAGATCGTACTCTTCAATGCCGATTCTCGCATGATGGCAGCTTTCATCACTGCCTCGGGGAGACTTCGTCGAGAACCAGCATCGTTATAGTCCTTTCTGGTCGTGAACTTGTACAGGTGGCCAATTGAAGAAGGTACGTTCGCTGTCAAGAGTGTACATGTCTATCGTCGATATCCACCAGTGCCAGCGCCAAGTCCAATGAGATACTGCGATTAGGCATTTGTCGAACAGATGCTTACAGACAACACTAGCCATCCATTCTCAACTTTTCTTTGTTGAGCATCATTAAACGTGCTGGTCAAAACAGCATGCAGCTTAGGTATAGGAGGGCTGGGCAATGATTGTGTGCTTCGAGATGAGAGTAGCTGCTTGACGACGGGCGGCAGATGCTTCACCATGTTCGGGACGATAAATGAGATTGGCCAAGCCGTGTAAGTGAAATATCCTCTAGGTGTCGTCAGCATGACCTGCATTCACCAACAACTCGCACAAACAAACACTAAGGTAGTGTGTGACAGCGGACGCCAGCACTCAGTACCGTACATCACAAATTCACAACGACGTGTTAATACTAAAGGATGAGTTCAAGACGAGATAGGAACATTCCCTGAACGGGAGACCCGCACAACAGGCCTACAGGGGGGTATATGGTAATAGGTGTTATCGAGCGAACGGGTCACGGAGGGGACATAAAGGCACTTCAAGGGTTGATAAAAAGGAAGCCGAGGTCGGTCGGGGACCCGCTGGAAGTCATGAGTCTGTCCAGATCGTTCACACCCTGCATATCACCCATCACGCCTGCAAAAACAATCAGGATGAAACGAAGCGTCCCAAAAATTTGGGTCAACTTACCGAAGGGGAAGTAAGCGAGAACATAGTCGGTAGAGTCCATCCAACTGTTGACAGTGGACATGAAGCTGAAGATATCATCCTTGGAGCACTGAGCACCGCCGTTGAAATTCTGATAGCAGGTCTTAGTAATGACCGTATTGATTGTGGATGATACATACCTGGCAAGCATATTCGGTAACCATGACAGGCTTATTGAAGCCGTTGTGCCACTTCTCGACGTAAGCAATGAAATCCGTCGCTTTAACATCGTACCAGTGAAGAGCAACGAAATCAAACTAAACAAATGAAGAGAATGGGCAATGTCTGCATTTAAAATTGACACGAATGCTTACTTCGCAGCCACCGTTACAGGCCGAAACAAAGTTTTGGACCCAAGTGAAGCCGTTAGGGTTCGAGGACGTGGCAGGCGATCCAAGCTGATAGCCCTGAGACCTCAACGGCGCCAAGTATTGCTTCCAGAGCTCAGCACCACGGTCAGGGGTCATGTTAGATTGGCCGGACTCGTTGGGTCTAGACAGCATGTTTATTAGGCTTACAGATAAACAGGCAGGAGCGGCACTTACTCGTTGAACCCCAGGGCGATGTTCGCGTAGCCTTTCACAACTTTCTTGGAGAAATCCTCAAGTTGGTTCTCGCCCCAAAGCATGGGTATGCAGTTGAAGCCAAGGGACCAACAGTTGTCGGGGAGCTCTGGACTCCAAGTGTAGAGGCTACGGCGCCAAGTTATGGTGAATTGGTCGGCAAATACGTAGCTGGAGATTGAACTTACTAGTTAACCTTAGAGGTCTTGAAGTTCTTCAAGTACGACTGGTTGCCGTTCGGCCAAGCAAGACCGCCCTTCCCGCTTCCGTTGTTGCCGCTGGAGCTGCTGCTGGAAGCGGCACTGGTAGTTGCGACAGCATGAGAAGCAGAGCTGGTAGTGTGAGGCTTTGCGGTGGTCGTGGCGGCGGCCTTCGTGGTGGATGCGGCGGCCTTCGTGGTGGATGCGGCGGCCTTCGTGGTCGTGACAGCGGCCTGGGAAGTGGTTTCGGGAGCAGGTGCGGTGGTAGAAGCCTCTGCAGAGCTAGCTGACCTAGGCTTGCAGCGCTTAGAAGATGTGTCGCGCTTTCTCTTGGCTATGCTGTCATGACCACGGATAGGCGAGCGGCCGACGTTGTGATGACCAGACCCAGCGAGAGCGTTCACTGGGGAGGCGGTGAAGGAGCAGGCGAGAATGGCGAGGGTGGAGATGGTAAGGAGGTTCAAAAATTTGAGTGCTGCCATGACTGACGAAGGAAAACCGGAGTTAATTCGTTAGTCGGATGTGCGCTAAGAAGAGGCAATGAATGGGGAGGAGCAAAAGAGTGTCAGAGGCCGATAGCCCAGGTGTTGTGCGGGAGGGAGAGAAAAGGCGACAGCGTTGCTGCTCCGATCGTCAATTCTTATATCCTTCCTTAGGTAAGCATGCCAAGAAACGCACCGTCACCCGCACGGACCTGGCTGGCCATCGCTCTTTTGCAGCGATACGGTCATCATGTATCGAATGGCTTTGGTGTGCCCCGGGAGGTGTAAATGTACAGCTTCGCAGCAACATCGAAGAGGGATTCGGCGGCATATGTGCCTGTGACCAACTCTGGAACCGACGCTTCTGAAGACAGGCCAGCACATCTAATTGCGACTTCCAGGAAAGTCGTGAACAGCCGGCCTCAGGCCCTGTTACTATATCATGCATACTATACAGTCTGCTGTCTGATTCTTGTCGCTTGTCATGACAACAAGACAGGCATATTGCGGTAATGAACACGGGCAAACAGCCTGGCCGCAGGAGGGCTGTCAACGCGTGTAGCGGAGTTTCGTTTGGGTATCAAACAGGACGCGAATCGCCACTTCTCTCTTTCTCTTAACCTTCAAGTTTGACACGAAGAAACCGGTTCATCAAGTTCATCCGCTGTTCATTCAAAAGCAAAATCTACCATCTCCACGCTCGAAATGTCTGACGCCCCTGCCGCCCCCGTCACCGAAAACGGCGTGCCTCCGGTTGCGCAGGATCAGGTTGAAGAGGCCCCTGGCTTCAAGGTCAGTGATCACTGCGCTACGACATGTCACGCGTCCTCTAACTCTTTTTGCAGGTCTTCGCCGGCAACCTTGCGTACTCTACCACGGATGAAGGGCTGAAGGCGTTCTTTGCGCCAGTCGAGAGCGACATGTACGTCTCGCTTAGCAGCGTTCGCTGGCATGCCACACATTTGCCATGAGCATCTGACCTTACGTATTTTCCCTCGTTCCCTCTTAGCATCTCCGCTCAGGTCATCATGCGAGGGAATAGGTCAGCGGGCTACGGCTTCGTTGCACTCACCAGCGCAGAGGCCGCGCAGAAGGCGGTAGAGGCTCTCGACAAGCAAGAGCTCGATGGTCGCCCGATCATCGTCGAAGTTGCCAAACCGGCCGAAGAGAAAGATAAAGAAAGAAAGGAAAAGAAGCCTCGCGCCCGACGCCCTGGCAGGCGCGGGGCCAAGGCTGTCACTGGTGAGGTCACTGAGGCTGAAGCCAACGGGGAGACCAATGAGGCCGAAGCTGGCAAGGCAGACGACGCAACTGCCACTGGCGATGCCGATAAACCTAAGAAAAAAAAGAAAAAGACCACTGTAAGTCGCTCAATGTATCACCATATCATCATCTGACGCATGTATTCTTCTCATCCTCTTCCAGAAGAAGCCCAGGAGCTCTGCCGAGGGTGAGGCGACCGACGCCGCGGCGACAGAGGGTGAAGCTAAACCGCCTCGCAAGAAGAGGGTCCCTCGTCCTCCTCGCCCTGCTGGGGAGCAGCCCGTTGGCGATCTATCCAAGACGGTGCTCTTCGTTGCGAACCTGGGATTCAACATCGATGATGCTGGCCTTGCCGCCTTGTTCACTGACGTTGGCATCAAGGTCAACAGTGCTCGCATTGTCCGTCGCCGCTGGGGAAAACCGAGAAAGTCAAAGGGTTACGGTTTTGTTGATGTCGGTGACGAAGAGGAGCAGACCAAAGCCATCGCTGCTCTCGAGGGCAAGGAAGTTGGCGGAAGACAGATTGCTGTCAAGATTGCGGTAGATGCCCAGACCAACGAGGAGAAGGAGGAGGGCAGTGCTGACCCGGTCATCGAATCTGCTGCCGAGCAGGCCGACGAGGAGGCTACCCCCGAGGCGACCATTGTCGCCTCGTAATTATTAGCCCATTCATAACAATAACCACTGTTCCGTCACAATTTATGATGCCCACTCGCAGATACACCTTTTCGTCTTTTCATACGGACGATGTTTCACTTCTTCGCTCTGATGTGATCGTCGTTCAGTTGCGGTAGCACGTATTGTAAATTTGTATGTTTTCGTTCGTGCTCTGATGCCTTCATTTTCTGCCTGGTATCAAGTTGTGTAGATCTTTCCGCAACAAAGATGCTTCTGCTTTCTCCCGGTCTTCGTCTTTCTCTTGGGTTCCTGAGCACTTATAGTCATTGAACTGCTCAGTCCAGCACGCAAGCCACTGAGTTAATCTGACCAGTGTGCATTCTGCAGAGGGATTATGTACGCATGATCTGTACTCTGTCCTCCGCGTCATGGAGGACGAAGATGATTATCTCTCTGACAAATTTCTGGCCGAAGCTCCTCCTACTCAACAGCCGAAGACCTATGCGGATAGGAGACGGCAAGCTCTCGCACACTCGCGCTCAAAGAATGATCAGAATAGGACCAAGAGCCGGAGACAGCGTGAGCTACAGTCACGAGAGGAGGGTCTCAGCAAGAGCTTGTTCGAGAAGGCAGCTGAGGAAGAGGCCTTGCGCGGTGGGGCAGCTAACAAAGCTTTAGCAATGATGATGAAAATGGGATTCAAGCCGGGGCAGTCATTGGGCAGGGTAGACGACGCAACGGGTGGCACTTCAGAACCATCAGATTTGGGGATACCAATGGCAGCATCAGACAGAGAATCTTCATCAAAAGTCAACGATTCAAGTCCTCAAAAAAATGCTCTCCAACAAAGGATTGAGCCTCTGCCGGTAAACGAGTGGGCAGGTATGGACATTATATCCATGCGAAACGTCAATTATGTACTGAAAGCCCTTCATAGGCAGGAAGGGTATCGGGCTGGGCAAACGTGCAGCCTCGCCAAGTGATATCGAACGACAAGCGAAAGCGGCTAAACTTGAGGATACAAATACTGATTCCTTTAGAGAGCGCGCACGCCACGAGTTTGAGCAACGACAGGCTGAAAGCCAATTGCTCCTCGCACAAAATACGTGCGTCGACCTTGACGAGAAGGCGGGCAAGCAGGTGAGCAACGGTATCCGTCGTCTTGCATTCATTTGCAATTTCTGATCCGCGCCTCTTGTATCTGGTTCCGTGAAGTTCAACGTGCTTTGGTTGAATCCCACCAACCCCGAGTCATTTCCAGAAGAGCTGTTAGAAGCCTTGGAGGGCGCATCCTTTACGATAACCAACCACCAGGATGGTCTCGAGATACAAGAGTGCTTGAAATCCCAAATGCGTGCAGATGCCTTGCAGCCGCTCATGCCTGATCTCAACGACGAAGTCGCGAAGCAGAAGGCCGAAAGGAGGGAGATTCAATTCTCGACGGAATCAGTGGATGAAGCAGCAGCCTTTCTGCACTTGAGTGTACGCCCAATGCATATTTTCGAGAGTCTTTGCTTATATGCGGTGAGACAGTCGAAGGCAAGGTTGGAGCGAGTTTTAGACTACCTCCGCAGTAGTTATTCCTATTGCTTCTGGTGTGGAGCACGATACGAGGATATAGAGGAGATGAGGCAGCAGTGCCCAGGTGCAGACGAAGATGCACACGACTAATATGTATTTGTGGTGGAACCACCCACGCATTTGTATCGTATATTGTATACCGCCCAAAGAAACCCGATAATGGCCAAAGATCGCTGGTGATACATGAAGACAAAAGCAAAACAATGCGTGGTGTGACACGCAATAAGGAACGAATAGGGTGGGTTCAATGAGACAGAACAAAGATCGACCAGCAATGACTGTAAGGTGAGCGCCGATTCAGGGGTAAATGATGTCCATCGAGTAGGTCAAGGAGCGTGTGTACAATATAAGATCAGGTGCAATCTACACCATAAATGTCCACAATTGAGTCCTGGTTTGAAAGGAAAGTTATTTCACAAAGACTTTCGGATCTCATGAGGTGATGTCGAGATTCTGATGCCATGATGACGGCGAGAGTCGTTGTAACCTTCAACCTCCATTGACTGGCCAGGTGGCTGGACCACGGTCTCTGCTGAGGGAGAAGGGAGTAAAAATGATGGCAAAAGGGAAGGAAGGGCGGGAATCGCGACTGGTGATAGAGGTTCCAATGTGTCATGTACGGAAGGAGGGAAAGTCGGCACGGTTGGAGACACAGAGGGACTGTGTGGGGATTTGCGACGAACGAAAGTGGAGATGGGGGTGATGGCGGGTAGGTCGGATTCTGTGGCCCAAGATTTCTGAGATCTATGGCCAGATCGCGACGCACTGCCAGATCGAGAGCCTCGTACTGAACGAGGGGACCCTGCCGACGAGCGCAGTGGCGAAGTCGAGAAAGCCTGTTACGATACGCGGTTACCACATCGACTCATGATCAGATATCTAGGATACGCACTCGCTTCGGCATGTCGGCGTCTGCTTCAGAGTATATGGACGGCATGCTCATTTTTCTAGGAACCTGGAATAGCAACACACATTAGCGAGATTAACATGTGCAATATGAGGGAGTGAAGCGCTCACATGTACAGCCAAGTATGGAGTATATCTCCCTTGCCCACGTCGTGGAACGTTGAACGCATCGACATCAACGCTACTATGGCGGCTGTGGCGAGAGGGTACGAGAAGGTAGTTGCCCGTCTGGGTGTGCTGCGACCATGGAGAACCCAACTCATCGTCATGAGTAGAGGAGCAAGACGTCGCATTTGATGAAGAACGGGGTCGGCTAAACGCAGAGGAGCGCTGAGAGAAGGATGTCTCCTCTTCAAGTCCAAGGGATGCCATGAGCTCGACGAAAGATGGAAGAGAGGGCATCACGGTACGACAGCGTCAGGCTGAGGGGAGCTGTGATTAGACAACTTGGGTGGACCATGGGATTGCAGGACAGGCACGGTATATAAAAGTTGTGAGTTGGTAGGCAGACCCTAGATACGACACGGTTACAGGGCGTGGCTGTGGCGGAGAGATAATTGTCGTCAAGCGTACAAGTTGCTATTTGGTGCCCGGCTCAGTTCGGCGCTCCCCCTTGTCCATCAGCGACCCCTCCGTCGTATCCAAGGCGATCCCACTTGAATATCCATAGACGACCATTATCATTTCCAGCTTAGCCTTCCTTCGCCTGAGAACTACACCCATCGTACCACAACCTACCACAAAGGGCGCTTGTACGCAAACAACGGCTTCTTGACAACGACTTACCGCACGATCCTCTAGAATGCCATCATCATTTCATGGTATCCTTCTGACCACCAGACCGGACACTATCGACTTGACGTCTCAATTGATGAGCCTCTCGAGTTGCACGCCTCAGGACACGCAGCATACGTTGGGCTTGACATCCTAGAACGGTATCAACTGATATATCTCTATGAAAAGGGCTGCCATGGGCATCCCCTTAAAGGCTGATTAATACATTTCTCGGAGAATGATGGAGTGAACGACAAACATGGTCGACCCATCGATCAACATCAGTCAGGCTTCTTATATGTCCCGAGAGCACTGTGTGAGATGATACGTGGACTCCGCGAGTTTTATGTTCTGACCATATTGTGTAGGAAGGTCTTTTCAGTTGGATGGTTTCTCTCACATCAAGTTTCACAATGTCAATCTTGCACGGATGCGCAAAGAATCTAGATGCACAACTATTAGTGGAGGTGTCAGCCACAACCCGCCACAACGACAGACAACGACCAACTCGTATATGGCAACCAGATGTTACGTCACGTCACATCTTCGTCTTTTCTTTTCTCTGCCATGAATCAGCCCGGCACACAAAACACGAATGGGAATGGGACAGGGACCGGCTTCATGCCTGCTCCTAGACAGGAGATGGAGTACCTGTGTGCTGGTGCGTCTGATCTCCTTGACATTGTTGCTCGCTTACGGAGTTCGTAGACTGCGGCGCGAAGAACGAGATCAAGTCGAGAGAACCCATCCGGTGTAGAGAGTGCGGGCACCGAATCATGTACAAGAAAAGGACCAAGCGGAGTGCGTACCTATCTACTCCTTCTCGTATTCTTGGCATACTTTTTGTGTATCTTATATATTATATCTATCACAGTGGTACAGTTCGAAGCCCGATGACATCTTCTTACCCGTCCTCCGTACGTCTAACTACCATTGCCCTTGTCGCCTCATCCATATATGCAATAGGCATGTAACAACAATCCGATCTAGGATCGACCCCACGCGTCCTTCCACACGCAGCGTCTGCTCCGCTTGTCCCCACGTCGCCACTGTTCTGCCCCTTGAATCGACACACTGAGGGCGTACCATTATTTTTTTCTGTACAAATTCGTAGAGTATCATAGTGGGCATACCAATAGATCAGTGTTTTTCTCTGCTATCTTCCACTTGTATTCTGAACCGGAAGCCTTGAACCGTCGCGATCTGGGCGGATCTGTCAGTCACGCTCAAGAAGTGAAGAAGTCTGTGCTCACTTGCTGTTCGCATTCTTTGGCTTCCGCAGGTCCCGTATCGAAACCTATCATGTCTTGTCAGATCTCATGAAAGTGTCTCAGAGTCGATCGGCTACCGACCTCATCGATGCCAAAATAAATTCTGGCATTGGTGTTCGATGTCCACTCAATCTCTCCAGCGGTTTCCCATTTCATAGTGTTCAAATTTTTGCGATGGAACGTTGTCCCCCCGATTGGCATCCCTGTGTTGGGATGATAAAACTGCGTGATCATGAGAAGCACAGTCGCGGAGGGAGCAGCTGGGAGCAGCAAGTTGCACCTATAATGTGTACCTTATATAGTTCAACCTGCTCGGTAGACTCCTCAGATACTCGATACACATTGAAAGTCCGAAAATCAGAGTTGGTCTCCGGAGGAGGATACGCGAAACGCAGAACGATATCAGTAGCGGGCATGAGAGAATGGAGATGTCGTTGGCTGGTGCATGTTATATGTATCAAGGAATCAGTGCTGAACCCCGCGGCAGACGATGGATATCTCTTAGCTCCACCCGAGAACCGGGCCAGCCATGCACGAAACGCTCTGCGAGCTCAAGCATTTTTTCATGATATGATGATGTGAATCTCATCAGTCTATCTTTCCCTAATAATGAGTTCGGGAAGACCAAAGAAGACCGTCATAGTCTGTAGCCGCCAAGATGAGATGTGATTGCGTACCACGTCTCTAGGTACCCCAATAGCAAATGAGCACAACGAGTCCAGAAGGCTGACACGAGAAGGGAACTGATCATGCCGGCGGGTCTATACCCAGCTGTGCTTGGGCTCACATGTCCAGCTGCCGTGCCGCTCTCTATGATAGCATCAGAAAAGTTATGTCGAGGACCGACAGAAGTCAAGTGCTATTTAGGCAATAGAGACCCCAAAAATTCAGTAATCCGTTCTTATCGATTTCCACGTTTCAAGTCGCGAGACTCAAACACGTGGAACACGACGGTTCCCCATCCACAAACTGACTGGACTTTGGACGTAGAAAGTTGTAAGCCTAGGACTGTTTTACAGTCAAAAGGCACAGCGAACAACATTGCGAATGCTTCCGGGGCACCGTGCATCAAGGAGGTAGCAGTCCCGACTTGATCATCAAGAACGTCTTAGAAGACACGTCAAGGGCCAGGGGGAACCGACAGATCAGCCAGAGAGGCTAGTATGGACAGTCGTACGAAAAGGAGATGCCTAAATGAATAAAATGACCCACTGGGCAAACCTCCATCCAGTTGAGGCGTCCAATCGCCATTGGATCGCTCGGCCAGATGGAAGATGGTCGATAACGGTCAGATAGACACACGTAAGGTGAACTGCAACCTCAATCTCACATCTACTCACGGCTCTCCCGTGTGATTCGCAGAGTTTGATGAAGAATTCTAGCTTGAAAGGTGAGGTCACTGTTTTGGCCCACGTCAGCATCATCGCGGGAGCTGTGCGGGTACTGATAAAAATACGACAAGAGAGATCCCAGCGTCAAGAATGCAAGAATGCTAGGTTTCTACGAACGATTGTCGGTGGCGACGGCATGGCAAAGAGGCGTGGAGGGCAACGGAGGAGGACGCCCGACTCATGTTTATGGGTGTTTACTTCTGAACGTCAACGGCCCGAGAGCATCAGTGTTGAGGTGGATAGCGACCGCGTTGTTTTCAGACCAAGATTCCCTGTATCCCACTTCCTTCTGTAGCTCGTGATTGAAACATCGAACACTTGAAAAGATATGGAGGCATCTCAAGGCAAGAGCGGCCGAGATCGCAGCGTGTCGGGTGAAGTTGAGGTAATGCCGAGATAGTATTTATTGCTGACTTAGTTTGCTGACTGGGAACTGTTCATCAGGAATCTGAGTTTGGATCACCTCAGGAGAATGGGCGGGAGGAGTCGCAGGACCTGCCCAGTGGAAAGCCTGGCCGAAAGAAAAACCCAAAGTGTGCTATTCCTCCTAGGTGCTTACGCGCCGAGCCTGACATCGTGCCTCCTCATAGTTCACAAGCCGCTCGACGTGACCAAAACCGTATTGCACAACGTGAATTTCGCCTGCGCAAACAACAGCGCGTAAGCTCTACACAGTCACGCCCACTATGTCGCCTGTCCTGACTCGTTTTCGCAGATTCGCGATTTGGAGGCGAGGGTCGAGATCCTCTCGGGTGGCAAAGATGAGGCTGTCAGCGAGATGAGGAACATCCTCAAAGGTACGTTCCGCTTCTGCGTGGCAATTTCGGCATCTTGACTCAGGCTTTGACAGACTTGATGGCGGAAAACCAAGTGCTTCGCAACTTGCTTCGCAACCTCAGCGGGTTCATCGGCGATGGCGCCGGAGGCCTGTTGCCAAAGCTAGGCTGGACCTTACAAGATTTCGACCATTTCATCAACAAATCAGAGACGGATACAGCATGGGAGGGATACCAACAACGGAAGCAGACTTCCACACCGATGGCGGGTGGTGCTGGCCCTAGCACGCGCAAGCGAGGGTCCGAAGACGATTCGCTTTCCTCTGTCTCAAAAAAACCTCGTGGGCCTGGGGAGCGCGATGAGAGCGGTCGTTCTGATGGGTTCCCGGTTATCATGCCCCTCAACCCCGTCGGTTCCTCAAACAACCTCTACTCAAACACAGGCAGGTCACCTCACGAAAACAGCCTCTTCTCCGACCTCATGCGCGGCTCAAACGGTTCGACGATGTTTGTTGGTGGTCCCTCATCCCCTGCGTCGCCGGCGTATGCCGCATCTTCGTCCTCCCAAGTTCCAGCATCCGGCAACAATTATCAACCTCCGTACCTGGCTCCAGTGAACATGAACGTTGAGAACTCTATGCAGCCCTTGCCATTTGTGGGGAACGCCTCCGGCTCTGTGCAACAACCCAGGATGCAGCAGACCTTACCCCCAATGGACGAGAACGAGGGGCCCGACCCAAAGAACGAAGAAGCACAGAAATTGATATCGTAAGCATATTTTCGTCCGTACAAGAGTTTTTGCTGACCTGCAATAGATATCATCTGGACAACTACAAGAGAAACAGTGCCTATTGTCTTCCGGCCTCGCTTCGTCCAACTTTGGTACAGAGGTACGCCGTGTGTTACGAGGCCCTTGACTGCTATTTGAATCTTTCTCTTGTGTCCAGAACCGTGCCTCATGGTATGTCATAGCATCATAGCTCCTTGATACTATCTTGCTTGATGCTCATAATATCAAAAGAAAGCGTCATCGACCGCATTCCTCACCCGGAACTGCGTGATCGTTTGATCCTTCTTAGAGGTGAGTTCCGTGCTCTCTTTGAGAGTTCGAATTGACCTCGCGTTCGTAGGTCGTGTTAACCTTGTGGACTGCATGCACGATTATGCCATGTCGGTCACCATCCACGGGGACGACGTCTTGGCCCACAGCAACTGGGAGATCGGAGAGACGTGGCTCAGACGATACGGGTTCGTAGATCAATAAGTGTTCCAAGCAGCTCAGAATTAATGAACATCGCATTTGTCTTGCAGATTTCTTCTCGACCAGGGCACACTAAACATCTGCAACAGATGGAGGAGGGATCGCGGTCTCTCCGAGCTTAGACTGTCAGATCTGGCACCCGCAGACTCCCAGGCAATGTAACTGTTCGACGACGTTCGATACGAGTGATTGCTTCCAGGTGTAGCTCGGATCCATGGACCTTCTTCGCAGCCACATATTCCTTTCTTATCTTTAGGATTATAAGCTACTCCGTCTGGCGTGTGTCTAATGTACTGAACGATGTGTTGGTTATTTCACTGACTATCCCCTGAATAAAATTAAGCCTTTCTTCTTCTAGCGACGAGCGCGAAAGACACATACAATGAGAGAATGACCTGATGCCAGACAGGTTACCACGAAGCCTTGTGCACGCCGGGCAACTCTCCAGCGAGAGCTTTCTGTCGAAATTGTACCTGACGCGCACCGTCAGCTGTCAGGCTCCCGTGTGGACCAAGAGGGCGCACGAAACGCACCCTGCACAGTTTAAACTCGCTCATGACGCCCCTTCCCCTGCCCGACTCGGAGCAGCGGTTTTTGACGGTGGTCGGGCGCGTGTACCGCCCGAAGGTGTTCAGCTGGAGCTGCGCCTGGTAGCGCACCTGCGGCGGCAGGCTCTGGTTGCGCGCGACGAAGAGGTAGGCGCGCCGCACGATCTCGTTCTCGGAGACGCCCTGGCGCGCGCGCATGTCGCGCAAGATCCGGATGTTGGGCATGGCTTGTGAGAGTGTGCAGAGGGGCGGAGGAGGGGGCCGGTAAACAAGGACCAACAACGGCGCTCGCAGCAAACTCGTTGGAGCCGGGCCCGTCCGAACCGCTCACAACGCCCCGCCTCCTCGTCTACACCATTTAACTACCACGGAGGTTTTCTGCCTGGCGGATATGGCCTGCTCGGTTCGTCGTCCTCCCCCTTTTCAAAGCCAATGCACTGATCGTTCAGTATGGCACCCGCAACCAGTCATAGATGGCACTGTCCAGAACACTCCGCCTCACGCACCGCACACGGCGCACGCTCACATCTGCCCTTTTCGGCCTCACATTCTTCGCATCGATCCTCACCGTCTCCGCGTCCGACGTCCTACCCTGTCCCGCCCATTCTTCTCGCAACCGTTTCGCGGATGGTGGAGAGCCGGGAGACCACACATCACGAGGGGGGCGTAGCAGTCGCCCGGCGGTGGTAGAGAAGCGTCCCAGGAGATGGATAGAAGAAAAATCACCCCATTTGTCTAATCCATAACAATGCTTGGCTCGTTGGCTCGCGCAGTCATGATCCCAGAATGGTCAAGATTTAGTCGCTATTCGTATAGGATGAGGTATGAACAGGTAGGGTGGTATAAGTATACATCGTGCGTGGCGTCAATGACTGCCCCGATACTATAAATGTGTCTCTGTGCAATATATATGCAAGTATATCCAATCTACTCCGATCCACAGCTTCGCTTCGTCAGGCTTCTGAATCCCTTCTGTTCTGATCAGCCTGGTTCCGACGAAACTGTGCCTCCTGCTCTTCGTGAGTTCCCCTGGCGTCCCAGGCATCATCGTTCGTCAAGCCTATCAAAATCACGATTCTACGGATGGGACTCACGGTAGGGGATTCTCTTGGATTGGCAGGCACCATAAAAAGGCAATAACGTTACATGCCACTTGGCATATAAATACGACGCGCAGAGCGTCTGCATAAGAACTGATGGCGGCTCGCTTGAGCTCCGGCTCGAGAGTCTCGATGATATCCGTTGAATGGCTAGTTCGGATCAAGAAAATCAGTCGCGCCATGTAGACGTAGTGATGAGGATATGGCATACCGGATGCTCGATATGATCTGTTGACACAAGTCATGAGTTCGTGTGGATAGCGACAGTTTTCAATATCAGTGACACACCTCAGCGGCGCCGGGGCCTTGAATACGTTCTCTAAGTTTCTGTAGAAGGACGGCTTGGAGCACGGCACCACTTAAACTGACACCTAGGACCTGGCCGGTAGTGCGGAAAAGATACGTGACTGACGGGCCACGCGACAGGCGAGTCAGGGCAAATATAGGTCAATGGGCAATTCTCTTACTGCCAGTGGCCACGGCCACATCCCCTTTGGTGACGCCGGCGATCATGGCCTGCGAATTCACGATTAGCGATACGGCGAGCTGAAAATGCGCCGTAAATACTTACAATGAGCGTGCTAGTGATCAGGCTGGCCATTCCGAAACCTTGAGGAACGATATCCAACCACAAGTGCCAGGTGGCCGAGGCATCCCTCCATTGCACGACCAGAAGACTCGCCATGACCGTCATCAGGACGGAGACGAGAGTCAGCGTATACAACTTGCCGGTGCGACGCATGATCCTGAGATCAGCGATGAATTGAGATCGACTAGCATCTACTGAGCTCGCGAACTCACCAGCCGGCGAAGACACTGCCTGTCGAGAGTGCGACCTTCGCGGAACAAAAAGAAAATTGTGATCAGAGGGTCGCTGAGCGCTTATGCTGCTTGCGTTCTCACCGAGTGAGGAAGTAAATGTAAGCCTGTACCGCGCGGTCCGACCGTTACAACATCGTCGAATAGGATCAAATGGTTGAAGACGCACCTGCATTGGCAGATGAAGCTAGTCGGACAGCGGTAAAATACTGAGGGACGTGAGGACCCGCTCTCAACGGTCAGATGAGCGGAAATGCAAACACATACCAGTGGCACGTTATAGAGCTAGAGTAAGCTGCGTATCAGCTGATGTTATGGCGGCGAACGACGGGAGATGGTATACCATTGAGAAGGCGGACATGCTCGCAAATAGGTTTGCGAATGAAACGGCCAGAGGGGTGCGCTGTGTGATGAGTCGTAGAGGCATCACCGGATAGGGGGCCCATAGACTCTCCACGAGAACGAACAAGAAGCCAAAGACGGCGCTTGCGATGAAGAGACCACAGATAAGGGGATCCGACCACATCAGGTTCTCGCTTGACTTGAGGCTGAAACCAAGAAGCAGAGAGCCAACGGTGCCCACGAGTGTCACGGAACCAAAGAAATCCATCCGGCGTATCCTAGCATAGAGGCTCTGTTGTTTGACCTCTATTGGCATCTCAATCGATACTTTGAGCAGAACAAGGACGAAAGAGAACACGAGCACCGGAATCTAAGGGGACCGTCCGAATGAATTGGATGCTCAGGGAGGCCGTCGGCGGGCCAAAAAAAACTTACCTGAAAGAGAAAAGCGGACCGCCTGACAAGATATAAGCTTCGGCTGAGTTCAGGATCGCGCAGAGTTGACACACCATCCGAAGGTATCGTTCAACCATCCACCTAATGGACCGCCTATACCAGCACCAAGACCGAACAAGCTTGAGGCTTGGTCAGCGTCGAGGCGACCGATGACCGGTCACCCGCACTTACATATTTGCCAAACCCTGGTACAATCCACGCTGTTTTCTAATGAGAAAGGATGAATGGGGGATGGCGTGGTGAACGCTTGCTGAACTCACAGAGGAATGAGATCTGTCACGGCGACGCTGGACACTGACAAATTGTGAGCGGTCGGGAGCTAGTCTGTGGCATGAGGAGTGCTACCTGTCATGACACTGAGAAGGACGGATGTTCGGGTGAGCGATGGAGCGGGCGGAAGGAGTTTCGGCGCGTAACTCACCCACCTCCGCCCATGCCGGCTATTGCACGAGCCGCGATGAGAGCCTCCATGGAGGGCGCCAGACCACATAAGATTGTACCCAGGCCTTCAGAGACGCCAGACGGTCAATCATGGGCTCCGGAGAGGACGATGTACACGTACCGAACAATGTGAGGGCCAAGAGCATTGCTCCTCGACGACCGAGGATGTCCGACAGCCGTCCTGAGCGAATGTGAGTGCTTTGTGCACGCGGAGGCGATATGCACTCACCGTAGAGGGGCGTGAAACAGCACACGGACAAGAGGTAGGAGGTTCCGATGTAAGATGCCTGATTTGACTTTTGAAAGTGACTGCCGATGGGCGTCATGAGGGTTGCGACGATGGTTCCTGGGGTCATTGCGAGGATGCACGGTCAAGAGAGTGAGGGAGTGGGAGTGAAAGCGAGATACCATCGAGTGCACCGAGGAAGACCGCGCTCCACAGGCCGGCCAAGACCCAAGCGAGGTCTGCGCCCGACGGTTTTTTGGTGAGAGCGGGGTGCTGAACGGCACGGGTGGGTGTTGGTTGACCGTGGAGCAGAGGACGCGTCTCGGAAGAGGACCTGGAAGACATTGTGAGAGGGGACGCGCGCTGAGCAAGGGAGGGAGGTGCATGCGAAGGGACTGTGGGCAAGGCGTGCTTTGAGGACGGTCACATCTTTTCCTTCCCGATCCACCGCGTCATAATCCGTGTACACCGGTCCACACCTCGTCCCCTTCCTTCGCTCCCAGAGCTACTCGCCCTCTCCTTCAGGATCCTCTCCCCGGCCCACCCACGCGCCTTGCTCGCACTCCCCCCCACTCGACCCCCCCGCTCGCCCCCGTCCTGTCGCCCACTCTCCGGCCCCGGCGACATGTCTGTCGCCCCTCGCCGTCGTGCATGCCACGCCGCATTGCAGCAATCCGTCTGCTCACATTCACAGCCCATTAGCGACGCGCGCGCAGATCGTGGCTCGAGATGCGCACTTGCCCGATTTGCATCGTCGTTATGTCCCCCTGCTTGAAATACAACAACCCTGCCCTCTCCAGAATCCAGATCGCGTCTTCGTCCATTGTCCAACATCCTCCGTCCCTCCCCTGGCACTTCTCCGCCCTCCTTTGCCATACGCGGGCCCGAGAGTTCGTGCAGGTGTCCTGCAAGTTGGCGAATGATCCACCAGAAACACTGCTTCAATGACCGCGGACTCGCCAAACCCTTCGCTTGTCTTCATTGCCGTCTTCGAAAGGGTGCGACAATTTCATATTCCCGTCCAGCTCCTTTCTCAGACACTCGGGTCTCTTGACTCCCCGCAACAGCCTCCGACCCTGCCACCCGCCGTCCTGCGCTCCCTCTCCGGGGTTCCATCCGCCATTGCAAAATTAACCCTCTCGACAGACGACGCTTGCTCGGTTTAGCTCCATCCTACGTACCAAACTTAGGCTCTGTCTCGGCATCGTCCCCAATCGATGCTTCTGCCCATTGATGGTGCGAAAGTGGCTGAACTTTCGTAGCAAGCTGCCGCTCGACCGTCGCTATTCCAAGGCAGGGCTTTGCGCTTCGTTCGCAGGCCCACGCTAGAGATTTCCAGCATCTCGGTGGGTCGCAAGACCCCCCGCCCCCTTTGGTTAACATCCTCCACTCAAGCCGCGCACATGTCGTCACATCGCACAAGGGAACAGATCCGACTGGTCTCACCCCGTCCCATTCTAACTGCCTTCCGCATTAGATTCTCTTAATTTCAAAATCGAGGAGCGTGTGGCCACACGAGCGTTGGCCATCACTGGACCGATCTTCTCTCTGTCAATAGACGCATACGGCAGTCTTTCTTATCTGCAGCACGCGAGGTCGCGCGTGAGTCGACAATGTCAACTTACTTATTAGGATATGCCAGGCCGCTGGGTCCTTCCACATGTCTCCGCTCGGCGCTTCAGCAACCGCCTCGGGGCTGATCCCTGCACAAACCCAGCATCACATCTCCACATATTGCTCTCTGTCTCCAGCCTATCAGCGAGCATTGCAATTTCGGGCTACTGGGAAGCGCGAAGGTGAGGTGATCTTCCCCGACTTCTTCTTCGCACTCGTGAGATACACACGATAGCCAGGCTATGCCTAGAAGCATGACGTCGACGGCGTCTATACTGTCTCGTCACAAGGCTGCAGGATGCGCTGCCGCGTTCGATTGATATCTTCCTTCCATGAGAAGATGCACATGATCGTATCGATCTTCACGAGTTCGTTCACTGTGGGCACTTTCTCAAGATGCGCGTCCAGCTTGGTTCAAACGCTGTCGGCGTAACGACAGCTCCATCACAAACAAGGTACACACACCACACTCCTTGACATGCATGAACGTGCATTTTCATGCACCCTCTCCCCTCGGTCGGGTATCCGCTGTGATGAGTCGGGTCTCCATCTCGATACTCGATTGTCTCAAACTCTCTGAATGCCCGGAAGAGCAGACTAGTCGATGTCTTCTTTGGCGTGGTGGCCACTGGTAAGTGCCAGAAAGGTTCTGATTCTGACTTGAGCGCCTGATAGTCATGCCTAACTTACATACTTGTGCAATATGAATTTTTTTGGCTGAGCAATTCTGAGGGATATATGCGGGTTTTCCAGGAAACCGCCTTCTTGTACCAGACCTTCATCGCGAAGTGTGCTACTGTAAGGTGCACTGTCATACTCTGTCCTAGGTTCAAGGCCTTACTGTAACGAGAGAAAACCAGGCACTGAGTCGTAACTAGGAATTGCAAGCGGAAATTGCCGTCACAAGCTTAGTCAGAGAGAAGTAGGGTGGAAAGACAGACTGGGTAACTTGGCGAAGTCCAGCCCGCCCTCGAAAACCACACGGATATTCGCGCCTCTCCTTTCCACAGCGTCGACGTTTGTTTCATAGGCTCGACGTCCCTTTCTATCCAGGTTTCCTTTCTCTTTTGATACCCCTTTATCATAATGTCTGTGTCGACCACTCTCCAGAACGGAAGTGAGGTCACAACAATCCCCACATCCCCAGGTTCTCCCCGTGCACACACCACTGCGTCTACGCCCTCCAGCCCGTCTCAGCCGACATGGAAGTCCATCTTTCGAGTCGGGAACACGTCCTCAAGGAAATTGGTAGTCACTGGCGCCGGGAGCTCGCTGACGTTGGACACTGGTTTTGTCCCCACAACTGTGCCGTCCACCCCACACCAGTCGCTGACTCCGGGCTCGATGGATCAGCGGTTCTCGTATAACTCCTCGAACACCCAGTCGAGCGACTCTAACGACAGGTCGCAGCAGACGCCCATCACACCAGCGCATTCCTCGCATACGTCCACGGACGCGTCGCTCTCTTCCAAGCCACGACACGGAACCAAGCCAGAAAAGCAGAAGGACCTCGGACGCGCACACAGGCCGCCCCCGGCGAGCGCGTCGCACCAGAACTTCCCCAACGGTGTTGCATCGCCCAAGAGCCCGCGCATAGGTGGGCCACTTTCCCCACGAGCGATGGGCGCGTCGGCAAGTCGGTTCATCCGGCGTGTAGCGTCGGCACCCAATGCCAAGGGCCTCTTCAACATCGGCTCGCGCCCGCCAGCAGCGACGACGAAAAACGGCTTGCTCGCGCCAGTGGACATTCATGGGGTTCCCGAGGGAGGCGTGCCTTCTTCGCTGAGCACTTCGGATGGTGGGACCAACTCGATTGAGACCGTATCTTCGTCGTCTTCCCGAGGGCGCAATCCACGCTCGACGGGATTGCAGAAGCTGGGCCCGGGCGCCTCGATGCAGGGCCCAGGCAAGGTCGCGTTTCGGCGGACGTACTCGAGCAACTCGATTAAAGTGCGGTCGGTGAGTGACACATGCTATCATGCATCCCGGCTGTGCGCTGAACAGATTTCTGATCCGCTCGCCATACCGCAGGTCGAAGTGGGTCCTTCCAGCTTCCAAAAGATCAAGCTCCTAGGTCGAGGAGATGTCGGCAAGGTGTTCCTCGTACGCGAGAAAAAGTCCGGGAAATTGTTTGCGATGAAAGGTGTGTCCGCCCATGTCACCGAGGCCGAGATACGTGATTGATGACCGGTGCCCGACCCTCGCTGTGCCCAGTGCTGTCCAAGCAGGAAATGATTTTACGGAAAAAGATCAAGCGCGCCTTGACGGAGCAGGAAATTCTCGCGACCGCTAACCACCCGTTCATTGTTACGTTGCATCACTCATTCCAGTCTGATGAATACCTCTATTTTTGCATGGAATACTGCATGGGTGGCGAGTTCTTCAGGGCATTGCAGAATCGGCCAGGCAAATGCCTTCCGGAAGATGGTGCGAGATTCTACGCGGCAGAAGTTGTCGCGGCACTGGAATATTTGCATCTCATGGGCTTCATCTACCGCGATCTCAAACCGGAGAGTACGTGGTTGCCGTTGCTGCCGTCAGGACCGTTCCTCGACGATTATTCTGACGGACGATCGCTTCCTCAGATATTCTGTTGCATCATTCTGGACACATCATGTTATCTGACTTTGATTTAGCCAAGCAATCTGGCGTATCCGGAGGCAGACCTGCGACGATCCATCAATCTGAGCCCAATGGCGTGAGTGTCTCAAACGCATCATGGATCTTGCGCACAAACCAAGGTCATCGTGTCGCGTGCGACCCCCCTCCCAACAGATACCCTTGATTGATACCAAATCTTGCACGGCTGATTTCCGAACGAACTCTTTTGTTGGGACGGAAGGTACGGAACGCCTGATTGCTTTGTTCCACTCCTATGTCCTTGACGCTCGGTTTCTTTATGTCAGAATACATCGCCCCTGAGGTCATTCGCAATTCGGGCCACACGTCTGCCGTTGACTGGTGGACCCTTGGGATCCTTATTCACGAGATGATCGTACGTACACCCCTTCTAATCTGGGCTTGTAACAAAGGGGAGTGTGCTGATTCTGGACACGATAGTACGCCACCACACCATTCAAGGGTCGAGAACGCGACCAAACGTTCGAAAACATCCTGAAGCTGCCTGTGCACTTCCGGGACACGCCCAAAGTGTCACAGTAAGTCGCCGAGGGGCCGCTTGATCGATTTACGAGACAAAGGCTGACGTCAACTTGGATTTGCGTCCGCGTCCGCGCTACGTCAGGGCGGGAAAGGACATTATGACGCGACTGCTAGACAAAGAGGAGAACACCCGCCTGGGCAGCATGAGCGGTGCCAGCGAGGCGAAGCAACACAAGTGGTTCGCCAAGATCAACTGGGGCCTGTTGCGGCACACGGAGCCACCTGTGCGTATTTGTTGTCTCCCGCTCGGCTTTCCGACCGCCGCGCGCTCTGCCCGGCCCTCGATCGCGCGGGGACTGCGGTCGGGGGTCCCCGAATATTCATTTTCCGCGATGCGCTGACCCTCGTGCTTTTTTTTTCCCCTTTCGCGTTTCCGATGCAGATCGTCCCCTCGTCGTCGCACGCTGCCGATGCGGCCAACTTCCGCTCTCTCAAGGAGTCCAAGTCGCTGCACCTCGAGACACAACAATCGCACATCAAGGGCGCTGGGGGTCCGACCACGCCGGGCGTCGACGACGTGGCCGACGACGTGGACCTCTTTGGCGGGTTCTCGAGCATTACGCTCTACCACGACGGCGAGAGCTGATCGTGAAGATCGCGAGGGCGGCGCGGCCGCTCGACCGCGTGAAACGCGGCGGTGGTGACCGACGCCCCGACCGCGTCGGCGACGGCGACGGCGACGGCCGATGGCCTGACCTCTTTCTCTCTCCCTCCCTCTCGCTTGCTCGCGCCAAGGTCGGCGAGTGAGGTGTACCATGGACCGACCCGACACGCTCTTTTCTACCAGCCTTTTCAATCCTTCATCGCTGTCGCATTCTTTTTCAGCATCGTGCTCCTCTCGACCGGATATGTCTGCACTCGCCCTCACCCCTCTTCTCTCTCTCCCTGTCCTCTCTAACTGTGTGCTTTTTTTTTATCTTCACCGCCGCCAGCGATTTACGTTCCTCGGGGATGGTCCAAGGAGCTGCGGTGTATTTGGAATATGGGGACTTGCGTCCCTTTGCAGCCCTTTGCCTTTGATCTTGTCGTCATGATTTCCCACTGTACCATCTATGACTCGTCGCATTTCGAAATTTCCTTCGGTTTTACTTTATTGTTTCCGGTTCTGTCTGCACACGGCGCATCTTACATACCATTTCAGCATCTCTCACACGGATCTCCACTCGTGCTCACCATCATTATTTAGACGACTCCCAGTGCATATACATATTACATTCGTTCGTAAGTAGGCAGGCAGGCAGGTACGTACGTACATACGTACACGGCGATGCTCGAGAACGATTTGCGCGCGGACGCGGAGGGGGGGGGGAGGCGTCGCGCGAGTTGACCGAGTGGGAACGTGTGAGAACGGCAAGGAAGCGCGCGAGCATATGGCCGGTACAGGGACATTGTTTGTCGGATTCGTCAGTGAAGATGCACATGATAAGTGGCTGGGAAAGGCAAAGGGAGCGACTCGAGACGGGACGGGGGTATGTAAGTGGTAGAGCGTGGACCCGACGTATGCGGGAGGAGGGAGGGGAGGGGCCGGTGATCGGAGAAAGGCTGGAGGCGGGAGATGTGTCAGGACGACCGAAAAGGGCGATGTTCGTGTTTGGGCTTGTGGGTGGAGGACGGCGTGCTTGGGCTGGGAGAAGGCGATCGGGGAGGAGAGGACGAAAGGAAGGATGGGAGGGGGAAGGGGGGGGGGTGGTTCGCGAGGGACGGGTGGCTGTGGCTAGATGGCTAGAACGTGGGATCGAAGCGGTTGGGAGCGGTGCGAGCGAGAGCGGGGGGTTGGAAGGGAGGGGCTGGGGGCAGGTCCTGGCAGGTCTGGCGGCAGCCAAGGCAGGCTCGGGCTGGGTGCAGATCGCGATCTGGGCAGGCGTCGGAAAGAGGGCATGGCGCGGCCCGTTTTGGGACGGCGGAAAAAAAAGAAGAGCAGGCTCGGAGGGGGGAGGGAGATGAATTGACCGGTGAATTGCAAAAGGGGGAGCCCGGGACACGGCCCCGTTCGCGTGGACGGTCTCCACCCCGGAAAGCGTGGTTGGACGATCGAGCGGGACCAATGGAAACGGGGATGCCGGATTTGGGAGGGGGCGGGAGTAAAATGGGGGCTGGGCTGGGCAGGGTGGGTGCGTGGGTGCGTGGGTGCGTGGGTGCGTGGGAAGGGTCGAGGGGAAGGCTGGGGGTGCGTGACGGGAGGGAACGGAGGGAGGAGGGGCCCTGGGGGGTTTGATGGGGGGTGGCGGTGGGCCGCGAGGAGTGATGGAGGGGACGGAGGAGGGCTGGGGACGGTGGGAGAGAGAGAGGACTCGGGTTGACGTAAGGGGATGGATCTGATGAGAGACGGCGAGATTTGGGGGAGAGAAGAGAACGTTCGATCAGGCGTTTCTGGAATCGGCTGGCCGGGTATTTAGGATGGAGTGTGCGGCGGGTGAAACCTTGTTTGCAGGCGTCGGGGAGTTGCCGACGGTGGCCTCGGCGCCGAGGGCCAGACGGGCGGGTCGGTGTGGGCGTTCGGTCTGCCCACCGTTTCTCCACCGCCCGAGATATTATTTAGCCTCCGTGCCCGACTCGTACTTATACCGCGCCTTCCCTCCCGTCACCCCCACGGTCTTCTCGCCGCATACATTCCATCATTCCGTCCCTACGCCCCGCCCAGTTCGACCCCCCGATGGCCGACCACCACGACGTCTACCCTGCCTCCTACCGCCAGCAGCAGCAGCAGCAGCAGCAGCAGTCTCCCTACCACCGCGAGCAGCAGTACCACCAGCCCCCGCCCCAGACCCAGGTCTACCCCCCCGCCCTCCTGTCCCCCGCACACCCCTCCGCCTCCCCCCACTCGTCCCCCGACCCCTCCACCCCCCACTCCCCCCCCAAGAACGACCCCACCCCGCAGCAGTCCGTCCCGACAAAGTCAGAGACGAAGCCCCAGGCCACCTTTCTCACAAAACTATACGCGTCAGTCTCTTCCCTCCCCCTCCCCGTCTCTCTCGCTCACAGCTCCCCAGCCTCCTCGAGCGCCAGGAAAACCACCACATGATCCGCTGGGATCCCGCCGGCGAGCACATCATCGTCGAGCGGCCAGAGCAGCTCGCCCTCCACGTCCTCCCCAGCATCTACCGTCAATCGAGATTCGCAAGCTTCTCTCGGCAACTCAACGTCAGCTTCCCTTGCTTCCATCCCTCCTGCTCGATGCTCATCCCCCGCACTCCTCCAGATCTACGGCTTCATGCGCAAGGTCAATCTCCGCAACGTCGACCCCGCCATCGACGACCCCGACGCGTCCACGTGGTGTACGCTCTCTCCCGTCCCTTGCCACTCACTCACTCACTCACTCACCTCTTTCTCTCCCCCCCTCTCCCCCCTCAGCACATCCCACCTTGAACCGCTCCTCCCCGTCAGAGGTCGTCGCCAACTTCAAGCGTCGCGTCCCCCCTCGCCTCCCAAAGCCCAGAAAACGCGCCGACATGGAGCAGCACTCCATCCCCCCGCCTCGATCTGCCAACGGCATGGGCGTCCCTCTCACCGTGCCCAACAGTATGGGCTTGGCCTCCCCCAAGGGCGGTCGCTCGCGCGGTCTCTCCGCCCCCGGCGCGTATCCCCCGCTCAACCAGGGCAACCCTTGGAGCCCATACTCCCGCAGCGCCCTCCCTCCTCTCACCGTGCCTTCAGAGCCTCCGATGTCCTCGCACAACATCTATAACCATTCCCCCCACTCCCTCCACCCGATCTCCCCGGGCGAGGATGGCTCGTCCGCCGGCTTCACCGGCATACCGTACAACTCCACCTCGTCTCAGTACTCGTACAACGCCGAGCCTCCCAACTGGCAGTTCTCCCCCGTCAGCAGCGGCAGCTCCTCTGGCCACTCGGGAAGCCTCTCGTCTCTCCTCAACCCCAGCAGCAGCGGATATCCTCCCGTCCGTCCGACCGTCAACACCTCGTACGCCTCGTCTCTGTCGTCCATGCAGCACAGCGCCTCGTCGATGTCGCCAGACAGCCGCCCCGCCACGGGCTACTCCGTCTCGTCAATCTCTTCCATGCCGTACGACGACAACGCGAACCACGGTTACTCGCACGACTACTCTCGTTCCGGCTCGGGCCACCCACGCCCTCTGACCCCGACGTCCTCCCGTCCGCCCTCGTCCAAGTCGAACTACCCGAACGGCTCACTCAGCATCCGTCGCCAGAGACGACACAGCCAGGCGGTCAACCCGTATCCATCTCCTTACGACATGGAGGAGCGGCCCTCGAGCTCACCTCAACCCCCCGGCGGCGACGACCACGCGATGCATCGGTCGCGCAGCATGATCCAGTTGCCCACCGTCGATCCCTATAGCAACTTTGCGCCTTCGCAGACGGGCGACTTTGCCTACGCGGCGCCGGCGGGCAGCGTTGGGACTCCGGTAGAGATGGACGGAGGATGGAACAGCCGGTCAGTGCGACCCTCGACATCTGCGAGCTCGTTGTCAGCCGCGTCTCAAACGTCGTCCTCGCAGGCGCACACCCCGCCGGTGACGGACGGCTTTGGAGAGACGGACATTCACCGCTGTGAGTAGTGCTTTCGCGCTCGTCCCTGCCCGTCCCTGCCCCGCCCTCAACGCGCTGCTGCTTTTTTTTTTCAAACTCTCCGATCGCTCCTTCTTTGATTGTCCGCTTTGTTCTCTCTCTTGCACGCACGGCACCGCCAGTACGACTTAACTGACGCCAGTCTTGCCAACCCAGTCTCGCCCGACTTTGGCTACGTCCAGATGAACCAACATCTCACCCAGTACGCGGCGAAGGCCGGAGAAGTGCAGTGAAGGAGGGCCGGGTGGGGCTCGCAGAAACATCATAAAAATCACGCCTTCGGTTCGGTCTCACGCTCTCGCTTGTTTGTCTGATAGGACGCTTTTCCTTTCGTTGTCGCCCTCTTTACTCTTTATTCACATGTACGTATCTCTCCTCTGTCCGCGGCTGCGCGGTCGCTCGTGTGCCGCGGCATCGCGCAAGTGTCCCCCTTTGGGTTTCCTCCGTCCCAGCGCTGTCCCTCTTTTCTTTCTCTCCCTCCCATTTATGTGTTCCTTTCTTTTTTTTTTTTTCAATCACTATTTTGCTCTGTTTTGTTTGTCTCTGTTTCTTTTGGTCATTGCCCCCGTGTCTAGCGATCGTCGTCGAGTCTTCTTTTTTTCCCTCGCAGTCTTCTCGATTCCCCGCCGTGCCTCTCCACATACATTTAGATATCCCGTGCTGTGTTGCTATACCTGACCTCGTCGTCGAACCACGTGTAACGTATCTGTTTATTTCATCGGACGCGTTGTCCTTCGTCTCGTCTCGTTGTCCAGGTGTGCTGCGCGCGCTGCCGCAAATGGTGTCGTGTCGTGCGCAGATTACGATTGAGATCGTCATCGCCAAAGGGGGCGCATGACGCTCACGCGTGAGCAAATGATCGTCCACGGAGCATGGAAAGGGCCTAGTGCGCCGAGGGGCTGCGACTGTGCGTGGGAGCTGCGGTCCGTGCTTGGACGGGACTGGCTGGCTGTCTGGCTGTCTGGTGGCCTGGGTGGTCCCTTGTCGTAGACAATTTCTGATCAGACGACGGGGACGAGGAGGACGGCCACCGGACGACCACGAAGGAAGGAGATCGCTGATAGCGCGCGGGCCGGGCTGTGGGGCCCCCCCTTCACTCACGAGGAGTTTCTGTATAGATTGCGGCCGACTTGCTGTGAGTTTAGCGTGCTTGGACTTATCGGCTATGGTAACGTTACGTGGAGCGGAGACAGATATCGTGAATAGATAGTCGATGCCCTGGAACACCGAGGGAGGCGAGTTGTGGCGCTCACCTCCCTCTCCTGCGCAGAGGTCCGGTGCTTCGATGCTGATCATCACGCCTGCCAGACGCCCAGAGAACGCTCCATTCAAGCTGGGCGGTGGCCGGGGGCGCGGGCAGATCGGGTGAGTGCCGGGAGGAACCGGGGCTTGCTGGCCAGGCTCGGTCGGTGGAGGGCCGTCGCGCGCACATTCACACGCAGACACACACGCCGCTATTTACACTCGCAAGGCGACGGCTTGGCCGTGACGGGAAACCGGGCGTGACGATCGCGTCGACGACGGCGCGGCGTTTACCGCGACGGATATCGCAGCCTGACGTGCAAGTGTGCAAGCGTGATGTACGAGCTCTGCGCGATCATCATCGTCATGGGGCCATCTCTCGAGAGCATTCCGCGTGCGTACCGGGCTGCTGCCGTACGGTGATTACTGTATGAAGTCGCGCGCTTGGGCGCAAGTGTGAACTGGTCATGTAGGGCTCGCAGCGACCGAGCGGGCACGGGCACGGACACGGGCACGAGCTGCACGAGCCGTGGCTGGGGGGCCCGGTGGTGCGGCGGGGCGGGCGTCGGGTGGACAGAACAGAAAGGACCTTCTTCTGATCGGGAAAAGTGACAGGTGTGCTCAGACAGACCGCAATCGAAATCGGAATCGAAATCGGAATCGAGCGGCGCACATCGTCTGGCAGCCAGCCGTCCGCTTGACACGTCGGTCGCCCCCCCGTCACCGGTCACCCCAGCTCGCGTTCCCTCCCTGGTCTCGCCAGGTGCATAGCTGGCCCCCCTGTTGCCTCCGCAGCCACGCGCAGGCCAGGGCTCCTGCGGTCCCCGCGCGGTCCACGTCCAACGCGATTTCCTTTTCCTTCCTCCCCCCCCCTCGGTTCGCCAAAGCGGCCCGCCCCATGTCTCGCTGCGCAGTTTATCCAACAGGCAGTCAACTTGCAAGCGGCTAGCTGCGCGCACCGCGAACCTCGGCGCGAGCGGGCTCCCCCGTGGCTCTGCGCTAGCCCCGGTAGGGTGGGAGCATCGCATGGCGCGCGCGGTCTGCGGGTGCCGCATATGGCAGGTCGAGCTCGACGGTGCGGGTGGCGTGGCGGTAAGGGGGAGGGGGTTGGGTCGGTGGGTGTCGCGGCCCTGGGGGCTTGATCGCATCCCTCGGCCAGCTCCGTCGACCCCTCTCCAAAGTTCACGCCCGCGCAGTTTGCCTGCGCGGACGCTTTACGGGCCTGCCGCCGTGCACCCTCTGCGCACGGCCCCGGAGCGGCGTGCGCTTTGGCGTGGATCCACGGACCTGCGTGCACCATGCGGTGGACCCTGCGCGAGCTCGGGGGCCCCGCACCCGCGACACGAATACATGCATGCATACTTACACCCTGCCGGAACTTGTGTGTGCACGCAGGACCCTTGCACGGCGGCTGTGCTGCTTCTGCTGCTGCTGTTGCTGCTGCTGCCACCCCGTTCGCCGGGGGCGTCCAGCCCAGCGGTGGGCGTTGGTGCATGGAAGAGTTTACGTGGGCTGTCCGATGCGTCCAGGAATGAATGCACGATGGCAGGCCACTGCCAACTGTTGCGTCGCGTTGCGGATGGGCATCGGCTCGTCCCGGGCTGGAGTCACAGGCCACGACGCGGCGCGAGGCTCGACGTGCCCGCACGCTGCCCCCGAGCCCCGAGCGCGCTCAGCCTCGACTCGGTCCGAAGCCAAAGCGGGTCGCTGGCGTGACTTTTGTTGCGTTCTATGCCCGTTCATTATGCTCTGCGCTCCGCCGCTGTCATCTGCAATTGCCCGCGCGACGGGGCGTCCCAATGCGACGACCCAGTTGCCCATCGGGGACGCCACGACCTGACGTACTAGAGCGTGCAAAGTCCCTTTTAGAAACCCACAAATGAATTCGCGTCGCAGGGCGTCTACCAGGGTTTATGTAAATAGAGCTGTTCGCGATGGCGTCCCTTTCTTCATTCAAGCAGGCTGTGAAAGCATCACAATCCATGCTCCATCTGCATCACATCAGCACAAACACGGACGTAGACGACAACTAGTTATCAGCGCACGACTCCGTAAGGGTCTTATCGCCCACTCGGCTTCCAGCTCGCGCGGGAACCCTCCTTTCCCCTTTGTGTCTTTTGCATGCACGTATGAGGCATGGTGTGTGTATGTACATCGCGATCACCACAATGTCCGCAAGCAAGTCCGCAAGTCGCGCAACAATGAACGAATATCGATCGGTCCCAGCAATGTAAACAGGACACGATGCTCGAGTTGTATATAAAGAAATGAGAAAAAAAAGAAGCAAGCAGAAGCAAGCGAAAAGGCAGTTAATAGAGTCCAATCTCCGCCTCTTCTCGGCCCCCCCACTCCCGCCCTGTGCCAGTGTCGGTGCGCGACGTGCTCCATAACGTTGACCCTCCAGTGGCGGACACGGTCGACGGCGTCGCCGCGCGGAATGGTGTTTCTGACATGTGTCCGTGCAAAGAGAGCGAGTCGACGTCACGAGGCAAAAAGGCACGCGCCTCCTCGTCCGTGTGTGCCGGTAGCGTTTCGTCCTCCAGCTCCTCGTCGACCGCGCGGCGTGCCACATAAGACAGGTAGATGAAGATGCCGACGCAAAGAACGATTCCGCCGATGGTCGAGTAGTGCGCGAGCGCGCTCTCGTCCTGCTCCGCGGCCTCTGGACGCGGCTTGACGTGATACGCCGCGAAGGAGTGGATAGAGTTCCCAAGTGCGGTGTGGATGATGACCTTGAAGAGGGAAAGCGCGGTGCACACCGCGTATGTCCGCAGCGTGAGCGTCGGGGAAGCAGCGAGAAGGCAGTTCATGACGTTGTATGGGTACGGAGCCAGCCGGATCAAGAAGAGCAGCTTCGGGCGCTTCTCGATGGCGCGAACGACGCGCTTCACGGATACGGCGCATGAAAGCCAGCGGGAGATCGTCTCATGGAAGAGGTAACGCGAGAGTATGAATACGACGAGGGCGCCTGCGAGGGCCGCCGAATATGAGATGAGAGCACCAGTCCAAGGTCCGAAGGTATAGCCTGATAGGATAATAAGAGTAGAATACAAAGGAAGAGGAGCTATTCGCGGCATGACATCGGTCAATACCAGTCATCACAGGACAAAGACACGGCGGAAGCACGTACGAAACGTAGTCAGGAAGATGAGGAAGAAGAGGACGGCATATCCGAAGCGCTCGTCGGCCTTAAGCCAGCTGGACAGATCATCCAAACCTGTGACGGAGGGCAGAAAAGGTGAAACGATGGTTCATTTTTCGTTCTTGACATAAACAAGACGGGCGATTGCGAGACACATACCCTTGAAAACTTCCTCTTTCCACACCGCAATGGTCAACAAGAAGCCAAGACTAGTCAACAAGTATACGATTAAGGGCAGCCAAGGTTTTAATAATGCATAGAGTCGGTATCTTCGGTGATGGGCATAGTCGGAATGAAGGGATTGTCGAGGAACGGCAAGCATGGCGGTCGAGGGAGCGCGTGAGTATGAAGATGACCGGCGAGACGACGACTCGAAAGCAGAGCTAGGACGCGGACACGGCGTCGAGCGTCGGTCGGGGGGCGCGATGTAGCCTTCACGCTTCGACCGAGAGAATGTGTCTAGCGGCGTTTCCTCATGCCGGCCTTTCTCGTTCACTGTGCTCTCGAAATGCAGATACCGGAATGGGGACTGTGATTGCTGGTGAAATGTGGGTGACGTTGAGACCGGCCGCGCAGGAGCCGATTCTGTCAGGAGGCGCAGAGGACCTCCTCCGCTACTCTGATGACGATGCGGATGCGGACGGGAATCAGTCGGAGTATTCGAGGTGCTCGCAGACATATCGAAACGCTATAAGATATAGATGTTGAGAGTCAACGAGAAGCCTCCCAATTGTGATAAGGGGATTACCTGGTTGGAAGGGGGTTTGCAGGCGCTAGAGCACGTAGACAGGTATCTTGATCTTAGATGCGCGGTTTACGGGAAAGCGACGATATGTTGGAGCATAAAAGATGAGCGAGGTTAAAGCGAGCGGTGGGAACAGGTGGTATAATGGGCTATTATTATTATAGGGAAGGTGCCAGCACTATTAGGGTGAATGCAAGCGATCTTTGCAAGGAGTGCACCCCGTCGTCGTTCAAAATCCCTCCCCCTGTGACTACCACCACATTCCCACGCCTCTGTACCCGACATCAATCCCCGCTTCCCTGCTTCGGCTTATCCAATGGTCAGTTGCAGGGAAACGCAATTAAAGTCGTCCCTGCACAAAGACGATTCAAGGCCTACGCAAACATGGAATATGTTAGAATCTACGCCCAGACTACACGGAGATATTTTCTCTCATGCTTAGTTCACGGAATCAATTCCAAGCTTGGAGGTGTGAGTACGTGTCTTCAGCGTCAGTTTCATATGGCTCCAAGGGCAAACAACCCCTGCTCCATGTATTACCATGCGTCATGGGGTGCTCGTGAAATTGAAATCGTAAGTTGCGCTCCAGGACTCAAGTGCTCAGCAGGAGGAGGCAGAAGAAACATGAGATGATCGATGATTTGAACGGACCGAGATCGCGATGCCAGATTTTGTTGGACAAATAAATAAATAAATATTAAATAAATGCAACTAGATGTCAGTGAGGTCAGCGACCGGTCGGATGTCACACGCACGTCTCTCTCTTGCTGCCCCACGTTCAGCAGGATGTCTGCTCTTCGTTTGTGCAGAAATCTCCCTCGTTACACGACCTCGACAGCATCGGCATCGCGATGTAGACACTTTGCCACTACGCAGCGCCTGCGCCAGGCGCAGGAACAGCAGCGCAGTCCACACGCTCAATTCTACTCAGATCTCGTGCCGGGGATGATCCCAATCGCCCTGCTCGGTTCGGCGGTATACATGGTGCGCAATCTTTTCATCCCTCTTGAACCGTACCCTACCTCGGACCATCAGAAGCCAATTACATTCAGTGCAGGCTCTGCAACTGCTCCAGTCACGCCTGTCACATGAAAAGCACCTTGACGAGGCGCGCTCACGCATCAATGAACTGGAGGCCGAAATCGATGCATTGCTTGAGCAGCAGCAAGCACGAACCTCTGGCGTTTTGGGCACCGCCACGCCAGTCAGTGCAGACCCTGCATCCGGCGCCCCGAAACCCAGAGGATGGTTCGGTCAATTCTAGTAGATGCGGACCGGTGTATAAGTATGTAACCGCAGAATTCTCTTCGCCACATTTTCATGGTGAACAAAGAAGTTTTGACAGTACGCTTCGCGGCAACTTCGACTCATCTTCTCTCATCTTGCGATCATTTTGTTGCAAATCTCCTGACGTCCGGAGATCCTTCCATATAAATTGATCGAGATCAGCTCACGGCTTGAAACTATATACCCGTAAGAATCATATTAGAATGGAAGTCAAACCCTATATTTGAAGACCGGATGATGCGAGACAGTAAACAGAATCACTCAGAAGGTTAGATTCTTTACAAGGACGTTCCTGTGGCGATCGTAGAGTTTGGCCGAGCTGTTGTGAACAGATGTCAGAAGGGTTCTCAAATCGTTCAGAATTCGCCGAGTACCTGAGTACGGCCGAAGCGAGGCCAGTAAAAGTCTTCACTGTGTCCTTCCCGCGTTTTAATTTGAAGACGTCGTATGCTGTTCGCCGGAGTGATCGATCAGTGCCGCATATCGAAAAGCAACTGTGGGTGACCCGACTCACAGACAAACATCAAGTCCATTATCAGCTTTATTCGATTCATCTGGAGCCAGTGATCCTGACGCTGCAATCGCTGCAGTTCTGTCTCATCAATCTTCGTGTTGCGTGGGGTCGATTTGGCCGTCGCGCCAGTCATGGAATCGGCAAACAGACGTGATTCCACTGTCTCGCAAGTTGAGTCACCGGGTTGAAATGGAAGGACCGGTCTCTTTACCTTCACGCTGCGAGTTGAGAATGATGCTGCGTTCAACACCATTCTCTACAAGGTTCACAAGGGTGCTGGCAAACCAACAACAGTCGGCTATGCGTCCGGCTCGATCGCCAGTACGCTTGCCGAGAAGGCCAAGTTTTGAGAACGTTGCGATATCATCCGCAAACGCATTCACCAGCTCAAGTAGCACGGGTGGTGGTGCATGGAGAAACGTATGCAGCAGGGGCCTGGGTGTCGACTCCTTCATATTGGAAGGCCTATCTGGAGGGTATATAGGAGCAGCAGAATGCTCGGCCATGATAGATGTCAGTGGAGAGAGCCAGTTGAACAGAATGAGGCATTTCCTGCTCTGCGCTTCAATACGACTAGACGGAGAATGACGAATAGAATGGAAACCTTGTAAGAGAAAGACCTGATACAGTCGACTCCAAGCGTTTGACTAGCCCGGCCCCCCAATCGGTTCTTCTTCGTGATGAGCGCCTCAAAAGGGAATAGTGAAAGAGTAAGTAGACGCGCAAAGAATATTGCATCAGTTTCTAGACAATTCATCATTAATACACAGCAGGACATTGTAAGACGCTACGCAAGAAATGGGAATGTGCTCACGAATGCCTTGTCCCTGCCGTTGCTTGTCTTCAACATCTCGCGCCATATCTCCTCCTTCCGTACGCGAGCTTTGGCATTCACCTTAGCAGTATCCTCATCATCATCTATTTCCTGTTCGAGGTCTGTAGGCCTTTCCTCCATCTCTTCATGACTGGTGTATACTTCCGGCGTATAAACACTGGCATTTGGCGAGATGATGGATGTTCGAGGGGTACGTGGGGGATGCGCAGAGTGTGGGTTCATCTGGAAGCCACTGTTTCCCATTCCCTCGAATGATGTAGGATAATATGAGCCATCGAGAGGCGAGGAAGATGATGAAGCATGGCTAGGCAAAGAATTGGGAAAGGAAACAGAAGACATGACCAGACTCGTACGTTCTATAGGGTATGCTGCAAGAGGCCGTGGAAAATGAAGACCGACAAAAGTTGTCGCTAAAGCGTCAAAGATACGTCGAACACCGAACAGGAGAAGCGCGATGAGCTGACACGTGGTGACCACTGACGCTGACGCGCACGGCAAACAGCAACCAAATAGACGCCCCCGCCTCCTCTCCACGGCGTTCTGAGTCTCAGGAATCTCAGGTCTCGGGCTACATAAATCCAGGCCATACACAGCCAACGACGATGGCTTCTGCGACTCTTCCTGGGATGCGCTCACCTATGACGCCTCGCTCAAATGCACCTTCTCCACGTCCTAAATTTGACTCCGATTTATTGAAAGCCTATGTCAAGAAGTTGCTCTCGACGACTCTTCAGGGTGCTTCTTGGCCAGAGGCGCGAGATCGAGACCGAGTACGGGCTTGGATGAAGGAAATTGGTGAACGAGTAAAGGAACGGATGATAGGTACGTATTCATCGCCCTGCATGCTCTATGTTGACGACCAAGCTATGAAACCAGAAATTGAGCCCCGAGGCTTGTGAGTCTTCCTCTCCCAAAATAACACATGATCAGGCTAGTGCTGATATTTGACCCCAGTAAATATATCGTCCTAACACAGATCAACGAGAACTTGGGGCAAGGCGGACGGTGAGGCGGGGTCACGTGAGATCCTCTTGCTAACCTGCTGAAATGATTTGACCTCGCAGAGCAGACATGATATGTCATTGGGAGGATTCGGACACCGTTGTGCAAGAAGTACTCGTAAATGTAAGAAGACTGATCATTCAGCCGAGATCGTTGCCTGACGAGACGTACCATAACCTAGGACTCTCTTATCTGCATCTGTATCGCATTCGCCGTGCGGACTGTATGACATGTTTGTTGTCGCCATCGGCCACCCGTGACACCCCTTTCTCGTACAGTATAGCCCAGTATAACCTTAGGGATACCCGTCTTTCTCACATCTTAATACCAATTTCATTCCGGATCTACTCGCTCTTCAGACGTTCCGTAGGTCCAGACCCTATTCTTCCAGGACTGGCGCTACCAGAAGGGATGGCCGCTTTGGCACTTCTCATCTTCCATCGGCGGTTCTCCTCTGCAATGGTACATTCCGAGATCGCTGCCTTCCCTCGCCTTCGTGAGTTTGTCCTTCGCGGTTTTCTGCCGCCGGGTTGTACTATTATTCAACTGGGCCCGCGCGCATCTTCATACATTCAGTCTAACTTTGTACTATGCCACACAAGAACTCGCTATAAACAGCACCATGGAGCCTTATACCTATCTTGGCCCAATCGGCGAACCGCGGTGCATGTGGCCCTGTGCTACAAAGATCTTATTCAGTGAAAGTGGTGCATGTCGTCGGAGAGACCGTGATGGCGGAGGGCTAATATGAGGTGGGTCAAGCATGGTTGTGGTAACCGTAACGTAACGTGTGTTCCCTCCCTTGGTTATCGAAGTCCGCATCAGAAAACCCTCATTTGGTACAATGCCCCATCAACTACCCTTCCATACGTGGGACTGGCGCAGGGGCTTACAACTAACATACATAAGATCTATCCTTCCATGCAGTGCATCATTACGATAACGTACGCATGAAGATCCCAGGATTGGTCGGTGAAGAACAATGGCCTGGACTGCGAGCAATGTGATCTCGGATCTATGCCTATCCCCAAGCATGGAAGTGAAACGACAAAGCACTGTTATTAGTATGTGAAATTGCAGCTCTAGACGCAGGAATGCAAGTATGATGGTTATGTTGCTCGGACCCGAACACTTGTTCACAGGACGTGCTTCTGTTCACGGAAGTGGTGGAGTTCGCATTCGCTTGCTCGAAAATCAGTCTGATGGGCAGCACCGCAAGAAACAAGACAGAGCGTGAATCCCAAGTAGAGAGGCTGATGGACTTGGTGTAAGTTTCTTCTCGGAGAGGGGTGTTGATGTGATTGCGGGCCGTCCGTATCCCGCCTTGAGAATTCACAAAGAAGTCATGCACACCCACTGGTACTGATCAGACAAATTGATTTGAACGACCAGGCGCTTCATCAGCGCGTTCCTACTTCGGTGTTCTAATGTGCCAGAGGACCCTGTACACTCTGAATCCCGCTCGATTGAAAGAACATTGCTCAAATCTGGAAGGAGGCTTCGCCCTTGTGGCGTTTTTTTGTTGTCGGCGGAGCAAAATTTACGGCATCCATGGACCATATCGTAACCTGGTGAGAGGTTTGAGCTCATCTGAAGTTCTGCCGAGTGTCCTGTAAGTACGCGAGACTATTGGCAACTCTCAGTCTTCATATCAATCGACAAAGAGAAAAAAATGCTGATAGCGAATATTTGGATATGAGAAACAACTTACCTTTTCACTGATAACTAGCAGCGAACCTTTTCTTCTTAAGCTTTCAATGATGTCGTAGTAGCCTAGTCAGAACTCAGCCGAGAGGGGTCGGCTCATATGAGGTTGTTCTGCAAAAATATCGGGTGCTCTCCAAAGCAGAGTCCAAGGCAAAAAGAGAGCGTATATATATCAAATAGCAATACTTACATGGCCTAGCGGTACGCTGAGGCTATAGCGGGATCAGGTCATTCCGCAGCTTCCCACGAGAACCAGGCCTCCATGGTCATATGCTGCATAGGACGTAAGTTGTTGCGACGTATGTCAACTGGACGAGGAAACAAGACACCGCGGGCACCCTGCTTGGGGCAATAGAGCAAGCGAAACCCGTCCGCGGGAAAGATCAAAGATAATCAACGGATACCTAGTCCACCACCTAGGGTCTCACCACTCGGGGACCTACCGCTCCATGTATCTGGCGTGAGGGATCTGTTCTCTTCTTGACTATCGAACTTTGGACTGTGCCTTCGAAAAATTTGCCCAGTGCTAAGAAAGACCTGGCGAAAGAATACAAAAGAACATGCTGTATTATTCTTCTGCCTTCCTTTCAATGGGCCGCCGGTTAGTGCAGGCTTTGAGGGCAATATAGGCTGTCAGACGAGGTCAAAGCCCCCAGTCTTCTTTAAATTCGTATGGGCGCGGTGGCCGTCTTGCATGCTGGAAACAGTTCCATACCACCGTGGTGTACCTGTTGACAATATGCATGTGAGTAATCTTAAAAACGGGTTTTACTTTTCTGTTGTAAACGCGGGAACCCACGGGGAAGTACGTACGCGCGTGGGATCGCGAGTGAGCTCGATATGGTGGCATGATCCAATCTAGTAGAGTACTTGGTCCCACAAGGTGGTGCGGACCGACGATGCCACGACAATTTCACACCAGTTTCTTTTGAATCCGGCGCGTCTGGCGACAGCCAGAGGAGATCAGAAGGTTTCCGGAAAGCATACGACAAGACAGGAAGATTTCGGCAGCCTACGGGGGAGTTGCTCACCATCAGTCTTAGAAGCAATTCGGTCATACCGAAGCGTCTCAGGATATTGTTACCCTCTTTGAAGGATAGCTTCGTGGGAGGACAGGCAGGTTAGGAAGCATAGAACTTTGAAATGCGAAGATTCACTCAAAGATCCCCGAGAGTTGCGCAGTACCTCGTAGCTTCGATGCTAGACATCTGATTATCCATGTCATATACAGTCATAGCGATGCCGTCAGAGAGGACCTGGGGAGAGTCTGAAAACAGACCGGGACAGATACTCTTTGCACTACGGAGACCGTTGTGGGCATGCGCAAAAGGTCTCAGAGGCTATTTCAGACGTCTCCGCTATGGTCCTAGAGTAGACCGAAAAAAGAGCGAGCGAGGTTCGGAAAATTACAGACCAATGACATACCGCTGGAGAATACCGAAGACCAAAAAAGAATCAGCGACGTCCTGGAGCAAATGGAAGACAAGAAGGGATATTACTCACGGTTCTTCGTATACACCACCAGGGACAGGGCCACTGCCTGCCTGGACCCAGCGGGACATGTAGAGCCAGTGAGCAGACCTGAACAATGAAATTACATACCTGATCAGTGACAGATGTACTGGGGACGCCGCTTCACTTAGAGAGGCTACAGCAAGCGGCAACGTTCAGTTTTCGGACTCAATTACGCTATTGGGTTTTACGGACAGCCTGAAATGACTGCATGCGCAGTGAAAAGCTTCGTATAGACAGGCTGTATCACCTGTGAGATCTTCGCGCTGGTGTGTCGGCCCGCGACATGTATTCTGTACTAAACCTCTTCGCTGTTCAACGACAGGTTCTGAGTCATGTGATTTCTTTATGCTGTTGGTGACTGTTCCGCTTTCACCTGACTAAATCATCTCCAACTGATAAGTGTCGACTGTTGAACTCAATTATATTCGACCAGGTGAACGAATGCTTACTTTGGCGTTAACATTAATCATTTCACCATACCAATCGATATTGTGGCTTCTGATACCTAGGTATGTGGTTGATTGTTCAAGCATATAGATATCTTCAGCTCGAAATTCGACAATAAATCATCACAAGGCCTCATGCGGAATCGCCGTTCCTTGCCTTGAACCGTTCTGTGGAAACTGAGACTGTGTCAGCATTTACGCTCTGCTCGAGTTTCTACGGGAATGGAATCACGTCATGCTACCTCCCGAGCGTGTACTCCGTCAGAAACAAGATGTCGCCTTTAGAATATGGGTCCGAGGTGCGTCTGCTATCAAACACCACCGATTTGAGTGGTGCCGTTCTCTTGAATGTTCCGGTGACTTGACGCATTCGGATCGGATGCAACGCGTATCGTATACACTATCCACCACCATAACGGATGTTCCGCCGTCTGGTCCTTGCAGTCACTCGCTATGTTCGTGGATGCGTGGTATATGCGAGTTAACTTTTACACAGTATCGGTAAATCTTCACGAAAACTGTTTGAAATTTCTCCAGACAGGCCTCGAGCTAACCATGGAGACTCGGCCATCGGGCTACTTTTCTGGCATGTGACGCCGCAGGTGCAGTTGTCTTCATTTTTGAAGCTGGAGGGCTTACCAACTGTATTGCTCATCGTCCCGTACCCGACGCCGAAATATTGAAATTATGACTTCGCTCAAAAACATCGCGCACAGCACCATCGTGCACCAAATTCTCTTGTAATGACAGGCGCTAACGATCACATCTCTGAGTCGCAATTTTTTTCGCTCCCACCAGATATTCGGAGGCTCCGTGATGTGGTTGCAGAACAGGGATGGGACGAAGCCTGGTATGTCCTTTTAGGAATCACAGTCTCATCGAACTCATCTTATCTCAGGAAGCAAAATCTGACACCATGGGAGGACCCTGATGTCTACGATGTGCAACCGGCCTTGCGAGAACTGATTGATTCATCTCGTCTGCAGCTTCCCACTACAGGAAAGGCCCTAGTGCCCGGATGCGGAAGAGTTCGTATCGATTCACGTATGCTCACTAATGTGCTGATGTACATCTTTCCAGGGCTATGATGTGATACACATTGCATCAAGCCTCGGGCTTGAAACATTGGGAACTGATATCTCATCTCAAGCTATCCAAGCGGCGAAAGAGTGAGAGTTGACGTTGAATCATCGCCGTACTGCTCCCTCTGATGCAAGTCTCCCACCTCGCCAGGCGTCTGGCATCTGTTCCTGGTGCTACAGCTTCTGGAAAAGTTTTCTTTCAGGAAGCTGACTTCTTCAGTATGGCTTTACCTGAAAACGAGCGCTTTGATCTTGTATATGACTATACGTACGTAAACCTCTTGCATTTAGGGTCTCTCATTGAGAAGGAACGACCTATTGTAGATTTTTTGTGGCTATTCCGCCCTCGAGGCGCAGCGAATGGGGTCGACAAATGACCGCGTTGACGAAGCCTGGCGCCTACCTGATTACCCTTGCATTTCCTCTTGGTCTGGATCCTAACGGAGGGGGTCCACCGTTCTTCATGACACCCGAACATTACCACGAAGCACTCGCTGGATGGACGAAGATCCTAGATGAGGTGCCGATAGGGAGTAGCCCAACTCACAAGAACAAAGAGAGGATCATTGTATGGAGGAAATTTGACACATGAGTAGCGCACCGCTTGTGATAGAAGCCATACTGAAGCCATATAGTGAATGCATGCATGTTTCTTTGAATATCGACGCAGAGCCTTCCTCGAAGATAGCAGTTGAGTCGCGGTCCACATATGTACTAGCCAACATAGATGGAAGTAGATGGAGGTCGTTGGGTCGAAAGACATTCGGGTCCACTGGTTTTGACCGAGTTATTCACATGTAGGTCAAGCCTGGACGTCCGTCCACTCGGTGTTAATGGATCATGACGAGTGCTCCGAGCACGCATCCAAGACACTGGAATGTAACAATCGGCCGGTCAGGTCGGCTTGTACTGGGCCTTCAAGACGTCACGGCCACCTATCTTTGTCGATATAGCGGCTGCGGCGATCGCTCGTCATCTTTGACAAACATGCCGTCTCAGACACTTGAGAAGCACATTGACCCGGGCCAGCACGTTGTGCTCTGTGCAAGATCTTTTAGGAGGGTTGGAATTGAATTTTTGGTGCAACCCTCATACCTGAGAAGTATCCTAGAAGTATCGCTTATATCTTGTACAATACTCAAGATTTTGACAATGCGCCATGATTATGCTCGGGGCGGAGTCGCTTGGGCTGTGTTCAATTACGGGGGCGTTGCTGTTATGCACCCATAGAATCTAGCTACATCTCTTTAAAGGCAAAAGATTGCTCAAATCTGAAGACTGTGCGATTTTCTGTATTTTTTTCCCAATTTTCTGCGACTCGTTAGAGGTTCGCCACCTCATAACTTACGACGAATCGCCGGTCACGTGGCTGCAACTTGTTCAGCGGATTGAGAACTTGGTCCTCCACATGGGCGAATGCCATCTGGCCCAAAATACTCATAACGCGACATGTCCAGACGCGTTCTCCGAACTCTGGAACGCACACATATTCTCTTCTCCCTCCCCCGTAGTGTCACACGATGCTCTACATCAAAAATACGGACAATCAGCACTTCCCTCTCTATTCACGATCTCGTCAATATGCCAGCGATGGAGTCAAGTCCACGGCAAAAACTGCTGGATATCAAAATGCGGGACCTGCTGGACAGTCTGGACAGCAGCGTTGTAGATCACCGAATAGCCTGGGGACGTTATATCGACGTCTTGAATTTCCTTGGCTTGGAACAACTCCCTTTAGAAATCCACCAGCGCGTCCTTCGAGGGTGTGTCCCCACCGTCACAATGATGCGGTCGTCCAGCGCTAAGCAACTGCGTACACGATACTATCCGAGCGAGCCACACGAGTACGAATCGCGTTTCCAGTCTGTCATTCGCAATATCCGGTCGGCTGGAGAGATTCCGACCGTGGATGACTTCAACTTCATACTGGAGCACTTTGCGGCGGTGGGGCATTATTTGGGGTCGCGTTGGGTTATCAAGGAGATGGCTTTCCTCAATGTCGAACCTCGAACAAAGACGTACGGTCTGTGTTTACAGGCTTTGGCACATCGCTTGCGGCTCCCGTGCGCAGAGGAATTGCGACCACGGCTGTTGGAAGATGTGACTGCAACCTGCAGGGAGTTCATCAACGATATGTGGGCCAATAATAAGCCATTCACTTCAGTCAACATGGACCTGGCTATACGAATCCTACGAGAAGTGTCCGACGACGAAGGCTTTGACCGATTGCTCAAACTCGGCTACGGCATAGATCTTTCCTTCCCCGACGGAATGCCTGCGGAACTCACAGATCGAGAGATAGCAACTGCTGTGTCACAAGGAGCTAAACCCACTAGGCCATCCCTTCAACCTCTTTCGACCGCAGCACTTAATACCATCGTCGACACCTTAGGACGTTCAGGTCGAATATCTAAAATGGTGCTTGCGTTCGAAGTCTTGACCCAACCACTTCCTCAGACATCGACGCCGCCTTCCTCTTTCGAGGATGAAGAGGACGACAATTTCCCCCAATCATCTTCCTTCCTCCCACAATACCGGTTCCCCCATGCCAAACCTAACATCACGACGTATAACATGCTTGTTAGACATGCAGCTAAGGCGGGACACGCAGTCTTTGCGCGACACTACGTACTGCAAGCGCTAGAACAGGATCGAATCGAAGACAGGCGTGTGCGTGGAGACGTTCTGCGTCTTCCTCTAGATTCAATAGTCGCGCCTAGTCTAGCCGTTAATAGGGGCACTCTCCTTCCAATCTTTGGCGAGGCGAATCGAGACAAGAACATCGAGCTTATGCGGTTCACGCACAAAGCAATTGAACGCATTCTGCGGCGGAAAAATGCGGATATCCTGTATTACGAAGAGTGGAAGGTTACAAGACTGGGCGAGGAGTCTGATGGTATCGAAGCAGAATTCGTCTCTGAGACCCAAGAGGAAGGGATCGGCATAGACGATTCTGTCGATTCTGTTGATTCTGTCGCTCCACTCTCATTTTTTACTCCGTCTACCTTAACCGACTCCGCCCCATCACCTACACTATCATTGCCTGATGTCGATTCGGACACACCGGCTATCTCACCACCGCCAGCTCCGAAGGTCTTCAATGTTAACCTTCACCTCGATATCCTATATCGTGACAGAGCCGAACTCGAGGAACTTTTGAACCGCGTTAACGATGTTCTGAGTCGTACGCTTCAGCGCGTTAAAGAGCGGCTAGGGAGACGGGTGTGGGGAGCGAAGGACATCTATCTTGCGACCCAAGGTCGGTCGCAGGTATCGCGAGAGCACTGGAGGAAGATTGTTAGGTATAAGGATGTAATACGACCACAACGCTCATCTACAACCGCACGGTCTGGAGCACGGACGTCGTCGTCTCGTCAGCAATGGCACTCGCCATCGCCATCATAGCCTGTGTATGGTCCGTACTCTAGTAGCATTGATCGTTTTACTGTATCGACTTCTCATAAATCGTACTGTTCAGGCTCCGAATACAGCCGTGGTAGTGCTCTTCAACGCTCCTTGCATATATATTATGTGCGTCGTGCCAACCCCATACTTTGCGAGTTTGTGCTGATCGTTCATATCGCCCGGCTCAGAATCTTTTGAGACGCGGGATGGCCGATGAACCTGTAGCCAGTCACAAGCGTTGAACATTACTCGGAGGTTATCTGTCAGAAAATGCAGTAACGAGGAGCGCAAAGTGATAATGCTACAGAGTGATATTATCCGTCTAGGTATGATCCCTGAAGTCCAGCATAGCAAAGAAGCAATAAAAGCACACAGCGAAGGACATTCGAAAGACGAAGAGTTCATGCTTCTTGTTCGTTCAATTCTCGAGCCTCTTTCGCTCGACACTGCTGCTATCAATCACTCTTTCCATCGCGTTGAGCCATACCTCGACGGACGTGCCCAAATTGTGGTTTCCAGTAACAGGACCATTTTTGCTCGCCGTGCCGTTTGTGGAGGGTTTGATTGTGGATAATACGGACGTAGGTGCTGGGACGAATCCGAGTCCAATATAGCGCGCCTGCGCGAGTACAGGAAGACGACGCAAAGAGCGTCCAGACATTCCTTGATCCTGCGGAGAAAGTGAGTACATATGACTGGACACATGTAATTGCGTGGATGTACTCTGCATTTTTGCGCGAGTGAAAACAGGCACAACGCTACATGCTTCGCCCGCTCCCGTGGCGTTTGTTCTGAGGGTGCCGCGGGTATCGTCGCTCCGCCGGATGTCCATTGGGAGGTCGGGACAGTGCGAGCATATAGTTTAGCTTCCTTAACTTCTGGGATGTCCTTTCAGTAACAGAAGATCAGCGGTGTCCACAATTCATACGAGGCGGAAAATGCATTGGATGCTCACAACCGGGGTGACAATGCCTTTGACGATGAGCTCAAGGAGGCATGTGCGCAAAATTGCATAGATCGCTTCGCGTGCAGGAAGGTCGACATATTGGACGATGTCTGCGCGATCCACAAAGGCTGAGTCTAGTAATAGTCAGATATATGCACTCCGGGGGGGTTGGGGTTTTTTACCTATGGCTTTGGGGAGGTTGCTTGTAGATACCACGAGGACATTCTTCTTGTGACGGAGTTTGTCCAGCTGTGTTAGCAGCGCATTTACCACCTGGGATATGGTGCATCAGCTGAACAGAGTCAGATAGGCCGATGAGTGCTCCACTGACTCGAAGAGCGTCAGATGGCTCTGTGCCTGCCATAGCGCCGGCGCGCGCAGCTGTCAAGGACTCGACCTCGTCTATAACACATGATGAGTGTCTTCCACTACCAACAGGCGAGTTGAAATACCAATAAGTACGACCACGAAAGTGTCCTCGTCATCCACGAGGTCCATCACACTGCTGAACAGACGTTGGACGAGCTTTCCAGACTCAGAGAACCACCGGGAAAACAGCGAATGGGAATTGATCTCGAGAAGGCGTGCATGAGAGTATCTTGTGTCATGGATAAAGAGGTAAGTAGTGCGAATATGACATCCAGAGAGGAGCGAGTTACGTACCGCTGCGACAATCGAATGGAAAGCTTCTGCGCGAGTGCGCGGCACAAAGATGTCTTGCCTGTTCCTGGAGGGCCGTGGAGGAGCACGACACGATTCCATGAGACGATATTGACTGAACTTGGGTCAGACAACCATGGATCGATTGCAGATGAAGTGGCTTACAATCGACGTTTGCATCGCTGAAGAGGACAGTCGCATATATGTAATCCAACAGGTTTAGTTTCGTGTCATCCTCGAAGATGAGGCTTTCCCAGAGGCCATCCCACATCCTACTCGGCAGCTCACACACGCTTGCCGCCATGACTTCCTCGCCCTCGCCACCCCCCGAGCTTGAAAACTCCTCAGACGCATCAGCCTCCGTTGGTTGATAGACATGGATCTGCAGTGCTGCTCGTTCAACGGGTATGGATGACGTTGGGCAGGGCGATTCGCACGCGACAATTCGCTCCACGCAGGATGAGAGGACTGGCATGTCTTGCCAGCCATCCAGCGTAGACGGGAGTGCAATGGCTTCGAAAGACGAGGTGATATATTCGTGCACTGAATTTCTAACAGTCTCGAAGCGGGTGAAAGCGGTTGGTGAAAGACGGACTTCGACTGCAATGGTGGATATGATTAAAGCAATATCGGGGCGAAATTAAATGAACACAACAAACCATGAACGGGCCATGTTAGCGAGTTAGAAACGGAGGCAGAGGGTTTTTCTGCCATTTGAGGTTTCGATTGGTGGCCTTGATAGTTTCGGGTGAAGAACAAGTCGAGCTTCAAGACAGTTCAAGACGCGTGTTTTCAAATCGAATAGCCAGCCAAACAACGCGTCAACAAATCGACACACGTGCTATCTTTTACCTTTGTCTCTCCTCATCATGGCCGACTCCAATGATCAAGCCTGTGTCGATTGTGCTCCTTCTAGGGATCTCTTTTCACAAATACAGGATAATACAGCCACGAAGATCTACGACCCAATAGACCCGACTACTTTCGTACCGCCGACGCCTGGCTCCCCGCCCAGCGTCGCCATTGAATACTGTGACCGAGTGAGTCTTTACAAGTATGAATTCAGCTGTCGCTGATTGTGAATGGCAGTGTCGGTGGTAGGTAACAATGTCATTTCAAAAGCAGCGTAGATCTGAGCATCACCTTAGGCTTCACAGGGCGACATGGGTATCAACTGAGCTATTCCTGACATTTCCTGCGCCCGCCCTAAAAGGCGTGACGATAATTCCTCTCAATTCCGAGGAGACATCTGGTCGTTTTCGTGTATGGTTGACTTTGGATCAGGAGCCGACCCCTATTCTGGTATGGGACCGCAAGGTGGAGGGGAAGTTCCCTGAACTGAAAGAGCTGGTAAGCCCACCAGCTTGTCGAAGCACGCATGTACATTTTCGATACATCCCGCGCACTCAGAAACAGCGTATTCGAGACCATATCCAGCCAGGGAAGTCGCTGGGGCACTCGGACAAGAAGTGACGGACAGGTACAACAGAAGGGCTTCATGAGAGCTCGAGTGGTGTGTGTCCGTTTATTTCGCCCGATCCTGTATTACCATTGTATTGTAATGTCACAATGAGCGAATGAAACGAGATGAGAGGCGTCCTCGCTCTATCTGATCCGTTCTAAAAACTTTGGGTGGGGTTTGTTGCAACGCGTCATGCAGAAGGAAATGTTGAAACAATCGCAGCGGTTACTCAGCCAACGCGCCGGAACGTTGTGGCCGAGTGTGTCTGCGAAATTGGAAACGCCAACTTCTAAGTTGAACCCGTACTGTGCTCATGTTCCGCTTCTCCTCCGGCTAATCCTCGAAATACCACTCTTGTATCATCAACATGGATGACTCAAATATCGCGAAACTCATACAGCAAGCCAAAGCCAATGGTAATCAGACAACCTCGCAAATCTCGCGTCATGATCTCATTCTTTCGACCTGGTGTAGATGTCGACGTCAAGGTCGACGCCGTGTCCAAGATGCAGGCCGAATTCGAGGCTGGAATAGAGGTCAGTCTACCGTCTGCTTGAAACGCGTGTCCGTCGAATGTTGTCTGACCACCTCCGTCAACCTCATTCGCTTGCAGATCACGGAACCGGACGTTCTCATCCAGACCCTCAAGGTGTGCCTGCGCACATCTAACAATCATCTATCGAGTGCAACGCTCTCAGCCCTTCCTGCGTTCCTCCCTCTTGTGCTCTCATACGTTACCTCCGCTCCTGCCGTCAGGCCCTCCACCTCCGTCTCCACTTCATCAACTAGTTCGAACGTCGATGCACCCACCCTTCGTCAGGTGCTCAGTGCATTCCTTCCTACCGGAGGCATCATTGATCGCCTTGGTGAAGCGCGTGAACGTCCTCGAGAAAAGGCTAGGGAAAGTCTTGTCCTCATCGGTGGCTTTGCGTTTCGTTTGGGAGGGGGAACGTCGTCTATGGCCCGATCTAGAAGCGGCAAGGAGACGGAGACACCTCTGCAGATGTTTGAACGCTTTTTGAAGGATGGGGGCTTGGGAAGCAAGGTTTGGAGGGTACGCGAACAAGTAAGTTAAATTGTTTTTGCAACCGTCTTCAGAACGTCATCTCCACATCTTACTACTCATGCTATTCCAATTCACGCAATTCTAGGCCATCCTCACTCTTGTCCACATCCGTCGTACACATCATCTTTTTCCTATTCGGCCCTACCTCTCTCTCCTCGTTGAAGCCTTAGAGGACAGCGATGCAAACGTACGGGATACTGCACGAGCCTCCATTGTCGAGCTCTTCACCGGCCCAGGCGTCACAGATGCAGCGCGCGCAGACCTCAAGAAGGAGATGACAAAGAAAGGCGTGCGCAAGGGCATTGTTGATGGGGTGCTCGCAAAGGTGATCGGCGGAGCGAGCACGCCCGGAAGCGAAGGCTCTGAGAATGGTGATTCAGGCTCTGGTGCTTCCAAGAAAGACTATGTGCCGCCGAGCTTGATGTTAAAAGGACGGAGGCCAACAACGGGTTCCGAGGGTGCGCCAGGGCCGAGTGGGATGTCCCGTACAGTGAGTCAAGGGAGTGTGAATCAGTTGGCGAGGCCTGCAAGTCGGGCCGCTGTCCCATCACCGCCGCCAGGTAGTGATACAGCTACTGACGTGCAGCCTGTATATGTAAGTGCCTCGATCACACGTTCCACCGAGTATCAATGACAGTATCATTCTAGGTCGCATCGAGTCGGGACCTAGAAAATGAACTCAACGGAATGTTTGGAGCATTCGAGGTGCATTGAAATGTTGAGGTGACGTGGGTCCAATCGTATGCTGATATTTACAACAGGGAAAAGAAACAGAGCATAATTGGGCCGCTCGCGATCGAGCTATCGCGCGAATACGTGGTATGCTGAAGGGTGATGTGCATCTTCGATACACAGAAACTTTTCTCGCGCATCTCAAGCAGATAGTTGATGCGTCTTTCAAAACAGTAAGCTGCTTCATCTGTGTTTCACCTATTTCGTTGTGTCTTACTTCATTATTTCTACAGCTAGCGAGTTTGCGAACTATCGTCGCGACGAGTACCTGTTCATTTTACTCAGAGCTTGGATTAGCACTGGGCCCAGCTCTCGACCCTATGTGCGAGCAGATCCTCCTCAACCTCCTTCGAATGGCTGGCTTCACAAAAAAGATCGCGGCGCAGGCCTCTCAAGCTTCTGTGTCTACGATCATTCAAACGACCTCTGGACAGCCCCGCACTTTCATTGCGGCCTTTTCAAATACCCTCCAAGACAAGATGACCCAGGCACGTGCCTATGCTGTCGAACACCTCAAGCTTTATATCGAAACGCACGCTGAGCGCACAAAGCATACCATCGAGTCGACGGGCGCTATCGAGACGCTAGATAAAAGCGTCAGAAAGGCGTTGCTCGATGCTAACGTAGGCGTACGTCAAAATGCGCGCGCGCTGTTCTGGGCTTTCGAAGGTGTGTGGAAAGAAAGGGGTCGTACCATCCTCGAAGCGCAGGACGCACTCAGTCGAAAGCAGCTTGAGAAGGCATGTCCAGATCCACAGGCGCTTTCGAACGTGCCTCCGTCAGCAGCTGCTCCAAAGAAAAGCAGCGTTGCGGCGGCGATTGCGGCGAGTCGCGCAAAAGCGAAAGCCATTGCCAATGCGCCACCATCGCTGCGGCATCAAGCAACATCAACAGCGCGCACCATTTCTCCTCCGAAGCGGTCTATCTCGCCCTCTATGTCGTCGGGAGGAGGTTTCGAAGGCCAGGCGGCGTCGCCACTGTTGCCACCGCTCCAAACAGCGCCTCGATCCCGAATTTTGTCAAATCCAGGTCCAAGGTCAATTCCTGGTGGTCGGGCAGTGTCGCATTCGCGAACTCCTTCTGGCGGGTCTGTCCCGTCCAGTTCTACAGCGGCCCGCCGCCGACCGTCGTCGCCGCTGGTGCCCTCTGTACCGTCCCCTCCTCGGGGATCTGTGTTGAGACAAGCCATGTATACTGCGTTGCCGGCTTCTCCTCCGTACACTACAGTGACTCCGCCCTCACCAGCACCTTCTCGCAATCTGACTGCCGCCCATCAAGCAATGCAAAGCAGGACATCGTTGATGTCCAGGCCGTCCGCTGCCATGCCCTCTTTTGATGGGTCTGAAGAGCCATCTCTCCTCATGGCTGTTGCGATCCCACTTCCAGACGACAGCGACTCGGACATGGATATGGACATAGACGAGCCGAACTTAATGTCTTTTTCGAGTCCATACGAGAAATACCCGCCCCGCGCGCCTTCAACGAACTCTCCCACGAACTCGTTCTCACCGCGTTCGAGTGGCTTCAGACCAGAACTGTCCACATCCTCACCACCCACGGGTGCGCATCAGCCAATCATCGAGGACGCGATGCGTGCCCGCGCGGAACAAGCAGAGAGCGCGGCAGAGAGGCTGCTCGAGTTAGTCGAGCCGGAAGATGAGACACTCCAGCAACCGGCAATGCACTCTTCGCTCCTTCTCAGTTCTAACGCTGCGACTCCTAAGGTGAAGGCCCAGTCGGTAGTTCCCCCGCGCCCATTGACCTCGACCGTTCGTCCACCGGTCACCCCTGTGGCCAAGAGATCTGCTATCTGGAAGCAGGCGGCGGCGTTCCAGGATAGTCCAGCGTATAACGGGGCGGCTTCTCTCATGACAGATGTGTTAAAGCCCGTGCAGCCAAATAATGATAGCGCATGGTGGAGGAAGCGGATGGCCTGTGAGTCTCAGTGATTATATCTGCCGCTTCGATGGTGCTAACCAATCTCATGCAGTGATCAATCAGCGGCAGAGGGTGCGTGCGAGAGACCCTGCCAAACAAGTCAATGAGCTGCAGAGTTATATTCTTGCTCTCGATCAAGGCACTGCGGACCCTACCGTGCTCCAGAATATCGCATTGTTCTGCATCTCTCATCCCGCTGCAGACCTCGCTTCACCGATAAGCTCGAGTCTTTCCATGTCCCCCAGCCCATCGCTCTTCCTGTCCACGCTGAATCCTGTGACTTCTTCGAACCCCAGTCTGTGGACCGATAATAAGAATTTTGACCGGCTATTTGCAGCGCTGAAACAATTCCTTGATCCAGATCGGGTAGGCGTTCAACGCGAGTTCTGGGTACGCGTGTTGATTAGATTTCTTTCAGACCGAGCAGCAATTGGAATACGGTTTGATCGTTCTGTGGGAGATACTAGAACATCAGCCACTGCACATAGAAGGGCGAGAAGCGGATGTTTTTGCCATCCTTCTGCGAGTGAGATACTCCAACAAGCAACAGGTACGCCCACCTCGCCCCGCAGCACCCTGATCAGCTTGGTCTCATCTATTTCTGGCGCAGATCATGGAGTCTGCGAATACGATCCGGGACGCTATCACAGGCCGCTTAGACCCGGTTTATGGTTTGACTACCCTGCATGCGAGCCTTCTCGTATTTCAGCTGGAAGACCCGCCGGCATCGTCGTCGGCCGAAACGAAAGCGAGCACATATGCGTACGGACTGATCGCGCTCGGAAAGTTCATATTACGTCTCCCGGCCGAAATCCTCGAAGAAGAGCTTCCTCGCCTCAAGAGCCTCCTCATCTCCGTGCGTCTTCTTTCCCGCTTTACCTTCATTCCTCTTTACCTCTGTCCGAAATCACTCCCGTCCACGGCTGACCGGCTGACCGTCGTCACCGCACATGCACACAGGCCCTCAACGACACGCGTTCGCTCGTCGTGCGCGAGTCGGCGGCAGCAGCGATCATCGCAGCGCAGCTGGTGCTCCGCGACGAGACGCACCTCTTCGCGCTGCTCGACGGTCTCGCGGACGAGAAGAAGAATCTGCTGACGTACCTCTTTGACAAGCACGGCGCGCGCGGCGCGCCGGGTGCCGCGCCCTCCAGCATCGATCGTCTCGAGCGCGAGATGCGCAGGCTCGACGGGCGCACGAGCACGCCGCCTCGCTCGGTCGCGACAGGCGCATGATGCGCGACGGGCGATCCGGCGCGTCGAGTCGATCTCGGACCTCCTCACTCTCTTTGACGGCCTCTGCGTGCCAGTCCACTATCCTTGTTCATTTTTCATGTTCGTTCGTCTCCCATTGCTGACTCGCGTCGTTTCATCATCGACGAATATCCAAGCCTCGCCGGCGAGAGGCACCCTGAAGTTGTGCCCTTCCCTCTCTTATCCATAGATACCTACAGTCACTGAGTCGTGTTCGCTCTTGACCCATATAATGCAATGCACTCCGACATTTCCGACCCCCCGTTTCGTAATAGAGTAAACAGATGCTTGACGATGTGTGGGCCCTGATAATTTTCACAACACGCCCCACACACGAATTGGTCGTAAGATGAAACGTCGAGCAACTCTGTATATATATTGCGCGGAGCACAGAATTGACACGTCCGTTCCATCGGGCAACACTCTCATTGTATTGCCGCAACTGACCGACATAGATCCGCTACGTACATCTATTATCGGTATCTCGAGAGGGGTGGGGCAACACATTCGACTGGATCTCGAGGGCTTGTAGAGGTGCCATCCGACACTACCGGAGTCCACGCATATTTTGCATACGGGTCCAAGGTCAGAACCGACGCAGGCGCAGGCGCAGGAAGTATGCCATGCCGGCAAGCAGTCCGCCTACATGCCCTGCCGAGTCGACGCCAGGCCTCTGCAGCAACCAAGTCGATTTTGGGACCCATCGACATAAAAGAAAGGAAAAAAAGGAAGATCAGATGCTGAACAAGACACGAAAAGAGACTCGGGCGCACGCTCTCATTGTATGCACTGTAGCCGTCGAACAGGAAGAGGCCGGCGACGACGGCCCACGCGGGGCACGGTATCACGTAGAACACGAGAAAGGTCGCAGTGGGCCTGACGCATGCATAGAAGGCGATGATGGCGGAGATCGCACCTGAGAATGAGCGAATAAGGACGTGCGCGTCAATAGGGGGAAGATGTATGAAAATGAAGTGTGAGCTGACCACTTGCGCCGAGGGCGGGGATGTTGTGCCCACGGCGAGCATGCCAGTATGCGCTAGCGGTGCTTGCCAAAATTCCGCCTGCGAGAAGTATGGGTGATCAGCAGAATAGGGAAAAGAGAGGCACATCAGGAAGCGCACCACCCAGATATAACGCAAGAAAGCGCGCGTTTCCGAGCATCCGGAGGACTGTCGGTGCCATGAAGTAGTAAGTCAGGCCATTGAAGAGGATGTGATTGAAGTCCTTGTGCGAGAAGCACGACGTCAAGATCGTCCATCTGCGCAAGAGCGTAAGTGGCGGGTTTGGGACAGAAGGAGCGCGAAAAGAGGGGTATACTCACGGCCTGCCCTCGGTGATGGACCGCATGCTGACGGTGAAGTTGTCAAACATCCAGACGGTGAGTTTGTGATTGCCTTCAAAGGCCTACGCGTTGGGATGTTGAGTTCAGACGCGTCTGCATCTATTTAATCAAGAGATACGCACGCTCTTTATGGAACCATAACACCATCCGGAAAAGACTGCGATGTTGAGGGCCATGATGCCGGAGAAGACGTACACACCGGGCCAACGGTCGAGCCATTGCGTGAACCTGCGCCACGGACCTCCAGAATGTGGAGGGCGGAAGGAGTTGGGTATCTGACGGTGAGTTGCAGCGAGGACTGTGCATCGGCTGAAGCGCGCGATGCCAGGCTGGAAGAGACGGGCAAGTGGTGTGGGAGGCCGAGCGCGGAGGAGCGTCTGCGCTAGGCGAGAACTGTAACGGGCATTGCACGCGATGGTGGCGAGGTTCGAGCTCGCTGTGCACGACGAAGAGAAAGAGAGAACGCGAGCGGATGGGGGACGGAGGACGGTGTGCAGGCGGGGGAGCAGCATCATCGACGGTCGGAAGCTGCAAACGGCCGCTTATGTAATGTGCGCGGCTCGTTCTGCTGTGTGCCGGGCTTGCGATTGCAGACGGCCGTCGAGTGGACGCCATGTCCCACCATCTCTTCCTGCTCTCTCCCTCCGACACTCCCTTGTACAGTCTCACACACTTCTCCGCGAAGCCGGCCCAGGTCGCCCCGTCCCCTCTGTCGGCAAATCTCCCTTCCTGGTCCACCTCCGCGTTCGCGGGCACTCTGACCGCTCTCTCCGGCGCGTCCAGTGTCGCGCAGCCTTCTGCGCAGGGCGGCGGGGCGCGCATGGGCGGAGGGCAGGACCGTCATGTCATTCAGATGATTGCGAACGCGAGCTTGGACGTGATCGAAGAGGTCGTGCGGCGAAATACCGGCATGTCAGTATTCCAGCGTGTCTCAAGCGTCTCGCGATGCGAGCTTGCGCCTCTTTGCCCGCTCGTAGGTACCTCAAGGCGGTCGACAAGTTCAACGAGTGGACCGTGTCTGCCTTTGTTACCCCAGGCAGTAAGTGTGTCCCGCGCGCACGGCCCCATCTGCCGCTGAACCCGGGGTAGATATGAAGTTCGTGCTGCTGCACGAGGCGAAGAACGATGAGGGGATCCGGGCGTTCTTTATGGATGTGTGGGAGCTGTACGTGAAGGTATGCAGGCCCCCAGCTCGCGCGTCGCACGCAGAAATAAAAGAGTGCGCTGGGACAGACGATGGCGAATCCGTTCCACACGGCGCACACGGCGATCCGGAGCGGGGTGTTCGATGCACGTGTCAGGGCGAGCGCGAAAAAGTATCTGTGACGGGTGACGGAGTGGTGGCGGAGACTGGTGACGGTAACGGTGTCAGGGGGACTGGGGGCGTGGCGATGGGGGGCTGACGGAGCGGTGCGGTGGCTGGGTCGCTTTGCCTTTCTGACTGCTCTCGCTCTCGCTCTCTCTCTCTCTCTCTCTCCGGCCTCTTTCTTTTCCTTTGTCTCTCTGTCTGTCTTCCTTCCCCATCTTATCGTCCGAGTCTATATCACAATACAAAAATCATCTTTTTCGCCCCCACGGCATTCTAATATCCGGCTATCGCTTCTCTTCCTCTCTCTCTCGCTCCCCTTCGTCCCAGCGCATCCCATCTTCCGCCACTGGATCATTGTCATTGTCATTGTCTGCAAGAGACTCCTCGAAAGTGCCCCCTTTCCGCGTATTATTCCTCGCAACGTGAGCCCATCCCACCCCTCCCCCCACAGCCCCGGACGCACGCTCAACGCCGCGATCTTTGCGCCGTAGCTGTATTCACAATTGACCCCATCATCCCTTTTCTAACTTTCGCCACTCTCACCGCCTAATCCTTCTCCCTCGTCACAGCTCCCTCTTGTCCACCCACAGCTTCATCTTCCCAATGGCCGCCGCTCCTGCCCCCAACCCCCGTGCCTCCCTCCTCGCTGGCCTCCGCACTGGCGGTGTCCGCTCTACCTCTGGTCCCATGGGCAACGTTCCCCACACCGCCGCCGTTGGATCCTCATTCAGCGTCCCCCGCTACCCCTCTTCCACCTTTCACAACTCTCATTTCCCCCCCGAAGAGGAGGACGATGAACTGGCAGACATGGTATCGCAGAACATGTACATCAATTCTGCATCCCACATGCAGCATATCCCCATGACCGCTGCGGTAGATGGGTCCCACGACAGGTTCGCCCATCAGCAGTCCGCTCGCCACAGGGGCATGGTCTCCGGCGGAGTCTCCAATAATTCGAACAACGATGTCCAGAGGCAAGCCCAGGCACAGGCTCTCCAGATGCAGATGCTCCAGGTCGAGATGCTCAGACTGCATGTACGTGGATCCTCTCGGCAGTGCACCCTATTCGCTGATGGATCGGCTTCTTTTCTAGGCCATCCAAGCACAGAAGCTCCAGTCCGAGTACGTCGCCCAGGCTCAACAATATCATCTGCAGCTGGAAAGGCAACGGCAGCAGCTGGGCCTCCCCTATCCGAACGGGCCCAGCCCCAGCTACAATCCCCCTGCCACTGCCGGTGCTTACACCACTTCCTTCGACTTGCGTTCCATGGGGATGAACGCCCCGATGCGCCGCCCCAGTCAGGCTGAGCAACTCAGAGCTCAGCTGGGGGTTCATGGCGAGGATCAGGTGCCCATGACCGCTGCTCTCGGCGGTAAGTTTGGCAGCCGTGCCTTGTACCCGGGAATGCCCGAGGACGACTCCTCCACACTCGAGCCAAAAGCGTCTTTCCAGAATCCGCCTGCAACGCCCAACCATACCACGGTCATCAGTGGCGGCACCTCCCTTGGCACCGCGGCTAATACCAACACCAATGGGAATGCGAACGTGGTCCCGTCCAAGTCGGACACCGCTGTGTCGTGGAGACGCGGCGGACACAACAACTCTGTCTTGAGCGGCAACCGGTCCATCTCTCTTGCTGCGCCTAACGTCAAGATCACCCCGCCTCCCACCGAGCGCAATTCTTCACCTCCCGGCCTTGGTGCGAGCACCAGCCCCGTCCGCAGCCGCCCCCAGCCGCTCCGCTTCTCCGCAGCGGTCTCTCGCCCGCTGCCTGCTGTGGCAGTTGATGATGGCACAGATGGTGAGGACAACTCATCGGTCACGTCTTCCAAGTCTGGCTCTTCGCCCACGACGCCGCATTCGTCCTCGTCCGGAGACGTGCCGCTCTCGCCGCGCGAAGAAGCGGCCAAGAAACTTTACGAGGGATTGGGTCTGGGACGCGCGCCGCCCGCCACAGCAGCGCTCCCGCAGCGCGTGTTGAGCCTTGCTGTGCGGCAGCCCCGTGGGCCGCCGTCGGGCGCCGACGAACTAGGCCCACGCAACTTTGCGTCTCGTATTCGTAGGAAGGCAATTGGCGGGCTTGGTGCCCTCATGGGCGCACGCGAGCGGAGGGATGTCGTAGAGGCGTACTGAGCGCGTCGCGAAGTCGCCCCTGCGCTGGTCCTCCGTGATTAATGCGAGACAGGGCGAGTGATGACGATGACGAGTTTTTTTCTCCACTATTTTTTTCCCTATCCTCATCCAATGTGCATTTTCTTGCCACTTCGCCTTCGTTCTTTATTTATTTTTACTTGCATCCCCCGGGGTGATGGCAGAGGTGGCGTGCTGCTTTGGATAGACGATGCGTTCAAATGGTTCGGGCTTCGCGTCGTATCCTGTCGCACATCCCTCCCCTTTTTCAACTCTGGCTCTGCCTCCCTTCACATGTCCTACACATACTGGTTCTCCATGATCCACCTCTCGTCGGTCTTCGAGCTGCACTCGCATTTCTTCTTGTCACGTTCTTCTTCACGAATACCTTTACGCGCACGCTCACCAGTCCGGCTGCGGGCCTCTCTCTTTTCGTGCGCGTGTCGTGTCCCGACGTCCTGGCCTCGGCGTCCTCTTTGCTTTTTTCCCTTCAGGTCGCTCGCAGCGTCCGTCCTCTCCTACTCTCTCTTTATTCCTAGTATGCGGAAAGCGGCCCTACGTCCCATCTTCAATTCTTGCTATTGAACAACGGACTTTGACTGGAGTTGGATACATTGAAGAGTATGAGTTCAGACGGACATTGCCATGCCTCCCTTTCGTTACCCCCCTCCCTCACCCTTTGCTAGACCACGTTCCGTGATTACTGGTCGTGTACAGTACCTACCTGCGATATAGGCGTGCGCCCCTCTCTGTCGAATGCAAATGGCACTCTCACATTGAATCGCATGCCTGCAGCCTAAGATACGAACAAGAAAGCAAACTGTCTGATGGTCATCAATACAACATGCATATTACTTTGCCGTACACCACATGAACAACAATGGACGCGAACGCCCAGCACTTTGGCACGCGAATCGCGCGGATCATTTACACCTCTGGCCAACGATGGCACGACCATGCTCCTGCGAGCATAAGTGTCAGATAGTCCTGTCCTCGGATGCAGGATCGAGCTTGCTCACCTGCCACTCTTCCTTGCTGATCCAGAGCTGGTGGAACGTTCCCAAGCTCGCGAGGATGCTCCCGCCGAGCCACCCACCATACCGGCGCTCCGTCGGGTTGCCCGGCGCGTGTATTTTCACCACCTGTTGCGTCTAATAAGATCAGCATAGACAGATCCAGAAGGGGGAAAGAAGGGATGGAAGCGGACGCGACACGCACGTGTTGGTGGTAGTGGCGCGAGAGCTCGTTGTTGAGGCGCTCGGCGAAGCCCGCGAAGAGGCTCCCGCCGCCGCAGAGGACGACGTTGGCCATGAGCAGCTGGCGGATCTCGGCGTCGCAGGCGGCGAGGGACTGGGTGATGAGCCCGGGCATCGGGCGGGGGAGGTGCTGGTTCGATGCCTGTGAAGAGGGGGGGTGTCAGACGCGGGCGCGCGCGGATGGCGGCGGGGGGATGGGAATGCTAACGACAAGCTGGGGCGTGTGCGTGAAGAAGAGCTCGCCGACGGAGAACCGCTCGGCGCTGAAGTACGTGTTGAAGCCCGTCGGGAATTCGTATTGCCGCGCGGGGCGCGCGGACGCGGCTCTGGAGGGGTCAAGCGCGGGGGTGGTGAGCGATGCCGCACGGGGTGCGGTGAGCGCAGACGCACTGGTCGTTCCATCCTTGGTCGAGCACGCCGGCGACGCTCTGTACCCATTCTTCGACTTCGCGCGACTCGTAGTACAGCCGCAGGGTGTCTGTCGTTTTGGACATGCGGTCGTCGCGGCGCGTGAAGCGGGGGATCACGCCGGGCTCGACGGGCTGGCGAGGGCGTCAGCGGGCGTCGGCGCGAGTGCATGTTCTGCGCGGACGTACCATTTTAGAAGCGATGAGTTGGTGGGAGAGGAGCTCGATTGGGGGGTGGTTGTGGCTCTGCGTCGTGAGCGTGTGCCGCGCGTGGGCGTGGACGAGCTGGGGGAGGGCGGAGTGGACGAGGCCTAGGCGGGGGCGGGGGCAGGACACGGGTCTGACGCGGGTTCATGCGCACCGCCTGTCTGGACGACGCACCTTTTCGGAGGACGAAGCCGTCCACGACGGGCGTGACGCTCGCCGTCGACTGGCCCACATCGATCACGAGCGCAGAGCCCTTCCCCGCCGCGAACCTACACGCCGGAGGCCAGTGAGCGCTCGGAGACGGAAACGGGGAGATCAGGGGCGCGGGGCGCGCGGACGCACGCGTTGAGGACGCCCGTGTTCGCGATGTAGAACGCGGGCACTTCGAACTGCTCGAACATGATCTCTGCCATGCGCTCGCGGTTGGCGGCCGTGTTCCAGGCGGGCTCGGTGACGAGGACGGGGTGCTCGCGCGGGTCGACGCGCATGACCTCTCTGAAGACGTGGTCGAGGAGGGGATGGATGGGCGCGAAGTCGTTGACTTGAGGCGAGCGCGTGGTTCAACTAGCTAACATCAACATGAAAAAGCGTGTACGCACTCATGCCATCCTTGATGGGGTTGCCTATGTGCATGCCTTCGCGCCATATTGAAGGGCCGTGCTGGCCGATGTACATCTTGTTTTCGACCGGCGCTGGCTCCTGGGGCTCGCCCGTGTCGGACATGACGACGTCGGAGCCAGAGTTTTGAGGTATAAAGCCATATGATGTGGGGATGATGGCCTTTGGCGTGTCGTCTCCCGCATAACCCGCCCTCAGCGTAGAAGAGCCAATATCGACCACAAGAGCGGAAACTTCGTCTGAACGCAAGGGATCAACATGCAGTGAGCCACGCATTTCTGAAGGAACGAATACGCGACCAATAACGCACCGCCTCCATATTGAACCATGGCCGCGGAGAGAGGTTCACCGTACAAGTGGAAAGGACTTGGAAGTCGATCAACTGCAGCGACTGGCTTTGCCCGATGCGATCTGAAGCATCGTGAGAAACCCGTGCGTAAATTTGGCTCACTCGGCTTTCTCTGCTGCCTCATATTCTCTCCATCTTTTCTGCCTCCTGGACATTTCCTCACTATGGCTGCGGGAAACAGGATAGTGAACGTAAAAAAGCGCAAACAGACGCTTGTCGAAGAGCCGTCCCATGAAGAGGTCGAGGCGCATCCGGAGGTCAACCTCGAAATGTTGAGCGAAGACGAAGATGGCCAGGGTGAAGCATCAGGCTCAGACGATGGCGAGGTCGACGAGTTTCCAGAGATCGACGCGAACTCGGACAGTGAGGAAGACAGCGAAGGGGGGGATGACGAGGGAGATGGGGAAGATGAGGAAGAAGACGAGGAGGAGGACGAGGAGGACGAAGAGACGGACGACGACTTGCACATATTCCCAAAAGCCAAGACCATCACCTCAGATATAACCGGCCAACCCAAAAAAGTCTACCCAGAGATCGAGCCCGACTACGACTCGGATTCGTCGACAGAAGACGTATGTCCACCCCCATTTCACTATCGCAGGACTGAAATGCACACCGTGTCACTCACTTACGAAGGCGCCGAATCGCGTCGGAAACATACCAATGCACTGGTACGACGATCTACCTCATGTGGGCTATAGTATTGATGGGAAGAAAGTGCTCAAACCCGCACGAGGAGATGAACTCGACAAGTTCCTGCAGACGGTGGAGGACCCTTCCGCATGGTGCGTAGAACCATCACGCTGCAGAATTTACGCGATAGTGACTCTAATGCTACAGGACGTCGGCATTCGACAACAACCTCCAACTGGACAAGCCTCTCACTGCCGAAGAGCTTGACATCATTCGTCGTCTGCAGGCGCATGAGAACCCAGACGCTCAGTACGATCCCTACGAACCCACCATCGAGTGGTTTACAGGAAAAGGCAAAGAAGAGATCATGCCTCTCTCTGCTGCCCCAGAGCCCAAACGGAGATGGGTCCCAAGTAAATGGGAAAAACAAAAGGTCAGGAACCCCTTTGAACCTATACATCGGTCCGCGTAATTGACCGTTCCAAAAGGTGATGAAAATCGTCCGCGCCATCCGACAAGGTCGTATCATCCCTTCCAAAGCCTCCGCTGCCAAACCGCAATTCTACGCCATCTGGAACGAAGAGCCATCTACCACCGCACCACCGCTTCCCGCGCCCAAACCGCGCCTTCCGACCAACGCCGAGTCGTATAACCCCCCAGAGGAGTACCTCCCCACAGAAGAAGAGCGCAAGGAATGGGAGGCGACCGAAAAAGAAGACCGCGAGCGGGATTTCCTACCGCACAAGTACGGCGCGTTGCGACTTGTGCCTGCATACGACCAGTTCGTGCAGGAGCGGTTCAACCGTCAGCTCGATCTGTACCTCGCGCCGCGCATCCAGCGCGTGAAGCTCAACATCGACCCGAACACTCTTATTCCGAAGCTTCCGAGCCCGAGCAGCCTACGACCGTTCCCGAATTACAAGGCGCTCAGCTTCACGCACACGAAGGGCCGGGTGCGGTGTGTGAGCGTGAGCCCGGACGGCGCGTGGGTGGTCAGCGCGGACGAGGAGGGCGTGGTCAGCCTGTGGGAAGTGATGGTGGGGCGGGAGGTGAAGCGGTGGACGATGGGGGATAAGGTGGGCGCGGTGGAATGGTGTCCGAGAACGGACGTCAGCTTCTTCATCGTCGCGACGCAAGTGTCAAACTTTATTCTCTATCACGGTCTTCGCGACTCACAATCAGCTTCGCAGGGACGAGAAGCTGCATTTCATTATCCCGCCCAACGTTCCGCCGGCCGTGTTGACGGCGACCCACAACGCGCTCGCTCCCGCGACCCTGCCCCCTCCACCCCCGAACCCGTCGCCTGTCAAGTGGTCCAACCCCCCATCTGCCATCGCCGTTTCCTCCGACGCACCCATCTTGTCTATTGGCCTACCTCAGTCGTCGGGGCTCCCAAAAGGCATCGTATGGCACAGAAAAGGCGACTACTTCGCTACCGTGTGTACGTGGACATTTCAATCTCGATCGCCGTATCCAAGGCCTGACAGCGTACATGCGCTCATTCCTAGCGAGCGGGGAAGGCCAGGGTGGCGTGTGGATCCACCAGGTGTCACGACGACATTCGCAGGCGCCGTTCAAGAAGGTCAAGGGCACGGTGCAGCTCGTCCTCTTCCATCCGACGAAGCCGCAGTTCTTCGTGGCCGTACGTACCACAATATTTCTTAGCCGCGAGGGTCGGCGTCGACTGACGAGGTGGCGGATATAGACTCAGCGATACGTCAGAGTATATAATTTAGCCGAGCAGAAGCTGCTCAAGACCTTGATCCCTGGCATACGATGGATATCGTCGATGGATGTTCATCCGTCCGGCGACCACATCATCGTCGGAGGGTACGACCGTAAATTGTGCTGGTTCGACCTGGAGCTCAGCGACAAGCCATATAAAATCATGAGGTGCGTCTGTTTCTCGACACCATCGCAGCATAATTTTTTTTGACGCACCCGCGCCCGGCAGATACCACTCGCGCGCGATCCGATCCCTACACTTTCACCCAACATATCCGCTATTCGCATCGTCGTCGGACGACGGCTCGATCCAGATATTCCACGCGCGGGTGTTCCACGATCTGATGACGGACCCATTGATCGTGCCACTCAAAATTTTACGTGGGCACACGGTGCGCGACGGGCTGGGGGTGCTGCAGGTCAGATGGGTGCCGAAACAGCCATGGTTGGTCAGTGCGGGTGCAGACAGCAGGGTCTCGGTCTGGTGTAGTTAGTATGTCGGCGTCATGAACGGGAGCCGCCCAATGCGCAGCTGCGGCGTTCGCTGGTTTGGGTCCACACAAGAAAGCGCATGTCTTTTTTGGTTACATTCATTCCAGGCGAACGCGCCCGACAGTTTGATATGCACGTCCAACGGCCGTATCGAAGCTTGAAGCTTTGCATAGAAGCTGGATTGATCTGACAGGCCAGCGTCAAAGGGGTTGGAATATTCCAAGGCGAATCTGGGCCGAATGAGGAGAGATGGGATGGTGTGGGGGACGTCGGGAGTGTTAGCGTCGGACGACACGGCTGCATGGGGCCGATGCGGATCGAGCACCCCAATGCGAATTTATCTCCGCGACTGCCCGATTTGTGCCCATCGGTGGTGACTCGCGTGGGGAATTTCACACGTTTGGCGTTTACGCGTTTACGTCTTGGCTCGAGGCGCGTCTCAGCCAGAAATAACCACCATTTCAACGCCGCCTGACGACCGAGGTCGGGATTCAAGAGATCCATGGCCCTTTGAAGCTGGCTGCGGTGAGCCATTCCAGTCGGGGGATTTCATTATTCTGATGGCACGAATAGGGGGATGTACAATAAGGCCATAATCGAGTGCGCGACATATTCGAGAATCCGCCGCTCTGACGGGCAAGCACCGATGGGGCTTGCGCGCCCCGTCAGGATCAAGGAGGCGCATCGGCCAGCGCTCCCGATGCCCGTTTCACGCAGCAAAATTTCTTTGCAAGGAAAAGAGAAAACGTTCCGTGGCAGAGGCGGTTCTGTGGAGGATGTGGGAGCGTGCCTAGAATGCAAGCGGACGCAAATCGAGAAGCAAAGAGCCGAGGGGTCCGAGCACTACGCCTCGAGGCCTTTGCCGCGTCGTTATGACCCATTCCGTAAACATTCCCCCAGCGAGCCGCCGCGGTCGGCTCGACGGCGTCATCATCTCTTTATAACATGTCTTTTCCGCTCGGCTCTCACGTTTCCCTCCTACTTATCAATATCCACCGATAGTTCCAGCTCTCGGCTTGGATCCCTCCTCGCGACGACGCATCTAGTTGTATTGGGTACCTCCGTTTCTTAGCAGTGCTTGCTTCGACATGGTGGACTGGACGGGCACGCCAGAACTCGCGCTCGATGCAGGTTCGTCCATCACCTTCGCTTCCGCTGCGCCCTTCGCCGCGCTAATCTCCCCACGCTTCCTTTGCGCCCACAGAAGTCTACATGAAGGTCAATGTCTCGTTCTTTGGTTTGTATCTATGGGAGCTCTTCCAGACCTGCGATTTCGAGTGGTCCCTCGTCACCCGTCGCCGCAAATTCCAGTGGCCTCTAGTCAGTCCCTATCCTTACTCTGCCCCACGCTCTATCGTCTCATCGACACGTCTTGATTATAGAGTGCGTGGCTCTATTCTTGGAAATTTCGACTGTAGACCCGACAGCCCTGGGCCTGACCGCTCGCTTCCAGTTTTCTTCTTCCTATGTCGCTATTGCCTGCTGTGGTCCTTGATCGGGGTGTAGGTATCTAGCACTGTCCTCTCGTCGACTTGCTCACGCTTGGTCATTAGCATAGTATCGTTCTCAGTCAGGACATCGGTATGTTGCCCCTGATGTTAGTTCAAAATATGTCGCGGCTGAGCGCTTTGCATATCAGATTAATTGCTCAGTGAGTCGTCGACGCGCAAACCCTCACTCCGACGAGATAGGCTAAATTTTAGCGCCTTTCCAGGCTTTGTACACCTTCAATTCGGTATGCGATGTTCCCCTGATGTTCGCTCAGGGTCGCTCACCTGTCGCAGGTCGTTGGGCATCTCGCCATTATCGGAGCGTCGACGACTTTGATGATCAGAACGTATGCCCTCCGGCTTCCCGCTACTCAATTCTACCTAATCGGCACCCACAGATGGAATTTGTGGCAGCGTAAATGGGCCGTTGTCATTCCTCTCAGTGTGTTGGCCGTCGTTCACTGGGCCTTGCTCTGGCGCGGCATGTTCCTTTTCACCGCCACTTGGGAGCCAGCGTCTGCCACCTGTGTCGTGACCGCTGCAGATGCCCGATTTCTACAAGTGACATTCTTTTACAGTCAGTGGCCATAACTTCACTCGACACGCAGACAGCCTGATGCATCTTGCACTGTCCACAGCGATGGGCTTTGACTTTATTCTTCTCTGCGTGGGAGGCTTCAAGATGTTTTGGGACTCGAACGATCGTGCTCTCAACACCTGGAACCTCTTGTTCAAAGACGGCCTTGTTTTCTTCGTGGTCGCGTTTGCAGCCAACATCCTGCCCGCGGTGAGTGCTACAAATTCAAAGCGTCGTGATAGGAGCTGACGCCCATGCAAGGTCTTCAACATTCTGAATCTGAATCGTAAGTTCCCATGACAATTCAATCTTCCCGCAAGGAGCTGACCTTCGCGTTTCCAGCAATTATGAACGTGTGCGTACAATGCGGCCCCGAGGTGAACATCTGATATATTGATATGTCTTCTCCATTGTCATTAGCATCTCGGCAGTGAGTCATTTGCGCGCTTTTCTGGTAGGGCCGAGCTTGTTCTGATCCCACTTCTCCTTAAAGGTACCCGCTGGAACCCTCTCGTAAGACCACTTTCCTAGCGTCTTCTCCTTGGAATTGTGGCTGACCCCACGGCGTCTGGTCGGCAACAGGGCGGTCGCCGCATGCCGCACCGTCATTCAGCTACAGGATCCTAATGACAGCGACGCCTATACACACCAGGCTGCGGTCATCGGTGGAATGAACCCTCTCTCCAGCCGACACGGTCAACACCAGTCGGTATTCACCCCCGAGGTACGCGTCAAGACCGAACAGATCGTGATGGACGACTTTGGGTGCGTTTCCTTTGTCGTGTCCTTTCATCGCGCGCTGACGAGATGTTTGATCAGCACATCGGCTCCAGGAGGCCCCTACGAGAGCCGTCGATCCCTCGAGTCCGGCAAGAGCTCGCATCTTGATCCAATGAAGGGCAGAGCTCTTTAAGATCGGGTCCTTTCGACCCAAACGCAAATAAAACGAGAGAGAATGAGTGTTACTTGGTTGACATTTTTTAAGTTTTGATTCTTCACCTCCTCTCCTGCGGGCTCTCCCGCATGGCGCTCGCCCTCGATTATGATATTGATACCATTGCTGTACATCCGTTTTCACATTCTTTTTCCCCGACACTACTTAATAGTAGCTTACTGGCTTGCCAAAATGTAGGTTTCTAGCCAAGGCCGTAGCAATGGCATTCGCGGACCTAGTGTCCTTTTTCGAATGTTCCTCGACTGTGCCATCGAAATCAGATACTTGCTGCGCAGGCAGCCAATGCGCGAGGATTCAGAGCAAGCAAGAGTCGATATGAGAATAAGATACAGGACAAAAACACAGAACATCTGCCCCCCCCCCCCTCTACGCTCCCTCATCTCCTCCGGGAGGGCCGTCCAGACTTCCGCCGTGCGGCGACGGTGCCCTGCCGGGTCATGCCCCTCGCCTTGGGTCGCGCTTCCAAGCCTTTGGACGCCCTCCACTGCTCGCGGCGGGAATTCCGGGGCCCGTGCGTCGATATCCGCTTCGACTCCGATGTCGAGGACGGCGCAGCATCTCCGTCTATGTCCATATTTTCTTTTTTTCGCAGGGAGCAAGAGATTGTGAGAGGACCAAGAAGAAAAGGAGAAAGCAAAAGCACATGTCAGATGGGGGATGGGAAAGGGGCGGGGGAAGAGAGCGTGGGTGCACGAACCTGCGGCCATCGTCGCTCCGGCTGCTTCCTGATCTTCTGGAAAAAGAGGGGCGTGGTCAATGACGGCTGTTACTGGACGCTGCGAAACGACGATGACGGAGCGCGCACGCGCGCGGGTCGGCCGTCTCGTGCACGGGCGCGGAGAACGCAGCGATGCCGTAGGCTTCGTCGGCCGCGGCGGCGGGGTCGAAGCCGGCGCCGAAGCGCGCGGCCAGCGACGCCGGCGAGACGTCCGCGGGGTCGAGCAGCCCGAAAGACGCGAACCAGGACCAACCTGGCATTACCATGTCCTCTGCAGCGCCTGGCGGCGACGGCGGCGGCGGCGCCTCCCCGTCGGCCGCGGGGTCTTCTGCGTCTGCGGTGTCGAGGGGTACGGCGGCGAGGCCGCAGAGCTTTGCGCTGAGGCGCTGGAGGCGCGCGGCTTCGAGGGCGTGGTAGACGCCCTCGGTGCGTTTTTTGGAGCGGTAGGCGCGCTTGACTTTCGAGCGGGTTGATTTTGCCATTGTTTGTGCGGCGTGGGAGGGCGAGCGCGGAGGATGATTTTGTGAGGAGAGGAGAACTGGAGTGGCGGTGGCGGTGGTGATGGTTGAGTGTGTGTAGCTGTAGCTGTGTGGAGGGGCTGTTTTGGAGGAAATTAGTTGGGCACGGGCATCGTGCGGGGTTTGAAAAGGGGGCGCGCGCCACCGCAAGGATGCAGTTCCTCAAGACACTTGGCTAGTCCTGGACCCCTGCAGGCTGCAAGGGCAAGACTGTATTCGAGTCACTCGCAATGCGTGATATTTGCGATCCATAAACACTGCATCAGGGCTCCTCGGCCAATTAAAAAAAAATCATCCTGAGCTCAGACTCGATTCGATAGGAACGTATGACACGCCATGACACGGCGCATTCCACAGTTTTAAGTTACAGCTAGACCAACAGGCTTGCCTCGCGCGTAAAGACCCAAGGAAGGCATTGAAATGCTCTGAGAGTTGCGCCCTGGATCCAATTCCATGAACGGCTACTTGAGACGGACTGTGACGGTCCAAGCAGCCGTCGTCGCTTCCCAGCGTCAAGAGCCCGTTGACACGCAGCACAACTCGCTCATGCGCCCTGGCAGGACAGCACGAGGCCTGAGAGAAGAGGCCCCAATCGTCGCCGATCGCCAGCTATCGACCGGGCATCTCCACGAAACTCACGCTCAGCCCGTGCAGGACGACCAGCCGACGACGGCTTTCATTTCGGAAGGCCTGGCACCAAGTACAGGCGGTGCGCGAAGACAAGCATGCTCAAATCAAACCGATCAGCGTCGAATCTCAGCTCGAAGCCCTGAGTGCACACACACACAAAGACGGGACAGGCACGACGACGACGCGCCTGCGAGCCGTGCGGAGGGCGAGACGGATCGAATACAGCGGCACAGGACAACAACAGTGTATATTGAGAGCATACTCCATCGAACCACACGAACATGACGAGCCCCGGCGTCGACCGTGCAGAAGGAGAGAGCCACCGACGGCGGAGAACACCCCGACGGCCGGGATCCTGATCGTTTTTGGGCGTCAGGGCAGGCGTGGGACCACGCTGCCGAAATACGAGACGGCGACGATCTACTCCGCCGGGGCTTCCCTGTGCAGACGGACACGCGCGTAAGCGCGCTGGGAGACACGAAGCAGGGCCATCGCTGGAAAGAGAAAAGAAAAGAAAAAAGACTTATTATGTAGAGCACGTTGTTACACCTGGGATTCGTGAGCAATCAGTGGGATCCATCGCATGGCGAGACGGCGGATCGCGCTCACCGAATGAACACCTCTCCCAGAGTGCCCGTCGACTGGCCGTCCTGGAACTCCTCCGTGTTCGCAAGCTGCGGTGCGGGCGGTCAGCGCGCTGCGACGAGGGCGAGGGCGAGAGCGGAGCGCGCGCGAGACACACCTGAAGATTCATGAAGCCGTCCGTGCTGACCAAAAAGCCCTTGTACTCTAGCCCCCACTTGAGCCTGACGAACACAGGCTTGCCGGTGAGCTCCTGCATGAACGGCTTGGGGTTGACCGGGGCGACCTAACGAGCGTCGAACGGTGAAGCCCGGGTCAAAGGAGCCCAGAGTGGAAGGGAGAAGCGAAAAAAAGACATACGGCGGACATGGTGGATGGATGGAGGAAGAGATCAAGACGATGGGGGCACGTGCGCGCGGGCTTGTGAGGCGGAAAATGGGATATAAGCGCGATCATCTTGGAGGCGCCGCTTCCCAAATCCGCCTTGCCACTCGACGCCCCCACCCCCTTTCGACCCAAGCACACGACTCCACCATGTCCGATCGCGAGGGCCACTCGGGCGCCCCCACAGACGAGGACCTCTCGCTCCCAAAGGCGACCGTCGCAAAGATGATCACCGGTGCGCTGCGGGCCTCTCCTTCCTCTGCGCCAGCCTTGCTGATCCGCGTCCATCCCAACCACGTCCGCGTTCTCGTTCTCGTTCTCGCGCACCCCCCGCTCCCCGCAGAGCTGCTGCCCGACGACGTGACGTGCGCAAAGGAAACGCGAGACTTGGTGATCGAGTGCTGTGTAGGTGAAGCGCCTCCCCTCCTCCGCTGCGCGCGCGTCGCCCCACCGCGCCGCCAGCCTGCGTCCTGACCCTCTTTTTATTCCATCCTCGCCCGCTGCTCTCTCAACGCGCCCCCGCAGAATTCATCCACCTGATCTCGTCCGAAGCGAACGAGATATGCGAGCAAGAGTCCAAGAAGACGATCGCGCCCGAACACATCATCGGTGCCTTGCGGGTGCGTGCGCGCCCTCTCGTCCCTGCTCACCCGGCGCTGCTCGCTCAACCGGCCTCGCCGCCTCGTTCCAGCGCCTCGGCTTCGAGACGTTCACCAGCGAAGTGGAGAGCGTCTTGAAAGACCACAAACAGCAGCAGAAGGTCCGTCCCGCCCCCGCTTTGCCGCGCAACGCCGGCTGACGCCAGATACAGGACCGCGAAAAGAAAGTTTCTAAATTCGTAGAGTCCGGGCTCACAGAGGCCGAGCTGCTCGCAAAACAAGAGGAGCTCTTCGCGCAGAGCCGCGCCCGCTTCCAGTCCCAACAGCAGCCCTCGTGATCACCGCTCTCCGTGTCCCCCCCTCTCTCTCGAAACACACGAGCTTTGAACCGTGTCCTGATGACGCCGGCGGTGCTGCACGACCTGGCGCGTAGACGCGCTCCTCCGCCCCGCCCGCTACTACTGTACACACGTCGCCTCACGATGTATCCTTATCCACGCACTCACGTACCAGCAGTCACGTTGTAATTGTCTTAATTATTTGGCTATCCTAAGCGTGCGCGCGCGCGTGCCGCGCTTCGAGGGCGTCGAGGCGCCGTCGCGGGCTGTCGCCGTTCCACTCTTCCGTCGTGCCGTCGGCGGCGACGTGAAGGCGGGGCAGCCCCTGCTGCTCGATGGTAAAAGACGCCGACACGGCGCCGTAGAACGTTGCTACAGGCGGGCGTCGTCAGCGTTTGTGAGTTGGGAGCGACAAAGGCTCACATTTGAACACGTCCCCGCCCGTGAGCGCCATGCCGGCGGCCAACCCTCCAAGAAAGCTGTTCCCAGCACCTGCGAGCGCGATGAGGCCCGCGCGCACCGCCGCCGCGTGAAAGGAAAGAAAACGCACCGGTGACGTCGACGACTTTGGCGGGGGCGTCCGCCGGGGCCCAGTAGGCGTCGACCCACTCGCCGCGGCGCTGGCGCGACGCGACGTACGCGCCGAGGGCGCCGCTGCGCACGATGACCCAGCCGCTGCGCCCCGGCCCGACGCCGAGCGCGAGGAGGCGCGCGGCGGCGTCCTCGATGGCGGGTTTGGTGGCCGGGAGCGGCATGGACAGGAGCGCGAGGGCCTCTTCTGCGTTCGGGCTGCGGGCGGGGGTCGTTTAGCGTGCGGGGGAGCCTGAGGCGGGAGGCGGGGAGAGGGGCGTGCCTGAGGATCGCGATGGACGGGAGGACGGCGACGAGGGCTGGGAGCTCTTCGGGGACGCATCTGTCCTGTGCGCGCGCGGCGCGTCAGCTGGGGGGTACGGGGTGGGGTGGGGTAGAGCGGGGTGGGGACGTACGGGGATGGGCTCGTAGATCGTGGTGGGGGCCCACGGGCGCAGCTGCTCGACGTCGGCCATGATCGCGCGGGCGCGCGACGGGGAGCAGATGAAGTGCAGGTACTGCGGGCGCGCGAGCGGCGTGTCGGCGAGGTCGCGCGGGGTGATGCGGATGCGGGGTGTGAGGTACTCGAAGCTGGGTGCGGGGGTCAGCGTAAGGGGCGGCGGCGGCGGCGGCGGCGGCGGCGGGGACGCACCCGCGGTGGTCGCCCTTGTACTCGTTGAGCGCGCGCGTGGTGGGGCGGTCTGGGTGGTCGCGGTAGAGCCACATGGGCTCGCCGTAGGCGTTGAGAGAGTCGAGGATATGCGCCGGAAAGTCGGCGCCCTTGTCGACGATCATGCCGAGCGCGGCGGGCGGGAGCCTGTGTGCGGCGATCAGCGCAGATCAGCGGCGGGGGAGGCGGCGAGGGGCAGTCGGGACGCACCAGAGGCGGGCGCCGAGGACGGCGTAGGTGCCGCCGCCGCCGATCTGCGAGGGAGGTGAGCGTGTGAGGCGGGGGAGGCGGGGGCGGGGCGGGGGGCACGTCCCTGGGGAGCGAGGGTGCGCGCGGTGGGCGTGCCCGCGTCGTCGAGGGATGCGAACTCGTCGATGATGAACATGCCGAGGGTGGCGAACACGCGCGGGGCGGGCGCGGCGGGCATGGCGGCGGGAGGAGATGAAAAGAGGAAGAGGGCCGCCTGCACTCGACCCGACTCGCCGACGATGGAGATCTGGATCGTGACCGATGCCGCCTCGCTCGACCCGCGCCTCTACGACGCCGGCCTCGCTCTCCTCGACCCCGCCTCCGCCGACCGCGTGCGCAGGTTCTACCACCGCGCAGACGCCTGCCGTGAGCCCTCCCGCCCCCGCGCCCCCGCGTCCCCGCGTCCCTGACCCCCTCCCTCCCCAGGCTGTCTCCTCGGCCGCCTCCTCCCGCGCCTCCTCCTCGCCTCCGCCCGCGCCGTCCCACCCGCCAACATCGCCATCGCCCACACCCCCGCCGGCAAACCCTACTACGCAAGTCCCCGCACCCGCTCCTCCACCGCCCCGATTGCCCCTGACCCGCCGTGCGCGCTGACGACAGACCACCCCGGGCCTCGACCCCCCGCTCGCATTCAACGTCTCGCACGACGGCGCCGCCGTCGCCATGGCGTTCGCGCCCGACCCGCGCCCGATCCCCGCCGATCTGGGCGCGCGCGCGGATTCGGACGCGGTGCGCGCGGGGCTCGTCGGCGTGGACGTCATGCGCGTCGCGGTCCCGCACCGCACGACCTTCCGCGAGCTCGTCCGCGGCGTCGGCGACACGGTGCGTCGCCCCGCCGCCCCGCCGCCTCCCTCCCTCCTTCCTTCCTTCCTTCCTACACCACACGTGCGCTGACCGCCGCGCGCCAGCTAACCCCGCGCGAGCGCGCCCAGCTCGCCCCACCAACGCCCGAGCGCACCGCGCGGCGCCGCTTCTTCTGGATGTGGACGCTCAAGGAGGCCTTCGCCAAGGCGCGCGGCGCGGGCCTCGCGTTCGAGCTCCGCAGGATCGAGTGCGACGTCCGCGCGGTGCGCTCGGGCGTCCCGCGCGAGGAAACGGGCGCGGCGGTGCGAGTGACGGTGGACGGCGCGCCGCCGCGCGGGTGGGCGTTCGTGCTGTTCGAGTTTGACGCGCCGCACGCGGGCGCGGGCGCAGGCGCAGATGCAGGCGCAGATGTAGATGTAGGCGCAGGCGGGGACGCGGACGCGGACGCGGGGCAGGCGCGGTACCAGGGCGTCGCGGCGCGCTTCGTGGGGGGCGACGCGCCGCCTACGTTCGTCGTGCGGCGCGTGGGGGGCTCGCGTCTGGACGCGCGCGCGGACGGTGCGGACGGTGCAGGCGCGGAGGTGGTGTACCGCGACGAGGCGGACGCGTTGGTAGAGCGCGCGGTGCGCGTGCTCGGCGGTGGCGGCGGCGGCGGGGACGGCGGCGGGGACGGCGGGGCGGGCGCCGCGCCACCCTAGTAGCGACCGGAGATTCTCTTATTGTTGTTATTCTGATGTCGTTTGCGAGCGAAAGTGCGAGCGCGCGAGCGTGCGACGGGGTACGATAGATTATGCAGGGCTGGAATTAGGCGGGCGGCGGGCGGCAGGCGGCGAGCGGCGGGCGCGTGGGTACTGTAAACGAGGCGGTGGCGACGATAAATACACGCGTAGGTAAGAAGATAGGCAGGCAGGTGGGCATGTAGTAGGTAGTAGAGGTATGCAGGCAGGCATGCAGGGAAGACAGGGGAATAAAGTTAGGTCTAAGACGAGGCGAGAACGAGAACGAGAACGCAGTCGAGAAGTCCCATCGCATCCAATTCAATCCGATCCGATCCAATCCAATCATACACGGCGGAGCCTATAGCTCCCAAAGCCAATCAGCCGATCCACCCCCATCCGATGCGATGAGACGCGATGAGGGGTGAGAGCATAGCATACAGACACAGACACACAACAGGGACGGAGAACGAACGTTAACGGGGGCGGAGAAACGGGGAGCGGGGAACGGGGAAACGGGACGCGGGCTGCGAGAAGGCGGAGCGGAGCGGGAGAACGCAGGGGGGGAGGCAACGTGCACCGCGGCCGGGCTCAGTACGGGTAGAACGCGAACTCGGACTCGTACCAGTCCTCGCCCTCGGGCGCGTCCTCCCGCGTGTCGGGAGACGAGAACGCGAGGAGCGCGAGCGCGGGCTCGGGCTCGGGTTCTGGGGGGCCGGTGGTGGGGACGAGCGGGGCGGACTGCCAGACGCGGGGGGCGTGTTTGTCGGGGTCGAGGGTGGCGGCGGCGGCGGCGGAGCCCCAGTGCATGCCGTCGAGCTCAAAGTCATTGAGCGCGGGCATGAGGGCGAGGGCGCGTGCGACGTGCTCGTAGAAGGTCTGCGGAAATGGAGCGGGGGAGAACGTGAGCGGAAGCGGAGATAGCGTGAAACGCGGGCGGCGAGACGCACGGTGTCGGGGGCTTTTAGGAGCGCGGGGGCCGTGGGGGCGCCCGTGCCGGGGTTGGTGGTGGTGGTGGTGGTGGTGGGTGGGGCGAGGCGGAGGCAGGCGAGGTCGGGGAGGGCGCGGGCGATGGCGTGGAGGAGGGGGACGAGCGGGGGGGCGGCGGTGGCTGCTGTGGCGGTGGCGGAGAGGACGGCGAGAGGCCCGGCGGCGGTGGCGAGCCAGGCGCAGTCGTCGGGGGTGAGGTCGCCGTCGTGGATGTGGAGGGTGTGGAGGGGGCGGGTGGGGACGAGAAGGCGGGCGATGTGGACGGGGCCGGAGAAGGAGGCGAGGATGGGGAGGGTGCTAGGCGGGAGAGATGGCAGCGAGAGCGTGGCGGGTGCGGGCGCGGGCGCGGGCGCGGGCACGGGTGCGGGTGCGGGTGCGAGCAACGGGGGTGGGGTGGGGGGTGGGAGAGGGTCGGAGTCGAGCTGGAGGTGCTCGAGCGCGGGGGTGCGGGCGAGGAAGTGTGCGGTGTGGAGGTCGAGGGGGAAGGAGGCGGCAAAGTGGCTGAGACGGGGATAGAGCGGGGCGGAGGCGAGGACCCAGGTGACATCGGGGTCGATGTGGAGGTCGAGGTCGGTGAGCTGTGTCATGGCAGCGAGGGCGCTTGCGAGGGCGCGGTAGAAAGGGGGGAAGAGGACGGAGGACGAGGGGAGGACGAGGGAGAAGGTGCGGACGAAGCGGGCGAGGTGCGGGCGTGCTGCGAGGACGGGGACGAGGACGAGGTTGTGTGCGAGGGGGGAGAGGGCGAGGTTGCGGTAGAGGAGGCGGCGGGCGACGGGGTAGAGGGGGGACGCGGTGCGTGCGAGGGCGACGAGGGCGGGGGTGTCGAGGTTCTGTGCCACTGCGTCGATGAGCTCTGTGGGCAGGGCGGGCAGGGACATGGTGGGCTGCGAGGGTGGCTGGCGGAGGGGGTTGGCTGCGGGGGTTGGCCATGTACTCTATAAGTGCAGGGCTCTGCTGACTCAGCAGCCGTGCTCTCACTCTGTCTCACTCTCCCGATGCGCGTCCGTCTGCTGAGGGTGCACGCCCGCGCCGTCCACACACGCGCCGTATGCGGTGCGTCCCCGCGCCCCGGCCCCCGCGCTCGCTGACGCTGTCCCCAGCCCCGTTCCCCCCGCGCTCCCACTCCTGTGGCGCGCTGTCCCCGGCACACGTCGGCGAACGCGTCGTCCTCGCAGGCTGGCTCCTCCCAGAACGGTCCCGCTCCTCTCCTCCCCGCCCCCGCCCGCGCTCACCCACCCTCTGCCCAGAAAACTCTCCGCCGCCCTGTCCTTCTTCCCCCTCAAGGACTCCTTCGGCACAACACAGCTCGTCGTCTCCCGCCCGCCCGGCGACACCGCCCTCGCCGCCCTCTCTGACGTCCCCGTAGAGTCCGCCGTCCTCGTCCAGGGCGAGGTCCATCTCCGCCCACAAAAACAGCGTCGTCCCGTCGGTCGTTTTCACGCGTATCCCATTGCATCCTCACGCCCACGTACACGCAGGAACCGGCAGGTGACATAGAAGTCCTCGTCGACGACTTCACCCTCCTCAACCCCGCAGCCCGCGACCTGCCCTTTGTTCCCTCCGACACCCACAACCTTGTCCGTTTTGCAATCTCTGCGCACACGCCCCCTTCTCACCTCTTTCATCTCCCCCCCCCCCTCCCCCCCTCCCTTAGCCGAACGAAGATCTCCGCGCCCAGCACCGCTACCTCGACCTCCGCCGCTCCGCCCTCACCGCTAACATACACAAGCGCAGCCGCGTCGCACACCTCGTCCGCACCGTCCTCCACGATCACGGTGCGCCACGTCCCCCTTCCGTCATCGCTCACGTTCACCTTCACGGCATCCCATCCTCCTCACGCGACCCCCCGATCGCTCGCTGACGCAACTCATCCCGTCCTTCTCTCGCTTCCCTCGCCTAGCCTTCCAAGAGGTCGAGACCCCCATCCTCCTCAAGTCCACCCCCGAGGGCGCACGCGAGTTCCTCGTCCCCACACGTCACACCGCTTCCCCCTCCGAATCCTCCTCCGCGGTCCAGCAGCCCCTCTTCTACGCCCTCCCCCAGTCCCCGCAGCAGCCAAAGCAGCTCCTCATCTGCTCCGGCGCCGTCGACCGCTACTACCAGCTCGCCCGCTGCTTCCGCGACGAGGACGGCCGCCGCGACCGCCAGCCCGAATTCACCCAGGTCGACCTCGAGATGGCCTTTGTCCCCTGGGGCCCCCGCCCACACGAGCTCGCCCGCGGCTGGCGCATCGGCGGCGGCGACGTCCGCGACGTCGTCGAGGCCCTCGTCACCCGCATCTGGGCCGACGTCGAGCACGTCCAGCTCCAGGACGGCTTCAGAGTCGTCCGCTATGCAGACGCCATGGCCAGGGTGAGTCCGTCTCGCGCCAGCCTGTCTGTGTTGCTCACTCCCTCGCTCGTTCGTGCTCGTCAGTATGGCTCCGACAAGCCCGACACCCGCTTCGGCCTCGAGGTCCGTCGGTCGCTTCGCTTGCTCCCTCGCTTCTCCGACTGACGCGCCCAGATCATCGACGCCCGCGCGCTCCTCCCGCCCAGCGCCCGCGCGGCCCTCGGCGCCTCGCGCGGCACGCTCGACTGCCTCGTCGTTCGCTCCGGGTCCGCATCGGACGCCGCCTTTGCACGCGCCGCGCGCGAGTGCGCCCTCGAGCCCTCCGTCGTCAGCCCCTTACTCCCTTCCTCCTCAACGAGTCGTCCGACTGACTGACGCGGATCGCGTTCGCAGGAGCGCGTAGAGGTGACGCAGGCGAACGCAGACGCGCTCGCGTGGCTGCGCTCGAGCCGCACCGTGCGCGAGCTCACCACCGCGGGCGAGGACCCGGACGCGCGCGCAAACGATCTTGACGGCGCGGACGACGGCGAGGGCCTGGACGTCTCGCCCGGCGACGTCGTGTATCTCGCGACGCGCCGGGACCCGCCAGAGGTGAGTCTAGCCGCCTCCGGTCCCGTCTGCTCTGTGTGCTGACGCCGCGCCCGCGCGCGCTCGCTCAGGGAGGATCGACGGCGCTCGGGCGACAGCGCCTGCGCCTCGCCGACCTAGCGCAGTCGCGCGGTGCGTCCCTCGCGCGCGTCCTTTCCCATCGTTTCCTCTTCCTCATTTCTTCTTGATCGTGGGCGTGTGACGTTCCCGCAGGCGAGTACGCGCCGCCCGCGGCGCCCCACTTTCTGTGGGTGACGGAGTTCCCGCTGTTCACGCGCGCGGACGAGGACAAGGAGGCGCTCGCGCGCGGGCGGTGGAGCAGCTCGCATCACCCGTTCACGGCGCCGATGTGGGAGGACGTGCGCGCGCTGTACGAGGGCCGCGTCGACGAGGTGCGTCCCTTTCTCTCTCTCACACACACACATTGGGCTGAGGCGGGACGCGACGCGCGCAGGTCCGCGGGCAGCACTACGACCTGGTGCTCGACGGCGTCGAGATCGGCGGCGGCTCGGTGCGCGTGCACGACGCGGCGATGCAGGAGCACATCTTCAAGCACGTCCTCCAGGTGCGTGCGCACACGCGTCTCTCTTCCCCTCGCGGATTGATGTGAATTTTCGGGGCCGGTGTGTAGCTCGACGAGCGCGAGAGGGCCTCGTTCGATCACTTGCTGCATGCGCTCAAGTGCGGCGCGCCGCCGCACGGGGGCATCGCGCTCGGTACGTCGTTCTCGTTCTCGTTCTCGTTCTCGTTCTCGTTCTCGCCCCCTGCCTCTTTTTTCTTTTTTCTTTCTGTGTGCTTTGCGTTGGTTTGCGCCCGAGAGACGCGCGCGCCTGCCCTTCCCCACACCTTCCCTGCCACGTCCCTTCGCCTTCTCCTTCGCTGCTTCCCTTCCTAGCCCTAGCCCTTCCCTTCGCTTGGCCTGTCTCCCCTTGGCCAGTCTTCTTAGGCTTGTCTTCTCAGGCTTCGTCATTCGGCCCCGCTTCTTCTCGCGCCCCGAGTCTCGATCTTCTCGCTGATCTCTTTCGTCTCTCATCTCTCGTTTCATTTTTTTTTGCGTTTCGACATCGGAATCGGAATGGAATCGGTAATGGAATCGGAATCGGAATCGACTTCATTTCCGCGCTGCGCTGCCCCTGTCCTGTCGTCCGCCCTCGTCGCCGACCGCGTTCTCGTCCGTGCGTGTACGTCCGTGTCCGTGGGGACGTGGGGGCGTCTGGTCACCTGCACACCGCACACCACGGGCGCTCGCTTGGCGCTGACGTCGGCTCTGCGCGACACGACACGACACGACACGACACGACGCGACCGGGTCTCGAACGGGCGCTGACATCCCCATCCCCATCGCCATTCCCATCGACGTCCATCACCGCGGCGCCGATCCCAACCCACACCCACCCGCGCACCCACACGACCCCCCGTGCGACCCGTCCGTCTCGCCCGTCACGCGCCGCGACGTTGACGCCGCACCACGCCCGCGCGCGCGCAGGGTTCGACCGGCTGATGGCCGTGCTCTGCAAGACGGCGTCGATCCGCGACGTGATCGCGTTCCCCAAGTCGGGCGCGGGCGCAGACGCGCTGTTCAGGAGCCCGGCGCCCGTCGCCGCGGACGTGCTCGCGCAGTACGGCATCACGCCCGCGCCCACGCCCGCGGCGCGGCGACGGTGACGGTGACGTAGCGCGGACGTCTGCGCGTGTCGTGTGCGAGGATGCGCGCTGCGATGCCGATCGACGGGCGGCGGTCAGGTGCGTCGTGCGGTCATCGCTCGCTGAGCTGGGCCTCGGGCGGTTTGTTTATGTACTCACTTACGCGCTCGGTCGCTTGGTTGCCTGCGCGCAGGACGTAATGCGGACGTGCGGACGTGCAAGTGGGTGGGTCAGTCGAGGTCAGCGGGTCAGCGGGTCAGCGGGTCAGTCATCGGGGGCGGGGGCGCGGGCGGGGGCAGTGCGGGGGCAGGGTTGGGGCTCTTGGTCGCCGGCCGGGTATCTACGATGACGGGTTTGGGCTGGGTCCGGTCTCTTGATCACAGTCGACGCCTTCTGCGTGCTTCGCGCGGTGACGTGCGGATGCGTGCACGGCCGCGCGGGAAGCGAACAAGCGAATAAAATAAAACACCTCTCTTCATCATCGTCGAATGTAGCGGCGGGGCGGGGCGGGGCTGGGCGGGCGGGTGGAACGTACATGCGCGCGTAAGGGCGCGTCGAGCGCGGATAAGAATGACACAGACGTGGTAGACCGGCGACGAATGATGAAAAAGTAAGTGCAACAGGGAACGTAAACGAGGGAGAAATAACGTCCGATTCGAGGTTCTGGGGGGAGGGCGTGGGCAGCTATCGTATGGACATTACGGGGGCGGGCATATACACAGACGAGACGCGGGTGCGAAGGCACAGGCACGGGCACGGATACGGAAACGAGAACGAACACGAAAACGAAGGCGAAAACGAAAACGAAAGCAGAAACGAAGGCGCGCGGGCGCGTGGCGAGGCGTGGCCAGGCCAGGCAGGCTCTCTCCGCGCGCGATCGCCCGTCGACGTCGAGGGGACAGCGCCCTCCCGCGCCAAGGAGCCCGATCGCGACCGAGATGAAAGGCAAGGCGACAGGACAGGCGACAGGGCGGGCGAGGCCGGCCGATCCAAGCAGAGGTCATGACGCAGACGCTGCCGCCGCCGACACCGCCGGCACCGCCGTGATCGTCGCCGTCTCGTCCGACTGCGGGCTGCGCCCCCGCCCGCGTTCGCGCTCGACGTCGGGCGCGGGGTCCGGATCGGGCGGCACCGTCGGCGCGAAGAACGTCGAGCTGCGCGGGGTGGTCTCCTCGCTCCCGGGGCGCGACGCGTAGCTCGCGAACGGGAACGCCGCCCAGCTGCTGATCCGCGCGTCGCGCGCCGCGTCTGGCGCGGGCGGCGCGTTGAGGCCGGACGACGAGAGCGAGGAGGAGGGGGTGCCCGTGCTGGTGCTGGCCCCGCTGTTGGTGCCGATGCCGTTGCCGTTGCCGTTGCCGTTGCGACTGCCGCTGCCGTTGGTGCCGCCGTTCGTGGCGGGCGCGATGGCGAGCGTGCGGTTCCGCGCCTCGTCGATCACGGCGAGGACGCTGCGCAGCTTCGACTCGGTGCGCCGGCTGTTTGGGGGCGACGCAGGCCGGTGCACGCGGTGGGACGGGGAGGACGAGCGGGGCGACGCGGACGCGGTCGGGGAGGTCGAAGTCGAGGGCGAGGGCGAGGTCGCGTCGGCCCATTCGGTCGACGTGTCGGTGTAGAGCGCGGCGGGGGGCGGGCCCCACGCGGTCGTGCCGGTAGCGAAGATGTCGCTGGCCTCTGTCTGTGGGGTCGAGCTGAGCGGGCTCGGCGAGGGGGAGGCCGCGGCCATGATGGAGAGGGGCGGGAGGATGCTGAAGATCTGGTCTTCGGACGGCTGTTGGCCGTACGAGTCGAAAGGGTCCGGGACAGATTGCAGCATGGGTTCGATAACGGGGTCGGAGCTAGAGCGAGCGAGCGAACGGACGGGAGAGCGTACGGACGCGGAGTGTGAGAAAGAGGGTGGTGTGACTCGGGAAAGATGGATGCGGGAAGGGTGCGTACGCTTTCGCAGTGAATCGATCAAATACGTCCATTGTCGAGCGAACGACGACGCATATCTTTGGGTTCCCTGTTAATCTGCGAGATACGACACTTGATCGGTCGCGGAGATGCACTTGCCTTTCCTTGCACGACGTCCCAGACCTCCTCTTCGTGTTCCAGAATCTCCTCGTAATGCCGTGCCTTGAGCTCGTCGAGCTCATCCACCTGCCTTTGCAGGACGATCAAGGCCTGTCGGAAGCTCTGTAGATCTGGGCCCCTGTCATCAGAAAAGAACGCGAGAGATGGATCTGTAGTGGGCACCCACTTCGCTCCTTGCGATTCATGTTCCGCTTCTCGGTATCGCGGATGATATTGCTCTTCTCTCTGAGCGCCCTCTCGTACGAGGCAGACCGCTCCTATATTAGAAGCTGGATCGAAGGCTCAGCTGAGTTTGAGACAGAGAAGGTACGCACGTGTACGATGGTGCGGTACGTCTCGAGGTGTTGTCGCAGGGGTTTCTCGAAGCTCTTGTCGAGGGTTTCGGACTGGGACGATACGGTCGGAATCCGAGGAACATGCAGCGCAAGTGTGACGTACCAAGACATGCCAGTGGTTTCCTATCATGTGGTGAAGCCCAGACGCGGCCTGTAGCCTCGTTCCCTGCTCATAAGTGGGGCCCTTCATGCTAAGAGAGAGAGGGAGAGAGGTGCCGAGTGAGCGCGGAGAGAGATAAGGCCGTGATCGTCGACAGTACAATCTCGCACCTCGCGCAAACCTCCATGGCGTCCGCGAACATGGCCGTGACTCTGGACATGTTGAGCAAGGCGGATCGGTAGTTCGCGCAGGAGTTGAGGAGCTGTGATCAACGCGGAAGGATGAGCGAGGGCTGGAGGTTGGCCGGAGCGCAATCGTGTGCAAAGCAGCGGGGGCCGAGGGCTCACGTTGTCGTAGGCCTGCATGCTGGCCTTGAGATCTGCGCGGGTGACGATCTTTGCAGGGCCGTTCTCGCCAAAGTTCATGGCGGAGGCGTTGGTGACCTCGGAGAAGGTGGGCGAGGGAGGGCCGTCATGTTGTCTGTTGATATTCGTGGATATTGCAAGCGATCGGAGCGAGCGTGCTTTGTGCATGAGGGGGCCAGGCTGGATGGGACGAAATGTCGGCACTGGGATGGGAGAGGCAGGAGGAGACAGGGCTCGGTGTTTGTTGGTCACCCCGTCCAAGGCGCGACTGCGCGGCTTGTCGTCATCTCTCACACATTCGTTGCAAAAACTTAGCCTTCCTCTGGTCTCTACCGCAAACTTGACAACCCTACAGTCGCACTGGGGCCGCTCAGGCGTTGAAGTGCAGTCCATACTGATAGTTCTATCACACTGAATCTCGATATATGTAACCTCAAGCCTCGTGCGGACACACTGCACCTCTTCGGTGCATGATCGATGCACAGCAACTGCAGAGCATCCAGGGTGTGTTCTAGGTTTCCGCAAACATCAAAGCGCGAGTGTGACGCGATGCGTACGGGCTGCCTTCACATCACGTAGATCCTATAATGTGGCTGGGCGAGAAAGACTAGACGGTTTAAGCAGAATAACAGGTATATCGTGCCCTACAAAGTACGCTGAGAGTGTAGAGGTGACGAGAAAGCCCAGGGAATCTCCCTCGCTGCAAATGTTTGCAAGCCGACGAAAAGTCCAATTGACTTTGCGTTCTGACGTTGCCTGATCTGATGCGGGTTTGAGGACTTACACGCACGCAACCGGACGATATGCAATCACATATACAGCAGGTTGACGAGATCCATGTTTGTGTGTCGAGCATGTAGTGGAATGTGATAGAGATGTAAAAACGTCTGCTTTAGACCTGGTTTATATATCTACCGGACAACACCTAGGGAGGTCAGACAATTCACGAAAAGCACGCAAGGCAAATTGGCTACACACCACACATGAAATCTAACTGCGCGCAATACCCCCCGATATCGCTGACATCTTTTCGGGCGAGTCCCTCAAGTAGAACAGCTTCGCCTTCTTCGCCTTCTGGTCCCTCTTCGCCGCGCCGCTGCCCACCCTCTTCATCACCTGTATGCTCTTCAGATGCGGCGAGTTGACAAAGAACTGCATCTCCACGCCCGTGCGCTGCACGACGTTGCGCAGGACGAACGACGTGTCCGCGCCGCGCCGGCGCACGGAGATGAGCACGCCGGAGAACGACGTCGGTGCGTGCGCGAGTGTCACGGCGAGGACGCTGCCTGGTTGAATGCGGTCGGGGTGTCGCCGCGAGAAGAGGGTGTTCATGATTTTTTGTTTCTCGGGTGTGGGGAGCGTCTGCTGAAGGTACGCCATGAGCCCCTTGCCTTTGAGAAGAGCGGGCCTCGGTGCTTCCGCGGGAGGTGGGGGGATTATGGCGACTTTAGAGAACGGGTAGGGAGAGACCTTGGTCGACATTGAGCGCCATGAGTCTCGCAGACATCTTAGAGACATGTTGGCCGTGGAAGCAACCTTCAATTGACGATCTCGCTATTCATGGTAGCGGCAAATGCCGACTATCACGACGGCACTCTTGCAAAAGTTTACTGTAATAGTACAATGCGTCGATTCGCCCTAAGGATTCTTGAGGTCCAAACTCATTGAATAAGCACATTTATCCAATGACGTACGACACAGAGTAGAGACATAGTTTATGCAACGAACGCAAACAGAGAGAGAACAGAAGGGGAACTGTACAAGTATCAGAAAAGAGAGCTGTGACGCATAACCTCGCTTCACGTCCTCAAAAGTACACAACAGCAAGATGCTAGCGTGGTTGCTCGAAGTCCATATTTTGCAGATCAGAATCCGCGCCCTCGACCCCTAGAAGACGCACATATACGTGAGTGAGGGATACTGTGTCCACAACTAAAAAAAAAAACCCACCTCCCACGAGCACGGTAGGGGCTGTACCCAAACCCACCCCGAAACCCTCCTCTATAACCGCCTCTATAGCCTCCGCCTCCGCCTCCCCGTCCTCGTCCCCGGTTGAATCCTGGAACATTTGTTCGCTTCGCGGTGACCTGAGCAGTCGGTGCCATGAGTGCTGAGAGAATCATAGTGAAAGAGTTCAGTCACACACCTTGATCAGTCGACCACGGAACAATGAGTTGTCCATCGCCAAAGCAGCATCGATGAATTCAGACTCGGCGAATTCGACATATGCGTATCTATTCAAACAATTCAAGTCAGGAGATTCTGTTGAAAACCTTTATCAAACGCACCCTTTAGGATGGCCAGTGAACTTGTCACAAAGGATTGTTACTCGGTTGATGGTACCGCAAGCTTGGAAATGTCCCTGTATCTCTTCTGGCGTGGCGCCGTAATCCACCTAGACACACGCGGTATATGATTGGGATAAACGAAGCAGGTAAGTACAACCGGGGCAAAAGAGCTTACATTCCCAACGAATACACTCCGACCATCGGAAATCGACTTGTCGTCTTCCGCATCCATTGGCACGCCCGCCTCACTCCCATCATGCACCGACCCGCCGTTCGCGTTTTCTGCAGCCGCCTGCAGTTCACGTAGCTTCTGTGCCTCGCGTTCCATTTCTTCTACGCGCTGCTTCATCAAGAGGATCTCCTACAACGTAAAGACCAGAACCAAGGTAGCAATTAGCCTCTGCGCATCGCGCGAAGATATTTCTATGCAGAAGAGGAGCTGCGCGCAACGTACCTTCGACTCGGCCTCCTCGCTGTCATCGATTGTGGGGTCTGGAACATGGGTCTCAGATGGACTTGTTGAGGCGACGTCGGCCATTTTGTGCGGAAGGGTGTAGGTCCTTGTGTGGGCCGGCGAGTGGGTGTGATTTGGGAAAGTTTCAGTGCGTCACGGTCTCAGACACGTCAAACCACGTGCCGTCACATTCTACAAGCGCTGCTGGTGGGCGCTTGTCCCACCGCGTCTCCAGTTCGCGACTTGCAGCACTCATGCGTAGAATCAGAAAAACTGACATTCCTAGCCAAGACTGCTATTCCTATCAATTAAGACTCCGGATATACATTTGAGAGCGTAAGGCCCACTACAATGTCGCCCCCGATGATTAAACCCTCCCTTGGTACCACAGCAAGTCATATGAGATCGCACTTACTCACTAAAAATGGGGTGCGTCCCGCGTGCCGTCATCGTCGACCCGCACCGCCCGCACTAGCGCTCGAGGACGAGTCAAGATATGAGCCAAGGCGGAATGTACACATCTAAAACACAATTACCGAATAAGCTTGAAAAGACTAAGGCGCTATTATCCTGTCATTTAGGCCTCAGTAAGATCACCTGGCCATGTGCTGAACGCTGACAGCATCAGGTCATCGCTGGGGTGGGCCTCATATGGACATGGATGGCTCAAGTCGCCGGTCCGCGTCGAGCCTGACCGAGAGTTCATGTCTCCGTTGGTGGTTTCGGAATACACGCTGCAGACAACACGAAGACACTCGGGGGCAGCGCCGGCTCGCGAGCAGTGGGAAAGAGAAAAGCATGGAGGGAAGAAGTCCGACGACATATTATGTGTCAGGAACCTGCGTCACGTGTGCACACTCCAGGGGACGAGGATGGCCTGAAGCGCTGGGAGGACAAGTGACAAGTCGGCCCTCACTCCGGTTTGACGCTTTCCACCACACTCCATGGGCCACTCAGACCCTTCCAACCCTCCCGCCATGACGAATCCCGCAAAGAAGAAACGAATCGACGACCAAGCCGTTCAACCCGATCCTGTCCAACGTCCGATCCAACTCCAGAGAAGAAGAGTCTGGCGTGCCTGTGAATCTTGTCGGTACGTCCCAGGTTCATCTATGTCTGTCCGTCTTTATGAATATCCACGTTTGGTACCCCACATTCGATTTCGATCCTCCACAGTCGTAAGAAGATCAAGTGCGACGGTAACGAGCCTACCTGCTCTCAGTGTGCGACCGCTGGATTTCAATGTACCTGGCTCCAAACGAAAGACAGAGCTGCACTCAGCAGACAGTACGACCTCTTGTCCTCTAATCTCGTAAAGTCGTCTTGACCGGGGCTCCTTCTAGCTATGTGCAAGAGCTGGAGGCGCGTCTCCTTCACATGGAGTCCCTTTTCACTCAGATTGCACCCGTACTCGGACAATTGAGCCAGAACGGCGACGGCGCATCTCTACCGCATGATATATCTGATCCAAACAGTGCTCCATCAGCTGCATCTATTATCCAGTCTCTAGTTGACAAGGATAAAGCCGCACAATCGACCTCCGTTGATAACCACTCCACTCCTGACTCGAGCGTCTCCGCTAAAATCGAGGATGATGTCTCTGATTCCCTCGGTCAACTCACCCTCGACGAGCATGGACACTTACGATGGATAGGTGGCTCGTCCACCATGTCCCTCATACAGTCCTTCAGAAACGCTACATCATCCCCTCACTTCCGCGTGTCTCCCATGTCCGAGGATCCCAACGCGCCTGGTACGAGCGCCAACAGGCTCTATTTCCCTGCATCTGTCTTTTTCGGCAAGGTGCGCGCTCTCCCAGAACCTGAAGAAGTTGAATATCCAGAGCGTGACCTGGCGGACAAGCTGGTAAGTTCGAGAACGCTCGCTGGTTGTGAATTCAGGATTGAAATTTTTGTGGGCGCCAGGTTGAAGCATATTTTTCAAGATTTCATTTTCTCTTACCGGTCATAGACAAGCCTACATTCATTCGTCAATATAAGTACCTTATGGACCGCACTGATGACATGCAACTGGCGCGTAGCGAAACGGCCTTCATTGCTCTGGTCTTCGCCGTATTTGCATGTGCTGCCCAACTCGTGGATGATCCTCGCCTCAAAGGCGAGAAAGAAGACGATGGAGGGATGGGTATGGTATATTACGAAAGGTAATACACATCCTGCGTTACCTCTAGCTTCGCGATTGACCTCAACTCTGACATACAGAGCCCTCATCCTCCACTACATCAGCCATGCATCCATTCAAGTGGCACATGTTCAATGCTTCATTTTGATGTCTTCGTTCTTGTGCTCGGTTAATTGTTTGCCGCAAGCCTGGATTCTAATAGGCCAAGCTGTGCGTGCAGCTCAGGACTTGGGTCTTCACGTAAGTATGGTGTCAGATGCGATCACTTTATAAGCCTCTGATATTTTGCATATACAGCGTTCACCTCGCCGTCTTAACCTTCCGCCTATTGAAAGCGAGACCCGCCGGAAGATATGGTGGGGAGTTTACACATTGGATCGTATGCTCGCTCTCGCGCTAGGTCGTCCACTAGGTATTGAAGACGTCGATTGTGACGTCGAACTTCCTGTCGCTGTCGACGACGAGAGTCTGTGTTCGTTCTTCAACGGCGACGAAATGTCGTCTGACTCCCCTTCACTTATGTCTGGCTTTCTCGCACTCCAATCACTCTACGTTATCGCTGGACGAGTCATGCGACAAGTTTACGGCGTGGACAACTCTAAGGATTTCCTGGAGCCGGAAAGGCGCGCACAGTTGCAGCGCGATGTCGAAGAACTCGATAAGGAGCTGACGAAATGGTTGGACGACCTTCCCCCTGTTTTCAAGTCAAGTCCGGTCAACGAGAGCCAAGTTTCCATGAGCGCAGTGCTCTGTAGCCATTACTACTCTGTCTTGACCGCTTTGCATCGCAATCTCCTTCCCGTCAAGCGAGATCAACCCATCAATCCACGCTCCACCGCGAAGGCTGTATCTTCAGCTCGCGCCTGCATCCGCCTTGCTCCTTTCATTAAGAATGTTGTCCCTCCTTCACATCACCTCGCCTTTTTCATTCAGCATCTCTTCAGCTCTGCAGTCATCATTTTACTCTATGCGATGCATGTAGCCGACTGGAAGGCTGCAGGCACTGCCATGGAGGAAGCGCAGAGTTGCTTACCCGCGTTGGAATCCTGGGAAGGACTTTGGCCTGGGGCACGAAAGTGCAAGGAGCTGCTGACAGAACTTACAGAGACAGCCCGCGAAGCGATCCGATCTGCTCACAATGGTACTTACGGGCCTGTGTCAAATTCCTCGAACTCTCGAATCGCGCCAGTGCCTTCCCCTTTCGAGCGGAAGGCACGAAGGAGCTCGTTTACGAACCCCTCGAGTCGTGTCATGAAGAATCAGCAGAAGCTCAGGAGAAATCTGTCACCTGATTCTACCAACCGCCCATCGCGGCCATCTCACGCGTCTTCAGTTCTTCACTACGATTGTGAGTCATTTTGATATCTGAATCAACGCTGTTTCTGACCTTTCGCTCCTCTTCGTCTTTGTGGGCATAGCGCAGCGCGCGCGTTCAACATCACGCAAACGGGGTCACGGCGAGAGCGAAGACACTGATGTCAAGGCGGGACCATCACACCCGTATCGCCTTTCCTTCCCACCAGGGTTTGATCCGCGTTCAAATCAGAGCTCACATAGCTCGCCCACATCAGCCAAAGGCTACCCATCTCCGCCGATGCCATTAGCTGATCCCCCTATCGAAATGAGTCCGCAGATGATGCCTACGCCCTCATTCGGATCTCTCAACCCACCTGTGTCACCTCTGAACGGCGGTCCTTCAGCACCGTACGGATTTGACTTCGCTCCGCCCCAGAATCCGTTCAGCCACACAATCGGCGATCTTTGGAGTAGACCCGAACGGGAGAAGAACGACCTTGGAATGTTCGAGCCCAGTCAACTGGAAAATGCATTCAAATTTTCAACACTTGATGCTCGGCCGTCGACCGTTGACCCGTCGTTCCTAGCGTACGACAGTACGTCGCAGTTGGGCATAGGCTTCCCAGGGCTTCCTTCAATGACGCCCTCGACTACATTTCCTCCACCGGGTCTACCTTTCCGAGGTCTTGACTATATTCGAAACATAGAAGCAGAAGGGTATCACACTGGCGGTGCGGAGCAGGATCTATGGGGGCAAGGGTTCGATGCAGGCGCTTTCACGGCCGCCCCTGACATCCCCTTCAGCTTGGGAGGAGTCGACCTCTTCAACGACCAGCGTGATGGACAGCCGTGATCGCAACGAGCGTGAGGCTTTGTATGACTTAGACTTTTCGATCTCTGCGATTTGGGTTTGATTCCGGTTTTTTGGTTGCTTTTTCTCAGCACAGCCGTTTTATGTAGGAAGAAGAGTGTACGATACTACGTTATGCTAAGGACTTGTCACTTTTAGTGTACTACGTTATTTACCATGTCAATGTTATGCCCTTTACGCAATATTTGGTTAGCCACGGGGCTAAAGCAAGTCTGCTCTGGGGGTGTCTGGCTTTGTCTGGTACCCCTGTAACCGGTCGGCTTCTCGGGTATCAACCGCCCCGACCCACGATCATATAATGCGGGGTAACTTCTCGACCTTGTCATAATCCTTACCACTATGGCCAACCATCCTGTAGTTGAACTCACCTCCGAAGCATCATGGGCGATGGTGAAATACACAACTCTTTCCTGAGACTTGATATATATCTGACAATACCAGGTGGAAGACAAATTCTCGCCTTTTGCGAAGGATACCCTTGCCAAACTCATCTCCTTCATTGAGGTAGGGCCCTCGGCTCCCTGGCTCTGTCCATGCTCATCGTTCATCTAGGAGGACGTGGTCCCCGCGACAAGGGTAGCACATGCTCAATTGCCAGATGATTCTCTGCAGCGGTGGAAGACCGTCATACCTGTTATTGAGGATCTGAAGATCAAGGCACGGAAACTGGGGCTCTGGAACCTTTTCCTGAGCAAGTCGCTTTATCCTGGACTCGGTGTGCTCACTAATCTCGAGGTATGGACTACCGCGATTGTTTCAACAAAAGTCCGTGTAAGACTAACCAGCAACTTGATAGTACGCTGTCATGGCTGAAATCCTCGGTCGTGCTGGGCACATGGGCTCAGAAGCCGTGAATTGTTCAGCACCGGACACCGGCAATATGGGTGCGCCTTCATATCGAATGTTAGACCATTTAAGCGCTCTGAACTCAACACTCTAGAGGTCCTCGCTCGCTACGGTAACGAGGAGCAGAAGAAGAAATGGCTCGTACCTCTGTTGAACGGAGAGATTCGTTCCGCCTTCTCTATGACCGAACGCTTCGGTAAGTGAGCGACGCTATCAACTGGGAATTGTATGTTGATGGTGCCACCAGTCGCATCCTCCGATGCAACAAACATCCAAACATCCATCAGGCAGGAGGGCAACGACATTGTCATAAATGGCCATAAATGGTCCGTATGTCTCGAGGTATCAGCAAGCTCTGATATGTAGACTCACAATACATTGAACACAGGTATATCAGTGGCGCGGGCGACCCTAGAACTAAACTCCATCTCGTCATGGGCAAGAGCGATCCCAACAACCAAAGTAAATATAACCAACAGAGTGTCGTGATTGTTCCTGCAGACGCTCCTGGAGTCAAGGTTGTTCGTGCTATGAAGGTTTTCGGGTATGATGATGCTCCGGAAGGGCATTGCGAAGTCATTTATGACAATGTCCGCGTTCCTTTGGGCAATCTTGTACTTGGCTGGGGTAAAGGATTTGAGGTGAAGTTTTTAATCTTCTGCGGCCTACTTGCCTTCTTACACTAGATAGATCATCCAAGGAAGACTGGGGTGAGTCGCCTTAATTGACACTCGGAGGCATTGTTCGTTGACGTCGTGCAAGGCCTGGGCGGATTCATCACTGCATGCGTTCGATTGGCGCTGCTCAATATGCCTTGGATACCATGCTCAAGCGAGTAACCGACCCTTCAAGGAAGACATTTGGAAAATTCCTCTACGAGCACGGTCTGTCCAACGGTTTACGACTAGAAGACAAATTCTTACCCTTCGTGTCACCGTACCAGGAACTGTCATATCCGATCTTGCGAAGTCTCGTGCGGAGATTGAAGGTGCTCGCTTGCTTGTGTTGAGCGCAGCTTTGCAGGCGAGTACAGCGTCTGGTCGGTTCATCCTCGATTCTGACAGCCTTGCAGATCGACAAGTACAAGCCAAAGGGCGCGCTCAAGGAGATCGGTATCGCCAAGGTAAGTTGTTTGTACGCTTCTTCAACAGCTGCTGATAAGGTATTGCAGTTTGTCGTGCCGTCCATGGCACTGCAGGTCGTCGATCGCGCCATCCAATCATTTGGCGCTGAGGGTGTAAGCCAAGACACCGAGCTTGCTGCTCTCTGGGCAGGTTTGCGTACACTACGCCTTGCAGATGTAAGCTCATCACTCTTCCTTGTTATTCTTAAATTATTGACAGTAAGCATCGTCGCAGGGTCCTGATGCGGTAGGTTTATTTTTGATTGTTCTGTCAAATCCTGACTGAGACCACTCACTCTCACAGGTCCATATACAGCAAGTCGGGCAGAGGGAGTTGAAGCGGGCACCAAAATTGACCGAGAAGGCTGCTCAATACAAGAAAAAGGAGGCAGAGTTGTTTGCAAAGTATAACATCAAAGCTCGACTCTAGGGGCTTCATCGTAATCAGACAATGTACTCAGCCATCTTCTGTACTCCTCGGATATAGCCAGTCGTGCTCTCGTTGATTCTGCAGATTCAGTGATGTACGCTGTTCGTCAAACATAAGTTAGTAGTCTCATTCCAAGGCCGCTCACCTGCAAGCGTCTTGCGAAACTACCGACCTCGGGTATTCCCGACGGGATTTGACTTCTCCTTGCACGTTTGCACCGTCACACTCGCTCCCAACCTACGTTCTGAGAACAAAATGTCGAGTTCAACCGTGCGCAACATTGTCCGACGGAGCCCTCTCTTGAAACGACACGTCTCGTCAAAACCCACTCCATCACCTCCAGAATTCTCTCTTCCTCCTTCCAAACTACGAGCGCTCATATCACTCTATCACCGATCGGGACAATTCATAACTGCTGAGGGTCTGGACGATGCCATCGACAGGGCATTCACCGTGAAGGACCAAAGATATATTCACAATTCACCGTTTGGCCTTGGAGATCTGAAGTCTGAAGTTACGCGGCGACGGTCTGCTCCGAAATTTGGCAGGGTGGTAGATGCTTTCGTGTCGAAGGAAGGCATGTATGAGGAGAGAGAGAGACGGGTCGCAGCCGTATTTGAGGCGCTATATGGGACACAGGAGGGAAGGAAGCCTGGGCTGGAAATCTTGCAGGAGAGGTGGGGCCTGGTCGATCAGGCGCTTTCAGACGCAGCGTCAGAGGGAAAGAGACAATCATAGGTGCGTGTCGACGTATTCCACTAAATCATACCTTTAACGATGTTTCTTTTTGCAGGAGCCCTCGTTGTTTGATCTTACCATATCTCTTATTTTGCTGTGTTATGCAGGCTGTATCTCGGTCCATCCGCTACTGTGGACGCCTCCATATGTTCTGTCAATGTGAGTGAAGCAATTGGGCCCGTTCAGTGTAAGTTCTCTTCATCTGGTCCGTTACTGGACAACATTACAGGAGGGATTGTACGTGTACATCCCAATGCACGAGACAGTTTTACACGATAAGCCCACTGGTTGAATTATCTTAGACTGGGCTGGGTCGGTACCAGGTATGAGCAGGCTTGCACTTGAGTTTGTGACAGTTTGACCCAAACATCAACGGAGAGCTCAGCACGCACAATGTCAGCTGCATCATCAGAGCACGGTGGACGGGATTGTTCGGCATGGACCCATCTCAATTGATATATACCTACTCTTCCGATACCAGCACTTAGTGATCGCTCCAGCGCTCCAGCGTCGAGGAGCGTCTATTAAGCCGTTTCGCACCACGATCAACACTGAGATATTTCTTCTCTGTAGGTCACTGTAAGGGGTTTACTGAGTCGTGGGACCCATCGCTGGCATGTATTGACAGTCGATGAGCTCTTCGTGACACAGAGGATAGAAAAAAGATCAGGACTATGAATTCCACCGACTTCCAAGGAAACGTAGGAATCGCGAAAGGCGAAGGACGTTGGAAGAATTTATGCATCCTTGTCATTCTTTGGAGTGATAGGCATATTGAATCCAACCCGGTGCGCCGTGGCCTCTATCCGTTCTTCTGCTGTTAGGTCAAATAATGGATTGTACCGGTCCAGCAGCGTCTGTGAGTAGTGTCAGTGACTTGGCTTCTCGTGAAACTCTTCGATTGCGCACCTTGTGTATTCTCTGCGCCCGCATGAAGGTGAGCGCATTTGTGGCATCATAATGAAATGATTGAGCCTCTTCGCCACTCGGGCGCTGGTCGAACATTCGCCGGAAGTTCAAGGAAATGGTCCGATTGCGTAGGGATCGTGGCGAAATAGACTGAATGACGACATTCAATGTGTGTTCTGTGTGGAAGAAAGGCCACTCACAGCCTTGGCGACTTCCCTGAGGAGCTGTCGATAGGTTTGGATAGTCTGCTCAGCCATATGTCCGAGTCTATAACAGAGCGTGAACTTCGGTGAACTCAGTCAAGGGATCCGTGGGCACACGTGCCCTTCCGGCCGATGCCGACCGTTGTGGACAGCTATGGACGTGAATTCCGTCCCATCGATATGCGGACTCAGCGCTTTTACGCAACCCATGCGGAGTCGCTTTGATTCGTGCCAGCCACAAGCAGCCACACTGCTTCGTCCATTTCGCTTAGCCATTCTCTATCAGGCATCCTGGCAAAGGCCACCGCTATGCCACGACCGCCAAAGCGACTTCATCTGTGGCATATAAGAAACCGGGATTGCAAGAGGGCTTCCGCTCACCCCATCCTTCGACTCTCTATCTCTTTCTCCCATAACTTTCTCTCGCAATCCTGTGCGCTCTCTCATCAACAGTCACAAAATGACTCGGTTCAGGGTGCCCCAATCCTCTTCGGACGTGTTGAACGTGAACAATCCTGATGCCGGGACCAGTGCTGTTCGTTCAGAAGTGCGCAGGCCTCAGCCTCGGCGGATCAACCGGCCACGTGTTTCTCGGAAGGTGAGTCTTGCGTGGCTTTCCTATATAACGCTCTGACCTGGATTTTATCAGGCTTTCGCGAAGTTGCCAAATGCTGATCCCGTCGTCAAGACAGACGGTGGCCGCGTACGCTCCAAGTCGACCACGAAGGCTCGCAAGCGAGCTGAGGCAGCCGAGCATGCAGCGCAGAAGAAGGAGGCGGCAAGACAAGAGCAGGCCGAAAGGAGGAAAAGGTGGAAATACGTATTCGTCGGTAACGTTCGTGCTTTTGCTTTCATCGGTCAGGACCAAGGGACTGAGCGGTTTTACAGTTGAGCTCCAACATCACCGTCGCTGACCTCTCCGAGCTGTTCGCGCCCTGTGGTACCATCAAGGACATCACAATCAGATGTAGCCAGGGATCGGTTGTGAGCTCCCGCGGAGAGAAAGGTCGTTACTATGCTTCAATCATTTTCGAGAGAGCCGCATCTGCAGTAGGTGCTTTGAAGCTCGACAAACATGAGTACCGTGGCGCCACGATCACTGTGCGTGTGACACCGCCGTTTGAAGCTCCCCAATTAATAGTGATCGACTTTTGTGTTTATAGGTGTCTCCGATAGCCTTTGACCTTCCCGAGGCACAAGCGATTCAAACCGCGCAGTCTATCACAGGAAATGAGAAACCAAACATGGTCACTAGGTTGAAGAGGTAAGTTTCTTTCCCAAGCGTGGACATGAACGATGTCGCTGACGGCTCACGCTTCAAGGGCTCTGTTTCGCCAGGCGACATTGTTATCTTTAGATGATCCCGACGCGAATCCGCAGAACCACATTATGGGATTCTCATTCGCAAACACTGTGGCATGAAGTGCATGACAGAGTTTGTGGGCTTTCTGTGTAGACTACGTAAAGGATTGCTATGTTCTGTGTGTTGTGGATGCGTTGTATATGGAGATTACGCCCGTATGCTATGTCAGTGATCGGTGCGTTGGCGCCGCGGTTACATCAGGCGGGGAGATCAAAAGGCAGCCACGGCTTACGAGACGGTCCAGACGACTGACCGCAAGCCGTTTGTCTCTTGCTCGATCCCTGCACATGGGATCTGCCTAGCTCACATTCTTTTGCATCTCGAGGTCAGCCTCTTTCTCCTCTCCCAGCCTGCACAGACACGCTGTGGTCGACACACCGCTGACCCAACGCCAACTCAACGTGCCCTGCTCCAGATTAGCCACCGTTGTCATACTGCTTGCATCACATCCTCCGCATCCAAAGCTGTCATGGCCAAAAGCGCCACCCTGAATCCCGCATCCATGCCTTTCTTTCCCGGTGGACAGCGGGCCAGCGAGGACGATGGAGGTCCTGGCTCGGGATTCATGACGCACGCGGCTGCCCGAGAGCAGGATCAGTCGTCATCTCCCTTCACCTTTTCCTCGTCCCCTTCCCTCTATCGTGGCATCAGGCTGTCCCCACCTATTGCGGAGGGGCACGATGCTGCCCATGATGCTGGAGTCCGCTTCCAACAGTCACCGCCCGGCCCCGAATGGCTCCGTTCATCGCCCGCTCCCCGATCCGTTGACAGCGACAAACAGATCACAGCGTTCGAATCTCGCGCGGGCAGAGATTTGGCTAACTTCGATACTTTCGCCACCGTGGACGATCACGGCGCTTCTGGCACCACTTCGTCTGAGAACGGCGCCCTCGCCAACTCCATCCTCCATCGTCAAGGCGTAGCAACACCGTCAATCTCCTTGCACAGCAATTCACGGTCTCCTCTCGGTAACAACAACGTCGTGGTGACCTCGTCATCTCCTGTGTCTTCTTTGGATTCTGGTAGCCATTTCGCTTCTAGCATGGAACTTCGTCCTTCTAGCTTCGAGGCACAGCTGCGTGCTTCACCCATCATCAACGACATTCTGGATCGCCTCGTTCGTTGCGAATTCTCCACTCGCGAAATTCATCGCGACCTCGGTGATGTTCATCGGAAGGTTGACGTTCTACTCGAGCGTTCTTTCGGCCAGACCTCCCAGCCTGAGTTTAAGGATCCCTTTGCCCCGTCTACTCCATCTCAGGGTCTTAGCATCAGCGCCCCGCGGCCATCTGTATCAGGCCTCGCGCCAAATCAAACATCGGATGATATCACACAGATTTCTCAGCGGTTGAGCACGTTGACGACATCCGTTGGTCAGCTCCTCGCACTCCAAACCCAGCAGCATATCCAGAACACGACTCCTGGACTTGGGAACAATCTTGTTAACATCGGTACTCAGCCGATCGACATAGCACCAAATCAGTTGCTGTCTCCTCCGTTGTCAGTATCTGGAGGCATCCTGGGTCATAGTCTTCCTCATCGACCTGATCTCAGAGGGTCTTCTCGCACTCCGAATCCGCCGATGCGTACATGGTCAGCAGGAAGCCTCGACCTTCCTGTGCGGCCACCCGATGTAAGCGTCTCCCCTGTGCGTCCAGACATATTACGCGATAAACGTCGTTCGGTGTCTGGCATGATGCGTCGCGATTCGGCCAATGTGCGTCGTTTCTATTTTGAGCGATGCACCTCACCAAACTTTTGCACAGGTGGATATGCTTCAAGGGGGTCTCTCACGGGACACAGCCGGCCCGACACTTTCGAAATGGGATCAACTTCCTCTGGCACCTGAGCTCCTGCGTTCATTGAACAAGTTTGGGTGAGCGTCGGCTCTTTCTATAGCTTCCGTCGTTCTAAACCACTACCAGCGTTGGTCCTCCAAATAAGATACAGCAACGAGCTCTCCCCTTCCTACTTCGTGGATCAGATATCATTGCCCAGGCGCCTCCCACACAGGAGCGTATCGCTGCTTATGTGATTCCCGCCATCCATGTTGCCCTTGTGAACACCATCGGGCGGGCTCCGCATCGAGGGCCTCTGGTTGTAATGATATCAACGACAGTCGACCAGGCCACTCAAGCACAGCGTATGATTCGTGATTTGGGGGGACCTGTCGGTATTCGATCTGCGCTAGGAGTCGGTTCACCGAACAATGATATCAGCCAAGAACTACGCTTGCTCCAGCAAAACATGCCTCACATCATCTGTGGTACACCGCAGAAGCTGCATGCCCTTTTCACCGCACAAGGCGGACTCGTCGGATCCCAAGTCCGTTTCCTTGTACTAGATGAGGTCGACCAACTCATCGCCCGGAACCTCCATGATTTCATCTTTAATATTGTCAAATTACTTCCGTCGCCTCGTCGCCTTTCGGGCTCTGGGGGTTCGACCGGAAATCTCACGTCTCCGTCGCAGACCTCTCTATCAACTTCGCTTGACTCTAACGGTTCATCTCCCGCAGTTCGGAGACTATCCAGTATCGGTTCGCTGCCCAATATTACAGACAGCGCGAATAATCTTAATCAATCAATCGAACGCCAAACCGCACTTTTTTCGAACACCGTTCCTCAAGATGTTCTCAACTTGGCGACTGCGATCCAACTGAGGGAGCCAGTTCGTGTTCTTGTGCGTCGTGATGGCAATGTCACTCATGCCGACACGAGCCAAGGCGCTAGAGGCCTCAGGCAATTCTATCTGTATCTTGCCTTCACTGCTGGTGGCCGTTCGGAATCGATACCATCTACTTCTGGTGGCGGCCTCGGTATCATTGGCTCAGGCCGCGGGGGGGCCTCTACTGCCGAGACAGTGCAAGCGCGCGAGTGGAAACTAGACGCACTCGGCGATCTATTTGAGGACATTGATGTGCCTCAGGCTATCGTGCATGTGGGCGGCGTGGCGGCGTTAGATGCCGTCGTCTATAAGCTAGCAAGTCGGGGCCTGGACCCCGTTCCACTTGTACGTCCAGTTTCGCGTTTTGTCTTGTGTTTCAATGACTGTTCGTGGTATTGACGACTGGCTCGGCAACTATAGCATAGCGACATGAATGCTGGATCCAGGATGGCAGCTTTGAATAAATTTCGTGTCTCGCAAGGGTTTGCACGACCTCTCATGGCCAAGGTCCTTGTCGTCTACGACGTACAATTGAAGGGTCCTGAGGTTACCCATATTCCACTCGTCATCAACTACGGTGAGTAAACACTTCGATATGCTCCGTGTCTCGCTGACCAGCTTTTCAAAGATCTTCCCAAGGCTGTCGAAGAATATGCTCACCGGTACATTCACATTTCATAGTCATCATTTCCCTCATTGACCCTTCGCGCAGCGTTGCACCCGCTATCGCACCCAGCCATTCTCGTGGTGGAGTCATCGTCAACTTTGTGACAGCCACAGGCGGTGACGTTGAAATGCTACGCTCCATAGAGTGCTTTTACAAGTAAGTTTGTCCGTCCTACAGTCCGATTTTTCCCATTTACTGACTAGATCGTACAGAATCAAATGCGTATGCGCTTGTCCTATCATTCATCGAAATAGCGGCGCTGACGCATGTCTTTACCTCTAGCCTGAAGTACCGATGAGCCTCCGCGACATTGTTTAAATTGCCCTCGACGTTCTTGTATCCCTACATCTACCTCTCTTGCTTGCTTGCTATCTCGTTCCCATTTCTCCGCTTAAGCTGTTATATCAAGTCGCTATACGCGTTGTTCTATACCCCTTCCATGCACCCATACTATCCGAAAACTGTCTCCTTACCGGTCCATTGCTGCCTCTCTTTTCACACACTGTATAATCTCTGGCTCTGCTCTCTGTCTGTTGCTTTGCTACTGAATCACCACTTTAATTGATTCCGAACTGGATAGCCCATATTCTCAATGTACCATCTTCACTGCAACTCGCGAAGTGCTTTCGTTGTGTCTCCTTATTTATGCTCCAGGCCAATTGATGGATGTGGTCCGTGTGCGCTTGCCTAGGTTCGAACAATAACTTTAGTATGCTGTCAATGTTATTTGGAACAGTGGTTACATACTCCGTTTTGATGCTCAGGACATGTTTCCAGTCAGGAGGTGAGGACGATGAATATATGAGTATATCTCCTGTCTCGAGGCCAATCGCCAAAATTTGCCTGCGACGCGCAAGATGAACTGCCTATTCACAGAAAGATTGTCACGACCTACTTGTCTTGGTTTGTTGTAAATGCGACTGCCGTAGCTGCCTCTGGTAATTTCAACGTTGCAACTGCCGTCCATTGGTCTTCGCTCTGATCTTTGGGGCACCAGATCTTGACCTGTTTTCCGTTTTAAGTAGCACAAAGGGCCATCCAATGCAAAAAAAACGGACCGTCTTATCTCGCGATGCTGTAGCAAACAGGTTACCTTCAAGGGCCCAGGCACAGTCCCAGACAATCCGCAGATGTGATCTGTCCGCTGCAATGGGAATATAACCGTCTGGTACCAAGGCTTGAATACATCGCAGTCGACACGATGCCACACGGTATGAGCTCACCTCCTTCTGCTTGAAGACGGAAAAGCCGCCATGTACGGTCTCGCGAGACAGTGAGGACATGACGGTCGTCTGGACTGAAAGCAATGCGCGTGACAGTCAGACCATGGCCAGCCAGCGGTTCACCGATGGGCCGGAACTTCTCGGTATCGTAAATACGGACGACGGCGTGTTTCGGTGTTGTTGCTTTGCATGCCGTGGCAATGAGCTTGTGTGAAGACGATACACTGATAGTGACAGACTAGATGGGCGTCGGCTTTGTGTATGGTTGGTGAGGAGGACAAACTGCAGTGCACACCTCGTAACCGTGCCCGAACACTTTCTCGGTCTCAGGCCACAACGTCATGGCTGCTAACTCCCCCTCGAAGGGACGTCGAGTCACCTCCGCGCTATTTGCGGTCGGAAGCTGCGCATTAGCTAGATACAGTGTATGAAATGAAACGACAATCTAATCAATGATGTATCCACTTACCATCGGTAATGGCTTTATTTGACAACCCGAGCGGCGGTACGCTGGCGGTGACTGGTCTTCCCTCCTATTCTCGGCCAAAATTAGCGGATTCAAATCAGGAAGGAGGATGGGCTGATTTTTGTGTACCTCACTGACACCCGAATCAGCTACGCCAAGATTCTTCACGGAACGAACAAAAGTCCCTGGAGCTTCGAACACACGCGCAACCTTCTCATCTGCAACGCTCACAAAACGCATCGGATCAATAAATCCCACACCAACAAGATCATATCCGTGCACTTGTGGACGGCTGAGTTCGTGCCATGAACAAAGGTGTGTGCTATCACGACTTCCTGTTAGAAGAGCAGCATGAATCCGAGTCGTTTGATCCAGCCTACTCTGAAGAGTCAGCCTATTGTATCAGAAACCAGAAGTAAAGGGACGAACCCCACGGAGATGAGATATTCTCCTCCTGGGCTCCATGCAATTCCTCGCACAGGGCCCGCGTGTCCAGATATTGCACCAGTCTCCGTCCATGTTTCTGTGCTATCCCCATCGGAGGCCTCGCAATGCCAACGTCTCCATCCTCCTGCCCAACCCCAAGCAAGTATATCCCGTCCGCTGCATGCCCACAGGCCGCCAACGAAACCACCAAGGCGCTGTCCCCCAACATCGCCAAAGCGTTGCCGGTTGACCCAGATGGCTGACGAAGCATCTGGGTGAGCTGTGACGATTGGGGAAGGGGACCAGATTATAACGGAAGAATCCGATGAAGTGGAAAGCAACGTCAATTGTGATTCTTGTGAAGAGGGCGTCATATTTTGCAGTACCCGCCAGGTGAGAGCAGTAATGCCCGCTTCGTGGCCAACGAGTAGAGCATCGAATGTGATAGAAAATTGCTGTCGGCTATATGCAAGAGGCATAAGATACTGCTGATTCATGACCTAGAGCATCTACATACCTTCCATCGTCGCCTTTCACGGTTAGGACATGCTTCTTCAACGAAATTTGCCTGCCACCATCCCCTGCGTCTGAAAGCTCACCCAACGATGCCTCAAATGCATCGAGAAGCTCGTCGCTTAGAGCATCTGTGGCACTATCAGCGTTCGAGCTGAATTTTGTGACAGGATCGATGTTCCATAGGCGGATTGTCGCATCTTGGGAGCCTGAGGCGAGGATGAGCGGATCGGTGGTAGTGAGGGGTGATCGGAATGACAGGCTACGGATCCAGTCCTCATGCCCCGATAGCGTTGCGGAATATACGAACTGGGAAGCAATGGTGGGCATCCATCAGCACAATATGTTTGATGAACTCACCTTTTCTTCAGAGCGAAGGTATATGTATATGTTTTTGTCTGTACCTGAAATCGCAAGTACAAGAGCTATTGATTGTAGATAGTGATGAGCTATAAAAGTCTATACGACGTACATGCGCTTACCTTTGCTTTGCGGTAGATTTGCAAGCTCGAGAGACAGGGGGTAACGTCCATTCAGCGCGATGGACTCTACTTCCTGCAGTTCATCTATGATAGCAGGTCAGAAACCTGGGAATCTCCTCTCTTTCTGTGAGGCTCGGTCGGCCATACCTTTTGTGCTGAAATCCCATACCTTCACTGTTGAGTCCGATGCCCCAGTGACTAGATACCCTGCCTGGAGATTTGTGCAAAGAGCGGACACCGCCTTGAGATGAGCTTGCACACTCAAAACCGATATCCACTATATCGACACAGATCGGGGTCGGAGAGCATGAAAAAGATCATAGTATTTCAGTATGTTTGAAAGTATGTACATGAGCAGCGACCATGCCTTGCCATCACTATTCAACTTCCATATGCGCACCAAGCCCGTGTCATCTGCACTTGCGAGATGTGCGTCATCGATAAATTCCACGCAGGTGACAAGACCAGAGTGACCGACTAGCGTCTCGAGCACACCATGGTCACTTGGATCCTACAACAATATTCAACCGTGAGTGGTCCAGAATAACAAGTAGAGACACACCTCTAGATCCCAGAGTGCGACGAATTTACCAGAACCATAAGCCACGAGAGAAGATGATGAGGACGACGCGGCGTGATTAAAACGATTTATGGAGGCCGAGATATACTCGATCGAGGCATTCACGGACATTCCAGACAGATGTGATGTTACAAAGAGCTAAAAATTTGAAGAATATAGCCAGGAGGTTATCCAGTCAGATGATTTAGGGTCGTGGAAAGTTGTGTTTAGTGCTGTTCAGCGTTCAAACGTTCGCTAGCGGTAACGGCACGGCTGTTCAGAGAAAATCGGGCGCGAATGATCAAAAGTACCACGTGATGACCACTAATGGCCATGTGATCGCATCTGTTGTCGGCAAAGGTCGCGTTCTGATCTCGCTTTGACTAGGTCCGCGCCATGACTATCCTTGGAGTGGGAGTTGATGTCCTTCAGTTGTCCAGAATCACATCACTGATGAGCCGTCGGACTCCCGAACGCATGGCCCTCCGCATCCTCAATTCACACGAGCTCAGGCTTTGGAGTGCACTCCCACCTGACGGTGCACAAAGGATGCGCTATATTGCTGTCAGGTTCGAATCATGACCTAAGTTCTCCTTTGGTAGCTTCTTATGGGAACATGTGGGCGTTGCAGATGGGCAATCAAGGAGGCGGCATACAAGGCGATCTACCATGTGGTCAAGCCGACATGGAAAGAACTCTCGTATAGGACGATTGAGGGACAGGGATCCAAACCCTTTCTCATATACGAACCTTTAGATATAACAGAAGCGGTCAAGTTAGGGCAACTGCATGCGTCAGTGAGTCACGACGGGGACTATGTTTTTGCGACGGTAATTGCAGAAGCAAGGGAAGATGCACTTTCGTATGTAAGCAGATATCTCAACCTTCGACCATTGCACGAGCGTGCCAGGTTGACACTGTCTTAGTGATATCTTGTTCATTCCTAGTGATACAATGTACAAATTCCCTGCAGGACTCATGACTGGTCCTGCTTCTCGAATACCGCGGCTTCAGTTTCAGGATTCGGCCACCACGGTGTAACGTGCCAACTCTCCCCTTCACCTGCTTCTGCTGACTCTCCCTTTGTGCCAGCGACCTCAAATTTTATGTCTCCCTTCATCAACCCTTGCACATGTTCTAACCGCAGAAGTGCCAAACCAACACCTTTCGCAGTACTTAGCAATTTGCCTGACCCACGTGGTCGTACTAAACGTCCTTCGGGAGGCGGGTGTGTGAGAGATGCGCGGATGTCGACTCCAGGACTGAAATCTTGATTATTGGATGCTAGTGATGGAATTCTGTGAAGTAAAAGGTGGTGATGAGGCTGAGAGTGACAAGTATGTAGATGCCTTTCTAAAACTTACGGAGGAGGATGGATAATAACAGGAAATATGCGTTTACGAATGACGCCCGTGTGGTATGTGCGGACAGTCAACTCTTGGCCAACATAGCAGCCTTTCCGGAAGTCCACTGAGATAGCTCATTGGTCTAGTTCTTGACTGGGAATATAGATGAAGACATACATCCACTCATGATGTCTAAATTTGAGTCCATTGGAAAGGCGTGCATCGGAGGAATATCCGACGATCCTTCCGGTACACCGTGAATGATTCGATGGAAGCTGTATTCCTCAGCAGACACTTCGTCGTGTGTCCCTGCCTCCTGCGCTACTCTCATGAGCGCCCATCATTTCGAGTAGCAGATTATTCGCTGAAGACAAGACGCGGCACTCACGTCGATCATCCTTCCTCACTAACCTCCGCAAACCCATCCCAGGAGCTCTTCTATCCCTGATCAGCTCGTTTTCACTTCCCCAAGGCCAACTAGCTTGGTCCCATATTGGCTCAATCACCCCACTCCGCGCCAAATCCCACTTCAATGGCCGGTCTTGATGAGGAGTTCCTTCACCGTGCCATGCAGCCCAAATGTCATGCTCTTGTGTGACATCGCGCACGCGGACTTTCGAGCGTAAGACGTGGCGTTTGAGGTATGCAAGAAGATCCGGAGCGCCAACAGAGGCGGCGAGGGAATCGTATTCAAGTACATATGCAGATTGGTGTTTTGGGTCGTAAGTTGTGTAGACGAAGACATCATAGAGCACTCTGCCCTATGTTTATGTTATATTGTCCGATATAGCCGCAGATACATAACTCTATGTCTTACCTGGGCATGTAGAAAGGAAGAAAAAAAAGGTGCTCGAGGAGCATTGCCGACGGTAGTCGAGAGCAATCCGTTCAAGAATTCGGGTGCTTGAGCACCAGATATGGATATAAGGGACCTTTGTGGGATTCGAGCCACAGATGGCATCCTCTTGATGAGCGCCGCGACAGAAGTGGGCGTCGGCATTGTTTAAGTCGATGAGCAATGGGTAAGATTGAGCTTAGAAGGTGGTGCACATCCGCTTCCGTTGCGTAGACTCACGTGGGCGCGAACTTCAACTTACACCATGTCCAACTATTGCGACCCCCTTCTTACTGCGCTCAAAGACTGCCTCCTTCACTCTGATTGCGTCCTAAAGCAAGGATATCTTCCTTCGCAGTGCCTCAAGGAACACTTCGACGATCTTCCTGAGCAATGCAAATCACTTCGTCAAGCTACGTTTGAGTGTAAGCGTGGTATGGTGCGTCATCCTAGTGATGCCCATGGTCAAGCGGTGTGTCTGATCACTTTTGGAACGTGCTCTACCGTCAGCTGGACATGAGGAAGCGATTTAGAGGGAACAATGCAGGCGCGGTTGCGGCTAAGATTAAGGAGCAGAGTACATCGAGTGCCGATTCCGTGTCAAGCGTACCTACAACATAAGACTGCATTCTAATACACCCTCCTCGCCTCTCCTAATAACGCATCTGTTTCATCCTTCTCATCGTCGGTCTCGGGCAGTTGTTGTCAAGAAGGGAATCGTATTACGAAGCCGCTCGGCATCACGGGCCATACGGGCATCCTCGCGTCTATCTCTGTTCATCTGCTTCTTGTTCGCTATCCATTTTCTACTTAAGGGAGATTCAACAGGTTAATGTTCCGCGCTCCTTTTTCGACCTCCCGCCCTCTCACCAGATTGACTGCCCTGACCCGCACTCTATCCATGTCCTCCAACTCTCTCAAACTTTACACTGCATCAACACCCAATGGGCGTAAAGTCTCTATCTTCCTTGAAGAGTTGAAGGCTGCATACGGTATCGAATACGAGTGCGCTCAGTTTTCGACTTTTTCTTCATACACCTCTAAGCTATCCCTATGTTGCAGTGTCCAGAGAATCGATATGAGCAAGGTTGAGCAAAAAGAACCCTGGTTCATCAAGATCAACCCGAACGGCCGAATCCCTGCGATCGTGGACCGCACACGGGGGGGACCTGATGGCTTTCCTGTGTTTGAAAGTGCCGCTATCCTGCTATACCTTGCGCAACACAAGGACACGGAACACCGTTTCTGGTTTAAGCCGGACGAACAACCTGAAGATTACAGTGAAATGTTGCAGTGGATTTTCTTCGCTGTGAGTGGTTTTCTTCCTAGGCATATATGGGTTCGTTTGTGTGCAGGTGAATGTGGTGATACTAACGTTGGCTTCATGTATGATCAGCATGGAGGGATTGGGCCAATGCAGGGCCAAGGTAGGCAGCGTGCTCTGACTAACTTTTCAAATATAGTGTACTGACACGTGGGGGTCTAGCCGGTCATTTCATACGCCTGTCTGAAGACATACCGTACGGTAAAAAACGTGAGGCTCCTTCCTTTTTTCATCTTCATGCCTTCAGTCATCGCTTATCCACGGAACAGGATACACGGACGAGACGAAACGTCTGTATGGTGTCCTTGAGATTCGTCTGAAGGATCGCGATTACCTTGCCGGGCCTGGACGCGGTGTCTACAGCCTCGCTGACATAAATTCGTATCCGTGGTTTGTTCTCAGCTTCTAGTTCCTCATCCTTAATTAGTAATGGTTGTCTTTACCATAGGGTTGCGATGCACAATTATGTCAATATCTCCTTAGACGAGTGGCCAGCGGTAAAAGTGAGTGCCATTATGTTTTTTCTTGAGGAAAATTCACTGATATGCCGGGGCTTCGTAAAGGCATGGGTCGAGCGGATGGCTGAAAAACCTGCTGTGAAGTCTGGGTGGCAGATTCCTGCGTGAGATCGTCCGACGACCTTCTGTGAATCAAATACCACTATGAGTGTTATAATTCAATGACATGTTCCCTGGATGCTTTCTATGCTCACACGATCTAAGCACTGCTTATAGTCGCGAGAATTTTAATGAGTCGCTTGCATTATGACTGTCAGCATGGAGTATTCGACGGTATTCGGCTGCTTTCTGATTTCTCACCCATGTCCTCGCTCGGATGACTGAAAACGCGATTAGCAATTACTTGGGAGATGATCGATGATTGGTAAGGCACGTTGAATGCTGACGCCATCCATGTCATGGATTTGGATCGTCGTTAAATATGGCTCTGTCTGTTGCAGTATTGCTGCCCTCAACATCCTCAATACCTTCTAGTGCCCGCCCCTTCCACACTGCTCGTCATCAATGTCATCAAAGAATGCGATAACTCTCTATTCTTTAGGCACGCCTAATGGTCACAAAGTCTCAACTTATCTGGAGGAGCTGAGGGCAGCGTATGGCCTGGATTATGAGTAAGTTTGTATTGCCGTTTGCCCTACTTGTTTGCTTCAATGTTTCCATTATGTCGACTGATGCGTCCCGTAGCGTCTACAAAATTGACTTCGGCAAGACGGAACAGAAAGAGCCTTGGTTTATCGAGATCAACCCGAACGGGCGCATCCCTGCAATCGTCGACCGCTCACGTGGAGGGCCTGATGGCTTCTCTGTATTTGAGAGCGCGGCAATCCTGCTGTACTTAGCGCAACACTATGATAAGGAGCACCGTTTCTGGTTCAAGCCGGAAGAGCAGCCGGACGACTACAGCGAGATGCTGCAGTGGATTTTTTTCGCGGTTAGTACTCTAACCTACACGGTAGATGAGTATTAGAGCGATCGATGACCTGGTCTCCTTGGATTTAGCACGGAGGAGTTGGTCCGATGCAAGGACAAGGTATTCATCTATTTTTCGATTATTTCATGCTCAAGTTGATAGCTTATTCGCGCTAGCTAATCATTTCGTGAAATTTGCTCCTGAGGATATTCCATACGGCAAGAAGCGTGAGTTTGTCTTCATCATTCTCGTGCTCGCGTGCCCGTGCTGATAATCCCCGCCCGTTAGGCTATGTCGATGAGACAAAGCGCTTATACAACGTTCTTGAAATACGCCTGAAGGACCGCGACTATCTTGCGGGCCCAGGGCGTGGGATGTACAGTCTTGCTGATATCAACGTCTACCCTTGGCAAGTATTCTTTTGAAATTGGTTCGCTTGTGTACCTTATGCTGATCGATTTCGATGAATCCCGACAGGGTTGCTATTCGCCACTTCGTTGATATTTCTGTGGACGAATGGCCTAATTTGAAGGTGAGAAGATGTCTGAGTCTCAGAGTCAAGACGCGTGCTTATTATTTTTCTGCCGCTAGTCATGGGTCGAGCGCATGGCGGAGAAACCTGCAGTTAAAGCTGGATCTCAGGTTCCGGCGTAGGCGCGTTGCTTGGGAAAGAATATGTAGAGCATATCCTGGAGTGATGATGGATTGTAATTTAACGAGCCACCGAGAATTCAATCTTATCTGATAATATCGTGAGAACTTTGTGCCTATGCCAGTCGTTGGATCAGCAACACTGAACCGCCTTCAACCTCTTCGACAATGAGTCACTAGTCACTGCGAGTTTCCTTTAGAATGCCTTGAACGATTCTCGCGAATTAACCTTTAATCCATGATACTACGTCAGCTCCCCCGCCTTTGCCGCCGGATAGCAACGGACTCTCATCACTCTCCTTCGACTGCAATATCCGTCGTTACCCCGGCACCTCACAGAGATGCACACACCAACCATCCTAATATATCTGACCCTCCATCGCCAGCCTCGTTATCTATATCTGCCTCTCTTCATCCTTTGGATCCGACAATACCACACTCTGCGTCATCTCCTCCCAACCTTCTAGTTCCGCCAGAGCCTCCACTGGTTCATAGCGGGAACGGGCTGACATCAGCATACCATAGTCCACCATTCGATACTCATCGCTTCTTCGCTGCGCTTGAACAAACTTTTCCGACGCCCACTGCGCGTAGTCTCATGCGTGCTACCCGTGCCCTCCTCGTCGACCGCATAGGGCGCGTCAAGCGCGAAGGGCTCATGCATCAGGACTTGGATAATGTATGGCACTCATTCTGTCAAATATCTGAATAATCTTACAGACTAGACCTCCTCTTTTCGCCTCGGGCGCTCATAGCAAGCTTACCTATTTCGTGCGGCGTTATCAGAGATGCGCACTGAGATGACAATGCGCACTCGGAGCGAGTCTGCTACGATAAGCACTCAATGTGCTGCCTTGAGACGGGAGGCAGATGCGCTAGATGCCAAGATGAAGGAAGACCTCACGACTCTCAAGCATGAGTGCGTCTCTGTCTATGCATCAAAATTTCAATCTTCGTACAGCTTGCTTTCACAGAATTCAGATGGATGTGGACAGCCGAAAGAATGAAGCCAGGAACGAGAGCAAGCGGCAAGACATTGCCATTGAGGTGAGTTATCTTGTGATCTCGATTCAAAGGACCACAATCCGAACATGTTCTTGCGCTCGACATCAGGAAGTCCTCAATAAATCGCTTGTCACGCTTTACGATCTACGGTCTGACATGGAAGAAGTCAAGTGGGATAACATGCGCAAGTCTGTCGGTGAGCTGTTCTATTCCTTTCTATCTATGTTGCGGTCGTTTATGAATAACTCTTGTATAGCTGCACTTTCTGCGTTTCTCGTCGTGATCGTGTTGTCCATGGAACTACGTCCGAGGCCAAAGCCTGCACCCCCACCGATGCAGAGCGTACCGCATGTCGTACCGCAGCCACATTTTGAAGGCCTCGACAAGATGGACTCGATCACCTAGTTCGTCAACCATGTGCTTCGTTGTCGACTGTGGGCAGCATGTGGAACGTTCAACGAAGGTGGGTTGGACTTGAAGGAAGCGTGCCACATTGTTGTACAAAGTAGAACTTTACACTACAGAAGACTGTCTGGATGTAATGTCGGGGGCATAGATATTGTACAGAAGCCACCCCACCGTCATTCCTCTCATCCCCCAGTCCCCCCTCATCGCCACATATACGCGTACAGCCCGTCTACCAAACCCAATATTATTCGTGCATATTTACAAGATGTCATTTCATTTCGAGCTTCTCGAGCTGGTCTGCGATTGCATCGGCATTAACGGGGTCAGTGGCGTCCGTAGATAGTAGATCTATCGATTTGCCCTTGGCTTTGGAAGTCACCGAGGTGCCTGGTGTAGCAGTTTGGGTTGGAGGTGTCTGTTCGCTCGTGGAATGATCCGCTGTGCCAACTTTCACGGCACCTCCGTCCTCCCCCTCGTCACTATCCCAGCTTTCCCGCACCACTTCCTCTCGCTTTTCCTTCCTCTTCTCCTTACGCTTCTCGTTCTTCTTCGCGCTCTTCGTCGTTAATTTCGAGGCGTCCCTTTGAGGCGTTGAAGGGGGTGGAGTCCATCCTATGATGTGCCCGATTGGCAGCGCGCGCGAGTCCAAGGCTTGTTGGCGGGTCCCCCGAAATCGCTGGACGTCTTCTTGGGGGGTGTAGCCCGGACGAATGCGGATCTGTTTGCGCACACTAGCAACGCGTAGGGATGCGTGGTCAGATTCACCGCATGCGGGAGGCAAGAGGCGGAATCGGAATCGGGGCCTTAGAAGATGTGGGGTGTAGGGCGCGGCGAGGCGCAACTTACGTTCCATCGGGGCGTCGCGATTCGGGGATGACACGCTCGAGGGTGCGTGGGTCAACGGCAATGCCTGCCGTCGATTGCTTGGGGTGAAGCGGTGGTTTCGACATGCAATGGTTGAAGATGCGAGAGATTGAAGGCGATCGGGGTGATCTCGAGAGGGAATAGGTCGGAGTTGAACCTAACCTGCCAGTTTCTTTACTGGGAGACCTGTCTTGAACCTCACCTTGAAACAGTTACGGCTGTGTTTATTAAACCCACCATCAACTCCCATTTGGAAGATACATATCAGCCATGCGGTACGCTGTCCTTGTAACGGGTCCTGCTGGTGCAGGAAAATCGACTTTCTGCGGTGCAATGATGACCCATATCGCCACTTCGAAGCGCACTGCACATCTAGTCAACCTCGACCCTGCCGCTGCACCGGAGAGCTTCGAGTATGCACCATCTATAGACATCAAGGACCTCGTTTCGCTCGAGGACGTAATGGGAGAGCTGGGATATGGACCGAATGGTGGTCTGGTGTATTGTTTTGAGTGAGTGAGTGCATTCGGGACCTTCGTGTGGCGTAGTGGAGGAAGAAATGTCCCTGATAATGGTGCTGGGGGTTCCCAGGTATCTATTGGAGAACATGGACTGGTTTGAAGAGGAATTGGGTGAATACGACGATGACTACCTGATCATTGACTGTCCCGGTGTGTTCTCCTTTTGCACATCTCTAGTTGGGCTTCAATATCTCATAGGATACACCGCCATCCAGGCCAGATTGAGCTATACACTCACCATCCATTCCTTCCCACCCTCGTTAAAAACTTGAGTCGCCTTGGTATGCGCACATGCGCCGTGTACCTTCTTGAATCGCAATTCATGGAAGACAAGTATAAATTCTTTAGGTATGCCTTCCCCCTGCTCTTGATGAGGTTTGGAAGAGATTGATGACTATGCCTCTCATCAGTGGTGTCTTGTCTGCTATGTCCGCCATGGTGAACCTTGAAGTACCTTGGATCAACATCATGTCGAAAATGGACCTCGTCACTGGTAGCTCCGAGGATCCTGCTGGTGGACGCAACGGCATCCGAACGCGACGTAATATTGCACAGTATGTTGACTGACCTGTTTATCTTTTGCCTTTCTTGCTCCTTCAATGAATGGCTTAGTTTTCACCGCTTTAATGTGTGCCTTCCGCCTCACTAATTCAAAGCCTCAACGCCTTGTTTACCGATTGTTAATTCACTGCTTCGTCTCTGCTACAGATATCTCGATCCGGATCCTCTACTTCTCGCCGCGCCCCGGGGACGTGAAGATGCAAGGGGTCTAGAGAATCCCAAATTCCATGCACTGAATCAAGCACTTGTGCAGCTGGTAAGTTCGCTCGTTTCCTTAGTCATCCGATTCATCGTCTCTCCGTCTGTTCTATGATGATCATCAGAATATGGTAGTCGCTTGAGTGACCCTTCAGCCCTACCTATTGCGCATTTCTCTTTCTTGCCTTTTCGATATCATTTCCATGATGTTCACGACTTCACGCGTGTCATATAGATTGAAGATCACCCGCTTGTCTCATTCTTGCCACTCGATCTGACAAGCCCGGACTCGATCGAACTTGTACTCAGCAGTATCGACTATAGCATGCAGTACGGCGAGGACGAAGAACCTAAAGAGGTGGGTACCTTTGCACTGCTCATCATATGAAAATATCCCGACGGAATGCTGATGTTTTAATAATCTTTCGCTCTGCGGTTCATCCGTTGTCGACCTGCCAATTTCTCTCGCATATCATAGCCACATGATTTGGATGCGGGCGATTTTCCGGATGAACCTTAGGAATGGTAGCGGTGTTTTTCTTTGACCCGCCATGCAGCTATCAACTGGGGAGGCTATTGCGAAGGCAATGTCTTTAGCCTTGGCGCGCCTGTGATGCGTGAACTGTCAATATGGGAAAAAAGATGTACACCCTAGGCATAGTGGTAAGATCCCGTGTAGCCTTATCGCTTGTAACCACGTATCAAGAATTAGTGGTGCTGTATCGCTGATGCTCAATTTTATACATCAGGACTGTGCTTGAAATGGCCATGCTCGTGTATCTCGGGGCCTATGAACGCATGAGCGCTACTGAGAAGGCACGCAGTGGCGTAGATGCTGTTCCCCTGTGCATCCGATGAGTATGAGCCTCTCACAGGCCCAGTCAGTCTTGGTCAGTCATATTATGCTGAATTTTGAATATACAAGCAACCTCTCCGCGCCAGAACGGGGCACGGATCCACCGTCTTGCTCTCGGTTTCGGGACCTCACACTTAGTCATGTCGCAAAAGTATTCAATGCGAGTCACTAATCACAGCTACGCTCAATGCGTACTGGGATTCACCAGGAGTCATCATGGTATGTGCGTTTCAAATCAAAGCTGGCCCTCGACTAGGTAACCTTCTCCTCGGACGAGTGACGCTCAGCGCTCAGGGGTACTCGGGTTCGACGTTTAACGTTCAACCCCGGTGCTGGTTCCCTCTGTAAGCACCTTGATACTCTTCTGTCCCTTCTCGTCCACGCGAATATGATGTAATTAAACCAGGAGGCTGTTTTTTGAATCGGTGTCGTCCGCTCACAGAGCTTCGTTGTATTACGAGTTCTCTTCTGTCGATCGGTTTCGTTGACAGGTTGGCATCTATCATTAGACCCTAATGCATGTTGGTCCGAGCTTGTTGCACATCGCTCATCGGCGTTAGTCGATGATTACAGACCGATACAGTGTGCGTCTGCAACTGAATCACAGAAGGGAAGTGGGAAACCCAAGGTGGTCACAGTGCGGCGGGAATAGTTGGGCGCTGTTACTATCTTTATAGGTCATGTAGATAAGAGCGGACGGGAGCAATATCTCCTGCTTCCGTCAAATTTCTCAGGATCCTCACTCGCCTGGACCGCCCTCAGCGATTAGGGAGGATCTATTCGCTTACCAGCAGGGGATTGGCGTGTCCTCATCGCAATGGCATTACTTCCCGAGTACTCGACGTCCTGCCTTTGATGATCGTGTTGCATCAAGTCTTTTGCCCTGCCGTCATCATCCTCGACTACAGATTCCCCGGTTTTGAACAGGCTGGATCGTACCTCTCGACCGTATCTGTTCGGCGGACAAAACGAAGCAGAGTGCAGGAACAGTCCCACACCACACACTATGACCATTTGGCACGTTGTATCTTCAACTAAGGAGCCCGTTAACGATGACAGCATCCGCCGTCGGGTCATTTGTATTTCTTCGCTCTGACATAGTACGCCTCAACTCTCCGATTCGAAGATTGAATATATATATTCTTCTGTACCCTCTAATATCTTTACTGATTGCTCAAGTGCTCACGCACGACACATTACAATGGACGTCGGTATCGAGGAGATATATGTGTATCTTGCGTTAACCACAAGGAGAGCGCAGGTAGAAAACTGCAGCGGGAAGCGAGCATCTTCTTTCCAGCCTCATGCGCTTCCAAATAGGGGCGTGAAAACTTGAGTGCCTGAGAAGGCCTCCTGAGAATGCGATGACTAGAAGCAACGATCACACCTTTTTGAATGACGTCTATCGCGCCCTGTTTCTTCTTTCCTCCTGAGTAGCCAGGAGCGCCATGATGCCCTGAAAAATTCGATTTTATCTATGAGATGCCAACAAGTGAGGGCATAAGATGATGCGGTCAACGCCGCAAGTCGGGCAAGCATGCTCCGTCTTGAAGCTTCATTGAATCCGGGTTGAAAGTGAGAGTTGAGAGTCCATCAAAAATACTAGTCGGTCTGAACTCTCGCCCACATGATGTGGGGAAGCATGCTAATGTAGACCTAAGAAGGGGACCATGCGCCGATCTTGAATGAAACAGTAACCTTGTCCTCAGCACGTGTCCACCTCGTGCTCATCACCTCTTTCGTCATCGACCCAGCGCAACACGCATCCTTGACCTGGACACCAACCGAGTGGTGGAACCGCAGTCTGCTCTGGTATGCAAGGTTTCAGCTGAGCCGGTATGATTTGATCCCCGCGCTCCGTTTTCGCCAGAGTCTACCAGCCCTCTTCGATGGTGTGTCGAGCCTATCAACCGGTATGTCAATGTATCCCTTCTGAACGAACGGGACTGGCGCGTCCGCAGCCCCAAGCACTGTTGGAGAAGATTGATTTGTAAAGATTGATACGCGCTGTGGTACTCGCATTGAATTAGTTAGCGCGCAGTAGAGGGCCTGTGATAAACGGCACGGATCACAGGTTGGCTGTGGATGTCGGATTGGGCAGGAGTGGCATGTTGCGGGAGAGTATATATATGCGTGTGGAATTGAGTGCATCAAAGAGGCCGTGTGATTGGCGCATAGTTGAGTATGAGTTTGAGGTATATTCGCGCGCGCATATAATTTGAGTGATGTGTATCGATGAAACGCAGAGTAAGTCGAGCGCAGAAATGACGTCTGAAGGCAATGCGATATCGGATCCTAAGACGCCGTGAGTCGAGGGGATAGCTGGCCGCGAGGCATGGGATCGTAGAGTCGAGGAGCAAATCTCGAGAGGTTATGGAACGGTAGTAGACGTTGCAGCCTGTGCTGAAGACAAACCAGAGCTAGAGGTCACAAGAAAGATAAAAATGACGAGGGGTGATCCACCTCCAGATCAAGAACCAAGCTCAGCACGGAGATTCATCGAACTCGGTGGGGCAGTGAACACCAGTGCTGACATATGGCGGGTCGTGCGGAGGTCGCCGCTGCGTGCTGTTGCTCCCTGTTGCTCCAGCGACGTGAATGAGGTAATACACAAACTGAAATTCACCGGCACCGACCGAGACACACAAAGCCCACAACAAAGCAGTACAATTGGAACAAAGCGAGGCTACGATTCCTGGACATGCGTCCTCGGACAAGATCAGGACCAGTTTAGACAAATGGCGGGGGCAGTGCATTTGTAGCTCTTTTGGGGGATCTGTGTAACACGAGGTAAGGCGGGAGGGGCGGGTGGGGCTTACTGACGACACAGGAATGGACACAGCCTCGAGCCTCATCAGGGGTGGTCTACAGCTGGACGTTGATTTTGAGGGTGGTGGTGCACATGTGCGGAATAGGCGCAGATGGCAAGTAAGTCGACTCCTCAGATACATGATAGGGAACTGACGCGCCCATAGCAGAATGGAAGGGACTGATGCCTGTGAGAGAGGACAGAGAGCAGGCTCCCTGTATAATCAGTGGGGTAGATTGGAAGGTGGCCTTGTGGAGGCGGTGGAGGAAAAGGTATGTGGAGAAAGTAAGCAAACTCGGTGACGGGTCATAACTGGTCACCGGCCAGGATGAAATTTGGTGAGCCAAGCAGCTGGCTGGTCGAGATCTTAGACATGACGCAGCCTATAAAGACAACCGGCTTTCATGGCCCCCCTCCATTCTACCCGACTCTGCACACCACACCATGTCATACTACGTCCAAAGCACCCCTCGTCATCGCTCTCATTCCCTTTCCGCCTACCCCTCCCCCATGCCCACCTATAGCACCTCTCCATATGGCCACAATACTACTGGCCAATATTATCATCCTCCAACCCCCGGGGGGTACGCTGCATATGGCGGCGGCACCCCTCAACGCTACAACTCTGTCGGTGGCAGTTATCGGGGAGCGTCCTATGCTGTCCCAAGCACAACTCACCACATACCCACTTCCCATACTCGTTCTGCCCACGGGCCCGCGTACTACGTAGCTCCATCCACCCACCATCATAGTACACATCGTGGCAGACACCACAGCCATCGCCGCTCACAGAGCACGTCTTCACACAGACGTCACGCTACTCCTGTCTATGTGAGTCCTCCAAGGATGAATATTCCATCGGACCAGTAAAACTCATCGCTATTTCATACAGGCTGACAGTGGCCGGCATCACAACTACCACCATTCATCTTCCAAGCATTATCGCCCCCACATCTCCCTCGCGGACCGAATTCGTAACTTTTTTGGCATCGGCCATCACAGTAACCACCGCTCCCATTCTCGTACGCGTTTTACCGATGCTCGCACAGGGCGAGAGGTCGACACGCGCGGCAGACCTATCATCGCGTACTAGACGGCTGTCTGGACCGTGATTGTATTGATTACTCGATATCTATGTCGTGGAAGAAGATCAAATTTTGCGCTCGCGTATGCACGCGACGAGGTGTAGCGTCAGACAGAAATTTCTGTCACCCTTTCCATCCTCCATTCGTTCAGCAAAACTTCATGTAGCCCCGGACCACTCTTGCTGACCCATTCGCGATGTCTCCCTGTCAACCCCTATCCCACTCCATTCACGTCTTCTTGGCATCCTCTTACCCCATTCAACAACTTCGATTCCCATCCGTCGCGGCTCTGGACCCGACGAATCCGCGCGGCCGACGAAGAGGGGCTACGGAAAAGGCAGTTGATACGTCTTGGTTCCGTTTACGAGAGACGAAGTTTAATCTCCAGCGACATGTCGCCATCAGTGGTTCACGCTATTTTTTACGCCACCGCGTGTGGCATGTTGCGTGCCTTTAAGATCTACCCACGAACCACATTTTACCGTCGGCTGATATGTCCACTGCAGATGGTTGTCGATTATCTTAATTATCTATCATACGATACGACTGCAGACTCTGTATTTTTAGTTAGCCAGACTGCTGATTAACATTGTTGTCAGCCATGTGTTCAGTTTTTAATTGAGTTATTCCATCGACTTGATAATTATTTAATGCGCATTTGTCTTCGTATTCTGAAGTTGGGATATCATGCATCTTTGGGCTTGCACATGGATGCTGTCTCGCATCTTTCGATTCCAGTTTGGTGCAGTTCATATCCGCAGACACACGATGGTTACATTTCAGCCGACAATCCGCGGGAACACCGTTGGCCTCAGCCAACCGTATGAAGGCCTGGAGTTGCAACGGCATGCAGGGGGCGCTAGGTAGTTCCATCTCGGCGACGCGACACCTTGAGAAACAAAACCGTGCATCCGCGCTACGCGGGGCTTGTTCGAGTTTGAGTATAAGGCTTCCTTGATCCTAGCGCAGTGCAAGTTATACTTAGCATGCAGATAGAGTTCTCTTACGTACAGACATCTCCGTTGTCTTCATTTTGTGGTCCCCGCTGGGCAGCTGGCAACCTCAAGCGGCTCGCGGCGAAGATATCTCTGAATATCCAGTGAAAGATGCCCATCCGATAGGGCTTGGCCTAGATTGTCCTCATAGATGATCGAGTCGCAGCTTTGTTCTTCCGTCATCACGAACGTGTGGATAAAATTCAAGATTCTGCCGCGAAGACAGATACGCACCTACTTTTCCGATGAATCCCAGTTCTTTCTAAGTTCTAGCACAAAATGCACGAAAATGAATAGCAGGCATCAACAAAGTACCAATCCCGAATTCATTACAAGAGGCACAAAGTCACAACCTGGGGAACAAGATGCATGCAGCGTAACGAATCAAAAAAATAGAGTACCCACCACATATTTGCGGAGAAAAAGCGCGCCCAATCGATGAACACGCGATGGAAGACAAGACAAGTGCACGAAAAGGACACGGGATGATCGATGAGCGCTGAGCCATGAGAGAATTCTGACTATCGTCGCCGAGATCACAGTCTCTGGGGTAACCAATGGTCTTTCAAGTTCCTCACGACGTCTTCCTCCGCGAAATGGATGCTTTGATGCTTTGGACCCGGTCGTTGTGTCGATGGACCAGCGCTTTCCCCAGAGAATCCCAAGAGAAGTGCGCGGCCTTGAGAAAGCCATGGCTGAGTCAGTGCCTCTACTTCATCCGCGTCCGAGACATAATCAACGCCATCCAAAAGGGACTGTGATTCGTTACGCGTTTCTCCAGTCAAAAATTCCGCTGGAAGACTTTGATCAAGAAACGGCTGCGCAATATCGCCGTAATTACCGTACATGGAATAGTCCCGAGAGTCATCCAAGATTTCCTGGTCTTCGGAGGTATCGAAACCCGAATCCAAGACTGCCTGATCATGCATGTAATCTTTATGGCTCTCCACTGCATCAAAGCCAAACAAAGCGTTCGCCCAGTAAGAGCCCTCTTCGTACATTCTGTAGTCGTCGCTGCCGCCAAAGTTCAAGTCCAAGTTACCCAGTGCGTCCGGCTCTTCAACATCGCCCAGATGATGCATCAACGGCAGATGCAGAAGATCTTCCAGAGACTGTTGTCTGAGATCATCATGAGCTTCTGAACAAAAGTCAGTCTCCAGGGAAAGTTGAAGATCATCGCGAGGTACGGCTTCCTGGTAAAATCCGTCTCTATTCCAAGGTGAATATAAGCCTGATGTGCTACGAATCATATCGGGATGAATGTCATCTGCTTCAAGTTCTTGGAGTGCCCGTTCCAGAGAATGGGGAGACGAACAGGTCTTTGGTTGACGGGCTCTGAGAGATGTCGATGAACATGAGTGCGGCTGGAATTTTGTCACAGTTGTGTTCAATAACGTGACAGGAATGACCGACGCGGCTTCATGAAGAGAATGAACATCTGTGCTGGAGTCGTTGTCGTTGTCATCGCCAGGTATAGGGGAACATTCAGGGATCGAGTCAATTTGGAGAGCAGAAGGGGGAGGGTCTGGTGCAGTGGTCGTAAAATACTTGGATAAGGAGTGAGAAGACCTTGCGAGTGTGTGTAGAGCAACTTGTGAGGCAGACTCCGAAGGACCAAGAGACGAATCAAGTTGCCTATCACCTTCACGGACGGATCCTGTTTGGCTTCGAGGCCGCGTGATAGATCCCGTTGAACGGCTCCGACAAGACAAAGCTCTGGACGGGTTCCTTGGATTTTGGTTGGACTTAGCCATTGCAAGACCGTCGGCAAGCCCTTGTGTCGTCCGCCGTCGACGAGGAAAATCCGTGACATGGGTTCCGTTATTGCTGGTTCTGCAAGATATCGAGCCGCCAGACTCGGAAGGCAGGCCCCGACCTTCAATCTCTATATCCCAGACCTCGGAACATGGAGTGCTGCGCATCACTGGTTTTGTCTTGGAATTCATTAGTCGGTCATCGAATGTAGTATTGTCTTCTGAGCCCAAACGGTCCAGTGATGCCTGCCTGTGAACAGGCTTTTTCTTACCTCCATCGTGTCGCAATTTTGCTCTACCTTTGGGAGCCGGTGTAGATGGAAGACATCCTGCTTCAGACGAACGAGAGCTATAACTAGAAGGAAGCCGTGACGGATGCTTGCACTTTTGAACAACAGGTTTTGTGGCGCCGGTGTGATTCAAAAATCGGCTTTCTGAAAAGGTGTTCTTGAGTTCTTTACGAGAGAGGCTTTCATGAGTGCTGCAAATTATCTCTCATATGAAATATATTACCTTTAGGAGAAATTTTGCGGATAACAACACCGATTCTAAGAGAGGCTTTCCCCTTATTAAATACTCCAGGACCAGCACCCGGTGCCATCTAGAGCAGATTCAGTTCTCAAGCTCGAAAACCAAGATGAGCGGTGGCACGCACCGTCAGCCGGTTTTTACCCACATTCGTTGCCGAAAAGCCATGCATGAGAGCAAGGCCGGCGGGTATCTTCGGCGGGTTTTCCTTTTTTCGAGCGCCCTTCCTTGCGTCCGCGTTCTCTCTCGACTGAATTCCTTCCTCGTCTGGGATCGAAGAACAGTAGGATGCTGGCGATGCGATGATAATTCGTTTTGACCGTTTCCGTTTCCTTCTCTGTGCCAATCCTTGAGAGATCGTAGGTTCAATGATGTTATCGTTGAAGGTGCAAGCAACGTACTCATAGCTCGATCCTCATCAGATTCATCATTTGCAAAGCGCTTCTTGGAGGATCGGTTTAGAGGTAATGATTTGGGCTTGGATATACCCCTCGCTGTGCTCCTCTCGAGTTTCGGGGGATTCTTTGTCCTCAGGGCAACATCCAATTGTGTAGCGTTCGATAAAGGCGATTCGAGTGGAAGTTTGAAAGCCGGTTCTTTCATCTCTCGCGACGACTTGATTCTATGAGCGAGTTTCGTTGTGAGAATGTCCGAAACACCTTGCCCTCGGGGGTCATCATTGATGTTATCGACAGCCGCGGTCCGAGGCTTTAGGATAGGTGTTTCGAATCCAGATTCGCGAATGAGAGGATCAGGACGTCGGTCTTGCTTACATGCGCCGGCGCTCCAGGAGTTCAGCACAGCACGGCCTTCGTCAGCATGAGCTCTAGAAAAACGTGCCAAAGATGATATATACGAGTGGACCACATCTTCCCTTCTAGACTTTGAAGATCCCAAGAGCTGAAGCGTTGATGAGGTCAACCTGTGATCGTCCTGCATTAGAACAACATACAAGATCCTGTTTTTTTATCATTCAATTCAGGCAACGAACGAGACAGGGAAGAGGTTGGTCTTACACTGTGTCTGCCTACTGTTGGATGCAAATCAGAGGGCAACTTGTTGAACTCAGAGTGAACAGCGCGGCAATATGGCTTATAAATCAGAGACGTCATCGTTTTCACCCCTCTGCTGGTTCCCACATTGTGTGACCTCAGGTTTTTGGGTGCAATCGAAAGTTCTCAGTAGCACTCGACAAATCATGCCGATCTTGACAACAGATGGATCAACCTCACCGAGAGAACGAGCATCTACTTGATTGTGTCTTATTCGAGGAACCCGGGTTATAGGCAAGTCGGCGACAAGTCACCAGAGGTGACTCTAGGATTCCCTTGAAGCTAACTACGAATCGACAATCAAACTTTCCAATTCCCCACAATAGTGGGTCTTCATTCATGCCATGAGTGGCGTGCTGCTCAGGCAGTGTAAACGAAGTACATGTTCCTGTTTGTCGTATATCAGTGATGAGCGCCGAGCGTTATATAAGTAACACTCACTGCCTATCGGTGAAATCCATGAAAGCATGACGCTCCCGCTCTTTCTGGACTTCCGCATCAGACCAACCATGACGAAGTATCTCGTCTTCCAACGCCTTGCGCTTCTTCGAGTTCAGATGAACATTTATGAAACGTAGCAAAAAGCAAACGCCGAGCTGAACTGTAAGGAGCACCATGATGGCAATTTTTCCTGGAATGTATGCTGGCGCATCTTTAGGAAGAAATATTTCTGTTCCTATGATGTTGCCCAGGCTGAATGTGAACATTGTTAACGCGTTGATGGTCACCTATTGCATATCGACATCCAGCGCACGGCAGTAAAGGCAAACGCGTATAACGAACCTTCTTGGTATGACCGCTCGTGTTACTCGCATTGTAGGCGTAGACAGTAGACAAAGCGCTTCCAAATGTGCTGATTAGATATGTACCTATTGATATTTCTGCATCAGGTCACGAAGTCCTAAAGCGAAATATACCTACCAAACAACAAAGCACCCTTCTTTCCGGAGTCATTGAGGCCAATGAGCATAGCTACAAGTAGTGTCGCGTGAGAAAATGGCATCGTTTGATCGTCAAGGTATACTAACCAGCTCCTGCGATTGTGGGTACTAAGGCGAATACAATGGGAAGCATCCGTTCATTCTATGAGGAGCGAATCTCGTCAACCCTCTGGCCTTGCACGAAGTGAGCAGGCATGCAACCTTCTTGTCTGAGTACCAGGCACAGAGAAGAGTCGTCACCGCTGCAATTGCACCGCCGGGCGTGCCCAATATCAAGGTCTGCTTAGAGCTATAAAAAAAATTGATCAGACATCATTAGATTCTCGTCTCGCCTAAGTTCCATCCATGAATTGATACGTACGTGTATCCGAAGCTCCTAATGATTTGATTACTGACTGAGAGGATACCAACGTTAGGTTGTAAACATGAGGATTGGCGAACGAATCAACACACAATTGCTGAGGCCGCCATTCGGGATGCTAGCTGTGTTGGCTGATAAGAGAGTATGACCCGGAAACAAATGACAAGCCACTCACTCAACATGGTCGTCAGCACAATCAACCATGTGCGAACATCCAGCAGTGTCTCTTTCACTTGTTCCAATTTGAATGTCTTGTTTTCTGTACCTCCTTGGTCGTCACGCACACGTTCCAGAGCGGCAATTCTCTCTTCCCGCGTCAGATTCTGCGCATGCACCGGAGAGTCAGGCATCCAGAGGAGCACACATATGCCAACGCCAATTGCGAGGCCGCCGAGGACGATGTATATAATTTTCCAAGGAGCGAGGCGATGCCCATCATAAAACGATATTCCCTAGATATAGTTCAATCTCGCTATTCGGTTCTCATGCGAGATGGACACCCACATATGCGACGAAGCCGCCGAATATGCTCGTCAGCCCATTCTAGAATCTGTCCATCAGAGGTTACATTCAACAAGCCAACGGTTGCATATACCATGACATAAAACCAGGAGATGCGAGTCGCCTGAGAATACAACTCAATCCTATCCACTACGGATCGAAGCTCAGTTATAGCACACCTGTTCATCTTTCTTGTAGAACATCGAGATGATCAGGATGAGAATAGGTGCAACACACGACTCGAACATCCCTTGATGAGATGCATGGTCACAGCGTGTAAGACAAGGTAATATTTCCGAGAAGCTTACCGAGAAGGAAGCGAAGAGCAAAGAAGGCACCGAAACTCGACGTTGTTGCGTGTAGCATCAATACGATCCCCCAGAGAACAATGTTGACGCCTGATATGGATGAGTTCGGAACTCGGAGCCGTACCCACGATAAAGACACACCGAGGTACTTGGCTAGTCGTAGTTTCTGAGATATATATACGGTAGGAAACTCCCATACAAGAAACCCTATAAAGAATGTGAGCTTTGGGTGTGAAGTGACTAATCTTCACGCGCCTAGATAAAATGCCATCGATACAAGGTTGTAGTCCTGCAGAGTACATCAGTACCAACAAGGCCCGGAAAAGGTGCCAGCAGAATTGACCTGTCCTCCAATTGGAAACTCCATGATACTAAGATTTGAATCAGACGGGATTTAATTGTCTGTCAATGTGAATACCCACCTCGCATAATTCAACGAAGTCTTGTCACTAGTGCTCTCAGTACACAGCATCCCGACCTTGAGAAGTGCAATCTCTCACAGGAATTGGGTAAAGTACACTGCGGCACATAACGGAGGGATCCACCGATCCTTGTCGCACCATAACATCAATCGAGCGCTCGAGCGACGAAGATCCAACTCATGCGGAATCAAACATACCAGCTTTCCCCGTAACTGTAAATTGTACTCCTCGCTGAATTGGGCTTCTCTCTCTTTCCCAACAAGCCTGAGTGCCTCATCCCCATCGGTAACGGATACAACAGATTTAGAGGCATTCTTAACGACTTCCGTCGAGGCAGAATGCTTCTCTAAAGATACGAAAGGCTGCATGAATATGAGCTGTGGAAGTACGAAGGAGACAAAGAAGATTTCCTCGCCTATGATAAGGAAACTCCCCTTAAGACGCTCTCCTGCATCTATCACTTTTAAGGACATTGCATCCGAAGAGCGTCTAAGAAGTGGGTCACATATTGCGTGTGAGATCCAAGACTCAAGTTGTCCCGGTCCAGATAAGAGATCAATGAAAGTCACCAGATAACGCCTGAATATGCCGCAAAATTCCCGTTCCACGTTACCCATTCAACGAGACGAAATATGGAATAATCTGAACTTGTCTGTCTGAAGCTAACGCCTGAAACTGGTGGCCGTAGGAATCTTGCTTAAAAGTTGACACAACATGACATAGCTTTCGGGGCTTTCATGCTCAGCAAACTGATGAATGATCCAAATGACCAGGTAAATCTATAAGAAAATGAAGGACGAACGACCATATATAAATACATGCATGATGGCTACTCTGACTCTCTACTTATAGTTTCTGGACAATGATGGCTGATGCCGCACCACCCTATCATATAAAGTCAGTATATGTAAGAAGGCTTCATTAACAAGACTTACGCCATTGCAGACGGCCGCAGCTCCATACTCTCCGGATTTCAGGGCGTGGACGAGAGAGACAACGATACGAGAGCCAGAGTTACCGATGGCATGACCGAGAGCAACAGCGCCACTAGAGGACAATGAAATCAGCTGGTTCAGTAGACAGTCTGTGAACGAAAACACACCCGTTGACATTAATCTTCGAAGGATCAATGCCCAACACCTGCTCGGCTACTCGGATAACAACCGAAAACGCTTCGTTGATCTCCCAGGCAGCAATGTCATTGACAGTCAAGTTCGCTCTCTTCAGAGCAATAGGAAGAGCATGGGTGGGAGCCTCAGGGAAGTCGATAGGGTCGACACCGGCATCAGCAAATGCTGGGAAGAAGTTAGCCATCACTCCTAGCGAAGAACTGAACCGTGCCCACAGATGACCTTGGCCAAAGGCTTGACACCCAACTCCTTCGCTCTATCAGCCGACATAAGGATCAGAGCCGAGGCACCATCGTTCAAGTTCGAAGAGTTGGCAGCAGTAATGCTACCGCCCTTTTTGAAACTTGGCGACAAGGTCGGGATCTTCTCGAAGATGACCCGCTTGTACTCTTCGTCCTCCTTCACGATTGTGTCACCCTTCCTGCCCTTGATGGTCACAGGAGCGACCTCGGCATCGAAAGCCCCCGACTTCCAAGCACGATCCGCTCGCTTGTACGACTCGATCGCGTGGGCATCTTGAGCCTCACGACTGACGCCGTATTTCGCCGCGGTAGCCTCGCCACAGTTCCCCATGGCGAAGTTGTTGTAAACATCCCAAAGACCATCATTCTCAAGAGCGTCCTTGGTCTCGAACTTGCCAAAAGTAGGGTTTTGGCGGGGAATCAGAAAGCTGGGAAAAGATAGGTCAGACTTAAACCTTCGTCACGACACGTAAGAACTCACGGAGCATTACTCATACTCTCCATCCCACCGGCGACCACAACGCTCTTATAACCAGTCGAGATAGTCTGGGCAGCGAGCATAATTGACTTCATGCCGCTGGCGCAGACCTTGTTGACGGTTGTAGCATCGGAAGTAGTCTTCATACCAGCAGCGAGAGCAACCTGGCGAGCAGGGGACTGGCCAACACCAGCCTGAACGACATTGCCAAAGTAGATCTCCTCGACGACAGCAGGGTCGACCTTGGACTGCTCGAAAGCATGCTTGAGAGCGATCGTGCCGAGTTGGGGAGCAGTGAGTGATTTGAGTGCGCCGTTGAACGAGCCGACGGGCGTCCGGGATGCAGCGACGATGACAACTTCAGGCGTGGAGGAAGACTGATGGACGTGTGGTGGTTAAATCAGAGCACCGGGATCCACTGAACTGTTAAAAACGAACCATTAGGCGAATGAGGTTTGGAAGACGGCGGAGGTGATGGGAGGAACGAGAGGATAGTGCGAGGCGAGAGGCAAGCATCCTGAATTATGTCTTATATATATCGTGCGCCAGCGGCGGGAATGCGACCACCCCGGAAATGGACCAATCTGATGAAAGGATATGCGAGCGTTCCACTGCGATCGTACGACTGACACAGAGCCGATTATTCAGGAAACAGTCTTCAACCTGGCGTCACTTTGAATGTTTCGAATTCGTCGGGTAGCCGAACGACGAGCGAGTCTTATATACTCCTCGCATCCATGATCCGGTGCCCCAGTGACCATTCTCATGTGAAAAGTATTATTCCGGGAAACCCAACGTCAATTCACTGTACGCAGAACTACAGGAAGGGAGAAAATCGCTCATGGGTTCAAGTCAACGACATTACCAAGGAGCATGAACCAGATCTCCATATATCGGATCAACCCTGCGTCTCCTGCCCACCGTGTAGTCCCCTCCTCGGGCATCGCCTCGGCCATGACTTCAGATGTCAGCTCGGCAAGAGCCGCCGGCGTTTCGCACGGGTGGATATACCAAGACGGCGTTCCAAGTGTGGGGTGATCGCCTTGAGACAACAGCGGAAATGGAGAGCTGGTACTGCTGAGCGCGAATGCTGTGACGTCTGTCTCTGAAAAGGCATGTCGACGAAACAAGGCAGTTTTCATAATCTGCGCTAACTCAAGAGGAGATCCTTCTGGATTTCGCTGAGAGATGATTCGACAAGCAATAAATGTAGCTACACACTTGAATTATGGGCAGTGAAGTAGAAAACTGGAACTTGGAAAGTCGGAGAGAAGACCACGCTTTGGGTCGAGATGACAGCTTCGGTGGCAGAAAATGAGGACGTGGCTTCATCATCATTAGACGCCACGGAGGCATCATCCACAAGCTCCTCATTCAGGCTGTGGTCCAGAAGCTGTTCTCTCATAGAAGAAATAACGGAGCGAGAAAGAAAGCCAAAACCATTCACTGTCTGTGATGGGCGTCAAGACCGAGATAAGCGGAAATGGGCACTTCAACGCACAGCATGTTCTGACCATTCCCAACCTCTATAATGGGCATCAGCTAAACCAGACCCATGAGAATTATATTTCAGCAGGAAAGCTTTGCATGCTTCCTGAAACTGAGGTCGAGTGAGCGTCGAGGATGGAAGCATCAATTGGGAGTGGCGTGGAAAAATAGCTCATAGTTGTCAAAATAAGGTTTACAAGCCACTCAAGCTTACTGCACGTTGTCGTTGACCGCTGGAAGGCCAAACGCTCCCGTCGTCAGCAATATCAAAACAAAGCCCGTCCAAGTGCCGGCTTCGCGGTCTATCATTCACCGCATAACACTCTTTGGCGAATCATGGCTGTAGGGAAGGTGCGTACCTTCCCCAAAAGCTTCGGCTGGGATGTCATATTGAAATCGTGTGTCTACAGAACAAGCGCTTGTCTAAGGGCAAGAAGGGTATCAAGAAAAAGGTTGTTGACCCTTTCTCTCGCAAGGGTTAGACATATATCTCGCTCGGTCTTAACACGTTGTCTCACGAGGATATTGTGTTAGAATGGTACGACATCAAGGCGCCATCTATCTTTGAGGTCAAGAACGTGGGCAAGACCCTCGTCAACCGCTCTTCAGGCTTGAGTGAGTAGCGTCATGACACTCAGTCTCATTACGATGCTGATTTATACTTGCAGAGAACGCTAGCGATTCGCTCAAGGGGCGTATTGTGGAGTTCTCTTTGGGTGACCTGAACAAGGATGAGGAGCAATCCTTCCGCAAGGTCAAGCTCCGAATCGATGAGGTTCAGGGTCGGAATTGCTTGACCAACTTCCACGGCATGTCCTTCACCTCCGACAAACTTCGATCCCTGGTCCGCAAATGGCAAACTCTTATCGAAGCACATGTCGATGTGAAGACTACCGACGGTTATCTCCTCCGCCTTTTCGCCATTGGTTTCACCAAGCGCCGTCAGTCGCAAGTAAGGAAGACGACTTACGCACAGACGAGTCAGGTGCGGGAAATCCGGAAGAAGATGTTTGAGATCATGACCCGGGAGGCGACGAGCTGTGACCTGAAGGAGCTGGTTCAAAAGTTTGTACCGGAGGCGATTGGGCGGGAGATCGAGAAGGCAGCGCGGAGCATCTATCCCCTTCAGAATGTCTACGTTCACAAGGCGAAGATTTTGAAAGCGCCCAAGTTCGATGTCTCAAAACTGCTCGAGCTCCACGGCGAGTCAACAGATGTAAGTACTACCGTTCCTGAAACATTTATTTAGTTGCTGATCCCCTCAAAGGAGACGGGTACGCGGGTTGTGAAGGACTTCAAAGAGCCAGAGGTCTTGGAGTCTGTTTAAAAGCTTTGTTTTTCTATTCACGTCTGTATCGTCATGCTTTCTTCTCCTATACTGCGCGGGTATCAATCTATGAGCATCATGATATTCTAAGCCGCAAAATAAATTTGTGTCCATGAGCGACCACCGCCCATTTTCTTTTACGTGGTCAGGTGATGTATAAGTTATCCGCCGCATTGATCAATAAAATCATCATCGTACTGCTGAGGTGTATCTTGTGCAAGACCATGGCAGACGTCGCGTACCTGAAGAGCCTACTCAAGGAGCATCCCGATTTCCCCCAGAAGGTGCTGGACTTCTTCTAGTCAGTGTCGCCATGCGCTGAACTCTCTGCATAGGGGGTAAATTTTCTCGACCTCTTTCCCTTGTTAAGGAATCCAACAGCCTTCGAGACGCTCATAACACGTTTCGTCTACCACCTCACATCCGAAACGCTATTCAAGGCACCTTCTAAGAAAATTGATGTCGTCGTTGGCCTTGACGCGCGAGGATTCCTGCTCGGGCCCATCATCGCAATGAGGCTCGGTGCTGCATTTGTGCCTGTTCGGAAGAGAGGCAAGCTACCCGGCCAATGCATACAGGCATCATACGAAAAAGAATATGGAGTGGTGAGTGACAATTCTCTCGCCTTGGCAGGACTGTTCATACATGGACGGGACGTATTGGCCTTTCTTGTAGGATGTGTTCGAAATGCAAGCAGACGCAATCGAAGCTGGCCAGACAGTTGTTATCGTAGATGATCTCATGGCCACAGGCACGTTCCATCCGAATCAATGCTGTCTTAATGCCTGACGTATACATATCAATCTCCGTATGCAGGTGGTTCTGCGAAAGCTGCCGGGGAACTAGTTGCGAAGTTGGGCGGAAAGACCCTGGAGTATCTTTTCGTGATTGAGCTGACGTTCCTTAAAGGCGGAGACAAGCTTGACGCACCTACTTACTCAGTCGTCAAAGCAGATGACTGAACATTCTTCATCTTACATGTTTAGATCTCATCTTGTACAAGCTTGTACGGATACATTTTTATTGGTCGGTTTAGACATCTATATTCATACCAATAATCTTGTATTTAATAATGGATGTCCGTTGAGATACAGAACGCGATCTGGCGGAGCCCCCTTCGCTTGATGTTCCTCGTGCGCATCATTCCACTCAGGTGGTCGACCAGTATCCACCCCCGACTCGACACTCACTACGACACGCCCGAGGCCTTGGCTATCCACCAAATCCATCATGATAGATACCTTGCGCCCGTCCGATTTACGCAGGACCACCATGACCATATCGTCCAAAGAGGATCCAACGGCTTCTAAATCTTTTTCATCCGCTGATGGATTAATGCCGATCTCATTGTCTGTAAGAACAACGACTCCCAACGCGCCGGCAGCATGAGCTATCTTTAACTTCTCCAGGAAAGTGCATTTTCCGCGGTGGACGAGGATGGCTTCGTCGCTGTAGGAGCGCTCATATGGTAGGCATCCAAGGGGGTTGTTCGAGTCGTGGACTAGATTAGTTCCTTCGCCATGGCCAAATTTTAACGGCTTGGAGTTTAATGATGGAGGTTTCGATGGATTTGCGCCGAACATGGCCGTATGCCCCATAACATCCACGCTAGTTGCGACTTCATTTATGCCAGGTTGGACCTGGAACATCGGATCCACGAAGTCGACGAAGAAGCGAAGCCGTACGTCAGGATAATGTGACTCCCCTGCATCAGGCTTGTTGCTCTTTGCGACCGGTTTCAGAGCGAGAGCTGTGTCGTTAATATAGACAATCTGCCCGCTATGAATTGTGTGTAAACCAACTGCGAAGGAAGCACTCAACACGCGGCAGGACTTGAGGGCAAGTAAAAAACGCTCACGCTTGGAAACATCGTATCCTCTACCATCAAGTCGACTGACGATCCGAGTTCGCAGACCAGAAATGTTATGCACGATGAAGCCGTCGGAAACAGAAGCGATCTTCTCTTTGCCAGGACTAGGGTCCTCTACAGTCAATTTACCATCGGCAGACAAGATGAAGTCATACGACTGATATGACGGTGGACAATTAGGTGGTGCCGACAGCTTCAGCAAAGCACGATGAAAACTCACGAACAAATCTACCTGAGGTACTTCGCACCACCCATTTGGGTGCCAAGAGTCTTTATCCTGATCCGATGGTGGCATTCCGATGAGATAGCTAGTATAGTCAACATCGGAGCGCGAATAAATCCCAAGAGTTAACCCCGGTAACCCCTCCTTCCCAATAGAGACAGGTTGATATGCAGGGCATTGATGACTTTCATTCCGACGAAGTTTTCTGACGGCAGACGACATAGGCTTGAGGTGTTCTTGCCCCAGCAGCAAAATATGTCCCTCTGTGGTGAACACATAATTCGAATCATCCGTATGGAGGGGATTGGACTCGTCGAACAATAGATAGAGATACTATGTATGGCTCAGCATCGATCAAAAGTAGGATCAGAAGGTAAAAATACCTTGAGCGTTTCTGATAGGACAAATGATTCCATGCGGTCATCCCGCTGATTATCTCTCAGGTCACGGATGCCTGTAAGGCCACATTCGACCTTCGCTCGAATGGTGATATCGTAGAGTATCCGCTCTCCGATATCAAGATACAATGGGTCATGAGTTGCCTGGAATGGCTTCAGAAACCGAAGATAAAGCAACGAAAGACACTCCCTTACACGATATAGATACCATGTAGATTCCACAAACTCTTCAAATGCAGCTTGCATTAGCTATGGAGTATGTACAAGGAAAAAGGAATGGGGCCGACCTGGTCGTAGTGGAAACTGGAACGAGGTTGCGGTCTTATAATTCATGTCCCATACTTCGGGAAGTCCCGAGTGCTTTCTCCACAGCTGCCAATCTGCGCCAGCTTCAATAGAGGAGATGGCACTCTTGTAACAAAGACTCACAAATCATATGCGATTTGATGGCATTATCGACATCCCCAGCAAGTACTTGAAGGCCGGGCCAGAAAGCAGAAAGGGAGTCCACAGTGGAATACGCAACGTCGCCCGTCTGGATATTAACACGCCGATACTAAACAAGGGTTCAAATACGATGCGGGAGGAGTGGATTTTGTCACGTACCCATAGTCCATCTGCGGACCTCGCATACCTCATGATAGCAGCATACGAATCATTCCATACGTCTAAAAATTCGTGATCACCTAGTCATCTCGGTCAAGTTCATATTGTCATAATAGTTGAACCTTGAACCACCCTACCACTGAGAATATACCATTTTAAGGCGTACTCAAAAAAAGAATCGATGCCTGCTCCGATTCCGCTCACTTCCGGGTATAACCAAGTCTAGAGAACCAAAAATTAGCAAAACTCGAAGAAAATGTCACGATGAACTTCACGAACTCCACTCCAGATATTGATCGTGTTCCCGACAAGTCCTATATCCGATTTTCGGTTCCAAATAGCGAAGAAAGCTTTACGCGCCGCCTTTTCAAACCTGTCGTCGCCGGTAAGCCGGCTAAGCGTAGCAAATTCAAGTATCAAGGATCCTCCACCAGCTGAGCCTGTTGGCGCATAAATTTCAGAATACAGATTTAGTGACCAGTCTAAGCAAAACAAACCAACAACTCTCTATGCTTTCACCTCTGGGTACGCCGTGTCGAAGATTCGTCTAAATCGTGTTCATGAATGCTAGATTTCAGAAGTACACAACAGGACACACCCTTGCATATGGAATTCCCGTGGGCGTCGAAAATGCTGACAAGAACCTCTCCCCAAGATCGTGCGCCATGGATAGCAATTCGCCATGATACCAAGGTAAGTAGAACGGCTGATCTCGCCGACTTGCAAATATGTGTGCTGACAGCAGCCCACCCAACACACGGATGTTGGTTTCGAATAATTGCGGTTTAGTGTTGACGTCAAAAGAAACCCAATCCATGGTCTTCCGAACTGCGTCTTCGAAGCCACGGCGATCGTTCAGGACGACAAGTGTATCCAACGAGTCTATTAGAGTGAGTGAAAAATTGCCTGCCACATCATTGAATGCGATGTTGTCTCTTTATAGGTCGACGCTGTTAGTCGATCGCAATTGATTGTGGATGTAACTCACGGACTATCCCAATCGGGTCCCCTTCCTGTACATGACAGAGGAGACAACTACCCGGAGACATGAGGCAGGGAGCAACAGCTGTGAATATATAATGACTGCTACCTCATCCAACGGCCAAGCTGTGTCAATGAAGGGTTAGAAAGAAATGAAAGAGAGCAGGTAAAGGTGCTTGCCGAATCGCATGTAGCTGTTATAGCCATGATACCAAAGATCGCGGACCTTATTCCTGGTCATGTTTACACTGAGCGCAAAGATGAGTTAGCAACGATAGACATACCGCGTGTCCAACTTTCTGCTTGTAGTCCATTGGGCTCGTACGAGACCCGGTGTACTGGCATGACCCCATCTATATGCTTCCAGGGCGACAAAGAGGACAGCCAGAAATATTTCCGGCCATCGTAGTAGCCAATTCATCCAGCGTGACCGAACTCGACGTTGTGGGATGGGAAAGGGGGATTTCGAGACCGCCAAACCAGACCCCGCAAAGGACAAACGACGTGGCGGTTTACCAAAACGGGAGTGATCTGACAAACTGAATCTCGCAACCCGTGATTCCAAACAGCTCTTACACGCACAAGTAACCCAGCGCCAGGCGCCTCATACAGGCGCAATTCCCGTCATGAGCACAGTATCCGATGTTTCTAGTAAGCTGGGTGAGTACATGCTCAAAGGCTGGGTGAGGACGTCACTTCCTTTATACATGGTCTTATGCTTACTAGTCACTATGCAAATTTCCAGGTTTTGACCGACAAATCATGTCCTACGCCCGGATGCCGTGTCCCTTTGATGCGCTCACCCAATGGACAAAACCCAGTCACTTGGTTCTGTGCGAACTGCGAAGGGAGTTCAGCTGGTGAGTACCCAAAAGTGCTCTCTTTTCGCCGCACTGAACATGGATATCGTGCAAGCACACCAATCTACTCAGTCTACAGCTTCGACCACCGATTCTGTCAGACATGGACAGTCATCGCCTAGCATCTTATCCAGCACCCATTATTCACGCCCCTCGACTCCCCCAACTGAAGTGTCCAGCACTTTGAGCTCACCCACGTTTGCTCTTCCTGCCGAAACTGCGGAGATCATTCATCGACGGCAACAATCTGACCTTGCTTCGGCCGAAATCGGAAAACGTCTGCTGAAGGGATGGGCCATGTTAGCAGATGAATGTCCAACGACTACCTGTTATGGGATACCGTTGGTTCGGCCGCCGAAAGTTGGTGGAGAGAAGGATCCAAGGAAGGTGTGTTAGACGAATTCTATTCAACCTTTTCATCATGACTGAAAGCCACATTTGAAAGGAATGCGTTGTGTGTGGGAATATATATGTAGACGAGAAGGACTCTCAAGGTTTTGATAGACTCATACCAATTGAGCTTGGCACTCGTCAGCAGTCACTACGTCCCGGGTTCGGTACAGACCCTTTGAGGAGCTCCTCGCAAGATAAAGGTAAATCTGTTGCTCGTGATGAAACGCCAGTGGTACGTCTCACTCGCCCCTATCCTTTCTCCTTCTGTAACTTTCAAGAATAGGCAACTTCTTCTTCCTTACCTCACCTTCCACCACCTTTGTCGAGATCACGCAAGGTACGCAGTTCTATCTTTGAGAAACCTCCATATTCCTTACGCTTGTCTACTCGTGTAGGCTCCTCATCCGTTAACCTTATCACAGACCAAAATAGCGCTAAATGTTTCCCCAGCCGACGCGATGGTGCGTTCTTGCGTATGATCTGTCTATCGCAGTCTTACATGTTTCTCACATAGCCTCAACATATGTCATCGCTCACGCAAACTGTCCTTGATGCATCTGTTCAATCCTTAGAGTCCAGCCTAATGGCGCTATCACAGCGATTATCGTCGCTCGCAGATCAAACGATCATCGACCCGTCATCAATTGCTCAGACAGCTGACGCCATGAGCAAGATCGCACAGGCGCTGTCTTCGCTCAAACAACTGCAATGAACAAGTGGATTAGTAGTCGCCATATTTCTAATTAACTAACAATGCTGTGTCTCGAGATCAGGCGTTCTTGGTATCACTGGTTGGTACATGTCTAATGAGGCGAAATTCTATTTTTTTTTTTGTCCTTTGTTTGTTTAGGATGCAATGACTGCTTGCAACATCTGAAATGCTTTAACACGGGTCCAGCACACCATCAGTTGTTGGTCTAATTCGCTGTCTATGGAGACAAACATAGATCAACAAGACTGAAATACGGCATACACAGAAAACCTTATCGAGGTTAGAGTTCATAGCGCAACTTAGTATATATAAAAAGCCCCAAGGGTGTGCAGTAAGACACTAGTAAGATGCTCTGTTCATTGAGCTTATCTACTTATAGCCCACCCAGCGACATTATGTCCTGTGACATTGCAGCATGGCTTCCGCATGGTGTCGCCTACATGTATCCATAGGTCTCTGCTATATGAGTCTTGCCTGGACCACGAAGAGCCTACTTTGTCAACGAACACCCTGCACCCCATGCCCCACTTCAACGTCTTTAGATCGCGCAGGATAGAGAACTCTGGTATAACAGAGGATTCCAATTCTTTCAATGATGGCCAGATGCCGCGACCTCCGGAACGTAGGCAGCATCCCCCTTCTGGCTTTCGTTCAATTCTTACAAGAAATCGTAGAGCAAGACCTCAGGTAGGAACTCATCTTCGGTATTGAGGCTTCTAAGTCACTCACCATCTTGACCAGACAAATGCTCATACGGACGACGAGGTGAGATCCTCAGATATGGATCGCGAGTTGCAACTGCGTTCATTGAAGCGAAAGATTCTAGGAATGGCAATTGTTAGATCGCCCTCCCAATATGCGTGCCACTGTCGAGGATTATTCGTCAGATGAGGAGCCAGCTCCGAGTGATGTGACGGATAGCTCCGTGCATTATATCTCAGAATCGTCTGCAGTCGACAGTCAAGTGCCACTGGTCGAACGAGAGGATGAGCCTATTTCCAGCCGCCTATACGAGCAATTCTCCAACTCTGCAACACCCCATGCATCCCATGTCACCCGCCTGGAATTGCAGGACCGCGATATCGAAGACCACCATCGGTCGAATGGGAGCCTACGTCCGTACATGGATGTTACTCCAATGATGCCTAGTCGATGGCAGCCTTTGGATATATCAGCAACCCAACAGGATGCGTATCACCACCCCAGTCATTCTACACATGCAAGTGCAGTCTTCATGATTTAGGTGACCCGTCTCTTATTTTTTGAACGATTCTACTCGCGAGTTTAGCCTCCAATATCTCACAGCCCCACACTCAGCAGCAGCTCAGCTAGCATAGTCTATACATTGGACGATGGTACTCGTGTACAGGTAACAGTTATTGAACGCATCTTGTGATGCATCTTGACAGGTGTATTAGGTTCCTACAGCGTCCTATCAAAGAGGGAGATCGTCCCATAGGCAGGCAACCCGTAAAGACAAGACATACTACATCATACCTCCTGGCATGAATGTTATATTTCGAGACAAGGATGGAAGTGAGATCACACGGTGAGCCGTTTCATAATTCATATCGAATTTCAGTGGTGCTGATGTCATCCGTACGTTGATTCTCAGCGTAGGAGATTTCACTGGCACCAGTACGCCTATGCGATACCAAGAAGCACCGATCATTCTTAGAGATGAAAGTGGCCGTATCATTTATCAGTATGTTACGAACTTGACTCTGATACGGGCTTCGTATACTTATCCACCTAAGGACCGGTATGTCTGATGATGGTAATTCCAGAGTTGCTGGTAATACACATAGTCGTGATGGACCAAGCGTGGTCCATCTTGGTCAGTTTGTGCCCAACGGGTGAGAGTCAACCTATGCTTCCTAGTCGAAGTCATCTGAGTGGTACTATAAAGGCTGTATGGACCACGTTCTCCGTCCCCAATCACGATTTCTTTAGGTTACCGAGGTCAGAAGCAATCTCCGTCAGTATACCTATCTCTGAGTCTTAGCATCTGCTCACCTATTTCATAATTCATTAGGGCGTACAACGATCACGATTTCCATCGTACTCAGCAGGTATATCGCTCTCCTAGCGTTCAAAGCGCACCGAGCATGGTCTACATGGGTCAAGATCGCACACCAAGGTCCGTCGGACTATCTAGACGCATGCTCTGCTCGTAACTTTAGCCTAGCAGGGCCTCAACTTCTGACCTTCGGTATCAAGCCAGTAATACTCGAAGTTACGACAGTCTGAGGGTACGTAAAATATACCCATAGATATGCATCTCGAGCTCCGCCTGCATATATCCCAAGTTTTTTATTTGGAGATTGTTGTGTAGAGCATGCAATCTGCTGCAAAGAAGTATATACACGGCTGCTGACGGACATCGTAAATTAGTTGCGTCGTACACATGAGACATTTGAAACAACCTTTGCATGGCACAAAAAGTCGAGTTAGATCATGTACAATGCTTGTCAACGAAGGCACCTTCAAGTGGTTGTGCGTGACCTCATTCCTCGTCCTCGTCCTCGCCCTCTACTAGAGTTATTGGAGGGACGACCACGAGAAGAGCGGCCCACAGCATTGACGGAATCAACCTCTTCTCTGCTCAACTTGAGCATACCCCCACTGAATTTACCAACCCCCATACGTAACCCCTTTTCCCGTTTTCTCGCTGACAACTCCGAAGGGTCTTCAAATAGCTTCTTGATTGTTGGATGATAGTTACCGATATTTTTGGCCTGAGAATCGTCATGATGAAAAAGTTTGGAGAGAGAGAGAGGGAGAGAGGCACAAACTTCTGATAATTGTTTATCTCGTCTTTGTGCTTGTTTATCTGCCATCCCGTCTCGAATATGTTTCGCAGCCCTGTTCCGCTCCTTTTCCCGTACAAGCTTCTCTCCTTTGCCAAGCCGTGCGCCCCCTGCTAATTCGACGATGCGCCCAGATAACGCTTTCTTACGCTGTGCAGCAGTGAGCTCAAGATCAGGATTTAACGATCCAGAAAGCAGCTTGGTATGGATTAGACGACGAAGCGCGGCGTCATTCTGAATATTTGAGCTGCGGTGGCACATCAACGAAACGCTATTCGACGGATTACAAGACAAGGAGCCAACGTACGTTTCTCCCTCATCACCATCGTCCGAATCTAGAGTGGCTTCGACAGGAGTTGAGTCGAGCCTTGATTTTGAGACTTTGGCAGCCTTTGGGATGCGTTATGAACGGTACTGAGAGTCGAAGAATATCGAATCACGTACCATGAAGGAGCTTCCATGAGCTTTGGTCGAGCGTAAAGTCGACGTTGATCCCAGTTTTGATTCAGAGAATATTACAACAGCAGGAGCGCGTGTGGATGTGGACTCCGAGGGGAAGGCATGATCTAGGCAACGGTCGAAGGTCAACAACACCCCAGCAAAAAAATTGATAATGAGTACCATTGCCATTCACTTTTCCTCCGAGGTCGGCATTATCACTTGCTGCGTCTCTTGCCGTCACTGTACCGAAACCCTGCCACTCATCTGACTTCTCCCAATCGAACCTGGACTCTTCAAGCTCACGTCTCTTCCGTTTCTTGCCACCACTTTGTGGCTGTGAGAAAGAGTTCAAGAATTCGCGGCCATGAGCTTCTAGGATATACAGTAAGTCGTCATTGCCCGACATGTTGAAAGATTTCTTGTCGATAATCCTCTCAGCTATCCGCCATTTGCTGTAACGGTCACTACACGTGCATCCCGTCACTCTGAGAGTCAGCGTACTTACCATATCCGGGCATGACTCCAAACTCCGCGGACCCATACTGGTGTTGCGCCAGCTCAATCGAAACCTTTCAGCCTTGAACGTTCTGAACGCTATACGACTCCTTCTCTTAGTCTAACATTATTTACCGCTTCATTCATGAGCAGAAAATCAAAAACCAAAACTAAAAACTCCTCTCCTCCGAGCTCAAAGTTCGAAGTTCCTGAAGAGGAGCAATGGCGACTAATCCGGGAAAGCGGTATATTGAAGAGGGCCTCTGGAACTCCATCTTTTGTAGAAACGAAATCAGATCAGATTATTCATGCTGAGGCGATTGAGGATGACGATGAAGAATGGCCTTTGGCTGAAGAAATCTTTGCGGCAACGACGATAGCCATTCCCATGTCCTTTTTGTTATTGCTCATGTACATGTGAGTGACAAACGTCGCCTTCTTCGAAAAGTTAAGCTGAAGACGAGCGAAGTTTGATACACTTCCAATATGGCCAACAACCACGTTATAGTGTCATATTAGAAAGGATGTTGAGTGGTGTACCTAGTATGCCGCGTCCTTGTTCCTATAACTCTGTCATTAGATACCGACGCTGCTTTCTCCCCTGTAGTTCTCTCAGTCTTCATCTTTTACAGTCAGTACAGCGTATGATGCAACATTATGCTCTGCTGATTGCAAACCTCTTGCTCAGCTAATCGCCACAAGCGGGATCAGCGCGCACAGTTCTTACTCTTCATCATTTCTGTAGTGGCTGGCGCGCGCATGATTCATCAAGTCAACTACGGCTCATGGCTGAACAACATGCAACAGGTGCGCATATCTTATCAAATACTTACTCATACCACTTAGAAATACTCTAGTGCCCCCCTTTGGGCACTCTGTGGGTTTACACAATAGTACAACTTGATCTTGGTCCTGCGGTGACGAGTTTGTTGGTTGTTGGAACATGGACTTGGTGGACAGGCATGAATTTAGTATTCTAGGGGATTTGAGATCGCAATATCTCGCTATCGTGACATGGCAATGGATCTATTGTGGGGAAATGTTATATGTATCCCATGCGGGACAACCTCCTCCAAATTGTACACCGCCGTCGTGAATATAACATCGGCGCAAGGCCAGAACACGACGGTAGATATAGTATATAATAGAGGGGCCGATCGTATGAAAGGTTGTGTGAATCTATGCTCGATGATACGCCACTACACGGGTTGGGACCTTTGACCCAGATGGCACCTGTTACGAGCAGTCAAGAAAAACAAAATATACTCTGACATTCGAAGTGCCAAGGGAAGGATGTGCAATCCATGCCAAAGAAGCTGGTCAATAAGGATGTAGATGTGCACAAACCCTGCATGAAAATTGAATCATGAGCGTACAACGACCTGTGAACCTTGTGCGCATAAAGAGGAGCTTCCCGCCTATATGCCTTCTCCAGTATCTAGTTCTTCAATCAAGATATTCACCTTGCTCTGGACATTTTGGAAGTGAGTAGAATAGTGAGTTTGAAGGTGGTCAACATACACGCCAAGACATCTGTCGACCTTCGAGAACTGCCCGTAGAACCCTGATTTGCCATCTTAGCCGTTTCGTAAGCTTCCGTCTAGCATTGTCTTGATGCTGGTCCAACAGACTGCAAAATGCCTTATACACACGATCATCCCGAGCGAAGTACCAAGTCTTTTTCATATGAATGGAAGACTTGATGAGCGTATCATAAGAGACGACAATGATACGAACCGGTATTGGACCATCCGAAGCTGCCTCCTGGGTGAGCGACCAAGCAGCCATCATTAACAAGTCGCTGGTAGAGTTTGCGATGCTATAACACGGGTGAGGAAGCCAAATAGGAGAAGAAGAAAAGAAACCTACTAATCTTCCAAGGTTGCGATGGCGTGGGCTTTGCCGAGCTCTTTTGTAGCGAAACTGCGAACAGCATTTTGAGCTGTCTGGACCGGCTGGCCTGACGTCCCAGCGCGGAGAGCTGTGCCAACGTTTGATATTTGTGCCAAAATCCACTTTTCACCCTCACTCATGACGAGTGTCTGTAAAAACGAGGCGATGAGGTCGCTCTGTGAACTCTGAAGACCGTAATCAATCGCTAGTTTTAGATTTGAACCTGTGACGCACGTCAGTATGGAGAGGCAGCGGTCATCGGCTGGATGGACACACGTATTGCCTTCAAAATCACCTTCGTACGCGGGAGGACCATTGCATCATCTTCAAGGTGGTTCACAAAGCGCGAAAAAGCTCCTGTTAAGATAATGGCGACATCTCTATGCGATTTACCGATTCTCATGGCGTGGAGAAGAGGCGTTACACCACCCGAGCGTCGAACAAGCAGCTGATGAGCAGTAAATAATACATCGAGCAGAGACGGGCAGTAGAGACTGACATGAAACGCATGGTCTCGGACCTCCATCAGGTAGACAATATCTTTGCGCTCTACTGCACGTAGGACTTCGTATGGCTAGTGGGTTTGAAGTGAATGAGATGGAGGCAGACATGTGAACGGAGAGAAAGAAAATGGACGCACCTGAGGATCCTTCCATGACGCGTGCGCCCTAACACCTTTGGAGCCCAATGCACTATGAAAGCTTGGACTCTCAACAACAGGTGACGGAGGTGCGCTTGATCTTGAGTCAGATATCAATGGAGTCAATAGGGCTTCTTGGATGGCGTCTGGACTCGGTGGTGTCGGACTCCTTCGCAACTGCTTGATGATCGCCCGCGGTGCTGCCTGGTCAGCCTCCCTCTGGAGGAAACCTTGACAGTTACATGGTTATCCTAAGGGTGTATGAGAGGGTAAGACATACTTGTGGAAGGTAAACTCAAGGGAAGGCAGGGACTAGATGTGACACGAGCTTTGACGTCCGAAGATGAAGAAGGCGATTGAATGTCATCCATATGTTGCAAAACTGGGAGAAGATTGTACATCATGGCCTTAAGTCACAAGCGATGAACGCTCAGAGAATGCAGTCATTCATCCAGTGCGGCAAATGAAGCAAGAATGAGTGGTATCGGTGGAGCGGAGCGGATGCGCAGCCCTCATTCAATCGAGGTGTGCACAGACCGGCGTGCGTACTTGACTGTTGGCCAGTGTTGGCCGTTCATGGGTTTTCGAGCCCCGCAGCTGAGGCACCAGTGCTGCTCAACAATCGATCAAGCTTCAAGCGAGCTTGGGCACAGCATAAACTAAGTAGTACTATCATAATCAATTGTCTTAGGCCTATAACTAACTGATTCCCAGTCATACATTTAGTGCATACCGATGTTGAAACTCTGGAAGGCGTGGGGCAAGAGCGACGTTGCCACTTCAGCATCCACACAGAGCAACGATCCCAATGGCAATACATTGATTAGGGCTAACGATGCGAATGATTCTTCAGCCCCTGCGGTTTCCCCAAGTAATGTCTCTGAATCCTCTGACCTCACTACAGTCCCTCTTCATCGCTCTAAACGGGATCAGTCTACTCGGCCCCTGGTCATCGACGAGCATGTCTCGACAAAACGGAAGAGAGTGGAACTCGAAGTTTCAGACTTAGCTCTTGATTCTATCGTGACCCGATTGCCTGAGATGGCTGAAGCTGATGCATCTACGAAGCCAGACATCGGCCCTTTTACCGTTGACTCACAGAGGCGTGTCTTGATCAGCGTTCAATCTCGCAACAGTAATCATTTCAATCTATCACTTCTTACCGCTTCTAAATGATGCTTTGCTTTTAGTGATTGCAGTTTTGAATGAGTTTCATGGTATACCCGCTATGTGCATTCCAACTGGTATCAGAATACTCACGTCGTTCTCTGAGCAGACTTTATATACTTCTCGGAAACGTTTTTGCGTCAGGCTGTGAGTGCTGATCGCAGTTTCTCTCAATCGCACTTTAAGAAGAGGATTGCACTGTTCGTGCCAGAGTATGTCTACTTTCAGTGCTATTAGCCATATCTCATGCAATGATTCTCAGAGACAACTTGCCAAGGCATCGTATCGAGATCCAAGCCCAATCTCTGTCGAAAAGTTCAGAGCTTTCGGTCGGAATTTTCACGCCGTCGGAAGATATCCAGTCCCAAAATCAATGGGCGACCCTTTTAGATTCGGATATTGTCGTTGTCCCTGCTATGGTATTCCGTCACTCATTTCTCGTCACCAACGAAAAACCTGATTGTTTTGAACACATAGAACCTTCTTGAGTCGATAATCACTGGTTGTATCTCCCTTTTGCAGATCCATGCCATCTTCATTTGCGATGCCCGTCCAGTCAAAGATAAAGAATTTCATCCTATTGTGCGCATGATGTCGGATTTCTACAGTGTACTGGACGAGCACTCCAGGCCCCGTATCCTCGCTTGTATTTCTGGGCAATTCTATTTCGACGCCACAATGATGAAGCTAGAAGAGACCTTGAAAGCTGTAGTATTTGGTGTCTCCGATGAAACCCGTGCCGACTTATTAGCCATTCCCGATCGTCCTCATGAAGCAGTTGTTTTCTTCGAACAGCCTTCTAAACACCCATACACACTTCTTTACAAGCAGCTGCGACAAATGGACAAGGAAGGAACTTCAATGTATCGTCATTTTTCCGCAGCGCGGCACGCCCTCGTCGAAGTAGGTTCTTGCGCTTCTGACTTGGTATGGCGCCGTGCGCTTGGCGACATCGACACAGCAAACATTTTAGCTCATGACGAAGACGAAGGAGCCGAAGACGAGGACACTCTCGATTCTGAAACCTCACAGGCCAGAGCTACTGCACAAATACGAAGCCTTCTGAGGAATTGGACGTTTGCGATGCCCAACCTGGACCCCTCATCAAGAGGCTTCAATGTTTCACCGAAGTTCTTGAAATTAGTGAACATTTTGAGAACATGTCAGCCATATGGGGACACCTTCCGAGGGATCGTGTTTGGTCTGTTATGAATTTTCGATGCCACAGTGTCTACTCTTAACTGACATCTCCCTAGTTCAGAAACGAGCAGTCGCTTTGGTGATGGTTGACCTTCTGCGCACGTTGGACATGGCGTATATTCGACCACATGCCCTCGTAGGGGGACCGACGGCAAATCTTCAAGCTCAAGTGAGTTCCTGACAATCTCATGAAAAAAACTAATATTCAGCGATATTGTCAGTCTGATATCATACATGGATTCGGCATGGGGACATACAATTTGCTCGTCGCCACTAAGTGTGCTGAAGACCTTGATCTGCCGAAGGCGTCTGTCGTCGTTCGGTGCGTCGGTCCCTTTCACTTGTCCATCATCTCGACTTACCTCTTGTAAGATATGATATTTTTGAGAGCCAGGTATCATATGCATATAGTCGTGCTCGGACACGTGGACGTGAAAGTCATCTCGTCCATATGTTGCAGAGAGGAAACGATACCCATCGACGCATCTTAAGACAAGTCACTCAATTTGACATGGCGCTCCAGGTATGGGCTGAAAGGGTCGCGAATAGTCCTCGTGGTGCTGTCCCTCCGAGGGTACTTCATGAGACTCATGACCCATACCTTTCCGAAAGCGAGGATGAGGACGGGGACGAGCCGGAAAGCTATATCAAGGATCCAACTACGAGTGGTCGTATCCGCCTCCAGGACGCTACTGGGATCATCTACCGCTTTGCATCAACTTTGAGCGACTGCGATGATGAGGCCGCTGGGACACCTTTATTCGAATTCGAGGATACGGTCCAAGAAACTAGCGGTCAACCGCAATTCATCTGTAGCGTGGGCCTCTCTTCGGAAATTCCTATTCCCCACATTCGTGGCCCCTCATGCGCCTCTATATCACAAGCCAGACGTGCTGCTTGCTTTCAAACGTGCCTGGCGTTGTTCGACAAAGGATTACTTGATTATCACTTCTTCCCGCAACCCCTTCATTCGGTGACTAGTCGGCGACGAGCTCCTGAAATTCTGGGTATCTTAGAAGATGATGTCGACGGGTTATCCGCTTTACCCCCGAAAGGTAGCTCCCAGAATAAATTAAACGGCACGCGCTCTTACCCACGGAAACAACCGGATTTCTGGTCAAATGGCATGCTACCGAGCTCCAAACTCAATCGCTTGTATCCTACCATCCTTACCACCGACCAATCTTTCAATTCTAGCGAAGTATATAGCCCAATGATTATTCTGACACGACTCCCCCTTCCCAGTCTATCAAGTTTCAAGCTCTTCGATTCGGGTGTTGCCACGGACGTACATCTTAGAAGAGGCGCTGCCTTCGAAATAGATGAAGAACGGCTATACGATCTCTATCGCTATACAATTCGGATATGCAGGGCCCTGCTCAACAAGCCATTTGTGTGCCCACTCGACCGTGTGCCGTATTTCTTCGCGCCTATCAAATCTTCATGGAATGATCTTCCGGATAGTAACAGGGCCCGATGGAATTTGTCTAGTGTTGTTAATGAAATCCCGTGGGACCTTGTTGCGCTCGCTGCTAGGGACTGGGTGGTACCGCTAAGGTCCGGATCTGTGCAGTCCATATCAGACGACATGCAGAATGCTATTATTCAGGATAGATGGGTGGAGTTCACAAGGAGGTATTATGCTATCCAGGTGCGACCTGATTTGACACCGCTCAGCAAACCGCCGGACAGTCAGGTATATTCCTTGTGCAGCTCATGATTCATGTTCTCATATTTCTCTTTCTTAGCGTGAGGAAGATTACGACAATCTAGTAGAGTACTGTAAAGAACACCGCAAGGGTTTCATCGGGCTTAACGACTACGGGCAGCCTTTGATTCAAGTCGATCGTGTTCCACCGGTGATGAACCGTTTAAATCCTATGATCAAGACCGTGAGTACACCGACAAAGCCACCTGCTAGATGTAAGTATCTCCTGGGTGGATGCATAGCGGGAACTTAATTATATTTCTAGACCTAATTCCCGAACTGTGCGCCAAATTCACAATCCCAGCAAGGTCAGTTTCATCTTGCGGCTGGTGAAACGTGGAATTGATCTGTATGCAATCCAGTACATTCCGGACCGCCCTTTTACTTCCATCGATCATGCGAAGGATCGATGACCTTCTACTGGTCAAGGAACTCAATGCGTCACTGTTTGACCATTCCATTTCTGAACATCAATTGCATGCCGCGATCTCTGCCCCTTCTGCAGGGCTTCAGTTCGATTATGAACGCCTCGAGCTTCTTGGTATGTAATCCTGCAATCTTTCGCCGAGTTTGTGGTAGTTATTCTTGTTCTTTTCTACGCGACATCAAGGGGATGCATACTTGAAATATCTATCGTCTATCTATCTATTTGTGACTAACCCCTCGCAACATGAGGGCGCGCTGCATTCTGCAAGACTGCGCATCATCAGCAACAAGGCATTGTTACTTAATGCTGATCGAGCAGGTTTACCTCCCTTCATTCAGGCAAAACCCTTTGTCTCCAAATTATGGCAGCCACCAAACTTCGAAGTCCTCCCACCCCCTCAGGTCCACGCGGACCCCCCCAGAGAAGAGGACAAGAGCCGAAAAGATATTGAAGACGGAGCGCCTCTGATAGTTGTCGAAAACTGCGATTCGATGGACCCACCTCGCGACGAATATGGTCCGCTAGGATCGATGCAAGTATCGGCGATAGCACCGGGATGCAACGAGACAATTAAACCGCGCGGTGAGAATGAAAGCGCCAGTAGTTTGGTACCGACAGAAGGGTCTGCGTGGGATGGTAGCACTTTGCCAGCGACCGTTCCGGGCTACCGCTCGAAGCGAAAAAGGCAGCAAGAGGAACAGAATATCCATTGGCTGGGCGATAAGGTGCTCGATCCCCTGCTTCGACCCCCCCAGATTTCCGCCGCTTACCGCAGAGTATGTCTAGGCCGTAGCAGACGTCGCCGAAGCTATCGTTGGGGCAGCCTATGTCACGGGTGGTCGCGAAGCCGCGTTGAAGGCGTCAAAGGCTCTCTGTATTGCGGTCCCCCGTGTCGATCGGTGGTCTGATTTCGGAAAGAAGGCACTCGCCCCACCTCCTGATGTAACAGCCAAATTGCGGCCAGGCTCCATACAGGCTGTGGAGAAAATTATCGGACACAAGTTCCAGCGCCCCCACATCCTTGCCCAAGCTTTGGTTTGCTTCAATTTTGTTCTTGTGACGACGCGATATGTATTCATTCATTTTACTCTATCGCATTAGACGCACGCATCCATACAAGGCTATGAAATGACTTGTTACGAGCGGTTAGAATTCATCGGAGATGCGATTCTCGACTTTCGTAAGTCTTGGAGGGACCAAAGACACCATTCCGCTACGTTACTGACTCTGCCTTAGTGGTCATCCGCCATATATTTGACCGAGATACGCAATTGTCTCCCGGTGCACTTACGTTATTGAAGGTTCATTCTTCCCCCCGAGCCACACGCTTGCTTTCACACCTGATCATCTTACTCGTCCAGGGTGCCATGGTGTCTAATTCAGCGCTTGCGGCTGTCTGCATCCAAGCCGGATTACACGAGCACCTCATCTTCGAGTCATTCACATTGGCAAACAACATCCAGTTCTATGCAGAAAATCTCAAGGCGAAGCAAGCCGAAGAATATCAGGCAGCCGTCAACGAAGACAGAATGCCCGGTCAGTACTGGCTGGAAGTCGAACCACCAAAGGTCTGTATTCGGATCATTGTTCTGCAAATTTATTTAACGGGTTCACTCTTCTTTGCGCAGGCACTGTCGGACGTCGTGGAATCAATCATTGGTGCCATCTACATTTCTGACAACTTTTCCCCGCGCGGGGTGGAGATATTCTTTGATAACGTTCTGAAGCCGTTTTACGACATGCACATCACACTAAAAACGCTCTCACATCATCCGACGAAGATCCTTTTCGAGCTCTTCCAAGCCCAAGGATGCCAGCTCTTCCAAATGGTGAAATCTAAGACCGTCGATCAACAATACACACGCTGTGACGGTAAGCGATGATCAGTTCGCTGGCTACTATCACCGCATCTGATGTGCCCTGTCCCTACAGTTGTGGTACACGATATTATTCTGGCTAGCGCTGATGATTCTACGTCGGCTTTGGCTGCGAAGCGGGCGTCATATAGAGCCTTGGACGCCTTGGAAGGCGACTCTGACTTCATGACGCGCACATGTGACTGTAGGGCTCTGAACCTGGCTAAAAAAGCGCAAAAGAAAGGCTTCAAAGAAGCGATGGCAGATTTCAGCGACGCAGAGGAGAACGACGAGGACGAGGACTTGATGGCCGTAGAGGGCGCTTTGGCTGAGGAAGCTAATGGAGAATCGGAGGAAGGAGAAGTCTAAAACGGATTGCACATCACTGCTCTGTTCTGTTTGTCCCCCGTATCTGTCCTTCATGATACTAGATATGCTATAGAAGAACGTGTGTCACATGTATGCGATTGATTTAGATGTGACCATCAGGAGCAGAAACCACTTCCACATGTATGTGTATTAGGGGAACCAGAAGCTCGGAGTAGATTGAGGGGCTATGCGCCTGATTTCCGACTGGAAAGAGATGTGCATCATCAGAACTGATTTCCGCAGATTGCGGTGCTTGAGCAACATACAGCTGGTAAAAGGACGCCAGGAATGGGACTGAGAAGCCCAGGGATAAGAAAACAGCGACCTTGACAGCGAACGCAGGTTTGTTGTCATGTTTGAAAGGGATGTGCTAGTTTGCGCGTTGATGAGCGCCAAGAATCCTGGACGGACCACATGGACACTTACTTTGTACTCTCCGTGGGCACCCCGCGATGGAGCAGTGAGGCGAGAGCGGAGGATTTGCTGACGCAGAGCTGGAGCACGGATGAGAATGGACATGGCGGTCGATGGTTAAGAACGTATAACGCGTGCAGCCGAGCAATCACGTTCGCTTCCGGGACCCGCCGGTGGCGAATAGTAGTGCCGCGTGAACTTCGTCCTAATAGTAACTTATTCTCTCGCGAATGATGAACTCAATGATGCAATTTTGAAACCTATGATGTGGAACATCAAACATCGTGAATTTCACTATGCGATATATGTATCGCTGAACCTGAAACAGTTCTGAACGATGGCGGTGATAACTTGACCCACAGTGAGATAATAAGGAAAATCCGATCGAATTGCGATACGACAGAATACAACTATGGCTTACAGTAACAGACAATCTGTTTACTGTTAGACAGCCCAAGGAAAAGTGCATGGCGCAAGAAACCGTAAACCAGACTGACAGTTGAATGGCGCAAAGCTGAGCCAATAAGAAACGATAACAAGATGAGGACGCCGATTACCCGAGACGAGGGATTTATAAAATAGGAGGCGGGGGGATCAACGGACAGTGGATACAAGAAAGGGGATGGACGGCGATAGCATTATTGAAAGCACTGAAATTTGGGGTCGAGCAAACAATCTTTGGGAGGGTTCGTGACTTGAGCATCCTAAGACGAGATCAACGGCCTGCAGGTGGTCAGTGTGGAATCTACTAACGGGTTTCAACATTGGCTTCTTCCAACATTCTCCCTCGTCTAAGACAACAGTCTTGCGGGTAGAAGATCTTCTTCTCATGACAGACTCTGGTCCTCGTCTGGTCTGAGAGCGGTCCGGGTTTGTCCAAAGCAGTTCAGTTATGCTGAGCTCGGGAGAGCCGCCGTACAGATAATTCCTCTGTAGAGGCGCAGAGACAGAAGACGCGCGAGTATGCTGATGGGCTGGCAAGTATTTTGACGGGGGCCCCGAGCTAACAGAAGAACGCCCGCTGAAGACGTCTGGGCCGAAAGTCGACCTCCGCGACCGCTGAGCGTAAGATTCACGAGACAAGACAGAGTCACTGCAGGAAGACTGGATGGAAAATGAATGAGCAGAACGAGTGTGGTAGTTGGGTGAAAAGGGAATGAAGTCGACCGTGGGCGAAGGTGGCTGGAGGGTGCTCTTGATGTTGATCGCGCCCTGCGCGTGTCGGCCGAGTTGGGTGGCCGTCAAGTCCGGGCGAGAGAGCTCCACAAGTGATTCGGAAGTGGTTGGGGCATAGCGAGAAGAGGTGAACACGAAAGAAAAAGGCGATTCGAGCGGGTCGGACGAGGGAGACGAGTTGTCGTCGGGTTGTGTGAGGGAGGGAGGAGTATTCATGACGCGATCTGCATTGTTGGTGCGCGTTGGCGGAGTGCACGGAGACTCCAGCTTCAGCTCTTTAGCTTCACTTCTCAGATAACACAGTTGGAGGCGAGTGGGAGAGCAGCAGTGTCGCGGGGAATCCCGCATGATCGGCGGATGTGGCGGTGCCGGTGCCCTTATCTAGATAATTTCGGTCGGCCAGCGGCGCCGACGAGGTATCTTATCTTATCGCGGGTTGCAGTATGCGGGCTCTCCGATCCCTGGGTGGGCATGGGACATCCAACAGGCTCAAGGCCGCAGGCGTTAAATTCGGGACACATCGCTGCTCCCACCGCCAGTCCTTTCCCTTCTCCAATATGGCCCTCGTCGCACAGATCACTGTCCCCCGCTCCAACACCACCATCTCCGTTCCAACGGGTCTGTTCATTAACAACGAGTTCGTTCCCTCCGAAGACCCTTCCAAATCAATCACGTCCGTCCTCTTTCAATCTATCGTCTTCCCATCTCCCCACCGATCTCTTTCTGATTCCCACAAAGCGTCGTCAACCCTGCCACCGAGGAGGTTCTTTGCTCCATTTCAGCTGGTATGTATGTTGGCTTGACTGCTCCCATCTGCTTCCTCACTTCTGCATCCGTTCGGTATAGCATCGGAAAAGGATGTTGATAGAGCCGTGAATGCCGCCCGAGAAGCCTTTCGTACCACCTGGGGAAAGAACGTCACTGGATTCGAGCGCGCGAGGCTCATCAACAAGCTTGCGGACCTCATCGAAAGAGATCAGCAAGTCCTCGCAGAATTGGAATGCATCAACAACGGAAAACCGGTCAAGATCGCCAGGTCCGTGACATGACATCGGCCTTAGCTCGCTTACCTCATGTTGACCTGGCCCCAGGGACTTTGATATAGGAGATAGCATTGGGTGCCTCCGCTACTATGCTGGCTGGGCTGACAAAATTGTTGGGCAGGTAAATCAGATGATGATGAACTACCCTCGGACCACATCTTTGACCTCCTCTGATCACCTGCAGAGCATCGAAATAGACCGCAAGACCAAATTTGCCATCACCCACCCAGAGCCTATCGGTGTGTGCGGCCAAATGTGAGCGTCTCCTGTATATCATGGTTCAAAGTTGCATTAACTTTGCCACAGAATTCCATGGAACTATCCCATACAGATGTGGTAAGTATTCTATCGCTCCACATTTGTGTTGAGACTCCGCTTGATGTGCCGTCTAGGGCATGGAAAGTTGCTCCCGCGTTAGCAGTCGGGTGCACAATAGTGATGAAGCCCTCGGAGATCACTCCACTGACAGCGCTTGTACGCACACTTCTCCGATGAATTCTTAAAAACTCATCGATAACTAACTTTGTTTGGCCAGAAACTCTCGGAACTGGTTAAGGAAGCTGGGTAAGCTCGAGCGCTCTTGAGACGAGTCGCATCGATATAATTTTCTAAATGGTAGATTCCCTCCGGGCGTAATTAATACCATTCCATCAATGGGTTCTGTGGGGGGCGCTGCCCTAGCCGCTCACATGGACGTCGACAAAGTTGCCTTCACCGGTTCTACAATCACCGGGCGTAGGATTATGGAAGCTGCGGCGAAAAGTAACTTGAAAAAGGTATTGCATACACCTATGTTATTACCTTAGGTTAAGTGATGTCATAATTGCAGGTGTCCCTCGAGCTAGGTGGGAAGTCCCCACAGCTAGTGTTCGAATCGGCGGACTTGGATCAAGGTGGGCTTGCTGAAGGATCCAGATGTTGTATGTTCTGATGCGATCGCCACGGTGGCGCTCTAGCGGCAAATTGGGCTGCACTAGGTATCTTATACAACACTGGTCAAGACTGCACAGCCGGATCAAGGCTATATGTTCAAGACACAATCTACGAGAAATTCCTTGCTCTTCTGGCGTCGAAAGCGCAGGAACTTGTAATTGGTGACGGGTTTGATGAGGCATCTGGCGGTGGTCCCGTGGTAAGTTTGTCTTTATGATACCTGATATCCCGAAATGCGCTGACCAAGGTTGTTCGGTGATCCCCAGGTCTCCAAGGCACAATATGACCGAGTGTGGGGCTACATCAATTCAGGTAAACAGGAGGGGGCCAGGATTGTTATCGGTGGAGAAAAGCGCGCTGGCGTTGGGTTCTATGTTGAACCCACAAGTGAGTCATGACTGGTTGTGTAACTTGAACCGAGCTGACTCATCGTACCGATAGTCTTTGCCGACATTCGGCCCGACATGAAAGTGGTGCGTTCAATCCCTCCATTTACTCGTACAACACTGACCTTAAACGGTGCCTCGGTCTCAGGTCAAAGAAGAAGTACGTTGGACGACGTCCTCCGCCCTGTGACAGGTCATTGAACGCATAGTTACGCTCTTGTAGATCTTTGGACCAGTTTTGGTCGTCGGCAAATTCCAGACGGAAGAGGAAGCCATTGCCCTGGCAAATGACACGACGTATGGTCTCGCGGCCGGCCTGCATTCCAGTGAGTTATGAAAACTCTCGTCACCTTGCTGCGCATTGACACATGTGGCTTCTTAGACGACGCCGCGCAATGCGCGCGCGTTTCCTCCGCTTTAGAGGCAGGCACGGTAGGCGCATCTTGGACTTTTCGGTCGACGTGAAACATAATTGACACATTGCCTTGTGCTAGATTTGGATCAACCAATACAATTTGCTTTACAACAATGTACCCTTCGGCGGTAAGAAGCAGAGTGGTATCGGTGCGTACCTTTGGACACATATGTGGTTTATAACTAACGGCGCGTCTATCACGAAGGCCGCGAGCTAGGGAGTCACGCCCTCGACGAATACATATCCACGAAAGCAGTGCATTGGAACTACGGAGAGAAACTCGCCTGGCCCTTATAATAGAAGTACGATCTGACGACATGGAGAGGAATCTAAATCATATGTAGCTGTAAGAAAACGTGTTGTTGTTGTTGTTGATGCTCGTGTATTCTGAAGCCCAAATGGTTGCACCTTTCGTTTACTTGATTTAGTTCGCCGTCCCGGTCTCTGTCTGGATCTATCCCTACGATCACCTCGTGGTATTGAGGCTCTGAAACTCGACGCAAAATCGACGTCCTCGCGGGGTCTTCGTGAACAGCATAGAAAAGTGACCGATTACTTCCTATGAAAAGATCCAATACACAGCCTCCAATCAGTCCCATCAAGGACGGCCGCATGTGCTCAAATCACTTCATGACAGAAAACCTTGATGCCAGGATAAACATCCGAAACCTATTATATTGAAGCGCCGGCATCGAAAGCTATCACATTCGCGTCGGAGAAGTACGTTGACTTCAGGAACTACCAAGAAGATACTATTATGGGCCTCTCTTTTAAATTAATAGAAGATGTCGTCAATAGCGGGCTACAGATACGCCTTGCTTGCACACCTAGATTTAAACCTGGTGATTGCCTCCGTAAGATCCCTAGATGCAAAGTCATTGTAGTGCAATAGGATTAAGACGAAAGCGTCTGACATTGTAATCGTTGTCTGGTGCGACGATTGCCGTAGAGGCTCCTGATGGCCACTCATCATATGCACTTCTTGACAGACTTCCTTCCAGCTCAGCTGTTATAACCCTGCATATCACGCATAGATTTACTTTCAAGAACGCATCGAGAGGACAGAGCGTACCAAGGGGAAGTATGAGTTGGTTGTGCTGATCCGTAGGATGCCGGCTGACAGGTTTGAGGGTAGTAAAGTGGGTAAGCTGGCTCAATCAGTGAAGATTGACCGTTGGTAAACAGTGCGGACGGGTTGTGGTGGGTAGGAGGCTCATAGTGGAAGTCATTGTGCGTCGGTGCTAGGTTATAGGATTGAGACGATGGTACACCACCGTACCAGTCGACCTGGAAGTGGGTACGTTCAACTCCAGTACTTGAGAAGAGGGGAGCAGGATAGACAGCCTCGGTCGCATAGCCAGGCAGCACGGACCCTTCACCAGTGATGAGGTCGTCGTTTCTGGGGAGCACGTATGATGAAGGGGTCTGGCCCTGCTGTTGAGAGAGAGAAGACCATCGTTCACCCAACGCATCTGCTTGCGGGATAGCCGTTGTCCTGTATGCCGAGTTACGAACAAATGTGCAGGTCAAATCCATCTTTTCACAACGTCGGCATCTCGACGGATTGCTGGATGACGCGCACTAGACTAGATATGAACATGCGTGCGTCTGGAGGGAGTGACAAACCCGACGCACCCTGACCTGACGCCGACGACATTCGGTGCAAGCAATCGCAGCTCGCTTTGGCCTTATGTTCGTATTCCCGGGCTCATCCCGACAGACTGTCCCATTTACTGCGGCAATATTACTGAATGGACATGCAGATTTCAGGGGGTGCGCACCTGATTGGATGGAGGTGTCCATTTCGTTGAAGGGGATCTGAGGCTGGAGGAAAGGGGCCACACAAGTACGGGTGACGATCGTTGGATCACTTGAGAGGGTATATATATAGTAGGAAGGCGATGAGGGGATGCATGGTGTTGATTAGAAAAAGTGCATCGCGCATCATTCAAGTCCCCCGAGACCTGTGCTTTGGTTCCATGAGCAAATCTCAACTGCGAGGTTGGGCGCTGACCTGACTTCTTCAAGCGCCAATAACGTGACGGCAGGCGTCGATTGGACGGTAACCCAAATGGGGACATTTGACTCGAGCACTACCAATTGAATCCTGAGGTCTACCTTCCACGCGCTCACGTCGTGCCCTGCGACTGTGGCCCATCTATGGAAAGTCGACCAACTGTGTTGGAAAGTCTGTTATGCGAATTGTTCTCTGGCCTATCGCACAGCAAATTCAGAGCTGTCCCTCATAACCTCCTCTAGGTTTCAGCAAGAGTGAATTCGGCTTTCTCCGGCTTTTAATATAAAACCGCGGTCTGACTGTCATAGTCAGGGCAACAATAGTTGGGATTAATTCCCCCTCTCCTGGTGAAAGTGACTGACCAGCTAGTTTGGTGCTTACATGCAGAACGTTGGTGCCTCATCCGTCTGCATTCCGTCGGGCTGTTCGCGGCGAAGATGTGATGCTCACTTCATCATTCCTCGACGATACTATATGCTTGCCCCAATATCGGATTTACAGCTAGGGATCCTCCTGTCTTGAAGCTTTGGCTTTGTAAAGTTTACGCTGATTACCTGTATAGGAAACTGACGGTACAAGATAAATTAGGCCATACCATACCACAGTTCAGGTTGAAACAACGATACCTGATGATCTGAATCCGTTACTAGGCGAGGTTTGCCGGTGGCGAAGCCGGAACATATGCTGAGATTTTTTCTTTCTGTTAGACTGCTTTGTGAACATGTAATGCATCGGATATGAGACGTTCCTTCCCATCTTCCCGCATCGCATCGATGCAGAAAGCGCAGTCTTACTTTCTTTGTGTACACAAGTGCAAGACCACTCTTGTGTTCATGGACGATAAATAGATCGTTGCACTGGAGACAAGGCTAGAATGGAACTGAGAGCACTTCCAAGTATTGTCTGATGCGAAAATACGGTGCTTAGCTTCGTTATTGGAGCTCATCAACATGGACAAAAGACGTATGACGCAAAACAATTCAACTAGGGGTGACACTTTTTTTTTGAGGAAACCATCAGCTTCATGACATTTCTAGCCAAGAGAAAACGCGACATACATATAAAGTACAAGGGCGCCCCTACAGGGCGAGATAATCACGTACTTCTTCCTCACTTAATTTCCGGAAAGTTGGCTTCGGGCGTCCTGTCTCTACTCCAACTTTTCCGGCTTCCAGTTCTACTGCTGTCGGTACGGTGACGACTCCGATCTCGATCGTCTTTTCCGTCATCTGCCCCTCGAACCCCTCTTTCAAAGTAAGGAGTGCCGTGTGGATTGCGTCTTCTAAGCTTATGTCATCGTTGTATCTGTGGATGCGGGATATTTGAAACAATCAGACAAGGTTGCAGCCAGCGCAAGACATGACACCGACCGTTTCTCCAAGAACGTCTTAGCATTCACCATGTTCTTGCCAATCGCACTGGCTTTCCAGGCCCAATAAGATCCGGAAGGATCTACTTGATATAGGGTCGGGCCGCTGCTGATATCCCATCCAGCTACCAACAAGGAGACACCGAAAGGCCGAACACCTCTATGCGACCGACGGAGACGTACGAGTTGGTCAGACGCCAGTTGACCCTGTGTGAAACGACGAACCCTGATTGTGTTGCCTGCTGCATCACAGTAGCGATCTCCTGCGTCAACACTCGCGTTGGTGGATATTCGCCATATATCTTCCAGTATGCCTGTGCGCTCTTGCGGGCCTTTGCAATAAGTACTCGGAAATCCGGACCCATTCCAGAGTACACAATGCCAACATTTGGACAGATGATGGCAACCTTCTCGATCATAGAGTCATCGATAAGGATAGAGGACGACTTCTTCTCCGTTGCAATTACGATTCCGTTGGACGCTATATCGATGTTCAAATGATCTACTCGGAACGCGACCTGAATATTTATTATAACACACCTTTGATGCCCAAACTAGTTGTCCCTTGCGATACCGCAGCCAATGCATGCTCGATCTGCACAAGCTTACCGCTCGGAGAGAAGACCGTGAGGGAGTAACTAGTTGGAAGTGGAACATAAGTCGTTTGCAATGCAAATGGATCTTACCATGACTTACCTGTATGCGCCGCCATCCGAGGTTGCCATGATATCCTTGATTGATGAATACTGGTGAAGAACAGTGTTATACAAGAAGTTGAGAGGTTTGCTATGATGAATGAGAATGTACGCGTAACAGATAACGAGACACTGGGACGCGCGTCGTCACGTGCTCCTTTACAGTAATGCTTCGATCGAGAACTCATCTAAACCACAAACATACTCAGGGATAATTCGAAACTTTTCACAGCCCATATAATCATCACTAGCTAACAGTCAATGACCAATGCTTAGATCGCAGAACAAGCTCAATATTTGTCAAGAATTGACCATTTGTTTCGAACTTCAACTCAACTCAACCGCCTCCCGACTCTGTACCGCTGCATTTCTCACAACTATCTCGATTGTTACAATGCATAACGAATGCCGAATTGATACCAATACATAGAGGCCCTGCGCCCTGATGCACCCCCAGCCTTAGGAATGAATCATATATATGATTGTTCACTGCATATTACGCATTGAGAGGGGCGGTCCTGAGGTAGGACTTTGAAACCAATTTCAGCCACTGTTATGACAACGACAGACGATATGTACATACCTTGTGGGTAGTAAAGTTTGGGAACAGCGTCTTCGCCTCCGCATTGCTGACCGAGGCATGGACGATAATATCTTCGCCTTTCTTCCAGTTGACGGGTGTAGCGATGCGATGCTTGTCAGTCAATTGAAGTGCTGTGGAGAGTCCGTCAACATTGTCCAAAAAAATTGATCAAACACCTACAATCGATGGCACTAGGACGGGATGTTAACATCAATGGTGTATGTGATCGAACTAACATAACCTTACCGGATGATCTCATCGAAATTGCGCCCAGTGGATGCAGGATACGAGAGAGTAAGGCGAATCTTCTTCTTTGAGTCGATGACGAAGACAGTGCGAATCTGTTACTGGATCAATCCGCATCCAGGGAGCGAAGCGGAGATACGATACATACAGTCAGAGGCAAGCCCTTCTTATCCACATTAGTCGCGTCTTGTTCATCCAACATGTCGTACAGTGTCGAGATCTTCCTATCCTCGTCGGCGATCTATCGCACGATACACAATTAGGATGATATTCAGCAGGACAAACATCCGCGACGCACGATGGGGAACTGAAGGTCAGTGGAGCCATATTGAGCGCCCCATTCGTTGATATCCTTTACCCATTTGTGATGTGATTCGAGACCATTGGCAGAAAGGCCAATGACCTTCACACCACGGGCTTCGAAATCAGGAGCACGACGGGCAACTTCCGCCAACTCGGTGGTGCAAACAGGTGTGAAATCGTCAGGGTGAGAGAACAAGACGGCCTGTTGAAACTTATATCAGATATTGATACTCTCAAGAGACCAATGCTTGACGCGCACCCAGGAGTCCCCAATCCAATCGTGGAACTTGATGGGACCAGTTGTCGTCTGAGCCTCAAAGTCCGGAGCGGTGCTTCCCAAACGCAAAGAGGGGGCCATGATTGAAGTGGTCGGGTTGAAGGGAGATAAGAGTTGGAATGGCTCGGACGTCTCTTCCTTTAAATGTTATGGAGGGCATGGCCGGATGCTAAGACGAGTCTGGGAGGCCGGATGGCGGATGGACGTTGCCTGGGCGGATCACTCGCTCATCGCGTCTTCAGTTCTCACAGATTCTCACGAGTCGTCATTCCTGATCGCATCGCGTGCTAGCGCTCACACTGAATATTGACACGTTGACGCTTTGCTACTTCGTTCAGCTGTGCATACTTATATTCCCAAAAAAAACAGGCCTCAGGACACACGTATACACATACACGCCGTTATGTAGTCACACAATTACGCTCGTATCCTGCTATCAATAGTAAGCCACAGCATGAAGGAGACTGTGAGGATGCTTGTCTTGTTGAGATTGTAAGATCTTATCGATGTCTTCGTCGATGTCGTTTGAAGCTTCGATCTATACTCGTCCCTGGTCAGCTCAAGAAACTGGTGTGGCGTGAGGATCGCATTACCGCTGCCGCCAAATCAATCATGGCCTTCCCAGCTATCAGGGCTTCTTCGTGATTATCCTTGATCTCGACATTCACAATGTGGACTACACGATTGAGGTCGCCTCCTCGAGACATCAAGTCTGTGCAAGGTTGTATGCTGTTTTGAATCAATGTTCAAGATTCGGAATCAGAGAAGGTCCTACCATCACAGACGGCATCGAAACATCGCTCTTCGCAGGTGATCACGATATCCGCAATTGCCCGACTTTCCTGCCACCGCTCAGGTGCTAGCTTTATTTTCCGATTACGATCCAACATCTGCAGCAGCCCATTAGCTGTGTATCTGGTAGATTTGTAAGACCGCGTAGGCAACATATGCGCATGGAGCCTCACAGTCGAGGGTCCTTCGAGTGCAGCTCTTCATAGATGTCATTGTATGGTGTGCCGAATGCGTATATATTGGGCTTGTCTACGGATGGGCCTGGGAGACGAACAGCAGATCCGGTTCCGAACGAGATTACACGATACCCTGCCTTGCTGCAACTCGGTCATAAGACATATCGAAAGCATGAACGCGAGGGACTGACGATAGTACGAAATGGCCTTCCATCGACCGATTCTACACAAGACATCTATTATAACTGGGTATCCCTCGGCTCCAATATGAACGCACCTGATTGCTTGCACAGACAACGCAAAACAACGGCCTCTGCTTATATGCCGGAGCTCCCAGAGAGTCTTCACTGCTTGACTTGGGGGGCGTAAATTGCTCTGGAGGAGGGGTAATCTGTCGAGAGGCTGAAGCAACTGCTTGCGCAAATGGCTGAGGTGGCGTCGGTGTTGAGTGCAGGGAAGGAGTGTGTACATTGGGTCTATGGTTTGATGAAGACGCAAAAGAATCGTAAGGCGCCGACGGCGGTTGGACATTTGGAAGAGGTTGCTGGAGGCGTAGGTCTTGCTGGCGCGCAAGGCGAGGATCGCGAGCTCTTCGAGGATCCATCGGATACTAGAGAAGCAAAGCAAGAGTTAAACACTTAACATATCATAGCTTATGAACGATGTAGCCTCAGCAGTATCTAGAACATTTGCTGGTCTTCCTCTCGACCCAGCTAACGGTTAGTCACTTGCAGGTCGATCGAGATTCCACTCTGAATCATCACAGGCGAAACTGAGGAAGTTTGGAGGGGTAGTTACCTTGATTTTTCGGAAAGAGGAAACTGGACTCTCCCTAAGTTACTTCGAGGAGTATAGCAGAGAGGCCTTGACCCCGTGACAACCTGTGACATAGTCAAAGTGTCCAGTAGTAAGTGTCCGTCAAGCTGACCGTGGGAACTCGTCTTCATCGACGTTGCTCCTTGGTAAGACATCGTTTCTCTATCACCCATAAACCTTCGCTGATTAACCTCATTCATCATGGATCCTGGTGGTAGCAATCTGGTTCTGTCGAAATAGTAAAGTAGTAACCGTGATAACCCTTGATATTCAACTCAATAGAGCGGGCAGGTAGGTAATCGATACTGTACCAGAGTTATCCATTTAATGAGCTTCAGGATGCCTCACGACAGATACCATCTCTCTTCGGAAGAAATCACTGCCGTTCATGATGATATCCGCCGTCATGAGCAAGTTGTCACGTCTATCGACGTGAAGTTAGAGACACTCGCGCGGGAAGCTAGCCTCCTGCGCGTAGACAAGATACGCCATTTAGAACTCATATCGAAATGCAGGGGCGTCCTCACACTAGCTCGCCTTGCCCCCGACGAAGTACTTGCCCAGATCTTTGAGAACTGTGTCGCAGAAAACTGGGCGCGAGCTCCTCTTGTTGTGTCTCAAGTCTGCGCCAAATGGAGGAGGGCAGCATTGAGCCCCAGGGTATGGGCTAAAGTCATTCTTACTAGCGATAGCTTGTATCCCATCGAAAGGACGCGTCTTTGGCTCTCCAAAGCACTACAATCGCCGCTGCACATTATAGTTGATATCGCCGTGTTAGACTCGCAACTGTTGACTGCTGTGGACCTTCTTCTGAACCAGCTTCAGCAATGGTACGAATTTACCCTTCACTCCCGGTTCATGCATCAAGCATGCGATATATTGGCAAGGTGTACTCGCAGTGCGCCAAATCTACGCTCAGTCAACATCTCTATTTCTGCGACTCCCTTGCCACCCGGTGAAAGCTCAGATGGAATGCCAAACCTCAAGTTTATTTTTCAAAATGCCCCCCAACTCAAATCCATTACCTGGACGAGCAACACGTTTCCCTCCTCTCTCCCTTCCCAGATTTCCGAGCTCACTATCACGCTCCTTCCATATCCATTCGGGCCTACGTCAGTCCTTTGGCTTCTCGAGGTGTTAGCAAACCTTCCTTCCTTGAAGAATCTCACTCTCACGATCCCTGTCACATTTTCCGAAGTGATCTTGTTCCCGCGTGAACAGACGCCCCCGTTTCTTTTATCACGCCTGGAATCCTTAACAGTCCAAAGCTACCCTGATTTCAACAACATCCTCCTCTATATCCAGACACCCAATCTTTCTCGTCTTCATCTTCGGTCCTCGGAGCCCCCTCTGAATCACCCACACGCAGCAACGGGCGCATCGTTGTGTCGATTCATTGAATCTATTTCTCCACCCTTAGAACTATTAGAGCTATACGATGTCGACCTTCCGCGGGGCGATTTTATCCGCTGCTTCTTAGGTCTACCCACTCTCCAAGAACTTCGCCTCCACGAAACAGAAATCTCTGATGACGTGTTTGCATTGATCGCAGAACTTGATGGTCCTTGCCCTCAACTCAGGCGACTCGACTTGCGATGGTGTGAACAGCTGTCCGGCAGTTGTCTGGTCAACCTGATATCGGCTCGAAATGTGGCCTGTGACATCGCTCATAGCAATCCTGCTTTGCGGCGAATAGAGGAGATCACTCTTGTCAATTGCGCTTTGGTGAAGGAGCGCGACGTTTTGGATCTTGCGAAGGCAACAGTTTGTAGCGTCATAGCGCGGAGCCCTGATGACTACTGTCGTAAGTAAGCCATGGTATCAACACGAATTTTATTCATTGGTGGTGTGTCTCAATGTCTAGGTTTTCGAGGGTGTTGCAACAACGGTCGCTATCGGCAGCGTCTCCGTTTGAGACACAAGAAAGACTTAGAATCAGCTGAAGGGGGTGGAATGAGACTCATCCTCGATTAAGACTATATCGTACGCTTGCTATCCTCAATGAATTAGAAAGTTTGTGAGCCTAAAAGGCGTGCCAGCAACAAAAAAACAAATTATCGGGTAGCTGTCTCCCACTTCTCCTGAATTCCTTCGACGTATCGATAGACAGGGTTGAGCGTTGAAGCGTTGAACGTTGAAGCTGAAGCTTTGAAGAAAGATCATCTATGTTATTCTACAAGATACCTCACGTGATGTGAACTTCGCGCGTTGTTTGTATTTGTAGCCTCGTACTCGAGCCAAGGTTGGGTTTTGAGTGGACGTTCATCTTGCTGGCCCGCCGAGAAATTCGTTCTCAAAGTAGGCTGATTGGATACCAGACAGATATCAAACTGTTAACAATGTCCCCTATTCCGCTCGTTCACTGCATGCTGCGCCTTTTTACTCTGTCTTTCCTCGCTCTTTACCCTGCACTCTCTACAGCTGCAACGGCTGGCCAGCCTGGGCCTCTCTCCCCCGCCGAACTCAGATACTCGAGATCTCACTCTCTTGGGGAGAACTACATCTTTGACAATCGCGATGGCTGGCAAAGCGTCAACATATCCGACATGCTGTATAAATACAGTACATCCACTGGCGAGGCAAGCCAGATTGAAGCAGAAGGTGGCAACTATGGATTTGACTCGATTTGGAAGAGATCAGGGAAGAACTACAGGAAAAATCCCGGAAAGAGGCCCGAGGAAAAATCCGGCGGGCTGGGAGGCATCGCGGACACCGTGAAGAACATGTTCAAAGGGCTAAAAGGCATCGGCAAGGCCCAAGATGTCACTATAACATGGTTTGTTGCTTCCACTCGTACCTTATACCCGATATCAAGTTAGCAGTCTTACCTGAAATTCTAGGTATACTGGCCATGATCTTGAGAATCCAAGCTGCTGGTCAGAATCACAGTGGGCGCCGACGGTCCGTACTTTCATAGTAATAGCTCAGGATGTTGAGATTTTACTTTTCTCCAGGATGCGTCCTTCGCGTGCGCACTGACGATGGATGGATGGCAGTCAAAGCCTCAATGCTTTAAATTCTTGGAGCGTGCGTGCCGGCTTTCTAGTTCTATAACTCACTATCAACGCGATTATACTGCGGATGAACTCTAGTTTGCAACACGCCGAAAAAATGCGTGTTCGTCCGTGTCGTCGATACATGCGCCGGGTGCGCCAAGGGTTCAAAACATGTCGACCTCACAAAGGCTGCATTCGGTCAATTGGCGGATTTCGACAAAGGCGTGTTAACGGTGCAGATGAGAATGGCCACCGAGCCTGAGAGCTGGTAAAAGTGACTGACTCGGAAATGCGCACCACGCTGATCATATGCGCCAGGATCGAGAAACTTTGGGGTCCTAAGGCCAAATAATGCACGCGCCACTCACTCACCAACAGACTATACAAGGTGGTTCTGCCTGGAGCAGCTGAATGTGACGATTTGATTTGTAGAACGCCTGTATCACTATGTAGATGATGAATCAGATGTTTACCCTTTTTCTCTTCTTACCATCTTCGATTCTAGCCCTGACTTTCTCCTCATCCATTAAGTCCCCCTCAAAGAACTGAGCCGTTCGCTGGGCATCACTTTGGCGCTTGATGTACTGCAAAGCAGCGAGATTGTACCCTATGCTCTGTTTTTGATGAAGTAGAGCTGCACGCAGGTGCCTCCGGAGGGGAATGAGTGTCGTGCGCATGCTTCGAGTGGCGACGATTTGATGGTGATGAGTCTTCAGAAGGAAAAACATGATTCTGGACACGAGTGGAATATTCCATTCCTATAAGAAAGTCAAAATTCTGCGAGTAGATTGAAGAACTGTCTCGGAAACTCACCCTTCGTGCCCAGATGTCTAGATAGACCATGAGCGACATAACTTTCCCGAATGGCAACACCAATAAGGCATCTTGCAAGGCTGTGTTTTGTGTCCCAGATACAACCTTCAGTACCCAAGCTTCCGGCTCTAGCTCATACGCCGCCAAAAGAGAATTTCTCTGCGGAGGCTGCACCTTCATCTGATCTTCCTCCGACAATCCTTCTTTCGCCTTCTCGTACTCAGCAATGACAACGCGTTCGGCATCGGCTAGATCAAGGGCTTCGCTGATGCGTTCGCCTGCCATGAGCGTTTCTGTCGTCTGTTTTGAAACGCCCGTCGCCTCATTTTGAGCGTGGGCTTGTCCCCCGCTATCAGGGTCACCACTGCCTATCGGATGATCTTCGCGATTCATCGTGTCCGCGATACCACTCTCATAGATTTGTTCAAGTTCGCGCTCGCGCTCCTCTTCCAAGAAGAGCTGACATACAGAAGGCATCCGATATGAGTAGAACGCGCTCTTAGACTAGGAACGACTTACGGGATCGTCGAGTTTCTCCCACACTCGTATGGACTTGTCGTGCGAGCCTGTCACAACAAAATTACCGAAGTTGCTCACAGCCAGTGCCCACACTTCTCCATGGTGACCCTCGAGTTTCTGTATGTTCTCGAACTAGAGACAGACCACATCTTAGCAAGTAGCGCTTGACGCATCTATCAATGAGATGAACCTTGTCCCCATCCCAGTATTTGACCATACTATCCTTGCCGACAGACCAAAAGTAGTGGCTTTTTTTTTCGAAGAGCACCTGCATCACGCTTTCTTCGTGGGCGAATATCGATTTGTGACAGTCACCGAAATCGAGGCCCCAAATCTTGACATTCTTGTCCGCGGAACATGTCACGATGAGTTTGGAATCACTAGAGATGTCCATGGACAGCACTGGTAACTAAATAATCATAGAAAACTTGTCAGGGGCCGAGTCGAGGGAGGACGAGCTGTAAAACTGGCCTTGTGTCCATACAATGAGAGAAAAAATTTAAGTGAATCTTGATGGAATACTTTTACGGTCGAGTCTAGCAAAGCAACAGCCAAAAGCTTTCCATTGGGGGTGTACCGGACAGAAAGCACATCATCAGTCATTTTCAATGTGCGCGTATGCACGAGAGAAATATTCCGTCCGGTATGCGACTGAACAACCAAATGAGAATGCATTGGCTGGCGAGTGAAGGAAATATTCACCTTGGTTCCATCGGCATCTCGCCATTCAAAGTCCCAAAACTTGATATCCTTATCCGCACTTCCAGTCACGAGAGCCTGCTCATCGAATCTGACGTGCATCGACCAAACGGTGCTGGAATGTGCTTTGATTGTCTCAATGAGAGACGACGAAGACAAGTCATATATCAGAATCTCCCCGACCTTGGTACCGACTGCGATCTACAAGAGGTCAGCATCAATCATGTCTTTGTAATCGAAGAACAGAGGCCTTACATGTCGATCACCAGGGAGGAATGTGCTGCAGATGGCATGGCCGCATTCCAATGTCCGAATACAAGAAGTAGTTTTCATGTTCCAAATCTTCAGAGAGCCTAACACACGCGGATGAGCTGGCTGGTGTTCGAAAATAGAAACCTTGAGGTTATACCATTCGACGCTGATGCTAGTAGCGCATCATCTGAGCTCAGTGACAGCGTGCGGATATCTGTCCTGTGACCTGGAACATCAAGGGAAAACAATCTGGCAGCTTCTGGAGGACCCTCTTTGGACTTTACGGGTTGAGGGATGTTGTGAACCTCAAGCGCATTGTTTGATAATGACAAGAATAACTATGAACGTTAGAAGGATAAGCTTTAGATAAGCTCATCACGAGTTGTTCGGGAACGCTTCTGACCTGAATGCCTCCTTTAGCGGTCGCACTTTCGTTCTCGAAAGCAAACGACCTGATTTTGCCGCTAGCTCTCACGACCAAGTAGGGGGTGAACAAATCCGCCATTTCTATAGTCTCGTCGGCAACTATTTCACCTTGGGCATCAGGTTGCTTTCCCTTCTCTCTTGTCTTCTCCTTTGCTCGCTTCCTTCGTCGTGCTTGCTTCTTGCGTACCTCATCCTCTGTACGGATACGAAAGATCTCGACAGAACGCTCGTGAGATTGGACAGCAAGATAAGGAAGGATGGGGTGGAAAAGGATCTGGGTGACACGATGTTGCGACGCAAGAGGTATGGTTGTGACTGCATGGATGGCCCTCAGAACCTACAGTAAACAAATGCGGATGGTATAAATTCATATGCGTTCTATACAGCTGGAAGATGCCTACTTCTCCTGACGACGTTTCTTTAAAGCCCCCTTGCAGCGCTTCGTGATCGATTCTCCATATCTTCATCTCACCTTCACTGCTTCCAGTAAAGACGAGATTCTGCTCCGGGTTGGTGTCTAGCGTCCACACTTCCGCGCGATGGGCTACAATGGTTTGGATACAGTGCTGAGTTGATAGATCCCAAAGCTTCACAAAAGTATCTTTAGAAGAAGTGATAATAAAACCGGCGTTGATGACTCTCGAAGTGGACGGCATGGTCGATTTTACGTTTGATATAAAGCGAATGGTAGTCACTTGGTCCCGATGACCGCGTAGCCTATATTACGCAGAAATGTCCCCTTGATGATGAGTCGGAGAGTTTTAAGATACAAGGCTCACCTAAAAAGGCCTGCTTCGCCTATCACATCCCAAAGAATGACATCTGTGTCTTGCGACCCCGAAGCTAGTCTAGCACCAGCTTGGTCGAAGGCGAGTGCCGTGATAGCCTTTTTGTGCCCATTAAACGTGGCAACGACCGAATGCGCGGACGCGCTCCACAGTCTGATGGAGCCATCGGAATATCCGACAGCAAAGATATCTTTTCGTGGAGAACGGGTGATGTAAGTGACCTCTGCTCTGTGACCGGTTTCGTGCCACATTGCGAGCTAAGATTCATTAGCAATGACCATGTGTGCAGCGACAAAACTCACCATCTGGCCTTTTTTCACGTCCCACACTAGAACATCTTCCAGAGCAGGGACGTAGGCGACCTTCCCATCGTACACGGAGTTGGAGCCAGGGCTGCAGACAAGACCGAACGCCTAGACGGTTGTCAGGATGCAGTAGATACCATGAATGACAGCAGATACCTGTGTCGGGCCGTGTCTCGAGTAGCTCTGCACCATCTTGATGTTGGTCGAACGTGCAACTTGATTTTCCGAGATCTATTTTGGACACATCGTTGAATTTCCCACGGCTGCTCCGAGTATAGCCAAGTATTCGCTCACGTCCGTCGAGCCTGTAGACATGATGCTCTATCCGTCCGCCCCAGAAGCCGCAACTAAATTTCTGAACTTCGTCAATGCGTCGCCTACTCCTTTTCATGCCATACATAATGCTATAGTGCGCTTGGAAACAGCGGGGTTTCATAAGGTACATCAGCCTGGGCTACTCTTGAAGTCACTTATCGATCTCCGCAAGGTTAGGTCAGAGAAGCGGATAATTGGGAGACTGAAATAAAGCCTGGTGGAAAATACTATTTTACGAGGTAGCACATATGTTTCGATCATCTGATATCCAGGTGCTCAATAGCATCATTTGACAGAAATCAATGCGCACTACTCGCCTTCACTATCCCACAAAAATGGCAAGCTGGTGCAGGAGTATCCATTGTTGCCACGCATGTTGACAGCCCCAATCTTCGTGTAAGCATTCAGTCATCTAGATCATCCCCAGTAGAGCTGTCTGACTAGTAGTGGTCAGGTGCGCCCCGTCTCAAAACGTACCGCATCTGGGTACCTTCAAGTCGGCGTTGAGACTTACGGAGGAGGCATTTGGCACTCTTGGTTTGATCGTGACCTTTCTTTAGCTGGTCGTGTCGTCGTTGCGGGCAAGAACGCTGGCTACACAACCAAACTCGTCAAAATCGAGGCCCCTCTTCTCCGCATTCCCACTCTTGCCATTCACTGTGAGTGTGCAACTACAGCCTCGTAGACCCAATTAAATCTCCAATTAGTGGACAGAACCGCCAACGACACCTTCAAGTTTAACCAGGAGACCGAATTTGTACCTGTGCTAGGTCTTTTGTCCTCCCAATTGAATGCGCCCAAAGGTCGCAAGAGCAACGATGCTACAAAAGAAGATGGAATGCTGGAGTCAACATCCAGTATTCAAGCCAATCACCACTCTGTGCTTTTGGATACAATCGCTGGAGAGCTGCAGATCCACCCCGCTGACATACATGACTTTGAGCTGTCTGTACAGTCACCTATAATCACGACGTTATCCTTCTAACTTCATCTTCTCTAGACAACTATACGATACTCAGCCTTCCGTTCTCGGAGGCTTGAACAACGAATTTATATTCAGTCCAAGATTAGACAACCTGGTCTCTTCGTGAGTCCCTCCACGCTTGCGTCTTTACCACGGTTCTGAACTCGTACAAGTTTCTGCGCTGTTGAAGCACTCTCCGGAGTGGTCTCTGGCAACTCCTTCCCTACCTTGGAAGGCAATGTCAACTGCATCGCGCTATTCAATCATGAAGAAATTGGTAGTGTTTCTAGTACTGGCGCTGAATCCTCACTCATCCCATCTCTGCTCGAGCGTCTGTCTCCGTCGCCCTCGCAGTTGGCTCAATCGATAGCCAAGTCTTTCCTCATCTCGGCTGATATGGGCCATGCCATCAATCCCAATTACCCCAACAAACACGAAGAAAATCACAAACCATATATGAACGGTGGCATCGTGATCAAGACAAATGCAAAGCAACGATATGCCAGTGATGCTATTGGAGCCTTCATCATCAAGAAGCTTGTCGAACAGAAGGGCGGGAGGGTACAAGAGTATGAAATCAGGAACGATATGTCAGTCTTCTTACTCTTCCTCTCTATGTTGTACATGTCATTCTTGACCTTTTACAGGGCATGCGGTTCAACCGTTGGCCCATTGCTGTCCAAGATTGGTGTGCGGACAGTTGATGTGGGCAATGCTATGCTGTCTATGCATTCAATCAGGGAAACCGCGGGTTCGCGAGACGTCCAACACGCGATCGACCTTTTCAGCTCGTTTTTCGAAGGGTTTGCTGCTCTCGACGCCAAATTGACTGTCGATTGACTCAGGACCAGAAGTCAACCGAGCCCATATAGTGGTGACAATTTGCAAACGCAACGGTTCAAGTTGACGAAGTTATAGCTATTGCAGCCAGACAGTACAAGAGGACAATAATACAGTAGCGTTGCAGTAACATAAGTACTTTTTGTGGCATGTTCTCCTGAGAAAATTGCGAGGAAGCTGAGAAAGAGGCTTGATAACTTTTCATCGTCGGACGCGTTTCTTCGTTCCTTCTCCAGGCTGATCCGACTGCGACTGTGAAGGCATGGTATATGGACCAGAGAGAACGCTCCGCTTCTTCGCCGTACGAGAATAATGTGAAAGCACCCATTCCCGCTCGGCCTCCGTCTGCTCGATGGTCCCTTGCCGAATTTCATACGCTGGGGAACAAAATTCAGTGATGTGCAGAGAACAAATTACAACAAATAGCGCACGTTTTAGTTCGAAGCGGGGACCTACCTCTGCTAGTTGAATTTGCTTCGGAGGTACCTTGAGGAAGACGTGGTGGCTAAAATATATATTTAGTGATACAAAAATAAAGTGGGGAAGGGTCAACACGCAACGTACCGGAAAGAGATGAAGTCATTCTCGGTCGAGAAAGTCATTACCCGCTTACTGTCTTCTTTTGGCACAGGAAAGAGAAATTTCAAGCAATCTCTTACTCTTTCCCCGAGCTTTGAACTAAAATTCTCGAAGATCAAGTGCGGGTACTGCTCAGAGACAGTAGATGACTTGTACGTCGCGATGTCGTGTCGTAAATTCACATTATGAAGTGTGAAATAGAGTGTTGGGCCATGGGGAAAATGAGAGACGATCATAGCATCTATGAGGGGTGGACGAATGATTAATTATGTGATCTTAGTCTGCTAGTCCTACAGAACGCACCTGGTGTACCTCGGTGTTCATGTAAAACAATTAGATCCGTAACATCGTTCGCCCGACATGCATCTGCCAACTCCTTCACGACATAGTTTCCTCGATTTATACGATGCGAATTCGGGAATACGAGGCGCATTTCCTGCAGTAATATCAGCGCCACATTCATCTGCGAGCAACGTGAAGCTATGTACCTTCGCGAACTGTAACAACTTCGAGCTTGGATCTCGAGAAGTGGTGATTACTATTTTTGGGTCCGATACACCAGCCCTTGAGTACTCGCTGTCAACATGTGTAGCCGGGTCTAAATACCACGAAGAACAAGTACATTCTTTCAGTCGGTCATGGCAATTAGCACTATTGCTGATGCTTACCTGTTTGAGCCTCGTCAAAGCCTAGATCATTTCCCAAGTTCTTGGCTTCCTTCCTGAGCTCGGTAGGAAGTTGCTTTCCATTCGCCAGGGCATCCTTTAGCTGCCTTTTGCGCTCGTATGTCTGCCGCTCCTGAGCCTCAAGAGATTTGGCGTAGACATATTGCCGACGTTCTCGAGCTTGTCTACGCAGCTTTTGAAGAAACCAGTATGAGTATAACATATAGAAACATGCACAGGGAGATTGTGACCATTTAGATTCTAAGAGTGCAGAACGTGAAGTGTTGGGCTTTGAAGGCCTTTGATGTGTGGCGCACTGGCACGGCTGCTCAAACTTCTTATTACGGTGGGGTTAGGGGTTACTGGCTACTACTCTCCCGACTCCCACATACATGTTAGTGGGTCTTCTTGAGCAGTAAGATATGAGAGTCGTATGGAATCGCGGCATTATGTACGAGTCTGTCATGAGATAGTATAGAATAAGTATTCAATAAATTTTAAGATCACCGTGAGCTGTGGGGAGCATAATAGTAATACGTAGGGTGGAAAAGTGGTTAGAAACTTAAAAATATTCGTCCAGTGTGCTAGGGCACGATCAGTACGATACTGCTTGGAGACGATAACATCACGCACAATATTCGAGAGCTGTGTCTCTCTGGGGTCGATGCTACATGCGCTTTGGAATAATCGGAGACCCGTTTCTCAAAGAAGTTGGTCTTTCCCTGAAGGGAAATCATTTCCATGAATTCGAATGGATTGGTGGAATTATAATGCTTGGAGTTTCCAAGAGAGACAAGCAGGCGATCAGCGACAAATTCTATGTATTGACGCATCAGGGCGGCATTCATTCCGATGAGTCCAACAGGAAGAGCATCTGTAACATCGATTATTGGATACTGAAGCTGAAGGAAATAACGGACGCACCGGTCAAGAAACCTTGCTCTATCTTGACAGCTTCGGTTATGATACTGAGAACTGTGTCAGAATGTGGCCGTCTCTGAAGATGACTGAACAAGAGACAGGCAAAATCTGTGTGCATCCCTTCGTCCCGACTAATCAGTTCGTTAGAAAAGGTTAAACCAGGCATGAGACCTCGTTTCTTCAGCCAGAAGATTGAAGCAAAAGATCCGGAGAAGAAGATCCCTTCTACCGCTGCGAACGCCACCAACCTCGTGGCAAACGTCGATCGTTGATCAGAGATCCACCTGAGGGCCCACTCGGTCTTCTGCTTGACGCATGGTATAGTCTCGATCGAATTGAAGAGGAAGTCACGCTGCTGAGAGTCAGAAATGTAGGTATCGATGAGGAGAGAGTATGTTTCCGAGTGAATGTTTTCCATCATGATCTGGAATCCATAAAAACAGCGGACTTCAGCGGCTTGTACTTCGCTCGAAAACCGCTCCACCAGATTCTCGTTGACAATACCGTCGGAAGCGGCAAAAAATGCCAGGACATATGATATGAAATGGCGTTCGTTATCATTCAGGTTATTGTTCCAGTCGAAGATATCTTTGGACATATCGATCTCTTCGGACGTCCAAAACGAAGCCTGGGCTTTCTTGTACATCTGCCAAATCTAAGAAAAACAGCGTCACGAATAAGTAAAGTGAGTCCAGAAATATATATTACAAACTTCGTTATATTGTATTGGGAATAAGACAAAGCGTCTTCCTGAAGGTATGAGCATTGGATCATCTGCGTCGAGCAGGAAAGGGGTCAATATGAAATAGAGGATTATCCTGCTTGACAAACCTTCCTGCAGACCGAATTCGTCCTGAGAACGGTATTCCATTGGCTGAGGGTGAATAATGTCCAGTTTCGGTCTCGAAGCCGAGTTTGAGTTTCTCAAAGACAAGTCGTCCACGTCCTACGTGTAAGTATAGAATGTTAGCGACCAAATTGTGAAGATTACGAATGAATGGAATATGTACTTTAGCAAGCGATGTCACATCATGTCGATCATTGTCAATCATCTTTTGAGACCTTCTCGAGGAATATTGGGTGGCTTGTGATGGCTCGTTCTATGTGGCTCGTTGTAACTCGTTCTATGTGGCTTGTTGTGACTCCAGAGGCTTGTGCCCTTGCTAAATTTACTCACTGTTGCCACATCGACAAATTAGGAAACATTATTGATGGACGCGTCAACAGGGCACAACAACGCGTGGCTCGATTTTGTTTAATTTGCAAACACGCGTAAAGGCTTCAACATCCTTTAAAAGGCGCCCAGCCCAACCTTCTCTCTTGCTTTTCCACTACCGGTCATCCTCCATCTTCATCAACTTCATCGACATCATCTATCTCGATGGCTTCTCTCATTCGTCCCACAACCCCTACCCGCATCCCTTCTCCTCAGCCTTCTCCCAGTAAGAAGGTGTGTTAACAACTGTTCGGTGGCTGTTCAATTTCGCTCATCTTCTTGCTAGGCGGCTGCTGCCCTGCAAGCATTCTCTCTGGAGTCACCAGTCAAGTCTTCGTTAGTACAGAAGCCTGTCCTTGATGATGCCCGTCGGTCACACTCCCCGGATTCCGTTGAAGACTCGGCCGAGACTGAGGACGTTGAAGAGTTCCGAAAGCGGTTTATTGGTGAGGTGGACCTTCCAGAAAGTGAGTTCTAAGTCTTGCTGCTATACACCTGACCTCAGCGTTTAACATTGGAACTAGACATGGAGCCCCTTCTCATCGAATCGAAACGTCGTTTTGTTCTTTTCCCCATTCAATATCATGAGGTCAGTGCACTGTGTACCTTACGCTCGGAGTTGACTTAGTCTTGACGGGGTTTGATGCGTCCTAGATCTGGCAAATGTACAAGAAAGCTGAAGCGTCTTTCTGGACCGCCGAAGAAATGGACCTGTCAAAAGATCTCCACGACTGGAATAACCGCCTTAACGACAATGAGCGTCACTTTGTCTCGCATGTCCTCGCGTTTTTTGCTGCCTCTGATGGTATCGTCAACGAGAACCTTGTTGAGCGCTTCTCGAACGAGGTTCAGGCGGCTGAGGCGCGTTGCTTCTACGGGTTCCAAATTATGATGGAAAATATCCACAGCGAGACCTACTCCCTTCTTATCGATACTTACATCAAGGACCCTAAGCAACGCGAGTACCTTTTTGATGCTGTTGAGACCATTCCCTGTGTCAAAAGGAAGGCGGACTGGGCACTACGCTGGATCTCCGATCGTCGCTCCACATTTGCTGAGCGATTAGTCGCCTTCGCCGCTGTGGAGGGCATTTTCTTCTCCGGTTCTTTCGCCTCAATCTTCTGGTTGAAGAAGCGTGGCCTCATGCCTGGACTCACCTTCTCCAACGAACTCATCAGTCGTGACGAGGGAATGCATACCGACTTCGCATGCTTGTTGTTCAGCCATCTCAAGAGGCGTCCGCATCCTGACACCGTCCTCCACATTGTCGCCGAGGCCGTTGTTATCGAGCAGGAGTTCTTGACAGGTGAGCACACGCTGATCGCTACTGTAGCATTTGATGCTAATTCATTGTTGTAGATGCCCTTCCTGTAGGGCTGATTGGCATGAATGCCAAGCTCATGTGCCAGTACATCGAGTTTGTTGCAGATCGTCTGCTCATTGCCCTCGGTGGCGAAAAGCACTACAACGCGACAAACCCCTTCGACTTTATGGACATGATCTCCTTGCAGGGGAAGACCAACTTCTTTGAGAAGCGGGTATCGGATTACTCGAAGGCCGGTGTCACGGCGACCTCTACTTCTGCGCCTTCAAACGACAAATCTTTGTGAGTGGGTTTTAATAGCCCAGTCGTACGATGCGCTGACACGTCTTTCCAGCACCGTGGATGAGGATTTCTAATATCAATATTGTTCACTGTATCGGACTGTCACATTTGATTCGTTATCTCTGCTCCTCCCTGTCTGCGTAGCACTCGTCCTTGCCATTGTTTCTTCTAGATCTGTCACTTAGCTATGATATGTACACTATCTCACCATTGGCATCGGAGTGCGCCACTATGTATTTTGCATCACTTTTACAATTTAGAACCAAATACTCTGTCCTATGGAAATACAGTGGAGGTGATCAAGGGAGACATTCATGCCAAGTACCTGACGATAGCGGAGACTTTGTTGTTTTAGTACCGTGATTGCGGATATATCAAGGTCAGTTTGAGAGGCCAGATCAGAGTTCGGACTCTGATCGGACGTCAAATCGTGACTTTGGACAGGTCTTATGTCCTGTACCTATTCCGTTCAACTAACGCAGATTGACTCTTGCATTTCACCCCAGTTATGCGTTTATTTCGAATATGTTTCCACAGGGTGCGACAATCGTGGAGTAATCATTCAACAAGCAATCCCGCCTTGAAATGGTCACAAACCATTCTCTTTTGGCTTCCGACTGGCATCGTCTTCACAAAATATGGATACACTATGAAGCTTGTCACAGGTCGTAGCATGCAGGTTCGTCAATGACAATTCGCTGGAAAATGTCCTGAGTCCATTTACTCAACACCGTTGTCAGGCAGCCCACGCTTAATCCAGATGAATCGCAGTGGAGGGACCTGGTTATATTCGACCGACTATCGGTTGGCACTTTACATCGCTATGAACGAGAGGATGTTGTGGCTCTTAGGTACGTGTATCAACCCAGCAGTTCACCCTGTTTATCCCCGCTTGCTCCTATTAGATCACCCTATGCGCTTGGACAGTTGCTGGTGAAAAGGATCATCGCGCTACCAGGTGACATCGTAAGTGATGTTACTGTCGCCTGACCTACCGCATTCAGTCGCTAAATCATACTGTTCAGGTGAAGACTCTCCCTCCATACCCCGATAAAGAGGTCGTCATTCCTCAAGGTCATGTCTGGGTAGAAGGTGATGAGTCATTTCATACAGAAGATAGCAATCATTTTGGACCTGTAATATCATCTATTGCGTTCTTTCGAGTAATTCATTGATCGCATCTGGTATTACTAGGTCCCATTGGCTTTGATTGACTCCAAGTTAGCGTTCATTATTTGGCCATGGGATCGTCGCGGTCCCCTTCGTCGACCATTAAGCACAGTCAATAAAAAAATTCAAGGACCTGCTTGGCGAGTTAAACAGGCAGAACTAGAGCGAGAACGTCGAAGGCGCGCGAGAGTAACAGTGCGGCGGGATGGATGCTGAATATACCATGCATCATATTCTGACAAAGTTTTCACAGATCCAGCGACTGAAGTAGATACACTATTACTACGCTGCATGAACCCACGAGCAACATAGCATTCATTAGTGCATATGTCTATGCAAACTGTTTATGCAGGCTGTTGGTGGTTATTCTTTGGCTTCTCGTCCTTGTGTACGTTCTGCTTCGGCTTGATACCCATAATTTCATCTGCCTCTAGAGAACCTGCACTGGGTAGATCTTGGCGAAGGGATACTGCGACCGGCGAGACATTTTCGCGGTGAGCAATGGCGAAGATGACGTCCATATCTGCACGATCTCATCAGCGAGGGAGAAACGAGTTTAGGGATTCATCCACCTTCAAGTGACCGGCCAGCCGTTTCCGGAAAGAAGAAATATACAACTGGGATGATGAACGCGTTCAATGACGCAAAAACTAGGACGCAGGATGGCATATCAACATAAAGATCTGTAGATCTGGGTGGTACTGACCGATGTATGTCCCCCAGTTTATGTTTTGGAAGGAAGGACCAGTCACCATCACTACCATGAAATTGAAGATCCAATTTGAGGCAGTAGAAAGTGCATTTGCAGGTGCCCGAATTCGGATTCCCACTATCTCAGCGGGCTATGAAAAAAAGATGAGCTCAAACACAAGTTTGACCCAGAGATTCAAGTGAAAACTCACATAAAGCCAAGTCATGCCCAGCCAGCCGATGGCGAAAAATGTGTTGAAAACGAAAAGTAGTGCCGTAGAAATGATCCGCGAGGCAGAATTGTCAATGCTTCCCAAGATAGCCAAGAGGACCATGGTAATGCATTGACCGAACGCCGTCGATAACATAAGCTTTCGCCTGCCGACTCGTTCAATCAATCCGATGGCGATGAGACTGGCAAAGAAGTATTCTGTTCCATTGCAGGCTGCAATGATGCGCGATTTAACGTCGTCAAGACCCAGGCGTTCAAACAACAATGTCTAGACGGCAACGAACAATCAATAGGTATTCCTGCTGGGGACAGACACGGATAGATGCTAACGGCGTAGTATGTGATCAAGTTGATGCCAGTGATTTGCTGGAAGCATTGAACAATAACACCAAGAGAAGCACGTCGAAAATTCTGGCTGAGACCACCCGTGAAAAGTTCGCTTAGATTAGCCTCACCATCGATATCTGATTGTCCTTCTATCAGGAGTGCATCACGGATGCCGTGGTATAGTTGCTGTACTTCATGATTGGTGAAGGGTTTGTTGTCTAAGGCAGCGATAACAGCGATGGCTTCCGCATCGTGCCCATGCTTGACAAGCCAGCGTGGAGATTCTGGCAGCTTGATGACGATGTGAGTTCGGGCAGTACTATACGAGAAGGTGATACTCACAAACATAATTGCTCCAATCATGATAAGAGCGAAGACGATTTGTAGAGCGATCGGCACCCTCCACTGTGCAGAAGAGCCATTCACCCAAAAACTACCCACATCTGTAAGTCATTGTATGACAAACTTCACGGAAAGGACAAGGTACGTACAGACCAAAATCTATCCACTATAGGCGAAAGCTCGAATCAGATGATGATTGGCGAGGTCGACTACTACTTACATATCTATCAATTGGTAGCGCTCGATCAATAGTAGAGGCACACTGAGAAGATGGGGAACGCACGAAAGCATGATACCAAAAGTAATCAAACTCCCTTCAATCATGATAAAACTTCCACGTTTCACTGCAGACGAACACTCTGCATGATATGCGGGCACGGTCGACGTCTACCAGATTAATTATCATGAATGTGGTCCGGCAGAATTCACACGATTGAGGACGTACATTGAGACCGTTGCCAAGGCCGGTGACAATCCGGGCAACGACCATCTGAGCATAGCTGAAAGATGTTGCTTGCAAGATAGCACCAATAATCATGATGATACCGCCGAGGACGATTGTCTTCCGCCTACCCAGACGGTCGCCGACCCATAGATTTGATAGGGCTCCTAACAAGCATCCGATTTCCTTTTGATCACGGTTTAATGATGACGATGTAGGAAGAATTAGGTGTCACATACGTAGATCGCTACAACAAAACTTTGAAGGGTAGCATGATTTGAATGCCCTCCAGAAGCAACAGTCTGAGGGAACACTTTCTCCCATTGAGATGCCGTCAGTAGCGCAGACATCACGCCCTGGTCATAACTAGTGCATTGCGTGAGCACCCTTCAAAGACCAGGCCGAAGTTCTGCTAGATCACATACCCAAATAAAGTGAAGCCTGTGCCGGCAACAAATGCAAGAGCAGCGGTCAATTTGCGGCCACGGAGGAGCGGTGCATGAGAGGCCACCTCTTGATCAAAGTCTGAAGGCGTTGTGACACGCCCGTCCTCGTATTTGCGATCCACATGGTCGGTATCAGGATTTTTGGTTTCAGAAGACATCGCGATAGAAGTGCGTGAACAGTGAATTCTTGATGTTCGAAGTCGAGTAGTCACTGCGTCGAAAAAGGATGACGCAAAGGAAAGCTTATCTGGTGCTCTGCACCTTATAACCGCTGGACTTGCGGGATACCGGAGCGATGGGGCTAGCGCTTGACTTTTCGACAGTACCAAGGAGATACCTATGTGGGAAGTGGAGTACCGACACCCTTCTGGGGTGGCGGCGGTAACGTTATACTGCCCCACACGACCCCACATGCCACCCCCGTTTTAGACCAGCCGATTGACGGCGTGGACGAATGCGCTGTCACTGAAGGCCACTCTCACCTTGCTAATAGCTTCTACAGCCGCTTTATAGCAACGCTGTCCGACACATGACCTAGTGACGTCTCTCCCTCCGGTGTCAGGAGATGGTATATCGCAAAACCTTGAACGGTTCAAAGTCTGCCCGACCTGTAACAGATCATTGAGATATATCAATCTGCCTCAAGTGGGCGATGCGAGGGCGAGTGCTCCACAAAAGGATCAGATTGACCAGACAAATTGCTACTAGCAGGCATGCCACAGTTACGAATAGCATTCACCGCCATTCACTGCCGAAATTGATTAATTGACAGAGTGCTGACCACAAACTTTAGCCTTCATTTCATTGCTTCGCCAATATAGCGAATATTTCGGTGAGCAATCAATGCTCAATCCTGTGCGAAAGCGGGCGGACACACGCCCAGTACCGTCGTAGTAGAAAGGTGGAAATCGGAGCTTGAAAGCTCTCGGAAGACTCGTCGTTTGATCAGTTTTCAGGTCGCCTGCCTCTACACGTTACTGTAACGCTTATTCGCATCCTATGGGGCCTGGGGGGTTACTACTGGTTTGTTATACTCCAGTCTGATATCACAAAGTTTTCCCAGACTCACAACAATATACATAGAGAATCTCACGATTCAGTAACGAATACAATAAGTCGCCGAAGATATAAACAATAACGCAGGGAATATGTCAATCCAATCACAACCAGGTGGTGAAGGCCTATCGAAACGTTCGCAGGTGACGCAGACAAGAAAGTGGCAACTGAGACGGTGGAGATAGCAAGGGAACCTCGAACAAAACAGACCAAACTCTTACACTGCATAACCGCCTCCCTCTCCATGCCCACCAGGCTGGTAACCATACCTCCCATTCTCTGGCGTAGGAATACGATGATCGTAAGGGTTCTGCTGGGCATACAAATTCGACGAGATTGTCCGAGGAGGAGGACCGCCAGATGTTGGACTAGGGTAATCCTGTGAGGCATCATCGTAAGCCAGCCCTGTAGGATCCGCGGGGTGCTGCGAGTATGGGTAAGGCTGCTGCTGCGAGGTGTAATGATCTCCTGCGTGATGATCTCCTGCGTTACCAGAATACACGTCGTACGGATCGTGCACCAGGCCCGCGCTATGTGGATTCTCAAGCACCGAGTCATGCTGATATGCATACGGTGCGGCGGTTACTGCAAGATGGGCCTGGCTACCGTATTCATCTTCGTATAGCGAGTCCTCGTGGACGTTAGGAGCAGACGCGTTGTAATATGCGTAAGCGTTGGGATCTTGACTGTTGGAGTATGGCTGATTATAGGCAGGCATGGGAGGATAGTCGATGGCACCCTTGTAGTCGGAGGCGTAGAATTGATCGGTCCCCGTCGCGTTAGTATAGACGCTAGGAGGCGGCCCACGAGTACGGATGGAAGAACGGTCATCCACATCGTCATCGAGGGATATGTTCGGGAGTGTCGGTTGAGGAAGTGGCTTATGGACTAATTCACCCTTCTTGTTCTTCAAATGAGAGTAGTCTCCTGCAGCCTCTTTCCTAGCAAGGGCTGCAGCTTTCGCCAGGCGTTGCTTGTTACGGCGCTTGATGATCTCGGCGATACGCTAGTGTCAAGATGGTCAGACATACACTACCGTACGAACATTGAAAAGAGTTACCTTATCAACCTTATGACAGACATACTCCTAGATATTACAAACCATATAATGTGTCAGCGTATGTATGTGCTAGGAGATTGATTAAGATACCTTCAAGTTCCCCTGTATGTAGCAAAGAAGGGGAATATAGCAGATGCCTGCGATGATGAGAAGTAACAAGGAGCCGGCAAATACAAGGGTGGTGAACAGGGTGGAGATGGTAAGGGCAGTCGTGATCAAGGTGTTGCCTGCAAAATACTTTCCGACGTCGTACCAAGCGCCGTCATCTCTCTTGGCAAGGTAAATGGCATAGAGAGTGAGAGCGTTGATAGCCTGACGGGGACCATCGGCGAGGAGCAATCTCTTCCAACCTGTACCCCAGAAATATAAGCAATGATGGCACGAAGCTGAAGCAAAGACTTACTTTTGAAAGTAAAGAAGACAAAGAACGCAAAGTCATCCTTCTTCTTGGTAGACTGGGAGATGTGATCGAAGAAACAGAAGTGATCATATGACCCTATAAACAACGTGAATTGCCTGTAAACTACAAAGAAAAGAGGAACGTACTGAGCGAATAATAGTGATTAGCCATGACATTGGTGAACGCGTATGATATGTCACGACTAGCGATGATTTTCTTTGCCTTACGAGCCTCATATGCAAGCTGCAAAAGGGAGCACGCATGACGTACGATTCGAGATAGGATGAAATAAACACAACGTACCAAGAGGAAAGAAAAGATGATACAACCAACGAATAACCACTTGCCGACGTTGAATGGAATAAAAACACATCCGTTGTCTTCCGTAGCAGGGCAGTTGTTAAAAATTTGGTTGGACCATGACGAGGTTGTCAACATGGTGATGGCAGTGAAGATATCGGAGATATAGACGAGGAATGATTTGAGAACGATGATGTAGAGCCAAAGGTATCTACAATGGCGTCAGATAAATCCCAGCAGTAAATGTTGTGATTTATGAATGCGAGAGAGATGAATTTCTAGAGCTGGCGAAAATCATGATTTCGAGCAAAGGCCACCGGTGATAGACAATTGGCTGTAGACAATCCGTGGCAACGGTCACGAATGTACCCCGAAGGCGAGACGTAGAACAATATTAGGTGTCAGAAGGGATTGAACACATACTTCATGCGCATCCCAAATCCATTGTCAGTGAACTCGCGGGTATCGACGAAGTCGAACTTTGACCATGTCAACCGGCCATCACAACACACAGCAGCAGTGAACAAGGCGCACTTTATGATCCTGAACGATCTCTCGTTTCCATGCGGGGCCTCCACACATCTTTCTTCAACAAGATGGGTCGACTATACGAATTGTTGTGCACCAAAAGAGCGGGATATGTCGTCTGTAGACGGTGTAGCGATTCCAGCGACTTGGCCTGCCAGTCGCATAGGAAATGGGAGCAGAGAGCGACGGTGGGCTAAAGAGAGTCGATAGTCAACGGAAGGGGGAGAACGAGAGGGAGAGGAGGGAAAGGTCTCTGCCTCTTTTGCTGCAGGCCGACGTTGGAGACAGTATCAAGGAGAGAGGGAAACGTTGAGAATCTGAGATGCGAACAACTACACTTTATTAATTTATTGTTGCTTGGTTCACTTCCTTTTTCGGACTCTGGATATTCTCGAAACCGCCCACCACCATCCTCAAGTCATTATATCGAACCTGCAACAATGACGACCGTACAGAAGATCAAGGTGAATTTTCGCTCTAGGAACTCTGACTGGTAAGGGATCTGATCGTTTGTTCATCGTCAGGAAGTCGAAGATGAGATGGTAGACACTCTACTCGTCTTTTGTCTTTGTGCTCATGCTCACCTTCATCGTCCAGGCTAAAAGTATGTTCTCGTCTCACACCATGCATCGTGGCGTCTATGAATATCCGGTATAGCCCAGAAAAACAAGGCGACGAGTTACCATCTAGGCCAACTCAAAGCTAAGCTTGCGAAACTTCGCCGGGAACTTATTACACCACAAGGAGGAGGAGGAGGAGGAGGAGGCGTAGGATTTGATGTCGCAAGAACCGGCATAGCATCAGTGGGATTTGTGGGATTCCCATCCGTAGGGAAAGTAAGAAACGCAGCCCCTCTCTAATATTCGCCCATTTGATCGCGCGCTAGTCAACCTTGATGTCAAAGCTCACTGGTACCCACTCGGAAGTGTCCGCAATAGACTTCACAACCCTTACGACTGTACCTGGGACGGTTAAGGTGCATGGTGCACCAATACAAATCCTTGATCTTCGCAAGTCCATTCCAAGTTACTACGCCGTCTGTTAATACTATACTAACGTGCGCATCACAGCTGGTATCATCGAGGGTGCGAATGATGGTCGAGGGAGAGGTCGACAAGGTATATATATTCTGCTCATCTTTTCTTCGATCATTAATTCAATCTATATCTTAGTCATTGCTGGTATGGACATTTCAGAACGGCTGTCTGTGTCGGAGCGACTCACATCTACTCTCTCTAGTTGCCCGCACATGCAATCTCATTTTCATCGTCCTGGACGTTCTCAAACCATTGGGAGATAAGAAAATCATAGAAGGTGAACTTGAAGGGTTTGGGATCCGTCTCAACAAAAAACCTCCAGCTATTCTCGTCCGACGAAAGGAAAAGGGAGGCATCGCCATCACGAACACTGTCCCATTAACGAGTATCGACCATGATGAGATCAAGGCCATACTCAGCGAATACAAAATCAACAATGCAGACATCGCCATCCGACAGCCGAACGCGACCGCGGACGACCTAGTAGACGTTATCGAGGGTAACAGGTAAGACCGATTCCATTGTAGTGGACGTGGATTAATACAGGAACGTCAGAGTCTATATTCCAGCCCTCTATGTAAGTGTGTTTCTACGTGTGTAACGCCTCTTCACTGATGCACTTGTCTTAGGTTTTGAACAAGGTTTGGCCGATCCGCAATCGAACTATTTCTTGTGATTTACTTCATAACTGCACAGATCGACGCCATCTCAATAGAAGAACTCGACCTCCTCTACAAGATTCCGAACAGTGTCCCGGTATCGTCTTCTGAGTGGCTAAACGTCGACGAGCTTATTGAAAGAATGTGGGAAGCCCTCGATCTCGTGCGCGTCTACACTAAGCCTCGAGGTCTGGCTCCGGACTACAACACGCCCGTGGTCCTAAGAAAAGGTAAAAGCTCGGTCGAGGACTTCTGCAGCTCCATTCATAAAGAAATCGCAAAACAAATGAAATAGTGAGTCGTATCCCGATCACAATGATTTGGGCATGACGACGCTGAAATTTTATAGTGCTGTTGTCTGGGGCTCCAGCGCAAAGCATTCAAGAGGACAAAAAGTCGGCTTGGACCACATATTAGAAGATGAAGACGGTAGGCGAACACGCTTACTTGCACCTTGTGACAATCTCACACATTCGATAGTCGTCCATATAGCCAAAAAGTAACTTTGTGGCAGACTGTATGTCTCTTGTTATTATGTTGCTACAGGATTCGAAACAAACTTTCCATTCACATGTGGCAGCTTTCAGGTAGATCATTTTTGGGTAAGATACAGTGCAGAAAGCCGGATATATGCCCAGACGAGGCCTATAGCGCAGTAGATACTTGTCACCATCAATGGTAGGAACTCTAGTGTCTTCCCCCCGTCCACGCCCTCATGCGATCCCGACGGTTTTCGCGTCGCAAGAGGAAACAGTAGAACAAACGTTTGCAAGATCGGGAAACCCGCCAGATATATCACCTCGAGAGTGTTGATGATCACCGCCGTCATTGATCGAGGAAATCTGATGTACTGTCAATGAAATGACACCAAAACCATGCAGGTCTCACTCACTCGTAGATGCGTCTGTGCAGAGGAATGAAGGTCGCGATGGCCCACAGAACCGAATACACGATCTCTAGAGCTTGCTCTAGATGATAACTAGAGTGAGGGCGTAATTTTGTGAGGCGAACCAAGAGCCTACCTGCAGGTGTGAAGATTAAGGGAAAGAGTGAAAATATACCAGCCACACTAGCAATGACAAACGTCCGGAAGAAATAATGGTTCTCTGTAGCTAGCAAACTTGAGAAGATTTGAATTGCGTCGTCTATAAAGTCGCAAAAGACGTATGCACCTTAATGGTACGAGAACCAGTAAAATGGCCTTCTCGTGCACATGCCAGCCAAACATGAACGACGTGTAGCCACAGAGCGTGAGTGCCGTCAGAAATGATTTGTACGTCGGTGTACGCCAAAGTTTGATCAGGAAAATCTGATGATCCAAAACTGAATCAGGCTGTAGATGTGCCCAAGAAGGCTGGACCGACTGATTGAAAAGCCACGGTAGTTATGAAGGTATGGATTGGTTTGACGTTGGGCAGTACAGCAAACACTGTGTCTCCGACTAAACCTCTTGATGTTGAGGCAATACCCGAAGTATTGACCGTTACATGATCTCCGAATCGAATTGCATCTGAAGAAAATATGTAAATGCAATATAATGGCCAAGTAAAAGAATGCATACACTGCAAGAGAACTCGGTCGGCTGCAGTTAATAAAGCCCACGCATTGGGCGCCCAGTATGCATGATTCAGGCCTCGAGTGAAAGGGAAGAGCCTAGACAATAGCTGCGGAAGCTGGCCCATGATCAAGAACGGGCCCAGAGAAGCAACGAAGACAAGTATAACTGTATTTGCGAGGGAAAGGAATCGTGTAGGGATGATTCGTCCTTGCTGTGACATACAAAATGTCCGCAACAAGTAGACAAAGTATGCGGGCTTTTTGGTGGTGAGATATTGTGGTATTTGATAAGATCTAGACACGTACTGCGAGGTACATATAGATGTGCTTGAAATTGAGGAGGACAGCAAAGAAGAAGCCACTTGTTAATTTATGGCCCTAGCAATCGACGTCTTTAATTCTTTGCCACAAAATGTTCACTCGAGACAAGGAAAGACTCACATCACGGGCCATGAGAATAGAAGCGAGTAAGATTCCGAACAAGAACCCATTGTATTGAAAGTGGATGTGATCTATAATGAGAAATCCTGGATGAAGGAATAATGATGCGGAGATGATACGTTGAGTGCTGGGGTCAATGGCACTGCGGACGAATCTGGACAGAAGATAGATGAGAACCACGATATGAAACGAGTAAAGTGTGTCGATACCTCAAAAGGACAACCCCCATCACCAATTCCGTCAAAATGACAGTCGTTCTTTGGTATACGATGACCGACCATGCGCTGTAACCAAGATTGTCTAGGTCCACTATGCGGGTATCGATAAAGGAGGCAGGTATGGAGAGTATCTTCTCGAAGTAGGCGAAGAACGGAGGGTAATCTAGCGCTGTTTGTGAATGAGATTGAGGAATCAGTCCTTGAAATTAGTAGAGGGGTTGAGCTCACTCCATTCTGAGGTTGTCTGAGGAGTCCATATGAGAATCAAGCACACAGAGTTTAGGCCAGAGACTCACGTCATAGTACCATTTTGAAAGCGGCAAGGAGTGTGTGATGGCCAGCCAATTTCGATGTACTTCAAAATCTGTGGACCTACTAGAGTTTTACAGTACCGAGAAGGTAAGCGACAATCATCAAGGACAAAAGGGAAACCGGAAAGACCCACTAGGCGGGGAACAACAAAAGCTTTAATGACGTTGAAAAGAGGAGTATATCCCATTCTGAGGGCAAGACGTCACTGGCCAACCAGCGGGAAGATGATTTGTCGCTGTGAGGGTCCGGTGTGAAGTGCTCGTCAGAAGGAGACTTGAGCTCTGGATGTAATGGTAAGGACACTCTCTGCATTGCAGAATCATGAGGATGGTAAGTTCACGAGGTTTCACGCACTCGAAGGCGCCAGAGTCAACGTGATCAACAGGCAACCCAATTTCACACGCGTACCACAGCGCTATTGCTACTTTCCGACCCGTCGCTTCGCGACTTTCACGCAATGTTTTTGTTGCTAACGGTGTGACACGCGTGACTCTCAGTAAAAACGGAAATTCAAGTGATAGTCGTGTAACGGTCAAATTTGACTATTTTCGGACAATTGTCCAATTTGGTGACTGAGATTCGGCACCAAGGAATTGCCAAGGATGACAAAGACCAATGGATCTCGCACATGACTTTTGAATGACTTTGCTAGTCAAAACTCAGTCACCAAATTGGACGACTGAGCGTGACTATTTGGCTTTAACAAACAACTTTCTGCCGGCAGCTGACATGCATACGACTGGAAACGTTCATGGCCCCCACCGCTTCAATTCCCCCGCAAGCACGCGCTCGCCAGTTGCGTGCGTGCCTCCTTTGCTCAATTGTCCAAACACCCCTCGACTTCCGGCGGAATGGGTGTCCGAATTGTGAAGAGCTTATGCAGGTGCGTCGCTAACAGTCCCACATCCGACTGACGAGTGCGACCCTCCCCACCATGGCACAGATGAAAGGCTCGCCGGATCGCATCCAGGTCTGCACGACAACGTACTACGATGGCATCATCGCCGTGATTGATCCCGAGACGAGCTGGGTAGCAAGATGGCAGCGAACATGTGCGTTCACGTTTTGCCTTTGCTTCGTGGCCACCAATTTTGACCGTTCTCCATAGCAAAATATGTACGAGGGATATACGCTGTACGTGTCAAAGGTCGGATACCTGAAGACGTGGAAGCGGAGTTGGAGAGCCGAGGAATCAAGTATCGTCCGCGCGACCAGACAGAACAGGATTGACTTGCTGGATATGTCAGACATGTCCTTCCTCTGTCTCTTTGCTTTTCTCTCAATCTTGATTTTCTCTCGATCTTGGCCTTCCTCGCACGCCTCCTTTCTGTAACACAAGATCCGATTTGGTATGTAAGAATGGTATTGTACGGTATTACAATCGTAGTACAGCTATCCAAGATATAACAAGGGGTCCCCTCGTGAGCACAAATGTCCGTCCATAGGGTATTATAGTAGAAGTGCGTTCTCTCCTCGAGTCAGTTATACAACACATCGGAAAGGTCTACAGGAGCGCTTCTAACACTTTGTCATACTGATGTGGTAAATGTGAACTATTCAACGATCGTTAGTGGACAGACCTCACAAGACAAAAACAAGACGTACCTGAGCATATCGCGAGCAAACACAATCTGAGAGAAGACCTTCTCAACATCTAGCACTTCAAATAGACGCAACCGGTCTTTAATGTGATTCGGCGGAGCGTAAGCCGCACTGTACTTCGCGTCTCCACCGGGAGGAACTGCATTTTCGAGATCCTCGTCACGAACAGCCCACAAGATACGCCCTGGCGGGTACATGTTCGCCATCGTCATATTCGCCTCGAGCGTCTTGCGAGTCGCCAGGAACTATCCCGAAGATTTGATGAACACAACCGCAATGCGGACATAGATAGTACTCACCCAAACTGGATCCTCTGCGCTTCCGAAACCCGTTTTCCACTTGAGCGCCCTTTTTGTGACAGCCGAGTAGCCCTCTTGACCGCCTCCTTTTCCGTTGACATGCGCGTTTGCATTGCATAGCCATACTGCGGCGCGATTCATGTCTCGTATCGAGCCAAGTGAGAGTCGTGATACTACATCGTGTGAGTAGACAAATGATGTGATGAGGTTGGCTGCAAGAGCACCGAGATGCGGGTCAGTGAGGCACCTTGATCAATTCATTAGTAAATAGCGGAAGGTCAAATTTCTACAAAGGAAACATACGGTGGCGCAAAACAATACACGGATACTCGCCTACCCACGGGAAGGCCACTCGATCGAACAGTCAAGCAGGTCTTTGGGTCCGCCCACATCTGAGATCGAGATGAAGATCAGCGCAAGGCATAATGCGAAGATGCTATCGATTACCAATCCTAAAAGTGCTGCAACACCAGACCCGAGACTGTGTCCACACATTACAAGCTCTGCATCGCAGATCAGTAAGCGGTAGACGCCTCGCTCCTTGAGCACGATAGGAAACCAAGAGCTTACCAAAACCCTTATTCTTCCGCAATGCATCACGTACGGCAACATGCACAGGCTTGCCCCTTTCCCCCATGGCCCTGGCCATCCGGAGCATGCCTCCATGCACATAATATGTCGGCGAACCGGTTGCGGCGAAGCTCGCAACTGACATGAACGAGGTTGTCCTCATCCTGCTCCACGTCGAGCGCGAGGTAGATTTCGGCATTTGCAAATCTACGGTAGGGAAGGGCAGGCCGCCAGGCATTCCTTCCCCTTCTTGCTCCCTTGCCGCAAGGTGCTCTTCCTCTGGTTCAAAGTCTGTCGTGCTAGCGGGTTCGAATTCCTCCGGTTCGCATGTCAAGTCCACGGCAATCTCATTTAGAGACATCGTCCCACGGAAAACGAGGACGATTTGCCGTCGGGAGTGATCCGTCAAGACCCAAAAGCGGGGCATGCGGTGTTCGTCGCCGACGACAGCTGTGAGGGGTCGAGAGTGTGACTCGCCTGGAGCAGTGGCAGAACCCATGAATATGTCGCGATCGTGTCGCCCAAGTAGAACATCCCACCAGGAATAAGTGACAGGCACTTTGACATTGGCTATTCCTAGCGCACCAGCCTTTGTCGGGCCAGCCGATATTTTCGCAGCTTCTGCTTCGGATGCGTCAATGGCCTGAGAGAGAGCAACCTCCTCCCCACTCGGAAATGCAGAGGGGGCTCCTTCAGGTACAGATGAGGATGAATGATCTGGATTTGGGGATACGCCGAAGAAAAGGAGAGAAGCGCCACCATACCCCGCGAGTACCATCTTGGACAAGCGCCGCAGAGTATGCTTGAGTTCTTTGTTAGGTGTTCGTAGGGGCTTCATCACCGGGGCCTTCGAACGTGCCTTCGACTTGGGCTTTGGCAGCTGTAGTGTGTCGACGTCGATCTCTGTGATATCCGCCGTGATGATCTGACCTTTATTCCCTGGAAAGACGACATCTGCGGTGATGCTGATACGCGATTCCGTTCGTTTGCGCGGCCTATCCGCGTCTGATTCGTCGTGGAAAGGCATCTCTCGGAGATGCTTCATCCATTTCTTCACCTGCCAGTCATGCGTGACGCCCTGTAGTGCACCCCAAGCAACTAGAGCTTTTGCAACCTCGGTCACGCTGTACCTCTCTTCTGGCAAGTGCTCCCCAAGCACCGGATCATTCCACTCCCGGCGTACAAGCGTGATGAAAGAGCCGAGCGAAAATGACGTCTCGTCACTGCCGGGAAAGATGACGGTAAGGGTGTTGATAGATCCGTATGCCGCGACGATGGATGCCGAAGTAAGACTCTCGCCTAGAATGATTGGAAGGAGCGCGAGCTGTTCCACAGCCGTGATGGCGGACGCGACCGCACTACCGAATGCGACGCTTGTCCCAAGTCTCCCACCAAAAGCAAAGTCGAGGGCCGAGCCAGTGATCCCAGCAGCAGAGCATGCAATGCCTCTGGTAATGCCAAACTGTAAGACGATGGCGTCGCGGTCATTCACAACGAATACATGTGAAATTCGGAAAGCAAGAGAAGAAAGGTGCTCACGCCGAGCCTGGTGCCCGCTTTAGCTGCGGCAAACCCAACAGAAGTAGCAGCAGAGGCAACGTCAACACCAAGACGACCGTACTTGTCCAGGAGGGTGTTCATGGTCGAGGGGAGAGATGCGCAGGATGCCCATCTGGTGGTGAGCGTTTTGTGGCCACCGACGCTCCCGTAACCTCGTTGATTACGTATGCCACTTATGATCCCGTTCCGGCCTTCTTACCGCTCGCTGCTAACTCACCGGGCAACACTTGCCAGAATGGAACCGATGGCCATTGCGTGCGTCGGCGGGTCCCTCTCTCTCATTTCCTTCTGACCTCACCCACCGCCAGAATGATATGTGACTTCTTCCACCCCAACGTCGGCGGTGTAGAGAACCACATATACATGCTTAGCGCCAACCTCATACGCAGAGGTCACAAGGCATGTGTCTGCTTTCCGTTCTTGTCTTTGACGGTGCTCATCTAATCTTCAGGTCGTTGTGATAACCCATAGTCATCCTCCGGACCGTGTGGGAATCCGCTGGCTGCTGCCATCTCTCAAAGTGTATTACATCCCCTTCCCCACCCTCGTCTCCTCTGCGACTCTTCCTAATTTCCTCACGTTTCTTCCTTATCTCCGCACAATCATCCTCCGGGAGCACATAACTCTCATCCACGGACATGCGAGCCTATCCTCGCTTGCTCACGAAGGCATCCTTCATGCTCACTTATTGGGCGCGCGCACCGTGTTCACAGATCATAGCTTGTTCGGCTTTGCTGATGCAGCCAGCATACTGACAAATAAGTTACTAGAGGCTATGATGAAGAACGTTGATGCCGCTATATGCGTTTCTCACACCGGGTAATACACCTTTATCTTTTGAATTGCAACTCATCTATAACTGTGCGCTCTTTCAAGACGAGAGAATACGGTGCTGAGAGCTAAAATTCCCAAGCAAGAGTGGAACAAAGTGTACGTTATACCTAATGCAATTGTCGCCAGCCAGTTCAAGCCTGCTGCCGAACGCCCGGTGTCCGAGACAAGTACGGAAAACAGCGATGATCCAATACACGTAGAGACTAACTCCAAACTAGTTACCATCGTCGTCGTTTCCCGCCTGGCATACCGAAAAGGCATTGATCTGCTCGTAGCAACCGCACCGCGCATTTGTGCCGCTTTCCCAAACGTTAGATTCCTGGTCGGTAAGCTGCATTTCCTCTCGTGATTTTTCCCAGCGTCATTGTCTTCGCTGTAGGTGGCGATGGCCCCAAGCTCATCGATCTCCTTCAAATGAGAGAAAAGCACATGCTCCAGGACCGGATTGAACTCCTTGGTTCAGTGCAGCATCGTGATGTTCGGAATGTGAGTACCTGTCAGAATCTCATCCATCCGTGAAACAGATGTTTGCTTGGCCAGGTTCTCATCCAGGGTTCCATTTTTCTCAATACATCCCTCACAGAGTCTTTCGGGATTGCCATCGTCGAGGCAGCTTGTGCAGGCCTGTACGTAGTTTCAACCAGGGTGGGCGGCGTCCCTGAAATATTACCAGATGACATGATTTCTTTTGCAAATCCTACTGAGGATGGTGCGGCTTACTGACACCTTCATCCCTATCCCTTTCTGACTGAATTCGCTCAGATGTCTTACGAGCTATGACCAAAGCCATTCGCATCGTGTCGAGAGGTGAACATGACCCACACCTTGCTCATGAACGCATCAAAGACTTCTATGATTGGACCCAAGTCGCCCAGCGCACCGAAATCGTATACGAGAGAGTCATGAGCTCGAAACCGTATGAACTTTGGGAGAGGATTGAGCGGTGCATATCACATTCCATTCTATGGCATTTCAATCTCCTCAGCATTGCTAATGATGAATCTGTATATTAGAACGCTCTCACTTGGACGCGTTGCCGGGCCAATATTCACCATCATACTCATCGTTGATTGTCTGTTCTTTATGTTTCTGGAATGGTTCATGCCTCGTGAAAACCTGGATTACGTGACCAAGCATTGGGATCAGCAACGCTTCTTCGAGGTATGCTTCTTCTTCCTCCGCCATGTCTGTCTCAAGCTCGTGCCGTTTTTTTTTTCGTCTTGCTGTTCTGACTTCCATTGATCGTAGTTGACACAACATTCACGGCCCCAACACTCCTCCGGAAGCTCACAGCCACCATCTGCAAATCTACAAGACGAAGTTAGCATGAGTTCTAGAGAAATAGCCTGAATGACTGGCTCTCACTCCCATTCGACTCGCAGTCAACCATACCCTGGGATTAAGATAACTTGGAAATCGACCGACATGTATGAGGTTGTAATCACGGATGCGCCTGCAAAATCCGCGGTGGGCGCCAAATTTGAAATAGCCTTGTCTCATTCGCACTCTCACCGATCCGTCACGCCGTTAATTTTCGGGCGATATGATGCTTCTTCCCAATCAGTGGCAACAGCTCACCACAACACACTACCATCTGGCAGGGGCCGCAGCTTTTGCACTCAGGGGCTGAGTGGGAACTGCTTGTCTAACTTCTTGGTTGCAATGCCTGCGCATCCGTTCCTCGACTCTTCCCTTCCTGTCATCGGGTTTCAATGATGGTCAGCAATGGTAGTGCCTCTGGAAATGTCCATATATACTCCTCTGGAGGGTAGTGCTCTTCCTCCCTCTTCGCTCAAATAGCTCACACCCACGACGCATGGCACCGGCTCCAGGGAGCACTGGTGCCGCCTCACTATCAATTGCCTCTACCTCTTCCACATTGGCCTCTGTCTCTACCTTTATCTCTGCTTCCGCCTCTTCTACTTCCTCTGCTTCTACTTGGTACAGTCAACTTGCATTCATTCTTCCGTTTCTATTTATCATCATCGGTATCTTCATTCTCATGATCAGCATCTTCCTAACTATCCTCTATCGCGCACGCCGTCGGAATCCTCCAGTCAAGCGTCTACTCCCCACAGCCCCACGAGCGTTGTTACTACAGAAGAAACTCTCGAAAGGCCGACCAGCACAGCGTCACAAGGGGAGAATGGACCCTTTCACCACGATTGCCGCTCTGTCCGCACAGTCTGCGTTACTTGCCTGTGCCCCGATCAAGTTTCCATGCAATCCGAGGAAAACGGAAAAGTCCCGTGGCTGGTCGCGCGCCATGTCGACGATGTCTATGGACTTCGTGTGCAGGGGCATGTCATGGAGCCGGTCGACCGCGGGCGTGTCGAATCATGGAAGTCGGTTTAGTGCCATGGGTTCAAATGCATCCAGATCTTCGATGTCCATCCAGGAAGTCGGTCAGCAGAGGGAGATTTTGGAAGTTGAGAGTCGAGAGCGACGTTCGAGTGAACCACTGCTGGACGAGGGTTCGTTCAGTCGTAGTGGGCTGGGATATACCCTTCGCTTGACGGACGGGCTGGATGACGACATGTCACGCGCGGGATGGTTGGATCTATTGATGAGGGACGAATTGGAGGACATTCCAGAGGAGGATGAGACGCCGAGCGACGATGGGCATGAGATGGAGTCAGACCTACCGGCGAGGCCTGACTCGGGAATAGAACGAAAGTCGTTGTCTCTCATCAGCTTTCCACTGCCGCCAGCGCACGAGTATATCACGCACACGCCCACGGGCGCGGGCCTGCGTCCATACAAGTCATTCAATTCGCTCGGCATCACGGAAGGGACGTCTCCCACACGATCACTTATGCAGAGGCAATCGCTGGACCTTTCGCCTCGACGTTCACGCTCAGAAGCAGTGCTTACCACGCCATCCCCGGTCGTGATCAAATCCCGGCCAGCAGTCGACTCGCAGGAGTTTGATCTAGCGGAAATGAGGGCCCGGAGAACGTTTTTCACGTTTGCACACACGTCATACACGTCGTTCTCGTCGTCCACGTTCTCGTCTATTGCTGACGATGAACTCAATAGAGATATATAGAGAACATGCCGCAGTTGGGGGTTCGACGCAGGATAGCGAAGAATGGTCCTAGGTCGTCTGGTCAGGTCCGGAAGCGTTGCCAGTCAATGCTTCGATTCTGTGGGCAATGCTCTCGGTGTCATGCCCGCGTCTTTTTCATTGATCAGTGCACGCGCCATGCAGGTATGGGAGCTGTGGGCCGAAGATGGGACGGGACGGCACGCATGGTTAGTCTCTACGACCATTGTTTGGGGAGGATAGTTTGTCTTTCTTTAATTTTAGCTCGCTCTTGGCATCATACATGGGTCGGTGTACACATTGTGTTTGATGTTGTACTGCCTGAAGTTGTTGTATGAGTACCCCAGTCGTGTTGTCGTAGACGAGCAGACATTTGTTTGTAAATGACTTCCACCCTTGCCTGATCCGTCCAAGAGCCACCGCGCGGAGTTACAGATCTATTCTGTGTGACGCGCCACCGCTGCCGCTGTCCTCAGCATTCAAAGTCGCTTGCAACGATGGCAGGCCGTGTTGTCCTCTTCGCCTCGCTCATCCCGTTCGCTTTCGCATTCTCCGACACGGTGCCCATCGTAGCGTGGTCGTCGCACCCGTGCGTGACTCCACAACGTCTGCATACAGTGCGCTAACCATGAGCCCAGGTCGAAATCCTTGGACGCATTTCCGTCCACCCACTCCACCCACTCGATCCCCATCTTGGAGAGCCTCCTCCTCAACGACGACGTCTGCGAATATGACGCAGTAGTCCTCGTCGACCAGCCTGGGGTGAGTCACACCTCTTCTCGCGGCCCGCTCGCGACCCAACCCCGCGCACGCACGCACGCACGCACGCACAGCTCCACGCCTCAGACCTGCGCGCCCTCTCGCCGTCCTCCCCTCTCACGACCCTCCTCTCACGCTCCCCCTCCTCCGTTCAACTCCCCTACATCTCGCGCACCGCCGGCTCCTCCGTCCACGACCTCGCCGACCGCATCTCGAGCCGCTGCGGCTCCCGCGTGCTCAGCTCCATGCCAGGCCAGGGCGGCGTCGCCGCAGTGCGTGGGGCCAAGCACGTCGTGTGCCTGTCGATGATGGACCTCCAGGGCACCGCCGGCCGACGCAAGGCCGTCGTGGCCGACCACGGTGCGTCTCGTGGCGCCCCCTCCTCCGTCTACTATTCACACCTCTCCAACTTATCCACGCCCCGACAGAGTCCAGCCTCGCTCACGAGCTCGACGCCATCGCGTCCGCGGCCCCGACGCACCTCGTCGTCTTCGCCGGCTCTTCCGCGCTCGCCCCGCGTGATCGCCGTCGGGCGGAGCCCGCGCTCGGCGCCCTGCAGCAGCCGGGTGACGTCGTGCCCCCCACGGGCGGCGTCCTCAAACGGTACCAGCTCCTGACGCCCGGCCTCATCACCTCCCTGCTGGTCGCCTTTTTCATCCTCCTCCCCGGCGTCTTCTTCGGCGTGTCCGCGCTCGCGAGCATCCAGTCGCCTCTCCGCGTCGAGGCGCCCAAGGGCTTCAGTGCCCAGGACAAGAAGACTCAGTGATCGGCGGTCTTCGGGAGCACACCGGTCGTGCCTCATGAGCAGGCAGTCGCGTGTTGTCAGAGAGCATACTCGCGTGGAGACGTGCACTGTCGCCGGGCGTAGTAACAAGACGGTTTACATTGCAGGGCTATTATATCGTCGGCGACAACAGAGATTATGGATACATGGCGACGAAACGGTCTGAGCTTGCGTCTACGTGCGGGCGTGAATGCGAACGTGAGTGAGAGAGGAGAGAAAATAGACAGTATACGCGTATATATATATGCGCTGTGCGGCGAATCCTAGCACCTAGAACCCAGACCTAAATGAACCATAAGAACAACGACATTCCAACGAGAGATGTAATGTGGCAAGACCGAGGCGTCTTGTTAGGAGGGAGGGAACAAAAAAGAGAGCATAGACGGGGCAACGGGCCCTCGGAAGAGAAAAATAATCGAGCAAACTAACAGAAAAAAATAGCGAGCGCAGAGTCAGGCGAGCATCGGCAGGTCGCACCTGCTGAGCGCCATGGCCATGACCTGCAGCGCCCCGAGATGGAACGGCAGGATCGGGTCCGCCTTGAGCCACCACCGCGCCTGTGCCAGGACGGCGAGGTCGTGGTAGTTGCGCGTGATGTCGTCGTGCGTCTCCGCGTCCGGGATGGCGAGCGACGAGCGCGCGGACTTGGCCGTGTGCAGCAGGTGCAGGTGCAGCATCGAGATGGACGTGTAGTCGGTGTGTGCGGGCGCGCGGACGAGCGTCGTGGAGCGCAGCGGCCGCATGGGGAGCGGCGCGGGGGACCGCGGGGGCGCGTCGGCGGGGTCGGGGATGTAGGGCACGCCCGCGCCGAGGTCGCATGCGGCGTGGCCGGGAGGCAGGAGGCAGGCGCCGGACGCGTGCGAGAGGAAGTACGTCGTGGCGGAGACGTCGTGGAAGAAGGTGCCGGCGGTGCTCTTGGACGAGCGGCTCGGCGACATCGGGCGCTTCGCCGCGCCCGCGGGAGCAATGAACGTCCAAGACGCGTCGGACTCGACGGCGAGGAGGCTGACGTGGACCATCGGGAGCTCCGCGCAGTCGGGCACGGCGCTCGCGAGGTGCTCCATCCACGCTGGGGGAGGCACGTCAGCCCCATACGCCACGAACACCATGACAAAACACAAAAAACACGCACCGTCCAGCTCCGCGGGGTCCATCGAGCCGAGCTTCGCAAACACGATCCGCCACTCGACGCTCGCCTTCTTCGCAAAGTTGAGCGCGAAGCGCCACAGCTGCTGCACGAGGTGGGCCTCGGGCGACGGCTCGCTCTGGGACAGCCACGCGCCGAGGTCGTGCGCCTCGCCGCGCTGGTCGAGGCACGCGGCGAAGATCCACCGCCCGCACGCAGAGACGCGGTAGCCGACGTGGAGGAGCATGTGTCGCTCGAGCACGTCGAGCGCGCGCGGGGAGAACTCGCGGATGAGGTGCGCCGTGCCGTGCGCGGGGCGCGCGAGCAGGACCGCGGGCTCCTGGAAGAAGTTGCGCACGCGCTCGCCGTGGTCGAAGAAGCGGCGGGACATCACGCGGTCGACGGGCCGCAGGATGCGCTCGTAGACGCACATGGCGAACGGCACCAGGAAGCCGCACTGCGACGCGGCGGGGTAGCGCACGCAGTGCACCAGGTGCGCGGGCAGGAACTGGAAGAGGATCTGCGCCTCGGAGTACCGTTTCTGCGCGCGCTTGACGGCGGAGAAGATCTGGCGGAGGACGGGGGAGGACAGCGAGAGGATCGACGCGGGCACGGCGATGTAGAACACGTAGTTCGCCGTGGACGCGGGCAGGCTGGCCACGAACGTCGCTGTAAAGGCGCGTCCGCCGCGTGAGCACCGGATCGTCGGCGAGACGCGACGTGAGCAACTCACTGAGGGTCCTGCGGAACGCGTCAAACTTGACCGGCACGATCCCGTCTCTGACGCACCCGGCGTTGCGTCCCGCCGTGTGCGAGCCCAAGTTCTTCGCCTGCGGAGCACAGATCAAATCAGAACGACGGCCGCCAGCCCCGCGCGCAGCTGACGGACGACTCACCACATACGACGTCGAGATGCACGCCAGCCACTGCTCGGCCCAGTCCTGCCTCTCCGGCCGGTCGTCCTCGAAAAACACAAACGCGACCACGTCCTTCTTCCCCGCGCGCGGGCCCAGCCCCAGTTTCTCCCAGAACTTGAGCGCCGTCGGCAGCACCTGGATGATCGCGTCCGCCTTGCCCACCGCGAGCATCGGCGGCTCGCACACCTGCAGCCGCGGCGGCGGCGGCGGCGGCGGCGGCGGCGCCCCTTCGCCGCCCGCGGGTGTGGGCGCGGGCGCGGGCGCGAACACGCTGCACAGGTCGAGCGGGCCCTCGACGCCCGCGACGCCGCCGAGCGCGCGCGCGATCCGCCGCACGTCCGCCTGCCACACCTCCGTGACGAGACGGCACCCGGCGAGGTACTCCTCCGCGTTCGCGCGCCACGCGTCGCCCCACACGCTGCTCTCCACGACCTCGCGCACGAGCACCTGCGCCGCCGCCTCGAGCGACTTGAGCCGGTCCGACGTCTGCCCCGCGAGCGCCGCGGGCGACACGGGCGTCGGGACCGATGTCGGCGCCGACGCGGCCGCGAGGCTCGGCGGGGAGGCCGCGGCGGATCCCGGTGCCCGCAGCGGCGCGCTCAGCGGGAGCAGCAGCGCGTGCTGGAACTGCGTGTGCAGCAGCGTCGGGCCCAGCGGCAGGTACGCCGGCGGCGGTGTCGCCGGGCGCGTCCCAGGTAGCATCGGCTCGTCCTCGCGCGCCCACGGCCCCTCCTCCCGCTCCCGCTCGTCGTCGTCGCCGTCTTCGTCTTCTTCCTCCTCCTGCTCGTCGGAATCCCCGTCCTCGTCGTCCGACCGGCCCCACAGCGCCACGTCCGCCGCCCGGTCCTGCACGACGTTGCTCTCCCACTCGTCGTCCCCGCGCACCCACGCGGCCGACATCCGAAACGCGGGCGCGCGCGCGCCCTGGTCGAAGCTCTTGCGCTTCACCCCGATCAGCTTCCGCACCATCCCGACGCTCGGGTCCGTCACCGCGTTGTAGTATCGCTTGCGCCAGCCGGGCTCCCCGGCGGCGGCAGTAGCAGTAGCAGTGGAAGCGGCAAAGGGCGGCTGCAGCGGCACAGGCAGCGGGCGCGTCCGGTCCTCCTCGTCCGGCGGGCTCGGCAGCGCAAACTTGCCCGCGGTATACTTCCCGTCCGCGATCCGGTGCGCGCGCGCGAACGGGATCGGGTCCCACGCGCTCGGCCCCGACCCCGTCTGCATCTCCGGCGCCAGCGCGACGTGCACCGCGGGCGTCGCGGGCCCCGCGTGCGACTCGGGCGTGCGCGTCGGCGACGGCGGCAGGAGCTCCGGCGGCACCGACGACTCGGTGCGAGGCTCGCGGGGCGCGAACCCGTCTCCGAACACGCCGCTCGCCGCCCATGTCGGGGACGCCGCGCCCGGCGGGCCCGGCCCGGACTCGCCGAAGAGCGGCGGCGGCGAGAGCCCGAGCGACACGGGGCCCGCGGACGGCGGCGGCCCCACGTCCATCGGGCGCGACGCGACGGCGGGGGCGCCGGCCTGCGGCTTTGCGTCCCAAAAGTCAAAGTCGGCCTCGGTGAAGATGTCGTCCATGCCGGCGTCGATGTCCATCCCGCCGTCCCACCCGCCGCCCGCGCCGCCCGCGACGGGATCCAAGCCGCCCATCGTGTCCACACCGACACCGACGCCGACGCCGAACGCGCCCCCGACGTCGCCGCGCACGCCGTACGGCATGCCCCCGACGCCGTCGAGCCCGATGTCCATAAAGTCGCCCGCGCCCTGCGCCCACACGGCGTCCGCGGGCGTCCACGCGTCCAGCTCGCCGAACACGCCCGGGTCGAACGTCGCCGGCTCGGGGTCAAGTTCGGGCGCGGGCTCGGGCGCGGGCGGAGGAGCGGACGCGGACGCGGGGGGTGGGGCTAGGGCTGGTGCCGGGGCAGGCGGCGCGGGCACAGGGGTGGGGGTGGGGGTGGTGCCGGCGAGCAGGGACGGCGCGCCCGTCGCGGTGACGTTGCCGGACTGCGGCGGCGAGGGGTAAAACGGCTGTGTTGATGCCGCGGGCACGGGCGTCGGCGCGAGCGGGGGCGGGGGCGCCGTGGGCGTGCCCGCCTGTGCGGGCGACGGGGCGCGCGCGCCGCCGCCGCCGTTCACGGTCTCACGCTCCCTGCGCAGGCGTTCGCGCTCCCTCTCGCGCTCGCGCTGGACGGCGTCGACGTACGCGGCGACCTCGTCCGCGACGGCGCGCACGCTGCGGCCGCCGCCGATGCTGAGGGTGCGGAACACGCGCAGGGCGTCCGCGGTCGGCGACGCGCGCGTGCGGCGGGCGATCGCGGGCGGGAGCAGGGGCTGCGTCGACGACGGCGCGGTATGTTGCTGTTGCTGTTGCTGCTGCTGCTGCTGCTGCTGTGGTAGTACTGGTAGTGGTAGTGATGACGTTGGTAGTGGTGCGCCTATGGCGGCGGATTGCGAAGGCTGGGGCGTCGAGCGCGCGGACCCCGCGCCGAAAGAGACGAGCGGGGGCGGGGGCGGGGGCGGTGGTGGGGACGGCTGCAGCTGGGCGGGGAGCTCTGGGAGCGGGTGGAGTGGTGGGCGGTGGGCGGCGCCGGTGATGGTGCTGGGGATGGAGGCGAGGGCGAGGGCGGCGGGCCAGATAAGCGGGAGGCCCTTGTCCTCGCCGCGCCCGTTCTGGACGGCGAGCCAGGCGATGATGTAGGTGGGTGGTGCGGAGGCGGAGGAGAACGATGGGGCAGGATGTGGATGCGGATCTACGCGCGAAGGATGGGGTGATGGGGGTGATGGAGGCGGCGGCGAGGTTCCGGCCCAGGGGCCACACCCCTTGCCTGCGAGGCTCTGGGAGAACTGGGAGGTGAGGGCAGCGGTGGGCCCCGCGTAGGTGGAGAGGTAGTAGGCGGGGGTGGCGTACGGGAGGAGGGTGATGGGGGTGCCTGGCGGGAGCGGGAGGGCGGCGGGGAGCGGGAGGAAGTGGGTGGGGCGGAAGACGGGCTGGACGAGGATACGGGCGGGGGAGAGGTGGAGGTGAAGGGCGCAGTGGATGAGGGGCCTAGAGGGGGCAAGGCGTGAGCGAACGAGCGAGCGAGCGCGAAGGAAAGCAGACGATGGGGACGGACCGGTTCTGGACGTGGTGCTCCCAGCCGAGGCCCCAGTCGCGGGGGCCGCCGTCTGGGATGATGAGGACGCCGTTCTGGAGCCTGGAGAGCCTGCGTGGGTCGTGGTCGTGGGTGTGGGGCGCGGCGGGGACGTGGACGCACATGTCGTCGATGAGGCGGTCGCGGACGGCGTCGAGAAAGTGTGCGTAGACGGCGCGGAGGGGCTCGCGCGGGAGGAGCGGGGCGGAGGGCGCTGCCGAGGGCGGCGGCGGTGGTGGGTGTGGAGGGCGCGGTGCGGCGGGATCAAGGCAGTTGGGGCACGGGGTGCGCTGGGCCGCGCAGGCGGGGGAGCATGGGTAGAGATCATCCGGGGTGAAGGACGCGGCCTCTGTGACTGTGGGAAAGGGAGGTCAGCGGCAGGCGGTGCGAGGAGCGGGGACGGACAGACGGGCGAGGGCGAGGAAGGGCGGGGCGCGGGCAAGGGCATCGAGGGGTGCACGTGCGCGGGCGGGGTCATCGTCCGAGGCGATGAGAAATGCGTAGAGGCGGGGGGTGTCGGGGCCGACGTGTACGGAGACGAGGACGGAGGCGAGGGGAGGGGTGGGAGTGCGGGGGAGGACGTGTCTGCGCGCGAGCTCGAGGAGGTCGGGTGCGGCGGCGAAGAGGGCGTAGTGGACGCGGGTGCGGCGGGGGAGGGGGAGGCGGGCAGCGAGGACGGGGGCGCGAGTGTGTATGTGCGGGGGCGCGTGTGCGAGTGCGGCGGCGGCGGCGGCGTCTGGGGACGGGGCGGGAGGCATTGGCGCAGGCACGGGCACGGGGCACGGGCACGCTGGGGATGGCGGAGGCGGACGAGCACGCACGGGAGATGCCGAGAACGAGGGCCCAGTCGCCTCGCCGCGTCCGTCACCGCCTCTCTCTCCTCCTCCCAATGCAGCCCTCGCCCCGCCCCCCCTCGTCCTCGTCCCGCCCCGCACTCACCCCCGCACCCGCCCCCGCACCCGCCTCCCGCCCTCTCCACACCGTCAACACCCAGACACACACAATCGACTCCGTCCACGGCCGCATCCTCTGCATCGCAGACATCCGCGGCCGCCTCTCCGCCCTCAACGACCTCGCCCGCGACGCAAACGCAAAGGCAATCATCCACACAGGCGACTTTGGCATATTCGGTCCGTCTCTCCCTCCCTCCTGCCCCTCTCCCCACCTCACCCCACCGCCCCACAGACGCATCCAGCATCGACCGCATCCATGACAGGACCCTCCGCCACCTCACCATGTACTCCCCCCTCATCCCCCACAACCAGCGCAACCACCTCCTCTCCGCGGACAACACCCCCGCAACCGTCCGCGCAGCCATGAGCATCTCCATGCTCTCCGAGTTCCCCCTCCTCCTCTCCGGCCAGATCAAGCTCGCCGTCCCCGTCTACACCGTCCTCGGCGCCTGCGAGGACGTCCTCCTCATCGAAAAGCTCCGCACCGCCGCCTACGCCATCGACAACCTCCACGTCATCGACGAGGCCACAACCCGTTGCCTCGACGTCGGCGGCGTAAAGCTCCGCCTCCTCGGCCTCGGCGGCGCCTTTGTCCCCCACAAGATGTTCGACAACGGCGACGGCGCCGCAACAATCGCAGGCGGCGGCGGCACAATCTGGACAACCGCTCTCCAGATCGGCGAGCTCGTCGACACCGCCCAGCGCGTCTACGACCCCTCCGAGACACGCCTCCTCGTCACGCACGCAAGCCCTGGCCGCGAGGGCCTCCTCGCCTCCCTCGCCCTCGTCCTCAAGGCCGACCTCACCATCTCCGCCGGCCTCCACTTCCGCTACGCCACCTCCTGGAACGAGTTCTCCGTCCAGGCAGACTTTGACGGCTTCCGCCACAAGCTCCGCGCGGGCAAGGAGGCCTTCGACAAGGTCTGGGACAGCGTCAAGTCCCAGGTGGACGCCGTCATCGACGACAACCAGCGCGTCCTCCTCGACAAGGCCCTCTCCGTCGTCGACCGCATCCCCCCGCCCATCGGCCACACAGGCCCCGGCGGCATGGTCGCAGGCGAGGAGCCCGCATGGAAGAACTGCTGGAACTGGAACCTCTGCGACGCCGCCTACGGCTCCCTCGTCCTCGACATCAAGGATGGCCGCGTCAGCGCCGAGCTCAAAAGCCAAGGTAAGCCCCACTCTCGCCCCTCCCTCGCACGCACGCACGCTCACCCCGCCCCGCCCCGACAGGCTTCAACTACGCCTACCGCCGCACCGCGACCCCCAACACCGTCGCCCCCACCCCCACCTCCACCGCCCAACCCCCCCTCCCGCAGCAGCAGCAGCAGCAGCCGCTCTCCAACCCGCCCACAAAAGGCCCTACTCCCGCACCCCCCGCCTTGGCGCCCTCCAGCCGCGACGCGCCCCCACACAGAGACACCGCACCCACCTCGACCTCTACGCCCGCGCCCGCGCCCGCACCCGCACCTGCGCCCGCGCCCGCACCCGCCGCCGCAAAGACGAACGGCGCCGTGAGCCCCGCAAGCCCCGCGCCGGGCTCCGGCCCCAGCCCCGCCTCGGACAAGGCAGAGAAGGAAAAAGCGAAGCGCAAGGACAAGAAGGACCGCAAGGACCGCGAAAAAGCCGAGCGCGAGGCGCGCGACAAGGACGGCCCCGCAGGCGCCGACGGCAAAGACGACCCCGCACCCAAGCCGCGCTCGGGCAACGCCTCCCCCGCGGGCTCCTCCGCTGGCGCCTCTGCGCCGCCCCACCCGCAGCCACGCGCGCTCGCGGTGCAGTCCCCGAAGCTCGGGTCCGAGGGCGGCGCCGACGCGGGGCTCACGAGCCCGCGCACGGACTCGACGGGCGCGCGCACGCCCACGGGCCGCAGGCAGGCGCGCCACCCCTGGACGCTGTTCGTGCGCCTGCCCGCGCCCGCGGGCGAGCACGAGCTGCGCGAGTTCTTCGCGGACGCCAAGGGCGGGGTGAGTCGCGCGCTCGCCGTTTTCTTACTGTGTTCGGGCGCTGACTGACTGATGGCTGGCGCGCGCGCAGATCACGCGCGTGACGTTCCCGGCGACGTACGCGGGGCGCCAGGGCAAGATCGCCTATGTCGAGTTTGGAGACGAGGACGCGATGAAGGCCGCCCTCGAGAAGCACGACGAGGTGCATTGCTCCCTCCCCACCTCCTCCCCGCGCGCGCTAACCATCCCCCCTCTCTCTCCGCGCAGAACCTCAACGGCGCCGCCCCGGAGGTCAAGATCGCAGACAAGGACCGCGAGCCGCACCACCCCTTCCGCGGGGGTCGCGGTGGCGGCGGGCGTGGTGGGCGCGGCGGGTTCGCGGCGAGGGGCTTTGCGGCGGCTGGGCTTACGCGCGGTGGGGGCCCACCGGGCGCTGGAGGTAGCGGTGGCGGAGGCGGGGGCCGGGCGAACGGGGAATCTGGGAGCGGCGGAGGAGGAGGCGGAGGCGGGGACGCGTGAGCGCACCGCGCCGTGGCTGCGTAGCATACTCGCACGAGCGTGATTTTTTGCCTCTCTCTGCCTTTCTTTTCTCTCTCTTTCCGTCTTTGATTGTCTTTCTTTGGTGGCGAGTCCATGTTCTCGTTCTCGTTCGTGTTTGCGTTCGCGTTCGTGTGTCCGGCGTCTGGTATATTCTCCTTCTCACGTCCTACTACGCGCGCGCCCCGTACGTCTTTTTAGTCCCGCATACATAAATCCCGTTCGCGTATGCGCGCTCCCTCCTGTCGCAGTCGCAGTCCCGTCCCGCGTACGCCGATCGGTCGCGACGACTACTTATCGCTAGTCCGTTGAGGCTGTTGGGCTCTTCCGCCCCTTTTTGTTTTTCCATGGTCATTCGTGCGCGCGCGCGGGGGGGTGGCGGCTAATATTATGCAATGATCCCCGTCGACGGCCAGCCGTCAGCCAGGTTGATGCGCGAGAGGCGCGAGTCGACGACGACGATGATGGTGTAGCAGTGTAGTGTACATACAGCTTGTCTAGAACTAAAAAGACACGCGGGGAAGAAATAGGAACATGCGGATGGAAAGAACGGATGAGACAGACGAGTGGACCGAACGAAATGGCCAAGAAAAGCGAACGAAACGCAAGGAACAGACGAGGACGACCTCCCAACTCACACACACCAAACATCGAACAAAGACGCCGCCAGGCGCAACGGCGAGCTCGCGACAGCGTACACACCCCCAGGGCCACAAGGCCGCACGCTACCCCCGCCAGTCCTCGAACCCGAACAGGTCGACCGAGAACGCCGCAAAGTCCTCCCGCGACGGGTACTTGTCCGCCAGCGCGCGCGGGAACCCGATCTCGATCGAGCTCGAGCGGCAGTGGCCCCCGCCCGGGCGCGTCCGCGCCGACGGGAGGATCACCTCGATGAACGGGATCGCCGCGCCCCCCGCTTTCGTCGTTGCTTTCGTCGCGGTCGGGCCTGTGGGCAGGCCCCACGGCGCCGCGCCCTCGCCCTCCCAGTCTGTGTCCGAGTCCGAGTCCGTTGTCGACGCTGCCGAGCTCGCGGAGGTCGTCTCGCGGAGATCCGCACGCTCCCCGCCGCGATGCCGCAGTGCCATCCGGCTCACTGCCGCCATCCGACTCGCCCTCGCCGCCGTTGACGACGATGACGATGACGACGACGACGACGACGCATCGTGAGCGGTGATGCGCGTGCCGCTCCCGGCGGCGCGTGCGAGGATTCGAGGGAGGTGGAGCGTGACCCTCACGGACGGCACCGCGCGCAGCTCGCTGCCACACATGTACGAGGAGAGGTACCACGTGCCGCGGACGCCGAGCATGAGAGGCGCGCTGGCGAGCCGCGCGCACGCCGCTGCCGGCTTCAGCGCGCGCGCGGCGCCGGCGGCGATCATGCTGGTCGGCGAGAGCGAGGTGGGCGTGCGGTGGTGGGCATCGCACAGGACGAGCGGGCGGAGCGAGGCGGTGCGCCGGTGCGCGATCGGCCTAGCCTCTGCTATATTCGTGCGCCTCAGCAACGGAAGCGCGCGACGGCTCAACTGGCACGCACCTCGCTGCGAGACGGCCGACCACGCCCTCGCGCACCTGCGCAGGTAGACAACGGCCCAATGCACCCGGGGCGGGAGCGCCGCGAGGAGGGTCTGCAGGTCCTGCTCCGGGGAGGACGCCTGCCGGCAGTGTTTCGCGGGAAGAGAGAGCGGGCGCAGCGCGCGCTGCTTCGGGCGGCGGACAAAAAACGCGATGGACCAGCTCAACGCGCAGCTGTACAAGAAGATGACCAGGCCGCAGACACCGCTCCACGCGGACGCGCGTCGCGGGCGGGGCGGGGCGGCGCTGGCAGGAGGGTGCGGCATGGTGATACACAAAGAGTGGATGGCGCACTGCAGGGTGTGTTCGGGCCCATATGGACGACGCTACGCGGTGCGGTTCGAGGCCGCCAGACTCGACTAAAATACCTCGGGCTAGATGCCAGGATCTGGAACTTTCTAATCGCCATAGCAAGCGGGCAGCGCCCCAGCGCCTGTCGCGCAGGAATGTTCGGGATGACGCCCCCTGCGGCAGACTGGATGACCGCTGCGGGAGAGAGAGGGCGTTGAGTTTTGAGCCTGCGGGGCGAAACAGACGTAGCGGCTGCGAAGAGACCTCCAGTCTGATCGGGTTCCGCTCGCCAGCCGCCCTGGCCCCTCGGTCATTCCATCGCAGGGCTTCAACGCGCTCCTTGACCGCCGTAGGCCGTTTCGTCAGAAGGAAGTAAGATAAGTAATCACTCAAACGTCTTGTCAACGGTGTATCCTTCGCTACCTTTCGCGCCGGTCTGACACTTTTTCGGAAGCCCGACGAAGTGTCTACTGATCGGTTCAATGAAATGGTGGAGGCGGATGGTCTGTGGTTATCCGTGAACGCAACATCTTAAAGACCCAATAGCAAGAATGTTCCAACGAATGGGTGGACTGAGGTGGTACAGTAGGAGAGCGTCCGCCGACGCACTTCGACATCGCGGAGTTACAGATGTAAGCCCGCCGGCAATGTCCTGACGCTTGGCCTCCAACAACACTGACCACCGGTGGACCAGCATAACCTCACCCCCTTCCAGAAAAAGTAGCTTCGGCCCTAGTGAGAACGACCTATGCCCACAATGCGGGAACAGAACACGGCGGCTCATGTGGGGTCGGGGAACCGACCCTTAGAGGACAGACACTCGCTAAACAAGGACTATCTGGCGCGTCCCACGCTCAATGCGCTCGACACGATGCTGTGATGACTGTGAGGAACCTATGTTCCGGGTCTCGACGAGATCTCTGTCTTGAGGACCCGATTCGCCTTCGATTTTGGTGCTGGCGCTACGATAGTGGCAGATGAGTCGCGCGGGAGCAACAACATTCGTGAGACTATTCACCATTCGAGTTTTCAGTGAGGTAGAAGCGTCGCAAAATCATGATCGCCTCTTCGCGGCAGCAGCCTGACGAGGCGCTGTAAGCAGGATGTCTGGGATGCGGCAAACTGACCGCGCCAAGTTAACGACTGAAGATGCGATATGGGAAGAGCCGTACCTGCCGTTGACGCCAAGGACACTTCCGCACCCACCAAATTTCTCATTTTCGCACCCATAGAATACCTCTTTGATACCCATCTGTCGCAAAGCAGAGGCGCACATCATGCACGGCTCAACCGTGACGTAGAGAGTAGTATTCGACAAGGGGTAGGTTGCTGGGCCAGGCGTGAGCTCGGGATCTAAAAGAATTGCATCGATAGCCTCAAGCTCGGCGTGTCTGGTTGCCTGGCATTGTCAATTCGGACCATAGATTTCAGGCGGGAGTAGCGCGACAGGGTTTACGTTTCGAAGTTCATTTGTACGGTTTCTGGCTCTGGCAATGACCATGCCGTCCCGCACAAAGATGCAGCCAACGGGAACTTCGCTTGCAGCGAGAGCTTCTCTAGCCTGACCATTGAGAAGGCTCAAAAACCAAAGAAGGACAAGTTGTGTGTCCAGAACTCACCATGTCCATCGCCTGCTCCATCCATTTCGTATGCTCGACGTCGCGGTCGACCTTGTCGTCTCCTGTCTGCATCATTCTTGGACGACCCCGGGCCCAGATCTAGAATCTCCAGTGAGCGGAAAGTTGTAGCAAGTTGGAGGAGAACAAGTAGAGGACGTGATACACCCGTGCTGGTTATGTCATCACTCGTCTAGGCTTCGCAAGGTTCGGCTCTCATTCGAAACGGCTTTGATCTGTTGGATGCGCCAGGAAATCTAAGGTATGTCGACAGGCTCTTATAATTTCTCTGCGGGCTCTTTATTCTCGGTGCTTTTGAATCCAGCTGATATATGGCATCTCAATTTCTACGATCATTGTCTCTCCTCCGTGTCCAGGCCGTTACACCGGCACACCGATTCGCCCCCGCACCACCTCGACGATGGTACGCTTCGGTGGGAACACGTCGACCCCGCGATGATAAAATCGAGTTCGATGTCGTCCGCTTGGTCGACCCTGAGACGCATAAGCCCGGAGATCCCCAGTCACTGCCGGACCTCGTCAAACTGTACAAAGCGGAGAAGAAATACTTCGTCGAGCTCGTTGCGTTGCCTTCGGAAATGACAGGCGGCTACCCGCTCGTGAAGCTCGTAGACAAGAAATTCAATACGGCACGGGAGAAAGTGGCGAAGCAGAAACAGCTCATCTCGCGCAAGCAGCAAGAGCAGAAGGAGATCCAGCTCACGTGGAGTGTCGCTCGCGGGGACTTGGAGCACAAGTTGCGGAAGGTGCGGGATGAGATTGTGAAGGGGCACCGTGTCGATCTTGCGTTCGCGCCAAAGAAGAAGCAACATCCTCCACCAATACACGAGCAGGAGGCGATGGTGAAGGAGTCGCTCGAGGTGCTTCAGGACGTGGCGAAGGAATGGTCACCGCGGCGTGCAGCGAAAGGTATGCTCTTCGTGTACCTCCAGCACAAGGATCGGCCACTCCCTCCAAAATCCGCGAAATTATTTGCCGGTGCGGCGGCACAGGCATCAGAGCCTTCCAATGCTTCGTCCTCTTCACTGCCGTCACCGAATTCATCCACATCTCGGTAGCGATACCATCGAATGCCTTGTCGTCATGATTTGTGTTTTATATGGGTGCTAAAGTCGGTCTCCAAAGTAATACAAGTATTATACTCTCATTTTTTCTCATCCATGCGCCAGCATGCTCGCCCCAGCAGCCTCGCTCACCGTGTATTCTTCACCGGCAAGCCCCTCACCTTGACGGTCTGTGTCGCATGGGACCTGAACTTAGGGCGCCGGGGAACAAGAGGGAAAGCGTATGGCCTTGAAAAGGTGCTGCGTTTGCCCTCCATGCGATCCTCCTCGGGCCGCAGCTCTGTAGAGATGCCCTGCAACCTTCCAATCAAGGCTTCCCGGAAACCCGCCGGAACAGAAAATCCGGCTTCGGACATGTCCACCGCGATTTGTTCGAGCATCGGTGTCCAGTACGGCGACAAAATATCTCTGCGGAGGTATCTCTCCCTAGCACGATGCAGGCGCTGGCGCCAGTGCGAGCGTGTCACATGGCGTCGGCGCACGAAAATGCTAGGCCGACGTCCGAAAAGGTCTAATAACGCATTGAAAAATCGTTCGTCGGGCTTGGGGAATTCGATGCCGCGAGGGGCCTCTCCCCGGGTCTTCTGCAGGCGCATCAAGGACTCGTACACCGACTGCGTACCTTCGCGCATGGAGTGGTATAGCAGAGCACCCACGTTTGGGCCGGTGATATTCCGCCGCATATCAGGCGTCTCGTCCATCACGCCGCTGCGTAGGAAGAACCGAGCCCAGCCGATGACATGCATCTTGTCTGTAGGCTTAGCCATCCACCCTGCGCTCAATTGCTCCCCTAGCTCTCGCCGTGATTTGGCACGCTTCATAGCAAGCCCCTTGCGCGCCTCGTTCCCGTAGCATTGCATCATCACCGTGTAAGCGTGCACAGGGAGCACCCAGGGCTTAGGTCGTTGGGTCTCTGGCATGGATTGATCGCAAGCATTGGCAGCATCCCAGGAAGCAGTCTCTGCTTCCTTGGCCAACATCCAGACACGTTCCGTGAGCCCAGTCTTTCCCGCCTTTCGAAGCGCGTTGAGTACCGATGTGAAGAAGTATGGTCCGTATGTGATAGCGCGCTGGACACATTTCTCGCGATTCATCGTTAGAAGAATCCGTCGATGTTCTGCTGTAGTTCTACCCCAGTCTGGATGGTCGACTGCGGCCAGCTCAGGAAGCATTTCGAAGAGGATGTCCACAACGGCTTCACACTGATCGTTGGAGATTAAGTGTGTGATGTAGCTCGTCAGAAGAGAAGGATCTATACGGAGCGGGTTTTTAGTGACTGGAACCTCGAGACTCTGTGACTGAATCTGCTTCACAAGGCCCGAGATTCTTGAATTCCAGGCAGGAGGATCAGAGCCCAAGGGCCTATCAACAAGTGCAGCGTCCTTTGTCGGATCCTTTGCGGCAGCCTCCACCTCTGCATCACTCGCAAGCGTCATCTTAATGGGCATGCTGTCTCGTACTCTCTGGAGCACCTGTTCAGCTAGATCATTGCGGCGAAGCAATGAGCTGGATCGCAAGAGGATGCCGTATGTTACCGAGTTTGGGGAAAGAGGTGGCTGCCGAAGATCTGTCATGTGCGTGATGACGCGCTGGGCGAGCTTCGGAGAATACCGGTGGCGCAGGGCATAATGGATGAGAGCGTTGTAGGACTCAACGTCCAGCGGACGCAGCCAAGTCTTTGTTTGATATGCGTCATGAGAACTGTAGGGGAACTGAGATGGTAGGTCTTGTGAGAGCCGCAGAAGCACTTTGTGGAAGTATCTATACGCATTTACTAGCCGCATTTCACCGTCCCGCTGTCTTGCCCATACTTTGAGATCGTTGGAAGGATACGAATAAAGCAATCTGAGCAGACGGGAAAGTCGACGTGTTGGCAACTGCTGTGTATCAAGAGCAGAGGCAAGGATGGCAAGACATTGAGAACATTCGGGAAACAGCGGATCGAGGGGCCCTTTTGCAATATTGGCCGACAAGAAATCCACGATTTGCGCAAAGGACTCATTGGGAGGATGCTCCGGTAAGAAAAGGTATCCACGACGTGGAAAGTATCCCCTGTCACGTGCGACAATGGCGACCATGGGCGTATGCGTATCTGCAACAGCCTGTTCAGTGAGCCGACTACAGGTCTGCCGTAGTTGAAAGTCCTTGATGAGGATGACCAGGAGAAGCGACGCAACAATGATTTCGCCCTGGACGATGCAAGCATTGATAACGATCTCGAACATTGCGCGTGTACGCTGGTATCGGTGCTTGCGCGCATCTCGAAGGAGACGAACGGCGTAGCGGGTAAGAGGATCGGCAGGCATGGCAGTGCGGATGTCCAGTACTTCTTTGCCTTCGGGTATGTATGTCCTTGGCTGGAAGTGTTCGATGCGATTGTAGCCCGTCCGATCCTCCCCTGCGACGATAGTGTGAGGATGAAGGGTGCCCAACAGAGATTCGAAGGTCTTTGCCCGGAACTCCATTCCATCGTCCATCATCTGCAGCGCGAGCTTTGCTGCGAGCTTGCGCTGGCCATTCCGGAGGAGCCCATGGACGAGAGAATGTGCCGCCAAGCGAGGAGAGACAGGGTGACCAAAGTCCACTGGCTCGAAACTCTCCATTGGCTTTTTGAACTTGTATTTGGGAAGGCGCGTTGTTTCAGGACGATGGTGGTGATAAGACCAGCGCATAGAGTGAAGGAGATGGAAAGCATCCCATGTATTTTCATGAGCCAGAGAGACACGAATTGCCGAGGCACCGGCACGAGAAAGTTGAGCGACGGAAAACTGTGTGGAGGGTATATCGGATGGTGTATGTAGCTGAGGAACCGTGCCAGCTGAGGAGGGTATGGATTCGTGTGAGGGCTGTCCGAGGGTTGGACTGGTGGCAAGACTCGAGAACAAGCTGTTGTAGGATATGTGAGTTGAGTTCACGAGAAACATGATGCACAGAACTTTGACCTGACGCGGTGGGAGTGAGATGTTATGAGCGCTCCAGTGGGCCGATGCCGTCGTTCAGACATGGACGCGACATTGTTGCGAGTGACCCTGCGGAACAGGAAATTGGCCGTCGTGGACCAATTGCATGGCATGTGTCTCGCATAACTAAGATATTTGTGAGCACTTAGGCCTCAAATGAACGATTCAAAGCTCACCAGGCGCGCCCCGTGAGGTTACCGGAGTTTGGGCAAAGTCACAAAGTCGCCCGACTTGCGAGAATCGTTACGCTGGAGGAGATGATGGTTGGAGGAAAGGAATGCGCTAGGAACTCATGCGTACGAGTGCCAGGCTTGCCTAGAGCGGCACGACAGACTGGTTCGAGTCTGGGTTCGGACCTGGAGACAAGCACACGTGACCTGCCTCTGCCTGGAGCAAGTTGAGCGGTTACTTCGTTGACAAGTTGTCTGTGGTATCGAACGTGTTCGACGAGCTTTGTACGCAATTTCACGTCTGTAAACATGAGCCACGAAGGACGACACGGTGGCCGTGGCAGGAGACATCGAGGTAAGAGCGCAATGCACCAACACTACGCTTTAAATGCCGAACACTACTTGAATCATTCCAGAAGACCTTGACCGGAGAGATTGGGAAACACCCGAAGAGCAGCTCAAGTCTGCCATTTTTAAGTTCGGAGAGGTGGTGAGCTGTCTTTCCTCAGCTTAACTCGTAAGAAGTTTGTGCGATGAACATTGCCCTAGGACGCTGTGCAGGAGGCGCCTCGACTGGCAGCACAGATCCGTAAATTCGAGCCTCCCAATGTGTCCGTGTATGCTGAAGCGATCAGAATAGGGTGAGTAACCTGTCCATTTGGTCACATTGCAGTTGAAGATATTCGTATACAGCGCGGTGGAACAACCCTATAAAATTCCACACTATGCAGCATTACTCCGAGACCTCTATGAGCCCTTACCGGCGCTGTCCACGGAAGAAGAAAACGGGTCTTCCAGCACCAATGATGTGTCACTTGGGAGACAGATTCTGGATGATTATTGGAAGGGATTCCAGGCGTATCTCGACAAGCATGCTTGGAGGGAGGTACGGTTTTGTGTGAGCATTGAAGTGTTGTATTCTTCGTCCCGTCCTCCACTCATGATTTGTTATTTGTTATCAGGTGCATTTCTTTGCACACCTCACTGTAGCTGGGGTTATCTCCCCCCAGTCTCTGTTGAGCCTCTTACAATCATTCACTGCCGTCCTCGATGAGTTTGGTGTCTCTCTCGGGCGAGCCAAAAAAGCAGCCTTCTGTGCTGCTGAGGGTTTGATGAGGGTATGCCATTTTTTCAATTGTTTGCTCCAGCTTGCTTAAAACATTGCGTCGCCAGGCAGGTCAAGTCTTGAAAGAGGTCTCCGCTGCCTCCGTCGTTGAAATGATTAGCAGCCTTCAGACCTATGAAGAGACAACCTTGACAGCCAAATCCCTTGTCCAACCGTTTGTCTATTTCCATTCTGAAGGCTCTTCTGTAGAGCATGCTGACGAGGTGAGTGCACTTGCTTGCTTCGCGGTTAAAAAAGAAGAGTCGATGAAGTCGGGTACCATCTAGTATCTGCATTGTGCAGTCAATGCCCTGAAAACTCTGGAGTCGTCCGATTTTTCCGAAACGTCTTCGATTTACCCTCAACCTTACGCAGACGCCGAGGCGCTTACTGCCAATCAATTTGACTTGCCTTCTGTTCTCGTCCCACCAGAGGTCATAGAGCTCGACGGACTAGCTACCGAGTCTGGCGAGGACGCCCTGGTGAAAAAAGAAGAATGGCCAGATTTTCTCGTTCGCTTATTCGACAACGATGTCAGTTGCTCTTCCTTTCAGTTGAACTAGCGCGCTGATACGTGCCAATGCCGTAGGTCACACCGGATCCGATGACACCGGCGGGATACGCTGTTCGCACAGACCTGATGGACATCGTTGATATCTTTGAAGTCAACCGAAAAGAATGTGCCAGACTGCTGATGGAATATCCAAAGTGGACCATTGCGGGAACCTTCAAACCAAAACCTACACACGATAATCCAGAACGTGTCCCGGTACCAGGGAAGGACTGGCAACTAGAGAGTTCTATCATCGAGGTTCGTGTGTTTTCAGACTTGGTGGAGCATACCGTGCGGGGCTTAATGACTATTTTGTCAGAGTATCCTTGGAATGCAGTTCGTCTTGCCCGAAGCGTCCCATAAAACAATCTATCACATCGCGTTGATTACGGAGCTCTGCAAGTTGTCGCCCCAGACGGTGGGACCTGCAGTAGGGAAATCTATCCGGAAGTTGTACAGCTATCTGGCAGACGGGTTGGATGTCGAAGTCGCCCGCCGGTTCGCCGAGTGGTTCTCTATTCACATGAGCAATTTTGGGTTCCAGTGGGTCTGGAAGGAATGGTGGGTTGGCTTGGTGCTGATCATCTTGGGACCGAATTGAAGACCTCGTTTCACAAATAGGGTCCCCGATATTTCTTTGACAGTACAACACCCCAAGCGTACGTTCATTCGCAAGGCATTGGCACTCGAGATCCGATTATCGTACTTCGACCGCATCTTGAAGACGCTACCGGAGCCTTTCCAGGATCCGTCAGCGTTGGCCATGCCAGATCAGGCGCCCGGCCCTGAGTACGATTACGATGACCCAGGTATGTCCAGACCCGCATCTCTCGCATGGCACCTCTGAACCCGCTCCCCAGCGACCCCCCACCACGACGCGGCCCAAAGCGTGCTCAACCAGCTCCGCGCGCGCGCAAAGCCCGAAGACGTGATGTCCAACCTCGAGTCCATCCGGAACGCGATCGCCGAGACGAGCGAGGGCGACGTGAACGTCGACTCGGTCGTGCGCTCCATCGCCGTGCAGTCCCTGCTGCACATCGGCGCGCGCTCCTTCTCGCACTTCCTCAACGCCATCGAGCGCTACATCCTCCTCCTCCGCAACCTCGCCGCGGGCGGGATCGCGGCGGGGTCGGGCGGGCTCGCGAGCGCGGAGGCCAAGGCGGACATCCTCACGATCGCCGCGACGTTCTGGCGGCGGAGCCACCAGATGGTCGGGATCGTGTTCGACAAGTTCATGCAGTACCAGATCGTGGACCCGACAGACATCGTCCGGTGGGCGTTCATGCACCAGCAGCGCGGGGACGGACTGGACTGGGACGTGCTCAAGGCCGCGATCGACAAGGCGAACGGGCGCGTGGTCGTCGCGCGGAAGCGCGTCGCGGCGCTGAGGAAGGAGGAAGACGACAGCAGGGCGCGCGCGAAGGCTGGCGACAGCACGGCGATGGAGGTCGACACCGAGGCGAAGCAGGGTTCGTCCGTCTCCATTTCTTCACGTCCTCTGGACAGAACGGCCCAGCTGACGTGCGTATGCCGTGCCGGTGCTAGACGAGACGCCGGCGGTGGACTCGCCGGCGCTGGTCACCGCGCTAAAGGCGTTTGCGTCGCTCACGCGCGAGCAAAAGTCGATGCTGTCGCAGGTGCTCGAGGGCTTCGTCGAGAGCCTGCACTCCCCCACCGCCGAGCGGCCGAACCCGTGCGCGAGCGAGGTCATCACGGAGAAGGCATGGCACAACCGCGCGAACTGGGGCGACGACCAGTGGAAGGCGTGGACGACGTGGGTGCTGTACAAGCATTTTTGCAGAACGGTGAGCGCATCCCCTTCTCGCACCTCGTCGCTCGCGAGTGTCTTTTTTTCTCACGCGCCGCGCGTCTCGACTCGGCAGTATTCGCCGTACCTCCGCAACTACTCCGTCAGCCTCTCCACCGTCGTGTTCGCCAAAATCGACGGCGCCACGGACGACGCGGCAGTCCTGATGAAAAACCTCTGGAACGTCGCCACCGGCCAGGAATGAATCTGACACGCATCTCGGTGTGGTCCACTTACTATCGATCCGTCCACCTTTCGGAAGTGCTTGCCCCGCCGTATACAGGATACACCCATCAATCAAGCTGCTCTCCGTACCTTCCATATATGTATGCGGTGATCTCCCAGAGTTTCTCGATCTCGCGTGTACGTTGGTCCTCGCAGCTGTCGATAAGTACGATCTCCTGCCCTGTTATTCGATACCGCATCACATGTTATTTCTATCGGTCTCCACGCACTCGCAAACGATGTAGAAAGAGGTCAGCAATGTCTGTTACAACATGAGTGTGTACAGTATCCAAGGTATCCGTCCAGCCCTAGTAAGTCAGTAGTAGATCACACGACGGGTATATCAAGCATCAAAATCTAGTCTTTCTTGTCCTTCCGTGGGCCGTTCCCTCCGCCCTTGCCCTCGCTCTTCCTAATACGTCCACCCATCGAGTACCCCACGGTCCCCAGGAACACCAACGCCGCACCGGACCACAGCATGCCCCAGGCGGTCCCGCCCGCGTTCTGGGCACCCTGCCGAAAGAGCGCGACGCTGAGCACGAGCGAGACCGCCTTGCGCACGACGAGCGTGAGGGTGACGGTGAGCGCCGCGACGCGCGTGGTGAGGCGGTTGACGCCCGCGACGCAGAACAGTTGGGTCACGGTGTTCAGGACGAGGGGCACGAGCAGGGCGGGGAGCGTGAGCGTGAGCGTGGGCGCGGACGGGGCCGCCGGGTCGCCGACGCCGAGGAGCGGGGAGAGGATGGGCGGGAGCGCGAGCGCGAGCGTGGGGCCGGAAAGGAGGGCGTCGAGCTGTGCCGCGATGTCGCGCCGGACGAAGAGGAACATGGGAAGGGAGAGGAAGTGGAGGTAGAACATGGACTCTTCCCACGTATCGGGGCGGTCGTCTTTCTCCTTCGGCTGCGGCTGGGCGGGATCGAGTTTGGTCGATGCGGCGGGAGGGGACGCGCTGGAGGTCGTGTTCCCGTAGTGCGAGTAGGTATTATCCTGGACGATCCCGAGGAAGCCGGAGAGGACGAGAGCGAGGGTGAGCAGCGCGATGCCGGTGACGTAGCGGTGCAGGGACGCGTCAGAGGCGAGGCTGGAGCCCTTGTGCGGATTCGACGCGGAGAACGTCGTGAGGACGACGCCGGACGTGACGAGGAGCACGGAGATCACTTGTGGGAGGGAATATCTGCCGCCGTGCGCGTTTGAGGACAAGAAGTAGGAAGGAAAGAGGATACGCACGTTCGTCCGGATATCATCCAGCCCATGAGGAGGCTGATGACCAGTCCGCCGCTGCGGAAGATGATGTGCACGGGCATGGGTATGTCGTAGGCAAAGGCGGCATTGTTGAGGAGCGAGATGGCGTAGAAGAGCGCGACTTGGAGGAGGTACGGGGTGAGTGGGATGCGTCGCTGCTTGAGCCACGGCAGAGGGAGGCCCATGGGCCCCCGGACGGAGGTGAGGAACTTGGGCAGGCCGTGGAGGGAGATGAGGAGGAACTGGGCGAAGGTGAGCAGCGCGGCGGAATTAGGAAATTCCGAGGTGACGCGCTCCAGCGTGATCGCGTTGCTGCAGCGGCAGGACCGTCGGTTCGAGACACACTGGACGGCCGATTCGCAACGCACCTGCAACATCCTCCGAAGACGAGGCCGAGGGTGGTCGCCCAGTCCGTCAGCAGCGCGAGCGAGAGACCGGCGAGGGCAGTGGACTTGTAGGCTGTGGAAACATCGCGCATGTCGCGGGGAGGGCTGCAAACGTCAGTGAGGGAGGGTGGAGAACGACATTGGATAGCATCGCGAACAGGGTGACGTGTCGATGTGCTCGCCGCTCGACTCGGGGACGCGCAAGGATGGCCGCGCCGGTAAGCGAGGGAGTCACATGACGGATCACGTCGTGGACGCGTCGGGCTTGCTCGCGGTGTTTGTCTCGACCAGCGAGGCTGAGACCGCCTGGCGGGCAGAGACGACGCGGCGCCGGTCTGGAGTGAAACTGGGCGTTATGTGCGCAGCAGCGGGTGGGGGTGCGGGTGGAGAGACCCCCCGTCCGACGACCACCGCGCACGCTGAGCCCCAGCCCCCGTCCCCGTCCAGCGCACTACTGACCGCGACCCGATTGAGCGAGCGAGTGTAACCCCCGACTGTCTGTTCTCGCCCCGCCGCCGGCCACAGCGCTCTTATAGCCCTCGCCGTCTGCCCTCCCCCTCGCCCCCTCCACCGCTGTCCCTCGACGGGCACTCGGTCACACCCACACAATAACCCCACACTCCCTCACCCCAATGCCCCCCGCCAACAGGCCCCACCCCGCCTCCCTCCTCCCCTCGAACGTTCACAACCCCCTCCTCGTTCATCTCCTCCGCCAGCCCGTCTCCTACGACATGGTCGCCTACGTCGCAAAGGCCACCACCCGCGCAATTCCCATAGAGGAAGACGCACCGAGCCCCACCTCCGCCGTGGCGAGCGCCCTCCCCACGCCCCCCCACACGCCCCACGGGACAAAGTTCCACGAGCAGGCCCCGCCCCCCTCTCCCCCCCTCATCTCGCTCGAGGACTTCATTGTTCACATAATCAAGTCCTCCAACGTCCAAGTCCCCACCCTCCTCACCACCCTCATCCTGCTCGACCGCCTCCAATCCCGCCTGCCCAAGATGGCAAAAGGTATGGACCCTTCCCGCCCGCCCCGCCCATCACATCACCACTGACACCACACTTTCACACAGGCATCCCCTGCACGCGGCATCGCGTCTTCCTCGCGACGCTCATCGTCGCAGCGAAGTACCTCAACGACTCGTCCCCGAAGAACAAACATTGGGCCGCCTACGCCCGCATCTTCGACATCGCAGAGATCAACCTCATGGAGAAACAGCTCCTCTTCCTCCTTGACTATGACCTCCGCTTCGACGAGGCCGAGGCGTGTGCCTTCTTCGCGCCGTTCATGGTCCAGTCCGCCCCCGTACCTGCGCCGCCGCCGATGCCGACGTCGACGTCCACGCGGACCGCCGCTGCCGCCGCACGCCAGGAGCGACAAAAGGCCGTCAGCAAGGTCGCACAGGCGGGCAAGGCTCGTGCGCAGCAGCAGATGCCGCCCACCCCGCCGCACGAAAAGGCATCTTCGAATGCTGCTCCTCCCGGTGCCCAGCCTCCGTCTCAGCCGCAATCCCAGCCGCATACCTCCGTCGCAGAGGGCCTCTCGGGCAAGGTGCACAGCCTCGCAAGGCGTCTCTCCTCGACGTATCTCGGTACCAACGCGTGCGAGAAGCCCGCCCAATCTCTGCCGCCTACGTTGAGCGCCATGAGCTCCTGCGCAAGCAGCAGCGCGAGCAGCAGTACCAGCAGCAGCACAAGCGGGAGCGGCACCGAGTCCGAACCCGAGGCAGAGACGGCCATAGAGACCGACGACGACGTCACCGAGCGCTCCCGACTCCTCGACGGGGTCGGCGAGCAACGTGAGCCGGATGCCACGCAGCGCTTCATCCTGCGCCCGCTCCCGCCGTCTATCGCGCGGCGGCGCTCGAGCGCGCGCAAGACATCCGACGCGACCATCACCGACGTGCGCGCCGCGCTCGGCGCCGCCGCGTCCGAGACCGCGCTTGCGGAGCACGCGGACACGGGGTCCCCGCTGGTCCCCACGGCGGCGAAGCGGCGGAGCCTCACGAAGCGGGCGAGTGTCGCGCACATGCAGGGCAGGATCGTGCCCAGCAGGACGCTGCCGAACCTCGCGGCGGGCGTGGGCACGGGCGCGGGCGGGTTCCTCAGCCGCATGTGGGGCGCCGCGACCAAGGCGTCTGCCGCGTCTTCTGCTGCTCCCTCGGCTACGGCTGGCGCTGCGATGGCCGCGCCCGCGGGTGGGGCGGGGAAGACGCCACTGGTGGATATCGTCGAGCCGGAGGCGGCGCATACGGCTCAGACGCAGGCACAGGCGCTGCATGCGACGGGGGCGTTCCATCTGCGGCGCCTTGCGCATTCGAGGTCAGCGATGTTCCGTAGTACGGCCGCTGGTCAGCCGGGCTATGGCGGAGAGGGGGAGCCGTAGGGCTCCTCTTTGTGCGGTCCTTCCGAAGGACGCCTCATGCACTCATGAATCCACGAGCGAACGAACGAGCGAACGAGCGAAATGAACGAATCCGAATTTACGAGCGCGCTGGGTCGTGGGCCGTTGTGCGATGCCCACCCTTTTCCCCTCCCCCCCCTTCCCTCGGGCACGCTGTATCACCCGTCTTTCCTTTCTTTCCCAAACCTTCCCCCTCTGTCCCAAAAATCCTCTGTCCGAGAGACACACTTCACAGCCCAACCGTCGAGCATGTCTGTACTACCTAACGCATCCTGTATCCGTCCCTCATCGTCGCTTTGTCGCATCACTATCACCCTCGCACTCCTCGCCGACTATCCCCAACTATCTGTTCTCAGCACTCCACCCCACTTGACCGCACTCCATCTCGTCCCACGCTACTCCAACCCCGCTTACCTAGCCTCTCTCTCTCCATACCCAACATTGTTGTATTTCCTCGTCGTTAGGGCTTCTCGTTTTGTGCAACACTATGTAGCGTCTCTTATCCGTATACTTTTCTATACTCATATACCACACACGCACCGGGCCCCGCAGAGGGCTGGCTATTTTGTAACCGGCAGCAGTTGGATCTTATGACGGCGATGCGTAATGAATCATATACCCCCAAGCGCGTCTATCTTAAGCTTTAGGTCTCGAGGCCCGAAAAGGGAACATGAATTGTACATTTCCAAGCGGGTACGTGAATACAATGTCCAGCGCAAAATCCATGAAAGCGAAAAACGCGAACGCGGGCCGGGCCAGGCCACAGGGCTACAGCATCTTGACGTACGACGCGGGGAAGAGGCCGCTCTTGCCGCCGACCATGCCCGTCCACCTGCGCATGCGCGATGCGCGTGGGGAGTGAGCAAGCACAAGGCAAGGACGCGGAACGGGTCGGAGGAGAGGAGAGGAGCGCACCAGTCGGGCGAAGTCTTGGCGTCGGTGACCAGCACGCGCTGGCCCGCGCGGATCTGCAGATCGTCGGCCTCCTGCACCAGACGAAACGCGCGCGCCGGAGCATGTCAGCGAACCCAGACACGACACGGAGAATGCGGAAACGCCGACGTTGCACCCACCTCGCTCTCGTAGTCGTACAGCGCCTCGGCCCAAGCGCCGTGTTGCTCTTCCTCCTGGGGCTCTGGTTCTGGTTCTGGTTCTGGCTCCGGCTCCGGCTCAGGGTCTGGGGTTGAAGGCGCGGCCGACACTACGCGCCTCGGCGGCGGGGCGAACCCGCTCTTTTTCGCAAAGGCGGCGGGGATGGGCGGCGCGACGGGGGGCGGGACCTTCGATTTGTTCGCGGTGCCGTTCTTGATGGAGAGGAACATCGCCTTGCCGGACGTCGTATCGACGTCGCCGAATTTCTGGCGAGCACGCGCGCGCGGGGAGGCGGGGGCGGCGTGAGTGTCTGAGGCGTGGCGGGGCGGGCGGAGAGCGGGGAGCGAAGAGCGGGACGTACGCGCATGCTGACGAGCTTTCCTGTTGAGTCGGCTCCGGGTCCTGTACTCGACTGGGGGCGGTTGTACGCTGCGACCGTGGGCGGCGGGGGCGTGGGCGAGGGCGGGCTCGGAGTGCTAGAGGTGCTGCTCATGGCTGACCCGCGGCGCGGCGGCATCGCTGGCGGTGGGGCGGCGGGGGTGGGAGCGGGGTCGTAAGGAGCGCTGCTGAACGCGCGGGACGCAGCTGCGACGCGGCCGCCGAGGGCACCGACGGCGGCATGCGACGGCGCTGAGAATTTGGATGCGATGGACGAGGTCGTGGACGAGGGGCTGCTGTTCGTGAACGCGCTGTGCACGGCCGAGGCGGCTGCTGCTGCTGCCGGCCCCGACGCTGGGGAGCTCAGCAGCGCAGGGCGCGAAGAGAAGTATCTGCGAGCGTGTCAGCTAGATCTGCCGCTGGACGTGACGGGGTGCGTTGTGGGAGATGCACGGTGGGCGAGATGCTGTATGAATGACTCAACTCGTCGAGGAGAGAGAAGAAGGCGTCTTTCTCGGTCGGTGGGAGGTTGGAGAACACCATCCGCGTTGTGGAGAGTCTCCAAGATGCTCTGCAGCTCCGATATCGAGATCTGCACTGGAAACTTCCGAGATCTCCTTGCGGACAGACATGTTGTCTAACCACCCGCATACGAGGACATTCGATTGACACATAAATAGTGGGAGCGTAAAGTACTAATAACAGGTGATATAAAAAATCCAGCGGACTCTAATACGTATATGACAGGACGGAGTTGTGGGCCGCAAAAAAAATACCCTTGCGTCATCGTCGTACCCTATATGGGCCTCGACAAGCTATGCTCGCCGTTTTGAACTTGCCTTGCTTCAAGTTAGCTTCCTGAGAAGATACTCGTACCTGCTTCTCTCCGTGCAGCCGTACGCTTGAGCAACCACGCAAGGTTTTCGTACACGACGAACGTGACACATGTACCAGGGAGCACCCTGACCAGATTGGTCCCCAGTCCGCGATAGAATCCTCGAACACCCTCGTGCGCCCATGTGTGCTGTATCGTTGATGTGATAGTACGATGGTGTGTTTGGGCGAGGAGCGAGTTGTTCTGTATCATGGTTGTGGAGAGCATCATCATGAGTGACGCACGCATGCATGTCGAGGAACGAGATACCTGTATACGCGAACGGATAACCTGATAAGGATACGTCATTGTCAACGCCGCCAGCTTCGACGCGCCAGACATGATGGTATAGGCGGTGTTCGACTATCAATGGAAAAAATTGAGAGGCTGTCCGACTTCGATTCCTCATGAATAAGGGCGTACCAGCTTGTCATCCTCCGCTGTGTACTCTTTCCCAGCCTTTTCGAACTGCCGCTTCTTTCGTTCGAAACCCCACCGCTTCATCTCCTCATATGTCATAAATTGCAGGGCACCATTTCCAACTCCAACGAGAGCAAGAATGGTGCCACGGTAAAGGCCGGTGACACCTTCTGTGCGGTAGATTGATCTAAATCCATCTGCGCCAATACGTATGAGTCCAAGCGCGGGGCGAATGGAGACAGGGCTTACCCCATAGACCGCGATATGCCGTAGGCGAATCAGCTCGTGTCGTGAACATGCGTACTTTCACCACCCATATCGGATTCGTGATTACGGCGGTTGCAGCGCCTGGGCAGCACGACACCGAAGATGCACATATGATGAGAAAATTGTCTCGAAGGAGCCAAGGAAGAACTGCGAACTCGCTTGTGCTGAGCAGAGGAGGTATTGGCCTGCTGACAGAGGCTTGTCGGGATCGTCAAGAAACGCCCGGCGTTTAAGCTGATTATAGCTTGACAGATGGGATCGATTATCGCGTTAGCGAAGGGTTCAAAATATCGGCCAACAGCGCAACGTACAAGAGGAAATACAGCCCCCAGCTACTCGCGTTTCCTGCGATATTCGGACCCACACCCCTGTACAGCCCTCTCCAGCCGTCTGACTGCTTGATCCCCTTCAACGAATGCCAGATATGTTTTCCTACCCCACCCTTCGGAGATTCTGTGGCAACTTGAAATTTAACTTTCAGTAGATCGAGGGGGTGCATGCAAAGCACGGCCACGACGCCTGCACCGAGGCCTGCAAAAGCGTGGTCCTAACATGACCGATCAGATAATCACGGCTTCCAGAAAGATGTAGATGATGAGACGTACGATTGCATGCGAAGGAAAGAAACTAGGCTGGGTGAAGGGTTGGGACATGCAAGGCCAATATCGCGACTACACTCCGAGACCGACTCTTTGGTGACTAACCTAGTCAATCACGTGAGTACTTTTTATACGGGAATTTAACTACTCGTTCCAAGCAAAATCGGGGCTGAAGCTGAAGCGCTGAAGTGTTGACAGCGAGTCCATCATCTACTCAAAACTATGTAGGTCGAGAGCGAGGAGCGGCAAATCAAACTCAGAGGACATAGGGGCTCCTTGGGACATTCTAAGCTGTCTCAATGTAAGTTAATACTGGCTGTGGCAACCAAACAGCTTTAGGCATCGCAGATCAGTCCAATAGTACTATAAGACGATTTTGTCGCCATATTTACTTGTGAACGCGTGAATCTTGACAATATGAGTTCACGGCCATGGGCAGTCGGCCCGCGCCAGGTATTAGCACGGCGTGAGGACATCGAAGTTGGTCTGGAATTATTTTTCGGATACTAAGTTCTTTTGTCCTCCGCATCGCTACTTTTGGCAAGCGTGTCACGGCCACTGGATGTAGAGCAACAACCTCATCCTCGCAGTGATATCTCCTTATTTAATTGATTGAGATCTTTCGACAACCACCTCTCTCGTGTTTTCTAAACACGCTGTTCGCGTCCCTGCTTATCGACTCCTTTTTGATTGGAGGCTTCTGGGCCTTCCACTGTCTTTACGTCCTTGAAACATTTGGCAGCTCCAGTGTGAGGATCGGATACCGCTGGACCACGCGGTTCAATTTCATTCCCATCGAACGCCATAATGGCTCACAGCATGATTTAATCTTTGACTGCAGAAATCAGACCCATGATCACTTTGAGACGCGCACCCATCCTACTAAAGCTGGTCTCGCCCGTTCACACACCACGCGTCTCTTCACAACTCGTCCGCACTCTATCAATAAGCTCTAGAATCATGGCACCCACACCCTGGACTCCCAATCGATACCCCGTTGCGCGCCGCTCGGACCATATCGACACGTACACAAGCGAAGCTAAGGGAGAAGTCAAGATTCACGATCCTTACGAATGGCTGCAGCACAACACGGACGAGACAGACAAATGGACAACTGCTCAGGAGAAATTCACCAGAGAATACCTGGATGCTAACCCAGACAGAGTGAAACTAGAGGAAGAAATTAGAAAGAGCACGGACTACGAGAGGGTGAGTTTTGCTACTGGGGACTCAGTGAATGTCGGTATCGAGTGACTGCCTCGACTATCAGTTCAGCGCTCCTACTCTGAAGAAGGACAACCGCTGGTACTGGTCATACAACAGCGGTTTGCAAGCCCAGTCAGGTACATCCTGTTCCGCTCTGTCGCATGCCTCGAATCATGACGCCTTGTGACCAGTATTCTACCGTTCAACGGACTCTACTCTCCCCTCTTTCCCCACTTCCACGGGGCAGGTTTCCAATCCAGGAGAAGTATTTTTCGATGTGAGTGTTTCAGAAAATCACCGCTTCGGGGCAATGATTTTACTACCGCCTATAGCCAAATGCACTCTCGGAGGACGGCACAGTTTCCCTCGCAAGCGCGGCGTTTTCCCGAGACGGCAAGTGGTTCGCATACGGCATATCTCGCTCGGTCCGTACCTGTATAAAAATTTGCTGATAGCAACAGTCTAACCTGTCCGTTTTGGCGCTTGTCCTTAGGGCAGCGACTTCAACACGGTTTACGTTCGTTCTACGGACCACCCCTTGACAGATATTAAGGCCGACAAACGGCTTTCAGACGAGATCCGTTTTGTCAAGTTCTCTGGCATTGTTTGGACGCACGACAGCAAAGGATTCTTCTACCAGGTATGCTGCACTGGTTTGAGCGTGTAGTCCACAAAGAGGCGCTTGGGCAACCATTTAAGAGGATCCTAATCGAGTTGACAGAGATTCCCTGATCGTGAGTCCCATGGCTCGGCGTCAGAGGATAAGGCAGGCACCGAGATTCAAGGCGACCGTGATGCGATGCTGTACTATCACCGAATCGGCACACAGCAGTGTATGTTTTCTTTTTCGAAACCTTCCATCGGCAACGTGGTTGATATTGGAGCCGTCACGGGTATACAGCGGAAGATACATTGGTTGTCAAAGATCCCGAACACCCTGAATGGATGTGGGGAGCGCGAGTCACCGAAGAGGACCCAAAGTGGCTGGTGCTCAACGTCAGCCGGGATACTTCACGGGTGAGACCATATGCCGACATCCTGATGATGATGGGATACTGATTCTGCGCCAGAAACAATTACTCTGGATCGCAGACATCGAGAAGGATGCGATAGGACCTAACCTCAATTGGATCAAACTTGTGGACGACTTCGAGGCCAACTACGACATGTAGGCTACATTCACCCTTTTTTGCTTCCTAGCAGATGCGAACATTTTTCTGTAGCATCGGGAACGATGGGAATAAGTTCTATCTTTATACGAACGCCGATGCTCCTCAATACAAGATAATCACCGTAGACTTGGACGACTACATCCAGGCATCGAAGAACGGTCCTGTGCACATCAAGACCATTGCCAAGGATTTAATACCAGAGGATAAGGACGCGCACTTGGAAGATGCAAGCATAGTCGGCAAAGACCGGCTTGTCACTGTTTATAAGCGTAATGTGTGCATCGCTGGTCTAGATTCATTGATTGCGGCTAGAACTTCATCATCACTTCTTTTTCAGGTGAAAGATGAAGTCTACATCCACTCTCTGAAAACAGGTAGACGCCTTCTGCGGCTTGCGGAAGACCACGTTGGTTCGATCGGAGTCAGCGGACGGCGCGATCAAAACTGGATCTTCCTGTCGCTTACTGGCTTCACGACGCCGGGTGTGGTTGCAAGGTATGATTTCTGCGATGAGAAAGAGACTGAGCATGGTACGTGGAAAGTCTGGCGAGAAACAATCGTCAAGGGGCTGGCAGGCGGCGGGGGGTTCATTGCTGAGCAAGTAAGTATATAATCCCTTGGGGATGTCTGAGATGGTACAGTCAATTGTTTTCGGCTGATCACTCATGGTCATAGATATGGTACGAGAGTAAGGACGGGACCAAAGTCCCCATGTTCGTCGTCCGGCACGAGAGCACCAAATTGGACGGCACTGCACCCGCTATTCAATATGGTACGTCAGCATTTGTGACGGCCCACTCCGGAGTTCCGCGCGTGTACATGAAACCTCATGCTCACCGTACGGCTTACAGGCTACGGAGGCTTTTCAATTTCTATCAGCCCCTTCTTCAGCCCCTCTATCCTCACTTTCCTGCGGGCATATGGGGCTATCCTAGCCGTGCCGAACATCCGCGGAGGCGGAGAGTTCGGCGAGGAGTGGCATCTGGGGGGAACCAGGGAACGTAAGGTACGTTGTTTTACTCTCACAGTCGAGTTTTTCAGATGCGATCGGAGTGCAGGTCAATTGCTTCGACGACTTCATTTCTGCTACGTAAGTGTCCTCCACGGCTGCTCGCTTTTCGTGACGGGTAGTGAATTGCCTCAATACTTCTAAGGGAATGGCTAGTCAAGAACAAGTATGCCGGAAAGGGCAAGGTAGCTATCAACGGAGGCTCAAACGGAGGTACGTCTCGGAATCTAGAATTATCAGATAAAATATCTTGCTCATCGGTCTTTTGCATAACCATAGGGTTACTTGTCGCAGCTTCTGTGAATCGCGCTCCTGAAGGAACTTTCGGAGCAGCGGTAGCGGAAGTTGGCGTTCTCGATCTCCTCAAGGCAGGTATTCTCCTTGACAGCCACATTAAGCTTACCCCTCTTTGCAGTTTGCGGACTTCACGATAGGTCGGGCGTGGACATCTGACTATGGAGATCCGCACGATCCGCACGACTTTGACTTCATCCACCCGATATCCCCGTTACACAACATCCCACAGGACAAAGTGCTACCACCTTTGGTTTTGCTGACCGCTGACCGTGGGTTCAACCATAATCTCATTTGTCTTTTCTGACAGATGCTTGTCATTTAGACGACGATCGCGTAGTGCCCTTACATTCCTTCAAGCATGCCGCCACTCTCCAGCACACCTTGGCGGGGAACGCGAACCCGCTCTTGATCCGCATCGAGAAAAAAGCTGGCCATGGGGCAGGGAAAGCCACGGAACAGAAGTGAGTTTTTCTTGTATATTGCTCCTTGGGGGTTTTTGGTTACACGATCTGTCCGATGTGCTGATACTTTGCGCGCAGGATCAAGGAGGCTGCCGACAAGTGGGGCTTCGTGGCCCAGTCGATTGGACTCAAGTGGAAATAAAGAGGGCTCATAGTTTCAGGTCTTACCAACGGACAGAGTAAACAGTTGTCTTACATCGCAATACTTTGCAAAAAAAAATCATCTTGTATTTCGCCGGTCATCACTGATCTTAATTGCCTTCACAAGAAGAGGTGATTTAAGGTAAAAGACCGTGGAAAGACTTCACCATTTCCTTAGTTTGGCGATGTCGTCATGATCGGGAGCCGGTCGTTACCCCTCCCCGTTTGTCCCAAGCTTGAAGATAGAACTCTTGAGAAAAAGAAGCGCCGGAGTGATCCAGCGAAGGGTGTCTACCGAAGGTAGAAGCAGCTGCTATTGAAGAAAGAAACGCGACGCGGACGACGGAAGGCTCGGAAATTGGAGGTCGGTGAGATACTTGCAAACAGTAGATAGACTTTGGTACTGATTTGCACTCGTGATCACGAGTTAGCAGCTTGTGGGACGCAATGCACAAATAGATTACACGAATGAAGATATATGTCAATTACAGCTTGGCTCTCTCGTTCGCTAGACTCTCGCGTACCCGAACAATGGCCTTCCCCCATGTTTTGCGCTTTTCTAAATCATCTAGGCCCTGTACGACAGTATCCAACGTGTATGTCTGCGAGTAGATGACGGGAAGAACGCGTCTCTGTGCCAATAAACTGTGGGACAGATCATGAGATTAATCGAATTGATTCACCCGGAAGCATAACATACCCGAGGAGAGCGTTCCACACTTCTGGTACGTGATTGGGATCTTTGGCTGTTTACGAGGATGTCAATTACAGAAAGGGGTGCAAAAACAATGAAACAACAAACTGATATACGAGCCCCAGTGCACGCCAATAAGGGAGACGTTCTTCAGCAATGCCAGGTTCATGGGAATCTGAGATAGAGTGTCAGTAGATGCAAATACTTTTGTAGTGCGGTCACTGACTTTTTCAATCTCTCCTCCCGCAAAGCCGATGATGAGGGCGCGCCCACTCCATGCGATACACTTCAAAGAATCTTGAAGAGGATCAATACTGTAGTGCACTAAGCAGAGCAAGACGAACATATTTACCCCTGATCATACCAACAGGGTCGTAGACGACATCAACTCCATGTCCACCTGTGATCTTCATGACCTCTTGCTGCCATCCCTTCTTCGTATAGTCGATAGCAAAGTCGGCTCCACCATAATCCCTAGTGACGGAAAGCTTCGCTGGCGACGCAGCGGCAATTACTTTTGCACCGAGAGCTGAAACACGATACACATGATTGTCATACTTTCTGATAGGTGGAGTCCAATGGACACTTACCTTTGGCGAGTTGTACCGCAGCGATTCCAACTCCACCAGCTGCCGCAGTCACCAGTACCCATTCACCTGTTCATTTCAGCTTGAGAGGCGGATTTCAGTATCAGCGGGCAGATCGTTAACTACCTGGCTTCAATTGCGCACGTCCAACGAGAGCCTCATAGCTAGTGGGCCATGTCACAAATAAGCCTGTATTACAAGTGGGTCATGATTCCACCTTTTCAGTTATGACATGCGTACCAGCGCCCTGATCAAAGGTGAGTGAATCTGGAAGAGGCAAAAGGTTCTTCCAAGACGCGGCGACACATTCTCCCAGCGCGCCTTGTGCACTGCCGAAGACGCGGTCTCCAGGCTTGAACGGGGAACCTGATGGGATTGGCGAGTCGCGTGCGATGATGCCTGAGAACTCGGATCCCAGCACAAAGGGAAATGGGGGCTTGTTCTGATATTTCCCCTGGGCCTGAAGAATCTATATGAAAGATACCACGATCAAAATGTCTACGCGTGTTCAACTGGAGTCGCGACACACATCGAAGAAGTTAAGGCCAGCACTGTATACATCGACGAGGACCGTATCCTTGCCTGTAACTGTTGGATTCGGCGCATCCAATGTTAGTTTAATGTCGGATGGGTGAGCATATTCGCGGACGACAAAGGCTTTCATGGTGGTGACTGGTGCAATGGTCGGCGTTGAAAGAGTCAAGCCCAGAATAAGTGTGGGGAAATACGTGATCGGTGTACTCGGTCATGAAACCATCCGGAAGCCGGCAGGCCCATACGCCGCGGAACCTAAATACGCGTTCCTACCCGCGGCAACTCGGCACTGTACGAGGTGCGTTTTACATAACGCCTCTAGAGCGGAGTTTCGGACAGTGCCGATACATTCTTTGGGTGCAGGAGGGAATCAACGCTCCCCACCGACATCGACGACAAGGCCGCAAGACAATGGTGAGCATCTGTTTTTTTTGCCCCAGTCATGTCCGTCACAAGTCGCCTGTCCCATGTGCACGCTTTTACGCAATCTTACGCGCATTGGAGGGATGGATGGCCAGCCTCGGGTTGGGATAACATTCCAGAGATCCTATGCTGATGACCGACGCATATCCCATCTAGGCCAAAGCCAAAGCAGCGCCTCCACCATCGAGCGGCGGCAAGTCCGCCAAGAAGAAGAAGTGGTCGAAGGGAAAGGTCAAGGACAAGGCGCAGCACGCCGTCATGATTGACAAGCCCACCTACGACCGTATCCTGAAGGAAGTCCCCACCTTCCGCCTCATCAGTCAGAGCATCCTCATCGAGCGGTTGAAGGTCAACGGGAGCCTTGCGCGCGTTGCTATCAGGCATTTGGAGAAGGAGGGCACGATCAAGCGGATCGTCCACCACCACGGGCAGCTCATCTACAGTACGTGTTTTCATCTGCGTATGAGCGTTTCATGCAATAATTATCGCTTTTCAGCCCGCTCGACAGCCAGCTCGGATTAGAGTTGTTAACTTGTTATTCCTTTACGCTTTTATGCTCGTATCAGCCCATGTATTCACATCCGCACTCCAAAATCATGCACTCAACGGCACCAACCCTGGCATCGCATTGATATATGTGTGTAGTTCGCATCGAATCGGCAACTTGCAAGAGCATGACCCGTTAGTGCCCATGTTCGACTTCGTAAGATCAAGCACTGCGATGCTTCTCCTCTTGATAGATACTATAGCGAAGTCAGCAATTCTTGAGGGGAAGATTTCACAGACCATGTAGAATGGCCATCGTCTGCGTAGGATCAGCAACGGAGATTAACCGATTGTAGCAAATTACAATTGAACTGACGTTTCGGAAAAAAGCAGCGAAGAGGTTATGTGGGGTAACAATGTTAGACCCCGCACTCCACGCGGTCCGTGGGGCCGGTACACGCTCGTACCCTTTTCTTGTCCTCCACTAAGTGCTCCACTGCACGCACCGGCGCACACGTAGCTTGGACGACGACATTGTACTGACCATCACCCAGCATGCCAGCACAAAGTTATTACATCGGCATCGACGTCGGGACAGGCTCTGCGCGCGCGGGTCTCGTCAAGGCGGACGGAACGATCGTTGCATCATCTACACAAGACACCATCACCTGGCGGGACCCGCAGGATCATCGCATCTTCGAGCAATCCACAACAGACATCTGGTCAGGTATCTGTACCGCCGTCCGTGCCGTCCTTAAAGAATCCAAAGTGTCCCCTGGGGACGTGAAAGGGCTCGGCTTCGACGCGACGTGCTCTCTCGCCGTGTCCGACCTCAAGGGGGAACCGGTGACGGTGACCAAGGGCGATAGACTTGGCCAGCCTGGCGAGCGGAATATCATCCTCTGGGCGGACCACCGCGCGGAGAAGGAAGCCAAGCTGATCAACAGCCAACACTCTATCGTCCTCGACTATGTCGGCGGCGTCATGAGTGTACGTCCCATCCCTCTCGGTCCAGGCGCTGCGCGCCGTGTCTGTGACCGACGGACCCGCTTTCGCAGCTCGAGATGGAGGTCCCGAAGATCCTCTGGCTCAGCAAGCACATGTCCCCGGAGCTGTTCGCCCGCTGCCAGTTCTTCGACCTGCCCGATTTTCTCACGTACCGCGCGACGGGGGCCAACACGCGCTCCAAGTGCTCCGTCACCTGCAAGTGCTCGTATGTCCCCGACAAGGGCTGGCAGACCGACTTCTTCGAGCGCATCGGCCTCGCGTCGGTCCCGCGCGAGGGCTTCCGACAGATGGGCGCGAACGACGGGGACGTCTTGACGGCGGGGGTTCCTGTGGGCAAGGGGCTCTCCAAGCAGGCAGCTGCGGAGCTGGGACTACTCGAGGGAACTCCTGTCGGGAGCGGTGTCATCGATGCGTATGAACTTCTATCTGATCTGCTCCGTGTGCGCTCGCTGATCTCGAGAAGCTACGCAGGGTGGCTCGGCACAATTGCGGCGCGGCACGAGGAGAATGGCAAACTCTCACCCTCTATGCCGTTCGAGGAGTCTGGCCATCGTCTCGCTGCGGTCGCCGGCACTAGTACATGTCACATCGTGCAGGTCAGTCTGCAATGCATCGGTGGGTCGCCAGTCAACTAAAATGCATGGTATCACAGAGCCGCGAGGGCGTTTTTGTACCGGGCGTATGGGGACCGTATAAGGTATGTCCCGAGTGCTGCCATCTGCCGCCGCCGACACGCAAGTCGCGCACAGGATCCTGTGTTCCCCGGGTGGTGGATGAACGAGGGCGGACAGTCATCGACCGGCCAGGTATGCCCACTCTTTACATACCGCTCCGTTCATCCCGATCGACATGTGTCCCGGATTTCTCTTTAGCTCATCGACTTTGTGATCACAACCCACCCCGCGTACGGCGAGCTCCAAGAGCGCGCGGCGGCGCAGCAGAAGAACATCCACCAGGGTAACACACCGTCGCCGCCCTCCCCTTTTTGCACGCTAACACCGAGCGGCTCCCTGCCTTCCAGTTCTCCGAGAGACCATGGACGAGATTCGCGACGCCGAAGGCGCCGAGTCCTGGACCGAAGCCCTAAAAGAAATGCACTTCTATCCTGACCTACACGGTACTTCCCCCTTCCCCTCTCCCCTCTCTCCTCCCTTCATTCACTCCCACTTCTCTCACTGCACCAGGCAACCGCTCGCCCATCGCCGACCCCCGCATGCGCGGTGCCCTCGTCGGCCTCACCCTCGACCGCTCCCTCCAAGACCTCGCGCGCAAGTATGCGCTCACGCTCGAGGCCATCGCGCTCCAGACGCGCCACATTCTCGACGCGCTCAACGGCGCCGGCCACGCCGTCTCCGCCATCTACATGTCCGGCTCCCAGGCGCAGAACGCCGCGCTCATGCGCCTCTTCGCCGACGCGTGCGCCGTCCCCGTCGCCCTCCCCGCCGCACACGCCGCCGCGGTCGTCCTCGGCGCAGCCGTGCTCGCTCGGTTCGCTGCAGAGCACCCGAAGCCGATGCCCCAAGACGAACACAACCGCAAGCTCTGGGCCATCATGGTTGAGATGACGCCTCCCGCAACCATCGTGCTGCCCCAGGCCGGCCCCAAGGAAAAGCGGCTGCTCCAAGCAAAATACAAGATTTTCAGGGAATCGATCGAGATACAGAAAAGGTGGCGACATGAGATGGACGAGGCAGCCAAGTAGATGGCGAGGACAAACAGCAAATAAGGGGTGAACATAGAGATCATAGCATACCATGGACTTCAAAATTTCTTGCGCGACTCTGTAGCAGAAAAATAAACTTCGAGGGCCCGCATTTTTTTGTCCTTCTGTATAACGGAACAACTCGCATTCATGTTCAAATCACATGAGATAGTGTGGGCATGAAGGCGGCATGGGCGTGATGCATATGCAAATTGCGTCTGTGCATACAACATTTTGTGCGAGGAGACAGCAAAGCGGAGAGGTAAAAAAAAAGGCAAGACGTGCAGGGAAGGGGGCATAAGGTAAGGTATGTGTAGCAAGTGAAGATCCCTCATGCCTCCTTGACCTTGACCGAACCACGCAGGAGACCAGTCTGTGGGCGGAAGATAACAATGAGCGATCTCAACAACGTCAAGTATGAAATTCTGAATCCACGTACCCGGCGGGCGGCAATGAGACCGACTTTCTGACCGGGAACGGCAGAGCGGGCGATCGTCGATGCCTTTCCGATATGCTGGTGGTTACCACCACCATGAGGATGGTCGACGGGGTTCATAGCCACACCACGAGTGCGAGGCCAGCTGCGAATCGAAGAAGAGATGCATGAGAAACAAAAACCATCGTTGTCAGTCGCGATACGCACTTGTAACGCTTGGCCTTGTATTTGTGGAACGCACGGCCGGCCTTGAGCAAAGGCTTGTCGATACGGCCACCACCGGCGACGATCCCGATGGTCGCGCGCGCACCACCAGCGACGGTCTTCTTCGCACCGCTGGGCAGACGAATGCGGGTCTTGTTCTCCTCGGGCGAGTGACCAATGACGGTCGCGTAGTTGCCCGACGTGCGCGCGAGCGCACCGCGGTCACCGACTTTCTCCTCGACGTTGCAGATGATGGTACCTTCTGGGCACGCCGAGACGGGGAGGACGTTGCCGACGGCGAGGGTTGCCTTCTTGCCGCAGTAGACAAATGCGCCAGTGTGCATGCCCTCGGTCGCGATGAAGGTCTCCTTGCGGAGCTTGTAGCGGTAGGGATCGCGGAAGACGACGCGGGCGAGAGGAGCACCGCTACCAGTCGTGAAAAGCGGGGAGAGGGGCGCGATGTCGGTACGGAGGTCAGAGGAGGAGGAGCGGGGATAGACACGCACCGGCCAGAGTCGTGGATGATCTCCTTCACGATGCCGCGCACGTACCCGTTGCGCTCAGCGAAGTCGAGCGCGCGGAGCTGGGCGGGGTTCTTGTTGAGATGGGTGTGCGCCTTGAACTGTGGGTGCGCCGCGCATGGCGTGTTATTCCGCGAGCCGCAGGACGGTGAATGCGTCGGGAGAAACGTACGATGGCGTGCGAGCGCCTTTGTGCCCTGATGACCCGACCCATGGTTTAATCTGCAACGCAAAGCCGTGAGCGATCCTCCGGGGGAAAGAACCGAGACGAGGCGCGGGCGAGAGAGGCGGTCGAGCAGGACGCAAAACGCGGATCGGTGCAGCCATGGTTCATCCCGTGCATCCATCGTCAAAATGCGTCGTTTTCTGCGCCGTTTTCGCACGAACGCGACGTCTGGCCCCAGGAGGGCGTTTGGGGAGGGCAGGGGCAACAGGACGGGGCGGCATACTCACTTTCTAGCGTATTGGCGTGAAGTTATCGTCCTCCCGTTTAGACTTCGCTATGGCACTGTTGCCGGTCTGAGCGCCGCCACAAATCCCGGCAAGACCCGGCCGCATCTCCCACGGCTACACCTCTGGACGGAAGCTAACAATTGATGATAATCGGGTTCTTTCTCGCGACGAACACGCACCCGTCCTTTTGATCGTATATATGTACCACCACCAACGTCCACGACGTTCTACAAATACTACACACACACGGCCCGTCGAGTATCGGGTTACAACGCAAGCACTGGGAGGAGACGGATCGGACACAAGCACAAAAGAAAACAAGAAAGTAGAAGAATGAATGAATGAATGAAAGGAAGAATGAAACCTCAACCGAAAGATATAATCGAGTTGCAAAAACCGGAAAAGAAGCGGGAGGGGGGATGGGGGTGGGAGAGCCATTTAGAACTCAAGAGACGATCGAAATCAACGGCGAGCCAGAAAACGCGGCCGCGCAGCCACTACCGACGCGTGCCGTATTTAGAAGGGAACACAATCAGCGAGAAAGAGAGAGAAAGGAGAAACAAAGCGGAGAGCGTATACGTATGTATATATATGTGTGCGAGGCGACCGCATATAGCCAGACACAGACAGACAGATGACATGCCACACCGAGGAAAGGAAAAAGAACTAGGAAGAAACCGACGGCGTTAGAGACCCACGACGACGGCGGCGACGGCGACGTGAGATGGCGCATTTTTAGGCCACACCCACGCGGAGAGCGAGGCGGAGCAAGGTAGAGACGAGGACAGGCGGAGAGGATCGCAGAGCAAGCAACGGAAAGCGAGGGAAAGAGCTGAGAGCAGATCGAGGGCGGAAACGAGGAAACAGAGGGGGAGCGGGTGGAGGGGTCACGACCAGTTGAAGATATCGTTGAAATCCATCCCTGCCGCGTCGACTGGCGACCCCTGCTGTTGCTGGGGTTGCTGACCACCCAAGTTCGGCGTCGACGTCGCCCCCACCCCACCATCGAACCCAACCACCGTCGGCGACCCGCCAATGCCGAACCCGAACCCTCCCACACCCGCACTCGACGGGCCCTGCCACCCCTGCCCCGCGCCCACCGATCCCGGCGACTGCCCCGCACCGTTGTTGCCACCACTGAACGACGTCCGGCTATGCGCGCTCCCAGGCGGCGACGCGCCGTACGACCCACCCGTCAACTGCGGGTTCACAAACCCTCCACCGCCGCCGCCTCCGCCGTTACTCCTCGCGCCCTGCGCAGCCTGCATCATCATCGCCCGATGATAATCCTGCTGCTGCTGCTGCCTCGGCATCACCGGCGACGGCGCGGAATCCGACGGCGACCGCGTCGACCGCGCGATGCCCGGTATCGTCCCCACCCCGCCCGACCCTACCAGCGACCCCGCCGGCGACGCCGTGTGCTGCTGGCGCTGCTGCTGGATCTGCTGGATCTGCTGCGGCAGCATCCCGGGATTCGGGCTGCCGTGGTTCTGTCCATGTCCGTGCCCGTGCCCACCGCCGCGCAGGAGCTGCTGCTGCTGCATGAGGTGAAGCTGCCGCTGCTGCTCGTTGCTGTTCATCTGCATCATCTGCTGCGGCGTGATCCCCGCGCTCGCGCCGCCCATCCCGCCCATCCCGCTGAACGAGAACCCGGCCTGGCCTTGCACTTGCAGCTGCGGCGATGGCGACGCCCGGTGGGGCATCGGCGATGCGCTCGAGCCCCCGCCGCCAAACTGCGCGGCGGCGGCGGCGGCGGCGGCGAGAGGCTGATTCGGCATGCCGAGGCCCATGCCGACGTTCATACCCATGCCGTCCCGTTGGCCCTGCTGCTGCATCTGTTGCTGCATCTGATGCTGCTGTTGCTGCTGTTGCTGCTGCGATTGCTGCTGCAATTGTTGTTGCTGTTGCTGTTGCTGCAGCAGTTGCGTGCGCTGCTGGTTCCGAGCGTGGACCACGCTCTGCACCATAGCCCAAACCAGCGACGCCGTCCCGTCAGCCCCCGAAACCAAAAAAAGCCCCATGAAACGCGACATCACTCACCTGCACTTGCTGCATCCGCGCCAGCCGGTGCTGCAGCGGCATGTCCATGAACCCCGGCACGTTCTGCACCATGTACTTCACAAACGCGTGCCCCGGCTCTTGCAGCATCTGCATGAAGTTCATCGCCGACGGCCCGAACGCCGACAGCGCCGCCGTGAACGCATTCTGGTCGGTCTGCCCGCCGCCCGCGCCGCCGCCGCCGCCTCCCATCGCCATCGTCATCCCCGCGCCAGACGAGCCCGGGGCGAACCCGCCACCGAGGCTCCCGTTCGCGGGCCCGCCGAGCCCATTGACGCCCGCCATCGCGCCCTGCATCCCCATTCCAATCAACCCCGCTTGCATCCCGCCCGGCGACATCTGCCTCTGCCCCTGCTGGACGTGCTGCGGCTGCTGCTGCTGCTGCTGGGCCTGTTGCTGGGCCTGTTGCTGTTGAGCCTGCTGTTGTTGCTGCATCTGCTGCTGCATTTGCGCCCTCCGGATCTGCATCTGCCGCGCCCTCGCCGCCATCTCCGCCTCCGTCGCCGAGCCCATTCCCACCCCGCCCATCATGTTCCCTCCACCGACGCCGACGCCAAACCCGCCCTGCGGCACCGCCGGCGACCCACGCACGGCGTTCATCGGGGGCGCCATCATCCCCACGCCGCCCGCGCCAACGCCCATCCCCATCCCCATCCCCATCCCCATCCCCATCCCCGTCCCCATCCCAGGGGGCTTGTGCTCGCCCGTATCCCGCCGTTTGTGCGCCTCGGGCCCCATCAACCCGCCCACCTCGTCCATCCGCGCACGCTTCACCCCCGGATGCCCCTGCTGTTGCTGTTGCTGCTGCTGTTGGAGAAGCTGCTGCTGCTGTTGGGCCTGAGCTTGCGCTTGCGCTTGAGCCTGTTGGGCCTGAGCGTGCACCTGCTGCTGCTGCTGCTGCTGCGCCATCATCATCATCGCCGCGTTCACGTTCGCGTTCGCGCCCGAGCCTTGTGCATGCGGGTGCGCGTGGGCCACCGGCATCGGCGTAGGCGTCGACGTTGAAGCGCGCATGGCGCTCGCGATCGGGATCGGCGTCGGGGTCGGCGCCTGCTGGCGCAGTGCCTGAGCCTGAGCTTGAGCTTGCGCGAGGTGCGCTTGGGCCTGGGACGACGCGGGACCTGCGCCGGAGCCAGGCGTCGGCGCGTGGCTCGAACCAGGAGCGGGCGTCGCCGTTGTCGAGCGCTGCTGGTTCTGCTGGTTCTGCTGGTTCTGCTGCTGCTGCTGCTGCTGCTGCAGTTGTTGATGTTGCTGCTGTTGTTGTTGGTGGAGCGCCTGCTGTTGCTGCTGGAGGAGGAGCGCCTGCTGAACGTTTTGTTGGTGCCCTTGCGCCTGAAGCTGCTGCTGCTGAAGTCCCAGACTCTGCTGTTGGTGATTGTGCTGCTGCTGATTATGCTGCTGCTGAAGATGCTGCTGCTGCTGCTGCTGCTGAAGTTGAAGCTGCTGCTGCTGCTGTTGTTGCTGTTGTTGCTGTTGCTGCTGCTGCATCTGCATCCGCGCATGGTCCTTGGCAAACAGCGCCGGCAGCTCCGCATACATCTGCTGCACGCGCTCCGTCGGATGCGGCGGCCCATGCGCGCGCTCAACCGCTAGCGTCAGCGGCGGCGGCGGTTGCAACATCGAGAGCGGCGGAGGCGGGATCTGTATGTCGGGAGTTGCGAAACATCGAGACGGCAAACAAGTCAGCGCCGCGGAAACGAGTCAGAGGGGTGCGGCGATGAGGGCGATCGAGGGAAGCAGGCTCACCGTCGTCTGTCGCCCGTCTGCGGCCGTCGCGAGCCAGGTGAGGTTCGCTTGTAGTCGGCTCGCGTACCTGCGGCGCCCGGGGCCAAAGGTCAACCATCGCGAACCAGAAAGAGGAAAGCGGCCGATGAGACACTCACTCCAAAAACCGCGCGTCTTTCGGCGAGATCGCGCGCGCCTGGAAGTCTATGCAGACCCTGCCACGACAAACCAACTTGTCAGTCCTCGAGTACCCACCCAGAACGACAACAAAGAAACGGGCGCGAAAAAAAAAACGACGAAGAGAAGAGAATGCAGATCGGCGACGCACTTGAGCAACTCGGCGTTGAGCTCCAATATGCGGAGGACCTTGTTCGCGCCCTGCGGCTGCGGCTGCGGCTGCTGTTGAGCATGTTGGCCCTGATGGTGGTTCTGGAAATGCGAGTGCTGCTGAATCTGCTGTTGCTGGAGCTGCTGAATCTGCTGCTGCTGCTGCAGACGCTGTTGATGTTGTTGCTGAAGGAGCTGCTGCTGCTGCTGCTGCTGCTGCTGAAGCAGAGGGTGCGGATGCTGCTGGTGCGAGTGGTGGTGTTGCAGATTGTGGTGATGGGGGTCCGCCGCACGGACGGCCGAGCCTGAGCCCGAGGCCGCAGCGTTCCCGTTCGCGACGACAGCAGACGACGACCGCCCGCGCGCCCCCAAAGACGAGGACGAGGACGATGCCTCCGCGTTCCCACCGGCACTACCACCGCTGTTCGCACTCGTGCTCGCGCGGGCCCGAAGCACGCGCGTGTTCGTCGTCTGCGACTGCGTTTGCTGCCCCCTCTGTGCACCGTTCGCCCTCCCGGCGGCCGCCTTGGCGCGCCTGAGGCCCTGCCTCCGCCTCGGGGCAGGACTGGAGGCCTCGTCGCCGTCCTCATAGTCGTCGTCACCCTCCTCGTCACCCTCGTCCTCGTCCTCGCCCTCGCCCTCGTCGGCAGCGTCGGGGTCAGCCCCGCCCTGGAGGTCATCGCGGGCCTCGTCGTCGTCGTCGGGGGCGGGGGAGAGCTCGCTCAGCGGGGACACGGGGTCCGCGTCGAGGGGCATGGACGTATCCTGGCTCGCGGTGGTGGGCGTCGGTGCGGGGGCTGCCTGTGCGGGCGCGCCTGGGTCGTTGGTGGGGGTGTAGTGGGCGCTGTCGACGTCGTCGGGCGGGGGCTGGGCGGTGTGGGGGTCTGGCGCCGCGGGGGTATCTGCGGGGGCGGGAGTCAGCGTGGGGGTGCTATGGGAGGCAGAGGGACCACACCTGTGGTGTCGGTGGTGTCCCGAGGGGGCAGCGGGCGGGCGCCCTCGGGGTCGTCCTCTTCCTCCTCCTCTTCCTGGGGCGCGCTGTCTTGAACGGAGAGCGTCGAGGCGGGGTCGACGGCGGAGGGGGTCGCGGGGGCGGCGGTGGCTATGGCCGTGGCTGTGGCAGGGCGAGGATGTGCGGAGTCAAAGTCGGGGTGGGCGGGGCTGCTGTCGGGTGCGGGAGTGAGGGACTCGTGGCTGAGGGGGGGCGAGGGGTGGACGGGGACGGGGACGGGGATGGGGGGGTCGGGGTCCGTGTTCACGGGGTTCGGGTCATTTTGATGGCGGGGCTGGGGGGCGGGGGACCAGGGGAAGGGGTCTGACTGCAAGTTCTGGCGGGGGTGGTGGAGGAGGGGCGACACGTTCGCGGTGTGGGGGCTGTGATCGAGGTGGATCATGGCGGGGCGGCTCTGGCGGGGCCGATGGGGAAGGAGATAGCCGCTGGTCGCTGGTCGCTGGTCGCTGGCTGGGGGGCGTGCGTCGTCGTCTGTCGGCTGTGGATAGGGGCGATGCCTTACGGAGCGTTCGGGGCTGCACAGAACCGCTCTGACCTCGACAGCACGCCGTGGGAGCGTCCCCTCCCCTCAGCCACCCAGCACGCCACATTAGGTAACACGCGTGCATCACTCTTAGCTACTATCGTGGTCCCGACGACGAATACAATTTACATCCACTCCGCCCTCCTGGCGTCTCCAGCCGCAAGTGCCCGCGCGTCCCCTCCCGCCCTCTCCCGCTCACAGCCGCGCGGTCTTCGGCATCTTCTTCAGCGCCTGCCGCACCCCGAGGTCCCCCAGCACGTCCTCCGCCCCGCCCAAGATCGCGTCGTACGGCGACGTCCGGTGGTACTGCACCGCGTCAGCCCATCCACCACAACGAGAAACACAATCTCACCCACGTTCTCGATCAGCCGCCCCATCCCCGTCTTCGTGATCCCCCGCCCCCCAAAGATCTGCGTCGCGTCCTCCGCGGTCGCCCGCCCCGTCCGCGTGATGAACCTGCCGTCTGCCCGTCAGCGACACCCGTGAGACTCGCCATGCAACGCAACGCAACGCACTGCTTCAGCAACCCGATCGGCCCCGCGAGCTTGTCGCTCTGCTCCTCGTACGACATCTGCACCCGCCCCCGCAGTCAGCAATCAGCCCCCGCCACACCGACACCGAAAGCGCCGCCACCCACGTTGTTCATCTGGTGCGTCACGTTCTCCAGCCAGTTCTGCCCCGCCTCGACCCGCGAGATCATCGCCGCCAGCTTCGCCCGTATCACTGGCTGCGCGTTCAGCGGCTTTCCGAACACCCGCCGCTGCTGCGCCCACCTGTCCAGTCCGCCACGCCGAGTCAGCACGCACGCACGCACGCACGCACGAAAACACCGCCCACTCACAGCAGGCACTCCTCCACGACCAGCCGCTGCATCCGCAGGCTCATGCTCACGATCATCCACCGCTCGTGGTTGAAGTTGCTCAGCATCACTTGCAGCCCCCCGCCCTCCCGCCCGAGCGTGTTCCCGACCGGCACCCGCACCCTGTCGAACGTCACGTACGCCGTCCCCGCCGTCGACGAGTACGCCGTCTTGATCGGCTTCGTCGACAGCGCACCCGGCGCGTCCCGCGGCACCAGGATCACCGTGAACCCCGTCTCGGTCTTGCACCCGACCGTAAAGTAGTCCGCGAACGTCCCGTTCGTGATCCACCTGCCCCGCCACGGCCATACACACAATGATGATGATAATAATAATAATAAAAATAACATTGATATATGTTCAGCGCTGAACCCGCAAAGAAAGAAAGAAAGAACCACAGCGACGCACTTCTTCGTCCCCGTGATCACCCACTCGTCCCCCTCCCGCCGCGCCTCCGTCTGCAGCCCGCCCACGTCGCTCCCCGCGAACGCCTCGCTGATCGCCAGGCAGATGAACTTGCGCCCCGCGAGCACGTCCGGCACGACCGCCGCCTGCACCGCCGGCGAGCCGAAGTTGAGCACCGGCGGCAGCCCAATGATCGTCCCCGCCACGAGCCCGTCCATGTACCCGCGCGTGCCGCACCGCGCGAGCTCAAAGTTGATGATCAGCTGCGGGCCCGCGACCGCGTGCGTGAGCGAGGGACCGCAGCGAGAGAGGCGCGCTCGGTGCTCACCTCGTGGAAATAGTCGAATTCTTCGGGCGTGACGACCCCGCCCATGAGCGTGCGCCCCTTCAGGTGCTTCCCGGGTCCCAACCGCATCGCCGTGATATTCATCTCCCTACACCAACCGCGCATCAGCCCGCAACCAAAACCAAAATCAGCAGCCTCCACGCGGCACGCACCCCATCTTATCCACCACCTCCTGCGCGATCCGCTGCCCGCCCTCCTCGCAGCGCTGCGCGTCGGGATACACGACCTCCATCACGAACGCGCGCACCGCCGCCTGGAAGCGCCGGTGCCCCGCGCTGTAGTACGGGCTGCTGTACCCGTCCGCGAGCCACGTCGGCTCCGCGTACGGCACGCGCGACACCTCGCCCGCCGCGAGCGCGCGCACGACCGGCGCCGCGCCCGCGAGCGAGCCGATTCGCAGCCGCGCGTACGCCGGGCGGCGCAGCACCTCTTGTCGGTGCAGCCCGAAGAACGCCTCCGTCGCGTCCTTGCCGGCTGCGCCGCGAGTCGCGAGTCGCGTATGCAAGCGAGCGAGCGAGCGCGTGCGTGCGGGGGCGGAGGGGTCAGCGAGAGGCCGGTGTGTGGTGCGCCACGGCGCGGGTGGGGCGTGACGTACCTACGGTCGAGGCGAGCAGGACGCCGACCCCTCCAGGGTGCAAGTTCGCGAATTTCGAGAGGTCGTACACCGTGGCGTCTATAACAACCCACTGCGCCGCTCGTCAGCGCACGCCCAGCCCAGCCATCCCTCCCGCAGACGTACCAGGTCGCCCTCCTTATTATGCTGCAACACACGCGAGTCCACCGTGAGCATGGCGATCCGCGGCCGGCGCACCCGAACGCACCTGCGCGACCTCCTCGGCCGTATACTCCTTCAGCTCTTTCGTGGCCATTGTCGTTTTTGGTTCGCGCGATAGTGGTACGGTTACGGCTGTGGTTGGTGAGTGGTGGTGTGGGGCTGCTGGCGGTCGCGACGCTGGAATATGGGGTGCGGGGTGGGACCGGCCATCATCATTACCCCGCTCCCGACTGGCTGAGCGCAGGACGCCGGTCCTGGTCCGGCGGCTATCACATGCTCGCACACAGGTCAGGGGCCACTGGGCGACCTCCGTGAGCAACGGGAGCACTGTTCCATGTATTATGTGAAAATATCTACAGATATCCAACGACACAACCCCAGCGTGAAAGCGCACATACACAATCCAAAAGCACGCCACGAACCAAGCACTCTCTACCTATGGGCGGGGCCAGGCAATAGATTCGTCATAAACACATCCTCATAAATACGAGCCAACCGTTAATCGTCCGCGCATAAGATATCATAGCTGAAATCGCGGTCAGACGGGCAAAAACTGAGATACTGTGCGCGCTCACCCTGAATAAGAATGAAAGCTGCAGATGGCGGTGAAGCAAACACGGTCAGTCGACGGACACCACGCGAACGATATCGCGCTACTCACATCTTCGGGGGTCAGCCGCCCCATCGCCTGTGATTCGATCATTAGCGATAAAGTGGTAAAGCGACACTTAAACTAGGCCTACCGAGTCGTCCGTTGAGAGCGTCGCATCCACCATGGCCGATTTCTTCTCCTGTAGCTAAAAAAAGGGAGTGTGTCGGTAAGCCCGATAGCTCGATATGTGGACGGCGGCAGCGCACCTGAACGATGCGACTCTCGATGCTATCTTCGATCACCAGCTTGATAGCTTGCACAGGTCGGTGTTGCCCGAGCCGATGAATGCGATCCATAGCCTCTGTTTCCGGGACTAAGTTCAGTCACGATACAACGGCTCGGTAAGCCTTCACTCACGGTATTCGACCTTGACAGACGGCAGGCATGTCAGCCGAGCACGCGCGAGCAAAATCGAAGCTGGGCTTACCGCAGGATTCCACCAGCTGTCCATGAGGTACACGCGCGACGCTTCTGTCAAGTTGAGCGCGACGCCCCCTGCTTTCAAGCTGACGAGGAACACGGTGACATGCACGTTGTTCACTGACAATGCCATGAGCGTCTGCCCGCCACACGGCTTCTCCGAAAAACACCTACTAAAATATTGGATCGTCGCGTCCCTCGCCTGGGGGCTCATAGTCCCCTCGAGGCGACACACCTGCAAGCAAGTACCCCCTTTAGTTTCCGCCCCGTGGCCGAGCCCCCCGCCGCGACAAAGAAAACACGCACCACAAACCCAGCCCGCTGCAGCCGGAACGCGATCAGATCCAAAAAGTTGACAAATTGGCTGAACACGATGCTCTTCGTCGTGGCATCCTGCCTCCGCAAATTACTCAATTCCTCCACGAGCGCCTCGATCTTGGACGACGAGCGCCAGGTGTCGATGTTGAGGCGCCCGAGGATGCCCTGCCTCGGGGCTGCGGACTGCGCGAGCTCGAGGGCCGGGGCCTCGAGGTCGATCGTCAGCGGGAGATGACACACCGGACATGCAGGCTGGAGAAGCGTCAGTCGATCTGTCAATCATGTGCGACTACAAAGGATCTTATGAGGCCCTTACCGTGACTTCCATGGCGGTGTTCAAGTACTGCTTCACGCACTCGCGGTCAAAGATGTGTCTGCACTTCGCTTGGATCGCGTCCTCCGCGACGTCGTTACAAATACGACATACGGCTGCCTCGCCGACGTCTTCCTCCGACACGAACGTGCCCGCGTTGTTCTTGCTCCGGATGACAAGATCCGGATGACAAGCCATCTGTCGCATGCGCGTCAGCAAACTGAAGATGTTCGAGTAATCTGCCACAGATCCGAAGTGAGCACACACACACAGCCGTGAAGGGCGCGGGACAAAAACTAACTGTTCAGGAGAGTTCCCGCATCGAGGTAGGTGCTGAACTGCCGCTTGGCATCCGAAAACAGGCTGAGATACAGCTCCTTCTCCTCGGGACTAAAGAAGTCGCGTCGCACAATGACCAGACGAGGCGGCAAGCCCAAATCGTCCGCGCGTTGGACCTTGGTGCGACGAAGCATGATCCGGTCAAGGAGGATCCGCAACTTCGCGAATGCTTCTTTGCCTGGACCGACCATGCCGTGTTTCTGAATGGGCGTCAAGATTTCGTTGTTCCAGAAACACGTGTGTTGCATGGGACTATGACCACAGTCTATAGATGACAGATGAGATTAGGTTCGAATGCCATCTGGTGTACCCACCATCGCAATGTCTCTTATCTGAGAACTTCCAATGTAACGATTTGCAGTCACATCTCTTACCTGTTATGACCTTGTTTCAGCGTCATTGATGATCAGGAGAAGAGAAAGCACGAACAGAAGTAGTAAGAGAAGGGGTCCCCTCCCAGAAACCTGACCAAGCTGTAAAGTTCGCCGACACGGTTCTGCAGCGGTGTTCCTGAAAGACACCACCTATACTTTGCCTTCAGCTCGAACGCAGCCTTGGCCGTGTTGGTTGCGCGCTCTTTGATGTTGTGTGCCTCATCCAGCTTGTTGAACAGATGTCAGCGATCGAAGAGGAATAAGGCACACCGACATCACTCACGATCACACGGTTCCATTCAATCGCATGAAGCGGAGAAATTTCCTTGATGATCTGCCCCTTTCGCTTGAAGCCGGAATGCTGCTTGCGGAAGCAGCTTTCGAGAACAGCGTATGTCGTAAGTACGACGTCGTACTTTATAAGCTGCTTCGTGTCCGATTCACGCCCTGAGCCGTGCCACACGAGCACCTTCATGCCGTCTGTGTGCGCAGCAATTTCGTTCCTCCATTGCATAATCGCAACCGTTGGTCTGAGATGACGTGAGGAAACATTGAAAACAAGTCGTGAAATCAAAACTTACGCGATGACAAGGCTTGGCTTTACAGAGTCGCCGACGAGTAGAGCTATGATCTGGATTGTTTTACCCATTCTAAGAACAATTTATTTTCGTCACTTCAGACCAATAGAATGAATACAAACACCTACCCCATCTCATCCTGTTAGGTAAAAGATCGTAAGAACGAGGCTGTCAGTGACAGCAGGTAGTGTACGTACTGCCAACATGCCCCCCGCATATGATCCGAATTCTTGTTTACGCATCCAATAGAGCGACTCTTGCTGAAATGGCAAGAGAGTTACCTTGAGGTTAGACGGCTGTTCGGCCTTCTTAGGCTGAACGACCTTCATCTTCGTTTTCAAGTCACCCCAAGCATTGCGCAACTCAGGGTGGTACATGTGCAGCGCAACCGTCGACTTTTCAGCCTACATGACAAGATCTGTTGAACTGTCGTATCGTACGTCGAATAAGAAAGATGCGCACATAAGTCAACCTGCGACCAAGTTTTTGGGACAACTCCCGCTCTGCCTGTTTCAGGCGCGTTCGCTCTTCGAGGGCTTTCTTTTTGAGCTTCTTCTCTTCGGCGGAGGTGACTTTCTTCCCCTTTGCCTGTGCTTTGCTCTTGCCTTTGCCTTTGCCTTTGCCCTTTCCTTTGCCCTTCGTAGGCGGGGCCTCGTCTTCGGAGCTCAATGCGGACGGTTCAACGTCCTCGTCGGAAGACACCTCTATGAAATCCCCGTCCTCGGTTGAGGCGGCGGCGAGAAGGCGCATGCCAGCGCCCGACGAGCCAGCGCCCAAAGTCAAGGCGCCATTGCGCACACTAATCGCGAGGCCTGCGCTCTGCAGGGACTCCTGAATAGCGGCGTCCATCATAACTTCTTCGATGCCGTCCGATTCATAGTCAAGAGCCCGCGTGAATGACTTGAGCGACTTGCGTGGTCTTTTCGAGCCGTAGTCATCGTCGTCATCGTCGTCTTCCATGTCTTCTATAGAGAAATCTTCGTCATCTTCAAACTCGGAACCACTGTCGTCCGATTTGTTGACCGAGGCGTTTTCATCGTATTCGAGTTCAGCCTCCGTCTCTGGAACGATTTCACCGTCAATAGAAGGAGTGGGGGCCTTCGCCTTTCCTTTACCCCTTGCCTTTGGAATGGATTTTACTGTCGGTTGCTGGGCCACCATGAGTAAGTATGAAATTGCAAAGCAAGTCCATCGATAGTGCGATGCGTACTTGGGTCTTGTTCGGCTTCGACGGCACTTCGACATAGGCGGACCGGGCGACAGCGCGCCTCTTCGAAGGCTGCGCGTTGGGTGGCTCATCCTCATGTTCACTCTCCATGGCCCGTTTTCTGGTGCCTCTGGCAGCAGCGACTCTGACGGGCCTTCCCGTTGCTCTTGGCTGAGGCAGCGAGTAGTCTTTCTCGTCTTCACCAAGGTTGCTGCTCGCAGGGGTAGCGTCAGTGGAAGTCTTGGTGCTGTTGAAGGTTGTCGATACGACAGTCGTCGGTGTCGCCGTCGCGGAGGCGGCGGGAGAGGCTGAGCGTGGACGCCGTCTTGTACGTGGGGCCATGACAGACGCGGTCGATTATGAGCTCGAGGAGAGCGCGAGTTAGAGTATATTGTCTGAAGCGGCTCGTCGTCGAGGTCGCAGACGACGGTCGGAGGGACTGGAACAAACAAATTGACGCGACGCGCCGCCGTGCCGAATGCGGCAGCGGCCGAGATCGCACGCCGGGGGTGCCACAATCGCGACATCGGGCGTTGCCACAGCTCGCCACTCTGGAGTTTGTTCGAACGGTGACATGATCTGACAGACGACGCGACTGGTCCTATTTTGGCACGGTAATTCCGACCGAGTCTGACTTATCAGCTGCTTGTCTTGTCTCTTGCGCTTTCCAATCCTCCGAAATATCAGAGGCTGGCTGTCCACACGTTTCTCCCATGTGATACGCACTAGCTTTGGCCCAGGGTCGTCCCTGTTGCGGCAATTCCGACTGCCTGTGAACTTCATCCTCACATCGCGAGAATCCTGGCCATATGACACCTCCACCTGTCCTCCATCCAACCGCACACATCCCGATCTTAGCGCTCGATTGTCGCCTTCACGTCAAGAAGAGCTCCACCGCCTTGAGGCCTGCCTCGCCCCGTACTATACTTACACACAAGGTTATTCAATTGCATAGCACACGCGTCTTCCATAGTGCGGCTCTTGTCGGTGCTTCCGCGGCAGCGCCCCTGGCGCGTCTCTCGATCGCTGTCGTGCGTCCCTAGATTTGCCTTTTGCATGTCTTGATGCAGCTTCTAAAAAGATTTAAATTCAATATGCCAGGATATGCCATACAGGTACATATATTGATTCAGATATGTAGGACAGAGAAATGTCACAGGTTCACGACACGAGACGAGCCGGGCTAATCTGCACTGACGCGCAAATCATGGAGGAAAGAAAGAGCCAGATGAGAAATAGAAGGCACGATGAATAGTGAGAACATCCTTCACCAACCGCCGTCGTCAAATCCTCCGTCAAATCCGCCACCGCCACCGCCGAAATCGTTGTTCTGGCCATCTTGATACCCTGGTTGACGAGATATTAGCGCTGTGAGAAAAAATCTGGCAAGGCAAGGGATTACCGTCTTGGTACGCCTCTTGCTCTTCGCGGTCCTCGTGGCTGTCGACGGCCTCCGCAATCAAACCGCCAGCGAGTAAACCCCCACCGCCTGAACAACATATTATCAGGAAGCAACGCTGATCTATCAGGAATACCACTGACCGATAAGAGCTGCCGTTCCCAGCCCGATACCGCCGCCTCTTCCTCGTGACGCCTGCTGCTGCACCGGCGGCTGAGGCTGTCCGCCATAATAGCCTGTGCAGGACAAGCCATGAGGCCAGGCGTCCCACTTCCAGTGGATGACTCACCTTGCTGTGGTGGAGATTGCCAGTTCCCCTGTTGACCGCTCCAGCTACCTTGAGTTGCAGGACCACCGTACCCCTGCTGTGGCCCCGACCACCCTTGCCCTTGCGCTGGATAGCCAGGCTGACCCCCGTACGGATACCCACTGCCCTGATAATTTCCGCCGCCCTGGTACCCACCAGAGCCGTTCCATCCGCCGCCTTGACCCTGTGGTGGCTGGTTCCACTGTTGTTGTTGCGGGTATCCGGCACCACCGCTCTGAAAATTGCGATCCGGAGGAGACTGGCTCGGGGGTGGTGCATAACTGGCTTGTGGAGGCGGCGCAGCGGGAGGACCGAGAGGATGCTCCCAAGACGATCGTGGCGGCGACGGGCGAGTATCTACGTAATACCTGATCGTGGACCACGATGTTAGAGACGGTCATTCCATGAACGATGCATCAATCAAGAACATACCATTGCCGATAACTGCAGATGAGATATAGTCGATTCATCAGACTGCAAAGCCACAACTCTCAATTCTTTCGAACGCACTGATCGTCATAGCGAGCAACCCATCCTGTAGGGAGTTCTCGTCTATCTGGGTTGACGGATGGAGGCCCTCCGTAAGGCGGAGGCTGAGACATGCTCAATCGATGAACAGGAGAGGGTGAACGCGACCAAGGCCAGATATGATGATCACTTATATATGCTTTTCCCGGAGCCTCCCCCGCCCAATCTACATAACCAGACAGGCCGACCCGGTCCCCCGGCCGACATGCCGATTGATCTGTGCTGTGCTGCCAGCGCGCTTCATGGTATAACAGCTTTCCCGCTGTTTAGCAGCGCTGGACACTCAAGACAGCGAGCGGCAGGACGTCAGGCAATTCAGGCGGGGACGAGAAGAACAGCGAGAAAGACAATGTCACTAAAGTAAGCTTACTTCCGTCAGCCGCAGATCGAGATTAGCAGGACTAGGCGAGGCACAATAAGGGTGATGAATACGATAACGAGAACTTCGGCACCAAGAGCTCCATCGACAGCTTCCTCCTTGCTTCAAGCCTTTGTCTTTTTATGCTTCTTCTCCTTCGGCGTCGCAACAGGCTTAGGCGCCGGGACTGGAGGCACCTTGGACTTCTTGGGTGATGGCTTGTCCTCTTCAGAGGTCTCAGAGCTCGAATCATCATCATCGCTCGCATCGTCCTCAGAGGTATCGGAACTCGGGACTATGGCTGCGGGCTGTCGAAGAAGTGTGTAAGTTCACGACGACACGGTAATCAAGATGGCCTACAATGATCGGCGAAGGGGTATCCGGGATGACAGCAGCAACAACGACGGGGCTCGTCACCGCGTCGCGGGCTTCATACACCTTCTTCTCAGCTTCATACCTGGCCTTGGCGGCTGCTTGCTTCTTTTCGTAGACCTGCAGGGGATGGCATCAGCGGGGCTCAAGCGAAGGCTTGCCACACTCACATCTCTCTGGGGTGGTGTCATCTCGGACCACTGTTTCGAGATGTGATTTAGCAGTTCGTGCTGGGTCATATTCGGGTGCTTGCTCTTGAGTTGAGAGCGAATCTCATTTTGGAAGAAGATGTAGGAAGAGGCGGGACGCTTGGGGGCATTAGGGTCCTTGGGCTTTTTCACCGAGCCACGTTTCTTCTTTTTGCTGTCTTCATCTGGATCCTGGGCCTCTGCTTTGCGCTTGCGTTCAGCCGGGGTCGCTGCAGCGGGGGAGGGAAGGGCAAAGAATTGTTTGGGGTCGGCAATGGCGGCGTTCAGCCCTGGAGGCATCATGTGAAGGGGCGCGGCACCGTTGAAGTTAACGTGGCCATGCGCAAGCATTTGGGAGAACTGGTCCGCAATAGCGGCACAGTTGCGCATAGTCTCAGCGACGGCGCCGAGGCTGCCGATGAGCTTGGCAAAAAGGGTGGAGAACGATGAGAACGCGACGAGGGCGGGATACGCGGCGACGAGGAAGACGACGACATACCTGAGTCTTCTGATACTCAAGGTGAGCGCCTTCGGGTACGTTGGACATTGTGGAGGAGGGGGCGCGACGCGACGCGAGGTATACTAGGAATGGGGATTGAGACCAGTTGTTGAGTTTGTAAGGTGGGCGTTGAGAGAAAACGCTAGGGACACTAGTAGGTTTGTTGATGCCCCTTATGTAGGGCTACTAAGGATTAGGTTCAAGCCACGTTACAGATCAATAGACTAGTCCAATTTATTATCTCACGTCATACGGCCTTGATGTGCGATGGGGCCGTTGCTTGACACAGCTGCGAATGGTGGTGCATTGGATCCATGGCATGCATCCAAACAAGATCGACCGAAAGGTCTCAAACCGATTTCAAGGCGTCGTGTGACTTGATCAACAAACGCACAAGGACACGGCTGTCGTGATCAGTGTTTGGCGAGGGCAGTTGGGGCGGAGATTGTGGCGGAGAGCGAAGCGGAGTGGGGCGGTCATAAGGTTGGATCGTGGAGGGGGCTGGACAACGCAGCGCCAGCTTTTGAAGGACGAATCGCCAGCCAAAGTGACCGCATAACGTGCATTCCGGTGGTGGCAGCGCTGTCCTATCTCACCGTGGCCTTTCTCCTCTCCCCGACTCGGATTGCACAAAAATAAGCCCGTGTAGTGTTACCATCATTGGCTAAGAGCGCGTGCGGAAAAAAGCAGACGACATATGGACATATATTCCAGTACTTCTCCGACTTGGTTGCAGCAGCAGCAACAGCAACAGGCCCAGCAGCAGCTCCAGTCATCCGACGCGCAATCTGCCCAGAGGCCCGCGTCTGCTGATTGGAAAGACAGCACGCTCGTCCCGAATGGCGGCGCTACATCCACGCCCGTCCAGGGAGGCATCGATTTGAGCGATTTCGGGTTGGGCGACTTATCGGGTGAGCCTCCATGCACCATCACTTGCCGCTCGAGTTTCCCTTCCCTCATCCTCCTCCATCAGTCCCGCAACCCTCCTCTTCGTCCCCCACGTCCTTCTATCCCTTTCCCCATAGCTACTTTCCCGTTCCTGGGCCCTACAATGCCATGGGATACGCCGCCGCCGCCGCCTGGCCGAACCAGCCAGGATCGGTCCCTTTATCTTCCTACTCCACACTGAACGGCGCGACCACTTCCACCATGGGATCTTCTCAGTCTACTCAGTCGTCGACTCCCCAGCAGACCATGATAGAGTGAGCGTCTCCCCTCATGTTTGGGGCCCAAATCCGCGACTCAATGTATGCTCTCTAGCCCTGCATTGACAACGATCAACACCTCCAACGCGACCTCCCAACCTTACGCGTCCTCGTCTAATATATCTCAATCCCAACCCTCTCCCCAACTTACCCAGCGTCCAGCACCGCAATACTCATACACACATATGCACCCATCCGCACTATCTTATGTTCATGCAGCGCAATTTTCAACCTCTCAGCAGCAATCTCAGCACCAGGGCACCCTCTCTCCCTTTGCCCTTCATTCGCCCTCCATGATGTCGGGAATTTCCCCGACGTCGTTCTACAGCAGCCCGGCGACGGTGACTGTTCCTGTGCAGAGTCGTAAGGAGCAATTTCTGTCGGCAATCAAACCATCTCTTTCACCAAAAAGCTTCTCTGGGGCTCGTGGAGTCCAACAGCTGGTAAATCAGATTGCGGAGTATGGAATAACACAAGTGGATGCGCAAACGCGATTGGATATTTTGACTAAAATCAGAGACAACGCAGGCAACCACTTCTTCCGAGCGTGGCTGGAGAATCCAACCGCAATGGAAATCGCTCGCGAGTGGTTGAAGGCGGGAGCCACCAATACGGACGATGATCAGTTGCAAGAGACCATCATGCCCTTGTTACACGTAAGTTTTCACATGCCCTCTTCCACCGTCAATGTTTTTTTGATCCGTTTTATCCTGTCACCGTGTGATGGTTTCGGTTCGGTCGATTGTTGCGCGGGTTCATCGCTTAGATAACAGATCGTTTGCCCTTCACATATGAATCTTTGGCAGCGTCCAAGGTAGGGAGGATCATACGGAAGTTGGGTAAAGATGCTTCGATCCCTGGTGAGTTTGACGTTCTGCACCTCCAGAAATCCTTCCCCACTATGAGAATCACCTACACGGCGAGCGTCATGAACGTGGCCCCTCGCGGGTGTCCTATCCTCGAATTGAAGTTTGTTCAGCTTGGAAATGAATTTTCTGTACCGTTCTGCGAAGACGTCATCGCAAATGTATCTAACTACAATGTCTGCCTACAATTGCGTTCTACAGCTGTCAAGGACATGGCATCAAACTTAGAACGTAAATGGCGCGAGAAATACGTGCCAGAGCATGAACGGGCGATGAACGTCGACGAAGATCCGCAGGGTGGGTCATGTCAGTCCGCTTCACCGCTAACATATCGATTGACCATGCCCGCATCCCCTCAGCGAGGAAGCGCAAAGCCGAACCACCTGCATCAAAGTTAGCGCAGCCGACGAAGAAGGCGGCTGTTTCATCGGCGTCATCTTCAAGACCAGTGGTGGTGAAGAAGGAGAGCAAAGCGGCGCCCCAGACCGTTAAGGACTCCAAGTCCGACTCATCGTTCTTCTCTGCGCCGAAGCCGAAGCCAAGGCTTCCTAGCTTCAAGAAGTCTCTAGCGCCTCCTCCATTGAAGAAAGAGCCAGATCCGAATATCGCGCAGCCATCCGCAGTGGATCCGTTCCAGGAGGCGCTCAAGGACATGGCCAAGGGACGCAAACCTTCGCCGGCGGCTGTGTCTTTTACTGCGAATCACAGTACCGCGACCGGGTCATCGACACAGACCCCAACGGGATTGACAAAGTCGGGCAAGAAGAAAAAGGTGGTGAAATGGGCCCCTGAGGGTCAGCTCGAGCTGGTGAAGCTCATCGAAAAAGCAATTTACGATGACGATCCCGTAGATGTCAGCTTCATTCACTTGCGCTCGATTTTTGGATTGTGCATTAATTACGTCTGGTTCCGGGTCGATACACAGGGTGTCCATTCTCTGCATAATGTGCGCGACCTCGACCGAGACGAAGGAGCCGCGCTGCACGCCCATTTGTTCGAAGAGTTAATTGACTGGTCCGAGCCCCAATGTAAGCTGTTTGAAATTCTAAAAGCCGGGCATGCGAAGCTCACAAAGGAACTTTCATACATCACAGCTATCCAGTTTTCGCCGAATTTAGACGTGCCCCCGCGAGGAGGAGAGAGTCAGGAAAAGACGACGCAGGAGCAGCGCGAGCTGACGGCGCTGGGCGCGATGTATTTGTCGCTGCAGCAGATACCTGAATCGCCAGCTGAACCAGCGACGCAGATACAGCCTGAACTGGTGGACGAGCACGTGCTCACCATGCTGGTGGGACCGGATGTTGATTCGCTCTTCTTCTCGACGCCTCGGGATCAGCCCGCAATGGGCGCATCAGTGTCGGACCTCGTCGACCAGCTCGCCAGCAACCCGTCGTCGACGCCTGGCATGACGAGCGCTAAGAGTGTTGTCGGCTTCGACCCGAACCTTATCGCTCAGGTGACCTCCATGGGAAATTTGCCCCCAGAGCAGCTGCAACATCTCGCGCAGCTTCTTGCACAGCAATCGGCCTTCTCCGGCGCCGCGCCGAGCGGCACGCAGGGCGACTACAGCGCCCCCGAAGGCGATCAAGACTGGGGCTCGGCGATGTCAACCAGCGACGGGTACGGTGGTGAATATGGGCTGTCAGCCGGAGACGAGCGACGGTGGGGCTCGGAGGGCGCTGGGCGCGGGGATCGGGGGCGTGGCGGTAGTGGCGGCGCGCGCGGCCGAGGCCGGGGCCGCCCGGACGGGCTTAGAGAGAGTAGAGCACGAATACCTTGCACCTTTTATGCACAAGGAAGGCGAGCATCCATCCATCCAGCCCGCATACCCGCATACCCAGCCCAGCCCCGAAGCTGATAAATCGCATTTGTTTGCGCACCACAGATGCAGATACGGCGATCAATGTGACTTCAGCCACGAGCCGCTCTCATACTGAGCGCAGCCTGGCGGCGCTGCTGCAGACGTCTGGCTCGGTCGCGTCACGGGCCTGACGCACGGCATTTTCTCCTGCATACGTACATACCTTTGTGCCCGGCGCGCGCATACCGCTTGCGGATGTGACGAATCGACGTATCTTATGATTGGCTATTGTTCCGGCATCTTGCTCTCTTGTCTTTTCACTTTCCTATCAGGGCGGCACGTTCGTGTTTGTGATCGCTGACGGTCCAAGTAGGCAGTTTCCCACAGACACACCCAAAACATCAAAACGCGGGGGGGGGGGGGGTCCAGACAGCCCTTGGACTGTTGATATTCGTCGGAGAATGGTCGGTGATGTACAGTACAGGTGTGAATAAATACGACGCCGATTAAACATATAACATCCTCTCCCCCCTCCGGCAGTGTTGTGGCAAGAAACAGTGCGTATATGTAAAATACAATATCTATGCAAAGCGAGAAGAGACCAGGATGGCGAACGACGACGAGAGCAGTAGACACGAGAAGGAGACAAACATATATGCAAAGGGGCGGGGGAGAATGGGGGTATGAGTTGTTTCTTCACCCTCCGCCCGCGGTCCGTCCGCGTTTTCGCGGCGGACGCTTGGCGGGAGGTGGCTGGTCCGAGGACGTCGCCGTCGTCGGCGACGCGGTATCTGTGTTGGCCGCTTTGCGCTTCAGCGACGTGTTGGACATCGAGGGTGTGGACGACGAGGCGGTGGGTGCGGGCGCAGCAGGAGGCGCGGTGGAGGTGCTGGGGCCCGCGACGGGCGTGGGTGGGTGGGCTTGCTGCGGCGTACCCTTTGGTTTGTCTGGCGATGGCGGTGGCGCAGATGAAGGCGGTGGCTGTTGAACCTGCTGTTGGGCCTGTGGATGAGCCTGCTGCTGCGCGTGATGTGCTTGGGAATGCTGATGCAGATGTTGTTGCGCCTGCTGGTGGACCTGCTGCTGTTGTTGATGAGCCTGCTGCTGCTGCTGTTGATGATGAGCCTGCTGCTGTTGCTGCTGTTGATGCACCGCCTGCTGCTGCTGCTGATGGGCCTGTTGCTGCAATTGCAGCGACGACGGGCCACTAGGATGGCCATCTAGCGGGCCAGGCATGCCCGAAGGCGTCGATCCATACACGGACTGGGACAGCGCTGACGTAGTGTGCGCGCCGTTGATCCCGTCCCCGTACTGGCTGGGAACGCCGATTGGCACAGTGCCGTAGACTGGGCCGTTCCCAGGGTTGTGCGAGTCGCGAATCTTCTGGGCGAACTGCTTCAGCGCGTCTGATGTCCCGCATCGATAGCGCCGACGGAGCGTGATTGATGTATCAGTGATGATGCGGGGGCGCAGAGGTGCTTATCAGCGTCATTGCGCACAGACGAGCCTTATCGTGATCGACGACTCACCCAATGGTCCAAGTGTGTTCTCCGTAGAGTATGTGATCAGGTCCGACATCTGCCCGACACTCTCCGCCAACTGCCATCCGCGAAGATCCACCCCATTTACGAACCCGATGCGATGCGATGCGAAATCGATTAACCGAGATGAAAACAATACAAAAAGACGGATCGACTCGTACCTCAAGACATCGCATCGTTGCTTGCGGGATGCCAAACGCGTTCACCGGCTCCGACGGGATCATCGCGCGCTCAAACAGGATCTTCGGCTCGTCCCACTTGTCCTCCTCCTTCAGTGCGCCGCTGCCCCCACCTCCACCCCCACCATTCATCGTCGGTGTCTGTGCGTTCCGTAGCCGTGGCGTCTTCGGTGGCTCGATGCGCTGACCTATGATCATGTCCAGCGAAATATGCTTCTCATACAAGTTCGAGTCGAATACTAAGCTGTTGATCTTCAGCGCGTAGCTCGGGTGCGTTGAAGACGCCTGGGCGGACGCGCCGTTGGCAAGGTGGTGCGGGATGACGAAAATGTGCGCGGTGAGAGGCCCACGGAGTGTCACGGTGTAACCGTTGGTGTATTTATACGACCAGACTGCTTGTATGCACTCCACGATCGCGTGGTTGTTTGATACGGGGCGTTCTCGCGCGCCGTCCAACGACAGCGTCATGGACTTCACGCCAGACTGGCTAGTGACGAGGAAGAATCGAGGCAGTATCGGCGTGCCTACCTCTGAACGCACAAATAAAAATTGATATGGAATTCGGGCCAGTTAGCTCGAGAAACGACGCACCGAACACTTTCGCCTCATTTTGCTGGTTGTCTTTCCACAACGTGAGTTTCATCGTCGCGGAGGGCAAGAAATACTCGTTCACGAGATCTTCCCAGTGTGTCAACTGCAGTTTTCTCGCATCTGAGTCCTACGTTCATCCGTTGAGCTATGGTAATATTGACGTTACAAGATAAAGAAAACGTACTTTTGAATGCTCAGCCAGCATACCGCTGAACTGTAACAGTCGCACGAGACCCTGGCCAACGCCTACAACGGGCGCCCTGAACAAAACGAAGAAGAAAAACTTTAATATGGTGTTCCATTGCGACATCTCGTCAGTTGAATCTAAACTCACGTTGGGACCGGCCTCATCTGAGCCTGGACCAGCTGCGGCACTCGCGCTCGCAACGCACTGCTCTCAGGCGGCGTCCCACCATTCTGGGGTGCAGGCCCCGATCCTGGTCCCGGTCGCATCATTGCCTGCATATGCACCGGCGCTTGTGCCCCCGGCATCTGCTGCTGTTGTTGGGACGGTCCCTGCGACTGAACCGACGGCGGGCGCTGAGGTTGCTGCTGCTGCTGCTGTTGCTGTTGTTGATGCTGTTGTTGTTGTTGCTGCTGGGGGTTGGGGGGGATGGCAAGCTGCGGATTGTGTTGCAGCTGTTGTGGCGGCGGCGCCCCGCCGATATTCGCAGGGCGGCCCTGCAGCAACATCGCGTTAGCGGGAAGCGAAGCGCTCGCGGGGAGGGGGGTGCGCGAAGGTCCCGCTTGCTGAGACGGCGGGCGGCCGGGAGGTGCGGGTTGGGGCTGTGACTGCGGACGGGAGGGGTGTGGGAGGTGGCCGTTCATCTGGTGCGGCGACATGTGGGAGCCGGGGTGCGGCTGGATGGACAGGGGCTGTTGCTGCAACGCGTGTTGTTGTTGTTGTTGCTGTTGCTGCTGCTGTTGCAGCTGCTGCAACTGCTGCTGCTGCTGCTGCTGTTGGTGTTGCTGCTGCTGCTGCTGTTGTTGTTGTTGCTGCTGCTGATGCTGATGCTGCTGTCGTTGGGGGGAAAGACCGAGTGGGCGCTGGTGTTGGGACGTGGGTGGTGGCGCGGCTCCGCCCTGTTGCTGTTGAGGCGGCGGCATGCCAAAAGACGCGCTGTACCCGTCGTCATTCTGATCCTGTGATGCCCGCATCGACGCGAATTGCTGCGCGGGCGTCATCTGGAAGTCGACGCGATTCGGGTTCACAGGGGCGCCCGCGGGCCCCCCACTGCCAGGAGCGGCGCCATTGCCCATCGCCTGAGTCATGTCGATGTGCTGGTGCTGATTCGGCGGGGTCGAGGATGGGCCAAACCCGAACTGGCCGGGCGCGCCGGGCATGCGATTGCCCGGATGCGGCATACCTGACGCGAAGGGCTGATTCGGGAAGTTCATGAACATCGCGTTCTCGGGGGGCGCGCGGTCGATCGCGCCCGCCATCGTCATGTTCCCCGCAGGGGCGTGCGCCTGCGAGTGCGCGCTGCGCGGGGAGGACGCGATGTGCGGCTGGGCGTGCGGATGTGGTCCAGCGAGGCCCATGGGATTTTGGAAGGAGTGCGGTGGAAGGGTGGGCTGCATCCCGCCCTGGTGCGGCTGACCGAGTGGGGACTGCTGCTGCGGTATCGCGCCCATCATGGGGGGCTGCCCGGAGGGGGCGCGCGCCATGCCCTGTGTCATGTTCTGAGGGATCCCGGGCATGCCTTGGGCGTGTCCCTGGCGCGGGAGACCCATTTGCGCGGCGGGAGACATGTGGCCAGCGATCTGCTGCTGATTGGGCTGTGGCGGGCGAAGGCTCATCGGGGGCTGCTGTTGGGCGGCTTGCCTGAGCTGGCCGGGCATGGCAGACTGGACGCTCATGCCGAGGCCACCCATGCCACCCATGCTCGGTGGGCCACCGTGCAGACCAACCATGGGGCCGCCAGGTTGACCCGTTGGCTGAGGCTGGGACGGGACGCGTCGAACAGGGACGCCAGAACCTGGCTGTTGCATCATGCCACCGGGAAAGCCGACGCCCTGGAGCTGAGCTGGACCGATCCCGTTGATGTGTGGGCCGGAGGGGCCGTTCGCCTGTGGGTTCATGCCTTGGGCATTCTGCTGGAGAAAGTGTTGGCGGCGGCGCTGTGTCTCTGCCTGCTGAAGCTGGAGCTGATAATTGCTGGTCGGGTTTCCAGACTGAAAGGCGATGTTAGGATTGATATTGGTGCCGTTTGGGAGAAGACCCATGTGTTGTGGCTGAGGTTGTGGCTGCTGAGCGGAGGGAGGTTGGAAAGGCGGCTGGGACATGTTGAGCATGTTCGGTGTGAGATGGGGCATTCCCTGGGGACGAATCATGTCTGGGCGGACATTCATTGGAGGCTGAAGGGAAGAGGGATGGAACTGGAAGGGAGGAGGATGGGCCAGGATGTGACGATGATGGAATTTTGGGCATGCAGTCGGGGATCCGACGAGGGCGACTGCAAAGAACGCGGACGAGGGCAGTGTGCGATGGCGACGACGATGGCGACGACGACGATGACGACGACGACGGGGGTGGGATGGAGCGGGTGTGAGTGGGAGGGAGAGACGAGGGGCGGTGCTGGGGCTGAGGCTGTCGAGAACGAGGCGGGCTCCAACGCTCTTCGATGGTCCACAAACTCACACGCCCTCCCAAGTTATTACCTAACAGTCCCGTCACACACGTCACACATCCCGCCGCCTCTCTCCCGTCCGCGTCTGCTCTCTCCCGCCCCATGGTTCGCCAGCTCAAGCACCACGAGCAGAAGCTCCTCAAGAAGGTCGACTTCCTCAACGTACGTCCCTTTTTTTTCGCTCCTTTTTACCCCAGTCCTCACCGAGTCCCTCAGTGGAAGCAAGATGCCAACGTCCGTGAAATTAAAGTCATGCGCAGGTACCACATCCAGGACCGGGAGGACTACCACAGGTCTGTCTACCCCCGCAACGCGCACACACGTCCGCTCGCTCACCCCGTCTGGCCCTAGATACAACAAGCTCTGCGGCTCGCTGAGGTCCCTGGCCCACCGCATCTCGCTGCTGCCCGCACAAGACCCGTTTCGGACGCGCATGGAGGGCCAGATCCTCTCCAAGCTCTTCGACATGGGCGTCCTCAACTCCCAGGCGAAGCTCAGCGACGTCGACAACAAGCTTACCGTCGCCGCCTTCTGTCGCCGCCGTCTCGCCGTCATCATGGTGATGGCCAAGATGGCCGAGACGGTCAGTGCGGTGCGCGATCATTTCCGCTTCTCCTTCCCAGTGCTTCTAGCTCACGCTCTCTCTCCGATTTTTTGCTGTGCATTTGTTCTTCCTATCTTGCCCTCCTTTTTTTTTTTTCTTTCTTGCTCACCTTCACAGGCCGTCAAGTTTGTCGAGCAAGGTCACGTCCGCGTCGGGCCAGACACGGTCACCGACCCTGCTTATCTCGTCACTCGGTACGTCAACCCCAGAACGCGTGAGCTTCTTCGCGTACTGATCCTGCTATCGATCGCTCGCTAGGCACATGGAGGACTTTGTGACGTGGGTCGACACATCGAAGCTCAAGCGGACGGTCATGACATACAATGACGAAGTGGGCCCTCTCTACTGCGCGACCTGTCGACATTGGCTGAACGAATATCTTTTTAGCTCGACGATTTCGATCTTCTGTGAGTCAAGTCGTGATAGGCCTCGTGTTGCGTTCAGGTGCTGTTCGGCGGGCCCAGGATCAGCGTATGTGTTGAATTGTGAAGATCTGCGCCGAGTGCACGACTGCACCCTTGACGCGCAGGCCTCGAAAAGTACTTTTATGACATGTTGTAGCCATAGCTGTAATACCGTATATTTCTCTGCAATGCCGGGGTATCTTGTTACTTCGCGATGCAGCGGGCGAGGTCGTCATGCACGTGCAAGCAGTTGTTTCCCCGAACTGGCAAGCGGTTGCTTGTTCTCCTCATCGCCACACTCGCCGTGTCCTCAGCCCGCCCAGCGGCACGACTGCCTTTCCCCCTTCCTCGACACCCTCCTTGCTTCCCGTCCCCGTCCTCGCTTTTCGTTTCATTCTCTCTCTCTCTTTCTCTCTATTGTGTGTTTCGTATAGATCATGGCCGAACACGGCGACGGGAACATCAAGGTCGTCGTCCGATGTCGCCCTCTCAACTCCCGCGGTTCGTCTTTTCCACATTCCGTTCTCCATGTATAAATCCCAACCTCCGTTCCATATCCCTGCCCCTTCCTCGTACCCCACCCCGCACACAATCCCGCCGCACGTCATGCATGCACCCATGATCGCACGGCGCAGAGCTCGCACGCGGCGCACGGCCCCTCATCCGCATGCAGGGCAACCAGACACTCCTTGATCCCCCTGAGGCCGGCTCGCAGCAGGAAAAGGCGTCCTCGGGCCGCGCGACGGAGCGCAAGACGATGGCATTCAGCTTCGACAAGAGCTACTGGTCCGCGGGCCCGCGCGACGAGCCCGGGTACTGCTCGCAGCAGACCCTGTTCGACGATCTCGGCAAGGAGCTGCTCGACCACGGCTTTGCGGGGTTCAATGCGTGTATTTTAGCTTGTGAGTGATTCGTTCGGCGATGTGAGCGCGGGCGTTAGTCGTGCGCTCGCGCGCACGTTCAGTAAATTGACTGGTCTTTTTTGGATGCGTAAAGATGGGCAAACTGGTACGCCTCGCAATGTGTTGGGATTTCAGTATGCGCTGACGCCGCTGACTGCTGCCAGGATCTGGAAAGTCTTACAGGTGCGTGGAATTACAAACTTCTCGTTCTCTATTCTCTGTGTACTCAAGCCCCCTACGATCTCGCGTGCCGTTCACAGTATGATGGGATGTCAGTCACTCAGTCACATGTCTCCGCATCGGATATAGGACATTGACCCACGGCGCGCATATCCAGACGGCCCTGACAAAGGCATCATCCCGCAGACATGCTCCGAGCTCTTCGTGCGCGTCGACGACAAGAAGGCGAAAGACCCGCTTTTGAGCTTCACTGTAGAGGTATCGTACATCGAGGTCAGACGGTCTCTCTTAACCTTCCCCATCAATTCTCCCTCTGCTGCGCTCCATCCCATCGCCACCTTCACCGTCATCTCCTGCTCACTACCTGGTTACCTATTGCACACCGCGCTTGTCGTGGCGCATACAGATATATAATGAGAAGGTGCGCGATCTGCTGAACCCGAAGAACACGGGGAACCTCCGTGTGCGCGAGCACCCGAGCCTTGGGCCATACGTCGAAGACCTGTCAAAGCTCGCAGTGAACAGTTACGAGGAGATGATGACGCTCATGGACGAGGGGAACAAAGCTAGAACGGTCGCGGCGACCAACATGAACGAAACGTACGAGCCTTTTCCCCTTTCGGTTCCCACAGACTCGCTCTCGCCCATCCAGTGCCCTCGAACACTGACTGCCCAGCTGGCTGGCTGTCCGACCAACTCGCTGACCCTGGATTGATACACCCAGCTCCTCGCGTTCTCACGCCGTCTTCACCCTCATTCTCACCATGAAGCGCCACGACGTCGACACTAACCTCGATACCGAGAAAGTGTCACGCATCAGGTACACGCGCGCCTCCCCTCTCCTTCTTTAATCTCGGCGCTCACGGCGACAGTGCAGCTTGGTCGATCTCGCCGGTTCGGAACGCGCCAATTCGACGGGCGCGACGGGCGCGCGACTCAAGGAGGGTGCAAACATCAACAAGTCGCTCACGACGCTCGGGAAAGTCATCGCCGCGCTGGCGATCGCGTCGAACAACGACGGGAAGAAGGGGAAGAAGAAGGGAGACGACTTCGTGCCGTACCGGGACTCGGTGCGCATATATCCCATCGTTCCCACATAAACGCTGCCATCTCACCCTCTCCTGCTCCTGCTCCCGCGTTGTATTTGATGTTCATCGTTCGCTCGCTTGGTCTTGGTAGGTGTTGACATGGCTGCTGAAAGATTCACTAGGAGGAAACTCGAAGACGGCCATGATCGCTGCAATCTCGCCGGCGGACTACGAGGAGACGCTGTCGACTCTGCGGTACGCCGACCAGGCGAAGAAGATTAAGAACAAGGCCGTCGTCAACGAGGACCCGAACGCGAAGCTGGTCCGCGAGCTGAAGGAGGAGCTGGAGATGCTCCGAGGTACGTCTTGCCTCCTCCCTATTTCTTCCCCTTGATCCCTTTCCTTCGATATGCCACGATCTGACTCTCACTTCCTCGCGCGCCTGCAGCGCGCGTCGCTGGCTCGACGAGCGAAGCGGTCTACGACCCTAAGATCCCGCCAGAGAAACAGAAGGTGACGTACCAGGCGAAGGACGGAACGATCAAGACGGTCACCAAGGCCGAGCTGCAGGAACAGCTCGAGACGAGCGAGAAGCTGATGCAGGGCCTGAACGAGACATGGGAGGAGAAGCTGCAGCGCACGCAGGAGGTGCAGAAGGAGCGCGAGAAGGCGCTCGAGGAGCTCGGTATCACCGTCGAGAAGAACAACGTCGGTGTGCACACGCCCAAAAAGGTGCGTTTTCGAGAACGTTTCGGCCGTTGGCGCTGCTTGTGTCGAGAGGGACCGATTGTCTGACGCCTGTCGCTGTAGATGCCGCATTTAGTGAACCTGGTATGTTTCGTCTCTTCTTTATAAAAGCTGTATGTGCATTGAACCAGATCTGTCGTGGGTAGAACGAAGGTATATCTCAAAACTACTCGACGCTCTCGAGGGCTCTTTTTCATCGTTTTTCTAGATCCCCTCATGAGCGAGTGCTTGATCTACCAGCTGAAGCCGGGGCGCACAGCCGTATGTGATTTCCTTCCATACACTCTGGGAGATGATCTTTGAGGACGGACTATTCCACGTAGGTCGGACGCATGGAAAGCGAAAAGCCGGTGCATATCCGCCTTAGTGGCGACAACATCCTAGAGGAGCACTGTTACTTCGAGAACACGGACGGGAAGGTGATGCTGCATTCGATAGGCGGCGGCGTCACGGTGCGTCTGACACAGATACCTCCTCAGTCCCGAGTCTAATCTTGTTCGCCCAGTTTCTAAATGGGAAACAAATAGCAGCTGGACAGGTATGGCCTTTCCCACTCACCGTGCGACGTGGCGTTCTGATCCCGGTATTCAGCCCTACAAACTGCGTTCCGGCTTCCGTATCATCATCGGTTTGTGGCGTATGTCCGACGTTTGTCCAACACTGACGTCGGCACCACGCTTCTAGGGGAGCACCATGTTTTCCGATTCAATAACCCCGAAGAGGTGCGCAAGCAGCGGGATCGGGCGACTATGAAGTCGAGTCTACAAACAAGCACGACAGCGTCCGACCTCGAGGGCCCTGGTGAGAACGGGACTCGGCCCCATTCGCCGACCGCGTCCTCTGCCGATATGGCCGACGTGGACTGGACGTTTGCAAAGCGCGAGGCGGCATTGGCGCGTCTGGGGCTCGACCCCGCACTCGACAGTCTTCCGGACGAGGACTTGAACAAGCTGTTTGAGAAAATCACCATCGTGAAGACGATGCGCGACCACAACTCGAAGCCGCGGCCTGAGAGCAGCTTGAGTCAGGCCGACGATATCTGGAGCGAGTCCGGCCGGCCGTTCTCGAGCGATGCTCTCACCGATGACACGAGCGTGGACGCGCTGCCGAGCCAGGGTAGCCCTGATGTCGACGGGTTGAAAGACGTGCAGAACCAGCTTGAGACGCAGAGGCAGGAGTTTGAGTCTCGGCTACAGGCGATCTCAGAGTCGACCGAGGCGGAGGACCTGAAGGAGGAGAAGGATCACATGCAGCACCAGCTGAAGCTCGTGCATATGCACATGAAACGGCTGTTGGATGCACGGGCGCGAGGTGAGGCAGACTCCGAAATGGAGGCATTCGAGCCGGTCATCTATTCGGCGAAGCAATTGCGCCTGATTCGGAACGTGCTGGACAAGTGGAGGGCTCACCGGTCCTTTTCCATGGCCGAAATTGTTTTGTCGAACGCTGTCCTGATGAAGGAGGCTAACGTGATCAGGTGAGATTGGTTCATTGATGGAGGTTGCCCCATGTTCATGATCTGCGCAGTAAGGAGCTCAAGAAGGACGTGTCATATAACTTCACAGTTGCATCGGGGGGATCTCTGGCAGCGCCGGCATCGTCCGTCAACACCATCGCAGGACTGGACGAGTTCGGGGATGTCGCCGACCCCGTTCTCGCATCTGCGACTCAGCCGTCGGTGGCCGTCAAGGTCCTGGACAAACGGCATAATGCCATCTACGTCTGGTCATTGGATCGTCTACATCAGCAGGTCCAGCGAATGCGTAACCTCACGACGTTCATCGACCGCCCTTCATACTCACAGCATTTCTCCTCCGAGGAGCCCTTCTACAATTCGCCTCCGCCAGAATATTCCTTCATTGGGAACGCTCTGATCTCCCTCGCACCTCTCTCGCGCCGCCTCTCGTCGACGTCGACGGTTCCTATATTCTGCCGTTACACTGCTGAAGCCATCGGGTCGTGTAGAGTGGACATTAAACTTGTTAACGTCGTCTTGCCTTCAAAACACAATGGTTCCTCATCCGCCTCCACTCGCTCTTCGTCACCCGTGCCAGGCACACTGCTCCCTGGCAGTAAAGTCAGCTTTTTCTTGACTGTCGACTCCGTCAAGGGCCTCTCGCCACATGATTTCTCTGCCATGCACCTCCAGGTCCGCCTGTCATCGTTTGTGGGATCGAGCCTGAAGTCCGAGGAGATCTTCCATTCCAATTCAGTCGATCTAAACTCGTCTTCTCCGTCCTCTCTCAAGTTCCGGCGCAGCTTTTCAATTGTAGTGACCTCTAAGGTTCTAACCTACATGAGACAGGAGTACGCGCCCGTCGAGTTCTTCGCCTCTTTACGCCCACAGTATCTGGAGCGAATGGAGCGGTGGGACGAGATGCGCGAACAGAAGGCGTACTTCCCCACGAGGTCTAACACTCCGGCGTCCGATACGAGATCCAGCAGTTCACAGCCTATGCGCCGTTCGGAAACGGACTTCGTTATGGAGCAGTCGCATGACGTGGTGGCATGGCTGCAGATTCGCGAGCTGGGACCTGATGGGCAATACGTTCCGGTCCCAGTCATCTCGCAAGGGAACCTAGACCCTGGCGCCTTCAACCTGCACCAAGGCCTGCAACGGCGCCTGGTTCTGACGCTTACATCTAATTCCGGCCGCCAACTTCCGTGGACGGAGATGGTTCGGATACGAGTAGGGAACGTCCGTCTTCTAGATACAAAGGGCCGACTACACGAGTCCTCGTCGAAGCCACTGGTGACTCTCCCGTTGCTGCAAGATCAGACCACCGAATTCAAGCCTGACGGCTCAGGCTTCTTATCTGCCGAGGCTCTGTGGGATTCTAGCGTACACGACTCGCTGTTGCTCAATCGAGTGACGCCGGCGTCTCAGCGCGTCCTATTGCAGGTCGCCTGGTCAATTGCCGTAGAAAGCTGCAGCGATCCTGTCCAATTTTCGATGGACATGGCTGTGATGATGCAGACACGAGACGCGCGCCCTCCGTCAAAAATCTATGCTATGCTAAGCTCTATGCGGATCTTGTCGAAGACCAGCAATGTGTTTCATGTCCGTCTTTCGCCTCCGTTGACTCGGTCGCCAAAAGACCTTTGGCGCTTAGACACGTCGGAGAAATACGTGCGAGGCGAGGAAGCGTTGGGCAGCTGGAAGCCGAGGGGACTATCGATTGTCGAAGATTATTCGAGGCTTGTGACTATGGAGCGCCGAGCGGCAGATGTTCAAGCCATCCGAGTGATTTTATCCAGTTCTGCTCACGGCGCCCAGATAACGCAATCCGGATCAGCTGCCATCTGGGGCTCAGAAGATCTGGTGCAGAAATCTTTGGACCTCTGGCAAAAACGGTTGGGACATCAAGGCGATGTTCGTTTCCATCTCTGTCTTGGGCATCTTCGTCCTGTATTGACTGTTGTTCTACAGATTGTACTGAGCCAAGAACCCGCTGACGCGAATGAACCGCATGGGCCGGCTTCGAGGGCTGCCAGTGACTCAATGGAACCTTTACAACTCGTCTCTAGCACCAAGCTCATGCCGCGGAGGTGAGCAATCTGAAACCATCTGTTTACAAGGAGAACTCATCAACCCGCACTCGCAGTGACGTTCCAACCAAAAAGGGACATCTCATGATTATGGTAGATGCAAATGAAGATATTTGGGAGAGGCGGTGGTTTGTTCTGCGAAGGTGCGTCACGGTGTCGGGGGAAAGCCGACCTTCTGACGCTCGTCCTCAATAGACCATATCTGCATATCTACATGCATTCAAACGAGCTGGAGGAAGTCAGTGTCATCAGCCTCGATGGTGTGAACGTGGAAAGTAATCAAGAGATGGAAGCACTCCTGGGGGTGAGCGGGCTCTCGCTCTCCTGCTATCTCCACAACTCACACGATGTCTGACAGAAACGATTTGCCTTCACCCTATTTACTTCGTCTAATTCGCACGCTCTCGCTGCGCCTAATCTGAAAGAAATGCAATCATGGACATCTAAGCTGGATCCTACGCGGTTGCCGTCTTGACACCACATTCCCTTCTCAGGTTTCTTCGTTGCTGTGGTCATATATACCGTACTTCTACTGGAGATATTGTCTATTTGACATGACATTTATACCCTCGTATTCACTCATTTATGTTGTTTAGATCTCATATTGCCTCATGTATGTCTGCAGACCAATCTAAGTACCAGTCATGACTTTACGACATATTATCATTCTTTTTCTTGGCACCTCGTCGACTACAGATTGAACTAAATAATATAGGCGAGCGTGATGATCTACATGTACAAGGCGTGGAGGGTGTAGACAGGGCGTATAAAAGGTCGTGAACCGTAAGTGTAAAGTAAACGTCAGCTCCGCAGCGAAAAGGATGGTGGAAACATTTTGCGTTCCAAAACGACCGAGTAGATCCTATATCTGCGAGTTAGTTTTGGGAGTGGAAGATGTCGCCGCATTTATTTTTTTGATATTGGCTGGGTTATGATCTCTAGCCTACGCCAGGGTGGAATGGCGTCTTCGGAGATGTGCTCCTGACCACCAAGCAGTACGCCGACACGCATTCCCGACAGAAGCTATCACAAGGCGTGAGAAATGAAGTCGTTGTATAGTTCGGATGCTCACATTGTGTGCCGCGTTGGAATGTTCGTACACGCCACCGAAAAAGGCGGAAGTCGCATCCTTTCCTATCATCGGTTTCAGGATGGAGCGCCCTCCAGGATGATCATCCAGGAAGTCGGTGACGTCGTGTATAAATCCGGACACGAGAGTGAGTGATTGTAATTTTGACTGCTCTTCGACTTGACGAAGGACTGGTCAATCTCCATATTTGAACACCGTGGCGATCGTGACTCACAACTTTCCCAGCTGATTATCGGCAGTTCGGTCGGATCCACAGGCTTTCGGAGTCCGTCTTGTTCCTTCTTCAGTCTTTTCAGTTCCATAGTCAACTTGCTCTTTCTGATTTCACCGTCCGGGAAAACTCGGAGGTGGGAGGCAAGACCCAAGTAAGAGCACACCGCGATGAACCATTTTGTCGGATCATACTGATACCACTTGATGGCATTTCGATAGTCCATCGGGAACTGGTGATGAAAATTGTGATACCCTTCCCCGAGAGTAACAAGAGCAGTGATAAAATGGTCCCTCGGGGACAGTTTGTCATCGAACGTCGTCTCCCCGAGCCAGTGCGCGATGGAATTGACACTAAAAACAGACTGTGATAGACGCATGATCGATGAGAAATCAGAGCCAAAATATGTGAACCACGAAAAGGGGAGCTGACATGATGCACGAAAGTTAATCTCAAGCAGCCCGCATAAAAGAAGCCTCCACGCCAATCGCTCCACAAGTAACCGGGGACGCATGTGGGGATAATTAGTCCGAAGAAGAACGCGATATAAAAATACCAGCGGTGTTGCCAAGTTACAACTCTGTTCCGCCTCAAGTCGCTTGTGTCTGCGGCGCCTGGTTTGACTCGAGGCCTGACCAGCATCCACCCGATATGAGTGTGCCAGAGGCCAAGATGTGCACCGTATGGGTCAAGGTCGGTATCGGTGTAACTGAGTGCAGCACGTCATCGTTCCCAGCAAAAGTCTCTAGTCATAACAAATACCAACCGGTGATGAGATCTGTGGCCCCGCGCCCACCATTGGATTGAGCCTTGAATGGCTGCTCCGCCCGCAATTGCGAGAAAATACTCCAGTGGCCGCGAAGCATTATACGATCGATGAGACCACAGGCGATGGTACCCTGCGAGAGGGATCTATAATTATCATTTCGATAAGAGGCTGGGAACTGACCAGCTGTGATTCCTGTGGACATGTTTGAACGACAAGATGACAGGTTCCAAGAAAGAACATACCAATCATATTGAACAGGTACAAGAATACACAAAACAGCAGGGTCCGGGAGTCTAACTTGGTCGTGCAAGAACCGTAGAAGGCAAGAAGAGGGATTAGAGTGACGACCGCAAGATTGAACCAGAGGATCTGTTTGATCCGGCGGCAAATTGCCTCAAACAGGATCTGGAGAAGCAGAAAGACATTCAGAGATCGGGCAGCCTGACGCAGGGAGAAGCAGACATGGCTCACCAACTGGGCTACTTCGCCTCGGAGGGACAACTGAGACCGCGGAGATAACTTTGGCAACTTGGGCTGCATCGTAGAGCGTCCAAGAGATCAAGGATAACGCGAACTTGTCGGAGGGAGAACGACGGAAGGGCAACACAAAGGGGGAGCAAGGACTCTGGTATAAATCACAAATACGCCTAACAGTTGCGAGAGCAGTCGAGGCTTGATTAGAGAGCTAGACCCGCATGCCGACGTCCATGACACACGTGCAGAAGCCTACCACCGGTTCCGAGGAGCGAAAGATAGCCAAGGATTGCACTGCGAATGAAGCATCCGTCGGCTCGTATCCGTGTATGCTCAGGGCGACTGTGTGGGTACAGACTGGCGGGAATTGGAGATAGGATGTTATGGAGCTTCTTTCTCCGGGAGTATTTACTTTGATGCAGTGCGGCTGTGGCCGTTACGCCACGGTGCTGGCCAGACATCAGTAGACTCTTCTGAAAAAATAAAAACCAGACACTATGAGCTCACGTTACCTGGTTTGCATTGCAGAATTATTTGAGCCTATCTGTTGACGGTATTCTACCCAGCCTTCCATAATGTTCTGTTGCTTCGAGGGGTAGTCAACCTCGTTTTAAGCGTTTCCAGAGCGGGCTGGCCGAGTCGCGAGCCTTTCTCGAGTACGAAAGAAGGGGGCAATCACGGAGGCACGTAATAACATCACAAACTCACAATCCAGGTCTCCGTCGGTGGATTTCAAGGTTTACGAGGCGGACGCTGCATGCTAGAAATGCCAAATGCTTGTGCTCGACAAGACAGGACGTGTCATGAGGCCAGTCTCGAGCAAGTTGCCGCTCTTGACAGCATTCGGGGTGACAAATTTCGACTCCGCGCCATGACCTTTGTTGGGGTATGTAAGTCACACGAGGCGGCTGTGTCATTGGACCCATAACAATATCGCCCTTGCATTTCGCGAAATCGATTCCACGCATGCATGGCGCCCATTTTCCGAAAACCGCGCCCATTTGCCATGCTCTTTTGACTTTCAAATATTCTGTGACCTCTGCCAAGTGAAAGCCTCCTGAAAGGATCGTTGGCCGAGTCTCGTCCTCAATGTGCCTATTACTCGTCACAACTGGGTTGAAATAACAGCCTTTGATTTCTCATGCGCCACGGAGGCGGGCTCAACTCATGGCGTTCACAGGAAGACGACTTCCGTTGCCTTAGCCAGACTGGCACCGCTGAGAATAACTCTCCCTTCTATTTTCAATTTCTTCTGAGTCCCATGGCGTCGGAGGGCGTCGAGCTGTCGAGCCTTTTTTGAACCGATCGCATAATTCGGGATCCCTATCAACTCTGGGCCTTAGGACAGTCTTCGGCTTGGGAGTATGATACTTGGCTTCCTATAAAACGACATCATGCACCGTACATGGATGACCATCCGACAACCACCCATCGATACCATCTCTTACTACGATGAGCACTTCTGCCCACTATACTTTGCCATCTGGTCCTCTGGAACGGTTCACGCCGCGTATTTCTACCGGATTCCCCAATCCTCGTTCATTGCTCATAGTGTTCGGTGAGCTGGTCATCGTTCTCGTTGATACGACGTTTACAGCATGACTCATCTGGTTCTCACAGCTCGGAATTCCATCCTCTCTGCTCTGCAAAACTCTATCACGATCGGATGTCTTGAAATCACTGACTCTCATCAAACTTACCGCTTTGGGCATTCTATGTCTGACGGGAGTGTAGCTGGCCTCAAAGTCATCAGTGACGACTTCTGGATTCAGATCCTAATGTGTGTTTCCCGTTATTGTCCATCTAGCTCGTTCTGAACGATCTACTCATATTCACAGCTCCGGAGACCTTGGTTGTGCGTCCCAGATCCTTGAAGCCACAAAACTTTACCTTCTTCCTGACTTTTGTCTCTAGTCAGCGAGGCCTACATGATTGGCGCTGTTGAAGTAAGCAGTCTCAAAGATGTGATGCACGTCAGTGATTTTTCATTTATGATTCCGAAGCCATTACGCAAGCTTTACTCATTTGCTTGTATAGTTATGGCTGCAGAACGAGTCAGGCATGGCCAATATCACATCACTTTATGCGCGCCTTTCATCGGCTCTATCCGGCCTTTCGAACGCGTTGTTTGGTCAAACCCGTGCTAACGCGCGGCTCAATGCCATGTCCAGTTATGATCAGTCCAATGAACTATTCAAGGTATGTCGATCTCTACGACTTCTTAGTGCGACACGCGACATTAATCATTCTTTATTCGGCTCCTGCTTGCTGGCAAATGTGAGAAGGCTTTCCTCAGCAAGGAAATGATGTACTCGTGTGCCTTGTGGAGTAACGAAGAAGAGGGGTTGCGAGGAGATCTGGTTCCAACATCCCGAGACACGAGTGGTGACTTAGAAGCGGCGCAGCTGCGGAAAATTCATCTTGTGCTTCGTAAAGCTCGCGTTCAGCCTGGGCATAGAGTCCTAGAATTTGGGTCTGGATGGGGTGCTATGGCGATAGAGGTGTGTGGTCTGTGTTCTATAATAATGCCTCCGTTGACACAGCGTCATCATTTCCGCCAGGCTGCGCGATCCTTTGGCTGTGAGGTGGATACTATCACCCTTTCCGTGGAGCAGAAGAAGCTGGCGGAGGAACGAATCCAGAAAGCGGGTCTCCAAGACCGTATACGAGTCCACCTCATGGATTACCGTGAGCTCCCTGCCGAATTTGAGAAGGCATTCGATGCTTTCGTGAGCATCGAAATGCTTGAGGTACGATAATCTTTTCTTCATGCTGCGACCTGTCCTTATGAACGTGTCCATAGCATGTAGGCTCTAAGGTACTTTTCGATCGACTCGATGAGCGGGCCGTTGACTGACGTCCTACAGTATTATACTACTTATTTCAAGATAGTGGACTGGGCACTGAAGCCGCGCAATGCGACCATCGTCATCAGCTCTTCGACTTTCCCAGAGTCTCGATATACAGGATATCAGTTACGTTCTATGGAGTCAGGCTGTCTGGCCCTGGCTGACTTCGATTTACAGAGCTGAAGATTTCATGAGAAAATACATGTGGCCGAATTCATGTCTTCCCTCAGCGACAGCCTTGATTACCGCTGCCCGCGATGGATCGCAAAGCAGGTTCACACTTGATAGCGTAGAGAACCATTCCGCTCGTACGTACTCTGCGCCCGCTCACCGCTCTGGTCTGAGAAATTGTTTCATGCAGACTATCCTCGCACCTTACGAGAATGGGATCTCCGTTTAGAAGCGAAGTTGACACCGGGCATGCTGGCCAAAGATTTCCCGAACCTACAAAAGGATTGCGTGGCGTACGAGACTTTCAAGAGAAAATGGAGGTACCTTTTCGCCTATGCGGGCGCCGGGTTTGCAGGAGGGTACATAACATGCCACATGATAACGTTCATACGCCAGGTGGGTCCGACGAATATCTCCCGCGTTCACAACGCTCAATCATTTTAGAACGATGCTCCTGACATGTGCGATTGACATCGAAGCTCGTAAGCGGAAGGCACACTGAAACCATCGTGGCGTCACGACTATCTATAAATGTGTACCTTGCTGGCCAAAAGAAAGAAGGTCTTGTTGTATATGTATAAGGATTCTTAGTTACAATAGAGTTAATTATATACCTGTCCAGAAACTCGTGTATCAAAGCACGGCTTTCGAAAACCTGAGAAATCGTGTGAACACTGATTATATTTGAGAACAACACAGGACAATAGAGAGCGATGCTGTGGGATAAAAGCCATTCAATCAAAGTGTATGAAGTCCTTGACCTCATAGTCTCGAATTTAAGACCGAAACTCAAACCGTCCTAGGAGTGCTTCTAGGAAGCTGTTTGAACAGAGTTGAGTGCTTGATACGCGTAGGAACTTGACAAGAGTAGTTTTCAAAGATTCGTATCTGGAGCGTTCGAGAAAAGATGAGCACCTATGGCATCTTCGGTCAGTCAGAGGGCGAGAAGAAGTGTTCTGAAGGAGTTATTCGCCGCTTCTACTGGTGTGAATCCTTGGAGCCATGTCGCGATAGTGGATGACTCTGCAAAGATGGGGATATGCCATCTTTGCTATCGACAGAACGGACCCCAGATGAGACACGCCTGAGTGAGGTGATATTGATCCGAAGACGTCTCGAGATCCCGGCACACCCGCTCCGTGCATTCGAATTCGACCGACGACGTCCATTCCATCAGATACGAAAATCGGCGGATCGAGAATGAGGACTGGAAGGCTAGAATCAGTTGGGGTCATCGTCGGGTGCTTCGAGAGACAAAAGACACTTCAGCGGCTCAGGGAACGGAAGGTTGCATAAATCAATGCACTCCTGAAGCCTGAGGCCTGATTGATCGAGGATTTGACCCACCGTCCAAAGGGCCATCATAGGCCAGCATCTGCCAGCATGCGTCTCAGTGACAACCACGAGGCTTGCGCCCTTACGCAGTAGAAACGTTCGAGACTGCTTAGACTATGTAGCGATCTATACTGTCCCCGAGTCTGCTCAATCGGGTGTGAGATTTTGCAAACGGTGCCATGAGCTTTTTATGGACGAATCGAAACGCGCCCTTGCGACGAGCCGCTCGACTTTGTGGTGCGGATAACATCGTTAAGGACCTCTAGGTTATTTAGCGATGAAGCCGGAGTCATCGAGGATTTACCTTTACGGCGAGTAGGTGATCTAGACTCCATATCCAATCCAAAACCAAGCCTGGATTCACGATGAGTCGGAGGAGTATTTCGTACGCGAGTGAGCTCGTGAGCACCTATGAGCACTCACAAATGTTCATCAATTTGAAAGGTATTGAATCACGCATAGATATCGATATGCACCAGGCCGTCTGTTCGAAATATTGATATAGATTTTATCGTGTCTTAAGCGAAGGGTGTGGAGATTGAACCTCGATCATAAGTTGCGGTGGAGATGGAGCGGGCCGGTGAGTTGGGCAATCCGATATGAGAGCGTTAGTGATATCCGTGAAGAAAAAACGCTCATAGACAGTCATAGACGGAGCGGTGAGCAGAACGGAATATCCCGTCAAATATCTCGTAAAGTAGGGTCATATGAATGGAAATTGAACAGTGTCATCAAAGAGAGGGTTCAATCTTGCGCAAGTCCTTATTAGCTACATATTGATAAAAGTAGGGGTAAGAGACGCACACTTAATAAAGACTCAAAGTCAGAGATAATGACTTGATCCTTCGAAGGCATGAGGCCTGGTATCATCACACGGCATGAATTCGGCGTGTGTTCCATCAGGAAACTATCACCTTGAAGCTCGAACACGGGGACCAGAATGTGAGAATGTGCCCAACGGCAACAAGCGCCGTATGATGAGTAAGCTCCACAAAAGATGACTTCAATGCAACGCCATGGACTAATGCAGATGCGCGGCGGGAAAGCTGTTCACCAATCGACCCATAGCAGATCGAGTTGAACGGGCCTTGCCGTAGATCAGGTCACAAGGTATATGCCAAAGCCCAAGACCTCATAAATTTATGAAGGTTTGAACGGAATTTGACGAACATAAGGATCTTGCAAAAGCCCGTCGCCGTCCTGGGAACCAGTGGGAGCCAAAAGTAGATACGGCATCCGAAATGAGACAAGGTACGAAGGGCACATGGCCCCACAGAGACGCGACTTTGTGGAGCGTTTTCCTGACGTTGCCGACGAAAATGATGACGATAATGATAAGCGTCTATATGTCGCTGTGCACGGGTCCCGTGCTCTTGGTAAGAGACACCTGTCGACTATGCGGTAGACGAGCTGTAATACAACCTGCCGGCAACATCGTTGACAACCCAGTCAAGGCCTTCTATTAGATTCTTTCCTGTAACAGCGCTGCATGGCCAGATTTTCCATTCGTGAGATTTGATCGACTGCAGTTCCAATGCCTGAAGAAAAGAGAAATCATCGTCTGGAAAGCGAGTGGCCAGGCATTACATACTTCCGTGATCTCATCATCTGTCATAGAGCCAAAGATGTCTTGTTTGTTCGCAAATATCAGAAGAGATGCACCTGCAAGCCTCTAAGGTATTCATGCCAACATTAAGAATCAAGCAAGGGAAGATGAAAATACTTACATCTTCGAGCAGTAGACTGTGAAGCTCTTCCTTACAGTCTTGGATACGCATTCTATCTCCAGAATCGACTACCCATGCAATGGCATCTGTTTGCTCGAAATAATTCCGCCAATATGGTCGAAGTGTGCGTTGACCGCCCACATCCCCTAAAAACATATGTTAGGGTTCCAGTATAGAAGTATTACGAGGGCGATACACACAGATGTTTAACGTATACCTTGAGGGGGGAGGCCACCCTTAAGCCTCTGTCAGTTCAGACACCTGATCACGCCTCACCTTCCATGGGTGAATGTCTTGATGTTGAAGCCCAGGGTTGGGCTTACGCTCATGATATCTTCACCATTGAGCTTCTTCAAGATTGTCGTCTTGCCTGCATTGTCAAGGCCACTATCAAGTTCTTCGTTAACAATCGTGAGAGGAGGAGCTGGCTCATAGGTTACAGGAAGAGGATGCGCATCTCCTTCTCCTTCTGGCGATTTTTCCGTATAATAGTGAGCAGGCCCATCAGAAGATTGAGCGAGGGGATGTTAATCCGTAACGTCTATACAGTCTAGGAGGACGACCGTCGGAGCAATCGCAATGGAGGAGGACCCCGGATCGCTGTACCGTCATTGCATAATGTGTCTTTACGGTTTTCGGGGCCTTCTGGACTTCATTTCTGTGTACTACAGTCAGGCTTCGCTCTCAATCGACACGACTGCCTACTTGTAATCCACCAAGAACAGGCATTCACCAGCCCATCTTTTTGACATTCAGATATGGCCCCAAAAAATAAAGGCAAGAAGGGAAAGAAACAGAACGCTGATGACGACTTCTGGTGTGTGAGCCTGTTCTACAGTCAAGTCTTTAGAGTTACTGAATGAGAGTCCCTAGGGATAAAGCGGGCGAATCAGTCCCTAGCATTGACCCTGATTCTGCTGATCGAGTAGGCGAAGGCCCAGAGGGCGAGTATCCGAATAAAAATGCTGCCAAGAGTGCCCTCTCGTCCTTTGCAGCCTTGGGTACAGTGGATGCTGAAGGCCAAAACGACGAGGAGGACTTCGGCGGGCTCATGGTTCGTCTCTAAATTTATTTCAGCTCCATTTGTAATCCCTTCGCAATAACGATCAACATATGGGGCTCAGTCAGCACTCAAGGCCGTCCGAGCAAAGAAAGACAAAAAGAAGAGCAAGAAAGGTGCAGAGGATGGCGCTGCAACCTCTGTATCATTTGCAGATGATCCTCCACCCGGAGAGGGGTCCGGCGGCGAAGGAACCGAAGACGCAGTGGTCGCTGGTGATGTGCAGGTGCGCTGGCGTTACAAGCTGTCTACGACGCTGATCCTAATCTGGGCTACTCTCTCTGCTCTCCAACCTCTCTGTCCTCCGGTTTCCGTCCTCCGCATCTGCTCTTCGCCTCCCGTTCCCGATCTCTGTCTCCGTTTCTTGTTTTACTTGCTATGGAGTTTCACCACTCCACTGTTGCTAAAGGAGATATCTCGGCTCCGAAGAAAGCCATCGAAATGACCCCAGATGATCTAGCAGACGAGGAATGGGGCGCTGCGACGGGCAAGAAAGGCAAAAAGGATAAAGGCAAGAAGACTAAAGCTCAAGGGCCGAAAGAGGAAAACTTTGGTGAGTGTTGAAGTGGCTATACGAATGTCAACTTATTTTCTCCCCATATCAGGCTCCGAAGAAGTGATCGTAGCCGAGGTAACAGAATCAAAGGAGCCCACTGCGCTTCATTCATCTCAGACGAAGGATGACGACGACGCAGTCGACGAGAACGGCCCGAAAATACTGTCGAAGAAGGAGAAGGAAAAGTTGAAGAAGGAGCGAGAGAAGGTCTGGTTTGAACGAGATCGCTTCACGAGATATACTTTTTATTCATGTTTCAAATCATTTAGGCGAAGAAAAAGGCGCAAGCGGCTGCGAAGAAAGTACAAGGAGCCCAAGAGCCTCCAGCAGAAGAGTCATTTCAACCTGGTGAATTTACACCCCATCCGGTTGAGAAGGAAGAGGATGGCGCTGAGGATGACGCTGGCGGCGGAGAGGGTGACTCGAAAAAAAAGAAGAAAAAGAAAAAGGCGAAGAAGGAAGAGGAGCCCGCACCCGTACCGGTCAAGAAAAAAGGGGGAGCAGGCATCAGCGCTTTGAGGGCGATCATGGAAGAGAAGAAACGGTTAGAGGAGGAGGCTAGATTGAGAGAAGAGGAGGATCGTAAGAGAATAGAGGAAGAGGATCGGCTGGCGGAAGAGGAAGCGAGGAAGAAAGAGGAAGAGAAGCAGCGAAAGAAAGAGAAGGAAAAGGTTTGTTTTCTCGTGATTTATCCTCTGAGCGATCCTCAACAGTTCACTAGGCGAAACGAGAGCTGGCCAAAAAAGAAGGTCGACTCTTGACGAAGAAACAGAAAGAAGAGCAACGCGCGGCAGAGATACGAAGGCAAGCTCTCATCGCTTCTGGTGTACAAATAGAAGGCCTGCAACAAACATCCACTCCCTCTAAACGTCCGCTTTATGGTAACCGTAAAAAAGCTCCTATTGGAAGGGGGCCACCTTCAGCACCGGAATCGGCTATTCAAACGCCGGAACCACCATCGCCGAAGGAGCTTGCGCCAGAGCCAAAAGAGGAAAAGAAGGTGGAGCCGACAGACGATCTCAAGAGTGATTGGGATGCATCCAGCGACGAAGAAAAAGGAAAGCCCTCCGACGTGAAGGAAACTTGGGATGAATCGAGTGATGAAGAGGATGCGTTGAAGCCTGCGACTGAGCCATCGAAACCTGCTGAGAAGGCGTCCAATGTGAAAGGTGCGGAAATAATGAGTTCTCGAACAGGAGTCAGCATTACTCAACACTCTACAGCAGCATCTGTTCAACCTGTGAAGAAGATCACACAACCAGCCCTACCGTCTCCAAAAGTTTCTGCGCAAGCCAAACCTAATATTGGCAAACCTACTCAGGATTCACAAGACTCTTCTGACTCTGATTCGGCTTCTGACTCTGATTCGTCTGAACAAGATTCGGAATCGGAATCGGAATCGGAATCAGACTCGGATGACGGAATGACAAAGGCCGAGAGGTTGGCTGCTCAACGCAAAGCGGAGGCGGTAGCTCGCAGGGCGAAGGCTCACGAAGCTGCCCTTGCAGCACGAAGCAAAGATGATCTGCGCAGTCCGATATGCTGTATCTTGGGCCACGTCGACACGGGTAAGACCAAGTTGTTGGACAAGGTTTGTCGTTTCTTCATAACCTTCGGACTTTTTCTAATTACTCGCCTGTAAAAGATTCGGCAGACGAACGTCCAAGAAGGCGAAGCAGGTGGTATCACACAGCAAATTGGTGCCACATATTTTCCACGGGAAGCTATCAGAACGAAGACTGCCGTGCTCAACAAGGTGAGCACGTTCGCAACAGATTTCATAGCCCGCTGACTTTCAAGATAGGGAAATGAGCAAGAGTACAAGGTCCCGGGTTTACTGGTTATAGATACCCCAGGTCACGAATCCTTCACAAACTTGCGCACTCGTGGCAGTTCCTTGTGCAATATTGCCATTCTAGTCGTCGATATCATGGTAATACCGTATCTGGCTGCTATTGGTCCGACGCTCATCCTCTGTGTAGCATGGTCTGGAACAACAAACCTTGGAATCCCTCCGCCTCCTCAGAGATCGCAAAACGCCGTTCATCGTAGCTTTGAACAAGGTATAGCACTCCGTTTTCCATTATCATTCTGTTTAATGTCGTCCTTCAAGATCGACCGTATATACGGATGGAACCCGACTCTAGATGGCGCACTACAAGAATCCCTTGCGAAGCAGACACGAACCGTGCAGCGTGAATTCGATGACCGTGTTCAAAAGACAATTCTGGCTTTCGCAGAACAAGGTCTCAATGCAGTCTTGTACTACGAGAACAAGAACTTCGCTCGAAACGTCTCCATCGTACCTACATCTGCGATCACAGGGGAGGGCGTGCCAGACATGATCATGTTGCTGGTGAATTTGACACAGCAGCGCATGAGCGATCGCTTGATGTACCTCTCCGAGTTGGAGTGTACCGTCCTTGAAGTCAAAGTCATCGAAGGTCTTGGGACAACTATCGATGTCGTCCTGTCCAATGGTATTCTTCGCGAAGGAGATAAGATCGTGGTTTGTGGTCTCAACGGACCTATCGTGACCCAAGTCCGCGCCCTATTAACCCCGCAACCTCTCAGGGAGTTACGAATAAAGGTAAGTCGCTCGTCAACGTCATCATGGGCTCGGATCCGTTTAATATATGCGCGTTAGTCGGTATATGTTCACCACAAAGAAGTCAAGGCTGCTTTGGGGGTGAAGATCGTAGCCCCAGATCTTGAGAAGGCAATCGCTGGTTCGAGGCTTCTAGTAGTAGGACCAGAAGACGACGAAGATGACATGCGGGAGGAGGTCATGTCAGATCTCACAACTCTTCTCAATTCCATCGACAAGTCAGGTCGTGGTGTTTGTGTACAGGCCAGCACACTCGGGTCTCTCGAGGCTTTGCTCGACTTTCTGAAATCAAGTAAAGTCCCGGTATCCGGTATCAACATTGGGCCTGTTCACAAGAAGGATGTCATGCGAGCGGGCACAATGTTGGAGAAAGCTCGCGAGCTAGCATGCATCCTCTGTTTCGATGTCACTGTTGATAAGGATGCAGAGCGCATGGCTGAGGAGATGGGTATCCGTTTGTTCAAAGGTGCGCGTCGCTTGATTGTTTGGGTGTATGTACTGATTACTGTCATAGCCGATATCATCTATCACCTATTCGACGCGTTCACTGCATACAATGCCGAGATACAGGAGGCCAAGCGGAGAGATGCCGCTCCCATAGCAGTTTGGCCTTGTCGCTTGAAGATCATTGCGTGCTTCTGTAAACGAGACCCGATCATCTTGGGCGTTGACATCTTGGACGGCACCTTGCGGATAGGAACGCCACTATGTGTGATCAAGATAGACCCAGTGACTGGAGCTAAGGAAATCATAGAATTGGGAAAGATGTAAGCCGTTTATTATCCAACATAACCGACCTGACAATGCCTTCGAAGCACATCTTTGGAGATCAATCACAAATCTATGGAAGTAAGGAGTGATTTATCATTGTTGTTGTAATGCCAATAACTCTTTCATTCCATTTCAGATCGTAAAGAAGTCGCAAGCTGGCGGCGGTGTCGCGGTCAAGATTGAGCATGCTGTCTATCAATCAGCCAAGATGTTTGGGCGGCATTTTGACGATAAAGACGAACTTTACAGTCGTGTAACGCGCCAGAGTATCGATGTTCTCAAAGTCTGTCATCTTTTTATTCCATCTCTTCCATTTATTCTCACCTTTTTTCAAGACTTCTTTCAAAGCTGACGTGACCACTGAAGAATGGCTCCTGATCAAGGCCTTGAAGCCAGTTCGTAATATTTGAACTAAGCTTGAAATGCGCGATCTCTAATGAATTCTAATCCAGCGACTGAACATTCAATGAGATCTCTTGCCTTCCTTGCATTGACTTCGGCCTTGAACGATCCCAATCTCTGGCTGGGACTCCTGACAGTATATTTGTATTGAACAAGCTATCTGCATCATGTTGTTTTTGTATGGAAGATCAACTCTCACTCATCGACCAGATTTCGTTTGTACGATACCGTTCTCCGCCTTCAATATCCATCTCCCGTCGGTGTGATGCGGTGCATGTATGAAAATCAATACGGTAGCGGTCGCCCTGTGATAGTCTTCACTCTCTCTTGCAGGCTGACTAGGCCGGTTTGAATTTTGGTTTCTCCATGGCGACATCTTATGGCGGATGCATGTAACATCTTAATTGAACGGTTATGCATGAAAGCCGGCGAAGAAACTGAGATTGAACGCTTCGAATTCAAAATCCTCAATCAGGCCAACGTGTAATTTTGAAAGAAAGGTATGGAAAAGATGCACATTCTTTTACAGCCGGCGGTATACTGCAGACATGTATGTGTTCTCCGGTCTCCTGTGTCCCACAATTATGCTGAAATCGGTTCGTCAGATATCCACCAGGAATGATCTTGTATATCACTATTTGATACGTTGAGAATACTTGTCGACTCTATGCACTATCTTTGCAAGTTTGATGACCGCGGCAAAAAATATCACGGATCGGACTCAACGCGATTTGCCTGACCAAATACTGCACGGAAAGGACCTGAAGGCCGACCGTTATCATAACGCGCGCAGGCGCATGTTTGTGATTTCTTTGCAAGGGCTAAATCATTGTAGCTATTGTAATTTCTTGTTGCTGGTCAGTACGGAACTATCACCTCTCTTCTTTGATTGATACCTTACTTTTATCCACTGCCTAGGACAAGTAATTGACTTGGATAAGAAACATTGATATGACGGCGATGTGGGCTATGTTGATGATCCATTTGTGTGAAGACACCCTCACTTTCATCCTTTTGCTTGAACTAGGCGATCTGGACAAGATGCCTTATCTCCATCCCGTACGATCTCAAAAATCCATCGTCGACAACAGCTCTTTAGAGCCGTCATGTGCGAGTCCCTTCGACTCTTTTTCTCTTCTGCCATGCGCCGACGATAGCTATCGAGGATGTTCCACGTCCCTACACACCAAAATGTTTCGCCCAGTCTAATGCCTGGAAACTAGTATGTGTGCGTGGATGATCATTGTACGTATCTCTGCGAATCCATTGATATTCCTCTCATTCTACAATATGAAATCAAGGACGAACATTGGATTAGCAATATGTCCAACTCGCCATAATGTCTGTAATCCAGAGGTTCGACGTGGTCATATCGCTTGCGCCTCAATTAATCAATCAATACCAAACCCGACAATTTCTATCTGAGCCATGAAACTACAGGGAACTCCCAGTTTAGCCGCTCCTTGCTCCTCCAGTCCGTGAATAGTGGTGCAGGATTCAGACGACAGGAATCTTCTTTTCGCGCTGCTTGTCCGTGATGATCAAACCAAGGCTTCACTCGATGTCCTTTGGGTTCAAACAATGGCGTTTCCAAGGTCGGCTTGTGAGCAAGGCGTGCGTATTTTGTGTTACTTGATGACAGCATCTTGCAGAATTTTGGCCTATCATGCGATCGCCGCTCGACTCTGGATCATTCTGCTACGAAGCCATTCCGACCGATGATCCAGTAATCATAGTACCCGCTTCATTCGGAGGTGCATCCATACGATCGTAGAAATCACCGAGTGCGAAAATGATCAACGACTAAACACGCAAACCGGCGTATGTCGCCCAATACCTGGTTCAGCAAAAGCGTGCTTGCAGGTGTTCAGCCCAGCGTGTTCGACGGAAATAGTCACGACTAGATCCAGACGTTCCAACACGCCCCCGTCTTGATGATTGACTTTCTCGCGTGGTGGCAGGCATCTTATCGGACCGATATGTTCTTCAATACGCCTGACACTTATAACAAGGCAGGTAACAGAGATATGAATTTTGACGTGCAAGACTGTTTTTTGTGATCAAACAGCATTATCGGACATCGGATTGATATTGAAAACTTTTGATCGTAGAAGTGCTCGAGTCATCCGCTTGTTCAAAGCCCCGATGCTACGCTAGCGGTGTTGTCAAGAAGAGCCAAATGACGGCTGCGGGAGCCACTGCCACGCATCATATAGAAACCAAAATATACCTATCACTTGGCTATCGAAATTCCCACGTTGTATATTGGAGATAGCTCGCTGACAGTAGTGCATATTCCAGTTTCCCAAAAAGTCCATCAAGCGACATTTGCAGAGGCTCATACACTTTGGGCAATCTTACAAAGAAGTATGCCCTTCACACTACTGCTGACCTGTGCAATAGACTCCCCGTTCATCCAGGTCATAATTCCTGCAACAACCGTACTCCATTTCCAGGTGATAATCATGTCAGAGTCGAGGGCTGAGGCAACCCTGTCAGGATCTGTCGAGCTTGCGCCGCAGGTAACTTTACGCGACCTGTCCATGTTTTCGGAATGCTCGGGATTGGCTCCACGCTTGCTGTTCTTTGGGTGCTCTTATCCAACTCGGAGGTCGAGACTCAAGACAAGGAAATCAGCGTCCTTGAGAATCTGGAGATAAAAAGTGATGTCGATCTTCCTTTCACGACGTACCTGTTGCTCTCCAATTCTGTCCGGTACTATTGGATTTCTTCCTCAGTTCTTTGGAGTTCCGAGTACGTTATTTGAAATGCCCACCGTCTTCAGCTGCGCAGAGCCTTTCCTCGGCGTCGAGTCCACATACAGCGCAAGCCTGCAGGCCGCATACAGATTAGTCCAGTGCCGCAGGGGCCATCCACCCGCTCGCGGAGTCCACCATGATGGCCATGTTCTGCACCGGATCCGGGTTGACGTCCATGCGGAGTTTCTTGAGAACGCAATGCAGGGGCAGGTCGGCCGCGATATCGAAAAAGAAGATGCGTTCTTAGGGTGTCAGTGCGGCATCCTCGAGACACCTGGTGACTCGCTCGATTGTGTACATGTTGAGGGGTGAGTGTCGAGAAACACGCGTGGCGCATCCTCTTGTTCATGGGTTTTTCTTTTCGAAGCCATACGAAGTATGGCCGCACAGATGTGCAGGAGGCATTCAAGAATGATGCCAAGGTTATAAGGGTGGATGGTTATGACTCAAAATTTTGGCGGGCCATGACTGGGCCATGGGAATATTTGGTCAAATCTTAAGTGGGAGGTACGCTATGCGTTTGCAATGACACTCTAGTGCCTTTTATATGTCTATTGTGTGTGTCCATGTTATGCATCATCAAAGCCTTGCAATCGTCTGGTCAACCAAGGATCGGGTATGGGTGCTCGGTTGGCTCTGCCGGTATCGACGGGCGCCGATGCCGATGTCGATACCTACGGTTCCTCGGCGTTGACACCGAGGTTAATGCTGGCGGTTTGAACATCTTGTCTGCAGGAGAAGTGCAGGAGATCGCATCGCTTGGCGGATTTGAGCTTTTCGGCCCGTACGTAACGTATAGCCGGAAGTAGCCGACCGGAGGTAGGTGCACCGGAAGTCGCGGAGAAGGAAAAAGCTCGAGTCGACAAGATTATCTGCCTAACGAGGGTCTTCTATTGGCACGTTGGCGCCGCTTGAGGTCAGCACTGGAGACTCGTTTGCCTCGCATGTTCCTCGCGACTGTCCGGTACATGACATATGCGAATACGCGGCGCCCAGACCTCACTGCGGTTGTCTGCCGTCTTCGTGCAACTGACTTGACAAGCAATCTGAGCCGAGATATTTAAGGACATCACTAGTTGGTGCTCCGACACCTTTCATCCAGAGCACACCATGACGACCCCGATACCCCAGCCGCCTGCAATTCCGTTTCTAGGAAACCTTACGAATATCGAGAAGGAAGTTCCCTTGCGATCTTTCGAACTGCTGGCAAAGCAGTATGGAGATATCTATCGATTGAACGTTCTCGGTGAGACCCACACCATCGATATTCTGGTTCTTGCCCGTCATAAGAGTTAATTCTATTTCAGGAAGAGAGATCGTGGTCGTGACCAGCTATAAGCTCGTTAACGAGGTTTCGGATGAAAAAAGGTTCCACAAATCTGTTTCCGCCCCCCTTCGTGAAGTGCGAAATCTAGTGGGAGATGGGTTATTCACTGTACGTATCATTTTGACACATCACAGCTTCCAAATTGACGACAGACGATAAGGCATTCCAAGGAGAGCCCAACTGGGCCATTGCTCGTACGCATTCATTAATCATATCCTTCAACAAACCTTTGTGATTCCTATTCTAGATCGCCTGCTTATGCCCGCATTTGGAGCGGCTTCCATTCGGGGCATGTACGACGATATGGTGGACATCGCATCGCAATTGTTGCTGAAATGGGAGAGGTCAGTCTTCTCTTGATAGAGAAGGTTGTGCATCTCATCTATCTTTGGCAGATTTGGTCCGAATCAATCAATTGACCCCGCGGAAGATTTCACGCGTTTAGCTTTGGATACCATCTGTCTCACTTCCATGTCGTATCGGTATGCTTACTATCATGCCGCCCTGACGTTGATCCTGATGTTCCTTGCAAGCCTGAACTCCTTTTACACAGCGAGTAGTATTCTTCGGCCCTTTGATATGACTCTTCTCATCGTTTCTACATCATTGGCCCTTGGCATATACAGGATGATGTTCCAAGCTTCGCAAAATCCATGTTCAGCTTCCTCAAGGAATCGAACATGCGTGCCAATCGCCCTTCGTTAATCCAGGCGATTATGTCGGGTACCAACGCAAAGTACCAAGAGGACATTAACGCTATGACAGGACTTGCGGACCAAAGTTGAACCATTTCGCTCCTTACGACAATAAATACTAAAATCGGCACGTCCGTAGTTGTGGCGGAGCGCAAGGCGAATCCGATAGACAAGAACGATCTGTTAAATAAAATGTTGCTGGGTAGGGATGCCAAAACGGGCGAAGGGCTGTCGGATAAAGCCATCACAAATAACGTGAGTCGAGTGCTGTCTGCTGTGCTGAAAAACTTGAAGCGACATCCCTTATTTAGTTGTTGACCTTCCTCATCGCTGGTGAGGCTCTTGGCATTCTTCCCATTCTCGTTATTTCTCTAATCATCTCTTCTAGGACACGAGACAACTTCAGGTCTGTTTGCTAAAGCTCAATCAAGAAAGGTTTACACTGAAAGCACGCTCAGGAACCCTCACGTTCATCTGCTACTACTTACTCAAAAACCCCGAATGTATGCGAAAGCTCCGCGAAGAGGTGGACGACGTGTTGGGCGATCAGCCCGTCCAACTGGGCGATCTCAGCAAACTGCCGTACCTCGTTGGTGAGCAGCTATTGCTTCCACACAATATTTCGTCACGCTGACGGCGGCGGGCGCCACTGTACCAATACATTGCCGTTATTGTCTTTGCAGCCGTTATGCGCGAGACATTGCGCCTTGTGCCTCCCGCAACGATCCGCACTATGACACCGAACGAAGATACGACACTGGGTGACGGAGCATATGCCGTCAAAGCTGGTGTCAGTATCGCTATCCACACCGCATGGGCGCAGAAGGACCCTGCGGTATGGGGAGACGACGGGGATGCATTCAGGCCTGAAAGGAACCTTGACGGAAAGTTTGAAGCACTTCCGGTCAGCACCCCTTCGGTCCGCTTTACCTACGAAGATCTCATACGTTTTCTTCACCAGCCAAATGCCTGGCAACCGTTCGGTTTCGGTATGCGCGCCTGCATCGTGGGTCTTTCTCTTTACACTTTTCAAGTCCAGTTCTGCAACACTGTGGGGCTGACTGATATTACCTTAGGGCCGTGCCTTTGCTTGGCAGGAGATTCTCATCCTCATGGCGAGCATCGTCCAGAAGTTCGATCTCGTCATGGATGACCCCTCCTATGATTTGCGACTGAAGCAAGCGCTCACCATCAAACCAGATGGGTTCTATATCCGCGCAATTCCCCGCGCTGGGAAACATGCCTTGGTCGCTCCACGCTCGTCTACTTTGTTGTCGCATGGGACCGCTGTTTCAAAGCCTGTGTCGGTCTCCAACAATGGCGCGCAGAAGCAGCCATTGTATGTGTTATATGGGTCAAATACGGGTACCGCAGAGTCATTCGCGCAAAGGATCGCCAGCGAAGCTCCTACGCATGGTATTTGGACATACTGTCGCTCATCTGTTAACCAACCTAACGTGCGAGTTCAGGTTTCAAGGCTACTTTGGGCACCCTTGACTCGGCCACTGAGCACATTCCTACGGATGGTCCCGTGATAATAGTGACTGCATCTTTTGAAGGTATATTTGAAATTGAACTTAGTCTACAGGTATATGTACTCATTCGTCATAGGGCAACCTGCGGACAATGCTGCTCACTTCGTGGAATGGCTAACAAGTACCAAAGGCAACGAGCTCGCTAACGTTAAGTTCGGCATCTTCGGCTGCGGCAACTCAGATTGGGTGCAGACATACCAGCGTATCCCGACGCTTGTCGACGACCTTTTCGAGAAGCATGGCGGACACCGCTTGATTGAGCGCGGCGTCGGTAATGCAGGCGCTGGTGACTTTTTCGAAGCCTTCGATGAATGGGAGGCTGGGTTATGGCCGATTTTGGCGAGCGAGTACCAAACAACGCAATCAAAATCTGTTGTAGGACTGCAGATCAAGACCATCGATGAGGGTACTGTCCGCGCCACGGCTCTGCGTCAGCCAGATGCTGCACTCGGCACTGTCGTTGAGAATAGATTGCTGACTTCTGCCACTGCTCCTGCTAAGCGGCATATAGGTAAATACAATTGCGCTCCCATAGTATTTTTCTGTTGACGACGACCCCTCTAGAATTCAAGTTGCCTAAGGGTGCAACGTACGGAGCGGGTGACTACTTGGCCATGTAAGTGGAAGATCCCTTTTCGAGCTTCAAATGATAATAAGTATATGTCATACAGCTTGCCAATCAATCCCATACGTGACGTTCGTCGTGCAATCGCTCGGTTTGGTCTTTCCGCAGAGCAGGAGGTCAGTGTTGTCTTCACCCGCATCGATGCGTGCTGACCTGCCCTGCCCAGATCATCATCACATCTGCAGGACCCACGCCTCTTCCAGTCGATAAGCCAACGAGCATCTTTACTATTCTCTCTGGATATGTCGAGCTCTCGCAGCCTGCTACCTCGCGTGACCTCCGTGTTCTCACTGAAGCCACAGAGTCGGAACCGACTTTAGCTAAGCTCAAGGAACTCACTTCCAGCTATCAAACCAAAGTGCTTGCGAAGCGGCTCAGCATCTTAGACATCCTGGAAGCTCATCCTGATATTGAGCTGCCCTTCAGCACCTTCTTGCACATCTTGCCGTCCATGCGCATTCGGCAGTACTCCATCTCCTCCTCTCCGCTTTGGCACCCAGACCGCGTGACGCTGACGATCAGCGTCCTCGACGCGCCTGCGATGTCTGGTCGGACGGAGCCGTTCTTAGGAGTCGCGTCGACGTATTTGGCAGATCTCAAGCCTGGAGACCGAGTACAATTGAGCGTGCGCGCGTCGGCTGCCGCGTTCCACCCTCCTGCAGACCCGACAGTCCCGATGGTTATGTTCTGCGCCGGCTCGGGCCTGGCTCCTATGCGCGGATTCATTCAAGAGCGAGCGGCCCAGAAGCAGTCTGGTCGCGATGTCGGCTCTATCTTGCTGTTTTTTGGGTGCCGAAACCCGAGCGATGATTACTTGTATTCTGACTCAGATCTCGCAGAGTGGGTGAAACTCGGCGTTGTGGATGTGCGTCCTGCGTTTTCGAGGGCGTCGGACCAGTCACTTGGCTGCAAGTACATCCAAGAGTGAGTTTCTGCGACATGTCTGATCTTTTTTAGCTGGTTGTTCATAATTTTTTCCAGCCGGATCTGGCATGATCGCGCAGATATCTCTGAAGCCTTCAAGAAGGACTCCAAGGTATGTGTAGGATATACGCCAGCCTCGCTCTCTGAACTGACTTTGTTGCAGTTCTTTACTTGTGGTTCTGGGAAAATCGCGGTCGCGGTCAAAGAAAAACTCATAGAGATCATCAAGGATGGAGGAAAGACAGCGCCGGAGGAAGCAGTGGAGACATTCGAGAGAATTTCCAAGGGTAGATATGCAACTGATATATTCGAGTAAACGCTCTTAGAGCGCGTGTCAGAGTTCAGATATTTTCTTGTACGAACCGATGTCATGCTTTGAACTACAATATACCTCTCGATCGCGTCGCGTCCAGATACATGATTCTCCTTTCCTTTCCCGTCACGTGTAGACGCGTCTACGTCTGTCTACGTCTGTCTTCTCGACACAATAGTCACAACACTCCGAAGCCTTTCACGCGGATCCACAATCTATATGGCCATTTTGGAGGAATCACCAGAATCCACGCCAAGCGATCAGCAATCTCTTCTCCAAACGCTTCGCATTCCTGCTGAATACGCCCGGTTCGAGGCTCTTGGGGACAACGAGATATATGACCGGCTAGATCAATGGAAAACGAATGCTCTGTCGGCGCTCTCTACTCTCCGCGAACAATTGAAGCTTAATAGTCATCTTGGTACGGAGCAGCAGGCTGACATCGCATTTCACGCTGCTTCATATATGGGAGAAGTTGGGGAATGGTCTACTGAGCAGATGCATGACATCTCAGTCGGTGAGTTCTCTCTCCCCTTTTAAAGATCAGTTGACCGGAGCTTTTGAAACTGCACAGATACTCTAGAACTTCTCGGAGAACCTGACATCCATGTGTTAGAGCGAACACTGAATCACCACATCAAATCCCTCTTTCGTGCAAACCCCCATCCTTCCCTGAATGCTAGTACAGGCCGTAAAATATCACGACAAGCTGGTGGCCCTATGGCTGCCCAGGATATATATGAAGATCAGCTATGGAAACGAAGTCCAGGAGTTGGAAATGCTTTATCATGGTGTGTGCAGCACATTCACGTATGTACCACTCCAAAATACAATTCTCTCCGCGGCGCCTAATCTCCCTTTATTGATGGTGATGAGGTAGACTGAAATGTATGAGCGACTTTGGGGTCTAGTCGTGCCGCCCATCATGATCCTGCTCGACGACTACGAGGTAAAATACAAGATCGAGGGTATTCATATCGTCGAAGCATTACTTGGAAACGCGCCCCCAGATCTTCTCAAACGCACAGGTATCTCTGACCTTCTGTTCTCTGTAAGTGCCGTTCTCTCGCTTTACAACAAAATCGCGACCTGACCTAGCACCAGTCTTTGCACCGCGCACTGACGTTCTTACATTCTCCTTATACTCCGACCCTTTTGCGCTCAGCAATACCCGCCGCCGTAAATCTTGTGCAACGTACTAATTCTGGACCTGCAGAACGTTTTTCTCGATTATGTTCGCTGCTTGGGGACGGCATCATAGGCAGCGTGTGGATGTACGGGTACCACGATCCAGGCGCTATTGAAGCAAGTGTAGAAGTCTTACCGATCATCATACGAGCACTAGACATCGGGTCGGTGAGATATCTCAAAGTGAGTGGCTTTCTCCCGCAAGCCCACTGAAGCGGCCGGAGAATCGCTGACTACAGGGTTCATAGGCGCTGATACCACAACTAATACACCCATTGTATCCGAACCCCGGCAAACCGCCCGAACTGTCCTTGCAAATGACGTCCCTCCGAGCATTGATATCTGTTATTCGAATATGTGCACCGAGGATGCACAGATGGAAAGGGACCATCCTAGAGGCGAGCGCCAAATGTTGGGTTGCAAACGCAGACTTAGGGCTTCATGGGAAAGGTATATCTATTCTGCGGAGAACATGCGTCTCAGACAACTCAATTGTTCACATTGTCACCACAGATGTCGTGGATTTGAACAAAACCCTTCGGAAAGTGTGTGCAGAGCTTGCGAGGGTATGTCCATCCGTTGTCAAAGTAAGTCAACTTCGCTCGTTACCGACCTTGAGGGCTGACACGATTCCTAGGACTATCAGACACTTATGACAATTGACCCACAAGCGTTCAAAGGCCTCGTCGCCGACCTCTAAAACCTCGCTTTACAGCTGCATTGCCTTTCCCATACATCCGCGGTCGCCTTATGAGCAATGACCGAGTCCTACTTTTGACCTTCAAGCCTTGTCTAGCATATGCTCAGATTGACGGCCTTTATGGAACGTGACCTCTAATTCTGATAATCGTATCTTGTCTGTACAAAAAGGCCGATATGCAGAAGATACGGTCCCACATGTTTGTAAGGTTTTGTTGTTACTATCAGGGGTAGTAGCATCGTTGTACGTTCTCTAACCATGAGGTGCATATATACGGCCAACCATGTGCAGTGTTACAATATACTGTAACCAAGACTTGATTCACATAGCCAGCGCTCAAGAGGGCGCTTTGTGTCAAATCTGACATTATTCGAAACTGTCACACTTGAGGTTTGTCAATACCAAGACCGTCTTGACCTGCCCTTAATTCATCTAGCATTGCTAAGTTAGGTCACGAACTTGTTGCGCCACTACGCCGTCGACTTACTCTCCTCAGTGATCACTCGGACAACTTTACTCCAGTTGAAATCTTTGCATTCAAGTTGTATTGTCCGGGAATAGATGGGAATAGATGGGTCAACGTCACCAAGTATTCGTTGTGGCACAAGTCATACCCAAAGGCACGCCTGCTGACTCTCACAGTCAAGGGTATCAATGTATAGTGGCGCTGCATCACCAATGGTGTTATGGGCGCCTGCCATTGCTTGCTACTCGTCGCTTTTTAACACTCTTGAGAGTTCCTGAAAATGCGGAGATCGTTCGTTGGGAGCTTAACGAAATTCGAGCCAATTGGGAGTCACTAGACGACAATGAGAATCTTTGTCCATATATCGCATCTTTACTCGTGTCGTGCTGGTCGGCATCTTTGGAGCCGCACAAAACCTATGCCACTGGGACGAGCTGTCATTTATTGTCACCTTTCATGGGTAGTGGGGATGGAGGTGAGACAGTGCATTCTATTGCCGGATATCAGGTTGCTCATCGTATTGTAGACAACAATGACGGGATCACTATCATCGACATTACAGATTGTCAATCTCCTGCTTACTGCTTTGTATCTGTGGGTTCCATGGAATCAAGGGTTCGCGTCCCTTCATGGAGGCCATTGACGGCTGAACGGTACTGTCGCGCGTACTATCCACGTCCTGATCCAGAAATTCTTGACCAGGATGATGAGGCTCGCCGTCTTGAGGAGAATGTTGTTTCTATCATTGCATCGCTTGATAATGAGACTGTGCTTGATTACAGCGTGCTCGTGGATACCTGGCCTACGGAATACAGGAAGAAAGTACTATCTGCTTCTCCCGCACATGAGGCACCCACACTCATTCCTAGCCTTATTGAGATGTCCATCGAGCCTTCCATCGCTTCCGTCATACAAGGCGGGGACACCTCATCAATGCGGAGCGTCATGGCGCAGCCTGACAAATGCCCGATTGTCAGGTCCAAACTCAAGGAGCTTTCCCCTTTCCCCGACGAGGCAATACCCTTATTACTCGACCTCCTCAGATTAGAGCTTGAACTGAATCCCAAGCTCCTCGATCTGACGTCTCTGTCTTTACACACAGCCCAAATTCTTCGACTTCTCACTTCGTTTGAGTCCATCGAAGATCTCAATCTGTCTCACAACTACTTGGTCGATATCGAGACCGTCGAACAGATCCTTTCCAAGCCTTTAAGACGTATTGTTCTTCTTGGCTGCTCATCTTTCGACGACGAAGACGTAGCTTCGCTTCTTTTTGAGAAACCCGAACTCTTCCAGTCCCTTGACGCGTTCATTCATCCGTATTTCTTTTCACCGCATCCGGATGCTCCGAACGTTTTTGCTATTGCTTCTATGAACATGGGCCGCACCCCGTATTGGGTCTCCGTCCCGTACATCAGTCCTTCCCGTGTCGTCCAAACCTTGATCGACATAATCACAGCACTCTTGGAAGACAATTTGATCCTGCGCCATAGTTTCGCGGTGGCAGCTGGTATCTCGGGCTGGCGCGGGGACGAAGAGTCTTGGGACAAACGGAGCGTTGTCACTGTCCCATCGGTTCGACATTGCCCCAAAGAAGGTTGGGCATTTTTCATTTCAGTCGACAAACTCGCCTCTACGATTTTTAACTCTGGGTGGGCTTTTGTCGATTTATCAGAGTCCGCGACAGCCAGTTCCAATCCGGACGTCTCAAGTATCGTTGAAGAGGACTCACAGCCTGTGGAGTCTACACAAGAATCAAAAAGCGCCCCTTCCTCCTCTGCTTACACTGTGTATGGCTTGCGAGAATTTCTGAAGCGATTTTCTATCGGGCGTGTTCCCGCCCCGGAGGATAATATTCAGCGCCTAGAACAGTTGATGATTGATGCAGATGAAGTATTTAAAACTCAACAGGCGGAAGCGTTGAGGCCAACACTGCCCCCACCGATGTTTGATATTCAACAGGCTCTTTTCCAACAACTGCAGGGGGTCTTTGAGCAGGCGCACAAGGATGGGATATTCAAACAGATGACGAGTGAGAATGTTGCTGGATTCATAAGAAAGGATGACCCTCGAGTCTCTCTCTTGTGATACTAGTCGGGTTTCTAATGTAGAAGATGTGCTACGAATATACTGTAAGTTAACTGTCATGCAGCAAAGATCGAAGAGCCCTTGATTTTTGAAATCATTTGGATCAACCTCTGAGAGATTGTTCAGCGAATGCGTTGAAATCATTGCAGCCTACGGGACCGCCAAGCATGTAGGCTCGGACACAGCCAGTCATTCCCAATTCCGCCGCTCCGCTCAGGCTCCGACAAGGTCTTCGTGGATTAGAGCCAGCTCGGCTTGCCCGGCCGTAACGACTTCGACGAAAGCGCGCCGTGGCATTTCAAAGCCCGCTTGGCCTATTCCGCTTGGTAAGCACGAGGCTATCGAGTATGGAGCCCGTTATCGAGATGGCGTTATTTGGCACTGTTTAGATCGACGCGTTGGTCACGATGCAAACGACGTTCAGCTCTTTGCCGACAACGTGTTCTCAGTCCTTTCGTGCACGTCCCCCATCCAATCCTCCTCTTCGTCGCCAGCAGCGCTGCCCATGGCTCCTAAATGCGAGCCATTGTGTCGATTTGGCGATAGGTACGCCGTGTCGATTTCATCCTAGGAACGACGTAATCAAACGGTCCTCACGTCTCCTTTGGGCGGCTCTTTAACACAGACTCTTCTTCACTACATTTCCCCACCCTCCACCAAAGGAGGATTCTTTAAATGAGGTTGCAATACCTCTAGCTGCACCCAAGATCCGCGGTACCTCTAGGAACGGCCTCGTAGCGTCCCCTGACGAAGATGCTAAATACTACTACTTCACCATCGACGATCAGCTCGTCTACATGTCATTCTTTCAGGATTGGGGACCTCTGAACATTGCTATGGTTTACAAAGCATGCATATACATCCACTCCCTGCTTGCGGTGCGTTATGTCTCTGGTTCGCTTCATTTTCCAGTTTCTCACGTGCAATATTCATTGCGAAGGATGAAGAGTTGTCATCTTACCGGCTGGTGCTTTACACGTCCGATAATCCTCAGAGGAAAGCAAATGCTGCCCTCCTTATTGCTCTCTTCTCTGTACGTCTCTCTATTATCTGCGCTATCCATAGGCATGAACCACGGATTTTCACATGTCGATTAGTTGATTGTGCAACAACGCGCGCCATGGGATGCCTTTCAACCAATAGCTGAACTGGAGTTCATGCCTTTTCGCGACGCTGGCCGCGGACGCTCAGACTTCAATCTCAATATCCAAGACTGTCTGTGGGGCATTTACAAGGCAATGCAGAACGGACTCTGTGACTTGAACGAGTTTGACGTCAATGACTACGAATTCTACGAAAAGGTTGAGAATGGGGACTGGAACTGGATAACTCCCAACTTCATCGCATTCGCATCTCCCGTTGATCCTGTTTGGCTAAAGGGCCACAAGGATAAGGAGCACAGCAAATTGGACGCGCCACCCTCTTCACCGATTCGGCAAGCTGCGTCGAAATCTTTGGCCCTTCAACGAAAGCTTCCTACCCCTTTCGTGAACTGCTTGGAATACTTCGAGCAGAAGAATATCAAGCTCGTCGTACGGCTTAATAATGAACTCTATGATCGCAATACCTTTATGGAGCGGGGCATCAACCATCTAGAACTCTATTTTGACGATGGAACTAATCCGACGGACGAGATCGTGAGGCGGTTTATTGATGTATCCGATGAAGTAGTTCAATCAGGCGGGGTGGTCGCTGTCCATGTAAGTGTGATGTGTGCTCCTTGTCTTCGCGCTGACGCAGAATTGTGTAGTGCAAAGCAGGTTTAGGTCGTACAGGTACATTGATTGGCGCCTATCTCATATGGAAATATGGATTCACAGCAAGCGAGGCCATTGCTTTCATGCGCATAGTCCGACCTGGTTGTGTTGTAGGTCCACAGCAGCAGTACATGTACTGCAAACAACTTGAATGGTCGAAGTGGGCCGCAGTCGATGAAATGCGCAAAACTCAAGTGTCTGCCGCCCTCGCGTCGGCCACAATTGTCGCACCTGCGACACCCCCAGCGGAAACCGATGAGAACATCCCAATGGATGCTGTGTCGACAAACGCGATCACGACCCCCTCAACTCCTTCACCCATCCTGCCACCTGTCACCCCAAGTAAGCACGTCGCTGCTGCCGCGGCCAAGGCCAAATCGATTGTTCCACCAGGTCAACCGCGCAAAACGCCAAACGCCAAACGCCTTGCCGTTGATTCCTCTGACGAAGAGGCAGACGATGCATTACCAGCCCTTGGAGCTGCACCCTCTATTCGTCAGAACTTACGCTCGCCTACAAAAGGGGTCGCGCATGTTACTGCCTCCGAGCAGCGTCCAGCGAGAGTGACGCGCTCAACAGCAGGAACACTTGCATCACGTAGACCAGGAACGGCCCTTAGCGCTATCTCTACGAAGGCGAATGTGAGTGGTCAAACGTCCAACAAGATCCCGCGTCTCGCGAATGGCAACACTGGCCGAAACGGGACATCGTCCAATGGCACCTCCATTACAAAGTTACCTCCAATAGCAGTTGCCGCACCCGTCCGTCGCTCACAACGTGCACCCTCCCCCACGCCATCACGGTTGCCTACTCTGGTGCCATCCAAGAGACCACATCACAACTCGGTGAGCTCGCTTGGAGCAATTGTCGGAGCTACGACACTCAAGGTAGCGCAGGCTACCACGGCGACGAATGAATGGATGAAGAATAACGCCAATGCAGTGGTGAAACCAGGAAACAAGAGTGAGCGCCCTGGCTTGAGGAGCGTTAGAAGGCGGAGAAGTAGTTTCAGCGCAGCAGATGTGGTTGCGTGACAGTCTTTTCACCCGAGTTTCTTGTCTTGTACCACTCCGCATATCTTCATTGATTGGCAAAATCTCACCCTCATTTTCTTGTATCTTCGCTTGGAACGGTTTCGGTTTCTTGATTAACTATTCGTTGTCGATATTGTTTTCACACATCTGCAGCACCTTCATCTCCCCTGTCCCAGTCAACCGCACCCAGAACCACACCCGACGTCCTTGATACCTTGCATGTTCCCGTCCCCAGTCCCATCACTCCCCTCCAGCATCGTTAATCCCTCTCTGTTTTATCCACGCAAGCACTGGATAGCCCCTGCACGCTGTATATGAACCTCCCCACGCTCTCTACGGTTCACGATTGTATCCGCGATACTTATGTTTTGAATTCGATTCTACTCATATATCTGCGCTCCGAATTTTGTATAAATATAAGCTATCCCTGCAATGTCCTCGGCTTCAGCCTCAGACCTTTTCGCCATTACATTTTTCGAAATCTAGTTGCACATTTTGAGATAACACATACTTCGAGAGAACATCAAGCACTCGATATGAGTGTCATAACACGGCGTCCTTCGCCGAGTACTTGTGTACACATTCGAAGAACCACTTGAGATCATCCGGATCAACTCCTGGTGTGATCCCATGCCCCAAGTTCGCAATCCATGCCTTGGGAGTATTAATGCCTTCCCCCTTGAATTCCTTGCACATCCGCTTCACCTCTCGCTCAATTGCCGCCCGACCCGCATATAACACATTGGGATCAAGATTGCCCTGGAGTGCGATGGGTGTAGCCTGTACGGCACGACGAGCATGCGAAGGCTCGACGCACCAATCGATGCCGAGGACGTCGTATCCAGCAGTAGCACACTCGGCAAGGGATAGGTTCGCGCCTTTGGCGAACAATGTGATGGGTACGGCGGCGACGTTGGCAGCTGTAAGGCGGGAGCGGAGAGACGTCGATATGTATTTGAGCGAGGGCAGGGAGAATATCGCGAAATCATGGGGAGAAAGCTCCCCGGCCCACGAGTCGAAAATTTGGAGGAGCTGACATTCACGATGCGTTAGTAACCGAAGAAGATGTGAGAAAGGGCTGAAAGAAATAAAGGACAAACCTGAGCGCCGGCCTTGACCTGGCCAAAAAGGTAGTCCACGCAAACTTCAGCAATACGCATAAGCAGCGCCTTCGACTCTTCTGGATACTTGAATAACCACGTCTTTGCTTTCTGGAAAGTCTTGCTCCCGCCTCCCTCTATCATGTACGCGAAGAGTGTCCACGGTGCACCACTGAACCCGATCAACGGAACATGGCCTTCGAGTGCCTTGCGGGTCTGTGTGATCGCAGTGAAAACGTAACCGAGTTCTTTGTTGACATCGACATTCTCGCGCAGCTTCACAACGTCCGCGGGCGTGTTCAGAGGATCGGGGAAGTGCGGGCCCGGGTTCATGAGCACTTCCATTCCCATAGCTTGCGGGATGACGAGGATGTCACTAAAGATGATTGCGGCATCTAGAAGACCGGCATATCGACGAATGGGTTGAAGGGTAATTTCGGTTGCGAGGTCTGGTGTACGGCAGATCTCAAAAAATTCATGCTGTGCGCGCACTGCACGGAATTCTGTAAATCAAAAAAGACCATCAAGGCATAAGAATAGAGGAATCCCATTGATGCAAAACACGTACCTGGAAGATATCGTCCTGCTTGTCGCATAACCCATACGGGTGCCCGCTCCGTCTCCTCGCCTGCAGAATAAAAGAGTCAGTCAGGGAACAACCATTTCCAATGACATGGGCAAGAACCTCTAGCAGCCCTCAACAGAAGATCGTTTTTCAAAGGAGGGAAGTCTGTGGTAGACATGATTTTGTGTAGTAACAAAGGTTGTTGCGATCGATTGGGATTGAAATAGAGACCAGCAGTCAGGCCTAGTAGAGCAGACGCTCCTGTGCTGAGCATATATTTCCAGCACTTCCCAAAACTTGGTCAAAAAATACCTGTATAGGACGCAGAGATTGAAGGAAGGGGACGTTCAACGCAAGCGTGTACGGACCCTGGAAGTCATTGATGGAATCTGAATGTAATCTAATCTGATACCAATAGTTTCCCAAGCTCGATCGCCCACTGCCTGCTGCTTGATTGCTCCTCGTGGCCTACAGCTCGCAGCATTCTCCCTCGATTGCCACCCGGTGAATTCGAGGACACGTTGTCCAATCATGTCTATCAAAAATCCTAATCAGCTTGTGAACGAGTGTGTAGCAGCCTCTTGGTGCCTTGTGATCCATTTTCCATGTCGACAAAGGTATTTGATGTGATAGGTTCAAGAAATCTGGCGAGTTCGACCGCCTCCGACGTGAGTTGTTGACCCACTTTCAGCAATCCGTGCGTATATAAACCGGTGATCATTTTCTCAGTGTTGCTCAATTGACTCTTTATTAGGATGGGATGGGGCCTTTCATGGCTCGTGTCGAGGATGTCGCCCAAAAACGCCTCGACTCTGATTCAAAGTTGCATTACATGTCTCCCGAGGTGGTTCACCGCGAGCTCTTGCAAGAGCTTGACAGGTAATGTCAACTGTCATTTTCAAAGCCTGCTGTGAACATGCATACCCTGGTAGATATCCCATCATTGAACGTGCCCTCGCAGAGCTGCAGATATTTTCAGATCCAGCCTTCGCAGCTGACATTCAACAATCGGTCCAAAGAATCTTGAAGCAAGATAGAGGCAAAGAAATAAACAGTCAGCCTTTCATGTCCTTTCTATTGACGCGATGACGGCATACCTTATCAGAGGAGGGTGAGAACAACACGGAGCAGAGGTCGAAGGACGAACAGGCAAGTTCCACTGGGAATGGGGCACAGACTCCCAGGAGCATCGCCGCTTCAGAATTATTTGTAGCACAGCCAATCGAGTCCCAGATTAGTGGCACGACTGCTGCGACCTTGGAACCCTCAATCAGCGTACCTAAGATCAACAGCGCGGTCGAACTCATGCCGGTGTCTCCCGAGCAATCTCCCGAAGAAATGGACACGACTGACTAGAGTTGGACATAGCACTCCATTTTGTATCAATATAGCGCTTTGTGTTTTGCGTTCCTTCAACGTTTAGCGAAGACTCGCGACGAGTCGACCCAGTTGGGAGAAAGTATACTTATTGCAACATAACACGGGTATACCCAAAAAGTATGAACAATTGCGGTCTATGGTAACGACTCTGATTCTAGCCGAGTCTTCCCACTAATCACCATACAACACAGTATGCACACGATCTCTATTCTGCTTTCTATCGTCAAAGACTCTGATGATCTTGCTTAGAGTCTATCGCTGACTACTCGAAGAGAGTCAAGTCCATCGTTGGGATGAGCACACTTGGCTTGAAACAGGATGAAACGCTTACCTCTAAGTCCTTTGTGGACCCGGCATCCCGATCCCTTGTGAACTCCCTCGTCGTATCAATTTGGATGGCGATATTGTTTGTCGGCTGAGTCATACAAGTTTGGACGGGCGATAACCAGAAAAATATTTAGGCATACCTTTTTCAAACCCGGCACATCGACCGTGCGCGGGATGCTCTGCAGTCCAGATAAAGACATGTCATCTGGGCTGACTTTCTGACGAATTGACTTTCGTGCATTGAGTGTCGCTAAAAGTGAGTTTGCGTAAACTACAAAGAATGTCAACTGGCTCAATCATATTAGAAAGTGTGGCGATTACGCACGACGGCCCAAGGCGAAAAAGAAACATATATAAATGAATGTATTAGGAAGAGCAGCAATCTGATGCATCCAGTTCGTCAGAGGCGCGCAACAGGCTCGAAGAGAAAGATGCAATTTACACTGGCCAACGAGCAGATGGCATCGATGCTTTGGAGAAAGAGATGATGGGTTGGCATTCAACATACGAGGAAGGCAGACCGTACCTTGTTAGCAAGCCAGTGTTCACTGTATACAATATCTATGATATATAACATTGGACATCGCAAATGAAACACAACGTGTGCCGCTCACCAACTTGTTGATGACACTGTCTGAGCTATTGCAAAAAATCATCATAATATCCGGGTCATCATATAGCCAAGTCGGTGTTGAGTTGACCATACCGTTTGAAACCTGTACGTGATAGATGCAACATTGAAACCAAAGACATTGCAATCACGACGTCACTCGCTGCTGTCGTAGCATTCACAGCCATAGAGAGCCCTTTGAGTGTATCGAGTTGCTCGTATGTCTTCATAGGCAATCTAATTCGAGTGATCAGCAAAAACTTGGCAAGTTCAAACGAGATTGATAATCACGATTTGCCGACATAAACTGCAATACAGATACAGGATCACGTCAGTTCAGCAGAACGCCAAGCAATGTTCGGGCGTACCAAGTGTGACACCTTTCCAGGAAAACATCGGGGTCAGTTACTACTCAGTTACTGGGGATGTACTAAGCGTGCCCACGTACAAAATTGCGCAAGGACTAGAGCAGCCACCAGGCCTGTAAGCATGATATTCTTGTGGCTCACTATAGTATTATGTCAACCAAAAAATAGGAGGTAATGGGGACAGATCTTACAGTTATATATTCGGATGGTGAAGAAGCTGGCTGCAGATTAAGCACTTAAGGAAATCCAGCGCTCAAGTAAGAACTTCACCATTGGACGACAAAAGCAGTAAAGCCATTGAACAGAACTTCAACCTGATCACGCAGATTGGAGTGATATAAAAGAGCAACCGATGAAAGCGTACCAAGAGGCTCCTGTGGTTGGCCATGAGTAAGTGTTGATTGTGGAGGTCAAAGTGTACATACCACACCAGCATACTTAGGTATTGAGGATCGGCATAGTGTGTAACCAGATACGTGTAGACTCCAAAGCCATATTATAATCCGCGGAATGAGCGAGGGATTGCACAATTCTCACCTGTATGCGATATAAGAACTTGGTGGACGGTGTCGCAAATCCATACAGATAGGACCTATCAATCATACCTTAGTGAATCGAAATGGAAGAATCAAGGGCGACTTACCAGGCCTTTGAGCCGCCAAGTATCACTCCCATACGTGTGATAGTAGTGCCATGTTTGTAAACAGGTGACTGTCGTGATCTTAATTTCCAATCCGATCGACTGAGAAAGTAAGGCTAGATACCTCCGTATAATCTGCACGCATGAAGAGTATTCAGCACAACGCCCGTGAGTTGATGATAGTCGCTTACACTGCCGCGACAACGACACCGATAAACGTGGCGCCCAGCCTACAAACCCTGAAGTTGGCACCCTAACTCAAGATGATCAGAGATTGAACAGACGGACGTAGCGTCAATGGATGGGACTGCTCCAGAGCTTGCCATTGATGGGTGAAAGGGGTGATATGAAGCAGCAGAATCAGCTGCGAGATATAATGTCTCCTCCTGCTCAACAATACACAGTCGACGTGCACGCAGTACTTATACTGGTCCCATGGTCGCCGTGGATGTAGCGCCCAAGTCTGAAATTGAACGTAGATACTTCTAAGAATTGAAAGACGCGTGCGCCTCCAAGGACGTAGGGCATCTCATCTTCCTGATGGTCATAACGAAGACTTCGCGAAGATGAGGGCGAAAATCTCAGGTAAGCATGCAGGCTGTCGCCGTCCTTCAGCCCAGAAGCTTAACATACGCTGCGTCATTGGCCAATGAGAGCATATCATCGGAGAATGAGTGGAAGTCACGACACACATACTTGATCCAATCAAAGGACGTATGTGAAGAACTGTATGAATTCTTCTGCTGAAGTTCTGGCAGGTCATGCGAATGACAATCGTCATGATTTCCAAAAGACGTTTCCGAAAGCGATATACGTGGCAATCTCCGCGGGAAAGACTGGTAGCGGCTACATCTGGTTCCAGCGTCCAGTGATATTCCACCAGTCTTATGAAGGTATCATCCCTGAGTATCCAACAGCTGCCCACAGACGCTCGGGCTTAAGACTTGAACGAATCATCGAGTGATCTTGCTCTCATTGGATAGATTGAAGCCATGATACCGCGTGGCGCCCTAGCAAAAGTTATCCATTGGCTCCATTGTAAAGGCACATTACAAAGACATAATTAAGAGTTGCATACCTAGAACTTTGTATAGTGGAATATATAGTCGGATTCATGGTATGAAGACGGTGTTTCAAGAAAGGCCCATCAGTATCTTCCCATGTCTTCACATTGCAGGAGCTACGGAGCAAGGATGAGGATTGACATGTATGTAAATATGTCATAAGTATATGTTGCCTGCCTTCGATTGGCCTCTGGAACGCCGAGGGTAGACCGGTGAAGGAGAAACTCTGACCTCCACGGAATTCCGAGCATCAAGCAGTTACGAACCATCGACTCCGAATCCGCATCTTGGCGAATAGGCAAACGGACTTTATGTAATTTGACCCTTACCCAAATGCAGCCGAATGCTTACGATTTAATATTCAGCGCAGACGTGATCATCAACATCTTACGATCACGGCAATCCGCCAAACGACGAGAAGCGTGAATGCACGGGGCACGTACATATGCGTGCAACAGGCAAGCAAGAGAGCAACGTGATATGGCCAAGCCCCAAAAATGGGCATTACCATCCAAACTTGTCATAAGTTTGCGTAATTGCTACTTTTTATTCAGAGGCCGAAACCCCATTTTCTGGGGGGCACTCAGGTTCATGATTGGTTGTTATCTGTCCTATTCCAGGCTCAGAAATGGTCTTAATGAGTTTTCTTGGCGGGATTACCCTCTTGAGACATATAAGGTAAGGCAGATCAAGTGATTTGAGTTTTACTTGTGGCCTGTTTCTTAACAACATCTATGGGCACAAATAATGACGGTGAGACTCGCATCTTCGCGTAGCATTACATGTCGCTCATGCTGTTATGTTCACATTCAGTCAACGACAGCCAAATTCATGACATTCTCGACGAAAAAGAGTATGCTTAGCAAAATGTGTCGGCGCTGGAATGTTTTGGGCGTATCCGGTAGATGCCGAGATCTCTGCTTGTTGTCCGCTCCCCTCTCTCCAGTCATACGCTGTCTGGATCTTAAATTCGACGCTCCGACTAAATCCTTTTTTCCAAAGCTTGGGCCTCTCGTTATGAATCTGCATTGCGTGCACCTCAGGGTTTTTCCCGGGATAAACCGTGGATAATCCCATGGATATAAATGAAGCTTTTGCTTGGGTTTATTTGTAGAAACTACCGAAAACAAAAACTCAAGGTTTATTCGATATTTTATTATGGGATAAAATATTGGATAAACCTTAAGCTTTTGTTTCAGTGGATAAACTGGAACAAAAACTTTATCTATATCCATGGTTTTATCCACGGTTTATCCCGGGAAAAACCTAGTCTACATCCAAATCACAAAAACTTGCGGGTAGTAGGCATTTCAGCTGGAATTTGATATCTTTTGAAGCTCAACTTGTTCACGTGCAAGGTAGCTCACGTGCTAGTCAAGAGAAAGCTCAAAATATCATTTATAGGCAGTCCTGATGTGCAATAACAGATTAAATATGTTTAGAAAGGTAGGGGGACCCGAAACAATAGTTAAATAAAAAAAATCGAGCACAACGTACGTTGTTTTTGGCGGGACTCGAACCAACAACCGGAGCAAAACAACGGCGTCTGCACCAACTCACCTATCGGACCAAACGAAAATATGCTCAGTAGGGACTATCTATGTAGTTGGTAAGCTTTACCCACCTATGAGTCAGGTTGGGTGACGCATGGCCCGCAAAGTTCATCATTTTAGAGAGGCTAAAGCCGAAATGCGGACTACCCGCAAGGATTCATCATTTGGAACCTTAACACAGAACGACTGTAATCTTCTGTGTTGGTCAGCCACGGAGACTAGGAAAAACCCTGTGGTGCACGCAGTGCTGGTTGAAAACAGGCTCATGTTGAGAGAACAGATGAATTACCACCAAAAATTACAATACAAGTGTATATGCTACTACTACGTTGCCCAAGGTCGTAGCCTCGGACCCAGAATGAAAACACGATAAAGATCAAAAAGAAAAAGATCGAGAACAGTTTTTGCGCAAAAGGAATATTGGTTACAGAGTGCCATCAGTTGTCATCCAACAAGCTGACTGAATTGATGACGGTGCGGGCTTTTTCGTTACGAGGGCTGATAGAACATTTGAATGGTTTGGGGTGACTAGGAGGGACAGTTCACCTCAACTCGGCGTAGTCTGCGAGAGAAGACATACCTGATAGTGCCACTGGTGTAGTCGTTGACAGGCTCGATGACCACACCGTTCTCAACCTTCTTTGTAATGTCGAACAGAGCCAATGCCATAGCACAGGAGATAAAGATGGACGCATCTGCTAGATTCAGGCCTAATCGCACAACGTTTAGCGATGGAGCGCAAACCCGCAGAAAGAATACACACCTGGACAGACGCTGCAGTATCAAAGAAATTTAGGTCAATACCGAAACTTAAAATCATATAAGCATATCATGCGTGCACGCACCGTCGACCAAACCCAAAGATGAGGGTCCTGGGATCCTGTTCCTGATTTCGACTCTTCGATGCAATGAATCTATCCGGGTTGAAAGTCATCGGGTCCTTGTAGTTTTGTTCATCATGTGTGAATTGCCTGAGGTTTAAGAACTTATCAACAGATGCTAAGAATGAAACGATAAATACGGTGCCCACCAAATATTTGGTATGACAATGGACCCGCTGGGGATTAGATACCCGTCATGTATATCGTTCTCCGTGAGACGGTGTGGGACACCTGGCAGAATTCAGCATCGACTCGGAACGGAATGGCTCTGAGCATGAAAAGAAGTAACCCACCCAGTGGTGTAACGGGATTCCAGCGCAGAACTTCCTGGACCAAGGCATCAACGTAAGGCAAACTGGCCCGGTCGCTGTAGGTAGGAATTCGATCTGTCCCCACGATCGAATCCAGCTCTTGTTGTGCTTGCTTCTGTGTATCGGGGTAGAGGGTCATAGCTAGGAAGAATGTGTAGATCGCGGATACCGTCTGGAGAAGACTGTTGTGTAGTTTTTCCATTTCCATTATCGATTATAGAACATACCGTGTCAGCACCACCTGTATGGCAGCGTGGGTGAGTACGTCTCTCACTGCACTTGGCATAATTCTTACCAGAATAAAGCGATGCGGCAGCCCATTTGAGATGCTTCTCTTGTGTAGGTGTTGGCTGTTGCTCCAAATAGCCCGATGTGAAGGAAGGTAAAGCAGTTCCTGCTGCCTGTAGAATGATGAGCCGCCGAAGTCGGTATTTGGCGTGTAATTCAATCTACCATTTGTTGCTTCACGAATTCATGGGGCATGTCGGCCATTCTTTTCAAATCGGCATTCCACTGTTTTGCGGTCTGCTTCCAACCGGCTCCCGGGAACCAATCGGGTACATGCCGTACTTTAAGGGCACGAATCAGTAAGACTATAACTGTCAGCTTGACATGGGTATGAAGGACCTACAAGCAGGAAGGACGTCCACCAAGAAAGCACCCGGCTCGGTCGAACGCGAAAACTGGTCTGTCGCAGTGTCTGCATTAGCGATGAAGGGGTCATTGTGCTCCTTAACATGATATCCATGCGAGATGTTGAGAATGATGGCACCGGCAGTTCTGCGAACAGAGCTGATTAATTCAAAAGGTTCGGCATTAGTGCGCTCGAAAAGGCAACGTGCTTTCGGATGTGGTCCTGCAGATCTTCCGGATTCTCAAGGATGCGACGCAAAAAACGATGTGTTTCCAGCTCCATAATGCCGTGGAAACGTTCGATATGCGTTCGAGTTCCCATGAGGCCATGGAGCATCTTCCGATACTCCCTGAAGCGATCTCCGTAGGGAGTCAGAGCCAAGGTCCATTTCCAACCAACGATCTCGCTGCCCATCATGAGGACAGGCCGGTCAGAATAGATCGCGCTCTTCTTGTCCAGCATTTCCATAGCGATCTGAACAGAATTGATGATGATGATTGGCTGTCCAAGGACCTTGACAGAGACGAGGCCGCCTAGTAATCATGTCAAGGTCAAACTAATAGCGACAAACCACAGCACGTACCCCATTGTTTACCCCATCGAGCAAATGTCTTCCATTCTTGAGACGACGGCATCTCTAATATATTCCCGATGATTGGCAGGCCTTTGGGCCCAGGTGGGAGAGGTGTTGAATAGCGAGAGGAAAGAATGCGCTTGAGGAGGTAGATCCCAAGTAAGGTAAAAGACAAGTCAAGGAAGGTGAAGGAGTTAGCCATGATGGAAGGATTGGAGGCAACAAAACAGTGCGATCACAACTTTTAAAGGCGACTGCAGCAATCAGGCGCCGGTTAGTCAGGTAGCCCACAGGGAATGGGATGTCACGATCAGAAGATTGGCACTTCGAACCCTTCAGAGTAGCACTTCAGGACAGGTGCATCCTGATGGATGCGTCCGAACCCTGTGCGCGAGAATTCCATGAGGGTGATCACGATCATATTGCGGTCGATTTTGCGAAGTATACATCGGCGAAACGGCCATATGCACGGAACGGACAACTTCTCTGTATAGAAGCCGCTCGTGGGATGTACTGGTACCTAAGTCTTACCCCCGTTGGTCTAGGAAGGTTTGAGATTCCTATTGGCTAGTATCGGCTTGCGTTATCTCGTTAGTTGGGCGTAACAGACGTACAATTAGCGAAGCGCCTCGAGGTAGGTTTCTGAAAGGTCTTGTGAATGCTACCCTTGGTTTTGCGACATCCTGCAGGAGGTATGGGCGCTGGATTGGCTCATTCGTGGAGGCTAAGCGATGCAACGTGGAGGATGGATAATGCAACTAGATTGATCACGGGAGAATTGGGAACTGGAAGTTCAGAAACGTGTGATGGTAGGAGTTTCGAGAGATCCGAATTCGCGGTCCTTCTCCGGAATTCAGGTTCAGCACGGAATGCTTTCCTGTGCTGGTCGAAAAAACCGCCGGGACAAATCGCTCTCGATGGCAACCAAGATGTCAAGGACAAATCGACTGATAGCTGGACGTTATGATTTTACGAAAAGCACTTACACCCGCGGCCCGAGGATTGTGACTTTCGTCTTCTTGGTGTGATGGAAACGGTACCGACATTCACTGTGCCTTCACAATGAAACTCGTCTCTTATGTGGTTAGTTTCTCTGATAGCGATTGATCCAACAGATCGTTGCTGCAGAACTGATTGTGTCAGACCCCCAAAACTGCGCAATGAGTAGCTAGAAGACGCACACCTGATGTACCAGCGCGCGTTCGAAAATCAGAAAGCCACTTTCGAGGCGCGCAAGATCCATAAGGGACTATGCTCTCCTACAATGACACGGCGACACGCGTTCCAGGTGAATTCTAGGACATTCATGGAGGGCGCTGTAAGAGATCAGCGTTGGATCGGACATCGGACGCGGTCGGGTCCAGGCCGCTCTAATGCCAATGTGAACCAAACAAACACCAGCCACCGAATTTGCGGAGGCTGCTGGATGGCCTTTCATTGCGCAAACACTTCACTCATGGCGGTGAGTAGGCGCTTTCACATCTCTACATTCCGTATATATTGAGTTGATCAACATCTAGTCGCGTTGTTCCTCCGTTTTGCGAGCAGTTTCTCGGTCAAGGTATGCTGAGTTGCCCATGGATTGCAACGTATTCCAGCTCACACCTATCCTAGGCGTCCAGCGCCTCTTAGATGGCTCGCAACGGCTGCTCCTGAGGTCTCATCGTCCACGGCACCCCCACCCCCATTGCCGACAGACCCCAAACTCAACCAACTCGTTGATAGTATCTCGGGGCTCACTCTCCTCCAGGCCGCGGATCTTGTCACTCTTCTCAAAGTCCGTATGGCACTCCATCATACCCTACGCGTATTCACATGTGTTATCCTTTCACAGACGCGTCTGAATATCCAGGAGATTGCCATGCCTGCTGCGGGTCCGACAGTAGCAGCCCCAGCGGCCGAAGCCGAAGCCGCCGTAGAAGTTCGCGTTTTCTTTGATCAAACCACCCGTCGTCTTACGTGTCTTCACTTTTTTTCAGGAGAAGCCCAAGGAAAAGACGATTTTCAACGTGAAGCTTGAGTCCTTCAACCCCGCGGCGAAGCCTAAGATCATCAAAGAGGTCAAAGCTCTGGTTCCCAACCTCACTCTGATTGAGGTACGTGTTATTGCTTACTTAACGAAATCTTGACTCTCGATTTTGGTTCTGTATCTTTAGGCTAAAAAGTTCGTCGAGTCTTTACCAAAAATCCTCAAGGAGTCGTTGCCGAAGGAGGATGCCGAGAAAGTCAAGAAGACCTTCGAGACTCTTGGCGGCGTTGTTGTTCTCGAGTGATCACCCTAGACCTCGTCTATCTTACGCACGCATACTGCCTCTCCACTTTTTTTCATGCCTCTAGCGTGACTTGAGCTGTTCGGATCGGTAATCTGCAAAATTAGATCATATTCCGTACAGGCAACTAGACGACGCCTACTGCACAAGAAACAGGAGGAAAACTAAAGGAAAACAGTGGGAACGAGTGGGGGAACGGACAGAGTTCACTGCAGCGTAATAAAATTAAGTACCAAGCCCGCCCTCAATCCTCCGACAAGTACCGATATTCAAATCGGAAATCGCTCTTCTTCCGCTGACACCAGCTACCTTCCCAATCAAAGTAAACATACACACCCTGTTCGTACTCATCCGTGATTGCCTGCGGCTCAGAATGTCTCTGGAACCATGTCAAATACTTCACATGGAATCGCCATGACTGACGCTTGAGCTCTTTGGCCGCAAGATACCTGGAAGAATCATGAATGAGCCAAGTTTGTGTGATGGGTTCATGTGGAGGAAGGGCTACGCACTGTTGATAGGTGCCGGGAAGGAAGTAGAACACATAGAAGAGTGTCTCGACGTCTAATTGCGAGAATAGACCCTGTGAGCTCAAAATGGGATTTGTCGCTTGTGGATAATACGACGGCGTTTGATAGGGGTTCCGCGGAACGTAGTACTTAGGCCTGAGGTGAAGTAAAGCCACTCAACGTCCATGTCTTCTCACGTATGCATAGCAACTCACTTCTCTGTGTCCTGTGGTTGCGGCATAGTGTTGTAACTACCCTCCAACAGTTTGTGCACCTGATCGAGGTTCGTCATTCGATGCGCGGCTGAGAGGCGAGCGAAGAGATGAAAAGATCAACATCCTGAGCTTGTGTATCACCAGCAACAACAAACCTTTCTGTTTTACGTTTTCAAATGACACGACTAAATCGGAGAGTGATCCTGGGAAGGCATTGGGCACATTTGACCTCTGCTGCAAGGACGGAGTCATGCTCTGGGTCGGTGCCGCTGATGGAGGTCGCTGTCCTGCCATCTGTGACTGCTGAGGATTGAGTATTGGTACGCTCTGCTGATGTTGCTGTTCTGTAACCTTCACACCAGGCGGGAACTGTGGTTGTTGCTGTTGCGGGACCGGGAGTGGCGACGAGCCACTAGATGAGGAATGCGGCAATTCTACTGCCAGGGTTGGTGCGGTTGCACCCACAGGGAATTGTTGCACTTGTTGTGGAAGCGGCGAAAGTTGTGGTGCAGGCTGTGTCGTGGGTTGAACACCATTCGTCTGTGATTGTGTCGGTGCTTGTTGCGCTTCGGATAATGCTTGCTGTAGGTCGTGTATGGATTTTACGTGAGAGGACTGAAGCGGAAATGACATGCGTATGCACTCACATTGACATGAGGCGACTGTGAACCGACTCGTGGCGAGGCTACAGCCAGAAAAAAAAAGATATGAAAACAAGATAATAAATGGTCAAGAGTCATCTCTTTACCGTCGCGTGAACGAGATGACGTCGTTCCTGATGCCTCCATACCCGACAAAGCTTCAGACAGTGCAGGTGAATCAGTGGAACCATCGAGTTGTTGTACAGATTCAGAAGTCGAGGAAAGCAAAGGGCTTGTCGTAGATGGGTGAGTCAAGCTTGGTGATGAGAGCACGGCATTGTATGTTTCCTGTGTAATTGTCACGTTCGATGGATTAGGTACTGGACTTTCAGTTGCGACCGACAACGGCTGTATCGATGGGGGATTTGCCACAGCTGCATTGTTTTGTGTGCTTGTTGAAGGTGTAACCGCTGCCGCCGCCGCCGCCGCGTATCGTATTGGCGGAAGTTGTGGAGCTGGTGGTCTCGGTTGTGTACTCGGTAATCCTGCCTTCAGAATGCTCGCCATGGGCTGCTGGGCAAAATTTGGATTTGGTGGTGGTTTTGGTGCTAAACAAACGTCGTTATCGACAATTTCTGATTCGACGCGAATGGCTTTGCAAATAACTGAGCTCACCTTCTGCCACTATTGAATGCTCTGACGGTGATGTTAAAAGACCTGACATACTTCCAGCTCACGAACGAACACAACTCACTGCGTAGTTGTAATGCAACACTTGCTTTCTTCATGATGGGACTACCGTCACGTTTACTACTTGACACGCTTTCTTCATCATGTTTCTTTGATGGTGTCCGAGGTGGGAGATCCGCTGTGATAAAACATAAAGCATAACTCAAAGCCGGCGTTATAAGTCCCAATGAAGTAATACGAACCTTCGCTGGCCTCGTCAGAGTCGTCACTATCCCGCTCGTCCGCGACCAAGCCGAATTTTTCTTCCTCTTCGTCCAAATTGAGCTCGTCGTACATGCCCTCGTCCTCGTCATAGTCATCGTTCTACTGCCCCCTAAGTGCTCCTTTGTATGTCTGATTAAAATGTAACATACCGCATTGGCCTCGACGAAATAGTCGATGTTGTCTTTCAACCCATTCACGCGTTCTGGCGTAAGGGAGCCATTATCGAGTAACCGCATCATAATCTCCAGCCGGCTGACATGCCACTTCCGCCGCTCGTTCAGATGCTCCAATTCCTCAAGTCTCTCCTGTGCGGTTGCCCCGACCTTGCCCTTCTTCCTTCCTCCCCCCTGTAGTGTTTCGATCTCTGCTTCTGCTCCCTCCACCTGCAAGAGAAGCTCTTCTACGCATGTCTGTAGCCACTGCGTCGCTTCAAGCTTCTCCTGGGCCTTCGGGTCGAGCTTGGCGGATTGTAAAAGGCCGCCCTTGGAGAACGCCTTGGTCTTCATCTCCTTTTCGCATGCCTTGAATTTCTCCATTTGCTGGACGCGAAACGAATGAGTTCTCGTGGTCGAAATGTAATGAAAGTACCGAGGAAAGGGAAGCATGCGAGGTTGTTTGGGCGAGACTCAGCGTGTCCAGATGATAACGTTGGGTTCCTGCTCCCCGTGGAAGAAGCCGCAATAAAACAGATAAATGAGTGCTCACCGTCTCGATCAACCTCCGGTTCTCAAGCAATGCTGTCTTGTCCTTGATGTCATTGCTCGCGACCCATGTCTTGATTTGATCTCGGAGTCGCTGTAGCTTCTTGATTTGAGTTTTCAGTTCCGTCTCCAGCTTCTCCTTTTGCGTCATGTTTGTCGACGCCTGCATCTTGTCGTATATCGACTCGAAAAGCTCGACGCCCTCCGAAACCTTCTTCAAGGTTCGGTCGATTTCCGCTGTACTCCCAGAAGAAGAATATCAGTATGGTTCTTGATTAATGCTTTGTATGAGCGGGTCTCGCTGCGCACTTTGTAGCTTTCTTGCAGCCATGATTATGGAGGTGGTACTGACGTTGGGCAAAGCGTCTCCGAGAATCAAAGTGCTTGATTATCTAATCTCATGCGTGAGTACCCCGGAGACCAAGCTGTATGGTATCTGGAGAAATTTCGGTTTTGTCGTCCTTGGTATAAGTAATCGAAAAAACACGGTTTGTGCACTATGAGCTCGGGTAGATCTTTGGAAGGCTCCCCAAGCATAACAAAAGATAGGGTGATCCCGCCATCTATTGGTGTACACATGACAAGCCTAGTTGCTGTGGCGAAGATAGTGGGGGAAAAGGCTAACAATATCAAGATTTACATGCGCTCGGTTTGATCAGACAATATTGAATAGACATCGTGCAGTGTCAGCGAGAACAATAAGGCAGCCCTAGTGTGAGGGCGTGGGAAAGCAAATGTGTTAGATTGGACTATAGCACATTGGACCCGGTTGTGGCTGGTTCTGTTCTTCCTTATCGACTGTTCTCCCCTCTTCCTTCCTCCGACTTCACCTTTTACGACTTTTACGGTTCATTGCCCCCACGTCGCTCGTTCTACCATCATGAAGGCCTTGAGAAAGTCTCTCAACGCAAGCAAGGAGACCCCTCATCATCAAATATCCACCCCTCTACCCTCCGTATCCAAGCCTCCCGCCGCCATTATTCCTCCGCAGAAAGTCATCCGAGCACTTGATTCCTATCGCTCCAGAGCGCCTCAACAGTTATCTTTTCAAAAAGGCGACTTCTTCTACGTTATTCGCCCGGTTGAAGATCAGGGCTCATGGTACGAAGCACATAACCCTATGACGGGGGCTCGAGGGCTGGTCCCGAAGGCCATGTTCGAGGAGTTTCGCAAAGGGGAAGCCGCGTGAGTCCTTTGCATTTCTACCTTCATTTCTCTCCCATGGCTTAAACTCGCGTGCATCGTCTTAGCACTTCACGGAATTCACAGGCGCTTAACTCTGCACCAATCAGTCCTCCTTTCATGGGACCCTCGAAGATTCAAGTCTACTATGCGGTGGTCATGCACGACTTTGTTGCGGAGCGCACGGACGAACTCGACGCCAAGGCTGGCGATCCCATCTCTGTCGTCGCGCAATCCAATCGCGAATGGTTCGTGGCCAAGCCTATCGGCCGTCTGGGAAAGCCAGGCCTTATACCAGTCTCATTTGTGCAAGTTCGCGATCCCACGAATAATCGGCCCATTGAGGATGTGGGCAAGTTGATAGACAGTGGCAGCCTTCCTCGCGTTGAGGAATGGAAGAAACAGATGCTCAACTACAAGGCTAACAGCATTACGCTAGGTATTCTAGACGATGTAGCATCACCCAACCCTGTCATGAACAGTCCATTCATGCCGGCGTCTGGTGCGACTCCGCCACCTGCCACCACCAAGCCTGACATCGCCATCCAAGAGCCATCGCCTCTTTCAGACCAGCAAGCCTCCACCGGTCTCTCGCAGGTTCCAGACGAGCTACCGGAGGGTCTCCTCCTTGACGCAGAAGTGGTCTCTTTCCACGCTGAATTGGACGAGTACTGGTACCGCGTACATGCGCTGTATCAGCCCTACAGCCCCATGGGATCCAACTCTCTTCCTCTTGCCAAGGAACTCGTTCTCTTCCGCGCCTATAACGACTTTTTTGAATACCAAACTTCGCTCCTCGAGGTGTTTCCCCGTGAAGGAGGCAAAGAACAGCTACATCCTAGGATTATTCCCTACATGCCTGGACCGCCGAATGAGCTCAACGACAAAGTTGCGGCAGATACGCGGGATGATCTAAGATTCTACTTGACATCGCTATCTCATTTGAATCGGACGACGGCTCGGTATATCCTCGAGCACTCCTTGACGCGCGCTTTTCTCGCTCTCAAGCCGGGAGATGTTGAAAATGATGTTGAACCTCAGTATGAGAAGATGGAGAAGGCAGGCTGGTATGAGCCGATGGAGGAGCCAGTGATTGTGGAACGCACTGATTTACAGCCTGATGATGATGTTCAAGTGAGTATGGGCAATTTGACGATAAACGGGGGGCGTCGTGTAGATAGCGATGGTTCCGAGTACGGTGACGAACCAGACGGTCACCTGTATGGACAAAACCCGACCAACGGAGCGCGTACGGGTCTCGATCAACGGCTTCGACAATCCAAAGGAGATCCGGGGTATACCGTATATGGCCACGAACGCAGTGGCTCCTCATCATCTGCTGCTCGCGGAACATCCCCAGACCCACATGCCCGTTTGCGCGGTCACGCGCCATCTCACTCGTACTCGAACAGTCTCTCTCCACTTGACACTGATCCACACCGCAACAGTACGCACTCTCGTTCGTCTACGTCTTCTTCATCTCGTTGGCCAGAGAATTCACACTCCTCTCACAACACTCAAGCTACATCGCCTACCTCTCAGTCGCATTCGTCGGTTCATGGCTCCTCCCGCTCACACTCGCTTGCCTCGCCAAACAACCCACATATTTCGGCGAACAACTCACAGACAGCATTCATCAAAATAAAGATCTTTGATCGCATCTCGAATGACTTGATTGCGATCCGTGTACACCCGCTTGTGACACATGAACAGCTCATGGACAAGGTACAAACACATCTTGGCGGGCAGGTTGGAAAACTATCATACCGCGACAGCGTCGGCGGGCGAAGCGATGGTTTTATCGCGCTGGAGCAAGATGATGATCTACGATCCTGGTTGGAGAGCACGGAGAAACATGTGTTGTACGCTGATTGAGCTCAGCGGTTACACCGAGATTGAGAGTGCGACAAGCTTGTCATTGCATCATGATGAAATCGTGTTTTCACGTACGTGTTGTGTTACCAGTATCTCGCCTTTGACTACGTTCAGACGCGGTGTTTTGAATATTTTCCTATTCTTTTTATTATCTTTCGTGTTCTGTTTTTCTGTCTTCCTCTCTCGCTACCATTTTCTTTCGGCCTTGCACTCTGGATTGTAGGCTAAGTTTATCTTCGTTCGTCTTCGCCTGTTCCGTATTTGACTTCGTTCTGTTCGTCCTACTTTATTGTTGCATTGTACGTTTTACACACAGGTTCCCACCCGCCGCGCCTTCTGATACGATTTCTAGCCGTGCTACGGACGTGTAATCTATGCAAACGTGTAATAGACTGTGTCTTCAGGATGAATTCCATGCTCAATTTGTGAACAGGTGTAAACGGGTTCGAACCAGTTGAAATGTTTTGTGTACCCGTCTGCCACGTGCAATATACCCACGTGTAGCGTTCGGAGATGCCAGAAATCTGTCAACTTCTAACCCAAACCGCACATTCGGTTTCCTCAGACACTATGCCTTCATTAGCACGCTACATTCGAGGTATTCGACAGGTTGGTATCAAAGAGTGGTGGCACCAAATGCAGTACATCGGTGATGTGAAGGCGGGAATATTCATGGGGAAGGACCAGTGCGTAGAGAACCACTTTTGTGAATCAATTGAGCGATTGAATGCCAAATGAACACATCACAGGTTTGGAAACCGTTATTTTGAGAACTTAAATGGAGAGCAAGAGGTACCAGGTGAGCGACCAATGGTTATTCCTTGCTATCACTTGCCTAAATGTGGTATCACAAGGCCGTCATCGTTGGGTCGACTTTGCCCAGGTGCGCTTACCCATTCTTCAGACGCCGCATGAAGCTGCTTGAAGGAATAACTAATGATTGAGACTGTCATCGAATACACGTAGCACGACAATAATGCGACGCAGGTTCCAGCCGAATGGCATGCCTGGCTCTCGCATATTCGGAAGGAGGTACCGCCGGAGGATAAAGTGATGCAAGCCGTGTCCCCACCTTGGAAAGCTGTAAGTCGCGACTGCAGAATACATAGGTATAGGCTCCTTGTTCACATCCGGTTCCATGTAGCCATGGATCGAGAATCTGACTGGAACAAGAGGTGCATATCGTTCCTACAACACCGCGAAGCCAAAGATCGAGACATGGGAGCCTAAGACCCTTCCTCGACACTAGTCATCCATACCTTCTACATGTGCTACCCCTCTCGCAATGCATTTGCTTTAGTACAATGTTTATAGGCATCTCAACGTATATGATCATTCTCGGCCACTAGCATATCTTCAACCACCATCTCTGCAATTGCCAAGCTCGCTGTGAGCCCGGGGCTTTCAATCCCCATCAAACTGATCATTGGGCTTCCGCTTCGTCTTCGAAAATTCGGCAAGAAGCTACGATCGTAATCCTTCCGCAACACGAAGTCTTGGAAGCCTCCGCCTGGAGGAACGAGTTTCGGTCTGATGCCAGCATAGTCCGCCTTCAATCCATCCAACTCAACTCCTGGTAGATAGCGTGATATGGCTTCGTGCATATCCTGGATCCTTGACTCATCAGGCGCTAGATATTGCATCCAAAAGTCTACATCAGACGTGTCCTTCGGGGGTGAAATCCACTCCAAATCCGGCCCAAAGCGCACTTTGCCCTGTAAATCCAAAGTGAGATGCGTTCCCAACGATTGAAATGCGTGAGCTCCTTTGTCGGCAGATGACGATGCTTCGGGGCAAGGGTAGATCAAGTGCGAAACGCATGAGATACCTGGACCGGTGTACGACGCGTAAGACCCCCGTGCATAGTACATTGGTATGCGCTTGCGCGCATCGAGCAGCGAGTTCAGTATCAATGGGCCAGAAAGCCCAGAGGCGTTTATCAACACGCGAGCGAATATTGCATATGTGTCAGAGTCTTCGGATAACCTCTCCGAAAAACGGGGAACGGCCTGCACGACCCAGCCAGGCACTCCATCTGGTCCCGTGTACGTCGGGTCAACGCGCACGACTCGACTCTGAAAGGACAAGGGTGATTCAAAATTAGCTGTTATATCTTTCTGGAGACTTTGCATGAAGGCGTGTGAGTCTATGATGCCTGTCTCGGGGCTCCAAAGTGCCGCAATGACATTTGGTGAAAGCTCTGGTTCGAGCTCACGCGCTTGGTCACCAGATAAAAGTTCTAGAGGCAGAACAGAATCGTGCTCTCCTTTTGATGTCCAGTGAGGCGGCGGTAGGAGGGATCGAGCATTGGATCTCAGATATTCGAGGTACGGAAGTTGATTAGGTTCGGTAGCAACGACCAGCTTGCCCGTTCGCTGGAAAGGAATATCGTGCTTTTCACAGTAGTCGTAGAGCAATTGACGTCCACGGAGACAAAGGCGTGATTTCAGCGAATTTGGAGGATAGTATAGCCCTGCGAAGCGGTCAGTATGTCCTGATTGATCATCTAGCGACATCATACCTGAATGAATGACCTCCGAGTTTCTCGAGCTGAAATTATGGTGGTTTGAGACACGAGTGGGAGAAGGCTCTCTGGGAAAATGATCACGAACCTAATCTCCACACCTGCTGAGGGATGTCTTTCGAGCAGACATGTGGTCTTGCCTGGAAATCGTTGGAGCAGCTGCCTTGCGATAGTTAGACCAACCACACCTGGAGCCCATAATGTGATTGGCGACATGATAGCTCGATATATACCCCGTCCCACTCACCACCACCTACGACAACGTGGTCAAATGACCATTCGGGCATCTGATGCAGCAGACTTAGAATTGCTACCTCCACTCATATGGTGATAATATACTTACCTTATACTTGAACCAGCCCTTGCTGTTCAAGGCAGCAGTGAGATTGCGCACCATGTTTGAGACTGCGTCGTAAGAGTAGCAGTGCTGGAACGTGCGCGTGATGTGAAGGCAGAGGCTTCCCGATCAATCTCTGTCGGCAGGTGAAAGCAGATGAAAGCCCGTGACTTTTATCTGGAGGAGATCCACCAGCTACAAACCGTCAACGTTTCAACTCTCTATCTCCAGACCTCTCACTTTTTCGGTACAGATAAAGCAACAAACATCTGAAATCATCTCGTTGTAAAACAGACTCAAACTTTCCATGGCCTCTGTCGTCACAACGGGGCCCTTCCCCGAAGCTCCCTCATTTGAGGGCAAACTGGCCGCATTCGACTCTATCCCTCTCTTCATGAAGTCTCTCCCAGAAGGAGACAGCGACAACGCTGCGATTTCCGCCCTTCAAGATCTAGCTTACGACGGCACTCCGGATGGTGGGTGAGCTTGGTCCATCATCCGTCTCACTTTGGACCCTGTTCACGAGCGACTACCAGAGATCGCGCAGAATTTCAAGGACCAAGGCAATGACTACTTCAAAGGCAGACGCTACCGCGAAGCCTTGGGTTTCTATACACAGGGGGTAGATGCTAAGCCCACCGATGTAGCATTACGAGAAGCGCTGCTATGCAATCGTGCGGCATGCAATCTGGAACTAAGTACGCCCACTGAAATCTATACATTTTCTTCTTACTGACACACAACCGTCCAGATAACTATGGGTCAGTTCTCCGCGATTGTTCGGCGGCCATCACAATCAACCCTAAGTCGGCCAAAGCATACTACCGCTCAGGTCTCGCATTGATGGCCTTGGAGAGGTTGGATGAAGCTTTAGATTGTTGCGACCGCTATTTAGAATTTGACAAAGACAACATGGGCGTCGTAGCGCTGCGCGGAAAGGCGAGCACGAAGAAGAAAGAGAAGGAAACAAAAGAAAGAGAGCGCCTAGAACGGATACGGAAAGAACAAGAAGAACAGAGGGCGTTGAAGGCGGCGTTCGCGGTGCGTGGTCAAATGTTAATGGGATAAAAGACGAACCTTTTAACATCCAGCTTCATAAAGGAGCGCAATATCATTGAGGTACCCAATCCTCAAGGCTCAGCCAACCCTTACGCTCCCCACTTCGATCCAGAAGCCCCGACCAAAACGTCTTTGATTATCCCTATCTTCTTCCTCTACCCACAACACGCCACCTCCGATGTAATCCAAGGATACATTGAAGACACACCCTTTTCCGCCCACCTAGCGGCGATGTTTCCCCCGCAAGCACCCGCTCCTGATTGGGACCGGAATGGGGAATATGTAGACGGCCAGCTGGTGATATATGCGATCACGAGGGCGAAGAGGCTATTGAAAGTGGGCAAAAATATGACACTGAGGTCAGTGTGTAGGGCGGCGAGAGCGAAGGATGGATCGCCCAAGGATGGACTGGAGTTGAAGGATGGGTGTCTAAGTTTCGTTGTGTTGGTGAAGGGGGAAGTGGAGGCCCATTGGGTGGAGGAGTTCAAAAGAAGTCGAGATTCATAACGTCAAGATTTTTGTGCGATGAGTCTACACTATCAGCCATAGAGGCGCGTACCAAGGATGGAAGAGGGCTGCTGAAGGGGATCATGCATCATGGCCGACCAAGTCGTCACCAGTCAGAGGCGCGGCATTGTTGTTTGAGGTAGAGAAAATATAACATAAAAACTAAAGATCGGGCAACATTCCTTAGGCAATGCCTCAGATGTGAAATGAAAGTGAACTGAAGGAGCTGGTGTGGGTGAGAGGGTGTGTGGAGGAGTGCAGGGTGCGGGTGGCGCCACATCAGACGTTGTCCTTATTTGGTACCCACAACTTTCATCTACGGCAAGTATCAACACCAAAAGACAGTGACGACGGAGACCAGCCCGGTGAGTAGAAATCTATCATTCAAATGCCTTTGGAGGGACCTATAGGGTCACTAGACGACGCCGGGGGCGAAATTTTGGAGAAAGAGTGCATAGATTGGGATGGATGCGCATTGAGAGGATTGGATGCTAACTCCATACTCGATCCGCTCATAGGGCCCATCTTCACATCATGTCAGTACAACACAAGATTCTGCGCACGGCGAACGCCCCTTCGACCGCACCCGATGAGACCGAGACCAGCGTCGCGCAGGCGTTGATTGACCTCGAAAACAACGTCCCGGAGCTCAAGGCTGAACTCCGGCCCCTTCAGATCTCTGCTGCCCGTGAAGTTGACGTTCGCGGCGGCAAGAAAGCCATCGTCGTCTTCGTCCCCGTGCCTCAGCTCAAGGCTTTCCACAAGGTCCAGCAGAGGTGCGTTTTCGTGTGGAATAGCGCACAAATGGCATGGGGCAGGTTGGACTGACACTAGATGGGCCGCATGCACAGGCTTACCCGCGAGCTGGAGAAGAAGTTCTCGGATCGTCACGTCGTATTTGTTGCCCAGCGCCGGATGCTGCGCAAGCCGACTCGCACCTCGCGCGTCAAGCAGAAGAGGCCTCGCAGCCGCACCCTCACCAATGTCCACGAGAAGATCCTCGAGGATCTTGTCTTCCCCACGGAGATTGTTGGAAAGCGGACCCGGGTTGCGGTCGACGGATCAAAATTGTTGAAAGTGTGCGTTTCACAGACTCCACTCCGTTTTGTTTTGTCTCTGCTAGCGCCGGATGCTGACGGGCTCCGACTGTACAGGTTCCTGGACTCAAAGGACTCCACATCCCTTGAGTACAAGCTCGATTCCTTTTCGTCTGTATACCGCCGTCTGACAGGGAAGGACGTCGTGTTTGAGTTCCCGGTGCAGCAGGCACAGGAGTAGAGGGGCATCTGTATTGTCCGCTTATGACATGTTTGTTCTTTACATCGCAATCATCAGAATTATGGACATGTCCAGAGCACCGCACGAGGCTATACAGCCGCAGTGTGTGGGGCTAAGTGCTGGGAGATGAGCTGAGGGGACTGTTTTTGCTCGGACCGCTGTTGCTTTGTGAGAGGAACAAACGAACGGGGCCGTTCCGTAGCTCCGAGCGCGCGATTGTGCGCGACTCGGTGACAAGGACGCGCACCCAAGTATAGGACGGCGCCCTCGGGTCGGAGGGGCACGTGAGGGCAGGCGCGTCCGGGGTCGCTCTGGTTGTGTGCTGTAGCAACTCCATCTCTCCCTCTCCCTCCTTTCCTCCTCCCTTCTCTTGCGCGCGCCCCCTCCCACCAGCTCGCCTCGGTGCGATGGCGGCATATCCACGCATGGACCCGTACAAAAGGTCCAGATATGAGCAGGGTATAGATGCCAAGATCGTGGTCATGGGTAACACAGGTCTGTCTCCTATCGCTTTCTCACCTTCCACTTCCCATAACGGCAACGCCGCTCGCCGCCACACCCGCCCGCTCACCTTCTCACCCGGCCTACAGGCGTTGGCAAGACGAGCTTACTGCAGCGCTACACCCAAAATAAGTTTGATCCCAGGAACACGACCTCGACGACCGGCGCATTTTTTGTTACGAAGAAGGTTTATGTCGATGGTATGAAGGTCAGGTTACAACTATGGGATACAGCAGGTCAGGAGAGGTTTCGGAGTATGGTATGTCTTCGGTTCTTCTTCTCCATGTCTCTGCCCTGTCTTCTGAACGATCGTTGGTAGGCACCTATGTATTATCGAGGCGCGAATGCGGCGCTTTTATTGTATGATATCACGAGCGCCGTTTCCTTCGAAGACGTGCGCGGATGGCTAGAGGGTGAGTGCGTCATTGCCGTCCGCTTTTCTAGGACGCTGATTTATAACTTTCTGCCATCTATTCGCTCTGTCGTCCACATCTGGTATCCACGCCTCCTTTGCCGTTTAGAACTGAAGAAAAACTGTTCAACCGATCTCATCATTTACATCGTCGGCTCCAAAGCGGACCTCCAACATTACAAACAAGTCTCCTCTGACCTCGCCCGTCTTTCTCTTCACCGTTGGTTCCCTCCACCGCGACCGCCAACGCCGCCGCCACCACCTCAACCATCAACTTTCTCGTATATTCGCCCGCGCTTTACCTCCTTTACTTCGATCCGTTCTGTCCCCCTCAGCAGCCCCGTAAAGCCATCACCGCCCGAATCAAACTCTTCGATGGAAGCTCCCCTGAATAGGAGCTCAGTTCTCAAACGCGCTTACACAGGCACTTCTTTCCCTGCAGCTCGCTCTACAGGCGCACTTGCTCTCAATCGGGCAAAGTCGACTAATGGGGCTTTGCAAACCTCACGCTTTGGCTCTCATAATGGCAGCCGGGCTTGGGCGGACGCCGGAGACCAAGACACCAATAGCTTGATTGAGGATTATTACGAAGACGAGGATGATGATCGTGAATGGGGTTTGGAACCAGGTATGGAGTTGTTCGAGGTTTCTGCCAAGGATGACCTAGGTGCGTGAGGAATGATTCTGTGACGTCGTCCAACTGACCATAATTTTGAGAACAGGTATCCAACAGCTGTTTGATTCCTTGATCGGCGCTATCATCCAGAAAAAGGATAGCATAGAGCAGGAGAATGAGATGAAGCGTAGGGACAGTGTATTTCTGACACCGGCAGTCAATCCGCCCACTTGGACTACGCAAGCCGAAGAAGAGGAGGCTCGGGAGAAAGCCGCTTCGCGTTCAGGAGCCTGGAGCTGCTGTCAGACATAGCCACTGTTGTATAATATTTTCCATTCTCCCCCATCGTATGTCTCGCATCGCCTTTCGACATATTGGTGACTGACCTCATGCTATTTTGACTTTGATCTCAAGCATCCGGTCACCACCTTCTTCCCCGCTACCTGTCACCTTGCTCTGTCCTCCCCGTGTCGCACGCTACTCTGCCTCGCCTTGCTTTACCTGCCCACGCACCAAGTCACGCTATCCCGTCGCTCAGCTCCATCTGTACCTGACCATATTCGTGACCATGTCTTATTCATCTCTGCCCCTTATACCTCTCCCTCTCCTTCGTTTTATCCCCTCATCCCTGCCTCCACGTTTACTTAGCGGCAGTGCTTCACTAACGTGATTTCCTACATCACCTACTCCACTCCCCCGTGTCCACCATACGCGTAATTTCGCCTAACCCCCTCGCTCCTTTCTCTTTCCGTCTCCATCCCTCCGTTTTCAGTCTCTCGTTTCGTTCTCTCTTCTCTCCCTCGTCTGGCGGGTTTCTCTTGACTTATCTGCGTATACCATATATTTTTGTTACTCTCGACAGGATATGTTCGCAAGGTGTTTGTCGGTCTCACTTTTCAGACTCACTGACATGGCAGAACGGTGGGATTGGATGCAGGTCTTGGCTTCCCACCACGACGCTTGAGTACTTAGTGTCTGTAGCTATGTACATGTTGTTTAAAGGCCTACATTTATTGCGGGTTGTACGTTCCAATTGCGTTTGGGATGCACGCGTGCGAGTTTGAATGGACGATATGGCATCTGGTCGCTATATCAAGGACTGTGGCACACATTGTACTTGTAACATATTCGCGAGCGAGGGACCGAAGACGGAGCAGCCGCTCGGCGGAGAAATCAAGACTCCGCGGCATGATGTTGAGTGAGTCGAGCGCTACGATCGCAGACGCGGTTTCTTCCCCATCGGCCGACTCTGCTCCTGCACCACATCCTCCATGGCCCTCGTACCCCCTCATCCCGCCGCAGAGGCCCCGGTCGGAGACGAGTCCGCCGTCTGCACCCCAGAGCACTGCTTCCACGCCTTCGATGCCCTCTACTGCGCCCTCACCGACAGCGCCCCGATACCGCCCAACTTTCCCGATGAGAAATAGTGCGCACGCCCTTCCCCCTTTCCCCCGTGGTCCGTGGTACCCCACACCGCTTTCTGACACCCGGTGCGCCGCATAGCCCCCTCTTCGTGACGTGGAACACCCGCTCCTCGCGCCCCGGCCGCGCGCCCAGACTGCGCGGCTGCATCGGCAACTTCGACCCCCTCCCGCTCCACGAGGGCCTCGCAGAGTACGCCCTCATCAGCGCGTTCCGCGACCACCGCTTCCGCAAGATTGAGCGCCGCGAGCTCGACAGCCTCGAATGCGGGTGCGTGCCCCCCGTCTTCTCCCCCGCCCGCTCACAGCACAGACGCCAGGCACGCCCGCCGCGCAGCGTGTCGCTGCTCACGGACTTTGAGGACGCGTCCTCCTACCTCGACTGGACGGTCGGCGTGCACGGCATCCGCATCGCCTTCTCCCACCCCTCGACCCTGCCCTCCTCCGACGCCCCCTCCCCGCTCTCCTCCTCCGCGTCCCTCCTGAGCAGCGCTGCGCACACGTCCGCCCGCCCCTCGCCCTCCTTCTCCGCGACGTACCTCCCCGAGGTCGCGCCAGAGCAGGGCTGGGACAAGATCGACGCCATCGATAGCGCGATCCAGAAGGCCGGGTGGCGCGGCCCCGTCACGGAGGACCTCCGCCGCCGCCTCCACGTGCGGAGGTACCAGAGCAGGAAGTGCACCGTCGGGTGGGACGAATACGTCGAGTGGCGCCGCCTTAACGGCGGCGAGATCTGAACCTCGCATACAGCATATTACCCAGTGAATTCACTAGAGGCCGTGTACACTAGACGGGGCGGTCGCGCGTCACGAGTGGGCCGCGACCGCCCTGAGCGTCGAAGTTTTCGCTCATTCTGTATTTGTCTGTACTATCACTTTACCTCGGATCGTGACATCGTGGCCGCCTCAACGCCGGCCGGCGCGAATGCTGAATATATCCCACAGCGTCCATGAATTCATTTTGCACCGTCTGATGTATTATTAAGTGTATCGCCGCCGTCGCCGTCGCCGCAACCCGCCCTATAGATATCCGCGCACAACTCCGTCAGGCGCGTGCCGCGTACCTTCCCGTACCTCCGCTCCATCCTCTCGATCACGGACACCATCTTCGCCGCGTCGTTCCCGCTGACCCTGCCACATCCCATGACGACCCACCACATCAAGTGCTCCTGCACCCGCACGCTCTCCGGGAGTTCGAGGAAGCTGTCGAACAGCTGGTCGAAGTTCTCCAGAGACCACGCGCCCGGGTCCAGCGTCGGATAGACCTGATATCTGGGTAGCCTCGCCAGCTGCGGGGAAACGGGCGTGGTGGGCAGGGGCGACCGCGCGTGGCGGGAGAACCCCAGGAAGATGGACCGGAACGCGGAGACCGTCGCGGTATACGGCTCGCGTGGCCGCCGCCCGTACCTGTTCGCGGCCGCCTCGAGGTTGGGTGTGCTCAGCATCTCAGAGAAGACGCGCAGACAGCGCACGAGGTCGCCGTGGTACGCGTACCCCTGCATGAGCGTGTGGTAGGTAATTTTGTCGGGCACGATCCTACTCGAGATGACGATCGACTCGCGCTGCTCGAGGTACTCGATCACCGCGTCGAGGCTCTCCTCCCTCTCCTCCCCGTACTCGTCCGCGAGTTCGTGCTCGAACTCAAGCTCGTCTTCGTCCGCGCCCTCAGATGGCTCGTCCGCGTCCTCCGTCTCGGGCACGACGCGGTGCCTCATCACGCGATAGATGCCCTCCGCGATGTCCATCCGCCCGTTGTACGCATACGCCCATATGCACGCGTTGAGCGCGACCACGTTGAGCTCGATGCCCTGCTGCCGCATCTTTAGTAGCGTCGCGCGCACGCCCGCGAGGTCGCGCTTGCGCGTGAAGTATCCGAGCATCGACGTGTGCGAGACGACGTTCGGGCGCAGGCCCGACTGCTCTAGCATCCCCGCCGCCTGCGCCATGAACTGCTGCGAGCCCGTGCGTGCGGCGATGTCGAGCAGCATCGAGTGCGTGACGATGTCCGGCTTGATGCGTCTCGCGCGCGGCCCCGTGCGGTCCTCGCGCGCCCCCTCTTCCTCTCTCGCTTCGAGCGCATCGTTGTCCACCGAGAAGAACATCGTCCCCGGCGCCTTCCCGTGAACCATGTCCCCGTATAGGCCTATGGCCGTCGTGAAGTTCTCCAGGCGCGTCCTGCGCCACCCCTGGCCCGCGAGGTTGATTAGCGCATTCCACTGCCACAACCTCACCTGCCCGCCCTCGCGGTGGAGCGCAGACGACACGGAGAGGAGGCGTAGGAACTGGATGCGGGTACGGGGCTCGGGCCCGGACGCGAGGAGGCGGCAGATGCGGCGTAGGTGGGGGACCGGGATCGAGGACAGTGCCTCGGGTATCTTGGGGTCATGAGGGAGAAGAGAGAAGACGTAGTACGCGTTCCATACCTCCTCCCTCGAGTGGGAGGTGGACATGGTGTGGAGGAGGCGCCAGCGCGCGGCAGGATGCCCGAACTCGGCGAGCCCGCCGTCTTCTTCCAAGTCCGGGTGGAGCTCGAGGTCGCGGACCGACGGGACACCCTCTGACACATCCTCGTCCTCGTCCTCGTCCTCTGCCTCCTCTCCAAAAAAAAGATCGTCTCGAATTTCTAAGACTTGTCCGTCGTGTCGAAACACTAGCTGCTCCGTTGGCAGCACGGTGTCGGTAAGGATGGGCCATGCGGAGAGGCGCAGCACCTCCAACGGAAACGCCGGGGGAGGAAAGTCGCGGTCGTCCGCGCCGATGTGGTGGCCAGAAACTGTCAAAGAGCCAGACGAAAGCGCGTTCTCGTCCTCCTCTAGCTTCTCTGCAGAGACGTGGTCTGCGTGCAGCCTTATCTGCTCGTCGACATCGAGTTGCCAGGGGGTAGATACGATCCAAGAAGAGAGGCGTTGGTGGACGAAGGCCATTCGACGCGTGCGTGCAAGGGGTGGAGAATTGCATCGGAGGGAGTGAATGAGGCCCAGAGAAAAGGCTCTGAGCATCAAGGGAGCAGGCAGTCATTCACTGTCTGCACAGGCTCAGATATATGGTGAGGACGTGGAGAGCACCAGACACGTACCCGAAGATCGACCAAGAGAGCGCATAGACTGGCAGCCGCAGTGAGCAATGCTTCAATGAACCGAAACGGTGCGCTCTCGTCACGCCTCCGCTGTTTGGCCAAATTTGCTACCCTGAGAATTCTCCACCCATGCACTCCAATTGGTCCTCGCACACAACGCCGCAGTGGCTCGCTCATCCGAATCTCTCGTCTACATTATTCACTCGTGTCCGTGCTCGGAGCAATACTATTGCATAACATGTGGAGGTAGAGCGACAACAACGACAAACATAGATGCCTAAGTAAGAGTGCGATACAAGACGAATCAATCCCGGGCCTTGAGCGTTCCCAAGAACGCGGCCTTTTCTTCGAACGTCTGGAAAGCTCCATGCTGTGGACAGACGTAGTGAGTATGCATAAATTGCGCGCCGAACAAGACCACTTACACCGAACTTCGACGACGTATCGATGAACTTCAGCTGGACCTTCTCGAGATCCCGGCGAGAAGTGTGCACCATGAGCGACTTGCGCAGGGTGATCACACGCTTCTTGGTACCGGGGATGGAGCCCTTGAGCATCAGGTAGTCGTTCTTGACGATACCGTAGTGGGGGAAGCCACCCATGGGCGTGATCGCCTTCTTGGTGATATCCGAGTCAGTCGACGCGTTGCCGTTATCCGTGCCGAGACCGATGCGGTAGATCTTTTTGTTGAGCTCCGTGCGGTGGTGGTAACCGTCTGCAATCGCACGGTCAGAAGTGTACTCGCAAATGATACCAGACGAGACTTACTTTGACCAGCACGGGCAACGGAGAACATGACCTTCGACGGATGCCATGCACCAATACAAGCGACCTTGCGAAGACCCTTGTGCGTCTTGCGAGGAAGCTTCTTGGTACCCCAACGGTGGGTGACACCCTCGAAACCATGACCCTTCGTGACGGCAATGACATCGATAACCTCGTCTTGCTCAAAGACGGACGAAACTTCGATGGGCTTCTCGAAGAGGCCCTGAGAGAACTCGACCTTGTCGGCGACAGAGCCACCGTTGACCTGGATCTCCATCAGGTGCGCCTTCTTCTGCGCGAGGCCGGTCTTGCGGATCTGAGTGTGTGCGAGGACACGGACGACAGTGCAGTACTTGCGAACGCGCTCGAGCTCGCGGGAGATGGACTTGCCGCCGTCCTCGGCGTGCTTCTTGGCGTAGCGAGTGAAGGCCTTCTTCTTGGAGCGGTACCAGTTCTTGTAGAACCGACGCTTCAGTTCATCAGAAAGATGCGAGGCCCAGACGGTCGTGAGGGTGCGGAGACCACGGGGAGTCTCGACGTAACCGACAACACCGACAACAATGAGAGGAGGGGTCTCAATGATGGTGACGGCCTCAACGACTTCACGCTTGTGCATCTCTGTAAAAATAGATAAATTTCAGCAAAAATATTACACTTAACCGATTTTTTGCTACGCACTGGATCCTGGACGGTCAAGGTCACGGACAACGTGGGTCATACCGGCCTTGTAACCCATGACAGCAGTCAAGTGCACAGGCTTCTTGGGGTCATCCTTTCCGCAAAACCGATGTCAAACATCGTACACAATATGACTTTCTCGCGTAATTCACACACCTTGGGGAAAGACTTGACCTTTCCGCGATGACGGGCGGCACGCTTCCGGGGGAGGAAGCCAAGGGAGCCATGGCGGGGCGCTTCGTACTAGACGATCGACGCCTCGCTTCAGTGGTTTCCTTTGGCAACACAAAATATGCTACAGACCTTACGGTGACTGAAGAAAAGCGCTATTAGTCGCCTCCAACGTTGCTGGAACAAACCCACAGCACTCACCTCATCTTGGGAAATCTTGAGGGGGTGGAGGAGGGGATTACGGAACAACGGTAGTATCAATGGCAGGTGTCTAGTGGCGGTGGCTGATGAACTGTACAGTTGCTTTGGTAAGACTTGCTTTTTTCGCACGCTCCTTGAACTGTGCCGCCACAATCCCTCCGGTTCCTTCACAGCCCCCTGCGGTCTGCTATAGCAATGCATAATCTGCTGCTTTGAATGGTTTGAGCGCTGGATTCTTGAGGCCTAGAAGCTTAGCGATTCATTCCGCTTTGGTATTTTAAAGACGTCGCTGGAAGCGGATCTTGGGAACCAATGATTTCCGTCCGTATCGTCCTCGCGTACGTGCCCCATGGTCGCAAGGATACAGCGGCCCCCTCTCGGTTTGGGCGCTATGTTCCTAGCATTTAGGTCAGCACAGCGCTTGTTCTATCTAGAGCGCCGTTCGCTTCACAGTCAAAACCCATCGTTCCGCCGAGCTTCCCTGTGTTTCTCGAGTCGCTGTTCCACCAACGTCAGCCTTCAGAAACCGTTCATTCACTCAGAACCCTTCGACATTCATCAGGTTTCCAACTTGATCAAAGATGGGACACTCTCTTCCCACAAGTTAACGCCGAGGCCAGGTGGTGTGTCTCATGCGCCTTGTGGCGTTCACTCATGTGCTGTGAATAGACCTGCTGTAATCTATATGATCCTGACTGCGATGGTAGTTCCTCGACGCCGTTACTGACAGAGTAGCGCGTCTGAAGCAGATCCACGCGCTCTTGCCCCCTGGAGCGGTATGCACGGAAGTAGCCTGTTGTAGCGTACTACGACGATGACATTATGATTCTGTGGCAGCGCGGGCAGCGCGGGCGTGAGGCTGGACGACTGGAATGAAGGCGAGAGAAGGAAGACGCGTCGATTACGCGTCAGGACGCGTCTGTGACTTGTGTGACTGTTGAGGAGGTGATGCTGGCGGTGAATGGAGCCGGACGGCGCGGTCTTGTGAACATCGAACGACACACATGGCCATCGCACAAGACTCTTCCTTCGCCCCAGACTCAACCGCAGACATGTCGTCCCCTCCCTTCCTCTCCCCCGCACCCTCCCCCGTCATCAAACGCGCTCGCGTCACCTACGGTCGTCGCAGGGATATCAACACCAACGCGTCCGACCCCGACCCCGCCCTTCCTTCACACTCGCTGCCTCAGCGCAGATCCATACCCGACCACGCAGACGAGATCGTGCCGGATTCAGATGAGTTCGACATCCCTGAAACATCTCTCATGGGCGACACCGCCGACGACGGCCTCGCCAGCGACGATTCTGACAACGACGACGCGTCAAATTTGGCCCCTGTCATGTTCTCTTGGAAACAGAGGCTGAAGGAGATAGACCAAGATTCGGACGACGAGGCTCTCGACGGCGGCGGCAGCAGCGGTGGAGCAAATGCCGGCAGGGCCGCGTCTCTCTGCGCCAACACGTCACTAAGCAGTACCCGCAATATCCAGGACAATGATCGCTCTTCACGAGGCAGCCCCGCCATGCGTGACTCGTCCCCGCTTCCTCAGATCAAGCCAGACGATCTCTTCGGTGGCTCCCTGCCTTCTCTCACCGGCTCATCCGTCGCCCCTGAAACCACCTCGTCACCCTCGCCACCGCCCACCGCGCGACTCAACCGACGCAAACGCGCCGTGATCGACGAGTCCGACGACGACCAAGCGTCGAGAGACCAGTCCTCCCCGACTTCACCCCCATTTCCCCACTCCATCGCCACACCCAAGCTCCGTTCCTCCCCCACGCCCCCCACATCGGAGAATGACATGTCTCCCGCTGTGCTGCACAAGAGGAAGGGCAAGGAACGCGCGCGCTCGGTCGTGCCCCTGCAGTTCGACGAGGAAATCACCGCGGCCTCGATTGGCGATCGAAAGCTCGCCAAGGCGAAGGGCCGGCCCACCACAGAGAAGCGCAAGGCGAAGGAACGGCCGAAGCGGCCAAAGGTACGTCGCGCACGCGTTCCTGCTTCATCTGCTCGCTCACGACGCGTGTATCATATCGCGTGCAGGCGCCGACGAAGAAAGAGGCGGCCGAGACGCTGAAAGAGCAGGCGCGCCAGATGTCCGACGTTCGCCTCTCCCTCGATCGCAGCGAAACGCGACGCTTGAAGCTAACCGATTTCATGGTGAAGTCAATGCAGTGAGTGTCGCGACGATGCCACCAACCAGTAGTACCCTATCACGATTGACCATCGCCCCAATAGCCCCGCCTTTCCTTTGCCACCAAGAAGATCCCCCTCGGTCTCTTCCGATCCCATCCAGCCTTTCTCTTCTCCCTCTGTGCCCTCAGAAAACCATCAGCCTTCGGGTCCTAGCCCCAGGAGTCCTTCCCCATTCAAGTCCAATGGGCTCCTCGCCGTCCGCGCGCCTCACGCGCCTGCTGCGCCTCTCCCAGATGCGACAGATAACTCCGGCTCCGACCAAGGCGAGTTGCCCTCGTTGGGCGACATCTTGAAGAAAGAAACGGAACACCGCGCGAGGGTCGAGCGCGCGAAAGAGCTTCAGGACTTCAAGCGCCGCATGCTCCAGGCGCAGCAAGCCTCGCGCGAGGAGGCCGCACATGCGGCCTACCGAGCAGGAAGTGGGCAAGCCGCGCTCGAGGACAGCGAGGACGACGATCTGGAGGTCGTGGACGACAATATCAAAGTGGCCGCGCGGGAGGAGGCGGCGGACAGGCTGAAGAGGGCCAAGCCGAGCGCGGGGATGCGACGGCAGCTAGAGCTGGCCATGGGCCACCAAAAGGCGTACAGCGCGCTGCACGCGCACTCACCCGAGAAGAAGAGCGCGAAGGGCCGGATGAGCTTACAGGCGCTGCAGGCGGCGGCGGCGCCGTCATTTAGCTTCGGGAACGCGCGCGACGACAAGGCGATGGGGAAGAAGGCTCTGAAGGTGGACAAGAGTGACCTGGTGAAGAAGCTGTTGGCGGACGCGGCGGCGCAAAGCCAGGAGGTGATCCGGAAGAAGGAGCAGGAGTGGGTGAAGAAGGGCGGTACGCTGAAAGAGGGAACTACGAGCGAAGTGCGGAAGCTAGACGAGTACGTGGAGAAGGCGGTCAAGGCTGCGCAACGACGAGAGGCGATGGAGGAGGGCCGGGAGGTGGACGAGGACGGGGACGGGGACGGGGACGAGGACGACGGGGAGTGGCAGCCGGTGGAGCGGGGGTCGGCGAGTCCCGAACCAGAAGACGACGATCGGGGCAGCGAAGAGCTGCAAGGCGACACGACCGGAGACGCCGACGACCCGGCGGACTTCACCCCCTCTCGTCCCCGCGCTGCCCGCCGCCCCGCGGCCCGCCCTCGCGCCATCCTTGACTCCGACGCCGACTCTGACGCCGAAAACACCGCCCCTGCCCGCCCACGTCCCGGCCGCCTGCCCTCCGACGCCTCCAGCTCCCTCGACACCCCGGGCCGCATCTTCTCCCCTTTCACCTCTCAGGTCCCCGTCGCCCTCGACCTGAAACACCGCGCGTCCCTCTCATCGTTCGATGGCCACACCGACGCGGAAGATGAGCTCGGCTGCGACACCGACAAGGAGAACGTCCGGGGACTCATGTTCGACCGCGGAGAGGACAAGGAGAACAAGGCGGTCGTGCGGCTCTCGCCCGGCGAGCGCGCTGCGATTGGAGTCGAGCCCGGGATGACATCCAGGCAGGGTTCTGGGTTGTTCGGGATCGCGGAGGGCATGCGCGATAGGCTGTCGATGAGCCCGTCGGGCGTCGAGCACGGAGAACCGCAAGATGAGAACGACGCGGATGGCAGGCGCGCGCCGCTAAAGGAGCTGGTGAGCCCTCGCGCGGGCGACGACGACGACGACGACAATCCGTTCGTAGACACGCCGTCGAAACAGCCGAAGACACAGCGCCTGCGTTCGCCGTTGCCCTCTTTACCTCCGCTGTTTGGCGGCATCGAGGACGCGCGCGGGGGCATGTCGCAGTTCTTCGACGATGAAGCCGACGCTGCTCCTGCGGCGGGACCAGTTGGGAGCATGGATTCCTCCCCACCGAGGCCCGCCGTGGCGTTGCAAGGTGCATTCTCGCAGATGTTTGGATCTGGCTCTGTCAAAGGGACGCCGAAAGGAATGAAATTTGGTGGGCTGGCCGACGCGTTCGACGAGACTCAGGCGCGTGATCCGTCCGACCGTCTTTCCTGTTTTGACTCATATTCTCGATCCGTGCAGGTAGAGGGCGGCTTCCAAAATCTCAGGAAAGACAACGACGACATTTCGTTGACGCTGGACACGAAACTCCAGCCCGCGCTCGAGCCGGACGCGACGCTCCTGCAAAAGGCAGATTTAATTTTCGAAAAAGAGCAAGAGTACCTGCTCCAGGCCGCTCAGCGCGCCCCTCCGAAGAAACCCCAACTCTATGTGACGGAAAATGGGTTCGTCTACTCTTCTTTCTCTGTGAAGACGCTCCCATGACGTCTCATCCGCATTGCTGACCCACACAGATTCCTCACCCAAACGCGCCCGGACGTTTCCACCCCGGAAGTCTACCGCCCCTCACCCTCCCAGCACCCGAACTTCTTCCGCACGCAGCCTTCCCCCGCGATCAGCCTGCTGAACTCATCCCGCCGGCTCCCCCTGGGCACGCTCGCATTCTCCGATGCGGGCGACACGCCTTTGCGCTCCCCCCTCCGCCGGCTTAAGCGCCGCCCCTCGCCGTCGCCCCTTGACCCAACCGACACCGGCCTCCGCGCGCTTGGTGGGTACCGCTCCCCGTCTCCGCCGTCTCCCTCTCCGGAGCGGGCGCGCCAGCGCACCGCGTTCGATGTGCTCCGTGCGGGAAAGCCGAAGCCGAAACTGGGGCGCTCTGAATTTATCGAGGGCGAGGCGGTCGAGTCGGACGAGGAGGACACGCTCGGGTTCGGCGGGGCGCGGCGGAAGCCTGGCGCGGATGACGAGGAGGACGAGGACGAGGAGGAGCGGGACAAGCTCGTCGAGGCGCTCATGGATGACAAGGCCATGAGCGAGGACACGCTCAAGCGGGACTTGGTGCTGGAGAAGTTCCAGTGAGTCCTCCCCTTCCTGCTTTGGTGTCTGTTGCTTGCGTTCGCGATCGGGAAGCGCGCGGCTGACATTGTGACGCAGGGAGCACCGCGACGAGGACGACGCGCGGATCGAGAAGCTGCACAAGGACGCGGTCGAGGGCAAGCTGCGCGCGAAGCGGCGTGACCGCGGCGTCGGGCTCGAGGACAGCGAGTCGGAGGACGAGGATGAGGGCGCGCGCATGGCGCGCCTGCGCATGAAGAAGCGCAAGATCGACGGGGACGATCTCGAGATACTCGGTGCGTACATTTCCCGCATGACAGGCGAATGCATGCCCCCGGCGCCGCGTACCGACGTGTGTGTGTGTTTTCTACAGCCCAGCAACCAGAGACGCGTCCGTTCTACGAGGCGTACCAGCAGCCGATGGTGGACGACAACGCCGAGTTCGAGCATCTCCTGCACGACGAGGCAATGGACGATGCGGAGGACGCTGAAGATGGTGGCATCGACGACGACGATGATCGTGCGCCGCGTGAGACGGTATCGACCACTTCGCTGATGGACGAGGTCCGCGAGGCCGCACGGAGCAAGCGCGTCAGTCATTTCCATGGTTTCTCCTCTCTCCTCTCTCCCGTCTTTGCTGATTATTGGTTTGGCTGCTGTGATTGTCGTTCCCTGCGCACAGCACGTCCCTACGCTCGACCCGCACGACGTGTCCTGGGTCGACCGGCAGCGGCCCTCGGCCGACGACGACGACTACGACGACCTGACGCGCAAAGTCAAGATCCGCGAGGTCTCCACGGCCTCCCGTCGTGGGCACCAAGCCACCAGCGCAGCAGCCATGGACGTCGACGTGCGTCTCTCTCTTCCCGTGTCCCCGGCCTCGTGCCCGATCCGCCGTTGCTCACCCGTCGTCTACAGACCCGCCGCCCCGTGCGGCGCGAGAGCGAGCGCGACATGGCGCGCCTCACGATGTGGGCGAAGGACGAGAGCTTCTCGCGGCAGGCGGGGGGCTCCGCATCCGGAGCCGGCGGGGCCGTCACTGGGCTCGGGCGCAAGCCCGCTGGCGCGCGGGGTGCCGGCGCTGGTGCCGGAGCGGGCGGCGTGGGGCGCGGGGCGGCTGGTCGGAGCGGGGAGAGCGGGAGCGGGGGCCCGGCGCGAGGCCCGGTGCGCAAGGCGGCGAGCGGGCTGTCGATGGTCGCGGATCGGCGGGGGCGGTTCGGTGGGTGACGTGGCGCGTGGCGCGCTCGTGCGTGGTTGTTGTCCCTGTCGTCGTCGTCGTCGTCGTCATCGTCGTGCTGGGGACTATGTGGGCGTCCGTTGCCCCTTGTCATTTGTGGTGTCGTGGAACTTGCGATTTGGGAAACCTTCTCACTTCTATCTATCCGCCCACTCGTCCGTGTTACGATTCCTGTCTCTCCCTATGTACATCCCATATACTGCCCCGTCTCAGACCCTCCGCCCTCCAGACTATATTCTCTTCGTTCTACGCTATCTCCGTGCCCTGTCGCTATGCACTCTACTCATACATACCTTGCTCTCCTCTCGCATACAGTACACACCTGATCGTGTATATGCTTTCCATTCAAATGTATCATATACACACGCATGTCCCTCGCGCGAACACGGTGTACTCCACTTATTCCTCACGAATGAATTAATGAATGATCACGACGTTTCTGGCCGCGTCGCGAACAGACGCCAGGACGCAGACGTTCGGCGCGTGGCATGAGGTTGTATACAATTTCATTCGAAGTGAAAGCGAAACGTCTCGCGATGTAAAACTTCTCGATCTCGTCTCTCTTCTCTTGCCTCCCTGAAACCCGCACAAAAAAAACAGACAGACAAACAGACAAACAAACAAGCAGGCTAACAAAAAGAATGGAAAACTCCACCCGCTCAGACTACTCGACCGACCCCGACCCCACGCCGTCATATGTAAAAAAAAGTAAGGACGAGAAAATCCATGCATGAGCAACAGTCGCAGAACGACCCAAGGCCGAGAGAAAATGAAAGATGCGAGGGCGAAAGGATTAGGACAGGCAGACAAAATCAAAGAAAAGACAAACGAAAGAAAAGGCAGGTGGGCAACATCAGGAATCAAGAACCGGGAGAGCCCAAGGGGCCAAAATCAACAAGAGGCAACGCGAAGCGGCGGTGAGTGCCCATCGGGCACTCGTCTCGTCGTCATGTAGTCGTGGTCATCGTCATCGCAGCAGTGGCAATGCACCGGATGGAAACAAACAACGGATGCAACAGGAAGGGGGATAAGAAGGGCAAAAAAAATAGTTGGAAGGGTATAAGAATAAATAAGTAAGGTCGAGAAAACAGCGTAGATGGGGCGACGCGCCGGATGGTAAATGTCGAGTAATAGGCTTTCGTGTGGGCGTAGCAGTGAAGTAGAAGTGAGCAGGTGTGCATGTGAAGGTGTTGGAAGATATGGGTTTGGGGATGGGAGACGAGGGCCCTGGGGTGGCCTTGCTTCTAAGAGGCCCTCGGGGGAATGTGTGGGTCGGTCGGGGAGGTGATAGCCTGGTTTGAGTTATATTTCTCGTGGACATTTTCAATAAAAGAATTCGTCGTGGGGCGTTGTCTCGTCGAGGCGGTATAAAACAGCGGGGGAGAAAGTCCAGAAGGCGGGGCAAGACGAAATGCAAGAGACGGGGAAGCATGCGCGGGCCGCGATCGCGGGCGCCAATCGCGACGTGGAACGTCCGGGACGAAAAGTGTCAACAATGCTGCTTTCCAAAGTTTTTGGGGAAGCGGGCCCACGCGAGGGGTCGTTGGCGGGTCTGGAAGTTGAGCGGCGGGAGGGCGTAGACCGTGCGCGGGAGCTGGGGTTGGAGCTGGCGCGGAGGTGGGCTTGGGGGTGGGCTTGAACGGCGTTTGCGGCCACTGTTCTGATTGAGCTGGTAGGAGAAGAGAGGGCAAAGAAGAAAGGGAGAGGAGTGGATATCAACATGTGGGCGCGCGAGGCGGAAGGAGGGAGGACGCGCACCTTGTGTCTGAGCATGATAAGCTTCGCCATACAGGCCGGTGGCCCGCTTTCTCGAAACGGATTTCCTGAGCACGAGCGTGATTCAGGTTAGAGAGACGAGAGGCGGAGGACGGCCAAGAAACAAAGACATACGAGCCGCGACGAGGGCGAGTCCGAGCTCGTGTGCATCCGAAGGTTCGTCGACGGCCATGAAAGAGAGCCATACTGCGGGTATGCGCAGGGAGAGGAGAACGAGGACGGCGACGAGGGTGGCGAGGAACATGACGAACATGGTCGAAGGGGCAAGCGTTTGGCGTCACACGAGGAAATAGGATTGTGGGGAGGGAGGAGAGAAATTATGGGAGGGAAGAGGTAGGAGAGAGGGGGCGTAGGGACGGCTGCGGGGGGTTGCGAGGCCCTGGTGCTCCCTAGCACGGTGTCGAGGCGAGGGACTGCGCGGAGAGGGAGCGTGAGGAGGGGAGAGAGGGGATGGGATGGGAGTGTGGCCTAGACGATGGACAAACCGACGCCGATGGTCTCTATACCCGATTCCACGCTGACAAACTCCCATCACCATATCACCGGCGCTGCTTCTCCCCAAACCCCTCGCCTCGACCAGCCTCGATTTCTCCTCTCTGTGCGTCCTCCCCAGGGAATCCTTTCTCAATCGTCTGATATCTCCTCTCCAACTTCGATGGTGTCCAAGACACCGCATAAGCTCGCAAATACCACGGCGTCCTGATTGTCCTTCGATGTTGCTGATCCACCCTCCCCAACGAGCAGACTAATCAGAAGGTCCCTTCGATCACCGCCCTAACCGACTTCTCAACGATTTCCGAACAGGCATCACACGGGTCTCTTTTCGTTTCTCCAGCTGCGACCACTCTATGTTATGTGCGACATCCAATTCAACATGGCACACATGAGTCATTGAGTCGAGATCAGTTTGAGAAGTCCTCTTCTATCCCTGCCCTCGTTGGAAGTCGGTCCGTACTTCCACCCGTTGGCCCCACCCGAACTCTTCGTAGGTTTTGCTCACAAAGGCATCAACGTTCGCATTCTCGATTGAGCTAAACAATTACACCTCGGCCCAACAGGATCTTTGATGATCTCATCTTCTCCTAGTCGAACCTGACTGGTGCTCAAAGACTTTTCAGCGCCTGATATCCTCTCATCGTACAATGCAGAGCGTCTCCCTGTCATTATCTACATGTTACATGCCACCGCCGTTGCAAAAGAAAGACCGGCGATGGCACCGAGAAAGAGCAGACGGAACACGAAAAGACGTTGAGGTCCATGTACAGGAACGACATTGTATGGCGTCAATTACAGATACAGCAACCTAGGGGCGAGGGTCCAAAAACCAGGAGTTGTTCTGGCACGGGCGTGCTCAGCATCAGGAACTTTATGTGCAGGCAATCGCGTCTTCGAAACGCCGTCACCTTTCAAGTTTGATTTCTTTCTACTTCAACACACGACTGAAGGCGTGGTCGAGGTGGCTCAAGTGGTCACTGGTCGCAGTATCAAGGAACTTACTCCAAGGACGTGGCGAAGGCGGCGGTCGTGGCCAACAAGGAACTGGCACGCTCCCATTCGGATAGCGTTGTATATGGATCGTGATGGCCACGGGCGCAAGGCATACACCGTTAAAAACGAAATAATGACGTGGTTTGACGGGATGCATTCATTTTGGTTGGGTCCAAAGGTGCTTCAATTCAAGCCTTTTCAACCCACGTTCTTGTTGAATGGACCTCAACCATAACGGGCAGAGTCTGGATCATTGTGTTGAAGCCGTTCGCATCCGTGGAAAACTTGTTAGAAAATCTGTTCATAACAACGCCGACACCGGTTCTCCACGTTTATGGGAAGGCGCCGTGCTAAACTTTGAGAGGAGAAGCGGAGTGAAAGCGCTGGACTTGGCGATGTCGTTCCCTAAGCCTACGGGATCTGAGATAACTTACCTCGAACTGGTTGAGCAGTGGTTGAGCCAGGATCGACCACCAACTACGCTGGAGCGTTGTTCACAGGCGCTCGTCAACGCACCGCACACTTTCGTACCCCGCTGTCTTCACGGCAATTCCATGTCGACCCGCTCATCGATATCGCTCAAAGGAATGCGAATAATACGAAAAATAGATACCGATTAATTCAATAAAGAAGGTAATACAGCGATGGACGCTCAGACTTTTGGCCTTCCCCGTACAGACAGAGAACAAAAAGAGCGGCGGCGACGACGGCGACGGCGATGACGATAACAACAGATTAGCGCCTACAACACTCCTCACCTCCTGCCCTCTCACGTATTCAATGACGCGTAGTAATCCCGATACGCCGCTTGCAGTAGCAGCACGAACGACTGGCCCTCGGGACTGTGCGCGCCGTTCACGCTCGGCGTGCTAAACAAGAGCGGGTCGACCGTGTTCTGGAGCCACCCATCCTCGTCGACGCTCTTGTCGATCAGCTCGAACGCGCGGTCCGCCGCGCTGATGTACGCTGAGACGCCCGAGACCATCGCGAGGCGGTACGTCGAGGCCGCAAGGAGCGCCGTCGAAGCCGTGTCTGCAAATGAATCTTCTTCGTCGATGTAGTTGTACAGCGTCCCGTTCTCTTTCTGTTTGATTGACGCGCCGCGTGTCAGATAAGCATTCCGCTTGGGGTAAGGCGGAGAGCAAAACACCCGTACCTGGTATTTCCATGCCCCGGTCAGGATCTCGCCGATCCAGATCGTCAAATTCAGTTGCTGGTCGTAGAACTGATCCTCCAAGTCGGACTTGCGGATTGTCTCCAGCACCCTCAGCATTCCTGCCGCTGCCCACGCGTTACCTGCCGGTTTTAGAATTTTCATCGGTCAGTCTCCCCAGCAGAGCCCATACAAAAATGAATAGAGAGGAAGACGCACCTGTGCCCCAGAGATGGTCGTCGGACGACGAACCGAGCTCGATGTGCCGCCACAGGCTCTTGTCGGCGTCGAACAGTACGTCGCGATAGAGACGGCACTGATCGTATGCGAGCTGCAACAACTTAGTGCCCTCGGCTCCGCCCTGCAACGCGCCGTAGTATGCGATGAACGGCGGCGCCATGTACACAAAGTCTGCCCTATCAACCCGAACGGACAAACGAGATCAGTCAGGCCCAAACATGTAGTCAGAATACACGAGGCCAAGGAGTCAGGCACGTATCATACCAGAGTTGGACTTCGCTCTCTCGCTGCGAGATCGCTCCCGCAGCCGAGCGAGGTGCGACGTTCAGAAGGAAGTCTAGCTGGTCCTTTGCGGCGTACGCAAAGCGCGTGTCGGACGTGTTTGTGCGCGTCCAGTTGGCGAGTAGGACCGCATTACCGATGCCTGTCACACGAAAGGAAGCGGAAAACGCGTCCACGATTGCAGTACGTCAGCCGATGTCTAGAGGGGTCTGGGCAGCGGGAGAGCAGGTCACATACTGGCAGGGTCACCGACGGCACCATCACCGTCGATCAAGGGTAGCGAGCCGGGGGTTTTGGTGTTCACCACTCTAGATGGGATGATCGGAAGAAGTCAGTCGTTGACATTGGCTTGTGCGGGAGAAGTGGGTGAGGACATGAAGGACATGAGGGCAGTCCGCAAGGTGGATGATAGACAGAAAAAATATGGAGGAAATGCGGCTATGATACGCACTGTTCTGCGATTGCGATCACGTCCTCCGCATTGTTGGTTTTATTCAGTTTCGAGGGCGGCGGGACGCGTCCACCGAAGACGCCCAGCGAAGGCCACTCCAATTCCGTCAGTGCTTCCACGGCGGCCCCAATTTCCCAGCTGCGTTAAATGAAAAGACAACATCAAACATCGATGACCGCATCAGTATTCATATCTGTTCACAGGCAAGGGGGAGATGCGGAAGATGGGCGTGGGATGAGTGGGATTAGAGCGCACCTCTTGTCGGAGATGTTCAGCATGTTCGCGCGCACGAGTGAGATCCGCTCGGTGCTCATGATGCTTGCCGTCGAACGCTTCACCACGCCTCTCGCGATGGTGGGTGCAGCCGCGACGTGTGAGGTGACCGCTGAAAGCGCCAGAGCGCTTAATGTCCAAGTGGAGAAGGAGCGCATCGCGTCGATATGATCGGCGTGAGGATCAAAGTCGAATAATGCGACAGCTGGAGCTCGGGCGACGTACGTGCACACGGGGCTGGAGAGGACATACGTCGCGATGGAGCGGGGGGTTATATACGATTCGCGGGCAAGGGGGCAGCGAATTTGCGTGCCCGGCATCGGCGTGACAAGCGTCGCACTGGTCGGTCTCTATTTCGGCAGCCAAGGAAGAATCTGGAAGAACCCCACATTGAATTTGACAGGAACGCTCAAGGTGCGCAACTCTGCAGGTCCGTGCGACGGGCCGCAGCCAGAGGAACAATGCTCCACTGCCGTAAATCTCGTCTTCGACGCCTGGGTGCCTCTGATGAGTCTCTGATGGCCTCCTCGTGCCCTCGGCGGATCGCAATACCCACCTGTGTGGTGTAATAACTCGCTAGCAATGCCTCTGATAGGCACCACCGCAGCACTGAAGAAAGTCTTGTATTTCCGATGCCGGACAGCTTGGTGAGGAGAATCCTCGTTCGGTCAGTCATCCGACCAGCGTCTATTACGAGCCTTCCTGAGTCCGAGGCTGTCCGAGGTTCATACTGGTCCACCTAGCCAATATTTTCGATGATAATTGAAGGGAAGAACGGTATATCATATTGAGGTGCTGCGATATGATGATCATATTGCGGAAGAGTTTTAGAGAAGTTTGGGCAGAGGTCGCTGACTAATCCATTGTCCGCACTAACTGTCGTGCTAGTATCAGAGCCTATCAGAGCATTCGACGCTGCCCGACGAACACCTCCGCGAGGACGAACTAAGACACAAATTGGGACCCAAGAGAGCTCTAGAGGTGTGTTGAACCTAGTAATTTGTCCACCTCCGATGCAATGACACCCTGATAGAGACTCTCACAGACCCTTCAAGTTCATTTGTCTTGTAGAAGAACTCAAGTGAACGGGTGGATGAAGTGTGGATGATCTGAACTGCACGTAAATGCAATTGCTCCGTGCATCGCCATCTTCTTGGAAGTCAGTGCTACCTGTGACTGAGAAATCCCCAATTTCCCTGTGAGCATTCAAAAACCAATGTAATGAAGTATGTCTCGTTGTCAAGTCAAGCGCTCGTATCGCTCGCAAGCTCTTACCAACATAATGCATGATGGCAAGGAATGTGTTCATGATTACAACGACCACGAGATCTCTGTCAAGGTATGATATATTTTCGTTAGACAATTGAATGCAGGCATACCGTGGTTCTCTTCTCGGCATGCCTTCGGATGATCCCTTGCATGTGTTGAATTTGAGAAAATAGGCGCATTGGAGCCTACTTCCCAAAACGAGGTTATAGGCTGTCCTCCGGGGCAGAGCAGACTCCGTCGAGGACAGGAGTTACAAGGGATGAAATTGAAGACTGGGGAGACCAGGCCAAGTGAGTACCAAGAACCTGCGGTCATGATGCATGATCCTCGCTTGAACCAGAGGGAACCCCCACAAGCTACGGCGGTCACCGAGCATTCTCGAATTTTAACAGAGGACAATGTCATGATAATCATTGCGATAGTGAACACGGACAAGACAGTCGTTCTGTTGCGAGAAATTTTGGTTGTTTCACAAGAGGGGGTTGTTGGGCGCTTACTATGATTGGTCCCACTGTTTGGCCATGTGGCTGATACGCCTCGAGCGTCGCACTTCAGACATCTGTTCTGCACAGTGCACTACACCAACCACACCCCTTGTTCTTTCCGTTCACACTCTGTCCATTCGTCTCAGTGTTGACGGTGGCACTGATATCCACTCCTGCTCTCTTCCTGCTAGCTTGAGAGCCTTTCAATTACCGGTCGTCTCAGAGGAAGCCCACAGTACACATCCTCACAGCGCCACCTAATGGATGGCCTCTCTAAGGCGCGTGCGTTCTTGTCGACATGGAGCAAGAGCGGGGAGGCAGAATGGTGTGTAACTTGCGCCTTGACTTTTGATGATTTCTAAATGTTCTCCAAGCCGCAAGTTTGTGGCGTCCCTCCACTCCAACTTTTCTAGCCCAACATCCGTCGATGTCCTGACTACGACCTATCACGCCTTGCTCTGTGCCGCTTTGACCACTTGGTCTCCAGAGCACCCCTTATCCTCGAGCGCTTTCGTGACATTCGTCCAATCAGTCTTGCACGAGCTACCGTCGTCATCGCAGGATGCCATGGTCTCCCCTTCGACTGCACAAGCGCTCGGGGAAGTGTTGATAGATATCATCTGGTCAATAGACTCACAACTGGAAGAAATATTGATGGATGCAAAATCTGCTGCGACAGTTGAGCAGATGGGAAACGCGAGCGACACGTCCCCTGTTATGAAGTCCAAAAAGACCGCTGAGAAAGACAAAGAAGTCCTGGTGGATGTTGTGAGACAGATGCTGGTACGTTTTGTATGTTCGTGGATCGAGTGGCACACTATTTATGGTGCCGTGTTCCCAGAACACTGGAATTCTGGACCCGGTTCTCTGTCGAGAGCGCTTGGACATGGTGCTTGTCTCAAATGTGGGCCTTGTCTCGGACAAAAGTGTCTTCGACAAGAAGGAGATCCGTATGAGGACCGCTCTTTTGTACGTAGTCGCGCCGGCGCTTGACTTGATCTTCCTTACGCTTCCTTTCTAGCTACAAGCAAAACAAGTTCAATCTGCTTCGAGAACAGTCGGAAGGCTTTTCAAAGCTCATCACCGAAATCACCAGCGCTCTTCCTCCCCCCCATTCTTCAACTACTGGCCTCCCGGGCGAATCTTGGCCGGCAATTGCTGAACACGCACGGCCTGTTTGGGAACGGGTTGTCAGTTTGATTGGGCATTTTGATCTGGATCCTAATAGAGCCCTGGATCTCATATTGGATCAATTCACAGTCCATCTGGCGACGCACTGGAGTTTTTTCTTGGTGCTCTTGAGCCTTTCGCCGTGGGGAGGTGAGAGCTCGATGCTCGATGATACTTCAGAGGACAACAAGGCAAGGATGAATGGGGATGTGCCAATCGATGGTGAGGCAGGAATGTATGATGGCAAAGATCTAGACGAGGTTCTAGCATTGGCAGAGGCTAACTCGAACCCGCCTCTCTCTTCTCCACCAAAATGCGGTAACAACCGAGTTTTGGCTCAGGTTCTGGGCTTCAAGTTCCGACATTATCAGGTGCGCGCCATCCTCACTATCCCATGGTCTATTTGAACCTAAGCGCATCCAGTCACCGGAGGTTACGGAGTCGACTCCTAGACACCTCTATTTGACGGCCGCTCTCCTTATCCGAGAAGGATTCATCTCGTTGGAAGATCTGTATTCGCATCTTACACCTACCGACGACGACATGGAAGGCAAAGAACGCCAGGCTTACCTTGCAACTGTGACTTCCCGCATCTCGGCCGCCAAGGTCAGTCAGCTTGCCATGGCTGCTCCCCTCGAGTCTGCCTCGCAGCCAAAAAGCCGACCCTCTGCGCCGCTGCCCGAGGCCAAGAAACCTACGGCTGCTCCTGAGCCGAAGGAACCGCCTCATCAGAAGCTTGGCTTGGTGACTGCTTTGTTCGCTGTAGGTGCGATCCGGCCCGCTATCGCGATTCTCACCAAGTTCCCGTGGATGGTCGATGCCCATCCTGAGATTGCGGACCTAGTCATACGGGTGATGAGACACTCTTTGTCCCCTCTCTACGAGTCTCTGCTGGTGACGAAGGATCGCAATCCTTCTGATATTCATCCTCGTGCCCGGTATAGCACCAGCGGTGTTGTTCAGGCTCCTAGCCGGAAGCCTGCCTTGACCCTATGGGCACCAACTCCACCCAGCACCAGTACGGTAGATTTCGTGTATTTTTTTCCCAGTTGGACCGATCGGGTGCCAGTATCTACAACTCTGGAGGATTTGGTTAACGTCATCGAACCGTTGATGGCGTTTGTTGGACTTCATGTTTCCAGAGATCCATTGTTCCTGACCAAATTTTTGAGGCTTGGGCGTCTTCACCTTCAAGCGACGGTACGTGTTCATGCACGATCTACTCAGAAACTCGAATTTATTGCCTCGGCAGATTGAAGTTGATTCTGAAACCAAAAGGCCTGTTGGTCAGCCTGACCCAGATCACCCGACGCGCCGATTCTGGTTCAAGATCCTCCGCTCATACCTCCTCCCAGCTCTTCCTCTCATCCGTGGCAATGCTGTTTGTACCGTTGAAATCTGGAACATCATCCGTCAATATGAAACAACAGCTCGGTGGCGACTTTATGGCGAATGGAAGACCAGGACCTATCAGTCGCACCCTGAACTCCGCGTGCGTGCCATCCAGGCGGATCGTGAGTCGAAGGGTATCTTGAGGCGCTTGTCACACAACACGATAGATACCCTTGCCGGCACTGTGGCGAAGCTTGCTCACAGCAATCCTTGTATATTCTTCGCGAATGCTGTGAATCAGATCATGGCATACGACAACTTGGCCGGAGTTGTGATTCAAGCTTTGAGATATGTGACAAATATGGGCTTTGACGTCCTAGTCTACATCATTTTGGATGCCTTGGCCAACCCAAACAAGGACAGAGTCAAGGATGACGGTGTCAATACATCTGACTGGCTGCAGAGTGCGTATCATCGGCCTCTTCATATCCTTCGCTATTCTCAGCTTTTGTATAGGTCTTGCTTCCTTCACTGGCATGCTTTTCCGCCGATACAGCGCTGATCTCACCCCTCTCCTCAAATACATCGTCCACCAATTGTACAATGGGCAGACGAGCGAGATTATCGTCCTGCGGGAGTTAATCTGGAAAATGGCCGGTATCGAACCTCTTCCTAGCCTCTCAGAATCGCAGATCGCGGCGATGGCTGGTGGACCCACTCTTCGCATTGAGGCTGTGGCATCGAAGACCCGCGGCGCACGTCTGGATCCAGGTGATGCAGTCTTGAAAGGACCGCAGAGGCTGGGTAAGGCCTTACTGGATTCCTCGCTCGCTCTGCCACTCCTTATCCAGGTGGCTCAGCAGCGGCAGTCAGCGGTGTTTCGAACTCAAGACGCTCATCTAAAGTCGCTTGCTAGTCTCTATGACACGGTGAGGTCGTTCGATCGCTATGAATGACGTGTTATTGACGGCGTTCTTCCCGAAGACCCACGGAGTGTTGTTGCAATACTTGGAATTGCTCACGTCGCCCGTCGTTATCTCCCCCCAGGACTACGCTAAGAAAGTCATTCCAAAACTTTCTGAGCTTGGTGAAACGTACGGGATTGGCGCACCTATATGCATGCAGATAATGCGCCCGATTTTGCATTCAGCCCTCTTGGTTCGTTTCTCGTCGTACTACTCCGCAGATTGGTAACGCTCAAACAACCCGAGCAGGCGGCTGCACTTGCTATGCAAGAACAAGAACAAATTGCTAGTCAGGAGGCTGAAAAACGTCTGAAGGCCGCTCTTGCTGCGAAGCGCGATCCCAGCACGGCAACCTCCCGTATCGCATCGCCCAGCATCGGCGAGTCGGGCATGGCTGTTGAGATACCTTCGGAGCTGAAGACTGAAAGCAAACCATCCGAAGATGTTGTCATGGATAATGGTACTGTTTCTACTTCTATGTCGTCGCCAAAGCCAGAGGTAAAGACTATATCTCTTTGACTTTTCAATGTTAGATTTATAGCGAATTTTCTTACAGAGCCCTTGGGTTCCCGAGATGAAGGAGCTATTCGACGATGTCAAAAAAATCGCTTCTCAAGATGCATACGATGTGATCGGGCAAGTTTCATCTCTGTTTTGGAGTAGTTGAAGTCTGGCTTACAGTGATTTCAGGCCAGGCTTCTATCTCACTTTCTGGCAGCTCTCTACGTATGATCTCGCGCCTCCTGGAGCCAGATACGACGAGGAGGGTGTCGCACTCCGCAGTCTCAGCCGTCAAGAAGATGGAAAATACAATACTGCAGATCGATCGTCGGACCGGACCAAGCGTCAGAGCGCACTCGCTCATCGTGCGCGTCGTGATCGCTATAACGCATTCGTCAACACTCTCGCGCAAGAGTACAAGGAACAAACCGCGCTTCGCATGTACACGATTAAACGACTTGCTAAGGAAAAGTCCCACTGGTTCGCTCATAGTACGCGCCAATGTTTATTTATGAATGAAATGTTCTCAACATGGTTAGCTCCAGGTACCAAAGCTATCACACTGTCTTCTGCGGTGATTGAGCACTGTATTCAACCTCGCTGCCTTTTATCCCCCATGGATGCCGATTACTGTGCTCAAATGATCAAATGCATTCATACATTGGGGACACCGGGTTTCAGTACATTGATGACTTACGATAGGGTGAGTATCCATTGGTATGTCCGTAATACCCAATTAACGTGCAAGCAGCTTCTTGGAGACCATGTCAAGGTAGTTGTGTTTTCTGCCAGTGAATATGAGGCGAGGAACTATGGTATGATGTAACGACAGATGAACATGGCCGTAGAGCTGACGACTACTCAGGCCGATTTTTGTTAGGCATCCTAACAGACCTCTACAAATGGTATCAAGATGAACAAGCGTATCTACAGGACAACCGTGTAAAGATCGGTGGAAAACCTGCTTGGCTGCCAGGGTTCCAACACCCATGGTCCAACAAAAGCACTATCGAGCCTTCGTCCGTCTTGCCTTGGCACAAGTTCCAGCAGATCGTCAAAAAATGGCACCGAAAACTGTTCAGGGTATGCTATTCTCTTTGATCTTTCTTCGCTTGTTGACACTGTTTCCATCAGTCATTCGCGGACAGCATCCAAACTGGAGAATTTATGCACGTTTACAACACCATCATCGTTTTGAAGGAAATACAGCCTGTCTTCCCATTGTCCACAGTTTCAGAGGTCATGGGTATGCACCTGAACCAGGTCATGGAGTCCTTCTTGAGTAAAGAGGGGCGTGGTGACTTGAAAATCCTAGGCAGAGCGTGAGTAAATTTTGTTGATGACACCGCGACTTTCAGCTTCAATATCGTCTATGGCCATAGATATCATGCAAGTCTCTTAAAACGGGAGGCTCAGTGGGCTCCGCCAAAAAGCGCCGTGAGCAAGGTAAGTCTATCGTCATTTCTTATCAAGCTTGGGCTGAGGCAGAAATAAATCCTAGCCAAACGCTTCTGCTCCCTCTCCCAGGACAAATGGTTCACCGTCTCCGATGTCCACTCCGGTGGCGGCTCCTTCAGCTGAGAAGCCTCGCGGCATCGTAGCGCCAACTCCATTAGCTCCCCGCGCCCAGCTCAATACAGTCAATGGAGCATCTTCACTCTCGTCCACTAAAATAGCTATGGATAGGTGAGGATTTCGCAGTGATCTCACCGTATGCATACTTATGCCCTTCGTATCAGCATTCCTAGGCCTGAGGTGGTCAAGCGAATCCGCACAGAACCCAGAGCAGGGACTCCCACGCAACCGTCCGCTAACGGCAAATCTCCCGATATCAAAGTACAACCGATGGACATTGACATAGCCCATGTTGAGAGCAATGATAAGGTACAAACGCCTGCTAACCCACAAGATTCATCCGCCGTTCCTACACGTCCTTATCGAAACCTCGCTAGCAAGATTTCAAGCCCTCTGCCCAACGCTCCTAGCCCTCGACCCGATGCTCCTAGCCCTCGACCCGATGCTCCTGTCTCTTCTGCGACACCTCAGAAACCCCCACCTTTAAAGGACTCTCATCATGCTGTCACACCCATGTCTGTGTCTACAAATGTCCCGATGACCAAACAACCACCTCAATCCCCGAGGAGCCACCGACCTCTTGATGAGAGATTTATTCGCCCAGAGGTCCCTCAAATGCTACCGCCATCCGCTCCCAGCCAAACTGTGTCTGCGCAAGAACTGCGCGAGACTGCAAAGCAGACTGTCGGAAGACGAGGACCGCTAGATGAGATGTTCGAAGACAAAGGACGAGCCCCTCCGAGCGAACCACGCCATCAGGCCAGTAGCTCTAGGGCGCCTTCGCCTGCACGTCGCAGATCTCAGTCCCCCCCTACGCGACCTGGCACACGGAATCCTAGTAATGAGAGCCGCACCAGCGCTGGCCGATCTCGCTCAGATCGGGGAGATGGTGAGCGTTCGGATGATAGACGAGGGGATCGCGACATCAGGCAGGAATCCCGGTCATCTGACCGTCGAGATGGGGCTCTTCACCAGAGCGAACGTAGAGAACGACTAACCTCACGGGATGCTGAGCGGGAGAGAGATCGCGACAAAGATCGTGGTCGAGATAGACATGGCGATCGGGAGCGCGAAAGAGAGCGTGATCGCGACAAAGTCAGAGAGCCACGAGAACGTGATCGAGACAGAGACAGAGACAGGGGCGAGCGCGAGCGCGACAAGGAAAGAGATCGAGAGAGAGGTGATCGTGACCGGGATCGTGACCGACACCGCAGGGATGAGAAGGACCGCGACCGGGAAAGTAGAAAAGACCGGGATGCCCTCGGTCGTGGGATCCCTCCCTCTGCCGTAGATGACCGCTCAATTCCCAATCGCCCTGATCCGTCAAGGCATCGTAGTGCGCAAACCGGAGATGAGGCGCTCGGTAAGCGAAGAAGGTCCGCAGAGGATGAGGTACGTGTATCCGCCATTATGCTCCTTTCGTGCTGCTCACGGAACTATTTGCCGTAGTCCGAAAGAGCCTCAAAGCGCAGCACTCGCGACAAAGGTCATCGCGACGAGCGCACGCGTCGCTCTTCTGAGAAGGACCACGACCGACCGCGTGAGTCTGACAGAAGAAGACGGGAGCGTGATGGACCTGAAGGCGAGAGTCGGTCTGCGCCTGGGGATAAAGTGGGTATATTCCTCACTCTCACTTGCGCAAATTATTTACTTATCCGCTCATAGCCAACGGAAAAGCGGGTTCCAGAAGGACCCGCATCCTCCATCAAACCATTACCCGCCTCAACGCCTTCTGCTCCGAGGGCTATGGCAGCTGGCGAGCCTCCTTGGTTGATTAAGCCTGAGGTCATGAGCGGACGTGATCGACCTATTCGAGAGCCCCCACTCTATCAAGCTCCGAATGGATCTTCTACCACTGTCACAGCTGTGGCCCCACCGTTACTGGAATCATCTTCGACGGCCAGCCTTCGCTCTCGCATCGGTGAGAGGGAAATGCCTCGCCTTCCCCAGGGGCCCATCTCGCATTATCTGGATGCTCCTCTTATACCTGATCGCAATCGACCAGATGACGATCGAGATGGTGCTAGGAAACGCACTTTGTCTGGTGAGCTTCTTGATTCTTATATGTAAAGAATATAAACTTAAGGTCCTGCGTAGACCGAGAAAAAGACACCATGGGAGACGTTGGTCTTAGTCTGGGTCAAGACGTTACACTGCAGCCGCCGAAAAGACCTCGCATCAATCGTACCCGATATGTCTCGGGTGGGTCTCATGCCATAGCGAAGAAATTGCTTCCTATAGATCCTCAGGCTGGAGACAAGAATCGGTCAAGCCGACAGGATTAGCATCTCTCATACTTGTTTGCATGTAGCTTACATTTACTTGCCTCTATTGTGTATATGTACCGTAACTGATGCATCTGCGCCAGTCCTGGAGTCATAAATCTGGTGCAATTTATTTGGACTTAAAAGAAAAGCAAGTCCAAACATCACGGCATGCCGAGTTGGGCAAGAGTCAGTAGAATGAACGGCGTGTCGCCCTGCATAAGACGCTATCGGCTCATTTGTACGGAAGTTCGGGCTTCGACGTGATCTTATGACCTCGTGATCAGCAGAGAGCACCGATTGAAGTCATTGTCTAGACAGGGGATGAAGCATGAATTCATGATGGTCGGAGGGAAGCTGCTGTAATGGTTGGCGACGTGACGGCTGGCGGATAGGGGCGTTGACACAAGCCGTAAGCAGGCTGGTTGTCTTCAACTGATACTGAGGTCACTGTGCAACACGTAGTAACATCAAAGTCGCGAAGTTGAAGTATGAATTCTTCTGAGTAGCAGTAAGCGGGGGCCAGTGGAATACGGCCGTTGATTTGGGACCTTTGCGAAGATCACAAGCTCACGAACGCGAGATTTTGTGACTCTGGTACACACTTGAGCTCAATGAGGCAATCAGCTCATCCATTTCACATTTATGAGGGTCTACGGTATCACCGCAACATGAGCCCCCACTTTCGTAGGAGGAAGAATCCTGCATGCTGTCGACAGGTACCACGAATCGTGGAATGAAGTACGAGTTGAATCGAAGGGTTGCGAGTTGTATCGCAGTTATATCGCAGGCCAGGCCGGTTTAGCGCCCCTTGATGAGCGTCAGGAACTCTTCACGCGTTTTCTGCTGGGTACGAAAACAGCCAAGCATACAGGACGTCACAGTGATGGAGCCGGGTTTCTGGACACCACGCATTGTCATGCATAAATGGCTACATGCATATGTGAGTGAGGCTATGCGCAGTAGAGGTTCCACGATACGCACGTTGCTTCCATAACGACAGCGACACCACGAGGCTTGATGGCCTCCTCAACGCAAACGGCGATCTGCTTTGTGAGTCGCTCTTGAACTTGCAGCCGACGGCTGAAGGTCTCTGCAATCCGCGCAAGCTTGGACAAGCCAAGAACGAGCTTATTGGGAATATAGGCTATAGCCACCTGGAGAAAAGCGTTTCATTTGAGGATGGGTTCGAAAGTGGCGAGAAGATATACCTTGCCTGTAAAGGGAACGAGGTGATGCTCGCACAAGCTCGAGATGTCAATGTCACGGACCAAGACCATCTCGTCATGATCTTCTGCGAAAACAGCGTCATTGATTACATCTGCCAAGGGACATTACCTTTCAGTGATGTGGGACGAAGACATTTCAAAACGGCTGCACCTGCCAGTCGCTCTTCATATCCTTTCGTCATCCACATCAAGGCCTGCGCATAACGATCCGGCGTCCGAAGCAGGCCCTCGCGGTCAGGATCCTCGCCAATGCACTCCAGGACGGTGCGCACAGCTGCAGTAAGTTTTTTTTCACGTGCGGCTTTCTCGGCAGGTGTGGCGTTGAGCCGAAAAAGCGTAGACTTCGCTGAATGCATGATATATGTCAAAATCTGCGCACTGACGAGAAATTTGACGACGTACCAGGCCATCCCAGCCCATTGATATCAGGTAAGGGGCTCGCTCTGTCCGGAGCATGGGTCGATGCAGGAGTGGAGAACCCCGATGCAGGGCGGAAGCCGTATCCTTCACGAACGAGCGATGAAGACGCGATTTTGCTCCGATTCAGAGACGAAGACGAAGGGATAAGTTGAGATTCTCTCGAGTCATGATCTTCGTCGTCTGGTGCACTGCTTGGAGTTTCTGCGAATTTGTCGAGCGAATGCTGGCCTTGAGGGGTGTCTGCTGCCGAATCAATCTGTAGTTGGCGCAAGCTATCAGATAGCAATGTTCCGTGGTTTTTATCGGAAGACATTAGTTGGCGGTGAAATGGGATTAAAGTCTGTTGAAAAAAAAAGATAAATAGTAGACAGAGTAGAAAGATTGGAGAAGATTGGAGAGCCCGGGGTCAGACGGGGTCCGAGTTGGCCAATGATTAACCGAGTCCTACAAAGGAAATCTGTAAGAGCAATCAAGTTCCACCGAGCGCATGTGCATGGCACCACGACTGAGCAAGCTTCTTTGGATCCATGCCACGGCGGGTTTTCGCCTTGAGCTGTCTCGACAGTTTCATCTCGGAATCATGAGAATTAGTTTGAGGCTTGGGGGGCTTTGGGAGAATTCGACATGGAAAACATGAAATTAGGCAAGATCATTAGATAACAGGGGTGTCCGGGGATGCCGGTTCAAGTCCGGCACTGGCAATGCGTCTCAAAACCCGAACAATGTTGTCGCCGTTTACGGCGATCTGAAGGAAAGAACAGAACAGAAACCTTCCTCAACGGTCGACTTCTACTATTCTTTTACTCCAGTTGTCTTTTCAGGCGCCATATTCCCAGCTCTTGCTTGCCATTTCCTGACTTACTAATTTATCCACTCTAGTATAAACTGTAGAAAGTTTATGGCTCACTGTCATGTCTGGTCTCAAATGACACCGTCCTGATCTCGATGGTACACCTCAGGATGTTTCCTAGTGCCGGATAAATGAAGCAGTTTCAGACCTCACATAGAAGGAAGGTACATACCGAGCACAACAGAAAAGTTCCCTGTCATGGTTTGCACAGCCTGCCCCGCAGGTATCCTTACCCCCAGTTTCGTATTTATACGTCAGTTGCATCCTGATCTTGCTCGTCTTCTCCTGTTTTCTGTGTCTCAGATGCCTTCCTCACTGCTCTCTCTTCGAAGCTTTCTTTCTGGCCGTTGTATACCTTCCACTAGCCAACTTCGTCACAGCAAACCAGCTCAGAAACCCCGTTCGGAGGAATCACTCAAATTCACTCCAGCTCAGACCGATTCTATTTACGATGCATGGCTTGCCTCTCGCGCTGATATTGTGGTCTCAGCTCCACACTTCAGCGCTGGGGCTAACCGCCCAGTAACCAAGGCAAACCTCAAACTTGCACATCGGATCGTCAAACTTTGTGCTCCAGAGATCTTAAAGTTATTCTGGAATCTCCATCCTTACCGGACTCTTATTATGGTATGCATCAGCTTCGTGCGAGGCATGTTGCCTATTTTCAAGGGCTACTCCCATGCCTTGATAATTAACGAGGTTAGTCATATAGCACTATCTCGGATCCCCCTCACTCATAAAGTTATATTTCAACAATCAGATCCAGTCTCTCATCACTTCGGGCCATTTTACATGGTCTCACTTACTTTGCCTGCTAGGCTCAGAATTTTTACGGGTTGTCTGTGAACGGCTATTGGATTCCTTCGCGTAAGGCAAATCTCGCTCGGTATTCTTGTGATAGCCGCCATCTTACACATTACCATGCTGCAGGGCGGATAACGAGCATCTCGTACAGAGCTCGGCACGTTTTCTTGTTGAATATCAGCAGATGGAACAACGCGTGCGCCTTGATGTGCCCACGTTGTCAGATCCGATGGTTCGCGATCTTCTGGCAGAGTCCGATATGTTCGTTTCATCATTCCAGGGCGTGGGCGGCTTTGGCTTGTTCTCTCCCATCGACTTCATCCGCATCCTCACTCTCCTATCCGAACTGGTATCGCACATCTTCATCCTCTCATCCCTAAAATACAACTCGCTCTCCGCGTTAACACTGGTTCTATCCGTTATCTCTTCTGCATACCCATTCCTTCAAACTTATTTTGCACCCCACCGATACGGATTCCAAATATCTGCCTATGAGGAGGACGATGCCCGTCATGCGGAAAAGCAGGAGCAGATGCGGCACCTGTCTATGAGTGAGTCGCATCGTCCCGAAGTGATGTTATTTGGGCTAGGCCCTTGGATCCTAGCCACTTGGGCCTCTGCGCGCAAGGCTGGTTTGGGCATGCATCAGCCTCGCCGGGCGCGATCATACTCCATCTCGTGGTTCATATCTCATCTCAACATCACGGAACTCATCATCGCACTACAAAACGTATGTGCTCTCCTTTTCCTTACCTTTGAAGGAAAGATCGGGTGCCGACCTTGCATTTTTTCGCCAGATACCATTTGTATTGATGCTTCAGACGTCCACCTCCCTCGGCTCCTTGGCTTTGTACCGCAGCTCCGTCCAATCTATAGTCTATGCCGTCAGTAACCTATTCATCACGATACAAATGACGCTCCAAGGTATTTTTTTGATGGGCGCATTCTGTGCCTCTATGGAGGTTGAACCTCACCTGCGACCCAAGAAGGGGAAGACGGTCCGGTACGAAACAAAAGGCCGAGGCATGAAAATAGAGGCACGGTAATGATCATGCCCGTTCCTCGCATTCTATGACCATCTCTGAATGAGACTCACTGTGCCCCTAGGAACTTGTCATATACCTACCCAGGCTGCACAGAGCCGGCCTTGCGAGACATAAACTTCACGCTCGAGGTTGGAGAGACCTTGGCACTTGTAGGATGTAATGGCTCAGGTGAGTACAATTCATGTTCTTACCTCAGCGATTTTTCTGACGGTCATCTTTCAAGGAAAATCAACACTAGGCAAGGTTTTATTACGCATAGTCGGGTTCGACTCGGGAGAGCTCCTCGTGAACGACGTCGATGTGCGCCGATATGATCCAACAGATCTTCATCGCGCTTCAAGTACCGTTTTCCAAGGATTCTCAAAATATAACGGCTCGTTCACTGAGAATGTCGGGATCGGATTTGTCGAAGACATCGCATCTCCGTCCGCACTCAAACACGCCATCAAACTCGCAGAAAGTGAACACATCGTAGACTCTCTCCCCCAAGGCATCCATACCCGTCTGGACGCGCTTGGTTATGACTCTGCAATCTACCCTCCGCTTGGGCAACACAAGGGGATGAATGCGGAAAGACCCACGTGGATGCCTCATGGACTGTCTGGCGGCGAGGTTAGCAATCATCCTACCATTCCAATCCCAGAAGTGGTTGTAATATGACTTTACTCGACCTCGTCCATGCGCCCACGTCTGTTTCGTGCACAAACAACGTCTATCTCGTACTGCCGATTTGTAACGGCAGTGGCAACGCATAGCACTCGCGCGCGCATTTATGCGCGCACACCGCCCTGAGGTTGACCTTCTATTGTTTGACGAGCCGGTGCGTGTAAACTCGCCTTACTCATAACCCTGCGGTGCTTATTAAGTCAATTGAAACCGCTAACCAAATGAACGGGTTTAACGTGACTGCCTAGACTTCGTCGCTAGACGCACACGCTCAGAACAAGATATTCGACACGATAAACTCGATCTCGCGATCAGCCAGCGGTGAGAAGACCAAGACGGTCGTCTTCGTCACCCACCGCCTTGCTACGGCACGTCGAGCGGACAAAATTGCCATGATGGATCATGGGGTATGTCCCACTATGTCAAGGCATTGCCAAATGACTCTGACATCTTCCCAACCATCGGCATCAGTCAATTACTGAGTTTGGGACTCATGAGGAGCTTCTAAAGCTTGGGGGTTCATATGCATCATTGTATTATGCTTCTGTCTGACTGGGCATGGCAGCTGGATCCACATGCGTTCCAAAACACAGTTCAAACTCACGGCCACATACGTACAATGGCGGCATTGTGACATCCGGACTGGCACTACTTTTAGTTAAGTATGTCGATAGAAAAGATACATCATTCTTACGATACAGTGAGGAATTGCTATCTTGGATACATAAAGTATGTACTTTCTTCAGATACGAATCGAGTGACCATTAAAGTCAAAAACACCATCTCGGAAAAGGGCATCAACAGCACTATCTGGCCCAGAATTGAGCATGTTCGGCATTGGCATGCCATACGTTCCGACCAATAGACCCGCATTCCTGACGCCTCGAATTAGAGAAGGGACCAATGCCTGGAGGGGAAACAGAGGTTGGTTTATCATTAAGCAGCAATAACAACCACACTTACTAATAGATCAGCATCCACAAATATTCCCAAAAGGTTGTTATCTTTGGCGAATTCAACGGCAGCACTCAGGCTGGATAGCCGTCGGTCGTTGGTATCTTTTGTGCTGAGGGCTGTGTCGCTAGGAGAACTGCGGTTGACCTCGCCGCATTGAGTCGCGAAGAAGACGGGGTCTGCCGAGATGAACGTCGATGTGAGCAATCAGTGCATGAGGAGATGAAGGGCTCGAGCGTACAGTTCGGTTGCTTCCAATTCACAGCCGCACAAGCATCTGGGAAGAAAGAAGTAAAAATGATCTTTCTACGGCTTGGATGCCCCTCTAGTAACGCGGAAACACGATAGACTGTCCGCAGAATCGATTCCACGCATGCATTCAACGGCAAGGTATGCCCAAACGAATATCGACCCCTGATCTTTGCAGATGGATAAGCCAATTCCAAACAAACGCCCATAGAGACCGGTAAAACCTTCAATCAAAAGCATAGCCCCTGAGTCAGTGGTGACAGGGAACGTTTTTCATGACGCCCACCTTCATAAGATTTTCTAAAGACAACATAGATGATGACACAAGTTTGTGCCACTCTAAGACTGATGAAGGGAGAGGTTCCGTGAACCGAAATCCCCTACCTATCCTCTCTGCCAACAACTCGAACTGTAATAGAGTAAGGTCGGCTACCCCAAGATCCAAGTTGTGTTCTGGCACTTGCCAGCCTGCAAACACAACTGGATGCAGGTCTCGTGTGATTTGAACTGTCACATATAGATAGCTGCCGGAGACCGAGGAGACGGTTATGGGTCGTAGATTGGATACATGTGACGAGCCCGTGGGTGATGCCTGTACAGATCCTATAGGCGGCGGTCGTGGAATACTCGAAGGAACATTTTTAGATTCGGGCGCCATGCTGAGCTGAGATAGTGACTTCCAGTAAGTTTCGACTGCGCCACCAATTTCCAAGGTTACACCCTCGAAAGGTGTAATGATATTAATTTCGAATGAAACCTGTAGTCTTCCCTGTTATTCATGGGATCACGAAGAAAAATGAACTCCTTACTTCTCCGATGACATGTAAACGATGATCTAGTATAGGCAACGTGAAGGCTTCGCTGTTATCGATTTTGTTGAATAGCGAGGGAAGTGCGATAGCTCGGCCGATAGTTTTGGTGCCGAAATTGGGGTTCAAAGAGAATTCTAGAGACAGCTGGCGTAGTGATTGTGCCTGGAAAGTTAGGACATGCATATCGTCCGAAAGAGGGAGTAGAATAGTTTGAGGCGCAGAAGTAGCATTTGGCGATGATGTCATGACGAGCTTGAAGAGAGGGGAAGAGAGTAAAGACATTTCCGAGGTGCCAGAGCCTATGAGTCGGGGATGAAGTCGGACAGCGGAGGAAACCTGGTTCGATGAATCAGAGGAGGGTGGATAGGCATTGCCGATAGTGACTTGAACCAAGCATTGTTTGTCCAGATAGTTGTGACCATAAACGCGATGAGGCATCATAGGAGGAGGAAGAGACAGAGAAGGAATCATGTCAATGTCTGACTCCAGAGCCCGTAAAGCACTAGATCCAGTAGAAATTACAGAGGGACTTCGTGCCGAAGAATCTCCAGCAGCGACCGAGCTGTCGCCCAACAAAAGAGTGAGACAGTCTTGATGGCCATACCAAGCAGCATAATGCATGGCAGAATTCCCTAATTCGTCGATGACATTCGTCCGGCTGCCAGCTGCCAGCAACACTTCAACGCACGTATTGTGTCCATACCGCGTGGCGTGAAATAGTGGCGTCCATTCATTGTATTTGTCTGGGACGTCCCATCCATCGTGGTGAACAAGAAGCTGACAGATTTCGGCATGTCCTTTTCGCGCAGCAAAATGTATGGGGTACTCGCCGTTGTTATTTGGCAGACTTCTAGCTCCATGCCTGAGAAGTAGCAAGACAACATCCATGTGGCCGGCCAGACTGGCCAAGGATAGCGGTATCAGCTCCCCATCAACAGAACTCAGTTGAGCTGACACCCCGCCCTCTTCAAGAAGCACCCGCACACAGTCAACATTCCCTTTCAGCGTAGCATAGACAATCGGTGTGTAGTTTTCCATGTCACGGATGTACGGCGACACCTTGACCTCCAGAAGGCGCCGACAAACGCCGGCATGACCATTCATAGCGGCATAATGGAAAGCTGAGCGTCCGTAGACATCAACCTTGTCGGGTTGTACTCCATTTTCCAAGCATAGGTTCACCAGACGTAATGCTCCAGAGATGGCAGCTTCATGAAGACAAGTCCGTCCATTGATGTCATCCACAAACTGATAGTCGAACGGCTGAACGGTATTCGAAAGAATCAGATTGGCCAGATCTGGAGGTGCATCAACGATAGCCCGCCACAAGATACGAGTGATGTTCATCTTGGCCTGTTGCTGCTGTCCAAGTGTGTCAGAATAGAGTAGGGCTTTCTTGATGGCAGTTTCGTCGCCACCAGCCACCGCTTTGCGCAGATCGCTCTCCAGGTCTCGGAACAGGCCCATGTGGGCATTTCCCTCGATGGTCAACTGGCGATTCAATATGAGGTCGTTGACGGCTTGACCATCGAGTGCAAAGCCGGACGAAACATCGGTGATGTCGACAAGACAAGCCGTGACTGTGTCAGAAAGTTCTGAAATGAGCTAAAAGGTACAAAGCATAAGTAGATAGTAAAGTTATAGGAGATATTGCGGACCTGTCTGTTGAAAACGGGTTGTACTTCAACCTGTCGGGCAAGATACAGTTCTTTGGTCGTAGACTTGGAACGTTTGTCCCATTTTTTGAGAATCTTCCGGAAGCCGGTAGCATTGATCTCGATAAAATGCTAGAAGAAGTTCGGTTTTGCATACTCAAATGTGAAATCAGGTTCGCTTCGTTTTACCTGCAGTTTTCCAAGATCTCGCTCGATGAGACGGAACCCTTCCTCAACTGCTTTCCATTCAACATAATTTTGCGTGGCATCGTCAACTCCGTCTGGAAGCACCCTCATCGCCGCCGCTCGCCGCTTAGAAAGGAGGGTCTCTAGTCGGAGCTTGAGCTCGGCTTCCTTTCGTAGATAAAATGCATTGATCTACACAAGCGTGTATCAGTGATGTGGAACCCATGTCCATGATGATTTCACGTACCTTCTCCAGTTCACGCTCTAACTTGAAGAAGAACGCAGCCTTATGCGCTTGAAAGTCAGGTCCACCTTCATCCTCCTTTCCGTAGGTTTGTAAGATCGAAGGCTCTACTTGTGCCTCAGGCGTTCTATCGATGCTATGGATGTCGAAAGGGGGTGCTTGAGCAACTGCATCTCCTGGACGTATCCCTAACGCAAGAGAGGCTGCCTCGGATGCCGGCCGTTTCGCAGCGAGCGAGGAGACAATCTTCTTCAGAAATTTGTAGTCCAGGTAATACTCGGACCATCCAGGGATGATCTCCGCCTGTAGCTGCTTGCCGAACTGGTATTTCGATGTGCCTTCAAAATATTGCACACTTTTGGAGATTTGGAGGCATACCTTCATGGCTCCTCAAAGAAGGACTCCTTTGATTCAAAGGACGGACCAAACGTCCTAAACAAATGAATGGCCAGACAGATTCGAACAAACCGACGGACAAGAGACAGTCGTGCTCCGAATTGAGCTTGAGTTGGAGCTGCTTTGTGGTAGTGCCATAACCCCAAATTGGTAATTGAGATTTTGCCGGCGGTGTGGCGGCCGCACGCACTGGTCTATATCAACATCATCTTGCCCTTCCTCCTGATTCTCGTGTTTGACAGCCGTAACACTGAAGGAGCCATCGATAACTATCCCTAACAGCTTCAACTTCTGGTTTGATGCCGAAGGATTGATTTCAGACGAACGTGCGTCCCAGGCTCCAGTCACGGTACATACACCCGCCTATTCCATGACCCGATCACCTGCGTTCGGGCTGCAACCTGAAAATCAGACCAGTGTCCACTCAAACCGTCTGTTCAGTGTGTTCTCAACTTAAATCAACTACTTGATCTGTATACGCATACTGAATCTATCATCATGGTGAAACCGGCCATTACGATGTATCATATGAGGACCTTTCGCAATTGCCATAACTGCGCGGGCAGCAGAGTTACGGGGCACTTCCCATGTTTCTCGACTTGATCGTAGGCACAGCGGTAGCAAAACACATAACCAGAGGGCAAGGCAGTCGCGTTCGCGATGGAACCTCGGCAAATCGGACACTGACCGTAGTTCGTTCTATCAAGAGGTATACCCTTCGGATGTGGAGGAAGGAGCCTTGGTGGAGGGATGGCCGGCCTAAGAGGGGATGTAGATAGTGCACGAGCAGGTGAAGAAGGTGAGTACCACCACTCGAGGAATTTGATGAAGAAAATGGCTGTCGGTAAAAGAAGTTTGAGGGAGTCGAGAAAGAGGCGTGGAGAGGTAAGCAATAGGCGCCTGATTAATGCCACAGCACCCTTCTTTCCAATCGATGGACTCGATTTTTGAGCTGCAATCGCTGCCATCCGCTTAAGCACGTGTTAGACGAGTCGTATTATGAACTGCACAAGATGGCTTACATAATCTTCGGCCCCTAGTCGTCTGAGATCGACACCCACCCATGAGAGCCATGGACGATAGAAGGGAGTCTGATCGAACAAATAAGCGATGTTGTAAACAAGCAGCCACGCTTCGTAGCTCATGTTCAGCCATGGGTATAGACATTTATACAATCTGCGCAGACGTCCCCCTATTGTCTAGTTTTCGGTCAAGGTCTCTTGTTAGCACACTGATGGTATAAACATTCTCCATACCTGAACCATGCGTTCTTGGGCGTTTCGAACACCGCCAACGTCAAGCATTTCAGAATCAATTCCTCCACCTAATGCTTCGAAATAATCCTGCGCCTTCGCTCGCAGGTAGGGTACACCGACCTGTGAAAAGGAGACAATTCAATCAGCGTGGTACAGGTGGTCATAGATCAGAAACATACCAGGAAAAGCAAAGAACGCCATATTTCAACTGTTCCCAGGCTCTCCTGTGGAGGAATTCCACTGACGGCTGCCTGGGCTCTATCTGTCTCGATGAAAGGCTTTCGTCTTCGTTTGAGGCCGTAGAAATTCTCAGAAAATGAGGCATCTGCAACCTTTATGGGGGAGGAGTTGCATATACAAAGACCAAGATACTTACTGTACTTTCTTAGATAATGTCTCTCGATGAAGAACATGATTGCTGCATAGAACTCTTCATGCCGATTGACAACTCTTAGCAGATATCTGGGATATCTTTGCGCAAATACCTGCAGTTGGTGAGTCCATACATGACTCAGTCGATAGCGGTATTATGTACTTACCGACAGGACGTATTTGAGCGCAGGCTGTAGCAAATCTCTTAGCTGTTCTTGCGCAATGAGCTCAAACACAGACGGTTTGAGAGGGTCTCCTCCTGTACCGTTGAAGAACTCCATGGTGAATCGACAGACTGAAAATGCAAGCCACCGTAGATAGTGGCTTTTCGATGTGGAAAGGTCGTAGTCGAAGAGCACAGAGCGGAGGCGATCGCTTGATATAGAGCTTTACTGGAAGTAGCTGTCTCGTAGAGGCTAGATCACGGGCTGGCTTTCTATGTTACGGTGCTGACCTGGCCTTCGTGCGAGACAGTGAACGACGAAAGAGTGACGTGAAAGCACGAAACCCCGGCTCGTATTAGTTTGCGTGGTTATCACGTGTTGACTGCATACAACGAGTGGTCTTTGGAGGCCCGGGACCGCGGAAAATCACTGAAGAATGCTACTGAGCTCTACTATGTCGCTGCCAGTTTCTTGACGCTGCGGAACCAGTTGATAGATTCAAGACCTCGAATCTCAAGGAGATCGTGAACCAACGTCCAATGGTTTTTCAGAGCGCCCTTCCCCACGCTATCGAATTACGACAAAGCGCGGAGAGAGAAGGGGTCAGAGCCAGCAGGAACCAACGCGGTCTTCCTTCACATAGTTCATGTCCTCGTACATCTCAGGCTATACTGGCGCTCGATCTCTTCGTACTCAACCGCAGATAGGGATGAGCTATCGAGAACAATACTATGAAGGTGCCAGCATCCCACCATTCGAAGTGTGCGTGTTACACTAGCCATTTTCTGTAGTCCTGCATATATATATCGCCTACTACTCCTTAATTGTCACCATTCTACTTACGCATCCTCCACGTTGCTGCTGGTCTACGCATGCGAGCATTGTATTGATATCACTGCGACACGTCGTGCCCTCTTGCAACAGCTTGCAACCCCTTCATCGACCTGCTTCTCTGTTCCCTCCATTTACATCGTCTGCTCAAACGTCACTGACTCACCATGTATCGTGGACGACATAGTCCTCTGGCTCCTACAGATGCCGAACTCGCGACAAGAGCCCTTGACGAAGAAGCCAGCTACCGGTTTCCTTCATTCACCGCAAACGATGCCGTCACACTTGGGTTGTCCCTCCGCAAACGGTTCCGAGGCTCTTCGCGGCACCAAAAACATGGGAAGGGCCTTGTCATATCCATCCAGACAATTGTCGGGCACACGCTTTTCTCCTGTACAGTTGGCGATCTTGGCACCAACGTTGGCGACATCAGTCTCGATAGTTGGGCATGCTTGGAGGGAATGATTGCTGTCGTTCGCCGAACGGGACATTCAAGCTTTTATGTGGAGAAGGGGATGGGGGCTGTAGGGAAAAACCCTAAACAGCTTGGCCTTCAAGGTGATCTCCGAGTCAACGGTGGTGGTAAGCACGTCCGTATCTAGATATCTGACGCAAGTTGAACGTTGAAGGTGTTACTAGCTTTCCCAATTTGGTTAGAGGTAATCCCATCTAACCATTGTGATGTTACCAAGTAATCGAACATACTTTTGAAGAATGCCCCTTGTTGCCCTATTGCGGTCGTAGCTTGCTATTCGGGCTCAAGCACAGACGACCATCATGTATGTTGGATCTATCTAATTGGAGTTTTTGGGTACTAAGGGCTAATGCGCAGCTGGTCGTGACCTCCTGTCGAGATTATCTACACAAAATGGAAGAGAAAGCGGCTCCACCACCACCTAGAAGTCCCCTCTCACCTACCATGCCCCACGACCACAGTAGTGTAAGCCCATAGATGCTTTCTTCACAGATACTGGTTCCAACCTGGACCGCTGAATTTCAATTCAAGGATTGGATCTCGAACTCTGCAGTAGGTAAATTATATCGTCCGTCACACTTTTCAGACGAGCCGGAGGAAACAAATTAGAATAATAACAACCGGATGACAGAGAATGGAGAGGGTCTGTAAATATAACAAATATACCCTCATGACTATAGGTAATAAAAGTATGTATTCAAGAGCTTTCTTCATTTTGTGAAGAGGGAGCTTTGAGGACTCGGATCATTTCTGTCGCAGTTTGCTGAGCAGTAGTCTCGTAAGTGTTGACAGAATGGCACGTACCGTGACGAAGAAAGATTTGGCGCTGGCCTTGAGGAGAAGAAGGGTCGGCAGACGAGTCAGGCTCACGCAGCTCGAAGTTCGCTTCCACGTAAACCTGGGAACCTTTCGCAAGGTGACGAAGGTACGCATTGGCACCAGGATTGAAAGACAGAATGTGATGCCATGTGGTTTTAGATTCTTCCCGAGCTATATCGTGAATATAATGATCAGAACAGTGGCTCGAATATTGATACTGAAGAGAGCGAACGAACTGCCGTCTGGGTTGGGAGGTGGAGGGGGGTAGTTGGTAGTTGCGACCGTGTAGCTAATCTAAGGTTCAGCGGAGGTTAGCTTCCCAATCTGAGTTTGACGTACCTCACATATTCCTTGTCGGTCTTTGTGGTGCGCACCTCAGGATCTTTGCCCAACCGGCCAATAAGAACCAGTTTTGAAAGGTCAGAGGAACGCGACGCAGAAGTTGTGAAAGCCTAAGAACAATCATAATAAGTACCCATGGTTCGTTCCATAAACTATACGCGTACACGTGTGCTCGCGCGAGATGCAGCAGTCGAACGAAGAGCAGCGAACATGGAGAAACAGAGGACGTGTCGAGCTCAGACTTGTTCAGCGCTGTGACGAAGACAGCTGTAACACAACGTGACTACTCACATACGTGCACGTGGGATGTTGGCTTCGCTCGACGTCAACGATTCGCTACCCACCTCGAGGCAGGTTCGACTATCCGTCGTAACACGATCACGATACTCTCTCTCGTAAAACGTTGGATATCTATTATGTCTCGTCACAGGTTTGTACGAAATCTTGATCTCGACGGTTCGTGGTTTCCATGATCGGCTTGAGATTTAATAATTAAACCTCATCTCAGACGAGCGCGACGATGGGGCCCTCTCAGATGGTGGCGGCGAGGACATACCTCCGGAAGAACAAGGTCTGACAGAGTTACGCATCGTTAATCTTGAAACAAGACATGCTGACCTGTAGCCGTAGCCCAAATGGAATCGGGTCTTGAGCACATTCGAGCAGTGCTAGGCTCCGAAGCTGAGTCTGGCCTCTCAGATTCTGTGATCAGGGAGACCCTATGGGATAGTTACTTTGACGTTGAGAAGAGTGTGGAATGGCTAATGGGTATATCTCGGCACTTCACAATACCCGGAAAGGACTGACGGCGTGTGTAGAAGAGCAAAGTCGACGGATTGTTGCAAAAGAGCGAAAAGGTGAGCATCGCTTTGATGCACGCACTCTTGAACTGTCTTGTTTTGGCTACTTTGGTCGTCATTGTTTGTGGCATTGTCTTGCGCTTTTCTTTCATTGCGGCGCAAGTCCCCTATTTCATATGCGGCGTCGTAAGGTGATTTCCTCCCCAGTTCCTACACCTCTCATGACTCCACTCCCTATGACCTTGCCTTCCGTCGAATTCGTCTATGTTGATTGCTTTCGCTCGGCTGTAACAGACCCGGCCACTCTGACCGATTTCGATGACGATGAAGACGCGTCGGAAGTTGCAGGCGCTCATCTTCATGCATCTCGTCTGGCACTTGAGGCACAGGTTTTCTCAAATCGACTAGCCTCTCTTCCCAAGATTGCGATCGCGCAACAAAATGAAGAGGATTTTCTTGAGCGCCCTGAGTCTGTTACCTCGAGTCTTGCAATACGGCGGCAACCCTTGTACGCCATCACTGAACGGACTGAAGTGACTGATGAGCCTGCGACCCCAACACAACTCTTGCAGCGAAGGTCTCTCCGATCATCTATGAGCAGTAATTCGACGTCGACTTACGGTCAGGTCATCGGCAAGTCTTTCTCCTGCAATCACGTAGTTGTTTTTTTCTGATTTACCCGGAAAGCAGAGTCTAGGCTAACAAGGCCTCGCACCATGTTAACAGATCCCAACGAAATACAGCCCTCTCCATCTCCATCCGCATTGCGTCAGCTTTCTATGTACGAATCTCCACCGTCGGTCGAAGCCTCATCCCCACGTTCTCCTGAGACGCCCCCTCTTATACCTCCAAGTAACCCTCTGCCGCCTCTCGAGCATATCTCCGATATCTCAGACATCCTTTCCAAGCCCAGCCGCCGATCCACATTCAAGAAAGCGATCCCTGTAGAAGTTTTTCGGCCTCCCCCCAAGAGTGCCCGTGCTGCATACGTCGTCGACAAGCCACTGCCTGACTTACCACCTCCTAGCGAACCTCGTCATTCTCAAGTTGAATCACTTGCCTTATCGACGAGCCGTAGACAGTCAAAAATCTCGGCATTGGCGACATCGAGAGCAGCGAGCTCGCGAGGGAGTACTTTTACCAAGAGCTCCAGGCTTAGCACTAGCAGTGTCGGAACGTCCTCTGTCTTGACGTACCCCGCTCTGCGACCTTCTTCAGAGTCAGAACTGTCCTTTATTGCTGAAGCGGAGGGCTCCACAACGTCGACGACTTCACACATCCGCCGAGCCATCCAGACCGCTTTGAACCAAGAGGTGGAGGATCGTATGAGCACACCGAATCTTGCAGAACCCAAAGTGGTGCAGAGCCCTCCATTGAAGCCTGCCTCCGACCTTGGCAGGGTCGGATTATCAAGAGCGTCTTCCACTAGCTCAAATTCGACTATCAAGCCCAACGCTGCTGTTGCAGAGGTTTCCCAGTCGCTGTCCAAGGAACGTGCTCCTTCTAAACTGGCTTTGTTGGCGCAGGCGAAGGCGAAACGGACAACATCTACCTCGAAAGCGAAACCCCGCTCGTCGTCTCCTGAGAGTCTCCTCAATACCACACGTACAGAGTATCTCACGCCAATAGCTAACGGACCCACTGCCACGACTGCCATCACGACTTCATACCAGACACTGAATCATCTCATCTCTCCAACTCGATCCGTTTTACCTCCCTCTTTTCCTCCCTCCGACTACAAGGGCGGGGTGATAACAACGACACATTCTGACGGGCACAGATCTGGGGCGAAACAATCCAAGCTGGCTATGAAAGCAAAGAAGTCGCATCACAAGCATGAACCGAACTCGATGAACGGCGACAAACTCGATCATCCTGCATCGATTCCGACAATCTTCTTGCCTGAAGCAAGCCGCTCCTGTGCGTCACCATCAGAGTTCGCTTCCTTGTTAGTCGATGAACAGTCTCTGATTTTCCTTGAAGTCAAAGAACACAGAAAGGAGATAAAAGGCAGGGTGGAGGATAAGGTTCGCGATGGCCCTCGAAGCCCCGGTCGAACCCGCTCGCATAGCCGCACCAACTCTTATAGCGCTACTTCAGACGCAAAGCCACGCAGCCACTCGAATAGAGAAAGTCCCTCTACTGTACTCGCCCACGACCAAGGCTCCTTCACGTTTGACGTCCCAAGTCCAGATGATATCGTACTCAATGCTCGTCGGGGAACCTCGCTCGGCGGCCGCTCTTCGCTTTCCACTGTCACTGCCTTCCCACCAGACACCCCCTCTTCATCTCGTGCTTCCGTTTCTATTACAAGGGCTACTTGACATTTTGCATGATGCTTGTGTTGTTGTGTTTCGATAGATGTACTGACTAGATTTGTTGTGACAATAATTATTCTAGCTGCCAAGGATCGAGAGAAGGCGCAGAAGCTGGCTGCACAAAAGAGGGTCGCTGAAGTTTCATCGACAGCTACCTCTCGCACGGCATCGCCTACGGGTACACCCCTCAAAGGGCCGAAGGGGTTGAAGAAGTCGAAGTCGGGTACATCGACGCCCTTGCGAGTTCCTACGAGATCGGTTGATCAAGGACAGTTTGACATTTCCGCATTGAATCTAGGTGAGAAAGACGAAGACTCGGTCTTTGAAGAGCCGCCGAAGACGTCTATCGCAAAGGAAAAGGTTCTCGAGGAGGCAAAGAAGTCCCTCGATGCGGAAGTGAAAGGTGGTCGCAGGGGTGTTTCTCTGGTGGTCATTGGTGTGTATACAGTGAATACAATGTATCATTTGCAGCAGAAGATAAGAGTATTGTTTAGGTCATGTCGATGCAGGAAAATCAACGCTCATGGGAAGGTTGCTCTATGAACTTGGTCGGGTTGACGAGAAACGCAAGGTCGCTAATGAACGAGCCAGCGACAAAATTGGCAAAGGTAGCTTCAGCTGGGCTTGGGAGCTTGATGGCACCTCTGAGGAACGAGAACGGTTAGGCCTCATTTTTGCCCGGTGACATCTGGTGCTGACTTGACGTTCAGTGGAGTTACAATGGATGTTGCACTGCAAGTCCTAGAGACGCCGCATAGAAACATCACCATCCTCGATGCTCCAGGACATAGAGACTTCATTCCGAACATGATTTCTGGAGCATCTCAGGCAGACTGCGCGCTCATCGTCGTAGACGCCTCAACTGGAGAGTTTGAGGCTGGGTTCGAGCGCGGGGGGCAGACTCGCGAGCACTTGGTACTCGTTAGAAGTCTTGGTGTGACCCAGGTGATCGTGGCCGTCAACAAACTCGACCAGGTTTGTCATGTTCAGCACTCAGATAATACGGCTCGTTGAATGGTGTGCGCAGGTCGATTGGTCGCAAGATCGTTATGATGACATATGTTCTCAATTAAAGGCGTTCCTCGTTCAGTCCGGCTTTCATCCCTCCAAAACGTATTACGTTCCTGTTGGCGCTATGGCTGGCGTTAATTTGACCAACCGCAAAGGGGCTGAGTCTGCGATTTTAACTCAATGGTACAGTGGACCAACTTTGGTTGACCTTCTTGGTAAGTTCATTGATTTGTTAGCCGGGATATTTCTAAATGAGCACTCTTCCAGATATTCTTCAACCTCCCATGCGGGATATCTCAAGCCCCCTGCGCTTTCCTATTTCCAATGTATTCAAGGGACAAGGCTCTGGCACAGGAGTTTCTGGTAGGATTTGTGGCGGTGTCGTCCAGGTCGGCGAGCGCCTTCGCATCTTACCTGGGGATGAAACGGGCATTGTGAAGGGCAAGTTTTATCAAATATTCTCTGTATAGACGACTGAGTTTGCCATGCTCAGCCATCGAGACTGAGACTGAGAACCTGCCGTGGGCGGCAGCTGGCATGAACGCGACTCTTTATTTGACGGCTGTAGATCCCGTCCACCTCAATATAGGCAGCGTGTTATGTCCTCCCACGAACTTGATTCCACTGGCGACCGTTTTCACCGCACGAATCATCGTTTTTGACATACAAGTCCCCATCCTTGCTGGAACATCTGTACGATCCTTCATCGGACAAGGTCATGCATATGGCTGACATTCACTCAGGTTGAACTTTTCCACCATTCGCACGACGTACCTGCTTCCATCTCGAAACTCAACTCAACACTCGATCGCGCGACTGGTATCCCGATTAAGAAGAATCCTCGGTAATACTTGACAGCTCTCCTTATAGATCATCACTAATCGTCTGTTTCTCTTGCCACAGTGTTCTGACGAAGGGAACATCTGCCGAGGTTCAAATAACTATCCGCCCAGGGTCGTTCTCAGGCCCTGCAACACGCGCGCTGCCCATCCCGCTTGAGCCTTTCTCGGCCAGCAAGGAGATGGGTCGCATCTTGATCAGACGTGGGGGAGAGACCATCGGGGCCGGTGGGTCATCTGAGCTTATATTGTTTGCGACCGTCGCTCACTAAATCCCCAGGGATTGTACTCGAGATTCTCGGCTGATCATAGGCCGCACCCGAAATACTTGGCCAGCCAACGATACAATGTCCAGCTGTAAAACACGCGTCAGCGTAGAAGGAATACATAAAGGAGCCTGCTGGGACTTAGGAAAGAAGTATAACATTGTATACTTAGCCAGAGGGAGAATGTGTTGCTGTGGGTAGAACTCAAATGATGTTTGATTGAAATCATTTCATATATGTAGACTGTACGAGCCGAATTGACCGAGTCGAGCTTCGATCCGCATGCCAACGGAGGGTACGATTGAAGGTACACATGTACACAGGTGCAGAGAACCGGAAACGTAACATCAAAAAGACATGGTGGAGTTAGAGGGCAGAGCGAGCGGGAGAGATGAGAGTACAGACGACAGGGGGGAGTACAACAGAAATAGGGACGATAACGAGAGAGCCAAGGGATCGCGAAATAAATGACCGAGAGCGTAACGAGATGATCGTAAAACGGAATGATGGACGATGATGGTGGGAGTGACGGGGGAACATAGAGATAACAAGTCGTGCGGGGCATCGCGTGCATCGCGTGTAGCGTTTTTCATAACAAAAAGACAAAGGAGATAAAGGGATACAAAGAGAAAAGAGACACAAATAAAAACGCCGCACCAGGGCCTCACCTTACTTGGGCACCTTCTCCTTCTCCTTGTCGCCCCCGAAGATGCCCTTGATCTTGCCAAAGATGCTACTGGTGCGCTTCCTGCGGAGGCTGGAGAACCGCGACGGGGTGCTGCCGGTGCTCTCCCCGCTCTCGCTGGGGAAGTTCGAGCGCTCCTTCTTCGACATGAGCGTGCCGTTGCGCTTGGGGGAGGTGGGCTTGATGCCGTTCGCGGCAGGCTGCGAGTCAGCAGGTTTGGGCTCGGCAGCGGCAGTGGTCGAGTCGGCTGCGGGAGTGCTCGTCGTGGGCTCTGCGGATTCAGGAGCAGGAGCAAGAGCAGGAGTGGGCTCCCCTGGCGTCGTCTCCGGGATGGTGGCGGGGGCGGGTGTGGGCTGTAAAGGTTCGCTATCCTGCGCAGTAGATGGTTTGGCTTCTGTGGAATTGGCAGGCGCAGACGTAGTCGCTCCTTGCGTGGACTCTGGGGCGGGCTCAGAAGCAAGCTCCTTGGGTAGCTGCTCCGTGGCCCCAGACTCAGGCACCAAATCCTCAGATGCCTCTTCGGTACCCACAGGATTGGCCGGAGCAGTCTCGGGAGCGGTGTGAGGTGCAGAGACAGCGGCAATGGCTTCTTCGGGCTTTGTCTCCTCCGCTGGTGCGGCCGTATTAATGCCCGCTGCCACTGGCTCGCCAACTCCCGCCTTATCTTCAACAGGTACGACCTCATTCACCTCCTCCCCTGCAGGCTGGGCCGCGAGCACCTCAGGCGCGGCGACTTTCTCCTCGCCTTTCGTCTCCTGGATGGCGCTCGTGGGAACGTCGACGGGCACGGCGGCGGCGGCAGTCTCGACGGCAGCGGTTGGCTCTGCTGAGATGACCTCTTTCGGAGCGACGTCCTCTGAAATAGGCTCGGCGGCGAGGACGAGTGGGGCCGTTTCAGCTGCGGGCTCTGTCGTGGGCTTGTTCACTTCGACAACGGGTGCTTCAGCGGCAGCAGTCGGCACGGCGGCGGATGTGTCCTCTATCGCGGTTGCAGGAGCGTCTGTGGCGGCAGTGGATTCAAGGGCATCTTGGGTGGATGCAGGGGCGCCAGTTAGCGATGCGGAGTCCGTGAGCGGGGCAGGGGTGTGGGTGGATGGGGTGACTTCGTGTTCCATTGCATGGGGTGGATTGACAGCAGTGCCTTGAAGCACATCGGTCTCGGGCGACGAGGACTGTGGAGGGAGGATGGGGACAATGTCCATGGCAACGATAGCTGCGCGCAAAGGTGGCTCTGGTTTGGGTGTCGACGCTGTCGGGATTGCCTGTGGAGATGGGAGTGGGAGAGCAAGAGACGGTGGGAGTGAGCCCCTATGGAGTGGGATCGACGGGGCCGGATGAAAGTGACGCACCTCCGCCTCTCTTGGCTGGAGCTCCTCTGAGACAGGAGCAACGTCGGCCACGGCCTCCTGAGTCCCCTGAATGGCTGAAGCAATAGCCCCCTTGACCTCGTCGACGACGCTAGTAGGCGGAACTTCGGTCGTGGGCGTCGGGGTCTCATAAGGTGCGTCGAACGTGCTTGCGAACTCGACGGCGGGGACGACGATGGCCTCATGCAGCTTTCCAACAAACTGCCCCACAGTGGCATTTATAGCACCAGCGACCGACTCATCCTCTCTCGCCTCCTCTCCGTCCCCTGAGATGGATTTCTCGATCACGGGGTGCTCAAGTTCGACCGCCGTAGTCTCCGAGCCAGACTCGGTATGTGATTCCTCGGTGGGGGAGTGCTCGTGCTCTGATGGCTCGTGCTGCTGCGGCTCAGGCTGTGGTTCAGGCTGCGGCTCGGCTGGCTTGGGGGGTGCGGTGTACACGTTGTTGATAAAGCCCGAGTGGTCGTACTCTGTGGGCTCCGCATCGTTCACCGTCCAGCGGCCATCGACGATGAACTTGTAGGTGAGCTTCTCCTGCCATGGTATGCGTACGGGGGCTTCGAAACCCGCGTTGGTGCGCCTGAGATAGACGGACGAGGACCACTGGAATGTGAGGTATGTGGGATTAGCTGCTGGTGCCGAGTGGCCGGACTCAGATGGGGGAGGTGTGGCAGATGAAGAGCGGAAGAAGGAGAACGAGGGGAGGCGGAAAGCAAGGCCGGTCGTTATCGACGGCATGGATGTAGAAGAGGCGAAAAAAACAGAAGGATAAAATGAACAAAGAAAAAGAACGGGGTTGGTTGTGTTATGGGACTGGCGAACTTGCCTGGTCGAAGGTGCCGGTTACGATGACTTGATGCGCGTCGGAGTGTGGCCTGTTTAAGTATGTGGTGAGGTGTGGATGCGGGTGGGGTTGGATAAGTAGCGTGGACACACCATCTGAGGATGACCTCGTGGAGATGGTGATTTGATCCGGACATGCTGGAGGAGGCTGCTGGGCTCGTGAAGAGGGCGCGCTGCGGTGTGGACCGGGATATGCGATGCGGCTTGCAGACCGTGCAAGGGCAAAACGTGTAAACGGTGCGCGGGTATCGAGCCGCGATAACACGGTACCTGCGATACGACGGACGTAAGAAATCAGATGAAAATCGCACGGAGATTTCGAGGGGTTGGAGAGAAGGATACCTACTTTTCGGGGGTGACGAGCGTCGAGGGGGACGCGTTGGACGACGAGGAAGAGCGCGATGAGCGCTGGCAGGCCGACCCCCATTCATCCTCGACGTGACGTAAACCCTTCGAGGCGGTCGGAACCAGTAGGCCGGCATTCGCAGGCGCCTTCGTCCTCGCAAGCTGTATTCGTTCCGATTCTGTCTACAGAATATACTGCTACCCAGTAATCGATCCCGCACACACATGTTCCAAGGCGCGCATCACGGCCAATCACAGCTCTCACATGAAATGAAGTGCACGACTCCCATCAACGCAGTACTAGCCCCCATAGTCGCATGCCCACAGCATCTTCCACCCTCTTCACAATTTTCGTCGCGAGCACACGCCGATCTTGCCTCCTATACACCACTCACCCATCCACCCCTTTCATCTCCGGACCCCCAAACTCCAACAGCGCGAACACAGGAATAGCATCCCGCGAAGCACCGTGATCCCAGCACCAATTTTAAGATAACCGCATCATCCCTCTAAATGGCTGTGGAGATCCGATGCGTCTACTGACCCTAGGAGAAGCCAGGAATCACCGCACTTGGACGTTAGCTTTGAGGATCGCCCGAGGCCTGCACCTCAAAGGAATGTTACTAACAATAACATTGGCAGGCACAATGGCTCAGCGCTCAGAGGCACAAGGAAATCAGATCGGTAAGGACGATTGTCTGCGCGAGGCGGGCATCATACGAGGATGATTCAGCATGCAGAGGTAGTATGTTCGCTCAGCTGCCTGCATTCTGTCTAGGGAAGGTGACGACGACGGATTAAAAAGCAGAACGAGATCGTCGAACAATAGGCGACCGATGACCATTGGGAGAATCGCTTGGCGAAGTCATCATAATAGAAAAAAAAGACGGAGACGGATGTATATGGTGGTCTCCTGGTTCCTGCAAGGTCGGTCAGCAAAATGGAAGCAATCACCATTCATATGGATTCGCAGGAGTCAGCCACCGAATGACAAGCATAGCCGCCGTGTACAACAGATACGTTGCCTGTCCTGGCATATTTCTGATAGCCATAGCTTCGCAGTGGCCACCGCGGTTGATAGGCTTCTGTAGCCGCCACCATACATCCCACATCAGTCTTCTAGCAAGTCCGCACAGCCTGGAACACGCACCGCCACGACCACCTATTCCGTGACTGCAAATAACCCCCGACGAAGCCAGCAAGGATACCTGGCTCAGCGCGCTAAACCTCGCTAAACGCCGTATGCATTGAGCGTTCGAGATTAGCACCATCCACAGACCAAAAGTCCACTGTGCCGCAACAGGAGTGAGAGAAAAATAACAGATCATTTCAGGCATTGCCCGTGTTTCGCCAAAACAATACGTGTTCGACAGCGAGTATTGGGCGGCATTTTGAAAGAAAAGACGCTTTCGGTGAGCCTTCGTCCATAAAATGAGACACCTCGGCCAGGTCGCTCAACAGTGGACAAAAAGTAGCTTTTCAGCGGTTCAGTCGGGGAAGTTGAGCTAACCACCGACACAGAGGGCCTGGCGGGCCTTGCTGCCTACCGAGATAATGCCTCTCAGGCTAGCCGTCTTTCAGCTCAGCGCTCAGCTCAAGTGCCGCCCGAAAATCACGAGCACGACACGTTATCAGACACGGAATGGCTTGGCTGACAAGAAACGATGCCTTTGAACGCGTGTGCGACGGCAGCGGTGCGTCCGTATGGAGAAGTCATTGTCGAAGGCGATGTGAAGTCGGCTGCGAGAAATGACGAGGCTCCGTGGCAGCAACGTCCACGGTCCGACGGAGGCGCTCGTACGCCTTTGTACTAGTAGTACGTACGCCCCTGCGCGCGGGCCCTTTTCCAATAGAATCAGAATCGCCGGTAGCCAGCGGAATTTTCCCACATTCATCCTCTGGCACCGACTGGCACCGAGCGCCTTCGAGCACCCGTGCGCAATGTGCACTGCAACTTCCGAGCCATATGCTGCGGCAGTCGACGTTCTTGCAGCCGTGACAGAACACACAGATACGAGGAGATACAGCTCCCCGCCGGGCGGCCGCGTAGCCGCGCGTTCCATTCGAAAGGCCTGACGCTCTATTTGTGACGGCGTCCGATTCAGTCGACCATGCTCAAAGCAGCTTAACGAATGAACGGAAAACAAATACTACTAGCTGCGTGTTATATACATTTCATCTCGTCTACATCTCTGCGACTCCGGGATTTCATTATCATGACAATACCAAGACATCCTCCGTTTCGGTCACAGGAAAGCGAACAACAGCAGACACCATAAAGAGACAATAAGTGAGTAGGTAGAACAAGGCCAAGCAAGTAAGTGTCCATGTGACGATGCGCGCCGGGCGACGCACGAGGCGAGGATCGCGAGCGCGCGGACGTCGAGAAGAAATACAACTCGGAGTTGACCGGAGTACACGCCCACGATATGTGCGAGCAATGGGGTGAAGCTCAATTTTCAGGCGCGATGAGGGTGCGGTGTATGCCAATGGGAACCGTAGGCACGCTGTGAGGGACAAAACTCGCCCCGTAGCGCGCGCCGTCGAGAAACTCGTGTGCTGTCTGAAAACGATCATACAGTGAAGTATCAGGGTGAGGGGGGGGGAGTTGCATGCCGCGCTCCCGAGGATGCGACACTCATGCGGAAGACGTCAGCACCTCGTCGATCAGCTCCCAGTCGATAATTCCATCCTCAGCATTTGCAACGCTCTGAGTATGGCGATCATCAGTCAGCGGGTCTTCGCCCGACCGCACAATGCGGCGCCGCGCGAACGGCGAGTCGCGCCCCACGGAAGCGATAGGGGTCGTGCCTTCGCTCGGAGGTCCGGGAGCCGAGGGGAGAAGTGGAAGTGGACGAATACGTGATACGGAGGGTCGGCGTGGTAGAGGGAGACTGTGCGAAGACGTAGCAGGGGCATACGTGGGTGTTTGTGTGGGAGTCGCGGACGAACCTGAAGACGACGAAGACGACGAGGATGAGGTCGCTGAGCGAATGGATGATAGAGAATGAGATGGTAGGTGGGACGAGATGCGAGATGATGGCAAAGCTGTTGCTAGTGGGTCATCTACTAGGGATGATGGGACGGAAAAGGACAATGGTAGTGGTAATGGGGGAAGTGGAGGTGGAGATGGGAGTCTGACAATTCGACGAGGAGAGTATGGCGGTGCTGGCGAGCTGGGCACGGTCGAGGCAGCCCCGCTGGTGGTATCAGGTGTGCGCGGTCGTGAAGTGTTTGGTGGCTGATCGCGAGCTTTCTGTGCCGGAGACTCAGGAAGACAAGGTGGTGTGGATGGATTTGACATGGGCGGTCGCGGCAGCGGGCGCGGTTTGTGGAAGTTGAGTATTGATGGTCTATAGCAACAGAATACGGGGTTCAAATGAGGTGTGAGGTCAGTAAGTTGGTGATATGATGGAGAAGTAGGATCAAGACGCACGATGGAGATGGGGGTAGCGATGATGAAGGACTTGACACGGATGACGGAGCCGCGGCAGAGAACACTGAAGAAGATGCAGACGACGATGTGGAGGAAGAGGATGAAGAGGAGGCGAAGGATGCCTCGGAGATCATCGAGGGTGTCAGCGTGCGAGTGCGAGTGCGCGCGGGGAGACCGAGCACGATGGGCTCGGAGCCCATGGACAGCGCGAAGGAATGCTTGAGGTCTGCGTTGGAGAACAATTTGGGTCCCGCAGTGGTGACAGGGAGTGTCAATGAGGGATGACGATAGCTCGGGGAGGGAGTCTCTTTCTCTTGATGAGGGCCGAAGGGTAAAAGTCGGGCAGTGGTATGGCGCTTCATTTGCGCTGAGACAAGACAGTCGAGAGCAAGGGGTGTTCGATGCAGATGTGCGCGACGAGTCGGGGCGGGAAGACACGAGCGTGGTGGTTGAGACGAGGAAGGAGGCGGGGGGAGGAGAAGAGACGACGGGGGATGATTTGATTGCAGAGTGCCTGGGATAAGTAGTTTCGAGAGGCCTGGCTGCCGGGACGGCTGGAGAGAGGGCAGGTGATAGGTTGGGCGTCTGAGGGGAGATACAGTCACGGTCGGTCACACACGGGCGAACAGGCTGATTGGGGGCACTGCGCCATCCCCTTCGGCTTTGATCGCTCGGGATCGCGCAGGATCAACGGCCGGGCGCGGGCCTGATCCCTCCCCGACAACACAACTGACTCGCACCGTGTGTGGCGAGCGCATGGTCTCCATCACATCCCCGCCCGGGAGGAATGGTGCCTGGCACCCGTATCGTGCTCGCCGTAAGTGCAGCAGAGTCCGGCTTAGTGGCCACTCGCAGTAAATCCCCAGTCGTTTGCAACGCTTCAGCGACAAAAACAGCCAGCCTTCGCGAGTTCCGGACCTTCCGATGCAGTAAATAGCACCATGAACTTGGGTGAGCAATCCACTTCAAGGAGGCTAGAACATGTACACTTATCGCCCAAACCGCAACTTCTTCCGTTTCGGGTCTCCTGAGCCTCAAGCTTGTGCGACCAACTAGCTCTAACTAGCGCTCGTGGACACGCGACTTTGCCCTGAATAGAGCCGGCGGCAAAAGTGTTCCATTGCATAACCCAAGCAGAAAGGTGCGCAGGAGGACGTGGAAGGACAGCAGAAGGACGTTGGACGGTGAGTGACGTCGGGCAATATACAAACCAGCAATTAGGGTCACTCGGATTCAAATCTGATCAGATCCAGCCAGTCCGATTTCTTCGTCTGAGTCACTCAACTTCAAGTTTACCATGGCCGACACTGTTGTCCTTCCCCCTGCGCTCCCTCTAACGGGCCCCATCCACTCACTCGCCGAAGAAGAAGTATTGGACGCGCTCGACCCACTTCGCCATCTTCGCGAAAGTGCAGCACCCGATGTGGGCGCTGACTCAGGATCCACTTTGCTTCCCGCACAGCCGCGTTCAGTCCTGGACGAGATCATCCAGCTCGCCTTCCCCCTCCCTCCTGACTCGAATGTAGAAGAGCATGTAGGAGGTCTCCAAAACTCAATCGCCATACAACTCGTGGTAGACGCCAGCCCCGGCTGCGGTGGTGTTGCGTGGCCCGCCGGCGAGGTCAGCGGCCTCCCATCGAGTCCACCACTCATCATCTATCCATCCATCTGATGAATTTATCTTTATCATAATTACCACCATTGCACTCTATATCAATGATGACATTATATCTCGACGTCAATATTTCTTCCACAATGCTCAACCACAACGCGTCGATCTTCAGGTGCTCGCGCGGTACATTGCCCGACGCGGCCTTGGCTCCCTCGCAGGCAGAAACGTGCTCGAGCTGGGGAGTGGTACTGGGCTTGTCGGTCTCGTCGCTGCTCACTTAGGCGCGCGTGTGTGGATAACCGATCAAGCGTGCGTCCCTGTATTATTAGCATCACTGCATCAGAGCATTTCAGCAACCGGTGCTTGCACCTTAGCGAGTGATCGCCCGACGCTGACCGCGATGCCCTTTTTGCTCCATGCAGGCCTCTGTACCCGATAATGGAACGCAACATCGCCTTCAATGACCTCGCGCGTTCTGTGACCCCTGCCGTGCTTGCATGGTCGGCTTTCCACTTCTCTTGCTGTGCAATCATCGGTGTCTGATGGCGAGGTCCCTTCTCGCACATGTTGCCCACATATTCGATGCATCGCAGGGGCGAACCCATACCATCATCCATACCACCTCCGAGCATTATTCTGGCAGCTGATTGCGTATACTTCGAGCCTGCATTCTCGCTCCTCGTACAGACCCTTGCGGATTTGACTCCAACGAGCGACGGTCCAGATCCAGAGATCCTATTCTGTTATAAGAAGCGAAGGAAGGTACGTTTAAGCCCTCTAGACGAAGAATGGAGGTCCTATTCCTGTCTTTTCCGAGTCTTACTATAACCACTTCATGTCCATCGCGGGTTCAGACACTGACTTTCTCTTCCCTTTTCGCAGGCAGATAAGCGATTTTTCGCACTGCTCAAGAAGAAGTTCACCTGGACGGACGTAATTATTGCCTCACTATTCGCGCACACTGCCCACGCCCGATCACCTCTGCACCGCCATCCGCTGGTCCGTCTGTCCGTCCGTTCTGACTGACGATGGTTCTTCCGGTCATGCAGATCGACGATGACCCCGAACACGCCCTGTACTCGAAAGAAGCCATTTCCCTATTGAGACTGCACCCAAAGCGGTAGCGCAGACTCACACACGACAATAGGCGCGCGCCTCCGAAGGCTGTCAGACCTGGCATTGCCGACGCTACCAAAGCTCCTAAGCTTAACTCAAAGAAGTGTCGAGCGTTTGCGGGGCACCGATGCAGTTTTATCGTGCGCTCATCTTAGAAGAAAACATAGAATTTTGGCGCGCGCGGGGCTCTAGTGCGACAGAGGAAGAGGGAGACTGGGGGGACTGGGGTGGGAGGTGATTCGAGAGGGGTCTCTCAGTTCCAGTGTCTGGTTTTCTACTTTTGGTGAATCTGGGTTTTCGATTCGAGTATCCCCTGGACCTATATGACAGCAAACAGTTCATGCCTGCGCCATGATCGTGGACAGGCGATTGTTGTCGATGGATTTATCAATCAAAGAGGCGCTGCTCTGCCCCGAAACGTCCAATCGGCAACTGTCGTGACTCGCGTCCCTCGTTACTTGCTCCAACCACGACGTGCTGTGGACATCTGTAAGAGCACCTCAATTCGTGACGAGCTCGCACGATTATGAGATGGCCTTGGCGCCCAAGAAGACGAGAGTACGGAGGAAAATCGTTTAAGCGCTGTACACGAGTTCCACAAATATCGCCGTGTTCGTGACGGGACAAAGATTCTGTGAGCGCCCAGTGGCAGGATGTCAGTGAAGCTCCACGGGGCTGTATCAAACTTAGTTGAGGACACATGCCCTTCGCGCTCGATGAGCTCAGCGCGAAGGAGACGCTGCGCCTATACGCAGTCGCGCTTGAATGTCCAGAAACTGGAAAGAAACAGCGCGCGCCAGGCAGGCACAATGGTTTCCCCACGGAGGAAGGGACCCCCTGCATGTGCATGTAAGGACCTTCCGAGCCTGCCCGCTCGGCGTGTGCCTGCGAAAGGCCCGCACGAGTCGCAGCGGCAGCATAAATAAGGCCAGAAAAGGCAGGAAGCCGCTGGAAGACGAGGATAAAGCGGGACTCGGTGTATAACAAGTACACCGGCCCCCTTCGCACGGTCCATTCAGGATCCCTGAGGCCTGCATCAGAGAATCCTGATCCTGAATGACATCGACGTGATGCAGCTACTTTTGGAAAGACGACTTGGGGCTTGGAGGCTGTAACTGCTTCAGCGAAAGGAGTGGGACGCGTTTGGGTGCGCTTGACTTCCATGATCATGAGAATCGACCGGAGCCAGCTGCGCATCCCCATGGTGCGAGAGCCAGTTCGGGGAACCTGCTTTGCCATCTCGTCCGCGGTGATCCAGACAAAGATGCAAGACGATGTCGCTACCGGGTGCTGTGATAGCGCATGGACGCGAGATCCTGTCCAACAGACCGTGAGACAGTTCGGATCTCTACTGACGAGGGACGGGGCATGCCGTAGCTGTCATACAGGGGTGGTGGACCAAAACCAAGGACTCTCCCGCGCCCATAGGTGCGTACAACATCCGAATGGATGTACTGATATAGGCCTGACGGACTGGCCGGGTTCACGCGTCTGCAGACCACCACGTCAGACGAAAGGGACAGTCAAGGGGCCAGTGCACGGACAAAGTTCCATTCAGAGCATGGACTGGAACTACCGCTCTGCATCATAGTGCCGAATGCGCAGGCAATCGGCAGGCAAGCGCACTCCGTAAATAGATATTTGAATGGGCTGGTACCAAGACCCCCCCCTTCCCTACGGCCCATCACCGTGAACCACCGACACAGATGCTCGTATCGCGCTTCTCGCGACGGTACAATGTAGAGAAAAGCAACCACTCGAGGCTTCAGGAAGCTGGACAGAGTACTTCGCGGCACCTCCCGAGTCCGCCCTCGTTGAGCTTGAGGCCACGGGGGACTGGGATTTGACGGCATCTCACCTGTCTGCTCGATCGAGCGGTGTCGTCCACTAGCGAATCCGCATCCTCCAGTCACAAGGGATCAAATTCTGACGCTGCCCTGCGAGAACCACGGCTTGTTGTGTGGGGATGGTCTAGGGCTGGCAGTAGTTATGGGCAATGCTAGGGCTATGTCAGTGGAGGCTCGATTGACAGGAAGCATGGATGGCAACTCGATGGGTAGCCGAGAGGGTCTCGTGCATGATCCGTCGTACTCATCTGACGGGCAAAGTTACTGCTACACTGGACACTGGCAAAGTCCGAATCATGGAACAATTCACACAGCGCGAGAAAGCGAAGCGGGACACACTCGAATCTGGACTCAGTGCCTATCCTCGCACGAGCATGCTTGTGCGAGAAGCGCGGCGATCTGCTTTCCGTCGCAGATTACGGGTTTGGGACGAGTCGGTGAGAGTGCGCCCCGACGGCCCTAGAGCTATGTCTGGGTAACACGCTAAGCGGCATTGGAAGAGCAGCAGGATAGGACATGGATCTTCATGAGCCCATAAGAGTCGACGGCCCGACGTCACTGTTTACTGGCCGACGTCGATGCGCAGTGATGCTGAGGTCCGCAGGTAAGGACGGGCCGGGCAAGATCACCACGGATCAAGACGTCCACAGATCGAATTTGCTATCGTGCTCGAGCAATGGCAGGTCGTGCTTGGTTGAGCGGAGCGGGGTCCTTAGAGCCTGCTATGCCAAATTACGGACGGTGACAACTCGACATCGACATGTTGCCAGTCTCTGAATCAAAGGCCTGGAAACTACACACGGACTTAGATAGAGATACCGCAGAGAATGTGAATGAGATTCCAAACTGTAAGCGAGGCACCCGCCGTTCTTACAAGAGAAGTACGACCAAAGTGAAACGGTTCTATGAAACATCGGCCAGCTGAGTGCCGAGTCAACGCCATCGGACCTCAACGCGCATGTTGCCGTCTGCGAATCAATTTATTGAAGAGTGTCGGAAGGCGTGTCCTCTGGAAACCCACCAACACCACCACCAACACCACCAGAGTCAGGCGAGCAACCGTCACGGACTGTCGCGCGATCATTTCGTGGACCGCAGAGTCACTCGGCGCTGTCGTGGCTGTCTGATCCTGATGCGCCGCAACAGTCAAAATCACTGCGCAAACCATGCGCGTAAACGCTTGGCGACAAAGGCGGACAGAAGCGTGTGACGGATCGGAACCGTGAAGTTGTAAGCACCTGTAAGATGAAGGAGCATACCTAGAGTCGTCGCATTCGGAACAATACGAAGCATCATTGACAAGGCTCTCATATTTATGGAATTAGGAAGCATAATCGACCTGTAAAGTGCGCACTGACAGCTCCACGCGGGGATATCAGGCCGCCTCGATTCCGAGTTTGAGATGTCGATTCCCAACTTTGCCTCCGTTTGGAGGTTCGATATCTTGCAATCAGATACGTTAATACGTATGCATCAGACTGCGGCTGAGATTGATCGGGACAGCGATGGAGTGTGTTGTGATTGATGCCACCGAGAACTCGATGAACATATTTAGGGGCACTTATGTATAATTGTTTGCGGTGCTGGCAGAGTCGGGTGCTGTATGGGAGTTGGGCGACCAGAGTTCCTTTTTGGTTGCAGGCCTTTCTCGGGATGAGGCAGGGGGTTTTTTCTGACGAGAAAATCAACGAGAATTCCATACCTTGATAGATCCGGTATCGCACCCATGAACGGAACCGACGAGCGTGAGCGAACGAGAAATGCAGGCGAGATAAAGAGGTACAGGAAGGTATGTAAATCACATGGGTGTGTATTACTGGGGTATTGTCTTTAACTGCAGGAAATATGTCAGCACTGTGTTTGGACAATCCAGCGCGGCGGGGATGCGCCAGAAGGGATTGCGGGAGTGCATTTGAACATGGTGGAAAGCACACCTGCAGTCCGTGTATCCCTTCGATCTCCTTTTTCAGGGCATCGTTCACCAGTCTATGCTGCTTCACGATCGACAACCCCTTGAACGCCTGACTCGCGATGGTGATAGCGTAGAATGAGCCGCACCCACCTATGCCCATGAGCGAATTGGATCACCCGACGCCGTCTTCATGTCAAACAGAAGAGCAACACGCACCCGAAACATCCTGCACAAGCAACTCGGAGGGCTTGAACCGCTCGGTGAGCTTATGGTAGATGACCTGCTCGCCCGAGTCTAGATTTGGTGGTGGCGAGGATGCGGCGGAATATGGGCGCGCTCGGTTACGGAGAAACGAAGGGGATATTCTGCGAGAAATATTGGAGAACATGATTGCTCGAGCAAGACGCGGTGGGTGAGGACGACGCTTGTGTTGGCCAGCGCGCGTGTCAAATGTGCATTGCGCGTCAGGACGTGCCGACAGTGCCGAGCCAGGCCTCCGACGCGCTGGCCAGTCCCGAGGCCTCGATTTCGGGGACTTTCTTATACGTATCCCCGCGAGGGCTCACTGGGCTCACTCAACACAACTTGAAGAGCCTGGGACGCGCAGGAAGAAATAATTGGGTGCGCGCGACCTATCTCCTTTCTCCAGGACCACAATGTTACTGGTCATGCTGGCCAAGGCTCTCACCGTCCCAAAGCTGCACTCGTCGCTTTCGGTGGGCAGCGCTGCTAGGGGGATTTCTGCTTCATGTCGCGGCCTGCACAATCAGGCGACGCCCGGCAGTCGTCTTCTCTCCCACCTCCCAAAATATCCTCTGTGGTCTGCGGCTCGATCTTCCAGGCGCGCGCCGACGCCCGCTCGTCTCCTGCAGACGCGCTCGTATGCGCTTTTCTCGAAACCTAGCCCTGTAACCTTCGAGCAGCAGCTCTCAACCATTCGCACACCTCGCTTCTTCTCATCCAACGGCGCCCCCGTCGCGGAACCGCTTCCCATCCTCTCCGCGCCGCCTGTCGCGCGCTGGCTTCTCCTATCCTCTACCCTCGTCTTCGCCGTCATTGTTGTGGGCGGAGTCACCCGCCTCACAGAGTCTGGTCTCAGCATCACGGAATGGCGTCCCATCACCGGAATTCTCCCTCCTCTATCGCAGGCCCAATGGGAAGCAGAGTTCGACAAGTACAAGGCAACACCGGAATTCAAGCTGTACGTTCTCTCGCGCTCTTCTCATTGTGTCTCACTGGAAAATGCTTTCTTCAATTTGATCGACGATCAGGTTGAACCACTCTATCTCCCTCTCGGAGTTCAAGTCCATATTCTACATGGAATGGGCGCACCGCGTTCTGGGCCGCATCATCGGCATCGCCTTCGTCGTCCCCCTCGCACACTTCGCCATCCGCCGCCGCCTGACAGCTTCTCTGCCCCTGCAGCTCACAGGTATGGCCTTCCTCCTCGGAGCACAAGGCGCGCTCGGTTGGTACATGGTCAAGTCCGGTCTCGAGGACTCTCTGATGGACACACCTGGCGCCGTGCCGCGCGTGTCGCAGTACCGCCTCGCAGCGCATTTGGGCACGGCGCTGGTGCTGTACGCGGGCATGTTCTGGACCGGCATCTCGATTCTGAAGGACTGGAAGTACGCGAAGACGGGCGCATGGGCGGGCCTGTCGGACGGAAGACAATGGGATAAGGTGCTGCAGAACCCGATTGTGAGGCGGTTCAAGACCCAGTCGAGTCTGCTACTCGGACTTGTCTTCTTGACCGCGCTGTCAGGTTCGCACCCGTTCGTTTTATGTGTAGAGTCTGGGCTGAGTGCATCCCGTCGTGAATAGGAGCGTTCGTGGCCGGCTTGGACGCAGGGCTGCTTTACAATGAGTTCCCACTCATGGGCGGACGTATCGCGCCCCCCTCTGATGAGCTCTTCAACCCCGCGTACGCGTCCCAGTCCGATGGCACAGGCCTCTGGCGCAACATCTTCGAGAACCCAACCACCGTCCAATTCAACCACCGCGTGCTCGTTCGTTTCTCTTCTCCCCTCCCTCCTCCTATCGTCCCTGACCTTCGCTTCCGTCTTCCCTCGCACATGCAGGCGATAACCACATACTTGGGCACCGGTGCGCTCTACCTCGTCTCCCGCCGCCCTGCCCTCCGCGCGGCCCTCCCGCCCCTCGCGCTCCGCTCCGCGACGATTGCCTTCGCTATGGCCAACGTCCAAGTCCTCCTAGGCATCTCCACGCTGCTCTACCTCGTGCCCGTTCCCCTCGCCGCCGCGCACCAGGCAGGCAGCGTCGCGCTGCTCACCACCATGATACATGTGCTCATTGCGCTTAGACGGCCGGGGATGGCGGCGAGGGTGTGGAGGCAGGCGAATGTCGCGAAGGCGGCTGCCAAGCCATAACAATGCCTGCGTTAACAAGTGGTCGGTCGATCGACGTCTGGGATGCGAGAGGTCCCGTATTGTAGTCATAGCTCACAACCACATCGCTGTCTGTATCATCCACCGCTCACTAATGCTAACATATTCCTCACCTGTGGAATTCCGAAAATCTGGTCTTTTGATGTTGGCATTGACACACAAACCCACGAACTGCTGACAGGAGCGTACACGAAGCGCCTCTCCGTCGTCATCGATGCTATTGAGCTACATTTCCTTTCCCATCGCAACATCTACAGCTCCATCTCCACGTCCTCGTCGCCCTCCGCCGGCGCCGCTGCCCCTTGCTCCAACTGCTGGAGTGCCGCACCAAGCGCCCCTTGCGTGGCCGACTGCGACGCGATGTAGCTGGTCACGAATTCGGAGTCGAGGATGCGGAACGGGCCTTCGGGCGAGACGCCCTTCTCTGTGGGCATCGGCGGGCCCACGACGCCGATAGAGCTGTTAAGGGCAGTGAGCTCTTTGTCTTGTTGAAGGGTTTCGCGGAGGGCGTTGAGTCCGTGCGTGATGAGTTGGTCCAATGAGCCTGTTCGATGCGATTTGAAACGTGCCGCGCGGGAAGAAGCAATATCAGTAACAGACCGTGTCGATGACGGAGGTGCGAAGGAACGGCAGGGGGTTAGGGTTGGGGGAAGGGGTGGGGACGCACAGGATGCGAAGGACTCGTAGTGCTTCTCGAGGTATGTTTTTGCGCTCTGGCTACGCGCGCCGATCGAGATGGCATAATACTCGAACGACGTGCCCGAAGGCGAAAATTCGAAGAGGTGTGGACCAGTGCTGTCCTGTCCGATGACGAGGAAGCCGACGCCGTATGGGCGGCGCCCGTATTCCTGCGTATTGACCTGTGCCTCTATTGGTTGTGGGATCATATACCGAGACAGCGCGGTCAATTGGGTGATCGGAGGAACAGAATGGCCGACGTACTGTCTGCGATGGCGGATACGAGGCGGTTGACGGGTGCTGGTCGGTTGAAAATCATTCTTGAAGCCATGGCTTGTTGGCGCATGAAGTTACTGCACAGATGGACGCGCGCGCACACGCGCATGAGCATCCCCTCCTCTCAAGAGAGAACGCAGACTCCCGGATGCCGAGTAGACCCACGCACCTCAATACTCGCGCATCGGACGTGAGCCCTGCGATCGCAATACCGACGTGATCGTCAATGCGGAACATCTTCTGCTGATACGACGCAAGCTCGCCCGTCGAGCGCTGCAGCACAGACACGATCCTTCAGCCCACGCTGCGATCGTGGATGCACGGCAGCTAAGCAGACCGGGCGGGAGATCGGGACATACCTTCAAAGCCAAGAGTACACAATGTGTCTTGGACCGTAGCCCGATGGCTGCAGACCCCTGCTTTACGGCCTCGAGCGCATACTCGACTTGGTGCAGACGGCCTTGTGGCGAGAAGACGGTGTTGTCGGAATCGTATGTGTTGCGGAACTGAAACGGCGTCAGTGATGGGCTACGGGTATATTCCTGTGGATGTATACTCACCATCGTTCCAAGGGGTGGTTGGAAGGTGGGATAAGTGGAATAAGGGATGTGCCCGAGGCCGCGCGTATAGCAGCGCTGCGAACTGACGCGTCGAGGCCAACGGCTTGCGATCCTAACATGCGCAAACTCCTTCGCCGCACGTGTTTGCAATCTCTAATCTCCATCATCTCCCTTTCTTTCCTTCCTTCTCCCTTTAGAGCAGCAGCAACTGCCATGTCAAAGTTCGAGATTTCTGTGGCCTCGTTCTATCGTTTCTTCGTCGAAATATAAACGCATATATTCCCAGCTTGGACTCTTTTTCCGAATCAGACACTATGACAATCGGGAGGGGAACGTAGAGTGGGTTTGGAGCTGTGTGCGTAGCTGATCCCATGCATGCTCAACACCAGCTCAGTGTCCAGTATAACTATGGGGACTATGATCCAGTACTCTGTATGTGCTTTGCGTCATATCAAGCGACTATCTCAACAACCTCCATTTGTGGTCCTCGGCAGCTGTAGGTGATCGTCCGTTTTCCGGCTTGCTATTGATTCCTAGAGGCCAGACATGATGTAATGTAATGGATCGGATTTGTGTTTCCTTGCGCAACTTCTGCCCCCCGTGATACTGATCGCCCCTATTCAGCAATTTTGCGCCTGCCAAGACACCCCTAAAAACACGAATTCAGTCACCAGTTGCCCTCAGAAAACGCATCGGGGATACCTCGAGCCGGATAGCAAACTTAGCACTGGGTCCCAGTACGTTCTAGTGTCCCTATTCCACAAACGGCGGAGACCCTTCTCGGACCACATGTCTCAATCTCAGTCCCTCAGCTGAGTTCGGTATCGTTCAGTTCTATCTCTGTCTCACCTCGAAATCTTCGCTCTCACGGCGGTATCTCTGGGTCTAGACCCCTTGTCTCGTCTGCTCGCAAACTGGACCGACGACTGCACGATCAGATACCGACGGCCCTCCCACGGTCGACAACGATATCCTGACGTATAACCTTCTCACTTGGCCGCCTCCATAGCATACAGCTCAGACTGCAACATCCACCTTCACCACACCCTGATTTCCCATCGAAACTTTTACTACGCATGTCACTTGCCACTACCCCTTACCCCTCTGAGCGCGAAAATCTTCCCCCCACAGTTCTTTACAATCTTTCCTCTGCCTCTCTGCCGCCCTCCGATATCACCGTCGCATCCAGGATGATGCTCTCACCGGCCTCCCTCGCGTCTTCGTGTCCTCCTACCCCCATCGGTGGCGTTCGCAGTGGGTCCCCGATAAAGGTCCGATACAGCGCTGGCTCGTTGAAGGTCCGATCCATGAGAGAGGACGCCATGCCCACACCCATCTCCCTATCCTTCCCCATCGCTCACAATGCGAGTTCCAAGACAAGCAGCCGGTCCAAACCATTCGAGTTCTGCGAGGAGGACGGGGAAGACGAGGAGGATGACATTCCGCCTCACACCAGGGCATTCCCACTCACCTTCCCCCGGTACGCCAACGCGCGGCGCTTCCCGTTGTCCGAGGACTCGCAGTCCCTCCTCCGACTGGCCACCGCCAACGTCGCCCGGCAGCGTCGCAGGCTCACTTCCATTCCGGACTGGGCCACCCTGTTCCGCGCTCAGCCTACCCACTCGCGCTTGCCTATCCCCTTCTCTACCTTCATACCGTTCCCCACCCGGATGTCGAGGCCTGTCCTGCCCCCGCTCCACATCCCGTCCTCCGGCTCCAAATTCTTCGAGACCGGACTGCCCCCGCAGGGCTGCGACACCGACGACACCGACGACACCGAGGGCGAGGGCAGCTCGAACTCGAGCACGCCCTCCGAGCCGCCCTCCGAACTGCTCTCCGAGCCCCCCTCGCCGCGCCCCTCCGCCTCGCTCCACGGCACGCTCACCACCCGCCTCTTCGCGCGCTACGCCGCTGCGCGCAAATCCATGCGCGCGCCGCACGCGACCTCCTTCCGCCGCTCGTCCTCCGCCTCGAGCGTGCGGTCCGCGCCGGCGGCACCGCGGCCCAAGGCGTCCTTCCTCCGGCGCATCGCGCCGCGCGGCCTCGCGCTGCGCACGCGGTCTCTGCCCGTGCGCGTGGACGTCGAGACGAGCACGCGCGTGGACGGGGGCGAGCGTGCGGGGGCAAGGGCGGGGGCGGGCGTGGGCCGGTCGGCGAGCGTGCGCCGCGCGGCGTCGGAGAAGCTGAGGGGTCTCTTCTAGGCGCCCGCGTGACGTCGGGGCTCGTCCTCGCCGCCGGTTTTTTCGTTGTTGTTGCTCATTCTGCACATGGACACGTGCGATCGGACAGACGGACAGGCGTTGTCGACGCGTCCGGTGCTCAGCTTTCGTATCCCGCTCTCGGACTGTTGATCGTACTGCACGGACTCGTAGCGACCCTACCACATCCTGAACTCTCTCGCCTCGGACCATCCCTTCCCTCGCCCTACATTATATTACGTCGCATACATACTTATCACATACCTATCTACCCCACCCGCGTTCCGCGTTGCGTCGGACTCGCGCCCCATGACTATAGTCGTTATGTACACCCTCCTACGGACTGCGATCCCTCCAGGACATCCGCACCGCACGTCTATGAACCACGAATTCGGACGATCTCCACGCGTCTGCGTCCGCGTCTGCGAGCAACCGAGCCGTGCGATACTATGCATATGTGTGCCATGCGCCAAAGATATATGTATGTGTGCGTATGTACATGCATTGTGAGTATATGAGTAAAGATAAGAGCACTCGGGAAAGATCTATGCGCGGACGATGGGGAAGGGAGCAAGGGGCTATCAGGAGGACGCATGATGAGGGGGAAGAGGACCGAGCGAGCGACCGATCCATCTACAACCGCCGAGCAAAAGCAGGTGAGAACCGCAAGGACTTTGTGAAGAAGCACAGAAGGGGAAGCGAAAACGCGAACCTAGATGACGAGGATATCGAAACGTCCAGCACGAACAACAACAACAGCGACAGCAGCAGCAGCAGCAGCAACGACAACAACAGCAGCAGCAGCAGCAGCAGCAGCAGCAACAACAACAACAGCAGCACAACCCCCCTCGTCACACGACACGCCCTCGCGCCGCCGATACGATTTTAGTAAAATCCCCAAGCAACCAAGCAAGGAAAAGACACGACAACCTCCCCCCGCCCTCTCCCTCTCCCTCGCGCGCGCGCACGCCATCAAACCTCGAACCTCGAACCTCGAACCTCAAACCTCGAACCTCGAACCGCGAACCTCGAACCTCGAACCTCGAACCGCGAACCGCGAACCTCAACCCTCACCCATCCAGCCCAAACCCGCGCATCGCAGCCTTCCGACTCATGCTCTTCCGCGCACGCATATCCGACACGAGCACCGCGCCCCCCGCATGCGCATGCGCAGGCGGCGCGAACCCGAGCCAGTTGTGCGTCCCGCCCGCCGCGGCCACCGCCCCCGCGCTCGTCGCGCCCATCCCGTCCGCCGGCGCCGCCGCCGCGTGCGGCTGGTGATGGTCTCCGCGCGCGTGTGTAGAGGACGACGAGGACGGCGACGGGGGCGCGTCAGCGAAGGACGCGGCGCGCGGCGAGCGTGGCGAGTGCTGCGAGTCGCCGTCCTCGTCCGCGCGCGCGAGCACGCCGCGCTCGCCGTCGCGGTCGTGCGCCCATGCGACGGGGAGCGCGGCCTCAAAGGCGACGATGCCGAGCTGGCGGCAGTAGTACTGCGTCGCGGCGTGGAACGCGGTCTTGCGCGCCTGGCGGAGGCCCCAGTCCTGCCACGTGCTGCGCGCACCGAGTCGGGTCAGCAAGCAAGCAAAGTCGCGCGCGGCGGCGGCGGCGGACGCACCCGTTGTGCCCGATGCCGATCGTGATCTCGAGGTGGCGCTGAAAGTCGATCTTCTGGAGCGTGACGGAGGTGGAGGGCATGAACCAGCGGTTCTCCTCGCGCGCGAGCCACTCGTTGAGGCACCGCTCGAGCGCGTCGAGCTTCGCGAGCGGCGTGCGCCACGCGACCTGCATCGTCAGGTTCTCGAACGTCTTGTCGCTCCGCCGCACGTTCGTGCTGCGCGCCGCGCGGGGGGTGTGGTGGTGAGCGGGGAGAGGCGAGGCGGCGAGACGGGATGAGGCGGGACGCGATGAGACGCGATGAGACGGGACGGGACGGGGTGAGGTGGGGAGGACGGGACGCACATGAATTTGTTGAACAGCTGGCTATTGAAATAATACGTCTCCGTCCCGTCCGAGCGCGCAAACACCGTCTGCGACCACGGCCACCATCAGCACCCCGTCCCAAAACGCATACACGGGGCACGACGCACCGCGAACAGGCCCATCTTCTTCACGACCAGATTCTCCTCTGCGCACGCACGCACGCACGCACGCACGGCGTCAGCGAGCACGCTCCACGCGCCAATAAGAGCGAGCAGACTCACCGTCGATGAAGCACCGATCGCCCGTGTCGAACGGACTGCACGCAAGTCAGTCAGCGCGCGCGACCCCAACCCGCGAAAAAGAAACGAGCACCCACTGCGTCACGAACAAAAACATGATCGCATCGAACGCATTGCTCGCCGCGTTCTTAAAGATAAAGCTCGCCGCGATCCCGATCGAATACACGCTCGTCAGGCTCTCGCCCACGCTCACGTCGAACACCGACAGCGACACGAAGAACAGCACCGCCGCGGCGAAGAACAGCAGGATCAGGTCCAGCGTGCGCAGCGCCGCGCCCACGTCGCGCATCGACCGGCTCAGGAACCGCCGCTCCTTGTACACCTTCAGCAGCGTCGTCTTGATCTCCGCCCGCGACAGGTCCCCGTTGTCGTCCGCGTCGAACACCCGGAACGCGCGCGCCGCGTCGGAGGGCGTCTTGTACGCCGGCTGCAGGTCCGACGGGAGCAGGTACCGCCGCCGCCGGTCCTTGAACGTCGTGTAGATCAGCCGCGCGAGGCGCTGGCGGCCGGGTGTCAGCACACACACACACACACGCACACACGCACGCAGAGAGCGGGAGCCGCGCGCGCAAGACGCACCTTGGCCTCGTGCGCGGACGTCACGTCCCACACCAGCCCGCCCGCGCCGCCCTCCTTCCCCTCGAGGTTCCGCGCGTCGTGCAGCACCGCGTTCTTGAGCACGCGCGCGGCCTGCGCCACGACCGCCGCGCCGCCGTCCTCCTCGCTCGACCGCCGCGCCGCGCCCGCCCCGTCCGGCATCGGCGTCGGCGGGTAGCGGTGGGGGTTCGCGGACACGTCGGCGTCGGCGTCGGCGTCGACGTCGTACCCGAACCCGGCAGACCCACGCTTCGCCTTTTTCCCCTTGCCCTTGCCCTTGTCCTTCGCCTTTCCCTTTCCCTTGCCCTTGCTCTTGCCTTTTCCCATGCCGTCCGCGCCCTCCTCCTCGTCCGCATCCCAATCGCTGTCCGTGTGCACGGCGCCCCCCAGCGCGCTCATGCCGCTAAGCGGCTCGGGCGTGCCCGCGCGCGGCGTGCTCGCCCTGCGCACGCCCCACTCGAACCCGCCCTTCTCGCCCGCGGGCGTGCCGAACCCGAACGAGGCAAAGACGGGCGTGCGGGTGCCCGAGGCGGTGTGCGCGTGCGCGTGCTTCGGGGTCTTGGGGCGGTAGTTGCGCAGGTGCTCGATGACCTGGAGCGACTCGCGCAGCGCGTCGATGCGCTCCTTGAACGCGGTGCGGTGGAAGGCGAAGGCTGGTGGGGGTCTATGAGAGGAGTGAGAGGCGAGACGATGAGGAAAGGTGCGTACCGATCGCGTGCGAGAGCATCTTTTGGGCGCACCAGACGAGGGTGAGGAAGAACAAAAACTCGACGACGTTGTCGAGCTGCCGTCGCACGTCAATGCCGGTCCATCGCGAAAGCGCGCGGCGAGGGGGGCACGCACCGTGTTTGTGTACTTTGCGCGACTCTGGGCCTCCTCGCCCGAGTCGTGGAGGTTGTATATGTGCTCAAAGAGGATGACCCAGCTGACCCATCCGCTCGCCGCGTAAAAGAGGGGTTTTACGGTGCCCTTGACGGAGTTGAAGAGCTCGATGCGGGTCTTGATGCTCTCGGAGACGTGGCCCCAGACGAGAGCGACGACGCCGCGGACGACTGCGGGGACGAGGTCGATGATGAGGGCGAGCCACCAGGAGACGAGGAGGTTGGCTGCGGCCCAGAAGAGCCAGGCCTGGAGGTTGTCGAGGACGTAGCGGCGGTGGTCGGTGGGGTGGGGCTTGTACCAGAAGAAGTGGACGAGGACGGGGCCGGCGACGAGGAGTGCGGCGAGAAAGGTGGAGCCGATGAGGGAGCCGAAGAGGAGGGTGACGACGCTGTGGGGGGGCGGGGCGGGTGAGGACGAGAGCGAGAGTGTGGGTGGAGGCGGGCTCACCGCTTGAAGCCCCAGGCGCGGGGGCGCTGTGCGATGCCCATCTGGTGCTCGAACTTTGCCTCCTCGTCGACGAGGTCCTCCTCGGCGCTCCAGTCGTACTCGTCGTCCTCGTCATACTCGTCGTCTGTGCCTGCGAGCGAGGCCTGGCGCGAATGGGAGAAGGGGGGGAAGGGCTGGGGCGAGGGCGCGGCGGAGTAGCCGGGGGCGAGGTCGTCCGTGTAGTGGACGGTGGGCTTGGGGGTCGCGGTGCCTGGGGCGAGGGGGAGGGCGGCGGACACGGGGCGGGGGGAATCGAGGACGACGGGGGGCTTTTCGGGGACGCGGCCGTGGTCGTGGTCGTGGTCGTGGTCGCGGTCGTTGTCCATGAGGTCGACGCGGGAGCGGTAGGGCGGGGTCTGGTGGAGGGCGAGCTGGGAGGTGCTTGCGACGGACTTGTAGGGGGGCGAGGGAAGCGGGGACGGGAGGTCGTCTGTGTCGAAGAGGCGGAGGTGTGCGGGGCCCAGCCGCGAGCGCGAGCGTTGATCGTGGCCCGCCATATCGAGCGAGCAGCCAGCTACAACCCCCGTGATATACCCTCCTCCTCCTCCTCATCCGAGGCACGCACCACCCCTTGGCAACTCCCATCCCGCTCTCCAAGCCTCTCCCTTGCCCGTCCCCGCCCCGTCCCCCTCTGCCGCCCTCTGCCGCCCTCCCCGCCGCCCAGCTCGGCTCTGCAGTCCCCAGCACCAGCGTCCGCTCGCCATTCTAGCCGTCGCCCCTCGCCGGGAGCGCAGCTGCGAAAAAAATAAAAATAAAAAAGGGAGGGAAGGATCGCTCCACCGCCCCAGATTTCAAATCGCGTCCTTCTTTCGCTTCCCGATATGGACGATGCGCGACGGCCATGACGTCACTCCCCACCCGCGCGTCGTCGTCACCCACACAGCCAGAGCCTGCACCCCTCCACCTCTACCACCGCCTCACCGCCGCCGCCGCGCCATGCCGCTCCTCGACGCCCTCACCGGCCACACAGACCCCGCCAAGAAGCTCGAGCACGCCCTCACAAAACAGGCAAAATCCGACGCCAACCACCTCTCCGCCGCCGCCAAGGCCCTCCAGTCCACCGAGAAGGCCCACGCCCGCGCCCAGAAGGTCCGTCGTCCCCCCTCGCTAGCAGCACCCCGCTAGCCGCGCGCAGCTGACCCGTAACACGCCTCTCCATCGGCTTTACCGCCATGCGACGCACGCGCAGACCGCCCGCAAGGCCGACTCGGCAGCCGAAAAAGCCGCCCGCGACGAGCACAGGTCCGCCGTCGCCCTCAACGACGCCGCACACGCCCACGACACCGCCCTCACACACGAAAAACAGGCCCAGCACGACGCCCAGGTCCGTCTCTCCACCCAATCTCCCGCCCCCCCCCTCGTCCCTCACCCCTTCGTCCCTCACCCCGCCCCGCCCCGCAGCTCAAACACGACCGCGAAGCCCACCTCGAGCGCGACATCGCACGCAAAAAAACAGACCTCGACGCCCTCGCGCACAAGAAATCCGCCGCCGACGTGCGCCCGCCTCCTCCCCCCCTCGCTCGCTCGCTCGCTTTTTTCCCCCTACTGACCCCGACGCGCGCGCGCGCTCACGCGAGCAGGCTGAGCGCGACGCGAGGCTCGCAGAGATGCACCGCGCCGGCGCACCCGACGTCCTGAATCCGAACGCGGACGCGAATCCGAACAACAACGACAGCGCGACGGTGCCCGCGGCGCAGCCGACTGCCCCCGCGCGCTCCAATGCCGCCGCCCCCGCCGCCGGCACCGTCCCGGGTGCCTACTGAGACGCGCACGCGCTCGAACGCATACATGCATCATTCGACGTTGCCTTGCCTTGCCTTTCTTGTCTCTTGCCCTTTCTCTCGTCTTTTTAATTCGCCCAGAGGACGTTGTATCGCGAGGACGGTGTATCTTCGCCCCAGAGGACGTTTTACCCAGCCCGCGTCATCCCAGGCTGTTGTAGCTTCCCATCGCGCGCGTGTCATACGTGGCCCGTCTGTATTGTAGTCTGTAGTCTGCAGTCTGTAGTCTGTGTGTATTCCGTATCCCGTATTCCGTATTCCGTAGTCCGTAGCATCACCCATCACCTTCCGTCCGCCCGACGACCCGAACCCGACACAGCGCACATCCACTCTGTCCACCCAGACGCAAACGCGCTCGATCCGCGCTCGCTCTGTTCTGGCTCTACCGTAGCCCTGGAGGGGTGGACGCGCCGGCAGAGCGATCGAGTAAAGAGTCAATCGAACGGCACAGAATCGAATCGAATCGAAGCGGATGAAGTGAGGCGGGATGGACTCGACTCGGGGGGGTGGGTGGTGGAGCGAACACGTGAGCGCTGAGCGCTGAGCGGGGGCAGGCGGCGCGGACGGCGCGGAGGACGCCGATTCCCGGCGAGAAGGCGGCGGTGGCGGCGGCGGCGGCGGGGACCCGCGACAGCCGTCTCGCGCTCGTGCTGTGGTGCCGTTCGTCCCCGCCGCGACGAACAACGGCGCGTGTCCGCCCCTCCGCCGCCTACGCCTACGCCGCCTACGCCCACGCCTGCGCCTGCGCCGCCTACGCCTACGCCCTCGTCCAGGCCGAGCAGACGCGGGGTGCGCGGCTGGAGGGGCCAAGTGCGGGCGGATGCTGGCGCGGACGCGGGCGCGGGCCGCGAGGCGACGGTCTGCCGTCTCCGTCCTGAACGAGCCTAGAATGCGCCGCCAGAAAGAACGCGGCGGGTCGACGCGCTGCGCGCGCGGGCCGGCGCGTCCGAGCGGCCGAGCGGGCGGGCCGGCGGGGGGCTCCGCGCGCAGAACGCGGAGCGTGGGGGGTGGGGTCTGGGAGGGTGACGCGGCGGAGGTGCGCGGCGGTCGCACGTCTCTTGCGTGGTGTTCGGCGATGGGTGCTCGTGCGTGGGGCGCGCCCCAGTTGCCTCGTCGCCGCGAGGCGAGTCGGAGATCGCGCACCGCGACGATGCGGGTCGATTCTGGGGCCTAGCGTGGCCATGGACGCGACACCCACGCGCACGCGTCCGAGCCGATGCGACGAGCAGGCACGGCGCACCGCGCACCGAGCACCGAGCACCGAGCACCGAGCACCGAGCAAACCCAGCAGAAGGATCTGCGCGTGGAGTCGCTGTCCCGGACGCAGAATACCAGCGCCCCAGGAACGCTCGAGCATGTGAATTAGCGACGCAGCGTGAATCCATGCGAAGGGCATCGGGGAGAGGCCAGCCGATCGAGCACCCTCGCGCACACGCCGTCGAGTCGCTCTGGGGCGAGTCGCGTGCGTGCGCGCGCGCACGGCGTCAATGGGCGTCTAGTCCGGGGCCCCACGCGCCGCGCGCTGGGTGACTTGACTGGCTGGCTGGCTGGCTGGCCTGGCTCGAGAGTTCGCTGCTGCTGCTGCGCGCGCGTCCAAGTATGCGCTGCAAATTCGGAGCGTCAGGAGCGGTCGAGGGCGGCTAGGTGTTTGGCGTGCGGATGATGACGAGAGTGGGTGGTAGTGAGCCTGGGCTCGAGATGGCGTACCACATGCACGCCCTGCCGCCCGCTGCCGTGGTGGATGCGCAGGAAACAGCTTCAGGACCGTGGCGAGTCGAAGGTGACTTCGAGGGAGTTGTGGGGTACGAACTCAGCGCCGTGGTCTTGTTGCGGTGGGCGACCGTGACTCAGGGCGGGATGGCTGTGAAGAGTGGAGCGCCCGGAAAGCCAAAACGAAAGGAGATAGAGATGCTGCCGTGTGTGCGATCAGACGGCGTATCTCGCTGACGATGGTCGGTCTTCGCGTTCAGTGCTAGGACTGCGAGCGCAGAGCGACCTATGTTGGCGCGGCGGCATGTGCATATAGCAAGACATCTAGAATATAGTCCGTTCAATGGGATCTTCTCGGCCGCTGTGTCAACAAAAACGGAGGGGAGGGAGGCGACGTGGGGAAAGGGTGATTTGAGGTACGACATGAAACTGTCACAACCCTCGTCACCTGATACGTCGCGCGGAATAAATCCGTTTGAGACAGGGGAGACTAGATCGAACCTTGCTCGGCCAGGATTCGAAGACTTCGACGGTGAACCGGTAGGAGTTTGTGTCAATACTGATGAGTTATGCGCTGCCAGCCCACTCAAATTTATCGGTCGTCGGTGGATCTTCGACGTGTGACACTCGTTTTGGAGGAGCTGGAGAGCTGGGAACGAGAGTAGCATCGAAAGCGAGGGTAACCAAAGTGCGCCGAATGAGTCCAAAAACAGGGTGACCGATGCACGGACAGGCAGACATTAAACTCTCACGAGGAGGTTGCGACCACATGGACGAAGTCAATTTAGTCAATCCGGACGACTGGAGGCCTTGGTGGGATACTTGACTATTCGAATACCGATTGGGGGACGACTCGAACGACCATTTAAACGACCTCACCCGACTTGGTGACGTCCAGGAGTTTTGAACGGCATTTTGAAAGGCCTAGCGACGCAGAGCGCCGCTGGTGAAAGAAGGGCCTAGCGAAAATACACGTTATGTAATGGCTTGTCCAATTCCCTTGTGACTGGAGTCGTGTCAGACGATGGCGGCGACTTGGTCTTCTCCCATGCTGGCCTGACGCGTCAGGGACTGGTCGCCGCGCGCGGAGCCAGTGGCTGTGCATCGAAAGGTAGGTCAGCCATATCGACGTTGCTGCGGGAGAGCCTGGGCGCTCTGTCGAACTCCGAAATTCACCGCCCTGTATGCAAGCCCGGATTTCTGAACGAGACGGATAGGACTTCGTCAACGGACGGTGCGTGATACCCTGGATGGATAGAGGGTCGGACAGGCGAACCGGAGAGACTCGGAGTCCATAGTGGTCGATCACGGTCGTGCAGGTTGTTAGTGTCATGATCAGCTGTTTAGACCTGCCATACGACGTTAGCCAGCCAGCGTGAAGAGTCGGAACATTGTGGGGAGGCTCACGGTCCGTGTGTTTACTCCTAGCTTCTGGCGATGCCGTCGGTGAATGTGATGTGTGCCTCCAACGTATATGCACGGACGCCAATTCGTGTGCTCCGAGAAAGAGCAGACCAGTGAGTTGTGACACGTCGTCGTTAGTCTCTGGTGGCTAGCGTTATGGATTTACCCGACGCACATGCCCCAAGGAGTCAAAAGTGGATGCCAACGGCGTTGTATGCTAGAGGGTGGTTAGCGCGATCATGACATTGGGTAGTCAAAGCGCCGCAGTACCATCGGGATTGAACGCACTACGACAGAAAGCCGATAGAGCAAGCGGTCAAGCGTTAGTGAGATGAGAGTCATCGATGGTTGAGGTGTCCTACATGAAATCAGGCGGGCATATCGGTGCCAGGATGAGTTCATGCCCAAAGGCCATGTTCGAAGCCAAATTAGGTGAGCATCGAGCGGCCTGGAGTCGATTTGAGGGCCAGAAAGGAGACTCCGTCGACCACTCCATTCCCATTGCGCCCTGTTTTGACGCCGGCCATTTGAAGCTATATCCGGTATATGAAGCTTTGCCGCTGCGTAGATGAGCGTGCGACCCACCAGAAAAGAAAACATGCTTAGACCGACCGCCCTGACGCAGGCCCTCAGACAGATGAGCTGTCACTAAGTTTGCAGGCCTGGACAGCTTGATCCACCCCACGAACTCATAGGAGTGGTGCCCATGCGGCTTTTGAGTCTCAGAGTAGGGCAACTGCTGAACTGAACGTCGGCGGCCGCAGGCGCTCGCGTCTAAAAGATGCGCTGAACAGAAGGCAATGCTTCACTCGCGAGGTGGGGCCTAATGTATACGGAACTGTCAAGACTCGTCTGCCAACGATCGTACATGACAGGCGCGTACCGTATGAACATCTGTCATTTGAAACGGGCAATGCGTGGTAGAGGCCTTGGACGAGATCCCCGTTCGGTTTGTGGAACGGCGTCAACTTCGAGCACCGGGCGGAACATGCACTGGGCGCACGTAAGACTAGTAGGGTCATAGGCCGACTCAACTATGGCAAGCCGTTGATCCTCCTTGGACTTTCATTGACGGATGGGAGTGGAGCCAATGATTCAGGAGAGCCATAGACTTCTGCTTGGAACGGCAAGGGCGCTGATGTCGATGAGGACGCGCGGATCGATGACAGCGTTGGCTTGGTATGAAGGCGAGGGAATGGAAAATATCGTCTGTCAAGTCACATCTGGAAAGGCATGTCATATCCCTGACTCCAAAGGCGACCGGAGCCCAGTGTACGAAGAGAATCAGAATAGCCAGATAACCTGAGGGGCTTGAGTACGTACTGGTCCGAGCAAGTAGATATGCGAGAGGGGGAGCCACGGTAGATCCGCGTACGCGTATGGAGAAATAGGCTTGTGGGTTGAGTACTTATTATTGGTCGAGGGGATGATGGGTCTGGAAGATGACTGCACGTTAGGACGGCCACCTAGGAAAAATGCGGAAGCCGGCAGCCCTGACCACGAGTTGTGATTGTTCGAAATTAGGTGTCGCCGGGCCAAAGGTGATAGGGAGGCGGTGATGACTAGTGAAAGAAAGGGCTACCAGAGGAATTTGCCGCGGTGGAATGGGACCTCGTGCCGATCTGTGACAGGACGGAGACCTTGGAAGGCGGTCGCTGTGCATTCTAAAGAATTTGATGTATAAAAAGAGCGGAGATGGTAGATGAATTAGAAAATCTGGAGGCGCACGGCTGAATGGGGCACAATTAGGCTTCTGACAAGATAGAAGCGTATGTGGTTTCGATAAGTAATTTTGGTCACGAAAGACTACTTATCGGCCGGTAGGTTGTGGCAACCAATAACGATGTCATCTGCATGCGCGCAACTGTGCGCATGGCCAGCAACACGAGACAGCCGAGCGCTGAGCGCTGAGCATACGAGAGCTGCGCGAGAGCTAATCGTATGCAGGCTCGTCCGTTCCAAGTTGAAGATTAAACTTGAAGTTGGCGACGAAAGCCGCCTTCTGTTGTCCGCCACGTGTCGCGGAGTTGAATTGTGACTGCCTATCCCGTCGTCCATCCACATCTATCGCAAAAACAGCAAAAAACCCTTTCGAAATTCTCCGCCGTGCGAAACGTCGCCCTCGGTCTGCCCTTTGACACGCCTCACGACGACAACGATTGCTCGCATCTGACATGAACAGGAATCCCTTTGCTCAGCCGTCTTACACCCCTCAGCAACCCCCTTTACCCCCTGGTCCACCTCCGCCCCAGCCCACGCAACCCGACTACTCTGCATACTGGGCGGCGGCTGCGGCAGCTCAACACCCGACGCAGCCTGCGTACTCCACACAATGGCCTGGTGTCGCCGCGGCCGCAGCGCCCACTGTTACGCCCGCCCGGCCAACCGCCGAACAGACAGCGCTCTACGCCAACTACGGCTATGGTGGCCAGCAAGGCTTTCAGTGGCAGGCCCAGCAGCATCAGCAACAACGTGCGCCTCAGCCTGCCTACCAACCACCGCCACCGCCACCACCTCAGTACAATCCATATCAACCGCAGGCTGCTGCAGGGTATGTCCAGCCATATATCCCGCAGGGCGCTCCTTCGGCTCCACCCCCGCCCCCAATTATGCAACAATATGGACCGCCTATGCCACAACAACCGCCTCATATGCCGCAACAGCAGCAGCAGCAGCCACAACAACAACAACGGCAGTACTATCCTCAAACACAAAGGCAGAACCAGGGCTATCGACAGAACAATCCACAGCATGGCATGCAACATACGCCTCCCAATCATCTTCCCCCGGCCAAGCGTCCGCGGCACGACGGACCTGGTGGATATCATGCCAGAGGCTCTCAACCACAGATACAAATTCCGCCTCCACAGCCTCAGTTTAACCCGCCTCCACAGCCCTCAGGTCCAATGCCCGGACAGATGATGCAACAGAGTCCAATGGGTGGTGGCGGATATGGCGGCCGCGGCGGAGGGCAAGGTGGATCGATGGGGAGAGGAGGAGGTCAAGGAAGTCAAGGGAGTAGAGGAGGAGGAAGGGGCAGGGGTACGCCCATGGGGAATAACAGAGGTGGCGCAGGGAGAGGGAGAGGTGGTAGCATCTACAACAGCGGTAGAGGAGGAAGCCAGAGTGGGGCTCCGCTCCGAAATCATGGTTCGCGAGGGAACTTTGGGGGAGGGAACAATCGCGATAGTCCCAACCGGCGAGGTGGGTCGTTTGTGAGCGGCGGTGGATCGGCCAGCGGCGGCCACCATCATCAGCAAGGCATGAATCCATCATACCGCGGACGCGGACAGGGCCATCCGCACACACACACCTATGGGCGTGGTGGTAGGCATGATAGTAGCAGTTCCGTGTTCTCTTCTCGCGATGGGGGCATGGTGTCGTCGAGCTTCGTAAGCAGCATGGGCAGCAGCAGTGGTAAGAAGGACGAGAATCGTCGCACGTTAACGGATTTCAAAATCGTAGGTCTCGAGATCCGCGACCTGTCTTGGAGCTGGGGTGTCACGCCGTCGTTGAAGGCCGAATCCATCGACGATGTCCCGAGTGCAGCGTCTTTGGGCACAGAGCAGGATTCATCTGCTCAGATCAAAGAAGAGACCATCGAGTCGTCTGTGGCTTCTGACATCTCTTCATCGCCCCTCAAGGGGGACATCATAGAGTCCGTCGCTGATAAGATCGAGGATGCTACTGTCACAGATGGTGTTCTTTCTGCTCCTACTGCGGTTGTTTCGTCCGAGCCCAAGCTGCTCACGGACATGCCAGCGCCAGGCGCCATTCCTCCGCCGCCCTCGCGTATCCGCATATACTTCCATACGCCCGTCACGTCTGACGATTCGCACCTTCACAGTGCAAGCGCGCTCACGTTCTCTGGTGTCAATGCACCTGGCGAGGCGCGCAAAGGCAAGCGCAAGAAGCTTGAGGACGACGATGGGGACCTCGAGGAAGGGCGCGCGCCTCCGCCGCCTCCTGGGGACCGTGCAATGAGCATCGATGGAATTGACATCGCAAGCGTAGCGGCTAGCGCCGAGACTGCGAGCGAGGGCGATTGGCTTATGGCGGCCATTGGTGAAGCCGAGGGCGAAGGGGAAGGGGAAAGTGACGCTGACCTCCACGTGAGCGAGATCGGTGCGCGTGTGGATGAGGCCGAGGGTCCGTATGAGCCAGAGACTGAAGAATATGGTAAGTCTTGCTCTGTCCTCATTTGTCTCAAACTGCTTGTGTGGACGAGCACGTCGTGTCATTATACCTCGCACCTGCGTTGCGGGTCCACATCGCTGACTTTTTGGTTTTCGTTGTGAAGGCAATCTTGAGGGCGAAGGTCATGATATGTCTTTGATGGAGGACTCTTCAGATTTCGTATATGACCAGAGCATGGGCGATATACACATCGCAGAGCCCTCTAAGAAGGACGATGCCCAGGGCCCTGCTGGACCAAATGATTCAAGGGGCGACTCAGAGTCCGTGGTCAATGGTGTTGATAGGAATGGGGTACTTCCTCACCCCGAACAGCAGGAAGATGCCCCACCTGTTGACATTGCTCTTGACGCTTCGGCCGCTCATGATGAAGAGCAGTCTGTGTCTTTTTCCTCTTCTGTTGCATCTGCGGCCTCTGCTTCTGATACTTCCACATCTTCCAATGCCTCTGTTGCTGCCCTTATTACCCCGTCTGCCGAGCCTACGTCTCCTCCGAGTGCTGAACAGCCTGCTGATCACCCTCATAGCACTGATCTGCAGGTGCCTAATGCACACGAACGAACCACCACGCCGTCCTTCACACCGCCTCTACCCGCAGGCGACCGGTCACCTACACAGGAGGCTTCATATAGCGAGCTGCGGAGTCCTTCGGGTTTCATCAATGACGATTCATTGTTCTGCGACGCGACACAAGTGGAGACGCAGCCTGATGATCCATCATTCTCCGAGACGAACACCCTTGTTTCCGGCGGCTCTATGGTATCTACATATGGAGAACTGAACCAACTACCCATGAAAGCCGAGACGATCACTGGTGTGCGAACGCCATCGGCCAACCGCTTGTCAATCTCATACGCTGCGGGCATGAAGAGACTTGTCATCAATGCCGAAATTGTGGACAAGCTGAAAGTCTTCAGAAGCGAAGGTCGCATCGAGGTCTTCGTGAACGTGGACAAGGATGAAGGGTCCGAACTGAAGGGTATTCTGGTGCGTGCACGCTTGCTCACTACAATGATGTATTCCATTTCTCATTTGGGCGCACCATCAGGTCGAGGCTCTATCCGAGTCCGCGAAGTCTTACGTGCCTCTCGAGGCGCTTTCATCACTGGCAGAAGTTGATCCCACCATTCCGCCCCTATCAAAAGTTGCCTTTCCCTCAAAATTGACGCTCCTTGTACATCTGAACACGGAGCGCCCGCTCTCCGAGCCTAAATGGGTGAAGACAGGTGACGTTCAAGAGTGGCTGAAGTCCGAATTCGGCCGAATGTTTTGGGTAGCGGGCGACGCCGCCGAAGGATGGGAAAAGAAGATTGAAGTTGTAGATCCAGCTGTAAGCTTCTATTGTTTGCAGCGTGACCTCTTCGTTGACGCTTCATTAGCCGCCCACGATATGGACAACGCTTGAGTGCTGGTCGGTTGACTCTTCAGCCGGACTTCTGACCGAACGGCAGCGTTTCCTTCGCACGCATATGGCTGAGACGGACAACATCCTGGAGATTCTTCTTCGCTTGGTGCGAGGTGAAAGGGCCACGCCATTCTCGCAATCCTCTCCCGCAATTTCCACTAGCATCTCGGGACCTCTGCTTTCTGCGCTTTCCGAAGGATCAGCTCATGGCTCGCAGCAAACTCACGTCTCCCTTGCCGTCTTGGCGATCTTCCGTATGGCGACAGAGTATGCTAAGAAGGCGATCGGCGAAGAAAAGGGCAAAACTGAGGTGGAGGAGCGCGTTGGAGAAATCATCCGGTGCGTGCCGAAGCACCTGCTCTATAAGAGCTTGGACGGCATCTTCAAAGAGTGGAAGGTTGAAAAGAAGGGGGGCAGATGAGCGAGACTCGTCGAAACTACAGTTCTTCCTCTTCCAGCCCGGTATTCATTTTTTTTTCTCATGATGCATATTCCTTGCTAGCTTCTACATCTTGTGATCAGTATTACTTTTTCCCCTGCCAGCCCGCGATGCGGAGCACCATCGGCCCGTAACTTGGCTGTGCATCACCGATAGGAGAATGTTGGAGAGTATGTTGCGCACAATAATCGAAAGATCAACGCGAACTTTTTGTGGCAACTGAATATGATCCTCCGTCAAGATCGTCCCACTTTGCTGCCTGGATGAAGCTGCGTCCGCGATCATTACGGCGTGCTCTCCGTCACAGTCGGACTTCTACATTGAAAAAAAGGAAAATTTGGTGAGACGTGCTTGCCATGCATTTGCCATGCACTTGCCGCGTGCCCTCGCAAGCCCTGCAGGCCAGAATTCTTTTTGGGCCGACTGTCGTTCACCTAATCGATCAGGGCACGTCGCTCGCGGCGTCTCTAGCCTAGCTAGGTATTATTATGAGAGAATACATCGCCGCGTACACAGGCGCTGTGATGCGTGATATCACCAGAAAATGTGCCCGTTCCAAGTGCTGATAGACTTTCCTGTCTTCTGTGCGTCTGTCGTCTTGGAGCTTGGATCGCGAAGTCACTTATCATAACTCGATGACATAGTCTGCATCCGTCAACAAAGTGACCGCCGACCTGCAGCCGACGGAACTATGTGCTGCCTTGCGCACTGCCTCGATTCTTCGAACGATGACCTGTATACCCGATCTTGCGGTCACTTAGCGATCGCACGGTGCACAGAGACCAGCGTAGAGGAACACGCCTCTACATGAGGCACACACTATCAAATAGTTTGTCAGATGCAGGGGCCTAGTGCAATGTACGAGCGGAGGTGCGGGCTGAAATGTCTCGTCATCAGGTTCGGATGGCAGCGTGGTTGGCTGTCCACAGCCTGAAATGTCTTCTACCGATATAGGATAGTCCAATGGGACGATTCGTGTGCTCAGGAATGAGGGTGCAATAGAGGTCCTCTTCCTCGTGTCTGTGAGATCGACTGGGTGACCCGAATGTCGTGCACAGGACGACCCATCATTGGCAACAAGTCGCGATGCTTCCTCGGGGTTCCTTGAGGGGCATATAATACCCGAACTAGACAAATGAGGCCTTGACGTGAGCGGACCAAAGCCGGATAGACAGACCCAAGGCTGGGCGCAGTCCACATAGTGTACTCCAAGGGCGCAAAGAGAGAGCCAATAACAAGAATTGAAGAAGCCTGCCGACCTCGAGAGAGAAGAAAGGGAGGTCGCACATCCCCAGCGCACAAGGGTACTTACGATCGCGAATGAACTCGGTACGTTTCAGGGTGCACATCAAAGACAAGGAAAGCATCTGCCATAGCGAACACTACGGTGCTCCAAGCTTCTAATGCCTGCAGCATCAGGACCGAAGCCTCACTCCTCAGGAGAGCCGAATTTCTGACAAGGTGGCTCAAAGGACGGTTTGGGTGCAGAGGGTGCTTCGATGAGCTTCGCGTCTGCTGAATTTGTTGCAGCCAATGAAATGGGATGCAGAGGGCGGGTGGTCTAGAGCGGGAGCAGGCTTATCTCTCGTTTCTCGTCCGTCGAGACTCCGTTAAATCAACATGCACGTCCAACGTGAGTACTTGGACACTGACACTTCGAGAGATTGCAGATCGCGGAATCCCGTGTCTCGTCGAAGCGACACGCGCGATTGGCGTGAGGGACCAAGAGATCTAAGTACAGCGTTTGGAGACAAAACGAGGTTCCAGAGGCGTATGGAGCCTCGTCGACATGCTTGTCATGGCTCTGTGGAATGGGGGCGGACCAGGACCAGGCTTGAGAAGTTGGCCAGGACGGAAGAGTACGGAACCGGTGAGAGCCGGATACACGGTTCTCCGAATGGGCTTTTTTGTGCTCGACGCAAAGGCATCTAAAGGCATACCATACTCGGGGTGGCCTAGTAGGAGGGTTTGGGGTGGCAGTCTGGCGCCTTTGAACCGCAAGGCGCTATGAAAGGCTTCACCGAACGTACTCACTTGCCATATTCGGTCCGATGCATGGACCGGCGGGCGGATGTATTTCCCTTGCAATTCGAAGCGGGTTGCCATGATGCAAAACTCTGAAACTAAATCATGGAGGCAAATCTCACGAGCCCTTGAGGCGATCTCGATGCTTAGGCCCTCTTAGACCCCGGCGCAGTCTCGAAACTGACGGCTCTGCCGCAAGGAAAATGTCATCTCACGGTTTCACAGTCAACATGTGCCCGAATCTTTCTGACGGATCTATTTGCCACCACCTCGTGGGCTCCCCCCCATGTCTTCACAGTCTGCGATCCCTCTTTTCCATGATCGGAATTTCAGCACCAAGACCTCGTTGCTCCAGCTCTAATATAAAAGCTCTTGCTCACAGCGCTATGTCGACCATATCCACCACCGCCAGCAACAGCGTCGTACGGTTGAATTCCTTTCTTCATCTCTGTCTCTCAGCTTTCGTCTACTCCTACACGCCCCTTCTAATATCCACTAATTGTTTCATCCTTCGTGAGCCTACATACTGCCCTTTCGTCCTCCTAGATATGCTGACTTTTCCCCCAGGACATGGATCAGATGTACTCATTCGACGCGATCCTCTTCCCCTCGGACGGCCGCGCCCCCCACGTCGTAGCGCTCATGACTAGCCCCGCTTCTTTCACGGATCCACACGCTTTGCAAATGACCCCCAATTCTCGCGTTCCACACCCTGAGGTTTACATGGACTACATCGCCGAAGGACTTGGGACCCGTGCTTGGAGCTGCCAGGTACGCCCTCGCTTTTCGGTCTAGCAACTGGCTTGTTGATCGTGTAAACGCGCTATAGCTTGTCGAAGCTCTCGACGGCATGAACAAGAAGTTTACCAACCCGTACATCATATTCTATCCCGTCGTCTCTCGCGACGGTATGCCATTCCCCGTGAATAAGGCTGTGCGGGAAATCCAAGGAAAGGCTTTCAGAGAGGACCTTGGATGGCGCGGAAACATTATTGTGGCCAAGTACCGCGACAGTCGTTTCATGGCGATGATGAACGCGTCTATGGCGGATTTCCCCATTCTGAAGAACTATCTGTCCACCCATGGCTCGCCGATTAGGGTAAGCGAGCCCTCCTCTCTTGGTCCAAGACCGGTCGCTTCATCTGCTGAGCCCACTACCAGCACTTTTGAAGGGCATCACGGCCAGGCGCCTAGAGGATCTCGTTGACTCTGCTTCGTTTGAGGACATTGACTGGTGCTCGCGTCCTATTTCTTTTTACTTCTATCTTTGATATTGCTCTGGTATGGCCCTCTCTCTTATCTCGATATGTTGCGGACCCTTTTTTATGTTGTGTATATCGACAAAAGTATGCCTGTTAATTTGACAACTGTATATATATCGTCACGGACTATCACATACAAGATAGCGATACACACTCTATGTTACAATTCGTCTCGAGTGCCCCCTTGTGAAGTCACCTCGGGCTTGAGTCTATGTGGATTCCCACCCTCTGCGATCGCGGCGGCCTTTGGGGCTTTCTTAGGGTCACAATGCTCTGGGATCGAGCTAGCAGGATCAATCGGAGGATGGCTGACCCGCCCGACTTTAAAGTATGTCTTGTGGTTCGCGAAGAACTGCTTCCAGTGATTGACGCTCTGAGATGAAAGCCGTCAGTGAGCCGGAGCGGCGATTTGAGCAGTTTCGCTGCCGTACCTTGAGTTCTTTCTCGCTCAGCCCGCGGAGGTCATGTGTCTGGTGTGCTTGGAAGCAGCCCGTTCCATAGGCGCGCGCGGCATCTTTACCAGCCCTGCAGTGCATCAGTGAGCAGTTAGCAATGAGGGATGAAAAAACGAGATCATAACGAAAAACATACATGATGTGGTAAGAACCACCCGGGCCGTACACACGGCGATTACTGGAGACGTCATAAACATCGCCGTCGATCTTGAATGGTAGCCAGCGCCCCCACGCAAGGCGGTTTAGCGATCGGGTTCCAATCTTATAGCGCGACGCTGAGAAGGATCACTCACGGCTAAATATATAGGCTTCTCAGCATCACTGCCGTCAAACTTTGCAAGGTAGCCTTCAGAAAAGAGGCGCTGGTTCGACTGCAAGGCAGCAGCAAGTCAACACAAGCGGTAGAAGCACATACGGCGAACAGTGTCGGCGCGTAGATCGTGAGAATTAGGCTTACTGGCCAATATGTCTTGAGATTCGTCCACTTGCCCTCATATCCCCAGAAGAAGTCCCCTGCGATGAATTTCCCGGCTAGCATGATGAAAAGCAGAGTGTAGACTAGTAACTTGAGCAGCTCGACGACGCCAACTTCGCGTTCCGCTGTAGGGTCAGGTTCCTCCCGGCCCACCTCCTCACCTCTCGCGATCTTCTCATCACGTTCCTTCTTCCGCACCAGCCACGCGTTGTGCAGCTGCTGTTGTTGATCCCGGTATTCCTTATAACTTACGACATATCACTAGAATGAGCAGCGCCTCGACACGACGCGAAGAGAAGGACTTACGCTAGAAAGGGCCGATTGGCACGTTTCGTCGAGACCATGCGGTCGGGGATGCTGGGATCCGCGACCTTGGGGGATTCATCTTTGAAGTTTGGATCCGGCTTGGCTTCCAAGTTGCTCAGCCACGACATGGGAGAGGGTGGTGGACGTGGACGTGGAGGGCGAACCCAGTGTCGTGTCGTGTGAGACAGTGTGATCGCTGAGCAGAGCGAGACAATCGACTCAGGCACGTGCGTCTGACTGCATGATACGCCGGGTGCCTTCCATCTAACTTGACCCTTTGAACTGGGCCCACTGTGCCTCTCAGTACACGCTCCTTTCTGCTTGCATCGAGCTACTTATGCGTCTGCGTTTCAGGTCCTTAGGTGAATTCCAGAATGTGACATTGTTTGAGCCGCGTCCGGGGTGTATTCAAACCACTTTTGATTCCGCCGAGGACTGCACTCTGCTGGGCGGCCTTTGACGAATGTAGGTCCTGCCCTGTCCTGCCCATCTAATCCATCATCTCTCCATTCCTCCGACGTACAACTATCTAACATTCCGTGGGTACGCCTGGGACGTCTGATCACAAGTGTTTACCATTGCTTGGATAGCGTCGACTATCACAGCGGGGTCCCAAACCCTGAACGGCTCTGCAGGTGCAGGCCGACATTGCGGCTGGTCAATCAATGGTGCTGCCCTTCGAGGTGAGCTTCCCCTCTACGAGATGCACCGCCTGTCCGTCCACCGCCGAAGAAGCCCCAATCGCTCTGGCAGACTCCCAGAGCCACCCTTCCATCCCATTGTCACGCTTCACCGGAGAATCTCAAGTCGCCTTCTCCCGCTCAATCCACATCCGGTGCCGCTATTCCGCGAACGCACGTCGGGTCAGCACCTTTCTATCACTGGATGTTTGCGACCGCGGTTCCACGGGCTTAGGTGAAGTGCGTTATGCCAACAATGGTGCAGTCGTCTGTGGTCACAACGCCGCGGTGATCCATTTCGCAGATCGAAGGAGGTCGAAGCGGCCAGAAGACCAGAACGAGTGGCACGATGGGTCTTTTGTCTTGCGCTCTATGCTTTGGGCAAAGCTTCGCTACTAACGACCACCTCAGATGGCTCAGAGCAATGTATTTACACCTCCGAGGGAAGACTATACAAGGCCACTTTATGTATTTATATTGAGACGGGTAGTCAAGGAAAGGTAGTATTAGTGCAATATATCACTCAGAAGAGGACATGTAGAGTATCATAAATGTACAGGTGGTATGACGAAGAAAGAGACAAACTAAGGCAGATGCATGTGGAAGGTGCAGATTGGAGGATATACGGACCCAGACCCATGTATATATAGATAAGGGGAAAAAAACTGTCTGGATAGAAACAGTGGTGTGAACACGAAAAGATCCCCTCAGCGCGCGCCGACGGTGTCGCAACGAACCCACATTAAAACAGAGGGAAGAGGCGGGGCATCGAGGTCCGATGCGGACAGAGGTGATTAATAAGATAGAGGAGCCAGCCAGTGAGTATGACAACCAAAAGGAAGATGCAGCAGAACATGCGAGATTTTGAGAGCGAGGAGGAACGTGAGCCATAAGAAAGCAGAGGTCAGAACATCGACGACGTGGCTATCCTCATGACTTTTCGTTCCACACAAGCTGTTCCCGCTGTGGATCCCTCGGCCGTGGCCGTGCCTCACTGGCTTGCTGCGAGACGGTCACATATGCACCACCTATCTCCTCTGCCTCGGGGTCAAGGCCTGGAGGAACTGCCGGCCCAGAGTTTGACATGTACTGAAGGTCGCTGTCTAGGAAATCGTAATCCTCGTTCTGGTTGCGCATGACTACAAACCTCGGAGTCTTTGTGAACTAGAAACATCGAAAGATGAGGGGATGAATCGTCAGAAGGGCGAGTGTGAAACACACCTTTGGCACTGAGTCTGTCGCCATTAAGCGGAAAACATGGGTCTGTATCCGTTCATAAAGACGGATCATAGTCTGCAATTGCGTGGCGTTAAAGGCGCTGAGCTGCTCTGGTTCGAGACGACCTTGGAACGGAGTGCCAGTGAGGCCGGCCATCACCTCGCTAAGGTACCCTGACAGCTCGTTGCGAAGACCATGATCGATGTTGAGCTCGCATTGACTTGACGGGGCGAGGTACGTCGTATAGATGAGGTATGCCTGGTTGATCAGAGCCTCGTGATGCTGCTCCATAGCCTGCTGCCCTGGCGTGTTGCTCTTCCCGGTGCCGGTCAGGGGTCGCTGCGTGGAGGAGGCAGACGACGTGATGTTAAACTTCCGCTTGAAATCCTCGACCTCGAGCCAGAACGACAGGTTCTCCTCGCAGAAATTGTCCCGCAGGAACTCGCGGAACAAAGAACGAAGTGGAGGTTGGTCAATGATAAACTTCAGCCGCTCCGTGTTGCTCTCCTTCCCGTGCCGCTTCTCGTGGTCGTGAGCGTTCAGCTTCTCCGCGAGCGAGATACGACGGTGAATCTTGGCGTCACTGGGCGCGTGGGGAACTTTGCTCTCCTTTCCTCCATCCGACGACGAACGTTCCTGAGGAACAAGATTGGCCGTCGAGCTGTTTGGCGAATCACGTTGCTGGCCACGGCTGTCCCAACGGGCTGTGCGGATACCTTCGTCTGTGATCTTATAGATGGCCTTCGCCGTGCAACGGAATTCACCCGTTTGCTGAAGGATGAAAAAAGGGGTCAACGTGGGCCGATGAGATAAAAAAGGGAATTGAGCAACGTACAGTGACCGGGGAGTTGCCGCCAGGTGCAGATCCGCGGACAGTGAAAATAATGGCGGAATCGTTGTTCTTCCTCTTGTCGGAGACCAACGTGATCAGGCCGAAGCGAACGAACTGTGCCGCCATCTCTGCGGCTTCTTCCCTTCCTACCACCGATGTGAAATCGCAGAGCCATTCGAGTGCAGCCAACGCCGGGAAGCAGTACTTCTGAACGACAGACTGGGTCCTGCCAGCAACCATCCCCCGATCCTGAACATCCATGAGCTGAATGCCCTTTGAGCGTTCGTGATACGCCTGGCTGACATCCAGAGGTTGCGCAGTCTGTGGAGGGTAATTCGCAGACCGGCCGACGAAGCGTCGGAATAGGGCGGTGATGACAGACTGTGAAACAATGATCTCGTCATCAACAGACCGTCGCTCGAGATGCAGAAGCTTCATGCAGATGGGTTGGGTCGCGAAGACGTGGGCAAGATGGTCGCCATTGATCCCATTCCGGCTGATGAATCGCTCGAGAACATGGAGACCCTTGGGCGTGAGAACGTACACGCCGCGTTCTTTGAACAGGTTGGAGGAGGGGTCGGCAGCATTTTCGATGAGACGGGCGTCCATGAAGTGTTGGCTCATCGCCTTTGCCATATCGCGGGTCATCGAAAAGGTGGTCGTGGTGGTCGTAGTAATCACTCTGGAGGGTTCCCTGGGGTCCGGCCCGCGATTGGACTGTGAAAACTTGAGGGATGCAAGATTGATAGCAGCCTCATCGCTGGCGGGGGGGGGGGGAGCGGTCAGCGTCCAAAGGGGAGGGGGGGCGGGCGCGAGAAGACGCACGTCGTAAATGAGTTGGGATATGAACGGAAGAATTGCTTGTGGGTTGTGAGCTGGAGGGAGACTACGAGGGTTGCGAAGAGATCCAGCGTGTCCTGTCAGAGAGGGTAAGACAAGGTACGCGGGATTCGACGAGAAAAGCAAGGCACCTTGAGGAAGGGACGACCGCGCTTTGTTGTCTTCATCATGTGGGACGAGGAGGCAGCGGGACTGGCATCCTGCGGAGAGGGCATTGGGAATGTGCTGTGGGGGAGGGAGAAGGGGTCAGGAGAGGACGGGTGCGGGGACGGGGAGTATAAGACGGAGGGAAGAAATTAGAGAGAAAGACGATGGGGAGAGGAGAGAAATGATGACAAGAGACAAGAGCCGTGGTAAGTAATTTCGTTGGCAACCGCCTCTCCCGCCCCTTTTATCCCTTCTTTCCCACGCAGTCACTGCCTCCCCAAACAGGAACCGCCGCCGTGCTTGCTTGGCCAAATCCCTGCTGCATGCCCCCGGCTCCTCTCTGCTTGCAATATCGAGGCCCGACACCACTCACTCACCAGCGTCCGCTCGCTCTCTCTCTCCTTCGCCGCGCTCTCAGTCCCCCTCCGCTTGATTGCGTCTGTCGCCAGGCTTGTGTATGTCAACTGCCATGCGGCCGCTCCGATCTTCCACTCCGCGTCGTCGAGCCGCATCCCGGCAGCTTACCGGTCAGCCCGCCGTGTGTGTGCGCATCTGTTTAGACACCGTCGCTTCCTGTCTCCTTGGTTCTCTGTTCCTTGAACTCTCCTGCGGTTCGTGGACCCGTACAACCTCAAGTCGTCCCTTCTCGTCCGCCTTGCGCTTGCCCGCAATCAAACTTGGCCTGACTCGCTCTGCGGCCTGACACTGGCCTGGCGCGGCGCCCGGCCTCGCTGCCAGGCCTCGATCCGATCGTGCACTGATTATCAGAGGATAATCCTGTTCCATCGAGGTATCTGGACTGTTCCGCACGCGAGATATCTATATTACTTCTTGCCTGCATCGTAATAGCAATGTCCTCGCTGCAGTATAAGTACTGGTGGTATGCAGTCTGTATCGTCACCGGGTCAGTGTACTCCATCGTTGACCTCCGTGGTCTCCTGGCGCTGGGATACATGACCGAGCCAACATACGTGTCTTATCTCATTCGGTAGAGAGATTGTCCATCTCCAGCTGCCGACGCAGCGGCCGAGAGGTGCCGGCCCCGGGCATATGAGCACTTACTCGATATAGCCAAACGCCTACCTGTTTTGATCTTTTCTGATCCTTTGAATTCCCTTACCGCCGTGGGCACAAACGCGTGTTTTCGAGACAGCGCTCGCGCGTCAGCTGAGTGATGACACTCTCGACGTTGTCGCAGCAACCCGGACTTTCGTTACACACCGATCGGCGCAGGTCGTATCGCTCTGAGACGTGTCGGAACATGGCTCTCATACTACCTAGGCCTTCGACGAGCCTAGGCCGTGTTCTCGCACCCATGCTGCTGTGTACAATAGACCTTCGAAACCCGTAAGCTCCCGTAAGGAACTCCATCCCGAGGTTCAAGCGCTCTGGGGCCTCGCGTCCTGGTGTTTTCTTTTTTCTTTTCTCTTTTTGCGTTCCCCGCATGTCGTATGCTGCCTAGTACGACTCATTGGCAAAGCGTTGAACGTTGTATGATTCAAACTCCAAGATGGACCTGTACACCGGATTCAAGGTTAGGGTCGCTTACATAGGGGAGGCTGTGGGAATTTTCTGGAAAGCGATCGAAGGAGAGAGAACGCGAAGGCCGAGTATACATACCCAGCTTATGCTCCTTCAACGCGTTCCTCATCCACAACCATCCTTATAATCATGTCGTCCGTAAGATTCATTTCATCGTCGTCCGTGCGACCTTCATCCGTACTGATCGCTCACGACGGCTGAGAGCAGGCCGATGCCCTGAAAGCCGAAGGCAACAAGGCTTTCGCTGCGAAGAACTACGACTCGGCCATCGACCTGTTCTCCAAGGCGATCGAGCTCGACCCCACAAACCACGTCCTCTGGTCGAACCGCAGTGCCGCCAAGGCGGGAAAGAAGCAGTATGAGGGAGCGTTGGAGGATGCGGAGCAGGTGCGTGCGATCGAGTGATCAGCGCGTCGTATTCGTACAGTGACGGCTCATCCGGCGTTCGCAGTGCGTCAGGGTGAACCCTACCTGGTCCAAGGGTCTCGCGAGAAAAGGCGCCGCTCTTCACGGATTGCGGCGCTATCCAGATGCGATCGAGGCATACGAGGCGGGCCTCAAGCTTGAGGACAGCCCGGCGCTCAGGAAGGGCCTGGAGGAAGTGAAGGCTGCGCAAGGTGTGTGTAGGTAATGGACGTGATCGTCATTGATTGCTCATCGTATTGCTAGCCTCTGATGAACAAGGCGATGGTGCTGAGGCGCTCGGCCTCGGCAAGATGTTCTCCGACCCCAACCTCATCGGCAAATTGGCCTCCAACCCGCGAACGCAGAAACACCTTGCAGACCCGAGCTTCATGCAGAAGGTATCCCATACCCTTCTCACCACTCTGTTTCATCCTTCCGAATCATATTGTTCTCAACATGCATGCAATAGATCCAATTGATACAACAAAATCCCCAACTCGCGAATTCTTTCCTTCAGAGTGACCCTCGCATGATCGATGTTCTCGGTGCTCTCATGGGCCTCGATATGCAAGGCTTCTCGCGCCCCGAAGGCTCTGACGATCTGCCTCAAGGGTTCTCCTCAACCTCTCCCCCTCCTGCCGCTGCCTCCTCGACATCAAAGCCTGCACCCTCTCAACCAACCCCTTCCACGTCGTCCGCCGCTCCAGATGTCGAGATGAAGGACCCAGAACCCGCAGAAGAAGACGAAGACGCGAAGGCGAAGAAGGAAGCTGAACAGCAGAAGCAGCTTGGTGGCGCCGCGTATAAAAAGCGCGACCTTGAGGCCGCAGAGCAACATTTCTCGAAAGCGTGGGAGGTGTGGCCCAAAGATATCACGTACCTCACGAATTTGGGCGGTGAGTCGCTATTCGTGCCGTTACCCTTGCACGGGAGAAATTGATTGGGTCTCGAAATCTTCAGCTGTCTACTTCGAGCGGGGAGACTACGACAAGGCTATCGAAACATGCGAGAAGGCTGTGGAGGAGGGTCGTTCTGTAAGTCCTGTGTTGATAACCAAATCGAAGCTCTAGCCAACTGACATACGACATACGTCTTGTCTAGCTGCGCGCCGATTATAAACTTGTCGCCAAGGCTTACGGTCGCATAGGTACTTCGTACAGCAAAAAGGGCGACTTGGCTACCGCGATCAAATTCTACGAAAAATCATTGACGGAGCATCGCACGCCGGACATCCTGGACAAGCTGCGCGCAGCACAGCGCAGTAAGGCGGAGACAGATCGTCTCGCATACATCGATCCTGCCAAAAGTGAGGAAGCGCGTGAGGAAGGGAATAAGCTGTTCAAGGCAGGTGACTTTGTTGGCGCCGTGAAGTGCTACTCGGAGAGCATCAAACGAGCACCGACCGACCCAAGAGGATACAACAACCGGGCGTTGGCATACACGAAATTGGCAGCGTTCCCTGAGGCGTTGAAAGATGTGGATGAAGCCATCAAGGTTGATCCAAAATTCGGTATGCCTTCTGTCAGACCGTCGCGACAGCTGGAATTGACGGTAATTGTTGGTCAACAGTCAAGGCGTACATTCGGAAATCAAGCGTGCTGTTCGGTATGCGCGACTACACCAAGGCGCTGGAGGTGATCCAAGAGGCTACGGAGCATGACGACGAGGCCAAACATACGACTGAGATCCAGCAGCAGATGATCAAGTGCCAAAATGCGATCATGCAGCAGCGGGCGGGTGAGACGGACGAGGAGGCGCTCCAGCGGGCGATGCGTGATCCCGAGATCGCGGTACGTTCGAACAAATCACAATTGATATCGCGCAGTCGCTCATTTCTTGCTTCGTGCGATCAGGGCATTATGAACGACCCAGTCATGCAGTCGATTCTCCAGCAAGCGCAAGGCAACCCAGGGGCACTACAGGACCACATGAAGAACCCGACAGTAAGGGAGAAAATCATGAAGCTCGTCAACGCTGGCATCATTAAAACGCGGTGAACGTGGGTGTTTTCGATACTTGTTTGATGCGGATATAGAGCATGTTGGGATGTCGGAAATGTTTTAACAAATTTGTACCATCATCCTCAGTATATTTCATCTTGCTGCTTGCTTGCTATCGAGGATAGGTGAATTGGACCGAGGTAATCCACATTCCGCGCTTGTCACTCGGAGTCCCGCCGAAGTCCCATAGTCCCAAACAGTTCCAAAGGCTGAGGGACCGGGAAAGCCACTCCTTCGAGTTTGCCCTGGTTGGTGCCGGTCTCCCCTGTCCTCCCCTGTCCTGCCCCTTTCCGTCCTGTCCACAGCCTCCGTGCAATTGACAGGAACCAAACGGAATTGACATCATCCCGCCTAGATCCTCCGATCTACTCCACCATTGTACAATGAGCACGCACCTCGAGGCACTGGATGCGAGCGTTTCAACAGCACAATGAATCCAGAAACTCCTGAGTTTCTGCGATTTTCGGAGATGGTTGCTTGGCTTTGCAATTACTCCACCCTGCTCCATCGTTGAATTCGTCTCCGGGGATGAAATTCACGGCAAGGAAAGGCAATGAAAGGGAGAACGTTGACGGTCAACGGCTGGACAGGGAGGTCATTCTGTAATTTCCACAGCGACCGCGACGGCCGTTGTCAGTATAAGCACCGCCATCGGTGTGTAGTCATTTTTGTCGCCGGCTGCCCATCTGCCTATCTAAGGGTTTCAACGCACGCCATTCGGTCGTATACTATGTGAGCGGTCAGCGAACGCCTGCCCACCTATTTTCAGGCAATCTCCGAGCTCGTCTTCCCGACGCCCGCTTTCCGGTCTCACCCCTCTCGATGCAGAGCGCGCCCCTTGTCCAGGGTCTGCAAACTGCGGTTTACTCTTACCGAGAAAAAAAAATCGATTGTGCCGAGCACGCAACAGTCATAAAAGGAGCCGGATATGCTTTGATAAATTCAGTTCTTGATACTCACACCGAGTACAGCTGCTCGCCCTGTCCATTAGTGTGTGATATTCGCAATTCAATGCACAAACGAGAGCCGTAAAATCCTTTGTGTTCACCAGGTCCAATCTTTCGTCCCATTAGCCTTGAATGCGCCGACGGCCGCTTCCGCATACTGCTGTCTCGCTTCTTCCTCACCGCCGTCCTTGACCTGCCTCCAGATCGCAACAGCCTGATGTACCTCTCTCAGGTTGCTGAGTCCCACAACCGTCGGCATCTTCCCTTCTCTGCTCCCAGTCCCACCCTCAGCCGACTTGATTGCCCAGCCGATCGACACAGAGGGCAATCCGCCCTCCCATTCCGCACACCTCTCGACCGCTTCTGCGGAAGCTGCACGCATATCTGACGAAGCAGGATGCCAAGCGGGAGGAGTTGCAGTGAGGAGTCCCATTGAGAGCGGAGATGCCGTGAGCACCTGCGATATCTTAGCGCGGCGGATGAAGGCAGGGAGGAAAGAGAGAAGGCTGTCGTTCTGTAGAGTCAAATGACTATAGGAGAGAATCGCATCGAGGGGACGATAGGGCGCAGTGTTCAGGACAAGGATGGCCAAGCGAAGCAGAGTCGGGAGCGGCAGACCTGACCGATGTCAATAATAACGATATAAGACGCGTGATTTAGAAGGTGAGGGGAAACGCACCTGTAATACCAATGCTCTTCACCACCCCTTCTTCTTGAAGTTTCCGCAACTCAGCGACAGCATCCAAAATCTTCTGATCGCCCTCACCCCACACTTTTGCTTCCTGCCCTTCATTTAAGCCATATGCTTCCGCCTCCGATCCAAGCGCGCCGAGATGTACGCCCTCTGTACGCAGGGCGACAGGGGTGGCGACGAACTCAATGTCATGTAGATACACTGTGTCAAGATAGGTGGTATGAAACCTGGCCAAACTGCGTTCGACGCTGCGCCTGATTGTCTTCGGAGAATAATCGAAATCGGACGAGCCATAGCGTCCACATTTTGTCATCTACCAGGCAGAAAATCAAATGAATCAGCTGAATCACAAATCTAGACGAGACGAAAGAACCAATTTGTAAGATTCGCGAGGAAACTCGGCCTCCAACCCCTTCAGTGCCGTTCCGAGAACGATCTCGGAGGATCCATAGTAGGGAGACGTATCAAATGACCGAATGCCATAACTTTCGGCTGCGATCAGACCGCTTGACATTATTCTTTGTTGTTGTGCTCACCGCAGCGCCAGACGCGTAGTACGAATTGGGATGTCGCTTGCTAGATAGGCCTCGTCGTTGTAAAAGTGCGACCACGCCGCTGCGCCGAAGACCAGTGATGAGACTCTCAAAGGGCCGATCTCTTCCTTGATTTGAAGGTACCAATGGGTCAGATAGGATGATGGTACGTGGATGTGCGCTCACCAGAGGCCGACCCTGTTTGGGCGCGTCATCTTCATCGTCTGAAATAGAATTCAAGGGTGGAAGATAGAAAACGGGTTCAGGAAGGTCAAGTGCAGAGCTCATGTTACGTGTAAGTTGAGGCAAATTGCAGGTCAGTTGTAATCGTGCGCTGATGGCTTCAAAGCTGTCATCGATCATGCAAACCCGGGCCGCTGCGATGTTTGGTCACAACGAAGTCACACCGACAAGGGAGGGGGAACAGGGATGAAATAGGCAACTGGACTCGGGAATTTACAGACAGGATGTACTGCGCGAACCACGAACTCCAGATGTGCTAGATTACTGAATGGAAGGTATGATGCGGATTAGAGTTTATCGCGACTCCAGCTGTAGGGGTGTGATTAGCATCATACGGGGACTCGAGGGGGTAGGAGAAAAGAACATACCTCTTCTCAAACTTCTGATTCACTGACAGCATCTTCAGGTTCTCGTTCTGGCCCACGGTATTCCAGGGCGTGGGGTTGTTCTTTGTCCAAACAACTGCACAGCACAAACGCATCATCAGGCAGCCAAACCCACACAGCCACGACCGCCACTTACCATTTGGCCCTCTGGCCAGGCGAGAGACGTACCATCCACCGCCAACAACGGCGAGACCCACAACAGACCAGCTATGTCACACGCGCTCAATCAATCCCACGGAAGTCAAGTGTGGTCATCTGAGCACTTGATACTTACATGGGGATGGCCTGACCCACGGTATTATGAGGACGCTTTCAACAGAAGAAAGATAATTACGGACCTCAACGGCAAACCAGTGCTTCATAAATGTCCTGCGCATCGACATGTTGCGAAAGTGTTATAGATAATTACTGCCTTCACCGCACGCAGACCCCTCTGGTATCTTGTTGACGAAATTCCCACGGTCCTCAGCTCCGGCCCGCCCCGAGGCCCGCGCTAGTCGTTCTCAACATCAGCATCCTACCTCTGCCTCAACGCGTAGCATCTAACAAATAACCATGGTAGGGTCGCAATCTATACGCCTTTGGATTAAAAGGCTCTGAAACTCTTGTACCCACAGAGCGATAACGCAGGTGCGCATGAAGCAGCTTGTTTCCTGTGCCGCCTGACTGAGCTCGACTCGTCGCGCAGAGTACAAAGAGGCGTTCGCGTTATTTGACAAGAAGGGCACTGGTGCAGTTCCGCGCGAGACTTTAGGCGACTTGCTCCGCGCGCTGGGACAGAATCCTACACAAGCGGAAGTGGCGGACATCGTGAATGCAGCGCCTCGGGACGGTACGATCTTGATCACTTTGTTGTGCATCTATATTGATTTACTGGAGGCTGTTTCGGGTGACCATCAGTGGACTATAGGACGTTTTTGACGATATTGAACCGGCCTGATGGATTCAAGCCTGCGGGAACGCCTGGTACGTGTACTGTATATCTTCATCCCGCGCTTGTAAGAGAGGGGCTGACGCGACGATGTGCGATCGATACGTGTTCGATAGAGGAATTCATTCGCGGATTTCAGGTGTTTGACAAGGAAGGGAACGGGTTCATTGGCGCGGGCGAACTGCGGTACGTGCTCACGCAGCTGGGAGAGAAGATGTCGGACGAAGAGGTCGACGAGTTGTTGAAGGGGGTGCAGATTGGCGCGTGCGTATCCATTTCTCACTAATTCTTATCTTTGTCTGCATTTCTTTCGTTGTTCTGGCCACTGATGGGCGCTTGCGCTTTCTCTATAGCGACGGGAACGTCAACTACGAGTCGTTCGTGCGTACCATCCTCAGCCAGTAGTCAGGTGTTGTGCCATATGCATGTCAACGTTTAGCTTTTACTTTCGTTCATATCCAGTGAATGTATTTATATCCAGCGTGTAACAGTGCCCAACGATACGAACCTCGAGCTTGATCGATGATCGTCTGTGCTAATGGTTTGCGATATATGTGCCCAATGAACTCGACGACAGTCTGACCTGCGATCGAAGTCAATCACCGCTGCTCCACCGCACGTCTGAGATCCAGCTGACGTCTTGGTGTCGATACGCGAGGAGCAGCTCAGAGCAGCGTTTGATACTGCAGTTGAATATAAAATTCCGGCAATGGCACCGTGGAAATAACAACAATGCAGTAACAAATGGAGATAACTGGCATAGAAAAATCATGCAATGGCTTAATAGTCAAATCGACTTCGCAACAGCTGCGAAAAAAGGGGTCCGCAAGTGTCCGTGCAGTATTTGAATCCAAAAATACATTACAAGCAACATGCAAATGCACGAAGTATCTGGTGTGATACGAGAGCATCAAGCTCTACGTATATGTGAACGCAAGAACCGATAGTCAACAAGAAATGGGATCACGAAGGGGGGTGGGGTTTATAATGTCAACAAGTGGGTAAGGAAGCGAAATAATAATACTAGTCCATATTCGCAAAAGAATCGAAAAGGGGCATTGAAGAGACATGAGGAGATAGTGTGTTGAATGGGATATGATTGCCCGTGGTATAGAGGGTATGCTGGATTGGATGGTGCCATGAATCAGAAACAAAGTTAGCAAGTACGTTGGAAAAAGACGTCCGTGATCACCAACTTGATCCAACAGCCCACTCTATCGGTACCCATGAACGATCTCATGATCCTGATCGAATTTTCCATTCATCTTCCATCCTCAGTCGCAATCTTTTCAGCTGCTGCTCCTTTGACACAAACCCTCGCTTTACATCGGGCTTTACCTGCATACCACTATTGAACAACATCTTTGGCGTCAACTGCTGGATTTGCTTTATTTCTTCTAGTCCGCTGGAAGACGCCGTACTGCTGGCACTCTCGCTTGAGGGTATCATACATATCGCGGCCCCATTGCTGTTCAATCGCGAAGCCCATTGAGACACGGGGTTAGGTAATAAGTTCGTGAAGAGTCGTGTCGCGAGTGCCGAAGTCGACCATGTACTGTCTTGTTTCAGTGGTGCGACAGCTTCGCAGGATCTAGGAGATTCGCACGAAACAACGTTGGCTGCATGAGACATTACAACAGAATGATTAGACATACTCAATGGAAATCTGTGCTGAGAGATCAGACCATTGGGGGGTTTCCCACTGTTCGTAGGGATCCTGGAGGCGGCGTGAATTTGGCGCTGTGGTTGAGGAACAAAAGTAGGAGGCGAAAGGACATTTTGTTTTGATACGAGCAGAGGGGAAGCAGAAGGCTGAGGTATAAAAGAGGGCCTAGCTCCGCCACGCTGGGAAGGAGGAGTGACGAAGGAGATTTGGTCGGATGTCGTAAAAACAGGAGCAGGCAACTTTGTGGGCATGTCAAAGCGTTTGAGAGACGTTGCACGAGGGATGGAAGAAGGAGACCGCTTCCCTTGCCTAGTGGGAGACTGACAAGAAGGTGTCTCGAGCTTAACGTGCTCACTGACAGGAGACGTGAACAATGACTGCGGCAAGGAAAACGAATCCTCGTCGCTGGACAGTTCATAGAATGGAACGGGCTTCCTGTGAGGAGGAGGAGAAGGAGTCTTAACATATTCTGTCGATGCCGGCGAATCAAATTGTGGGGGGATTGTGAAAGTGAACCTTATGCCACCATCGACCTCTTCGCCTAGTATTTCACTGTCTTCCTCGAGATAGCCTTCCTCTTCGGGTTCTTCCTCCTCCACTACGACATCCAATAAACCTTTCACTGGCTCCTCAACGACTTCAACCCCCACGTCAGCTGGGAGGACGAATGGTGGGAGCTCGTCATCGTCTGATGTATCGAACGAGAACCCCTTAGCAAATGGGCTCCGAGAGCCATAGTCACTAGGTGGAGAGTCGTCCAAGTCCTCTAAGCAGCCAAAGAAACGATCGACTTCTTCGAGCTGGCGAGCGAAAGGAGTGGGGGCTGTGCCCTTGGCTGGGAAAGACCAAGCCTTCGAGAGTGATGAATGACGGTCATGAGATGGAGATGAGGAATTTGAATGGTCGGGCGAGACAGAGCCGGATAGAGGAGCATCTGTTGGGATACCGAGCCGAGGGCGGCTGCTCGAACGGGTAAAGTCGTGGACGGAACCGAGGGAAGAGCCGCCGGGGGACGCGAAACTCATGTCAGAATCCTCTTCGTCTTCGTATCCAGCCAATCCGTCCTCCTCGTCGAAATAGACTTGACTGTCTTCATCCTCCTCTACCACTGCCTTCAACTCTACACCAGCCTTCCCGTAAATTCCGTCCACAGACTCAACATCAGTGAACGAGCTTTCAGAGTCGATAGAGCTGAGACCAAGGCCTCTGCGGCGGATAAAGGGTGCCTGCTGAGACGGTACCTCATATTTGGGCGGTGTAGGGGTGGCGAGTAACCCAGCACTCTCCAACTCCCTTTCGACTTCCTCTCTTCTCGATCTCTCCTGTGCCAACTCGGCCTTCAAACGAGTAACTTCCTCCTCCGCTTGCTTGCCCCTCTCGATATCCCCTTGCAACTTGGCGAATTCTACCCTTAAAGCGTCACGCTCCCCAAGCGCCTCGTCAGCCTTTGTCGCTTTCTCTTCTGCAAGCTTCGCGATCGCTCGCTTCTCGACTTCTACCAACCCGAGTCGCTCACGAGCAACCCAGGCTTCCCTCCTTTCCTGATCCACTCTCCGGGCTAATAAGGCTATCTGCTTGTCCATGTCCGCGACACGCGTTCTCCACCCATCGACATCCCTTTTCAGCTCGTCGCGCTCAGCTTTGAGATCTGTAATGAGTTGCAGCATCTCGTCACTGGGCTCCGATGTGCCAAAAAAAGAGCTTCGAGCAGATACATCGGATGCTGATGATAAAGGACGTGAGCGGGGTCGATTAGACAGGACGCGTTCCAGATCCGTGATGCGAGCCAACAGGGCCTGTTGGGATTTGTAGAGAAATTGGTGCTCGTTGCCAGAGAGTGGGCGAGGCACCCAATCGCTCTCGGAATCTGTCGATGCCCGGCGATCGGAAGTGGGCGTCAGGTCAGGAGTAGGAAGTCCGGCGACAATATGGGTATGAAGGGAAGGCTTGTATCCAATGCTGCTTCGTCTCTTGAGAGGCTCTGGTGCTTCGACGGATGACATTGATGAAAGGCTGTCGGTCCGAAAATTCAACGAAGAGCGACGAGAAAAAGTAGTGGAGGGCCCGGTGATAGGGGACGATGTCAAAGACTGACGCCTGGTGACGGTCGTAGAAATATTCGTGATGGTATTTTCGTTCATAGAGGATAAAGAATTCAGGCTAGGTGAAGATGAAAGAGTCAATGACTTTAATCCAGAAGGCTTCGGGCTTGGTGTGTAAGAGGGAGTAGGCAAGTCGCCGTTGACAGCAGATATCAAGGACTCTGGTGTGAGTGACAGAGGACGAAGACTGAGCCCCATAGGGCGGTGACGAGCAGGTGAAGGAGATGGCGTGGTTATCTCAAGCTGGGAAACAGCGGCGTTGTTGAGTGCCTTGATGGAAGCAGGAGTCGGAGGAAAGTACTGCTCCTCCTCTCGCTCCTCCTCTTCTTCCTCCTCTTCTATGAGGGTATGCAATTGGTCCTTGCTAGAAGAGGACACGAAGTGTTTACCAAAAGATTCGCGCTTGCCAGCGACTGCATTAAGGCCAGTGCCGAAGCCGCTCCCAAAGCCAGGAGGGAAAGACGGCTTGCTCGCTGGATTGACGACTCATTAGCATGATATAATCCGAATGTTGAGTGCACGCACGAAAATCAGCCATCCGCCTCTCAATTTCTGGGGTATTGAGTTCCGGAATCTCGACCTTGGAGAAGGGACGGAGGTCGGTCTTGCCTTCAAGAGCCCAAAGTGCGCGTCTCCTGACAGAATCCTTGTCCCCAAGGTTAATGTTTTCGTCACTATGGGAAGATGATAGTTCGGGGAGAGAAACGCCCATCATCTCCGCTGATTCTCTGCGAGTGGAAACTGATGATCTTCGACGATGATGCGAGTTTGGTCGCTTGTTGTTGATGGAACCCAATGATTGTGAAGAAATAGAAGAAGAAAGAGATGGCATATCGTTCATGGAATTGTGTGAAAGTGAAATAGAAAGCGAAGGGGAAGAAGAAACTGAAAAGTTCCGAGAGTGGGAACGTGAGTGAGATGGTCTCGTATGGGACGGGCCTGAATTTGACGACGGCAGCCCTCTACCGAGTCGGAATGATTCAAACTGTGAGGAAACCAGAGGAAGAGTTGTCAATGTCTGAGCACGAAGCACTTGATGGAGCCAACTCACCCTCTTCTTGTCGATGATCTCGTCATCTCTGATGCTCTCGGTGACCACTTGGGTACGGTCCATTTGTGATTGAGTTTTGTGTAAGTAAAGAATGGCGTGCGGCTGCAAAGAGCGCGTGTGGGACTAAGGAAGGGAAGAGGACCGTACAACGGTGGACACCTTTGCGGATGGACAAGATGATAGCGACAAGCAAGAGCTGTTTTCAACCTGGAACCACAATTACATACAAACACTTCGGCTCACGCCACATCCGGCTCTCCCCACCGCAAAACCTGGGGAAGTGCCCTGCAATTGCCGCCTCGATGCCTTTCGTGACTCGACCTGCCTCAAAAGCTTTTCGAGGGTCCTTTATGTTTGGTATTTATCTGGCCCATTCGATCCCCATCGCATAAAAACCGCTTGCGCACTGAAGGAACGCTCAAAAGGCATCGCGGCGTTCCTTATTTCACACTCGGAGCTCGGAATCAGCTGTTATCTGGAAACTGCGAAACAATAGAATTGTTGCTTCAGTTGCGCTCTGTCTCTTCTTACAGCCGACGTCTCCTTCGAGCTACTCGACAGCCTTACACTCATAAGACCTCCCCGCACCACCATGGCTCACCTAGTAAAACCTGTCCCTCATCAAACCGTATTTTTTGTTTGCGATATCCAATCACGGTTCAGTCAGGCATACCCTCTTATATCGCCTTACTCGTCTGATATCAACGTCTTGAAACCGTTCGTTGTGCGGATCAGGGAATGCCATTCACGGTTTCGAAGAAATGGTTTCCATGGCCAGCAAGATGCTGAAGTTCGCAACGGTCGGTACCATGACTCGATCAGTGTACATTGACAGCGTCTTAGTACGTTCCTCAGATACTCGAGGTCCCAGTCGTCTTCACAGAGCAGAACCCCAAAGGCATCTTCCATCCCACTATAAGCTAAGTAGGCCCTCTCACTTACGTTGTTTCCCACAAGCTCTCGGCTTCACGGTTCCAGAGCTGTCATCCGTGCCTCTGGGACAGCTTCACCTGGGTACAATAGACAAAACCCTGTTTTCCATGGCTACGCCCGAAGTCAAGTCCATCCTTGAAGCTCGAAGTATCAAGTCAATTGTCCTTTTCGGAATCGAAGTCCGTACTTATCCTTATCTTCACCACCGTCCGGACGCCCGTGTGTATCTATTCACCGGATCATATAGGCTCATGTTTGCGTGCTTCAATCAACACTCGACCTTCTCCAATTGGGATACGATGTCTACGTCCTTGCGGATGGCGTATCAAGCTGTAACAAAGAAGAGGTGCCTCTTGCACTCGCAAGGATGCGCCAGGCCGGTGCTCAAATTACCACGAGCGAGAGCTTACTTTTCCAACTGCAGCGTAAGTTTCAAAGACTATGTATCTTCGGCTTTCTCAGTACATCTATATTCAATATTCAGAAGATTCCTCAAACCCGACTTTCAAGGCATTTTCCTCGGCGATCAAAGCGGAAAAGGAGACTACACAGTCTGCAGTCCAAAAGCTCCTGACACTTCGCAGTGCACTCTAATGGAGAACGAGTTCCAATCGAATCGGACGAGAAGATCATAGAGAATTTCTGCTTATTGGATGTGAGATCAAGGACTTACATGTAGCCTAAGGAGAAGTAGCGTAGCACCTACGGATTCGCGAATTCGAAATGTTGAACACCAAGGACAGCGGTCTACCAAACTCTTCTCGAACAGAAAGCACTTTTAACTGGGCCTTGATGGAATGTCATTCAACGGTCGAGACTGGCTCTCGACAGCCTGGCACTCCTTGGCATAGATCCGCGGAGACCTCTGTCGCACAATGCCAGCAGGGAGCAGCAGGGACTGTGAAATTTAGATTCCGTGTATGTTTTTCCACGACTGTCCCGTTGTTTAGTAAACCGCTGTAAAGCAGTGGGCCCTGCTGAAGTTAGTGCCAGACTGATCCGAACGGCTGCATGCACTGCATGGGACAAGACAGATAGAAGCTCCTCAGGTTCAAACTAGTCTCAAAGAATACATGCTACTTTGCGCCACCTTCATACCTTCGTCGATGAGACGATGTGTAATATCAAAGTTTACCTCTACTCCAGCTGGAAAAACAGTTGTGTTCAGGCACCTTTACCAGCGAAGAGTCATTGATAGACATACCTCTTGTCGAATTTTTGATTGACTGTCATCATCTTGGGTGTCTCATCAGGCTTGATGTCATTCCACGGCGTGGGGTTAGCCTTTGACCAGACAACTGCACATGGAGCCTAAATGAGAAACTTTCGGTGGACTCTGAAAGCAAGGAAGTACCCACCATTGGGTCCTCTGGCAAGACGGGTCATGAACCACCCACCACCTACGAGGACGAAACCAACGACCGTCCAACTGAACCTTTGTCAATATCACTTGCTAGACATTATAGACAACTTCAAACACACATAGGAATAGCCTAGATGGTTGATTATTAAAGTTCATCGTGACAAACCGAGACACTAGAAGAATTCGCACCTCAACGGCAAACCAATTCTGCATGAACGACCTTCTGAGCTTGTGGGACATTGTGGAACAAGTGTGAGAGTACCACGGTCCAAATTCGTGTCTTACAAGCTGCGCGCTCCGCAATGTTCACAGGCCTAATGATTTCGTCATTGTGGTCTCATGTCTCTATGAATCCGTTATGTTCCGATGCACGAGTCTAGAATGCAACCCTGTGACGAAGGCCCTGCCTAGAATGAGCAGGACTGCTCTTTCTGGCCAGGCGTAAAAATAACGAATTGTGACAATATCGCTAGCCACAGCTGCGCATATTGGGCAAGTATATCGGATGGTGTATCAAAGGAGAGTGATACCCCACGATGTCAATATGGAAAGTGCACAAAAACAGAATGCTCACAAGATCATACCTAGACGGGGACATAGTGGAAGATCTGAGCGTTTTGACAACATCTCTTTTGTTCTACCGTATGATCATTCAAAAGGTGAAGGCAACAGTACTTCGTCTTCTTGACCGATTGGGAGAGAGGGAAGCATGTTCTTGAGGAAGCAGAAACTGTGATCCACGCCGATGCATGATGGTGAACAACGAGCGCGCATCGGTTCCTCAGTATTCTTAGACCAGGTAACCCTGACGTGGGGTTTATTCTTCTGTCTCCTGAACACTGTCCGAGCACTGTCCGAGCTCGTCGTCGTCATTCACGCATATCCTTACTCGTCGGGCCCCTTGTTGCGTCAACAGGGTACAGCAAGATGCAGTAACCTCAACATGACCTAATGGACGTGAAGATCGAAATTTGTGCTCACGACGTTTCACAAAATACACAGGTTTGGATTTGGGTAAGAATGGGGCTGGAGGATTCTAGAGAGCATGTAGACATCAAAAAATTTTGACAACGGTACGTTCAACCAAACCACCTAAGCGCTGCCCTCACCTAGATCAACATATCAGATACCATCCCGAGGAACATGATGGTTGTAGCCTGCTTATCATATACTCATGTATGGCAACCGTGAGTGATCTGCTATGAAAACGTAAGCAGAAGATTACATTTTGCATACAGGACCCCTGGAACGGTTCTCAGATACTCAATTATATATATCATCATCTAGTATCCGATACTCGAGGGCAGACTTGACGAGAGACAATCCAGGGGCAGCAAGCATCAAATTATAGATTAGATATTTGTTTATTGATCCTCAATTTCAAACCAATAAGCTAATACATTGGTCGAGGATGAGCTCAAAGATATGATCAACACCCGGTAGACATGTAGACTCGTACACGAGCTCGGCGATGTCGCGCGCAGACGCGAGCACAGTGATGCACTGGTCGACCATATGGTCCGGGCACGCAGAGAGGTAGAGCACGCTGTGGGCGGCGGTGCGGCAGCGGCGCCTGACACGGATGAGGGCGGAGAGGTCGTGCGGGGCGACGTGCATGTAGACGAGGCTGAGCAGGATGGGGAACATTTTGCGCATGTTGCGGAGGATTGAGGAGAGTGTGTGTGCAGGGGCGCATCCCCTGGATTGTCTCTCGTCAAGTCTGCCCTCGAGTATCGGATACTAGACGATGATATATATAATTGAGTATCTGAGAACCGTTCCAGGGGTCCTGTATGTAAAATGTGATCTTCTGCTTACGTTTTCATAGCAGATCACTCACGGTTGCCATACTCATGAGAGTGTGCCGCGCCACACCCTGTTCCCTTGTTCCGCACAAGCTCGGTCATAGCCTGTCTCTGACTTCTTTACCCATGTTTCCCATGCGGTCCGAAGTTTCAGCACATGGCTGAACATGCCTGTTTTGACGAGGATGTAATATGCCAGCCTTCAATATTTATCCATATATTCCTCTCTTCAAACTTGTTCAAGACATGTTGCACGAATAACACGACTTGATTGTAGCAGGCCATGCCGTTGACGTTATCATCTTCCTCCAGTGACGATTGATTCGGTCAAGGAAGGGAGACGTTGCAGTCGTAAGATGTCAATCTTTTGCGCAAGCGGCGCTTCATATGGAGTGGCTTCCGCGCAGAAGTTGATTATAGCTACTGCGAAGGTACGTCCCATTGAGGCTCGTGAAAACGGTTCTTAATCTCACAGATAGACATGCTCGGAAGTACGAGTGCCGTCCGCCATGTTCATGCCGAGACAGACCTTCGGGCTTCGTGACGCATGCCGAAACAGACGCAGGACAGTTATCACCGCTGCATCTAAAGTCCAGCCATACCACGCTGCCCTGCACTTGCTTCTTGATCTTGAGAAGTCTCGTTGTTCTGGTGAGCGCCATTGATCTACAAACCGATTCCAGGAACGGATATGCAGATAAGTCGGGTCCACCGGCGCCTTACCTGGAATAATCTGCGACGTAGGAAGACCGTTATAAAGGAAGAATGGGAGAAGGACCGCCTCCATCGCTTTGCGGTGATACCAGAACCCCTCTCTTTGGACAATACTGTTCCTCATGACAGACATGGAAAAAACCGTTACCCCTCCCGCTCCTACCTACCAAGGACAAATCCATATCGCCGATGTTCCCGCTCTCCCTCATACACCTGTAGACTCTTCGCGGTTATCTCCCTCCTACAGCTCAGCGTCCGTGCTTGAGAAAGGGAACGTTTGGGATGGTTACTTGGAAGATGATATTCCGGATAAAACGCAGGGACGGCTCATCCGAAATCTGCGCCATCAGATCTTCTCCCTCTACCGTCGTCTATTTGGGGTCATTTTCGTCACGAACATGGCTGTCTTCATCGCGACTCTTGTACGAGATGAAGCCAACCCTAGTCATTTAGCCCTTATTGTCGTGGCGAATCTCTTCTGCGCAATTTTGATGCGCCAGGATCATGTTATTAACACATTCTTCAATGTGTTCTGCGCCGTCCCATCTTCGTACGTGGGCTTCGTCCATCTCTGATGCGCCCAGCTAACTATTTATTCAAAAGATGGCCACTTGTGATCCGTCGCGTGTGCGCCAGAGTTTACTCCATCGGCGGATGTGCGTTTTCGAATCGATATGAAGGTGTCGTAATTAACAATCACCACAGTTCATTCGGGATGCGGCGTCTCTGGTGTCGTATGGTTCATTCTTTTCATCGTGCAAGCGACACGAGAGGTAGTGAACGGCGGTCCTGTAGGTCGCTCCTCTCCCTTGATTTGTTATTCTCCCTAACAACAAGCTTGATAGACATCCGTGGCTACCCTTATCATAAGTTACTTGATTCTTCTCCTCTTGCTGGGAATCGTCGCTCTTGCCTACCCGAGGCTACGAATTTTGTATCACAACTCCTTTGAAGCTACGCATCGTTTCCTAGGCTGGACGGCGGTTGCGCTGGTGTGGTGTCAGGTCGGCTATGGTCATCAGAGTTCCTCGTCAAATTAATATTAATAGCTCTCGACAGGTGATTCTGCTTACAAACGACCACCGCCCGGAGGGTCAGACTCTCGGAAAGGCGCTGATCAAAACTGCCCCATTTTGGATGGTTCTGGTTATGAGTATATCAATTATTCTCCCTTGGCTCAAGCTCCGGAAAGTAGCAGTCCGTTCAGAAGTACTCTCAAACCATGCAGTGAGACTATACTTTGACTATGGTGGGTCAGATAGCTGTCTCTATCATCGCCTACTGATGATGGCTTCAGTAACGCCCGTTCCTGGAAGCTTCACGCGTGTTTCCACGGACCCTCTGATGGAGTGGCACGGTTTCGCAACCATCGCCGAACCTGGGAAGAAGGGATACTCAATGGTTGTGTCTAAGGCAGGCGACTGGACGTCTAAGCAGATCGCGAACCCCCCAGAAAAGATCTGGATCCGTGGCGTTCCCACCTGCGGTGTGATGCGCATTGTACCCATCTTCCGACGTGTCATTCTTGTTGCGACCGGCAGCGGCATAGGGCCCATTGCGCCACATGTCTTTGCCCGACCAATTCCACTTCGCTTGATCTGGACGGCTCCAAATGTGCGTCAGACTTTTGGAGACAAACTCGTGGATTCGATTCTAGAGGCAGCACCAGATACCGTAATATTTGGTTCGTTATCGTCATTGCACCCTTCTGTTCGATCTGTTAACGTGTGTCTCCCTTCAGATACGCGTGTTCATGGGAAACCGGACATGGTCAAGTTGACCTACCGCCTTGTTCGTGAGTTCAATGCGGAGGCAGTTTGCATCATTTCGAATCAAGCCCTGACGAGAAAGGTGGTGTACGGTATGATGAGCAGAGGCATTCCTGCCTTCGGCGCTATATGGGACTCTTGATGCTGATGGCTTCTTCTCTTCATGATCTTTTACGGCCTCGCTGTGCACGGGATTTAGACGGTTGTGCCTCCAGGATATGCTTCCCCAGTTCTTGTGTAGATGTCTACACTATTTTTAATGCTCCGTTCATGTCGCAGGGCGATGGCGCCTTTATGTTTGTACCTATGGTGCTGTAGACGTAGCACGAGTGTTTCAAGAAGCCTGTTTGAAGACGTCTTTTGACAAACCGATTGTCTCTTGGCACCCATGCATTCCTTTCCCGAAATTCCGCTTATGATAGGTTCTTGAGTAAGACAGACACAATCTTCTCAATCTTATGACATTGAGCTTACAATAACGAAACTCGAAACTCAAAGATAGTGTGCAAAGACGGATGAATGCATCAGAGATACGGAGAATTAACAAGACACAAGGAGCCGTGGGGAAGCTTGAGTATACTAGCCGCCATAAGGGCTGGGACCGACGTCGGCTACTATCGATGGCCTGCTTGAGCGTTGTTGGGACCTGAAGGCAACCGGTTTGAATGGCATATTACTTGCAAAGCTAATACCAACCACGAGGCCTACGTCTTCCAGCTCTAATGTGTACCTGCAAGACAGCGTAGTGACAGGTAGTGACAGCGTGTAGTCTTTTGATCGCCTGTCCGATCGATGGTGCCAAGCGATCCTCAAGTCGGCCAATCAGGCGATCGTTCATGTGCGGTGCCGTTATCGACGTCATCAGAATTCGAGACGGCCTCCTTGAGTGGCGAAGCGCCGACGTTTAGCGATGCCCATGCCCACGACATAGTGAAATAGTGTGAGAATAGAATACGAGTGTGCCCGCTGTTGAGATATCAGGCCCAGGGCCTCCGTGTCACCTGTAGACATAGCCGATCAGAGTCAATTGATGAATGACTCTTCAGCATGTGTACTCGCCGTGCATCCTATATGCGTAGCTCGTCGGAGACCGCCAGGTCATTTTGAGGAAGGTTCTTATTGGAAACATCAGGAAGATATCGAGAAGATATCTCACGGGTGCTAGATTGAAGAGCCTTCTCTACCACAACATCGGCACTTGTGCTGGGAGCAGTGCATGTTGAATTCTTGATAGGAGATTTCGAGGTGAAGATAGAAAGGACAACATGATAAGGGGAGTGTCATCGCGGAATTCGCAGAGCGATGCAGGATTTGTAGAGAAAGGGGAGTTTCGTGCCGTTTCATGACACACGTCGTCCCGTTCCGCTGTCACTTTCGCCCTCGCCGTAACAAGGAATGACCAAGAGCTAGCTCATCCGGAGATGTGAAGAGTGTCAAAGGGGGTGTCAAAGGAGAGCTGTATGCCTCGACTGTTCAAATCACCTCGGAGTAGGAAGGCCATTACTATGGATCCGAAGAAAACGCTGTTCGTCGAGGTACATACATGTCTGGACAGATATGTATGGCATCGGCGGTGACCTGCAGGGAAGGGAGATTTATCATTGCGACTGCGAGACTCGAAGCCTGGATCAAGTCACGCAAACAGCATATCTGGTGTGCGAGCGTCGTGAGTGTGTGAGATATGTGAATGTGTGATGATCAATGGGGCCCTTCTTGAGGTACTCCATGAAACATAGGACAGTGATATGTCCTTATGTGTGAGGAAATAGCGACAGAGCGCATAAGGCGTGGTTGCGTTTTGATATATTCGGATTCTCCACCGAAACGCCTAACAAGCACAGCCTTGCGCTATTGTTAGGCACAGGCAACAACACATACTCTGATGTGCAGCAAGTACTCACTATAACATGCTATTGCGATACACACAGTATATGATAGAGCTTCAAGCGGCGCGCTCATTATTTCCTAAAGGCATATTTATTGAGTAAGGTTCAACTTTGACGACCGTTTCAGATTCCAGGACGAGAACCTCACCTTTCTGGAGCGATAGAGCATCTCTGGGCGCCCTCACAGACATGGTCTGCATAAAATTCAGCAGGTCGATGATCCGGAGATGTCGGTCGTCTACGTTGCTGCCTTTGGGAGACTGCATGATAGAAGTCTGCGCATCCTGTAGCGGCTTCTTAAGAAATGGGTCGGATTGTCAAGATGGCGTTGGGATTGTGAACATTGAATCTGGTTGCTGGAGGAGACAGGAGGAGACCGATGGGGCCGTGAGAAAATACATACGCTTCAATAAACCGAATGGCCGCTTCCTCGAGGACGCCACCAACACTTGCTTTCTGTCTCTCATATACGTTCGACCTTTACGAGGCCTCTCGCTAGTATCCGACAACCATTTAAAACCTGAAGTCATGTTTGGAACACTCATACACCTGGGGATCGACGCCCTCATCGTCAGCGCCTTCCTTGCAGGGGTAAAGCGTAACACTGGCTTGACGTGCGTGAACCTAGCATCCACGGTATCTCACTCTTGGGCATTGACCCATGCGAATCCGGAAATATTAGACCTGCTTTGGCGCAAGTTCCGAACAAAGATATCCGTCGTGAGTACTTGCTTTTCAAACATCATCGCGATGTATGGGTGAACGCGCGACAGAAATCCTGCGCACTTACTTGGAATTCGGTGAGTAATTGTCATTCACAAAGTCACTTGTCGCACTCATCATTGTTGCTAGGGGAATATCTCTTCGACTTCGCTGTGGTCGTATTTGGAGTACGCTCTATCACATCATTCATAGAATCAGCTAATTGACGCCATGCACATGCTTTTAGCGCTCCACATCGTTCGAGCGAAGGCACTGATGTTCTGATCCTGGATTTTGTAGTGTGCGTCACTTCCAACACGTCTAGTCAATACACAGACGTTGACTCCCAACCCGCAGTGTTGCATGTATATTATCGCCTTTGCCTCTCGTTTTAGTTCTTCTTGTACTGGGGTTACTCGCAATCGGACACGGATGCATAGTTATCACGCAACTCTGTCAGTGATCAGCTACACGGAAGCCATTCGTCCATCAACCTAAGAAGTTGTATACGAAGAAGTGTAGCACGATGGATCCGATGACAAAGTCTGCGAATGCTCTGTAAGCGCCACCAGACAATGGTGAGCTATGTGTCTCAAAGGCGATGCAACAGTACTGCACACCTTTCCGGAGACACGTCCTTGAAGAGGCCTCTGTTTTCGGAATTCACTTGAGACCGCAACGAAGCGGTCAGGACAAACTGACCAACCGTGCTGGCAAAGCTGTGCATACATTGTATTGATCAATGAACCGTAGACTGAGGCCAAGAGAGCTCATACCCAGCTAGAAACGCGTTGAAAGGGAAGCTGGAGACGAGCACGCAGTACACGAACTGCAGCACGCCCGAGAGAATCAGGAAGATTAGGAAAGAGTCGACAAACTTGAGTCTAGGGGAGGTGGTATCGACGTAAGCCTTCCATAGCGATTCGACTGCGGAGGAGGCGGCGGGTTTGGAAGGAGCGACTTTGGAGCTGGCCATTTCGCGTGTAGGGAGCACTGATTATTGACGTGTCTGGCGAGTCTGGACGGAGGCCAAGTGGCTGGACGCACCAAACAAACGAGCACGACGACCAAACAAGCCTGCCGCGTCTCCGCACCGTTCTTTACCAAAAAACTTGGAGGCTATCAGGTCCCCAGTGCCTGCGTGCTCGCTGCCAGCACCGTCGCATCCGTTCCGTATCAAAATGTCTTCCATCGGCCTTCGACTCGCCTCTGCTGCAAGCTCCTCAAGAGCGACTCGGCTGGCCCCTACAAGGCTGTCGCAGACGTGCAAGGCTTGGTCCACCTCGGCGAGAAAGATTCACACTCGGAAACCATTGCCGTATAACATAGAGGATGGGATGGGCGAATTCCTGACACCTCAGGGCTTGAAGATGGTGGCAGTCGACTACCAGCAGGGACTTCTCGATAGACTGAACGAGCAGGTAGAGGGTGCGTTGGCACGTTCGTCTCCTCTTGCACCCGTCTAAAATTCACGTCGCGCAGGCACCAACGAGGAGAACACAAGTGTGGCGCAAGTGATCATCAACACGTCGGCTGACGCGACGAAAACGCTAGCATTCAACTATGCCAGCCAAGCCCTGAACAACAGCTTCTTCCTGCACGGTCTGGTAGGTGCTCGTCATCTTTGTGTCCATGACCCTGCACTCAGCTTGTCTGCAGAAACCACCTCCATCGGACGCGCCAAACCACGAGGACAAGCTTGACTACCACCTGCTCAGCTTCCTCAAGCCTCAGTTCGGGTCCCTCGAGCAGCTCAAGTCGGTCGTCTCCTCCGCTGCACTCGGCATGATCTCTTCAGGATGGGTGTGGTATGTCATGGACAAGAGAGGAAACACTGGGGTCCTCGCAACGTTCGGCGCCGGGACCCTCTTGGTATCATCGCGAACGCAGATGTTTGACCCCAGCCGTCTCGACGCCGGCGGTGCATACCAGCTCGGCCGGCCGCCTCCTGCGAGCGACAGCGCCGGCCCCAAGATGAGCTCGAGCCCTTCGTCACCCCTCTCTGGTGTTCCTCCCACTTCGCCCACGTCTGGGGTCTCGCACCCAGTCGCCCCTCTGCATCCCTCTACTTCCGCCCGCGCGTTGCACACTTCCGTCTTCCGGGCGGCCGAGGCCGCGGCTCCTACATCCATCTGGAGCAACGCCCAGCGCATGACGGGCAACTCCGCGCTCATGAACGACTTGACAGACGTGCGCGAGACGAAGTTTGAGCAGCTCGGCGAGGTTCTGTACCCGCTATTCTGTGTGTCCGTTCAGGAGCATGCGTGGATCGGGTCTGGGTATGGCGTTTGGGGCAAGGAGGAGTACCTGAAACGGTTCTGGACTTGTTTGGACTGGAAGGTCGTGAGCGAAAGCTTTACGAAATTCTGCTCGGTCAAACCCAGGAAATAGGGTGTGGATCGGATCCAGGTGGTAGAGGGTGATGAGGTGCGGTTGGCACGCCGTCGTTCACTTTGCTTTACATTGCATTTTATTTGCTCTAATGGCCATAGCAGCTATTTCCCCCAACTCATCCAAATGTGTGGACCAGTTCCGTACGTCACCCGGAAAAGACAGCGAATATCATACAGCCTACTAGTCCGATGCGGCTAATGACCCTTCAATAGAGAGCCAAGCAAATGAATGACCAGCGACATGCAAGGTCTCTTGCGTGTAATTTCAAATCCCTGTGATACCTCATCCAAGAAATGACTCAAGAGTCAACAGCCCACTCCACTCTCCACTCGACGCTCCCTTGGCTCCGACCCCGCACGCCTTTATAAGGCTTGTAAAGTTCACCCGTGACTTTCAGCTGGTCGACCTTCAGCGCGGAGAACAGATGTGATGAAAGAGAGAACGAAGTCTGTATTGAGCGTGAGGGACGCGGACGAGCAGACCTGAGGGAAATAAAGGGATGGGCCACGGCGCTACCCAGGTTGTAAAGAGGATGCTCACGACGAGATAAATGTCCCCTGCAAGTTCCAACGGCCAGACGAGGAGGGAATGCTGGGTATCGCCCATCGCAAGACCTAAACGGATTAAATCGATGCATTCTCTTTGTGAGTGATGAAAAAGAAAGAATTTACTTGCGTTGCAGGCATGAATGTCCACTCTGCAGTGCTGCCGACGTCACAGTTTGCGGTTGTCGCACCTTCACCAAGGCATAGCTCCAGAACGAAGTCTTCAATCGTGTGTGTTGAGAGGCGGGATGTCACTGTCACATCGAACGACCCTGAGAACAAAGATTCGTCACTTTTTGAACACGGAGTGATACAATCCTACCTACCTCCCGTCTCCGTGACTCGCAGCACCGCCTTTACGTTGAAAGGCACCTGAACGTTCGCCTGATTCTGGACAACAGCGGTCAGGCCGGCGGGCGGTGGTGACGACAACTGAGATGAAGGAGAGAAGCTGTACTCCATGAGGGTAAAGTGTCCATCTGGAGGTACAAATGAAAGGACTTTGCTTTGAGCGAAGCGGGTGAGACTGGCCTACTTGTCAACAGCAAGTCAATATACAAGGGCGTAGGTCACGCACCGAACACAAGGGTGAAAGGAAGGGTCTGTTATCACTTTTGGATTGGTAAATGTGAGCGACAGGTCTGGCGTGCCTAGACATTACCGGTGAAAAAGTCGAAAATTCCCTGCAACACGATAGCCTACCTGACAGCTTGCAGTTCGTCTCAATCTTTCCGAGCACGCTGCTGGTGACGATTGCTCCACTCCTAGCAAGGGCTGCGATTCAATTGCGGGAGCTGCAGTCTTGGGCGACGTGCTCACTTGTTCATCACTGCCCTCAGGGTTTCTGCAATGTCGAAATAAATCTCATTGGTGTTATATTTAAGCCCAGCTTTTCTCCATGGTATTGGACTCGAGAAGGCGCCCATTGTATGGGCTCCGTGCATACCAGCGTTCGAAAGCCCGGATACACCAGCCACGGACAAGATCTTCTGAAGAAGCGAAGGAGGTAGGACAATGTCGCGCAGAGCATTGGGGGAGGTGGTGAGAGGATGGCCGCCGGAGTCGAGTGTCTCTTCGAGCAGCTGGTAGACTACATCGAAGTTGTCTTTGATAGTCGCGGCGCTGATGTTGCCGAGGTAATCCTGGAGGATCTCGATGAACGTCCGAAGGAAGGCGAAGGCGTAGAGCGGGTCGACTGGGGGCGGGAGAATGCGGGTCAGCTCCAGGCGGGGGCGGGGCCAGGCACGGGAGTTCACTCACTGTCACCACTGACGGGACACAAGAACGTGAGGCCGCCGTGGGGAAGGTGGCAGCACGCGCTGGGTGCGTCGAGTTCAAAGCTCGGAACATAGATGACCGGATCTACGTCCCGGGGTCGGCTGGCGCGGCCGAGTGCGCTGCTGAAGGCGTCGATGTGGATGAGCGGGTACGCTGGGGAGAAGGCGCGGAAGCCAGACTGGACGATGGGCTTGCCTGCGAGGTCGAGGATGATGAGCCCGTCGATAGCCATCGCGTCCGTGACCGTGGCGGGACCGCAGCGCCGTCGGACAACTCGGACTCACGGATCGCGGACTGCACGTGATGCGCGTCCTCGAGTGACGTATATATGCAGGAACTGCCGGATATGGCGCCTCGTCCATTGAAACCGCTGCCAAGTCCAATCCATCCTCCTCCATCTTCAATCCAGTCCACCACCATGCCCTCCATCTCTGCTCTCTCCCGCACACGGCCGGAGAACATCAAGCATATTTTGGACGACATCGAGGATCAATTTCACCTCGATGAGGCTGCCCTCAAGACCATAACCAGCCAGTACCTCTCTGATGTCAACCTCGGCTTGGGCGAGTACGGCCAAGCGATGGCGATGATGCGAGTTCTCTTCTCACTTCTTTGATTCATGAACGCATCTGACATTCTCTCCTCACAGTCCCACCTTTGTAACAGGTGTTCCCGATGGCACAGAAACTGGGTAACGCAATGCCCTCTCCGCCTCGTCGCGAATAGTATTCCTCATTGCTTGCATTTTATCTCCTCATTGATAGTACCTTTCTTGCTCTTGATCTCGGGGGAACCAATTTGTGTGTACTCACATTCATTTCCGCGGTTCTTGCTGACCTCCGCCTTTTCTCCGAAGGCGCGTCTGTCAAGTCGAGCTGCACGGGGACAAGACATTCTCTCTCCGCCAGCAAAAATACAGGGTCTCTGAAGCCCTCAAGACCGGGGAAGCGACTGTGCTCTTTGGTTTGTTCCTTTGCGATCTTCTACGGCTCCGCTGACCGGCTTCGACTTCCGCAATTAGACTATCTAGCCGACTCGGTCGACGCCTTCCTAACTTCTTCTCCCCCCGCCTCTCCGACAAATCCCCCTGTTCCTGGAGAGCTCTACGAAGACCCTCCCGCTCTTCCTCTTGGTCTCACCTTCTCGTTTCCTGTCGAACAGACCGCGTTGGATCAGGGGTATCTGCTAACCTGGACCAAAGGGTTCGCGGCAAAGAACGCGATTGGGAAGGACGTTGTAAAACTCTTGCAAGACGCGTTCGATAGGAAGCACCTTCACGTCCAATGCGTGGCTATTGTCAACGACGTGTGTTCGCCATGTTTGCTTTGCTGCATAAAGTTAACATATCTTGCCGTAGACCGTGGGCGCGCTCCTCTCTCGTGCATACACGGCTGGCGGCTGCACACTCGGCTGCATATTCGGCACTGGCACCAATGGCGCGTACGTTGAGAAAGTAGCAAACATCACCAAGTTGAAAAACAACCCTGTTGTCGCAAAGGGCGGTGTGATGATTGTCAACACTGAATGGGGGGCATTCAATAACACTGTAAGCATCTCTCTCATTCTTGATATTCCCGAAATTGGTGTTTCACATCAGTATCAGCGGACCACACTGCCCACCACCCCTTTTGACAACAAACTTGACCGCGAGTCAATAAACCCGCGATACCAAGCCTTCGAAAAATTCGTCTCGGGCATGTATTTGGGCGAAGTCACCCGCAATATCTTGCTCTCCCTCATCGACGCATCGCCGAAACCCATCCTCTTTGGCGGTATCGCAAGCAAGCTAATGAACACGCACTACGGGTTTGACACGGAGTTTATGAGTCTCGTCGAGGGCGCCTGGGAGAGCGAAATCCACCTCAACGGTAACTCCGCATCTGCCGGACCCGAACTTCCTGACTCTGAGAAGTCAACGACGAAGGACGTAAAGCCCATAGACGATGACGCGCTTCTGGACTTCAGCGTACCCCTCGTCGCAGCATCACTCAGCTCGCACACGCTGCACCGACTGCAGAGGGTCCGCACCGTGCTGGTGTCTAAACTCGGGTATGAGCCCGCGCAGGTGACGCTCAGAGACGCGGCCGTTGTGCATTGGGCGTGCGCGATTGTCGCCAGGCGCGCGGCGAGGATGAGCGGGTGCGTCGTCGCGGCCTCTGTGAAGCAGATGGGGTACGTTCCCGAGCCTGGGAGCGGTGTTCAAACCAAAGACGAAGGAAGGATATCCGTTGGTGTAGACGGAAGGTAATTCAGCGTCTTCGTGTCTTCAACTTCTGGTCACTGATCTGAATCATTTGCAGCCTGATTGAGCATTACCCGCGGTTCCAAGACCATCTGCGTGAATCTCTGCGCCTCTTGGTCGGCGAACAGGTCGAGCAACGTGTCGAAATTGGCATGGCGAAAGACGGAAGTGGTGTCGGCGGTGCGTATAATCACCTCGATCACTAGCCATGTTGACTGATCAAGAGTTATGGTTGCAACTTAGCTGCCCTGTGCGCGCTCGTAGCCACAAAGCTGAAGAAGTCGGGCAGCTCATGATCACTGAGCTGGCACGTGAAGAACCGAAACACACACAAGGAAGCCTGTAATTGTATTCTATCCTATCGCGCCGAGTCCCCATGTTCCACCACTGCCATCACCATCACCCAAATTCATCCAACTGTTTATCGCATAAATACGGCCTCCCTGTTGTCGCTCTAACTGTTGTTGTGTTCAAATGTGCCACTATATATTCTCCCTATTTCCCACCCCTTCCTTCGTGCCAGTATTACTACTCATTTTCCTAGGCTCCTCTGTTGAGATGTGGGCATGTTTCGATCTGGATATGACTGGCGTTGTTTTGCTCTCTTTTGCGGCACGATAGACGTGGACGGAATGTACTGTGCGAAAATTCATAGGAAATTTCGATATCATCAACGGATCGTCAATGTACTTCTCAGACCACCAGTGTCTTCGCATTAAGTGGGTCCAAATCTACTAGGACCTGATAGCAATCTACTGCAGGGCCCCTAACGACCGACTTTTCAATAGCTCAGCCTCGAGTGAAAGACGAGTCGCAACTGTTTCTTGTCTTAAATGCGAGACAGTGCAAATGATTTGCATGTGAAATGGACGTTGGGAATTTACCCTCAGGGCGCGCAAAGCAGCTAGAAAAGCGCCTCAAGCGCAGTGTTTTCTATTTCGATCACCACGCAAGTGCTAGACGGCCATCTAGGAGTGTTGACGACGCGAGGGCAATTACATGAGTGAAAGGTCGCCGAACTTCTCCTTGTACCCTGTGAACCGCAGGAACCCAGCCCCAAGGTGAAACCCGTTAGTAAACCAGAAAGCATGGGGAAGAGAAAGCGTCGTAAGACGCACCTGGAACAGTCCATTTGCCCTTCTTAACCATGGTCTCGACTGTCTCGAGGATGCGGGGGTGGGCCTGGCCAACCTCCTCGACCTAGCATGACAGATATATGGTCAGAAAATTAAGATTGAATAAAATGTGGGTGGTACGCACGGTGAGGTCCTCGAAAGGACGCGCCTCTTCGATGTTGGCGAGCGTCGCCTGGAGATCCTTCAGCTCGACGTCAATCTGCGCCTCGGTCTCCTTGGCCTTGGCAACCTACAAGAAGTCCACGAAATCAACACAATCAACCAAAAAATCATTCACACAAAAAGTCAAGGACGACAGTGTGCCGGGCAGAGAGCAGGCAGTCATAGAGGAGAAAAATACGCACCGCCTTGACCTCGAAGGTCTCGATCGCCTTCAAGTGCGCCGACACGTCGTATGTCACGGGCTTGAAGCTGGCGAGGGTCTTCTCTGCCTCGTCGACGATGGCCTTGTTCTTGAGGACGGAACGGTAGTGAGCGAAGTCAACGGTCGCGGGCTGCGAGGCGAGCTGCGCGGAGATGCGCTGAGCATCTGCATGCCGCTTGCGGAAGGCTTGCAGGCTCGCGACGGTCTCTGCGGGGTGAAGAGAAAGTCAGAACGGTACGAAGTCGGGGGCTAGCAGGGGAAGTTTGCCTTTGCCAAGACCGAGAGAGGAGTAAATGCGCGCATAATCCTATAGCAGGCAAAGTTTAGACCAGAGCGAGATGCGACACCAGTGCAAGGAGAGGGCGAGAATGCACAATGAGAAACACGTCAGGTGGTGGTAAATTGTGAAGGCACGTACGGCGGCGGTGGCGACTGCTTTGGATGCCATCGGGCTGCATGTTACAATGATTCTGAGTCCGTGACCATATCGGCAAGACTGCGAAAATGACCTACTGGTTGTGTGGATGGAAAGGGAGAGGGGAAGGTTGCTCACTGGCGAGGTCGGGCGGGTCGGCTCACGTATGTAAGGTCAACGTGCCGGACTTGGCCGAACATCCTCCAAGCGGCTCCGACCGTCTCAGCCTCTCTTCGTTCATCTTGTATCACACCTCTTTTCTTTCTACTTCTTTTACGAGCTCTTACGAGCCAAACTCGTATCAGATATCAAATGGAACCTTTGTAGAACGAGCAAAGAGCAACTTGATCAGGTTCCGCTGGCAACTGAACAACATCTCGACGGACATTGCGGATATATGCGCCACATCTATGGCAGATAGTCTGGACAAGCCCTCCTTATAATTAATCTGAACGACAGCCGCTGTTTCTTTAAATGACTATATGGGAACATGTTCTATCTAAACTAGGAGCGTCGACAAGTGCTATCTCTTGAGGCTTCGGCCCGATATACAAAATCGCAGGCCTGCCCGCTTCCGCGCCTCGAGCGTCTGTGCACATTTGTGACTCGCTTATCGCATTGACTTCAAAGTTCACAGCGGCGGGGACGATTCTACTGTGCATGGCTTCCACCTCTGCCAGATCCATGTGGCAGCTCTCTCCAGACGTCGCCGTCGTAGGGCTCGCGATGATCGTATATATTTTCCTGTTTTTGCAGCGGCGCTATCGCTCGAGTCTGAAACTCGCGGAGGCCCGTCTCGTGGAATCTGAGACGGGAGGGCGTGTTCTGGCGAGCACAACCACTGAAGAGCGTAAAGGTGAGCCTTGTCCGTTACTGGAGGAGAGTGGTCTGTGTAAATGATAAGCTTTATTGATGCAGCAGTGTGGAAGCCCGCGTCTTTCACCTATCCGGACATCGTTCCACTACCTAACGAATTAAGGGCTCTCGAACCGCGGCCGTACAGACCATTCAAGGCCGGTCCATATCAGTGAGTCTTCCTCTTCAGTCGTGAATTAAAAAGCACCAAGCAGCTGCCTGACTCACGACATTGTAGTATCACAATGGGTATTCGACCCATGGAATGGGACAATTGGATTGAGGTGCGTCCATTAAACCTCTTATGTATGGCTGTTCGTCGGTATATTCATCTCTGTGCAGCTGGATAACCAATTCCCGACCTTCCACCGCATCCGAGCAAATCGCATCGCGACGCGCGGTCATAAACTCATACGGGTCCTCCCTGACAGGCCTGGAGTCGTGAAAGGCGGCGCCGAAGCTGGTGCGCCATCTATTGTCTACAGACTTGTGTGATCACTGATCGACGGCTGGAACGCTTGGTTGTGTCGAATGCTGTCAGCGAGAGAACTCGTCTACGAGCTGGCTGAGTTTCTCTCCCGACGCTATCCTGCAGTGTATAGCGTGACGCGACACGTACCATCGTCCACACCAGTCATGGTCTCGTTTGAAGACGGGTGGAAGGGTGAAGGGAGGATCAGAGATGTCACGATCGCACCACTTGGTGTGAAATATGACTTGGATGTGGAGGATCCATTGAAGGTTGCAGCGCTGCTGTGAGCTAGATCTCCGGAATCTGTGAGTCAAAGGGACATGCTGACCGTACACTTGGTACAGGGTACAAGATGACTTGGCAGTGATGATTGAGGGCGAGGATGGATCGTACTATTTCCAAGCGGGTGCAATCATTGTGCCAGGTGCGTTCAATGCTCTAAGTTTGTTATTGAATGTGTTCAGCATTAACTGTTAAATACTTTGCTGACGGTTAGGTTCGTGGAGATTGGAAGACAAGATCGGTATGCCATTGGACGAGATACACTTTAGCGGACACGTTCCTTTCTGTCAGTCCTATCTCCATCATGACCGAGACGAATCCAGACTGACCCACTTCCCTTCGCCACGACATTTCACGTACGTTTCATGTACGGTGAACTCTGAACAGACAAGGAAAAGCTGCAGCTCTCTATGAACCGTTTCTTCCGTCGGCTTCCTCTGGAAGTGCCTGTTGTTCGAAATAACTGGCTGATTCAGGTGCTGGATCCTGCACTCCAGAAGGCAGACGGGGAAAGAGCGGACGCAGCGGACCCCGAGGAACTGGCATGGTCTGCCACAACTCACGGACCGGAGGACGCGTACTCTCACCCGCAGTCGTCGTATGCACTGTCGCTTTCCTCATCCGTGTCGCCACCCCCATTTCCTACGCCACCTCCTTCGCTTCCTTTGCCAGCGGAGTTGCCGCGAGCGCCGCCCCCGACGCCCGCAACGCTCCGCCTGCGCACTGAGCGGCAGACACTAAGACGGCTTCCGCACAGCGGCGCGATCGTGTTCACGATCCGAACGTATCTCGTTCCGATCGAGCAGCTCAGCAAGGAAAAGGGTGTGCCGGGGCGGCTGGCGGCCGCGATTAGGGGCGTCGGTGGTGAAATTCGTCGGTGAGTTTTCCTCTCGATTTACAAAGAAAGGGGGGAGAGTTTTCCTTTTGCATTCTTGTGCTCTTTTGCGATGTGGGTCGTTCCAGCGGGTCGGAGTGGACCCGCTGAGCGCTGGGGCGAAGAGAACAGCTAGCGAGCGAGGGGGCTTTGGGCCGCCATCTGTCCTCGTTGCCCTTCCTATGACCATATGTGCTTTGCGATCAAACGATCTGGCTGGCTTCTGGATGGTTTCCGCGGCCAGGATTGTATGTCGGACCGGGCGACCGCAGAGTCTGACATGGAAACGATCGCATGTTTCGCGTTGTGCGTCTCTTTTTCTGCATTTTTTCTTTTCTTTTCTCGATGCTCGATCGCTTGACGCGCGAAAGCGAGGTGCGGCGGGCTGCGGCGCCGAGAGATCGGAGCCGCGCTGACTTGACGCGCGCGAGGGTTTTACAATTCACCCACCACTCGGGGGGTTTTGCCTCGAGTGAGCGCGCAACATTTTTTATACATGGAACTGTCTGAGACTTGGGGCACGAGGGACTGGAACGGGGCGGGGAGAAGTGCCCCGATTGTCAGTGTGTCAGGGACCGGTCTGATGTTCGTGTGCTGATGTATCTATGTTTATGTGTGCATGCAGGCGGAAGCAGGTGGAGGAGTACGAAAACGTGCTGCTGGGATATCTGGACGCGTGTGATCGGGAAGAAGGGGGACGGTTGACGTGAGAGGGAGGAAGGGGGAATGTTTTCTAGACGTCGATGTGTAGGTGAATCTGGAGGGGGAGATCTGGTGTTCTGACATGTACGCGAACGGGAGGACGGAGGAGTGGCTGATAGAGTGGGGGCTAGGCACGGGCGCAGCTTGGCCGTGTTTGTGCGTGGAGCGTGACATGTGACGGGTGAGATTCGAAGTCCGCTGGAAGATATATACGGGCTACGTCAGAGTTCGTCATCGTTCTGGTACCCGTCGCTGCCCCTTGGTATGTCATTCTCTCCTTGGACGCTCCCACCGATGATGCTCACTCCTCTCCTCTCCTCCGCGCCCAGCCATGTCCACCCGCAGCCAGTCTCCGCTCTCCCCGCTCGACGACAACGACTCCGCCCACACAGACCGCCCCCAGCCCCGTCCGTCCCGCTCAAACTTCGACCTCGAGCCAAACCCCTTCGAGCAGTCCTTTGCACGCCCCCCGAACCACACCTCCAGCATCCGCTCCTCCCAGGCTGCCTCTCCCGTCCGCAAGGGCTCCGCGCACAGCGACACAAAACCCTCCATCGACGATCTCCAACATCCTCGCTCCCCGACCTCCAGCAGCCCTTCCCGTCGGCAGTCGGACCGCAGCGCCTCTCCCAAGACAGTCTTGCCCCCGCTCGCGTCCATCTCCTCCCCGACCGACCAATATTCATGGGGCTTCTCCCCCTCCTCCATCTCAAACTCTCTACGCGCCGGGCCTCTTTCTCCCGCCATGCTTGCAGGCCCCAGGCATGACAACGGCCCCAGCGATCAGCCCCCCATCGCCTTTGACCCCACGAGCTTCCGCTCGGGGCTCACTCCACGCACCGGCCTTACCCCCGGCACCGGCACCGGTCTCACTCCCCTCATGGGTGGTCCGGTCTCCTTCCCTCCGCCCTCCCCCAACACAGCCGCTTTCCTGCACATGATGAACAACAGCACGTCCGGCGGAGCTACCATCACACCAAACACCCTCAATGCCATCACCGGTGTGCTATCGTCTGCAGCTGCTGGGCAAGCCAACGGCGTCCATGGGCCTTCACCACATCCTCTCTCCATTTCTCATGTCCCTCCATCGAGTTACGATCGCAATATGAACGGATCACACTACACCAACGGGAACTCTGCCAACAACCATTCCCCGACCCAGGCGCAGCGCGACCAGCAGAGCTATGCCATGTCCACGGCCGCCGATGCTGCCAATTCAGCCGCTAACGGCCTCTTCCTCCTTTCTCAAGCTCATCAGGAGCTGACGAAGCGAGAAGAGGCCCAGCGTGCAGGCCAGAACGGTGTCTCCACTAACGGCGCTGCAAACGGTAAACGGGGCACCAAGCGCAAGTCCTATGACGTCAGTTCGCCCACCGATTCTTTGCCCCCTTCGAGCAAGCAGCCTTCTCAGAAGCGCAACCGCGCCGCGAGCACCAACGGTCGCAACGGGAGACGGGGCACGAGTCCTTCTATTAATGACGAAGACGACGAAGAGGAGGAGGAGGAAGACGTGATGGATATGCAGCCTACGAATGGTAAGAAGAATGGCAATAAAAAGCCAGAGACGGAGGAAGAAAAGCGCAAGAATTTCCTTGAGCGAAACCGGCAGGGTAGGTTCATGCGAAGTTGTCTCGGCCACATTCACGATACTCACCGTCTCAAAAAATCATCATAGCTGCGCTCAAATGTCGTCAACGGAAAAAGGCGTGGCTGTCGCAGCTTCAGGCCAAAGTTGAATTTTTGTCAACGGAGAACGAGCGACTTCAGTCTGCTCTCGTGACTTCAAGAGAAGAAATTGCACGTCTGACGGCAGCAGCAGCGGCGGCGGCCAACGGGATGCTCGCGCCTGTCGGCGTAGGGATTCCTCCTCCGCAACCCGTTAGCGTCAATGTCAGCCTACCACCTGGGACGGTGAAGGGCGTTAACGGTCGAGGGTACGGATATTAGGGCCATGCATGAACGCTCGTTTCCTCCGCCCGCCATTGGGCCCTCGTCTTTTTTCCCCTGCTTGTTTTGTCACTTGCTCGCACTTGCTATACAATCGGCCATCGAAAATATGATAGGCGTATCGTGAAGATCTCTCGCATCACCTCCACTCCTGCCATCATCATAACGCATCAGCCACCATCCTTCATCTAGCATCTTGTCATCGCCCCCGTCTTGATCCTAGCCATGGCGTTCAATGGCTATATATCTCCATGTGTCCACTCTTTCCTCTGCATATGCATGAGCTCACGGACTCCGTTTTTCCCCTCGTGGTCTACGAGTTTGTACTTTCTACCGCAACCAGACGCATTTAGTGCATTCCATCGCATGACTAAGTGTCGGTCATCTGTCTGCGAGGACTTCCGAAGTCCGGATGCGGAGCACACTCGAAATCCGGCGATCATCGTTCGAACCTCACTTCACCCTCTTGGAGTCTGCCACACCTCCGAATGGGAGATTGCGTCGTTCTTTCTGCCACAGATCATTGGTCACCAGGACGATTCCGCGTCCATCTCTCCGAGCCTCCGCTGAGTCAGCCGCCGAAATGCTGAGGTTGGAGATCGGGGCGGATGCGCTGTGTTCGTGGACGACGCGACGCAATGCAGACGAGATACTGGAGGGTTCTCGCGGCTCATCTGGCTGGCACGCGGCCGCGGAAGGCGGCAAGCGTTTGAATGCGGTGGACGAGTCGGGATTGGTGGATCCGTCACGTACCTATGACGCCAAAGTTGGATCAAAAAGGGGAAAGTGGGGCCCACAAATGTATTGGTACGGGATGCGGAAGTTTTGTCGGATCTCGCGGAGGTGATGAAAAAAACATCTTTTTTTTGGTGATTAGAGGTTCTTGGACGCTCGGTAATTAGGGTTTCGCATAGTGGTCGTTTTTCTTTTTCTCGGTCTCGGTCTCTTTCCACTTTGTCGGTTTCTGGATACGGAGTTGTACACCATGCACCCTCATGTATGTATGTGACAGCCAGGTGATATGCTCGTTATGCACATAGAGCTTGCTTCGACTGCGTTGAATGCATAGTGATGTGCGATGTCAGTGTTTATGGCGTGTATGCAGGGTTTTCAAAATTCGAGTCTCGAACGACGCTAGAACATAAATCCGACTGTGGCGCGCACACGAACATTCAGCAGATGGCAGGCTGCCATAGAAATCAATTGTACACTATCCCATCGAATACTCCGTCGAGCGCCAAGCGTTCAAGCATGTCTAGAAGTGCGGACCGACCGGTCACGGCAAAGTCTCAGCATGCGAGCAAAGTGCGACTCGGGCGGGCAAAGTCGCACCTCGTCAGATGACCGCGCACGCTCCTCACGAACAAACGCACGCTCAATTGGGGAACCGGGGTGCTTACGCAGGGCCATGCAGCGTGGCTCGACGGATCGGGCTGCACCCTGGCCCATCGGAAGCCCCGCCGAAGCGTCCGTCGTGTGTGTGTTTGTGCGCGAGCGCGTTTGAGGCGTCACGGTCGGGGCTCGGGCGCATTGCATCGTGCGTGGCCGGATCCTGTGTCCCCGAACAAAGAGGCGCGGACGGGGCTTCGTCGATGGCGAGGCCTCGAGGCGGCTTCTAGACGTGCGCAGAGGGCGGTCACGCACCGCGAGCGATCGCGGGGCCGGCGCCTGGCGTTCGCCGTGCGTGGCTGCCCACTCCGAGCCCGAGCCCGACTTGGTCGAGAGGAGGCTCTGCGAGCTTCGGAGGCCGGAAACGCACGTCCAGAGAACGTCCTCGGGGCGCTGACCGTTGGCAGGGAAGCCGATGCAGTCATGGAGGGTCGTAATTGGGCCTCCCAGGCCTGGCTTGCTTGGCTCGCGCAGCGCGGTTCGGACGTGACGTCTCGGAAGAAGCGCGCATGGCGGCCCATGGGCAGGTCGCGTGCCCCATGTCCGAAGGGCAGAGGAACATGCCTGCGATCGAGAGGCCCTTCCGTGCACTAGCCCCGCCAGAGTCGCTGAGAGATTGTGTCTGGGTATCGACGATAATCAACGCGACCGTGCTGGTATCGGTGACATCGACGTGCGAGATCATGCTGTCTAATATCAGCAGAGAATGATGGCAGGAAGGGAAGCAAGGCTACTCGGTGCCTCGGGCGCCGCTAATCGGCGCAGATTCGTGATGTACAGACGCGGCAATGCGTTGCATCCACGTCAAGAACGGGTCAGGGGGCGGAGCCGGCGTATGTGCTGGCTTCGCACGGGGTGGGCGCATACATGTAATGTGCAGCCGCAGAATCACGTCCATACATATCGATACATTACTCTGCCTCCGTCTTGCTCGCCCCCGGCCTTGGTTGGGAGCCCGAGGAAGCGACCGAGTGTTGAGAGGCACGGAGACGATGATCCGGAGGCAGAGGTGGTGAGAGCACAAATCGCTCAAACGGCAGGACAATTGACACACGCAGCTGGCGAGATGAACGGCGGAAGGAAATCGAGAGGCATGTGTCGGTAGAATGATCCGGAGAGAATATCGTGTGTTCGTTACGGGGGGCAAAGTCGTGTGCATGGCACGGAAGGTGGGCCGGAGTCATTAGAGGGAAGGGGGGATTATGGTGTGGGTGTGGAATGGCGTCAGAGCAAAGAAGCTCTGGAAGGGGAAGTTCTCAGGGCGGATCGACCGCTGAGCAAAACGGGCGAAGTCTCGAAGGTCATGCGGGGTATCTTGGAAGATCGTTGCAAGGACACGTTGCCCGTGGCCACGGAGCGCAGAATGGGCAAGCGCATGGAGAGCAACAACTAAATGGACAAGCGCGCACGTCAGAAAAGAGGGTCCCAATCAATTTCCTTGAATAACAAGATGGTGTGACAGCGGCGGTCGCATGTACGACATGCTACCGGACGATGCTTGGAGGCTACACTTGGGAATCGATTCCTCTGATGGGCTTCGCGAAGCATGGTAGAGTCGCTCATTTACTGTCCACACCCGTGGAGAAGGAGTCTTTGGAGCTCCGGTGCATCATCGGGACGCATTGCTTGGCATTCGGAGAACTGTGGCTTTCGACGTCAACTAAATCCACCCAAACCCTCGAAGAGGGATGTGCTATACCCAAGAGCAGAAGGCGGAGCAGCAGGTGGAGTGCGGATGAGATTGGGTAATGTTCAGAGGTGTATTGGAAGTCAACATGGGCATTGCTAACGTCGCCTTTGGAAGTACTAAGGCATGAGTCGTCTGAACATGAGTTCGGAAGACGGGAGCGGGGAGCGAAGAGAAGTTCTTCTAAGTGAAGACGAGAGGCACAGGTGCAGTGAATCTGGGGAAATAGGCAGTTGCTTGAACGAGAATTCGAAGTCGACATAGGCGATCGAGCAGAGCAAAGGCGTCATTAAAACTTGGAGTCCGGCCTAGGCGCCAATGCCAATGAGTCAAGGATGAGCGACTGCCATGCCGAAAATGGGTTATAGCTGTACAAGAGACCCATATACGCGACCGCCGAAAGCGTCGGGGGGACTAGAAGAGACAGCTTATGAGTGTGTGCCAACATGCTGCGAGCTTGATAACAAGTTAACTGTATGGGTCGAGTATCACTTGCGATAGTCTCCGTTCCAGAGAGTTTGGGAAACGACCGTTGACGTTCTGGAACAAAAGTGCCTAGCATGTCTTATGTCGTGCGCATGGATATAATCAAGGGTGCACTAGAAGCATGATACGAAAGGCTTTGGAAGGTGCTATGACAGTACGTGTGAGAGTGCTAAAAACACTGCACAACGTGCCTTCGGCGAATGAAGGATGAGCTTCGAAAAGATCGAGAACAGGAAAGGAGGCCTGAGGACGACCTGATATGGAATTCCTGGCGCGTGATGACCTACGCTGTGTATGAAAAAAACCTTGGCCTAGTGAGAGCGGCGACATGACTGTTCCCGAAATTTGAGCAGTCGCCAACAAAAAGCACACAGAGAGAGGGGGAATACGTACACATGATGTGAACAGGACACAGACATTCCACACTTCCCAGGCTCGTTCATCCATGTTCTACTATCTCGAAGGGTCAGGAGACCAAGACATGAGGGGGCAGGAATTTCGTATGAGCGCCGCGCAGGCCTAGGCAGAATCGATACAGTTGCGTGCATATCAAACAGGACTGTCATGTCGGAGATTGGCGACGGATATATTGACTCTTTGGGATGGGGAAACCGGTCTGTCAATGCTCAAAAAGAATGCTGTTTTGCACATAAAGGTCGCCATGGTGAGTGGAGGACGCTGAAGGGAGAGGTCGTAGGGGCAAGAGGTCAAGTGGCCAGGAAGGCCCAAAGAACCAAGCGGGAAGATTAAATGGATGTGACTGATTCTGCTGGGATGAAATCCTCGTTTCGAAGACGGGTCAGCTGTGCCTTGTGAGTGACGGCATGCGATCTCCATATCAGACGGGCCAAGAGTGTACATTCAAAGGGTTCCACTGGCAGATTAACAGGTATACGTCCTTTTGAACCTGTAAGTTGATTGAGGTAAGAACGGTTCAGGCCCGCTTTGGCGCGTAGAAAAATTCCTAGATAAGGATCACGAGTCGAAAGAGCTCGAAGGGAAGTTTGGCATTCGACGTCTTCCAAGCACGAATCAGACATGCCGCGGTGTTGGCAGCGCGGTCAATATCGGTCGATGCTCCGCTGACTTTTTTCCTGTCCCGCCAAATCATACACAGCAAAGGGTGTAAAATATACAAGCCTTGATCAAAGTCAAATCTCTAACAAGGAGATATATCAAAAGGGGAAAATTATTCGCACATTGATCAGACGCAAAATCGGATAGCAGATGCCGCCCCTTCGGACAATACGTGGGTTTAACATCCTCAGGACTGGGATGTTTCAACAATTTTGCGCAAACGATAGAGTAGATCCTACGCGAATATATAGTCGGTCGACCGAGCAGGGATATACATTCATGACAGCTCACGACTCGGTGAATCTTGCGGTAGAGACTCGGGTGGAAGATTTCTTGATAACGCCGTGCTTTCGGTTTGTTGGAAACTGGGCGGACAACATACGATACCAATTCACAGGCCTGGATTGACCACACAACGCCAGTCTTGATCGGCCTCTCTGAATACACCACTCGCCATCAACATATTCGCAAAGACAGCCGTCCTGCGACTAGGAGACTAGATCGTCCATTGAAGTGTACAGATAATGGTGGGAAATACTCATATGTCGTCATCTAGATGTCCATTTTGTTGGGGAGACTGAGTCAGTCGAGAGCGGGATCAGTTTCACAAACTGGTCGCGGATAAGATAGAGGGTCACATACCACAAATTGACCTCCACCATAGGGCAGTCGGAACAGAGATAGGCGACTCAGGATAGAAAGGGGCGCTTTCAAGCTTAGAGGGCAAAGTACCTCGATTGTAGACTCTGCTAGCAGCCTACAGGCTCACCCGGCGGTAAGTACTAATTTACTTGGTGCTCGATGCTTAGTAAGCAATGTTGTCATCTCTGCTTTGGTGGCACACTGGCTGCTGTCGCCCATGCACAACTCGCCTTGTTTCTCCTCCTTCCTCGCTTTTGCTTTTTTTCTATAGACGCTATAACCTCATATTCTATCATGTCCTCGGACTCAGAATCACGACCACCTTCGCCGTCTGCGAGATCAGACTCTCCTAACATATTGAGCCTAAACATGGGCTACTTCACGATACCGTTTGAACGCTTCGTGCGCGACGAAAGCGTTACAGATTGGAGCAGTGGATTCACGTTGCTAGGCGAGTCATTCATTCCCTTGCAATTCCTCTTCAGTTGATTGAACAAGATAGAATGCAGACACCATGGAGACATACTTTGACTCACGGATCGATCTCCTGCAACGTAACCTGTCCAAACGCACTGACAAGCTCAAGATGAAGGCTGAAACTGCTTTCAACGATTTGAAGGCGAAGTCAGCATCCCCAGAAGCGTTGACAGAGAATCTTGACAAGGAGCTGCAGAAATTGAAGCTGAAGGTACGTAGTGTCTACAATCCATCCTACATCCGCCTTACCATCCAACACCTCCGTCTTTGTAGCTTAATTCGCGTATGGCGTCTTTGGCAACTGCATGGAAGTCTACGCAGGTTGTGAGGACGCGTGAAAAGGTCTCGTTTTTCTTTGGCGTCATGTCGGTTCTCGTATCGGCTCTACTTTTCGGTCTAGCTCCCCAGTAAGCGTCCCGCTGTATCAATCTCTTTCGCGAGTTCATGTCATTTTTATATTATTCTATAGATGGGTTCATATCGCCTATACGTTGCAGGCGATGTTCCTACTGCCAATGCGTGTCTACAGCTACAAAAAGCGTGCATGGCACTATTTCCTCTTCGACCTCTGTTACTACGTGCTTATTCTCAACTTCCTCTACATATGGCTCTTCCCCCAAAGTGCATGGCTGTTTGTCGCGTGTTATTGTCTCTCGCATGGTTCGGTCGCAAGCGCGGTCATCACATGGCGGAACAGCCTGGTCTTCCACGATATTGACAAAGTCACGTCGTTGTTTGTCCATATATACTCGCCTTTTTCGTTTACTGTGATCAGGTATGTTGCGCGTGTTTGTTTGGTGTCGCATTGACTCATCGGATTCGACATTGTTAGACATTTCTACCCTAATGCGGAGGAGCGTTTCCCTGCGCTCAAAGAATTGCCATTTCTGCAGCCCTGGAGAGCACTGTTGTTGACCAGCCTTATCTGTAAGCTTACCTACACCGTGTTGTCACTTGAAGCTAATACCTTGCTCAGATCTGGTCTGGCAAATGTTGTACTGGAAGGTGTGCCTCGAATCCGTATTATCCTTATCATTAAATCTGACATGCGCATTTCAGCTTGTCTATGTCAATCGCCGCACCAAGATTGAGTCCGGCCAACGTACAACGTCGCTTTCCTTCATGCTCAACAACAAACGCGGTGCCATTGGCCGTGCTTTAGCTTCCGTGCCAGCCGCATATCGTGCTGAGGCATTCATGGCCGGGCAATTCGGTATGTTTATCCAAATTTGACTGTTCCTTCGGGCAATAATTGAATGATGCATGATGCGCATTGAACAGTCTACGCTGTCTTCACGTCTCTCGTACCGATTTTCGTATTATATGACAGCGCACTATGGAGTGGCGCGTTCCTCATACTGATATTCGCTGTGAGTGTGTGGAACGGTGGAGGGTTCTATATCGAAGTCTTTGGCCGCAAGTACGACCATTTCCCCTGCGTGTAAGATTCACAGACGCTGACAGCCGTCACTTGCTGGTAGATTTGAGCGCGAGCTCGAAGCTTTACGCAAGGAGCTCGCCGAAGCCAATTTACGATCAGGACGCTCAAGTCCAACGATGGTCCCCTCTGACATTTCCACTCCGGTATCACCGATAATTTCTGAGAAAACTCTTGCAGCCAGTCCCCCATTACTTGCTCAGATCACTGAGCCTTTGGCCAACGACGTCCCTCCGCTGGAAGACAAGAAGCACCAATAGTCGCTCTTGCGGTGTAAGATGTTCGTTTCGGGCAGGTACCTGGGATGTGTCGAGGTTGGTATTTTGACGAAGGTATTGATGCAGCGTTTCTATTACGACTCCCTTGACTGGGGTAGATATACGATATTATGTGAATGTGTCTTACGATGTACTTAATAACCTGCCCTTTCTATTCATTCCCCCGTATGCTCTCTTACCGCCACCTTCTCCCTCACGTCTGTAATTCTTTGGTAGAAGGGATGGACATTTCGCAGATGCGTTTTGGATCGCACGGCCCCGAGTTATCAACTCCCTTTTTGGCTTGTACAGTATCGTTCGTTCGGTGCAGCCTTTTGGATACTACTGCACAATGCGATGGTAGAACACAGGATGACATGACGAGATATGATTTTCTGTTCTTACTGAGAGCTTGACCTGACATCAAGCAGGAAACCGTCGAAGACGTTCAGGACACAACTTGAGCTTCGTTTTCAGCGACAACGGTAAGGTCTTCTGCAACGGAAACGGGAGCGTCAGAAAGTGCTCCCTGAGAATCGAAACCCTCCCATCGCCTCCCACTACATATCCAGCCCGCGAAGGGCGCGCTTGGACCGAGGAGCGCATGCTTTGCGTGTTGATAGTGAACGACGGATTGTTTGACGACATAGTAGGTCGATGACTCGCTGTCGATAAGGTGAGAAAATTCGACGTCCCCAGGAAATGTAGAGCGGTGCTCTCGAGAAAGTAAATATTGCCGAGATGAGATGCGAGTGAAGGGAGGGACGCACGGTGGTGATGGGAGGTTGAGTGCTTCGAGCGTCGATAGATAGACGGCATATAGAGAAATTTTCGACAATAGTGGTCTGCCGGCAAATAAGTATGTTTGTACTGCATTTGACAAGGAGGTATATACCTGAATTTCGCGTTGGAAATATGTTTTGGGGGAACACCTCGCCGAAGCCCATTGATGAGGACTTCATGAGGCTTGTCCGAGTCTGCAATCCAGCAGATAGCTATGATAGATCACGGACATTATGCTGTTAGTCCCAACAGAGCGCAACTAGATGAATGTGAACGTACAGTCGTTGGATGCTCTAGTGGTGAGACCAAGAGTAGTCTGTGAGTGTATGAAGGGTAGTGATGTAAAACATATGAACGGTTTCGCAAGTCTAAACCCACAGGGAAGAATCGCGCCTGTAAACAGGAGCCGGCGATGATACAGAGTAAATATCTTCATCTTTGTGTATTAAGATTTGCGGACTCACTGTCGAGCTGTTTTATTCGATCGTAAAATGCTCGCTCGCAATCCATCCGTACAGTCTCCCTCTTTTCTTCATCGACTTCGCCGATGATGATCCCACTTAGGTAGATAGGTCTAAAGATATTACTCGCGAGGCTACCCTGTATACCAAGGACAGACCAACGAGCGATTTTATCACTACATGACATGCTGAGCACCGTCGGTGCATCTGCGCGCCCTGGTTTGGTACGTAGTACCCCAAGTCGTGCATAGTCGTCGCGGCCACGAGAAGGGGTACCTGGAGGAAGGTCGGGCCAGGTGGATGAATCCTTTAAAGCAGCCATGGCTGGATCTTGAAGAGAAGCGAGGAGGCGCGTCGACGAGTCTCCGCCTGTTTATTTCGGCGATTCAAGGAAGCGGATGAAACAAATGAGACAGACATGCAAATCACAAGGTCGTAGACTTCTTACATGGCAGAGTAGAGACATAGACATAGAGATCGACATCTTCGCGGAGTTCGTACAGTCCATCTTTTCCTCTGGAGATCCACAACGAGACGTTCATAGAGTTGTTTCCGTCTCTCTGGGCTTCCTCTAGAAACCAACGCACGGCTCCGCGCCGGGCAAGGACTTCGGCGTGGCAATCATGGAGGGCATCTCCTTTTGGTGGGAGACGCGTGGCCGGTAGACATTTGCAACCTGTGCCCAATGAGATGACCTTGCAAGATTGTACAGTGCGCGATGAGAGGATAAAGGAAGCAAAGATTGTGAATTTTCCCGGTTGAGGGAAGGCAGCCAAAGACCTGTATTTTGAGAGAGCTTCGATGACTACATTATCGATTGCACCTGCCTGCACTGCTGTCGCACTACTAGAAGTCGAGGGTGTTGGCTGCATCAGTCCGTGGATGATATGGCAGAACGGGCAACGTCACGCGACGCTGTTTTCCCATCACATGGGGTCGCGTTCAGTGACGACATACTCATCTCTCTTGGTTTCTCCACCCACGGACGCTGTCTTGACGCGTATTATGACGAAACTGTGCGAGGCTCCAATAAGTGGATATAAGACGCTCGTATGCCCTGAGCGTTTGATCTCATCCTTGCTATACCACCCAATATCCTTACATCCCCCAATCATCCTCACAAAACTACCCTCTTCATAACATGCATTTCTTCGGAACGCACAACGATCACCGTGATAACCCCACTCGTTCTCGTCATCACGCCTTTGATGTGAAAGACAGTGACCGTGTCGCTGGCGGTTACAGAATGTCGCTACCTGGCTACCTGATTCTATCGACCCTCTGACAACTTCCTCTTTCTGGATCAGAGGCTGCCCTTTCGAACCCCCACACAACGAGAGAAGGCCGCAAGCATGCAAAGCATGAGCTTCACATGATGGTAAGCTGCCCTCATACCGCGGACGTCGATCAGTGTTTTATATTCACGTTCCTTTCCTCGCAGGGTCGTAGCTCCCACGTACCCCTCATGACAAAGATAAAAAGGGCTTTGGGCATACGCAGTACCCCCCGCAGAGACCGCTTGCAATCTCGCAGCCATGAACATTCCCATGCAAGGACCCATCGTCGCCGCGGCATCTTTTGAGTGTGAAGTCCCTTGTGTCGGAGGCTGTTGACATTTTGCCTGATTGCCCTGGAAATAAATCCCTTTTGATTTCATACCCTGTACCTAATTTGACGAACAATGCTTGCACTACCCTAATCCATCGATTGTTCACTACCCGTCTGTTGGATCGAACGTGCATGCGGTGAGGCGTTTGTGCTGTGTTTTTGCGGCCACATTCCTGCGCCGTCATCAACATCGTTGAATACTTCAGCTATCATACTGATTGTGAGAATCTACAAGTAAGTACACTAGAAACAGGTTTGTAAACGATAAGGACATAGAATACTTGCGAGATGGAGATGTTTGGCTACATGGCAACGATAGGAAACAGACAAACCGACGAAAGGGAATGCACCGAACTTATACATTAGGAAGACGCGAGATGAAAGGAGCCCCGTGTGCGCCAGGCAAATCAAATAGTCGACAGCACAGGTTGCCAGGTGCCAAACGCAGTCTCCTCGAGGCGGTGAATGAGGACACGGTCCCAAGGGATCTGAATAGCATTGGCCTGCAACGTGAAGTCTCAGCGGATGTGTATGAAAGTTGATGGATACATGAGCGACATACCGCAAGGAAGTGGACGACGGCTCGTGCGACACGACGTGAGAAGCTTTGGATGTTGACGTAGCCTCCATCATGCCCACTCACGGGGATCTCATACATGAGTGAGCGGTAGCCGTTCCACTGTACAGCACATAAGCAGATGACTCTAGAAACGCCGTCACCAGAGAGTACTTACCCGTATTTTGAGCATGAGCCGTCCCCGATGGTCTACTTTCATATCACGGAAGGTGTAGTCGTGGCTACCTGAAAGACGCATGTTGCTCATGATCTCATGGACAGACACCCCTGAACGAGAAGAGTTTTTGATCCTGAACTTAATAGGGACCCCGCCCGCGTGCCGGTAGCCGTCTAATTGCATGGGCGCAGGTGCGTACATCGACGACATCGACGAGCGCCGTCCGCGCTTGCTGTACTGCGACGGGAAGGGTGTCATGGCTGGTGCTGTGATCAAAGTAGGAGCTTGGCTGTATGCGCCAGTACTTCGCGTCCTGAGACGCTCGTCGGCAGGATAATAGGTGTCGGAAAGCGGAGAATCTCCATATGCTGCTGGAAGAAGGTAACAATGAACCGTTAATATCAAATTTATTTGCAAGGGGTGTAGAATATCAGTAATGCTCACGTGCAACAAATGGTTGATGCATCTGTCCGGGGGGAGGAAAGACTTGGTTAAATTGTTGTGGGAAGGGCTGCGACACCGGCGGAAATATGTCAAGCTTGGAAATTGATGTCGACAGAACATGGGCTTACCTCTTGGTATCCTCCGTCAATAAACTGGTCATTGAACCCACCACCAGGGTGGTACTGATCGTTGTACCCGAAGCCAAGCTGCCCAGCGGATGAGAAGGATTGGCGACGGGAAACGCTTGATGCTCTCGGCCAGTCACCGTAGAAAGCCATGATAGTGTGAGTGGCTAATGATCAAGCGATGTCAAGTTTATGGTAACGGATTGCGGCTGCGGGATGGCAATGTAGTCGCGATGGAGGGACAAAAGTACGAAGCGGACGAACAGGAGTACAGCCCTGGTATGATGTAGAGGTCCTTATATGAGTGCGTGAGGTTGTAAATCAGGGAGTCAGCAACGAGGTAAAGGAACTAACAGAAGCAGGAGCCTGACTGCCTCGAGGATAATGTCACAATGCAAGGTTCCAGGGGGTTGCTCCACTTTACTGCGTTGTCCTCTATGGGAAGCAGCTGTGATCAGCATCCCTGTGAGAAAGTACTGAAACACACACCTCGACGTGAAGAATCTGTCACTATACTGATAGAGCCACAAGAATGCAATGGTCGGCCTAAACTCGTGTATTAAATATGACGACATTTACCAGAATACTTGTAAGCCGCTCGCTCCGCGGGCAAATATTCGCCGTTGAAAAATAAAATCGGAAGACAGGAAAGAGAGGATTCACGGAATGTTTTCTTGTAGTTAGTGGCGTGTAAGAATACAATCGCACAAGCCCTCTTTGTTCGGAAATTTCAAGACCGGGAAGCTGGTCAGGTAACAAATTGGGCGGACTCGATAGTACCAGGATAGCCGCACAGCCAGGCTAGTCTCGGGCCCATAGTGGTTGAATAGGAGGTCCAGTATCTTTCAAAGATTCAGAAGGGTAGCGGCAGGCAACCACGAGGATTTTGGCGCTGGTGAAGCACCAATTGCAAATTCAATGAAGTTCGCCGCACGGTCACAAACCCTCTTCCCGTCGGTCCCAAACTACTAATCTCAACTCGCTGCACTGCGCAGGCTTCACGAGGCTCTGAACTTCGGACAGCTCGTTCCTTGAAAGTTGCAATGGAGTACTGGCAGTGAATGGTCTTGCTCTTGTCTCGCGCCCGACGAATTTGAGCTGTCAAGCAGCTCTGCACTAACTGTCAAGCCTCTAATTTCCTCCTATAACATATCTTACAGGGTCCACGCTCCCAGAAAGTATTCCTCATACTCCGTCTCTCTGCTCATATAAGAGCCCATGTCCACGAGATCACGTCAACTGACAGAGCATGCTATCAGTCGTTTCGCACTCAACTCGGTGCGTGTCGCACATTCTTATTTTACGCGTCTTCACTTGTTTAGCTATGCATTCCAAAATCCTAATTCAACGCCCTCGCCATTTATCTGGTTCTGCGCAACCCCTGAAAGGATCCAAAACATCCCAGGCCTCGCCACTTACGTCTATCTTCGTTATGGACACGCTCCAGCGGCTGAAATATCATCATGTCAGCTATCAGGTTTTTTCTATGCGGGGTCTGGGAGATGCCTTTTACTGGCAGTCTGCTAAACAATCCGTGATAATTGAAGTGAGGATCTCTTCATTAAATTGATGGGAATATTGCTCAATTCAGATAAACAATGACTGTGTCGCCATTCAGGAAGTCTACTCATTAAGCTTTTCTCGATCGAGGCAGATCTTATGGGCCGGCTCTCTTCAATGACGTTTTCAGTTGAGTGGTGTCTGAGGGTTTGGACGTATCTCTGCACCACGTTCCTGATGTTTGCATTGCATCTAACGGATATCCCGGGTATTGATTCGTCCTGACGCCAGACACCCTCCGAATGAGTGTTCAAACTCTAAAATCTCGTATTCAGATGCCTTCACCCGGTATCACCTATCAGGTCCATTGTCGTAGGTCAGCCCCTCTACGGAATTCACGAATTGCTCGCTGAACAAGTTCGTGTGTAATCCGTTGGCCTCTGCGCCAAGCTTGGTTTCATGTATGGCAAAACAAAATCTGCCTTCAATGCATACGTAGCAATCAGCGGGATCGTGTACGTATACTTCTCAGTAACTCGATTAAGAGAGGCTCTGGCTTTCTACTATTGATACTTCATACGGTAAGCAATGTGTTTATTTATTGACCATTTCACGACCATCTATGCGGAGTTTCTTGTGCGTCTGACTGCTTTTGTATCATCAAGATAGGATGGCTGCGATTCAAAGTTCGGACGTGCGTAATGCTTGCGCTACATGGAGACCCGGGTGACGCAGCTCACGGTGATGTGCTTCGTATCTAGTGCTTCTAATGCCTCACCTAGATAGCGAGGATGCGTCGTTGCGCATCTCTCAACCCCTCCTGACACCACAGCGACGTGCAGCCTCACGCTATCAAACCCGGCATTGTCTAGATCACTCGGCTTGATATGAGGGCATACGATTTTTGCGATTTGTCAGCGTCTTGGGCCTTATGCATCGTGCCCACCACCACCACGGCCCAGCCAGTTAGATGTTGTGTTCCTATCGTACCCTCTCGACCGGCAACTGACTAGTATCCACGACAAGTAAGAACCCTGGACGGTCCGAGCCATTTTCAATCCGTGAATCCGAATCCTTGAAGCGCACTCGGTTTCTGGCTTTCTGTAGTTAGGTCGTTTGAATTAAATATATGTATCTGCAGACTGGTGGCTCGATTACCATACGGACTAGCTGAGTTAGCTTCTGTATATTTCTCAAGCACTAGTGTTCGAAGTAATTCAAGTCACGATCGTCTATAAATAGTCTGATAGCAACTTGAGACATACCCACGATGAGCTTTACCAACACCGCAGTGTGTCCTCACTCCTTGTTATTCAATACTTCTCTGGATTGACGAATTGCTATGGAACGCCTAGGATCCCGCGGGCATACAAGCGCTTCTAGATACACTGCGGAAATCGCAGGCATGGGTGGATGCCATCAACTCGAATAGCACGCCTCAGGATCCTGCTCCTACCGATGTCCCTAACCTTCTGCCGACCGCGGTGTCTTCACAGCCTGAGAACGGCACCCAGGGCGCTTTGCCGCTCACACCTACACCTCCCACATCCGGCCCGTCTTCAGTGGCAGCACTGCTTTCTCAGTTGCAGTCATCTAGGGTCCTATCTGCGCTCACGACTGTTCCGCCGGTGCCACCTAGTCCCGTGGAGCGTGACTATATACCTCAAGGGCTTCAGAATAGCTCAGTTCAGCACCCTCCTACCAGTGTCGCATCTTCCGCACGAAACCATAGCACCAAACTTCTTTCTTTCCAACAGTCTCTTCCACATATAGCGAAGCTCTCGGAAGACCCCGATTTCGTGGATGCAATCACTTCGGTGAGAGTCCATGTTCAGGAAATTTTACACGCCGATGCCGTACTGAAGTTCTGGGATGGGTGGAGATGAAACGTGACCAGGAGACGCTGGAGAAGCAGTTGTGGGAGGAGAGGCAATCCATTAAGAAAAAGCACGAAGAGAAGGTAAAGGTGTTGAAGGTGAAGTACGTGTTCAGATCTTCCATTTTCTCTTATGACGACCCCTTCTATCTTTTAGGGCTCAGACGATAGGGGGCTTGACCAAACTGGAAGCCGATGTATGTTTTATTGTCCCTCGTCCCTTCCAGTGTCTCAATTCCTCAACGCCTCTAGACCATGTCTGCTAAGTTCCAGAAGGAGCTGGCAATGTTCGATCAGGAACGAGCTTTGCGGGCCTGGGAAGCACTCGTAACTAAACAACAAAATGCTTTAGAGGCTCTCAAGGTTCCGACCATGTTCAGCACTAGCAACCAGTCCGACATGGAAGTTAGTATTCTTTCTACCCGTTGACAGAGATTCCTCATCTCTCTTGTTCTCTTCAGAAACAGCTGAAAGTGATCGGAGTTCTTGAAGGGGTTATCAAGGACGACACATGAGAGGACATGTCTCGCCGGCGGGTGCTCAGACGGCTGAAGACGGAATAGTCTGGCATTCTTAGTCCGCATGTGGCAGCCACCGAGATGGATTCGAAATCCAGGACTGCATCAATTACAGATCCAGCTGGCCCTTGATAACATGCACATGCACCGACGTTTCCGTTGACTGCACCGGATCCTGATTCAGTGGCAAACGATTCGAAATTTTGGAGAAAAACTGCGCCTTTCTCGCTCTTTCTCGCCTTTGTAACCATCAATCAATAATAGAAGCACTAATCGAGATTTCCCAGATCTTATCGGTCAGCACTTTCTGCATACTTACTCGGTCATACTGCCTTTTTAGGAATTAGCTATCTCTTTGCCCCTTTATTTTATCTCATTCATGATGATAGATCTCGAATCTGAGATTTTATTTCCATTTCTGTCAACGCACTTCCTCCTCCTTCCATCTTCTTCCTTGCGAAATCGACCCCAGTGCACCCCAGTGTTCACGTTCTGCACTCCGCTGTACTCGATGGAAAGCGCGTGGTATTCCATTGTCTTTGGACTCTCTCTTTTGCGATGTTGCCCTCGGATCTGAGAAGGCAAATATTCGATGGTGCCTATCGGAGTTACTCTTTAGGGTTGGTCCAAACCCTGGACGAGGGGAGCCGGCGCACAAGAACAGCGAAGCTTGTACTTGCTCGTAGTTGGCGCTTACCGCGGCCGACTGAGGATCAGGAAGCCTTTTGCGCCACGGATGAAGAATGTGCGGGACCGCCCTTGCACTGATCAAGAAGCCGGCGGGTCTTCCAGTTTGTCTCGCCGCATCCTTCCTCCGTGGAAATCACAGGTGGAAACCTCGGGGCGACTGAATGGATCTTGTTGTTGTGGAGTCCGATCGAGTCCGATTAATTGAAGTATTTTGCCCCGGGCCAAGCCATTTGGAGTCGGTATCTCCTGTCTGGCTAAAATATGATCGTGCAGGTGCGAGAGCCACACGATCGTTCAAGCTTATTATTGCGCTGCGATTCATCCGGAAATGGATGTTTTTCTGTTCCCCCTCCCTTCTCCCCCCTCTCCTATTGCCTCGAGGGCATGCCTTACGTTGACCTCATCGCCGACGACGATTATTTTCTGCTATGGTACGCCACCAATACCCACTCCAACCATGTCGGCGGCTTCTGCCCGGACAAGCCCACCATCATCCTACTGCATCCCATGGCGTTCGACTCGAGATGGCTTCACAACATATTCGGCGACCCGCGGCTGAGCGATAACTACAATCTCATCGCGTTTGACGCGCGATACTCGGGGAGGTCACGAAGCCGGCCGAGTGGGAAACTGGACCACTGGGTTGAGGCGGCAGACCTGGCGTTCGCCTGCCAGGCGAGTAGCTCGCCGTTCGTCGCGAGGTTCGTTCTGGATTGACGCGTCGTTATCAGAGGCTCTATTTGCCCCCTGCTCACGTCTGGGCCGAAGAGTCCCTCGCGACCAACGTCGCGCTCCGGTTTGCTGCCCTGTGAGTGACCGTGCGTTATCTCTTCCGCCCGCTGCCAGTTAAGATATCTCCCCGAAGGTTTCCGGAAATGTGCCTGAGTCTTACATTGGTCACCGTCCCTCCTCCAACTGAGTAAGTGACTCGATACCATTCTGGCGAAATCATGCTCGGGCGGCTGACGCGGACGCCCCTGCAGGCTCAAATCTTATTTCACATCGTTCGACGAGATGGTCAAAATGTGGAGCTTCGCTGAAGATCTGGATTCGTTTGAACACGCGACGATGGAACTCCTGAACCTTACCGTTGGACCCGTGAGTCCCTGATCGCACTGTTCACCCGCACCTCGCACCCGAACGATTGGAACGTGTTCTAGGATATGGATATGGATCTCCTCGACGACGTGCGTCCTTGTTCTATAATCACGTCCCCATTGACAAAACCTGACGCGTGCGCAGATCATCGCGTACTGGACAGTAACATACCCCCCTTTCCGACGCTCTCGATTCATCAAGCTTGGCAATCTACTCATGAATGTCCGTGCATGGTACCTTTTCCCCTTGTAGTACGCCGTTCATGACATTTATACAGAGGACACCGCTCACACGGGAACAATTGGCTATGATCACGCAACCGGTGCTCGTTATTCATGTGTGTTGATATCGCGTGGGTGCTCTCCATTATTCACATCCTTCTTTCGTTATAGGGCGAGAAAAATGAAATGCACCCTGTGCACTACGCGGAGAATATGGTGAAAGACTTGGTCAACGCGGAAGGCGGAGCCTCTCTATACGTTGTGAAAGGTGAGCCTAGTGCGTTTCAACATCGTGCGTTGCCGCTGACCCCGGCGTCATGAAGGTTCCCATGGGTTTTTAAGTTTGGTTCCCAGCTGCGCTTCGATCATCAACCAGGTGTTCTATAAATTCTTGACGCGTCTACCCTATGCTCCCTCCCCCATCCGACCACCCTCGATACCCGTGGTAGAACGCATGACGGCCGCCCTGCAAAAACTGGCCGACTTGACCAACACCCCCGCGATCGCTGAGCGGAAACCGATGTCCTCGATGTCATTCTCTCTCGTGCCCCCCGATTCACAGAAGCTTCAGACGGATGCGCTCCAGCATTACCACAAGAGCCAAAACAAGGCCTTTTCGCCTCTGGGCCTCGACGGCCGTCCGACTCGCAAGTGAGCATACAAGCACTCTGATCCGCGGTGTAGGCCTTGACGAGCATGCTAGGTTCTCGGAGCGGAAAGAAGACCACTGGTTCCACAGCGACAAGGACGGGCTGTCGTATGCCGGTGCGTCGCTTACGTCGTGTTGAATCGCGCCGTCGCTGATCTGACGCGACCGACGATGCACAGGAGGCGCATCCGGCGCCAAGTCGAACCTGACTAGCGACGATAATAGGCTTTCGGTTGCCTCCAATCCGAGTCCCGGGATGAACTATCGCGGTAACACCGAACCCACGTCGGCGGAGATGATCCAGGACAGCCGGCTGCGTCGCGCGACGTTCCACCCGACGACGGTGGATAGGCTCGTGATCAAGGGATCGATGTCGAAGATGGTCGTGTCGGGTGTGCCGATGGCGAGGCTGCTCCGATGACGATCCCCGCTGGATCACCAGAGATCCTCGAACGTGTTCTGTTTCAGGAACTGCAGGATCCGCGGATGGACAGATACCAGCTGATCGCACACACCGGCGACCCTGATTCTTTCTTTTTCGTTATCTTTATCTTGTTCGGTCGCAGACGCTGGAGCGGCGGCTAGCGGCGGTGGCTGGCCATCTACAATATTCGAGCGCCAAGCGGTGCCGCACGACCAGGATGTGCTCGCCGTGGGGCCGGTGTCATTACGCATCTAGGGCTGACGAGGTGGACGGCGTCGGGATCCGTCGTCCGGAGTGCGGAGGGTTGTACGGACGGTGTCTCGGAGAGTGAACGATGTATGTGTGTGTGTATATGTATGGTAACGCACAGCGGGGATGTGTCTGACTCGCGGGTTCTGTGAACATGATCTGCAGGGCCAAGGATGCCGCGTCCGACGAGCACGGTGGAGGTGGAGAGCGAGTGTCGATCCAGGGAGGACGAGTGATAAGGGCGGGTGTACATAAGCAGGGAGAGGGAGCTTCGATCAGAGAGAAGGCAGAGGCGGAAGCAATCGAAGGGCGAGGGACCCATTCGCGGCGACGACGGTGGTCGCTCGCTCGTGGCGGACGAGGCTGCAGCCCACTGGGCCGTCGCTGCGCGTATTTAGTCGTCGCATAACGGCATTTACACATGCGACGGGGGGCTTCTCTTTCCTTTCCTTTCCTTTCCTTTTCCTCTCCGCTGAGCCTGCCACCCCGAGCCTCTCTCCCCCCGCCTTGCTCGTCCCTCTCCCCCGCTTCTCTGCCTTCCAGGCCACGCCCCGTTCCATGCTCTTGGCACCTGACCCATAGTCCTCCACTCCCAATGCCCTACGTCGACATATCCACGGGGACAGACTATGCTTCCCTCTGGTACATCACAAACTCCCCTACGGGCACCGTCGGCGGCTTCGACCCCGCCAAGCCCACCGTCATCATGCTCCACCCCATCTTCCTCGACTCAACCTGGCTCTACGCCCAGTTCGAAGACCCGCGCCTCGACAAGAGCTTCAACATCATCGCTTTCGACGCCCGATGCGCTGGCAGGACCATTTCCCGTCCAAACGGCAAGCATGACCACTGGACAGACGCCGCAGACATCGCGTTCGCGTGCCATGTGAGTGTCCCCTTTGTCCACTCCTGCCCCACGTCGCGTTGCCCGCGTCCCCTTACCCTGCCTGCCCCAGGCCCTGTGGCTGCCACCAGCCCACCTCTGGGCCAGCGAGTCGTTCGCGACCAATGCTGCCCTCCGCTTTGCCATCATGTATGTCCTACCTCTGCCCCGGCATCCGTTCCCGTCTTGACGCGTTCCAAGATTCCCCGAAATGTGTCTCAGCGTCACGTTGTTGACGGTCCCCACGCCCACCGAGTGCGTCTTTTGTCGTCCAGAAGGCCCTTTTTTAATTCAGAGCCGAGGCTCATCCGCTTATTATCTGCAGGCTTAAAGCTTATTTCCACCGATTTGATGAATCGCTTAGCTTGTGGAGTAACGCGGTAGACCTGGACTCGCTCGAACATTCCTTGATGGAGGTCATCACCTTCCTGCTCGGGCCGGTGAGTGGTGATTCGGTCGCGTGTTCGGCGGCGAGTGTTTCGAGCTCACCTCGTCTCCCGACGCCCAGGACATCCACGTGGATCTAATGGACGACGTGCGTCATTTGGCGTGCAGTTCTGCGCACCTTTGATTGAATGGCTCTGACGTCGCACAGCTCATCGCCTACCTGGAGATGAAGTATCCGCCCTTCAGGCGCTCCTTCATCGCAGAGATGGCCAATCTGATCATGAACGTATGGGATCCGCGCGTTCTTGGCTGTCACACTACCCTAACCCCATGTTCTGCGCGTTCATGCTACAGCGGACGGCATTGACCGCGAGAGAGCTCGCAGCCATCACCCAACCCGTCCTTCTCGTTCACGTGCGTATTTTCGGGTGTATGGTGACGGGCGTGCTGAACGATACCGGTGTCCGCGCATATAGGGCGACAGCAACGAGATCCATCCTCTCGAGTACGCCGAGCGCATGAAAGCTGAACTCGTCAATGCCCAAGATGGCGCGAAGCTCTACGTGATGAAAGGTTCGCACTCTCCTCCATCCTCACCTGCATATACGATGGTCTTATCTCATTCCACCCACAGGCGCGCAAGGCTACCTCAACGTCGTTCACAGCTGCGCATCTCTGGCCAACCAGGTCTTTTGGAAATTCATGAACCGACTCCCGCCTTCGCGGTCCGACCCCTACAGGCCCGAGCTGTGCCTCGTGGAGTACATGCGGCAGGCCCTCGAGCGGCTCGCCGCGTTCGCAGACGAGGCGGCAATAGCCACGCGGGACCCGCGCTCGCCCATGTCGTTCTCCCGCGTCACGAAGCCCGTCGAGGAATCCCAAATGGAAAACATATCGACCGTCGCCAAGGGTCAGCGGTTCGCGCTGTCCCCGCTCGGGGCGGACGGGAGGCCCATGCGCAAGTGCGTTTTCTAAACCAGAATGCTCATTCAAGATGCACATGTGCCCCGACTGACCGAGATCGTTTCTTGTCGCTCAGGTACACCGAACGCGTCCACGACCATTGGTTCCAGGGTGATCGGGACGGCATCTCCTACGCGTCGGGCACCAGGCTCGACCGCAAGTCGCACGAGCTCGAGACGCTCCCGATCGGCGCGCCGACGCTCGAGGGCACGAACCGCGAGCTCGTCACGCACGACGTCATCCACGAGAACGCGCTCCGCCGCCCCGCGTTCACGAGCCCCGCCATGACCTCCGCCGAGCGCCAGGTGATCAAGGGCAGCGTGAGCAAGGTCGCGGCGGTGACGAGCCTCCCGATCGGCAGGCTGTTCGGCTAGAGACGCGTGCGCATGCGCACGATGTGCCGGCGGTGCTCCGCGTGCTGCTGCACTGGGCGGGCGGGCGGGGCCGCCCCCGCCCGGCGATGCACATACACGCTCGTGTTGGAGGCGACCCACGCGCGTTGGGAGGCTCCCCTGCATATAGGGCTGCGCGGGCGCACAAAACCCTCGGGAGAGGGCGGTTTTTGTCGGACTCCCCATCGTTGGGACGGACGATTCGATACCGATTTAAGGCTGGTACCGCACATATAATGACGACTCGATGTATAATGGGATCTTTCTAGTCATTTTCCACACGTGCTTTGTATTTACTGGTTTATGCTTTCATTGGGGGCTCTCTTTATACTTACGTATCTTTCACACTGACGTCTGCTCTTCGGTCCGACGTGATGACGCGTGTAGTGCTGTGTAGTGTTGCCGTTGAGAGGGTGGCCCGTCAAGTTCGGATTAAAAGAGGGTCTATTCAGCGTAATGATAGCCGTGAAACAAGATGCCGGCACGGTGAGCCTAGGGAATGAGTGCACTATCCAAGATATAGGGTGTATGAGAAAGGAATGTAAGTTTGAACCCTACTGACGTTCAGCATGAACCCGACGAGACGGCAACGGCGCAGACCTGGTCGCCTTGCCTCTCAGTGCCTCTCAGAGGACGCTACGCGATCTACAGACTGCCCTCGGCCATCTTGGCCTTGTAGTACCTCACCATCTCCTCCAACCCCATGCGCACGGTCCAGCGGGGCTGCCAGTCCAAAGCCGCCTTGGCCCTGGACGTGTCTGGGCGACGCTTCTGGGGGTCGTCGGTGGGCATGGGCCCGTAGATGACCTGCGCGTGGCGGGTCGGCTTGATGCCGTCCTCGGCCTGGACCTTCTCGACGATGTCGCGCACGAGCTCTGCGAACTCGCCGATCGTGAACTCGTCGCCGTTGCCGATGTTGACGGGGCGCGTCTCGTCCGAGTTCATGAGCGCGATGAGCCCGTCGACGAGGTCGTGGATGTACTGGAAGGAGCGCGTCTGCTTGCCGTCGCCGTACACGGTCATGTCCTCGCCGCGGAGCGCTTGCACGATGAAGTTGGAGACGACGCGGCCATCGTAGGGGTTCACTGAGTGCGAATGTCAGTTGGCGCGGCGCGACGAATGGGCGGAGCCTTGGCGACGCTGTACGTACTTCTCGGGCCTAAACAAAGAAGCGGGCGTCAATTTTTCTGCACCAGTGCCAAGACGATTGGCGTACCGTAAGTGTTGAAGATACGGGCAACGCGAACGTCCACACCGTCCTGGCGGTGGAAGCCGTAAGTCAAAGTCTCTGCGACACGCTTCCCCTCATCGTAGCAAGCACGGGGGCCGATGGGGTTGACGTGTCCCCAGCTAATCTCCTGTTAACGTGCTGAACCACGTCGACGAAAAGTTCATGTTGCACTTACTAATCCTCATGCTGCGGGTGCACTTCGGGGTCACCATATACCTCTAGGTGACACGTTGTAAAAATAACTTCCAGTTGCCGATGACGCGGTAAAGAAGCACGCACCAGATGTACTTGTGATGAGGAAGCGAGCCTTCGTGCGCTTAGCAAGACCGAGCATGTTGAGAGTGCCCATGAAAGATGTCTTGATGGTCTTCACGGCATTGAACTGGTAATGGGGAGGAGAGGCGGGGCAAGCCAAGTGATAGATCTCTGGAGAAACCGAGAAAGATAGATGCGGACGCGGTGTTTCAAAATAGATACGAAGGACGTACGATCGCACTCAATCATGAAAGGCTCGACGACATCGTGGCGGACCAGCTCAAAGTTGGGATGGCCGACCCAGTGACTAAGACTGGTCTTGGAGCCCGTGAAGAAGTTGTCGAGGACAGTGACCTCATGGCCGAGCAACATGAGACGATCAACCAAATGAGAACCGACAAAGCCGGCCCCTCCGGTGACGAGGATACGTTTGCGGTTAGAGGGGGGGAGAAGCTTGACCGGAGGGAAGCGGGAAAGGGTGGTGTAGGAGATGGACTGCGAGTCAGGGTGGAAGATGGACTTGGACTGATACGCAGCATGCCCCTGAGTGAACCGTGCGTGCTGTTCCTCGGCCTTGGTGTCTATCTCGCCGGCATCGGGGTCGGACGCGGTGATGACATAGTGGGGGCGGAGGTACAGAGAGCGGACGACTTCCAGTGGGACCTCGCAGTCAAACCCGAAGCGTTGGAAACCGACCGAGGTGATCTCCTCGCCGTTCTTATCGACGGTATGGATCTGCGAGAAAAGCGTTTTGTCAGCGAACAGTCCGTTGCGTTGCTCTCGAGGAGATGCAACCATGAGCGAGCGGATAATCGGCCTCGGGAGGCGAGAAAGCGGGTTCGAGGAATGCTCACAGCTTCAACGTTGGTGGAGGTCATTTTGAACGGGGCGTCTAAGATGGGGGCAATGAATGAAGAGGGGCGCATTCTGTTTATATATTTCCGGAGGTTTGACAGTGTCAAGTTATTTTCAGATCTCCGACGCGCGATCCCACACGATCCCACGCCTATCCGCATCTCAATATCCAGCTTCCCCCTCTTCACCGCCCATGCCTCGCGCTCAAAAATCAACGGGGAAAACGCGCCACGATCCCCTCCACGTCCAGATCGGCGCCGACGAGGTTCAAGAAAAATATGGTCGTCTCTCGCGGCCAGGGAAACGCCGCAAATCGCGACCGAGTGGTCCTGATGATGAAGAGGAAAACGGCGAGGTCCGTTCGTTGTCTAGCATGCGGCCTCTGAGCCTTTACACACTACGATTTGTCTTATTCTAGGTGATCTTGGACCCCAAAACGTCCAAACGCATTTTCGAGCTCGCGCGTGACCAACAAGACGAGCTCGAAGTGCCCGACGACGAGGACGTGAATGAGAACGAATTTACCAGACCTCGCGCCGGAGATCCTGAAAGCTCAGACGAGGAGGAGGCTGACGAAGGTTATGAAGGTTTCCTGGATCTTGACCAGGAAGAGCACGAGCTTGTGTGTCCGATGTGCTTCCTCGTTCTCTCGTCCCCTCTTACCCCGTTCGCAGCAAATCGACGCAGGCGATAGTCACACACTTGATTCCCTCCTTCCCGCAAACTCCGGGGAGCGTAAAACCCTCGCCGACCTCATCTTTGCCAAACTCGACAATGCTAACTCCAATTCTGCCGTCATTAAACCAAGTGAAGGTGATTGACCCAGATCCATCGGTCCATCTTCCCATTCGACTTTTCCCGTCTGACTCTCTGCATTCTCTAGGAGCACAGACGCAAGCACCAAATCCTGCAGAAGGACTTGATCCAAAAGTTGTAGAAGTATACACCAAGTTCGACATATCCCCTTCTCAATATTCACGACAGTGTGCTGACTACCTCACCTGTATCTTTTATATTCCCCAAGAGCAGAGTCGGCCTCCTTCTTCGAAGCTACCGCTCAGGCCCGCTTCCGAAGCCGTTCAAAATTATCCCCACATTACCCGCCTGGGCGCGTATCCTCGCATTGACTCACCCGGAAAACTGGTCACCACAGGCATGCCACGCGGCCACGCGCATCTTTATCTCGAATATGAAAGCTGCCCAGGCCCGAGTGTTCCTTGAAGGTGTCGTCCTTGACGCTGTGCGCGAAAACATCAACGACCCCTCGTCGAAAAAGGACCACCGCAAACTCAATGTACATTACTACGATAGTCTGATCCGCGCGCTGTACAAGCCCATGGCGTTCTTCAAGGGGATATTGTTCCCAATGTTGGATGTACGTGGAGTCAATTCTAATCCCATACTGAGATCTCACATGCTGTGCTTCAGAACGGATGCACGTTGAAAGAGGCGGCCATCGTTGCGTCTGTCCTTACAAAAGTATCGGTGCCTGTAGACCATTCATCCGCCGCACTTATGCGGCTTGCAGGCATGGAGTACACAGGCAAGTGCCGTGGCTTCCTCCTACTCGCCTTTCTCACAGCAAATGCTCGTTCAGGACCGACCTCGCTTTTCATCCGAGTTCTGATCGATAAAAAATACGCACTGCCATACAAAGTGCTGGACGGACTCGTCTTCCACTTCATTCGCCTCTCTAATACCTACAAAGCGAAAGGGCGGGGCTCGGTAGAAGAGCTACCCGTTCTATGGCACCAGAGCCTGCTCGTGTTCTGCCAACGGTATGTCTGATTTCACCTCTTCGCGACGTGAGCACATGATAGACGAGTGATGGGCCCTGTCAGGTACGCAACGCACTTGACTCAGGATCAAAAAGACGCCCTCTTGGATGTCGCCCGTGCCCACCCCCACCCCCAGATTACCCCTGAGGTTCGCCGCGAACTTGTCAGTTCAGCAACTCGTGGGGATGCGGATGGGATGGATATGTCATAATAGATATAGCCATGTACTTGTACATGAATGGGTTACTCCATTATATTATTGCTTTTCCGGATCCATTTGCCTCGTAGGATGGCTCCTCTATTCCTTTCAGCCGCAATTTCATGGAAAATCCAACATCTACACTTTTTCTGACAACAACACAACGAACACGTAAGTGAGTGGCTGTCAGTTATACTTTCAAGCACCGTATCCTGTAGTCGGCTTGGTAGCGGAACAGAATGGACACAGCCCATACAAAAATATAGTTGCGCAATGGTGATGGTGACCCAGTAATGCACTCCGCGCAGTCAAGACTAAGCGTATTTTCAAATAAAAAGTCCGTACAAACCCTTCTCCAAAGAGCGTCGACCCTCGCCCAAACCTCAACGCCGTTTCTTCTTACTCTTCTCCTCCCCTTTCGGTGCAGACCGAATCGCACCCAACACGTCTCCTAAGTCATCCTTCTTGCCCTTGTCGATCTTCCTGTCCTTCTTGTGTTTCCGCTCCTTCTGGCTATCAACCTGCATGGCCGCGTCGTCTTTCGGTGCATCGCTAATCCCAAGATTATGCGCCAGCGAACCCTTCTTCACCTTTTTCCCCAATGCAGACTCAAACAAGGCATCGATCTCGTCACCAGGAAGTTCACGTTTGCGTTTCTTGGCTGGTGCAACCGTAGTCGAGGCCGTGTGTGGTTCAGAAGTGGCTGGAGGTACCGATGCGATCGCGTCTATTACTTTTGCTGAAGTTGTTTTCTTCGCGGCAGACGCGGACGACTGCATGCTGCGCCACTCGTCCGGCCGACGTTGAAGAAGATACAGGTTGAGGTTCCGAGCGAAAAATTTGCCGTAATACGAGGCGGAGAGCGTCATCTCGTGAGGGATGAGTGACCGCGCAATTTTTTCCTAAATAAGAATACACGGTAAAAATCGTGTACGGATGTATGGATGCTTCAAACCAAGAAGATCGGTAGGTCCATCGAAAAACAAGAAGCACGCACTTTGAGATAGGGGTCCGCCGAAGCCCAACAGCGGTCTCCGACGCGACTGCCTATCCGATCGTCGACAAGCTTTTCGTAGTGCCCGATGAAAGACAAGATGTATCTACGCTTAGTTTTAGATGGGACAGTAGGGGAGTCGAGAATAGCATCAAGGACGCGAGAGCTAGTAGGATGCTGTGCGAGAACGATGACATCTTCGATCGGAAGGGATTGCACACTGAAACCCGTTCAAGTTAATGAAAGAGAGCACAGGATGCAAGAGAGACTCTACCTTTTAAGGACAATTTGATTATGCGGGTCGGGAAGGCGAAGAAGGGATTGGAGCAGTACCGCGCCAGCGGTTTTCGGCTCGAGGGGATCGTCAGCTGTGTTTTTGCCTGAGCGAAAACGGGTCTTCGATGGTTCTGATTCTTTTGTATCTGCGGTTGCAGCTGACCGTGAGGATGCTGCCGCTAATGCATCTTGATATTCCTGGGATAGAAGATGGATACTTCAATGTATGTCTTGGAATTCAGAACCTACTTTTGCGGTCTGGAGACGTAGTACGCTTGGTACAAACAATTGCTGATCTTCATCGGTCTTGATATCAAATGCAGCGTATAGTGCCTGAGGTGAGGAGTGTTACAGACGAAGGCTAGTCGTTAACGAAACGACAAACCTCGCAAACGTCATTTTCTGCAGCTTGCAGAGCTGTTGCCCGATCTACAAGAGCACGCAGGACACCCGTTCTAGTGACTGTTTAAGCGAATTGATCAGAGCCTTGACCCCTCAGCAATTAGCGTCGTCAAAATCTATACCTCTTATTTTGCCCCAGGCACCTCCCAGCTCCTCGATGATACTCTTCAGCTGGTCAGCAGAAACTCTGTCTATAGATTTTGCAACGACAAAATTTGCAACAGGATGCACCGCTAGCCGTGACAATTTGTTCTCGAAATACACAGACCACATGATGTGGAACACGGCTTCTGGTGTTCGCGATACGATGGTTTCTAGCAAATGTGAAGAGGTTGGGTCGCGGAAAAGAGTAGAGAGAAAATCGGATGCTTCAGGCTGTGCTGTCGGGTCATTGTCTAACCAGCTCAACGTCAGACACGGTGTTCCACAGGTGAAATGAACAGGAATCCTACGATGCAGGGTTATAAGGCCTGACAAGACACAATCCATTAGTGAGTTTGGCTCGTTTGCCATGCCTTGGTCGGCTTCGACTTCCAACAACATCTACACAAGATCACGGTCAGCTCAAGTGTTAAATTGAGCCATAGGATCGAAAGACGACTAACCTGCAGCACCGGGCTAGCAACCTTATTCGCAGCTAACGATCTCACTTCGTTCTCTCCAAGTTCGGCGCGTACAGTTTCCACGAATCGCTTAGCTGCATGTCTGAATTGTTCTGGGCTATTCTTCGCCGACCCTGCTTTCTGTCGATTACGATCATCGCTGAAGACAGATTTCATGGGACCTTGTTTGGCTTTCCAAGCTGTACTTTTTTTGGACCGCACCGTGGACTGCATTTTGTTGGAGGCATCGGACGAGAATAATGCCGGACACAAAAGGACGAAAAGCGAACGAACGACGTGGGAGCCAAACGGATCCATGACAAGCGTAGAAAATGAAGGGATAAGTTCCTGACCAAAAGTTCAGCAGAGACATTGACTAGTGATATAATATGAGAACATACTTCACATAGATCTATGACCAGCTGTGTCAGAGTCCGCAGTTCGCCTTTGTCTGATGTCTCCTCGACTGAAGGCATGATATTCCGGCCCTATGATAATATCATCAATATTGAACGAGGAACACTAGACAGTTTAGCACACCTCACGAGAGACGGTGTCGGCAGCAACGTCCAGGAGGGTTTGCACCACATGTGAAGCGAACCGATGTTTCACCAGCTTCTCATAACTGTGTGGAATCATAAGAAAAAAGACGACGCTACCATATGGCAACCACTCACGAACCCGTCAAGCTATCCATGAACACTCGACGCACGAAATCGTCCATCGAATATGCCATGCGCTCGAGAACATTTGAGCAGTCAGGATCCGTCGCCAGCTCACGTTCCTTCCCAGTCATCTCTTGCAAAGAGGCGAGGAGGAACATTCGCCTGTCTGAAATTCAAGCACGTCGTACGCAGATTTCGACTAGATTTTTGTCCGAGACGTACTTTCATTGGGATCTACATCCTCGTCCCCATCGACTGCTTCCTCCGTGTTATCCTGCCAGTCACGCAGTTGCACATCGACCGTTCGAAAGTAAGCTTTGACGTCCGCGTCCACATAACCAAACGGTGCTTCGGGGTTGATTTCGGGCGCGTTTGATGAAGAGACAATCCAAGAGGGGCCGGCTTGCGGCTCTGACTCTTCTGCTTGGACGGGTTGTTCTTCTGCTGGGGCTGGAACCTCTGCGGCTGGCTTTTTATGTTTTCTACCTCGTTTCCTGAGTTCGCGAGGCATTTTATGGGAAGGTGAGCAAGGTTAGAGAATTTGAAGAGAACCTGGTCGCCGAAAGACCAGAAAAGGAAGCAAGATCTTCTGCCAGATCCGAGTCAACGATCGGCTCGCCCGCAAATCTCTCACTTCACCCAGCTTTACCCTCATCCTCCCATTACTGATTCTCAAACCTTTGTACAATACCATCTACCTATGTCGCCGAAGAACTGTTCGCTTTGTCAAAATGCCCGTGCGATTGTGAAAAGGCCGAAGACGGGCCAACAGATCTGCAAAGACTGCTTTTTCTACGTATTCGAGACCGAAGTGCACAACACCATCACTGAGGCGAAGCTATTCAAACATGGTGATAGGGTTGCAATTGGAGCTTCAGGAGGCAAAGGTATCCAATGATTTATTCAATCCCGCATCAAGACCTCATCGCAGTGTTCAGACTCCACGGTCCTCGCATATGTTATGAAGACGCTCAACGATCGATATAGTTATGGTCTGGAGTTATTCCTTCTCTCAATAGATGAGGGAATCACCGGTTATAGAGATGATTCACTAGAGGTAGGTTTCCACATGGCGTCGGCTGTCCATGCCCCTATCTCACGTCGGCTTCAGACTGTCAAGCGTAATCAACAGCAGTATGATATGCCTTTGAAGATCCTCTCGTACGACGAACTATATGGCTGGACTATGGACCGAATTGTATCAACCATTGGAAAGAAAAATAACTGTACTTTTTGCGGTGTATTTCGACGACAGGCGTTGGACCGTGGCGCATCGGCGCTGAATGTCGACCATATTGTGACCGGTCACAATGCGGACGATATCGCAGAGACCGTACTAATGAACAGTGAGCATACCTCTTCGTTTCACTTATAATAATGTACTGATCCATAATCAGTAATGAGGGGAGATATTGCTAGACTAGGACGGTGTACGTCGATATGTACACAGGGAGAGGACACGATCAGGCGATCCAAACCCTTTAAATATGCTTATGAGAAAGAGATCGTTATGTGAGTATCGGTGCTCAAATGATCTCACTACAGGAATCTTATTCAGTCCTCTAGGTACGCCTACTTCAAAAAGCTCGACTACTTCTCCACAGAATGCATATACTCGCCCGATGCATACCGCGGACACGCCCGCACATTTCTCAAAGACCTTGAGGCCGCACGACCTAGTTCCATCATCGATATCATTCATTCTGGAGAGGCATTCGAAGTGAAAGACGAAGTGAAAGCGACACAGAAAGCTCAACGTGCGTCATTGTCATCATGAAAACCCCGCTAATCTGACGGCAAGTTAACAGAAACATGCAAACGGTGTGGATATATGTCAAGCAATGATCTTTGCAAGGCATGCACGCTGCTTGAGGGTTTAGAGCGCGGTATGGCTAATGCCGCTATTGTATGTATCATTCGGCCTCAGAGTTCAAACATTGTCAAGTCTCATACCCTATTCCAATTCCTTTTAGACTGACCGCGCTCAGCGAAAGGCCAATAGCGAGAGCTCTGCGCCTGATAATCTACGCACAATCCCATTCTTCAAGATGCCGCATGGACCAGGCCCATCTGTTCCCGTCGAAGCCCCAGCATAGATCGCGGTACACCGCCAGCGTATGTTTGCTGTGTATTTAGCGTGTCCTTGAGGGTATATATTTATTATATATGTAGCAATATATCTAATACGGTCTGAACTTCATCTAAGAGATGGGTCGCCGGTACGCCATCGGGAAGTAGCTGTAGATGACTTCCTCGCTTTACTCCTGTTGACCTCTGCAGACTCAAATTTTGCTACTCAATCATCGAGAGCACTTTCAGTCAAGTTTCGCCCCTCCGCCGCGACAAATGACAGATACAACTTCTCACAACGATTCACCAACTTGACACCTTCGTCTTCGTACTCCTCCCACGCCGTGATCGGTTGCGCACCGACAAGGCTGGTGCCAAAACGATCCGTAATTGAATGCAGGCGCGCTGGTACGGGTTGCGTATGTCCATTCCCATGGCTATGTCCGATGGCTTTTCCATTTGTTGGGTTTGACTCGCGGTCGTGGGCAGACGTGGAAGGCTTTTTGGAAGAACTTGCGGAGAAGAAAACAGGGAGAAAGGCTAGCGATGCTAGCGCGACGTGTACTGCGGCAGATGCGCCGTTCCACGAAGTTATTGTGTGATGTGGCGAGCCGACAAATCGAGCCTGCAGAACCTAAGGGTCAATCGTCGAAGAGGCAGCTAAATTGGAGTGAACAACGCACGAGATAGAAAATTAGATGCTTCATTCGGTGGAAGAACGCGCCAAGTAGCACGGCATCAATAGCAGTATACACCACACCTGGATGCACAACGAAATGTCGCACTGAAGGGGGCGTTTGGCGGAGTGCCCGACGATTGAGTTCCGCGCCAATCAAGTCCATTTGATATTTTGAGCCCTCATACGAGTGCAATGATTTAGTGAGCTGCCAGTCTTCTGTATCATAGTGAACTGGGTTGGCTTCCAAAGACGACATCCAGAGTACACGGGCAGGCCCGTGCTGTGCGTCAGAGTACGCAGACAATGCTGGCTCCAATGCGCGACACTGTGACGAGATTGGTTGGAAGTGTTTGCGAAAGAGGAGATGCGTGTACCGACCAGAATATAATGGCCAAAGACGTTACATTGCCAGACCCAACCCAGGCCATCCTCGCTCATCATCCCACTTTGCTGTACGTTGTATCGCGGGTAGGTGACCGCGTCGAGGAAGTTGATCAGTATTTGTTTCACGAGGCCAAGCCATGATATATGCAAGAAGGGCGCAACGCCCGCATTGCAGATTATGTGTGAGACATATGGATACCTAGCAGATATCATGAGTATGAGTAACACAATCAATTGGGCAGTTAGACGTACGCTCGCGAGACTTTGTCTGCAAATTCGAACACACTATGCACGCTCGCTAAATCGAGTTGGCAGATGTCAATGGTCAGGTTTTGCTGGAACCTCTCGAGATGTTTTCTGTCCGCTCCCTTGCGCCCTGCAACGTCCGCTCTAAATTCCTCGTACAGCTTTACCCTCGCCGCCTCCGCCCTCTGCGTATTTCGACACGCCATGATGAGTGTCATTCCCTCACACGGGTAAAGTATCCCCACATCCTGCTGGTCGGCCACGCGGGAAAATAGAGGTTGCGCGTCGGGGGGATTTATTTGTGAGAGCTGCGCGAGGAGTCGCCTGCATGTCCCGAAGCCTATACCGCTGATAGCGTGGAGAGGTCAGAAGCTGTTGGTGTCTAATATCGCTTTTGCAGGAGAAGACGAACTTGTTGGCTCCTGTGACAATGATGATCGGCCGTGTAGACATTGTCCAGGTTCTGCTACTCGAGGAGAAAGGGGAGCGAGAGAGTTCTAACTTTGACGTGGGCAAGTCGGAATGGAACTCGTATATCAAGTCGAGCTCGTACGACAGAAACGCGATGCCTCGTGACTTCGGACCCCGGTCATCTGATTTTACGCGCCTGAATTACCGACGAGAATCTGAGATGTAGACACCTTGGCCAATGGTGCTCTTCTAGAAAATCCTAGTCAGACCTGTTACGGTTACAATTTCACTCAATGATCTTGACACGCGTCAACAACCCGTGGTATATTTCGGGAGGGTTTCGTAACATCACAAGCACGCACTGTTGTGACAACAGTCTCTACTACAATATACACAAGAAGCAAATTAGATAGCCAGTGTGAATGCCGAAGCTCGTCAAGAGTGTGATGTTTGGTATGCGGTAAGAAAACACGAAAGGAGTGAGTAGATGTCAGAAGTCCATGAGCCCGAAAGTAAGCGGGCAGCGAGATGAGTCGACACATCTGAGGTTGGGACTAACACAAACCGTATGTTCCACGATGAATGAAATAGATAGGAGTCATAAATGGTATAGAGTGTCTAGACACATCCTCAATCGCGCTTGATGGTCTAAATAAAGGCATTTAGCCCATTTAGTATTGAGATCTATTGGGTTGTGTTGAATGGTCACACCTTGTTGACTTTGCGAACCAGGATCTTCTTTTGGATGTAATGGATGACACGCTCAATATCCGCCCACATGAATATAGGGATCACCACGACCATTACTGGTATCGCAACCTCCCAGAAGCTGCATATTGAGGCATAAACAGCAGGAAGGCGAGAACTTTGAACGAACGACGTACAAGAGATCGCTGTGATCCTGGACACTCCACATGACATTGAAGTTCATCCCCTGCAAACCAATATCTTTCAGCGGAGACCAGACCACCAAAATAAAGATCCTACAAAGTACCCAGTCAGCAGCGTCAGCGGCAGGAAAATGATAGTGGCAAGAGTCAACCGTCGCCTGAACGGAGAAATAAGTCAATCCTAATCCCAAACAGTGATAACGAGACTCACATCACTTCATTTGTCTCATATGAGGCCATCTATTTAGCCTCATATTATATCAGGAAGAACGCAATTAGTCAAGAAAAATACATACGTTGAAGGTGTAATTGATGAGGTTCTCAGCCATGGCCGCGTACATATCCAAACTTGAAAGTATGTAGTCCATATGATCGTGTACATCCGCCTGCAAAGGATCAGTATCGCAACCTGGGGCTTATTAAATTGTTTTATAGAAAACTTACAAGGTAAATCTTGGACTTGTGACTCATGTATCCGATGATCTTCTGGTCCGGACCTTCCTTGGCTGGGTCAATGATTGCTGCGCAGCGATCGACATCATAACGTCGGAGGCCATAAAGCAGGGTCTTGATTGGACCCATCGTTCGCTTGTGTAAAATAAGATCTCCAGACAGGATATGCACTGGGATTGACAAGATCGGTGCAGTGAGTAGGAGGAAGTTGTCAGTACCACATATTGAAGATACTGACGGTCCTGGACAGTCCTAACTTTTGGCTTCAGAAGGATTTGCCGCTCAAGGGAGTTTATCCTTGCATGATATTCGTCGACGACTTCCAATGCAGAGTCGACAACTGGAACATGGATAAGTTAAGCATAACAAGATGTAGATAATTGTCGAACATACTCAGGTCAAGCAAACTCTCCACCAGCAACGAGGGATCTGCGGTCTTGCGTAGGGTTGTGTCCCGCTGGCGCAAGCGTGTGGCAATAGGTGCTGTGAAATTGAGATCAGGGTCTGGATGGAAAGATATGACCGTGCCTACAAGGGCGCATTCACATTAGCTGGTAGATCGGAATACCGAGGTTCCGAACTTCACGACATACCATCGCGAAACAAGAATACACACATGGGGGTTATGCGTACATGGACGCGCTGCCCCTTCTTGAGTTGGTCAAGTGTGATATCATTTGCAGCACGCTTACGCTTCGTGGACTGTAGACTAAGTCAGTATTTTCTAATACATTCAAGAGCAGAAGGCGGAAGGAGCAGGGTAATCTTACCAACAGCGTTGATGACTTTCCACCTGCCTCGGTGTCAAAGAAGCGGGATTTATCGCCCCACCCAAAGCGTCCTCTACTAGACCCTCCGGGTGCCTCAGCCCCAAAGTCTGCCAAACCGTCGCCATCGCCATAGCCGTCGCCGTTCGCATCAGCATCTTCATCCGCAATGCCAAGTTTCTCGTCGAGAGGTAGAGGGGACGACGAACGGGGAAGATTCGTGAACGTCCGCGAAGAGCTGACAGATGCTTGGCTGAATAACGCGCCTCTAAGGTGTTCAGTCGAGGTAGGACCGGAACCAAGAGTGTGACAGAGAACGCGAAGGAAGAGGTGCTTGCTGAAATAGTCAGCTTTGGAACGCGCGTGTCCACGTTGATGCAAAACATCTTCGAGGGCAAGCGGGTGCATGTCTACAGACCACCTGTCAAAAGCGTTGATGCTTGAAACAGGATGTCTGCTGCTCACCATATTTCAACGCAAGCGTACTGATCACGTCCCAGCTGATTCCTCCGACGTTAATCCACCGCACCTTGACCCACGGCTCTTTCTCACTCGCCTGCTGGTTTTGAAGGAGCCGCACGAACTCCCCGTTGGTCATCCTCCCAAAGCTCGCGCGCAAGGGAGAATAGTCGATGATGTCAATCAGACACTTCTGTCGGATGTGCCCATAGTTCAGGTATGCGCTCTGCCTGCGAGGATCGACACCGGGCTCCGCGCCAACGTTTCCACGCAACATCACGGTCGACGTGCGGTGCATTTGGATCACTTTGCGCACCGTCGCGCGAAAGCGATCGCCAGGAGAGCGATGGCTCGCATGGGCACGGGCGGCAGCATGGTAGCTTTTGGGACTTTTGACAGACTTGGGACTTTTGACGGAAGCAATCGAGGTGGGCTTGGCACGAGCGGACGAGTTCGGCTGGGCGGTGGGTGGAATGGACAAAACGAGGTCTGGTGGCTGCTGATTGACGCTGGGCGACACGGGCGACGATACTACATCCATTTCGTGCTCACGCTCGCGCTGGAGCTCGTCCTCGAGGTCGGGAGTGAGGGAGCGGCCGTCCGAATCGCTGAAGCTGTTCTCTCGAGGCATGCTGGGGTATCGTGTAAATGGATAGAAAAGAGAGAAAAGAGAGACGTGGGATGTGGCAAGTCTGAGATAAGAAGCGAAGGCGGTGAAGAAAGGTGTTGCGATGTACTTATATTTAGCATCTACAGTAAATATGGGGACCAGATCAACTCAGCCGCTCAACCGCTCAGCACCAGGCAATCTAGATCTGATCCGCCACCGGTTGTCATCCTGCAGGCACACACTCTTGCTCGACGCGCGTGTTGCTCATTGTATTTGGGCAAGCGCTAGAGAGATTGAATATCCCAAGGAAAACTAGTGAAACAGAAGTGACAGAACTACTCTGTCGACTTTTTCCGCTTTTTTGTCGACTCCCCGTCTGCAGCTGCCGCCTTCTCTGCTTTGCGGGCCTTTTTGCGAGCCTTGCGCTCTGCTTCTGTCTCGCCAGATTCCTGCGGAAAAAATGAATACAGGTGAAACCACATCCCGAGAGGATGAGCATACCTTTGAAGCTTCGACGGTTTCTCCAACCGACTCGCGCACCCTCCGCTTCCGCTTCTTCTCCTTGCTATCCTCATCCTCATCCACGTCCATCGCGTCCGCATGTACTTCCTCCTGCTCCTTCGCAGCTTTCTCAGCGTTCTTCTTCGCCTTCTTGGCCTCCTTCGCCCTCCGCTTCTCCTCCTTCGTATCCAACACAGCCTGCACAGCCAATTCCATAGGCTCCCGCTGCGTCGATACCAAATCCACAGCGTCCGCTGCTGTGTTATAGGTGCTCGTATTCCCTGTCATCTCAAACCGCAGCTGCTTCTTGCCATTCTCCCCGAATCTGCGCACCCCGGAAGCATCGCCGGCATATTCCAAGGCCCGAAGTCGTGATTCAAGTTTCGCACGATTCTCCAGACCTATTGAGGGCGCCATCGGCTCAGACTTGCCGTCTGCGTCCGTGAGGGCATCAACACGGACAGAGAGTGCTGTTTTGGTGGCAACCATGCGCGCCATCTACACCAATTCTCTTGTTTAAGAAGGCACTCTTTCATCCTGAAAATTCGGTACTCACTTTGCCCTTCAACTTTGGTGGTGCTTGGCCAACGAGCGAAGCCTGCATATCATGATGGGAACGCCGAAGGGACGAAAGACAAGCAGCGTTCACGTACGTGGTAAATGAGACCGTACTTTGGGGTATCATGTTTCGTCTTGAGAGCTCGGAACAATGCCTTCTCGGCTCCGAGAATCTGTATCGTGCTAGCTGGGTGTTTGGCGAGACTTAACAAGCTGCCGGCGTGACTGATCAAACGTGCGCCGACGAGTTCACCGACCAATGCGGTCAAATTGGGCGCGATGGCGATCATACGGTTCCGCAGGTACTCTGCTAGTTGGGTTCGGTACGTGGTGATTTCGATGACCTGGTCACACAGCGCATGAATATGCGTGATATCTGAATCGGAGATTTCTGTCCCCATGGAGATTTCGGCAGCAGCTTTGAGCGTTGCTTCGAGATCTTCAGGAAGAATGGCGGCGAAATCTGTCGAACTGGCGTTCGTACGGAAACCTGGCAAGAGCGAGATAAGCCGTCCAGCCCGGGGACAATTCAATTCAACAGACAAACCCATGAGTTTCACGACTTTCGCGTAGGCCATATTATCCGACAAAATCTTGGCCATCTCAGGGAAATGCCAGCCATACCACTCCTATAAACGCGTTGACGATTGACGATGTCCTCGAGGCATGGAAGCTGTCCATTACGTACCTTCACTCGCATGGCATAAATATTGATCTCCTTGTCGAGATCGTCGAGGAGTGCAATAGCCTGCACAACCATGGTATCAACCTTGTCTGGGGAGAACTTGAGCTTGAAGCTGCAATACGTCAGGGCGAGCGAGGCTGCAAAGATGATAGAATACATACCGAGATAATGAATGACTGAGACCCAAGCTCATGGTCGCGAGATCTTTGGGGTCCAATCCATCCAACAACGCAGTGATCTGGCTTCGAATCCCACGGAACAAATCAACGGAATCGGAATCGGCGACGACGTTGATTCCGAGCTTTTTGTTTATGGACCGAACTAATCACCGTTCGAAAACTATGGTAAGTCGTGCGGGCTGACCAGAGGGGAGAAAAAAATACAATGATGGCGAACAACGACTGACCAAGTTTCGGATCCACAACCATCAGAGACTCCTTCCCCTTCCCTTTCTCCACAATCTCATCGTTCAAAAACTTTTTGAGGCCCTTCCCGAGCTTTCCCTCCTGAAGAGCTGTGATTTCCTCAACCGCGGTAGCCGTTGATGTGAAGCGATGCAACGACTTTAGTTTAAGCCTGCATTCATATCGCGTTTAGTTCATCTTCACGGAGCACAAAAAACACCGTGCAAATGACGCGCCCTAGGTTCTGGAGAGGGAAGGTGTGTGTGTACTTACAGTTTATTCGCTTTTTCTGGTGTCTCGAACTCCCGGTACAAGTCCGGACTCGTAATTTTTGCAGCATCTGTGAGTTTGAATAGACAGAACCCCAACGCTGTCTCGTATAGAACCAACATACTAGCTTTAGAGGAGGGAGCTTGGGTTGGGTTTGACAGTCGTCGAAGGCTTTACTTGTTGCTGCAACTTTTTCAAGCATGCGTGGGAATCTCGAAGAGCCCCGGACCAAGGTCTCGGACCGAGGATGGACCGGTACCATGTGGACTCATAATTATTGACTGATGGCTTTCGGTGAGGACTTGTTCAGCTTTGCATGACACTGAATGACATTGTTTCCCTCCCGACTCTCCGAAGCTCTCCGAGCTAATAGCTTGAGAGCCACGTATTTGCCTTGAATTTGACTGATCACGGCCCCGGGATTTCTGGCCGGGATGACTTACTATATTTACGGGGCAAAGACTGCCGTGCTCTCCGCAGCTGGCGTCAGACCTCCTTCGTCTAACGGGTATCCTGTGCGCTCCAACTGGCCCGCGCTTTATAATATAAGGCAGGTTCACGAGCTTGCCGCGCACGAACACTTACGCCTCCCTCCGACCCCTTTCCTCCGCCTCCTTTACGACACCACTCCCCCCTCTTATATCTGACCTCCAGGTTGAGGCCCGAGGAGTGTCTCGCGTTCATGACCAACTCACATTCTGATTACATCCCTCTCTTCAACGGGAACCCGGCAGCGTATTCAAAGGGTCGGCAGCGTTGGTTCTGGGGTTTATGCACAGGGTTGGGATTTCTGGCGCTCATAAACATCGCCGTCCTTGCCAAATTCTTTCTCTCGTCAAAGAGCGTTGCAACACCTCTCGATGACTACCAAATACTGTAAGCGATACACAATTTTTCTTCCCTCCTCTCCTAAAGCGCGCAAAACCACTAGCAAACCAAAATTCACAACTGGTCGACAAGATCGCATATCAACCAACCCTACTGATCCCTCCACCCGCGCAGTGGTTTCATCTCTCTATACGGATTCATTCGCCTACCCCGTGGCAACGCTCGGCCATTCCATCAGCGCCTCCAACGTAACCGCCCGCCGAATTCTGATGTACATCCCTTCTCAAGTTTCAGAACACGCGCTTTGCATCGTCCGCTCTGCCGGCTGGGAGCTCCATCCAGTAGCGCGAATCGCGCCTCCGCACGAAGGACATGGCGTCGGGTCGCGCTTTGAGGACCAGTACACGAAGTTGAACCTGTGGGGCCTCGATCGGCTTGGAATCGAGTCCGCCGTGTACCTCGACGCGGACACGCTCGTGCGGAAACCGTTTGACGAGCTTTTCGACCTTCCGTTCGAGTTTGCGGCGGTGCCGGACGTGTTTCCAGACGACAAGGATGGCGGGTTCAAGCTAGGGTTTAACGCGGGCGTTCTCGTGTTGCGCCCCAACAACGACACGCTGGTGAACATGATCGCCACACTGGAGCATGCACGGTATCTCCCCGGCGAGGCGGAGCAGGCGTTCTTGAACTTGTACTACGGCGGAGAGGCCCTGCGATTGCCCTACGTCTATAACTCGAACTTGGCGATCAAGCTGCGAAGCACGGAGCTATGGAAGGCAATGATGGATGATATCCGCGTCGTTCACTACACCACCGTGAAGCCCTTCGACTTTTTGGGGAAAGAGGTGCCAAGCTTAGAGCGGGCGAAGGAGCTTTTAGAGAGTCGGAAGGCAGAAAGAGGCGGGATTTTCAGGGAGGAACTCGGGTGGTGGGAGGAGACATGGAAGAAGACTCTCCGGGAACCCGAGCTGCAGAAGTGTCTCGAGCAGCGGTCATGACAGGGGACATTCGCCGATCACTGACATCATTCATCTACAATTCACTTGAGGGCATACGGGTCGTATGTTGTACTTTCGCAGGTTACCACCATGTCTGTTACATTAGCCAGATAAGTACACCCTAGCTTCATATTGCGTGCATACTGATGTGCACTGTACACCTCCTTTAATTTATGCGCTCAGTTCCCACGACTCATCATGATAGATCATCGAGCCTTGGTATGTAACAGCTAGATCTCGTCGAAGTCCATCGTTTTGAGGCCGAAGCTTTGAAAGAAGGTAGCCAATCAGAGCATCTAATCCGAGAATGGACAGTGCTCAACGTATCGGAGAGCGGTCGGTACACTGCCAAATTAATCCAGCACCGACGCATTTCGCTGAGCACAGGGTTTTCCCGTCGAGGTCCATCGTTTTGAACATCGCTTCAGGCTGTACGAGTACGCTGGTTTTAGTGATATGAGCGCCGGCGCCAGTGATCTACACATCAGACCTTGCGACGCGTGTGGCGGGCGCATATTTATAAATGATGCACTCGCCGCGAAGTTCCCACCGGACCGCGTCGGTTTTCAACAGTTCCCAACTGTGCTGGTTAACTCCAAACATGCTGAAGCTTGGTGTAGTATTGGCGCTCCTTTCTTGTCATGTCGCCTCGAACGCGCTCGGACAATTGCCTATCTCGCGGTCTCCGGAATCGCCTGGTCTGTTCACGAACGTCGTGCCAGACGGGCTGTGCGAAGAGCACGCAGAGGACGTTCCGTACACAGGATGGTCCAACGTCCCCGCGACGATGAACCTTTCATCCATTGATTCGACACTGGATTATACTTCACTTGAGCACCCCGCGTTTTCTGGCTACAGCGTCCGCATCAAAAAGACGGAGTTCTGCGATCACACTGTCAAGTGAGCCAGTTTGATGCAATCGCTTTGATGCGCTCCTGCCTGAAGACGCGACGTCTGCGTCTGTCCCAGCGTCTACACCGGATACTTGGACGTCGATCAAGGAGCGAAGCATCTCTTCTTCTATTTCTTCGAGAGCCGACGCGATCCTGCCCAAGGTAAGAACGCAAACTGCCAAATGCATTCCAACTCAATGACTCGAGGCTGTTGTACGTCACACTAGATGATGTGATGATGTGGATCAATGGAGGTCAGATATCTGCGACCCTTCATCCTATCTGCTGACTTGGAGATCGTTGATGCATTTGCATCAGGTCCCGGTTGCTCTTCGTCCATGGGACTTCTCATGGAGCTTGGTCAGTTGGTCCATGGATGGCGAATACTTTACGCTCCTCTAACACCGGGCGATAGGCCCATGCAGTGTCGATATGAAGAACGTCTCCTCGAATGGGACGATCTGGAACCCTCATTCATGGAATAACGAAGCCAACATATTCTTTCTTGACCAACCGTAAGTTCATTTCATCCGTCGGAAACTCAACGACGATGTGTTCAACCGCCCCAAAAACGGCCAGCGTTGGTGTGGGCTTCTCGTACGCCGACCACGGCGAGACGGTCGAGACGACCGAGGACGCGGCACGGAACGTCCATGCGTTCATCGCCATCTTCTTCGAAACGTTCGACCAGTTCAAAGGGAGGCCTCTGCATCTTGCAGGCGAGTCGTACGGGGTGCGGGATAGGTGCTCAGTAGCTGCTCAAGCGGAGACCGTTGACGGTGCTCTTATAGGGACGGTACCTGCCCGTCTTCGCAGGCGAAATTTGGGACCGAAATCGGTTCGCAGAGGAAGAGGGCCGTCCCGCCATCAACCTCCAGAGTGTCCTCATCGGGAACGGCATCACGGACATCTCGACGTAAGCGCTCGGTTCTTCGCACCGTCTCTGCTTCTTGACCGCCATCCCCGGGACCGTATCAGACTGTATCCTGGCCGGTATGAAATTGAGTGTGGGACGGCTGCTTTGGACGTCCCGTTCCAGTTCATCTCGAGCTGCGTGAGGATGAAAAAAGCCGTGAGCAGCGTCGCTTATCCTGAGGCTGATAGGTTGAATAGTGGGTCTGGCTTGACGGTGTTGTCTTCGGGCATCGATAGCTTCCGCGATGCGAGAAAGCCATGGATGACTATTGCGTGCAGTCATTCGACGAGATGAACTGTCGCGCTGCGGTGAACTTCTGCAATGATCAGCTGAGTGTAGACTACTGGAGCAGCGGTAAGCGCTCCCGACCTTCTTCGTTCCGTTGATCGAACCAGTAGCCTTCTCAGGAAGAAACGTGTACGACATCTCGAAGGTCATTTTAATACGTGCTATGTGACCCTGTTGGCCCTGCACTCATGCCGCTGCCAGATGTGCTTGGGCGACGACCTGTGCTACCTTGAGAATACCGCCATCACCGAGTACCTCGACCAGCCTTCTGTCCGAGAGGCCTTGGGCGTGGAGATCCCGTACGGGTTCGCTCCCTGTTCGAGGGCCGTCGGCCGCGAATTCGACTTGCACATGGACAAATACGCAGTCCCGACGCAGTACTACGTAGCGAACCTGCTCGAGCGCGGCGTCCGCGTCCTCATCTACGCGGGGACATACGATTGGCAGTGCAACTGGGTCGCAAACCGGTTGTGGGTGGACAAGCTGGAGTGGGCCGGGCAGGACGGGTACCGCCGCGCGGCCTGGCGCGACTGGACGGTCGACGGCGCCAAGGCGGGCGAGACGAAGGCGTGGGGCAACCTCACGTTCGCGACGGTGAGAGGGGCGGGACATATGATGAGTATCTGCTTCTGTGGTTGTTATATATACGCGAACTGACGTCCCGTCTGACGGTGTTCACGTCCCGCACGATAAGCCGGCGGAGGCATTTGCGATGGTTTCAAGATGGGTGGCACATCAGAGTCTCTGAGGGGCAGCGGATAAGAAGGTTCATCACATTTTGTTCATTTATTGGAAGGGCCATCAATCAAAGAGATACAGGTGTCGGGTGTGTTTTACGGAGGATCATGTTTGAGGATCAACGATGATAGGTTGATGGCGCGAGCAATGCAATGTAACAGAGCGCGCTAAACGTATGATATGCTCAATGTTCACAAAGCCATGGGATGCAAGCATGACACATGAGAAACTTGATCATAAAACACATGGTGCGCCAAGGTGGAAGACGCTGCGCGGAGCAGAGAAAGCCCACGCAAGCGCAGGTGATGGTGGGGGTGATGGTGGGTGACGTAGAGATAAGATGAGTGTAGGGAATCGCTACTAGAGGAGTCGCGAAGGCGAGGTGCCCGAGAAACCAGAGGAGAGGGACCGAGGGAAGGGAACAGGAGTCGGAGTCGGTGGGGGGAACGAACGTACGATGGACGATGCCATGGAGACCTGTCCCGGCAAGACCGAATTCACTCTGTCCACCAACGCAGGTGGCCCTGCCCCGATTGGTCCATACACCGTCCATCATATAAAGCATGTCATTCGTCCCTGGAACTCATCCTCACCCTTCGCTCTTCTCTCCCTCCTCTTGTTCAGTGAGTCTTCAGTCCCTTCTGCCCCGTCCTCTCTCACCCCAGCAACCTCCCAGCTTTTTGGGCTGCCCGGTAGCGCCCCTGGATCATCCCTCCTTCCTTTCCTTTCATTTTTCCCAGCAGGTTGGTAGAATTGTCCCCGGCGACACCTTTTAGTACGAATCAAAAATGCGTTTCACTGCGTCCTTCGTTGCCCTTCTTTCATCCCTCCTGGTCTCGGCCGCACCCGTCAGCCGGACAGTCACCGACAACAACTTGTTGGTCCTCCGTATGTCCCCCCCTTCCACATTTGGGCAAGCCTTGCCGATCACTCACGCCCCGTGCTCTCCTGATGCATCTCAGAGTTCGCGAACGTCCTCGAGCAGCTGGAGACACAGTTCTACACGCAGGCCCTTCAGAAGTTCCAGACAAGCGACTTCATCTCCGCAGGGTTCTCGTCCGCGCAAATCCCCATCGAAGCGTTCACCGCGATTCAGTTCGATGAGGCCACGCACACGACAATTCTCCAGGTGCGCTCCCTCCCTCGTCCCTTTTGTTCCGTACCTGAATTTGGCCGCTAGGAAACGATCGTCTCCCTCGGTTCCCAACCTCTGAACACTTGCTCGTTCGACTTCTCCTCAGTCCTCACCGATGTCACCACCATGGCAGCAACAGCTCGTCTGGTCGAGAACGTCGGTGTTGCTGCTTACCTCGGCGCTGCCCACCTCGTCACCGATCCTACCATCCTGACGGCCGCAGCTTCCATCATGACCATCGAGGCCCGCCACCAGACCGTCCTGAACATCCTCGCGTCCGGCACTTCCATTCCTCAGGCTTTCGACATTTTCCTGTCGCCCCCTGAAGTCCTTGCCATTGCGGGTGGATTCATCTCAGGCTGCGATCTTGGTATCCAGGGTACGCTTGTTATTCATCATCAGACGCGGGCTTGCGCTCATCAAACGACACTGCCTGTTAGCTAACCCGGCTCTGTCTCTCACGAACACGGGTTCCGTCGGCGAGGGCACCCTCTTGACCTTCTCGTCCCCGGCCATGACTGGCAGCACTGACGTGAGCACGACCATTGTTTTGCATGCGTACGGCGGTTTCTCACGGTCCTGTCCATCTATCAGGGTATGTTCTGCCAAATGATCGCCGGCGGTTTCCCCTTCTCGATCTCGCTCCCCCTCAGCCAGTGCAACGTGCCTGCTAACCTCACCGGCCCCGTCGCGATCTTCATTACGTCGGACAACCAGCCCCTGAACAACAACGCGCGCGACCAGGCTACCGACAAGATCGTCGCCGGGCCCACCATGGCGTTCATCGACAACAAGCCCGAGCTGCTCAGCAGCCTCGTCCGCAATACCGGCAGCAGCAGCGGTAGCAGCAGCAACTCCGTCGACTCGACCACGACGATTAGTCCCTCGCAAGCCAGTGCCATCATCAACAGCGCGTCTGCCGCCACTGCCACCGCCTCCGTGACCGGCTCTGCGTCGCCCGCATCTGCAACGGGTTCCGCGTCTGCTGCCGCCTCCACCGCATCTGCCTCGTCGTCGTCGTCGAACAACGCTGTTCAGGCCGCGGGGACGCTCGGCGGCCCAAACCTCTACGTTGGCCCTAGCCCAGACGGCAAGACGATGGTGCTCGGCTGGAGCACGGTTCCCGCCCCACAGTAAATTTACGGTCGAAGGGGCTCGCGCCCGGAGGGGCATGTGTACTTGATGGACTTTTACTGCAGATCTAGTAGGGTTTGGGGTTTAATGGACTGATATGGACACTTTCAGGTCCTTGACGGACGTGCTATCGCTGCAATGCTTTTTTGATTTTCTGTACTTACCACCGGGCTGGAGGGGTCCATTGGTCGGCGATCCATTTTGTTGAATGGACTTGGCACCGACGGGATGATCGTCGCTCTACATTACTTTACCTACTGGATGTGCTCAATTTTATTCTCGTGGGGATGAGCGCGATGTTCCGCTTGCTCTGGAAGCTGCCTTGTGTTGCCACTTCGTGGATGAGGCTTGTGAAATACGAGTAAAGCGACGATCCTTTATTGTTGGGGAGAGTATGTTTCGCCACTGCGAGAAGGAATGAAGTATGAATTATGTGAGGTCGCTGCGGAAACGCGTGTATGAAAGAAAGAAAGAAACATGGTACACTAAAAGTACATCCACGAGGCCAGAAAATGTCTCTATGATCGGCATATCAGGTCAGTCAATCGTCGTCACTCTCCGAACTGCTACTATAGTCATCAGAATCCTCGTCGGCCACGCCGCGCGCCAGCGCGTTCATCGAGATCGGCCGGCCGGTCGAGACGGGCTGCGGCTCGTCTGGCGGGAACAGACCGTCCCCATCGTCCTCGTCCATCTCTACCGCTTCCATCTGCGCCTGGAATATGTCGTCGAACTCCTCGCCCTCCTCGTCCTCGTCGTCCTCGTCGTCGCCGCCGTCGTTATCGTCGCCGTTATCCTCTGTCATCACGATGGTGAGCGGCTGCATTGTCGCGGTTATCGGTGCGGCGACCTCGTCCCACTCGTCGTCGTCCGAGTCTGCGAGTGGCGCGGGCAGCGGGGGCGCGGGGGACACGGGCGGCGCGAATGCCGCCTGGTGGGCAAGCGGGTCGGGGCCTGATGCGGTGGGCAGTGCGAGGCTGAACGTCGGCTGAACGGGTGGTGGTGGTGGTGGCGGCGGAGAGGCGCGCGCGCGCTTGACTGGTGAGGGCCGGTTGATTTCTAGCTCCTCTACGTCGGGATCGTCGTGTACGCGCTTGTTGCTGGCGGGTTTGGCCTTCGGCTTGGGCGGCGCGCGGGGCTTTGGAGGGGGTGGTTGGGAGGGCAAAGCGAGTGGAGGCTTCTCTGCGGGTGTTGGCTTGTGTGGGAGCGCAGGCTTGGGTTTAGGTGGCGGAGGGCGGGGAGGTTGGGCTGGTGCTGGCCTTTTCTGGAACTTGGCAGCGATGGGGATGTCTTCCTCTTCCTCTTCCTCCTCCTCTTGTGGCAGGGGTCGAGTGGGAACCTCGTCGTCGGGTTCGCCATCCGCGTCTTCGAGTCCTTCTAAAAGCTCCGCCTCTATTTCTTCTGTCGTGGGAGCCTTGAAAGCTGAACGGGCGTTAGAGGGTGGCTCTGGAGCATGGGGTAATGCTACAGGGGGATGTGAGTACGGTAACGCGGGCGATTTCGAACGGGTGGATACGCACGAGAAGCGGAGGCAGACGGTCGTGCCCTCGTAGTCACACGCCTCTTGTGGTTCAAACTGATCAAAGAGTCTAGCTTCTCAAGGGTATATGTCTGCAGATGATGAGCATGAGTGAGACACGGGGACAAGCGAAATGAATGTGCAAGAACACCCACACCCATCCCGGGATCGTATATGAGCACGCACTCAAAGTCCTTCGCAGGCTTCTCGTCACCTTCGAATTCGTGTGCCTCATTTAGCTAGTCGTGGAAACCCGTCAGCGGTTCCCAAGAGTCGCTCCTCACAGGGACAGACCTGCGAAGTCGGCCGCTCGACTCTGACCCCCGTCCCCTCCTTCCCCTGCTGGACCTCAATGGTCCCGGGCTTCGTGGGATCAATAGATTCCGGTTTAAAGTTATCTGCAGCAGCCACAGGTGCCACGCGTCAGCAAAGGGATCGACGCGAGGCGTGGGTGTGAGCGACTCGATACACACATCGAAACGAATAGAAATCTTTCTCTGGGAGGGCCCGTTTGGCGTTGTAAGTTCCCATGCGCATCTTGAGATCCTTGACGAGCGACTGCCCCATCTGAACCTCGTATCGCCCGGGGGCAGGACTCCATGGGGAGGTGCTTGAAGACATCGCAAATGGCGGTGGTGGTGGTGGTAAAGGGGGAAGAAGCCGACAGCCTTGTCGGTGAAACTGGGACCCAGCCGCCCAGTTGCGCGGTAGTGCCACTGCTGCACGGGCCGGAGTCTGGGGTTCAATCGAGATCTGTTCGTCTGCCACAAGCGCTCTTCGTCTTTCGGACTAACAGCTATGGAACGCGCATGCACAACATGAAGTAGAGAAAGTAACTACAGGCGTGAAAGACCAGAGCCGCAGCGTCATGAATCGCCCTCAGCTGCAAAACGTGCCTTCTTTTTCTTCTTCTTTCCGTCCTTGTCTTCACGAGACGGCGCTTCCACAGCCCCCGATTCCCCCTCCTGGCGCTTCCGCTTCCGCTTCTCCTCAACAGTAGGCGCAGCTTCCTCGACAGGGGCGACGAACGCTTCTGCGCGCTCCGCCCGCCGCTTCGCAGAAACTTCTGTTTGCTGAAAGTGATCGTCGTTAAACCCCGTTCTCGCGCCACGGCTTGCGCTCTTACCTTCTGCATCCGCTCCCGGTCCTCCCTCCGCTTCTTTTCGTGAGGCTGGAGGAAGTATTCTCCAGACTCGAGTTGCAGGTCGATCTGTATCCGACGTGCCGATTGGTAACGAACGATCGCGACCCTGGACAATAAAACATACCTTCCGCGGCTGCTGTGCTGGTGGAAACGGTGTGTACACCTTCTTCTCGGGTTTCTGTGCGGGCTCTGGCTCCACACCGGCCGCCTTCCTGGCCTCGTTCTTTGCCTCCACTTTATCGTTCTTCCGCGCGGTCTTCTCGGACGTCTTCAGGTGTTTCCTGCGGAACTGAGGCAGAAAACGGTCCCAGGACTCTTCAGCAAGCTTTGGGTCCTTCGCCAGCTCTCGCTTAATCATGAGCTCCTAGGGGATTGAAATAAGTAAAAAGACACGACAAGGCGGGAGGAAGGGCGGACCTTGATCCGGTATATAGGATGTATGTTCTTCATGCAATCAAGAACTATTCTCCGAACCTCCTTGAGAGATTTATATGGTCCCATGACACTGACAGTGCTGCCCTGCACCAGGACGTAGCATTGTGTCAAGAGTTCTATCGCCTGTCTCAAGATGTTAATGCACGATTCGGACTAAACACCACTATGATCACCTTGAGGGTACTTCCGTCTGGTCCGATGATACGTTGTCTCCGCTTGACAAAGCGCTCCTTATTCCGAACGACATTGCCAATTTTAATGATGTCGCATGCGACATTGTCGTCCAAGATCTTGACCGCCTGACCTACGGCGACTCCACGCGCGAGCAGCTTGATCATGTCGCGCGCTTTGAGGATGACATAGGGGTCATAGGCTTTGCGAGTGGTTCGCACAGACATGGAACCATGAATGAGATCAAGTTGGCATGAGATGCCCTGGAGAAACGTCAAGCATTTCGCCGGATAGGAGGTATTGAGGACTCACATGGGGGTCGAGAGCTCGAGTGACTGCGCTCCAAGCTTCGCGCAAGTATTTTTCGCGGTATTTTGGGAACAGCGTGGCGAAGGAAGACTCTTCAGTGAATGTACCACCCTTGTTGTCGGCAGCCGTGAACGGATCGACCTTCCACTACATGATGGCGAAGTTAGAGTGGTCCCAGATTTTTGACACTATGCTTACACTGTTTTGATATGCATAAGTCGATGGGGAAAGCGCACGAGTGAAATGTGCTCACTGGTCGATGTCGTCCGTGTCCCAAGCTGTTCCCTGCTTTCAGCAAATCTGATAGGCTATGTGGATCCAGAACATACGCTTTTCCTTCCTAAATCGCTTGTTCTTGTTGACGACGACAGTATCGTCACCCTCTGAAGCCATATTGATGGAAGAGTGAATGGGTATTGAGTTGGAACGAGCAAGGAACAATCAAAGTCTACTCAAACTTCACAATTGCCTTTTTTGGACCTACACACTTTTGTTTGACCTTGAAAGGAGCACCACTTCTAGCTTCCACCACATCAGTCTTCCACTGCACTAGCATCCATGGACAACATTCCGGAAGACATTGTCCTTGATGATCTCGACGCTCTTCCTTACGACAATGATGTCCCCTATGAAGAACAGCTTCCATCTCATCCCGAGCCCATATCACTCGCCGACCGCATAGGTCGCAACAAAGTATATTTGCTCTCAGAGACATCTCTTTCTCGAGTCGGCAAGGTGCGCTGGAACATGTCATCGGACGAGCTCGATAACAGGCTCTAACAAGAGAGTTGAACTCCTCCTCTCGTTTATATTGCGCTTGCACTCTCTGCCTCTTGGCAGAGAAAACGCGGCGAAGAGGCAACCCAGATGAAAGCGGAGGAAGAGGAAGAGGAAATGGATGGAGGTATGCCGGGCGTATCTTCATAGTGGCTCATTTGAACTGAATGTTGTGAAGACTCGTCTCGCAGGAACAATGCTATCTTATTGGTCGGCTCACCCATCTCGCATCTTCCAACCGACCGATTATTCGCCTACGCAAAGCACTTCAATGCCACGCCTATGGGCTTAGAGTGGGTCGACGATACCACCTGTGTGCTGGTCTTTCCGGCCAAGTCGGAAGCACAGACCGCATTCAGCCTTCTGCAGAAGACGCTCGACGAGACGCCAGACGAAGAGGGCTTTTCAACGGCCAAGTCTATTCCTATGACGTTTTGGCCACCAGAAGAACGTATCAGCGCCAGCCTCGGTAAAGGTGAGGGCCTGAAGGGGACAATTCGGATGCGATGGGCCAGAAACGAGGATACCAAGAAGAAGGGTGCCAGGTTGGAGAGCCAGTTTTACAAGAAGCACGGTGTGGACGCAGGCAAGGAAGTAGTCGGGGCGCGAAGTCTGGTTACCGCCATCGAAGAGGGAGATTACGAGGGACGAAATTCGTCAAAGCGGAGAAGGAGAGACGATGAGCCCATCAAAGCTCAGCTCGACGATGACATCGAGACATTCTTACGTGAGGACTCGCCAGAGGAAGAGCCGCCGCTGTCTCCACCATCGAAAATGCGATCAGACTACATCGGATCCGATGGCAGGACACTCCTGGAGCGCACGTCGATGATACGCGCGCATCCAGAGACGCTAGCTTCGCGGATCATGATTGAGCTGCCACGTCGCGCGCAGGGACGAGATAGGGATAGGGATAGAGATGAAGGTGGTAGGGCGCCAAGGGCAGGGAGAGACGGCCGGAGGCGGACAGCAGATAGAGAGGGGCCTACACGGAGACGACGGGGTGGTGGCAGAGAAGGACGAGAGCGTACCGAGCCGAGAGAGAAGAAAAGCCAACAAGAGCTTGACGACGAGCTGGAAGCATTTTTGAACGAACGAGACTGAATCCGTGCCGTCTACTGTATATATGTACATCCACCGCGTTACCACCTCTCCGATTATTCATGTCAAACTCCAACTCCAACTCGCAGGGCCGGGCGCGCTTCTTGACCTGCAACAAGACACATCAAAGCTTCGCTCCAATGCTACACCCAAATCAATTGTAATGTTTCTTTTCATTTTCATTGTACGTTACATTGTCCATTTCTCCGCGACGTTGCGACACATACTGTACATTATAAACCAAAGAAATTTTACCTCGCCCAGCTTTCCCGTCTACAAATATGTTGAACGGCTATCTGTCTCAAACGGCGGCTACTATCCTCTATTGTGTCCACGAAGACGGCCCATTATTCGTTATTGAAATCACAAAAGGCACGCGCCTGTGTTGCAACGAACCAATCCGTGTTTTGCCCCCGCCACGAATGATTCGGTCTCGGAAGTCCGTACTGAGTTAAGGACTTCTCGTGTTCTTCAAGGTCATACTGTATCTCGAGCGGTGCGTGGCTTTCGCCTACATCATGCCGAAGAACAAGGTCCCGACAAAGATTTGCTCGGAATGACATCCATATGTGGATGGGCGAGGGCGCGCAATCGTTAACCAAAAGGGTGACAAAGAGAAAGCGTAATCGTCCCGGTGAAGAGAGGGGTGAGACAGCTTCCTGCATCGTCTCTTCCGCTTCGTTTTGGTCTGTAGAAAATCCTGCTGCAGGAGGCGCTGGTGTTAACGGAGCAGGGGACATCTCGATAAGAGGGACAGTAAGTAGGGCGAGGGAGGCGATGTCAGGATGAACGTGACTCGTGGTAGAAAGGATTGTCTGAAATATCTTGCTTCAGCGAAATCAAGTGACAAATGGATCTCGTACCTAAGGCGGGCTAGTGGCCGAAGATGAAGACAGCACATCGGAGGCAGGAGTGAACCTTAGCATGATTAGATTTTGGGCAGCATTGAGCGCGAAATGCGAGGTCAATTTTGGAATCAACGCAGTATGAAGGGTCCACATACTCCTCATCAGGCAAGACCATTTGGCGAGAAGAACTCGCGGTGGTGGAAGAGCTGTATGAATTGGTCAGGCCTGGTTCAGTTGCAGTAAGGTAGATTCACAAGCATAGTCGGGTTCTTCATGTTGCGAGACGCATACGCTGACAGCTTCCGGCGTTTTGTAGAAGGACCACGTGAAATCCAAGAACCTACATTGAAGGAAATGTTGTCGATGTTGATGGTGAGTGCACCAACTTCGGATAGATCACGGCAATGACCAAACACTTGAATAATCAATCGTATTCTCGGGGGATATATCCTCATCCAACTGGCCGAGTGACCATCGAAAACAGCTCTTCAGATTTCCAACCAGTTTCACCGCTGATCGCAAACCAAATACGCAAGGACGCACTCTAACGCAGAGATGCGTTCACTGTCTCGAACATACTCAGATGTATCAACCAAAAAGACCGAGATGCGGGGTCGCTCGGCATTGATTCTCCTTGAGTACGAACTAGACCGGTAAAGGCGGCGAAGGTTGCGGGAAAATCAAGAATGTCATCCTGGTAGTCGTCAGCGTCGGGATTTCCAGGGTACGCAAAAACAGAGATGGCGTCGAGAAGAACAGTGTCGTTCATCGGAGCGTGAGCTTTTGTGCAGGCGAAAACAATCGACTGTTCGGGAAAAGGGACGTCGTTGGGTGGGCTGTACACCCTGAGACTGGATTGGATAGGAGGACCATTGCGGACAGAAATTGTTGTGTCGTAGAGATAATGGAAGGTCGTGACGACTCCGTCATCTACTTTCTGGGAAGAAGACACGCGAGAGGCGCCAGCAACAGCAAGATTGCCAAAGAGCATGAAGGACGACATCGCAAAGCCAGGAAGGTTAGGTCGTTTAGACGCTCGCAGACGAAGACTCTTCTGCCGTGATGGTGTTATAGGGGGGTCGATGACGCTCAACGACGACGACGATGACCTGCAAAGCGGATGCTGCAGAAAAGGTTAACGCGCTAAATGACACGCGCTACGAGCGACGGCATCCGGGATTTGAAAACCACAAAAGTTCCCGAATCGCACATTGTTGGTGCAGATGGCCAGCTGCATGCATGTGTCTCAAACTTACAAGGGACTGGATAAAGAGACCAAGATGCGATCGTGCATTCTCTCAGATGTCCTAACAGAGACTTGGACTCTTCATCGATGCGCAGCCATGCTTCAAGCTTCAAGGGAGAGAACGAGCGAGGTAGATAAGATATAAGCAGGATTGAGCGCAATTCGGTAGAAACAAGTCGGAGTGAACGACTATATCGAGCAATGAGCTGCAATGGGTTGGTGACCGTGTCAGCAAAGAAGACCAAACAAAAGTGTGCCTGTAAAGGTAAAGTGATCTTCTCGCTCGACACCAAGATTCGCCTTGCGAGGCATCTATAAAGTCGGCCACCTGCGACCGCCTTCAAAGCTTCCACATAACAGTATTACAGACCATGACTACGAGCAAAGCGATCGCCTCCCGCTCTGACCCTCGGTTCATCGTCGACTCGCGCTCCGATGAAGAACATGAAGCGGGTTCATCGAGGTCCGGCTTGAAAGAAGCATCTAGAGGCACCGACTCCGAAGACAACGAACCTCACGAGGAGGGGGATGCCTTAGAGGACGGACAAGACGAAGAGTACGGATTGATTGAGGGGATGGATCCGTCAGGCTTTGCGGGACCCAAAGTTGTAAAACCCTTGACTTCGGAGGCTCTTGCAGCATTCAACGCGGCTCACGACAGGGCAGGGGTCATCTACATATCTCGGATCCCACCAGGTATGCGACCCACGAAAGTTAGACATCTTATGAGCCAATACGGCGAGGTTGGCAGGGTGTATTTGCAGCAAGAAGGTGCGCGGGCTATATAATATTCTCGGTACGACGACCGACCCCTATGTAGATGCTAAACGTGCCTATCTCAGGCGAAAGTATACGTCGACGAAAAAAGCCCATTTCACTGAGGGATGGGTGGAATTCAAAGACAAAAAGGTTGCCCGGTCTATTGCTGACATGCTGAATGCACAACCAATCGGAGGAAAGAAAGGGACGCGATGGCGGGACGACATATGGACGATGAAGTACCTTCCAAAATTCAAGTGGAATATGCTCACTGAGCAAGTTGGTAAGTCGCGTAGCTTCCCTACAAATCACGCTCGACCTGACGCATGGTGTACAGCTCACGAAGCGGCCATACACACCGCGCGACTACGCGTGGAACTTTCGCAGTCTAAAACAGAGCAGAAAGAATACCTGAAGAACGTGGAACTTGCACGGGTGTTGGACAAACGCGCCGAGCGGGCACGGCAGGCTGGGAAGGAGATGAAGAAGCCTGAACCGAAGGAAAGGAAAAGGCATGTGGACGGCGAGTCTGGGGAGCAACCTCCTCAGAAGAAAAGAAGGCAGAAACCCGCGCCGGACCTTGAGCAAGCCAACGAGCAGCTGAAGAGTGTGTTGGGTAGCATTTTCTGACACCAGCGACTCATGTATGGCAGAGTATTAGTAGATTAATATAGACTCGTACCCAGTTGCGAATGTGGCTGAAGAGCTGAGCTGAAGCGGAGTGGGAAAACGGAATAGCTACGTGTTGTGGCTGGTTCGTTGTTCTCCATCGCTAGCACATTGAGCATCGCAGACGGCGTTGGCGTTGAAAGCATCTTTCACCGCACCGCTCGCTCTTCACTGTGTTGCGATCGCTAAGAGGTCTGTTCTTCATCATGATCGCTCTCTCTCTGTCCATGGCTCTGATCAGCCGCGCTATATTGTCACTTCCTTCCCTTTCCTTAGTCTCTTAAAATGTCTTGGTCTTCTTCTGTCTATCCTCCCCCTCCTCCTCCTCCTCCTCCGCGTCATTCTCGTTCTCGTTCTCCTTATCGAGGCTCTTATCCTCCACGTGGCCACTCGGACTCATACCCGCCAGCAGACCCGTACCGTCCGGAGTGGGACGCGTATGACAGAGACAGATGGGCTTATGACCGCGAGAAGCCGGCGTATGATTATGGGCGGAGAGGGAGGAGTCGAAGTCCCCCAGCCGAAGAAGGTACGCTTTTTTTTACACAGGTCGAAGTCGATATTTACCTGTCAGTGTTAGCCGGTCGGAAGAGACGCCGCTCTGCTTCACCGTTTGAGAAGGAGCGGTTCGATCCGCGCCCGAGGTACGCAGATGACTACGGTACGTTTGCTGTCTAGACCTTCCCACTGGTATTCTTAAATATTATTTAGACGCCCATTCTCGGTCGTATGGCGGGTATTCCCCGCGCCGGGGTGCATATCCACAACCCGGTCGCCGACCGCCGGCGGATCCGTACACGCTTGACTACCCCGCGACTTTGAAGGTGTATGCCGAGTGGTTCCGCTATTACTACCCACAACAGGCCATCGACGAGGACAATGCCGACAAAGCAGCTGAACAAGAAGCGGGAGATGGGTCGCGGCCACGTAACGGCATCAGAACGCGATGGGAAAAGTACAAGAAGGATTTCGCCGCGTCGCAGGTATATCCGAGACGGTTTATTGTTGGACTTTAGCATGACGGACTCATTGTCTTCCACAGCTTCAAACAATGTTTGACCACCATCGAAAGTCGCCTTGGTTCGCGGAGAAGTATGATCCTTCTCCCGAATTTGTTACACTGCGAAAGCGAGTGAGGAAAGATGGGTGGAGGGGTCGGTTAAACGCTTTCATCGACGATCTAGAGGCTGGCAAATTCGATCCAGACGTCAACCAGGCTGCATCAGAGCCCGCGTCGTTCACAAAGGAGGATGTGAAGCGAGAAGAGGTCAAGAAAGAAAAGGAGGGAGATACGACATTCGAAGACGCAGATGCAGACGGTGTTGCTCCTACAGACGAGAAAGCTGTTGAGAATGCAGTATTAGATGGTGACGATGAGGGTGGTGACAACGAAGGTGGAAAAGTTGAAACTAACGGAAAGGGGTTTTTGGATGCGAAGCGTAATAACCGTGGCGAGGAGATGTCAGTTTTGCCAGAGGGCAATCAGGTTATGATTCGGACCATTCCGCCAGACATCGGTCGGGTCAAGCTCGAGGCAGTGCGTGTCTGGCTATCGCTGCATTATTGCAAACTCGACTCACAGCAATTACAGGCTCTTGAGAACATTCCAGGTTATGTCTACCTTGCTCTAGGAGATCCTCTTCAGAAGAGAAACTACTACCGTGCCGGGTGGTTGAAGTTTCGCGACGATGCCGATATGCCTGCCGCGATGTCAGATCTGAACGAGAAGAAGGTAAATTGGTGCTACGATCGACTCCTCTGCTGCGCCCTTATTCTGCTCGTAGATCGAAGGATTCAAACTCCATGTCATGCACAACACTGAGCCTTTCAGGAACCGCATTCGGTATGCCCCTGAGGTGGCGAGTAGACCTGAGAGACTTGAGAAAGATCTTGAGAAGGCCAAAGCAATCGCTTCTCTCCTAGAATCGGAATATTTGGACCTGCGGAGGATGAAATTTCCCCGCCGGGTAGAACAGATCGGTACAGGCGAAGAGGATGCCAATGGGAACGTGGAACAAGACGTTACAATGGCTGAGACTGAAGTAATCGATGATGCTACAGACGATCCTGAGCCCATCGAGAAGGGTACAGATGCTATCGAACGCAGAATTGAGAAGCTTGTTGCAGAGCTGAGAGAGTCAGGCTCGCAGGAGTTTGGTGACGAAAAGGAGGTGAGTCTGAAAAAGGTGTGTCTCCCAGACTCATCGATTGTTCCAACGACCTGACTCGGTGATTACTCTTTTCGTAGACAGAGCTGTCGCTTGACCTGTATTTGGCATATCTTCGTTCAGCGTTTCACACATGCTATTACTGCGCAGTCATAACCGATCATCTTGAGGAACTGCAGCGCAAGTGTATAATGCATGTAAGAAAGCCATTATCGAAGGCGCTAAAGGATGAGATCAAGGCAGCAGAAGCCGACAAAGCCGCCAAAGACGAGGAGCAAGAGGTGGACAAGGAGAAAGAAAAAGACAATCCTACCAAACCCGCGGATGGGAGAGATTGGAAACGGAATGGTGCGTCCGAGTCGTCGATCGTCTTGTCGCTTTGTTGGTTGAACCTTGTTCAAAAGACGAACGATGGCTGGAATGGCTAGACTCGAAGATAGCCCTCCTCATCGACCGAGACGGCGTTGATCCTCGTCAGTATGGTGGCAAGAGCTATGATGAGTAAGTCATTCGTGTAATTCAACGATAACGACGGCTGTATCTGAGTCCTGCTTGCACAGGGAGCTGTCGAAAGCTGTAGAGCCCTTCGTCAAGCAGGAGGACGAGGGTAAGTTCCGCTGTAAGACGTGTCAGAAGCTCTTCAAGGCTACTTCGTTTGTCGAAAAACATATTGCGAACAAACACGGGGAGCTGGTGAAGCATTTGGACGACGTAAGAATAGTCTTGTATTTTCCACTTTCGATCCGCTTCAGCTGCTCTATTGTTAGATCCCTTATTTCAACAACTTCGCTCTCGATCCGCACCATATCCAACCATTTTCACATCCACCTGCCGCAACTGGCAATAATCAAGCGCCACCTCCCCAGGCCTATGGCCTTCCAGGGCCCGTGACTTATCCCCCTCCCGGCGACTACGGTCGTGGTGGTCCATATCATCCAGCATACGCTGAACGCCATGGCTTTCCGCAGGCGCCGCCTGCCCTCTATCCTGGTACTGTCTACTGGGACCCGTACACGTACCCTTACACTCCTGGTACATACCCTCCTGCTCGTCGAGATGAAGGACTCGGTGCCAAACGGTTGAGCGATCGCATCAGCGGATATGCGATCGGATATGATCCTTCCTCAGAGCCTACCAATGTACCAGCATCTGCTGGTTTGCCCCCTAAGCCGGCAGCTGCGGCACTCGAGGCTGTGCCTATGGAAGAGAATCGCGGCCGGAGAGGCGGACGTAGGGGTGGCAGAGGAGGCGACGCGAGCGGTCCGCCCCCGCCCCCGCCGCCGGATGCGAAGGAAGATCCCAGAGCGGCAGCTGGAAAGAAAGTCAGCTACCACGACATGGACCTTGTCGCCGAGGGCGACGTGGAGTTGCAGTATTGACCTATCATGGCGTCGTCGTCTGATTCAACGTGTAATTTTTTGCTCAGCATTATTTTGGACAAGCGTACGACTGTTTTATTTGGTGTCCAGGCTGCGAAGTGGTCCGGTGTGCTTCCGGTGTTGATGTCGGCGTTAGCTGATAGTTGTATATAGTCAAAACCGCCAGTCCTGCTTTTTATCTGTTTAAATGATGATCGTTGCGCTTAGAATTGATCTCGCGGTAGGTAACGTTCAGATCTCTATCAGTAGGCGTCGCAGGAAGAGAGTCGTTGCTGGGTGCACGCTGGGATGTGGCGCAACGACCTTTCCTTATCAGATTGCATTCGCACAGGGGTAACGATAGGCACAGAATAGATTGAAGTTTGTTTGGCCTATTTAGGGAAACGACATCTTGTGGAAGCATTGCGAAAATGACGATTCGAGCCTGCGGGACCGAACACCCGACCCGCAGGAGCTCGCAGGAGCAGGCGTACTAGAATCGGGCGCTCTGGTATCCGTCATAGTACATAACTATCATCAGCGCTCGAGCTATCCCGACGGACGACCCGCTTAGCAGATGGCCAAACGCCCGAACTTCCTCCTGATCGTCGCCGATGGTGAGCCTGTCGCATGCATGCCTTTCATGATGCCGCTTTGCACGGTCTATGGCTCACTGGCATCCGCTCGCGCGCGCATCCTGGCAGACCTCGGGTTCAGCGACGTCGGCTGCTTCGGCTCTGAGATCAAGACGCCCAACATCGACAGGCTGGCGGCCGCCGGCGCGCGGATGACGGATTGTGAGCAGTCTTAGTCTTCACGCGCGCCCCGATGTCCCCTGCAGCGTGTCCGATGTCCGATGCCTGGATTCTGACCGAGTGCGGCGCTGATGGCAGTTCACACCGCGGCGGCGTGCAGCCCGACGCGCTCGATGCTGCTGTCGGGGACGGACAACCACATCGCGGGCGTCGGCGTGATGGCCGAGCAGAAGAGGTGGAACCTGAAGCGGTGGAATGCGCCCGGGCACGAGGTGAGCGTCTCTCGCCGCCGTCGGCATATAACGTCTACGCGCGCCGTCCGTGGCTCACGCGCGATGCACGCACGCACGACAGGGCTACCTGAACTACCGCGTGGCCGCGCTGCCCGAGCTGATGCAGGACGCGGGCTACCACACCCTGCTCAGCGGGAAGTGGCACCTCGGGCTCAAGGCGGACCACGTGCCGTCCAAGCGGGGATTCGACAGGTCGTTCGCGCTGCTGCCCGCGTGCGCAAACCACTACGCGTGGGAGCCGCAGTTCGGCGACGACGACATGCTCGCGTTCTTCGAGGGGCAGCCGCCGCTCTACGCCGAGGACGGGACGAGGGCCGACGTGTGAGTGCCGAGTGCTCGCGCGGCGCAGGCGAGATCGCTCACGCTCGAGAGGTGCCCTTGACAGGCAGCCGAACACGACGAACGCACGCGACGGGTTCTTCTCGTCCGACTTTTTCGCGGGGCGGATGATAGAGTATCTCGAGGCCCGGCCGAAGGACAGGCCGTTCTTCGCGTACTTGCCGTTCTCGGCGCCGCACTGGCCGCTGCAGGCGGACAAGGCGTACCGCGACAGGTACAAGGGCGTGTACGACGACGGGCCCGAGGCGCTCCGCCAGAAGCGCCTCGCGCGTCTGCGCGAGCTGGGCCTCATCGCGGCCGACACCGTCGCGCACGAGGTCGTCGCGCCCGCCGAGTCGGAGTGGGCGCGCCTCTCCGCGGAGGAAAAGGCGCTGTCGGCGCGCGCGATGGAGACGTACGCGGGGATGGTGGAGAACCTGGACACGAACGTCGGGCGGGTGGTCGATTACCTGGAGGCGGCGGGGGAGCTCGAGAACACGTTCGTGGTCTTCATGTCGGACAACGGGGCGGAGGGCGCGTCGTTCGAGGCGCGGCCGACGATGGGGAACGATCTGATGGCGGTGATTCGGAAGTACTACGACAATTCGCTGGATAACATTGGGGAGCACGATAGCTTTGTGTGGTACGGCCCACGGTGGGCACAGGCGGCGACAGGTACGTACACGCAGTCTGGGCCGTATTACGACGAGAGTCACGACTGAGATGGCCTACCGTGGAAGCCCCCAGCCGGCTGTATAAGATGTACTCGACGGAGGGCGGGATCCGCGTGCCCCTGATCGTCCGATATGCGGGGTTCGAGAGATCGAAGCAGGGCGGGGCGATCGTTGACGCGTTTTCGACGGTGATGGACATCGCGGCGACGGTGCTAGACCTGGCGGGCATCGAGCATCCCGGGCGCGACAGGCTGTTCAGGGGGCGCAGCGTCGAGCCGCTGCGGGGCAAGTCGTGGGCGGGGTTCTTCACGGACGCGGGGAGCGCGAGCGGCATGAGCGCGATCCACGGACCGGACGACCCTGCGGTCGGGTGGGAGCTGTTCGGACGGGCGGCGCTGCGGCAGGGGAGTTGGAAGGTGGTGTATCTGCCGCCGTCGGCGGGTGGGACGGGGGAGTGGGAGCTGTACGATCTGAGCAGAGACCCGGGGGAGACGGACGACGCGTCTGGGCGGGAGCCGGAGAAGCTGAAGGAGCTGCTGAGGCTGTGGGAGCGGTATGTGAGGGAAACGGGGGTTGTGTGGGGAGAAGCGCTGGAGCTAGGCACTGTGGATGTCGGGCTGGACGCGAGCGAGGTTATTGGGGGAGATCCACTGGAGGATACACGAGGGTGGATGGCGGAGACGAGGGCGCGGTCGCGTGGGAGGGCGTAAGTAATACTGGCGTAACGGATGTGATTGATGGACAATTGAATTGTGTTGAGAGGTGCGAGCGAGCAGAGAGCATAGCAGACGGGGCACATGCACGTGGAGGTGAAAGGACAGCGGAGATGGCGAGCGCGAGAAGTGCAGGGATCGAGCCTGCCTCGAGGAGATATTTGCGGCTGTTTGACCCCGACACAGCTCGTCCATCTCGCCGCCCACAGTTGCGCTCTCTGGGCACTCGTCCCTCCCCCTCCTCCCTCCTCCCTCCTCCCTCCTCCCTCCCCCCTCCCCCTCCCTCCCCATCTCCCCTTCTGTCGCTGCGCTGGTCGGGTAGGCTCCTCTCCGCTCTTCACGCCTCGCGTTCGCCATGTCTCCATCTGCCAAGCTTCCCGCTGTCCGCCTTCCGACCGTGCTCCCGAGCCACAGCGTCGACGGCGAAAGCACAGGCCAGGATGCAGTCGTGGTTGAATTGCCTCCCTCTGACAAGTTCAGCTTCGCGTGGCCTTCAGGTCTCGTTCCCCCCGTCCCCCCGCCCATCGTGAACGACCGCCCCACGTCCCTCAGCTCTTCGGACGCCGAGTCTGGCCCGTCCGAATCAGAGTCCAATATCGAGGACCGCGCACCCAGCGCGGGTGGTCCCAGAACAGGCTCTCTCAGGAAGCCCAGGAACGAAGACGCAGACGAATACGACTTCACCCCGACCAATCGCCTCTACACCGAACAGAACCCCATGGACCAGGCCGTCCCTCCTTCGCTTCCCCGGCTTTCGCGCGCCTTCTCCGTCCCCTTGCCCTCTCAGATTGGATATCTGAAAAATCCACGCAGGGCTCTCTTGCACTCGGGCACCGGCCCTCCTACGCCCATTCTCGAGGACTCTCCCGAAGTGGCTCAGCTCCATGAGCTCTCTCTGGAACTCGCCGACCATGTACAGATGGTCATTCAGACTCTCCTCCAGCTCTCTCCACCTCAGGTCTTCGACCCCGCCAAGGAGCAATTCTCTGCATGTTCACTTCCAATCCCTACCCCTTCGATTACTGCTATGTTCACGTCAATGAAGAATCTAAATTATATGTCGGCTAACATGGCTGCCTTTAGTGCCCCTTCTTCTTCCTCCACTCGTGCAGACACAACACCAACGAGCTCACAGAACGGAGAACCGAGCTCGTGTGTGCGTTCTCCTACTGTTCTATCCCGCGAATATACGACGCATGATTTCGATATTGGAGAAACGCTCCAGAGTGTCGGAGACACCCTCAGTGGCTTGGCCGCCGACGTCGGCGTGGACCTCGTTCTCTTTCACGGTGACTTGGGCATGAAGCATGTCGCCGTCAAGGGGGACGAGAGTGGCATTTCTTATACCCTTTCACATGTGAGTGCTTTCCTTCGGTTTGTAGGATGTGTCTTACCGTCGGCTTAGATTGTCCGACAAATTCTTGCAACAGCACATCGAGGCGACTCTCTCGAGATCGGCCTATTCATTGTCGCACCTTTGTCCGAGGTCGAGGTGCCTACGGATGCCACTGAATCGGCAAGCCCGATCTCACTCTCCCCTGACCCCACCATGCCCCTTGTATGCACTTTCACCATCACACATGTTTTTGCGCCTCCGCCCTCGCCACGCATAGGCTATTCTGGTACTCGTGATCAAGCTTCTCCACTTCGCTCTGAACCCTTTTTGAGATCTAATATCCTTTTGCGTCTCCTTCGACATACCGACGCCAAGTTTGCTTGTGAAATGTCTAAAACGACCGCTGCAGGTCGGTCGTGCAAGCTCTCCTTCACGTTAGAGCGCGGGTCACCGGCCGTCGTCAATCCAGCCGTCATCCTCTCTGAGGATGATCCCGTCCTTCAATCGCTGCCTGGCTTCAATATTGCGGGAGAACCGACGTTGGAGGAGCTTGCGCAGTTCGTAGAGACGCTTCGGGGGAAGAAGGTCTCGTTGTATGCGAGTTCCAAGGGCCAGTTTGCGCAGCATCTCACGAGTTATCTGACCGCGTGGGGCCTGGATGTCAGTCCCATCTCTTCAGAGTCGGAAGGCGAAAATATGCCGGACAAGTCGATATTGTCGGACAGCCTAGCAGACACATCGCCCCCCGCCCCTGAAGCATCTTTTGGCACTGCGCCGACGCTCGACGGCCTTTCAGAGCAGTCTAACGGTTCCATTCTTCCCACTACGTCCGGCGCGTCACCTGCACCGTCGCCACCATCGTTTATCTTGATAGACGACGACGTTTCCGTTTTGCGAGAACAATTACGGAACTTGCTTGCCGAGCAGCAGTACCCCCTCCACATTGGTTCGCGCAAACGACCCTCTCTGGCTGCTCACCATCGCCCACGATCCTCGCCCCAGGTCGTTCGAGCTATGGGTTTAGGTATGACGCCGATGGCACCTGCTTCAAGGACTGCCAGCGTGATCGTCCATTTCACGAGTCTGGCCAACTTCAAGCTCGTCAAGGGAGTATTGCAGACCGTGCTCGCTCCGAACGGCAGCTCGGCCGCGCGGATGCCTGAGGTCATCGTCATTCCAAAGCCTGCGGGTCCAAGACGCGTTTTGACAGCGCTTCACACGGCCGCCACGAAACCTGTCGTCGACCCCTTCTTTTCTCCGATCGCGACCTCTCCGATGAGTCCGGGCCTGCACCCGCCCGCCTCTTTCTTTCCCCAGACATCCAGTCCGAAATCCCCCGTCGGGCGTCCAACGAGCAGTCCGCGCAGTACTTCCGAACGCTCCGCTAGATCCCCCAAGGAGCATCCTGTCGATGGGTTTGGCGCAGCCCCGCCTTCGCCCCTTGGGTTGTCTGAGGGCATGGACTATTTTTCCGAGGCAGCGGTCAAGATGGGCACTTCCCCATCGTCCGGGCTTGTCATCCAGAGCCCCGACGGCCAACCTGCAGGCATTTTCTTTCATCCCCGCCCGAAGACCCGCGGCTCACGTATCGCCGCCATTAGCGCGGAGAATGCGCAATTCGTGACGCTGGGCGACGGACCGTATCGCCGGGCGTCTGATGTCGACGACTTGAGCAAGGGAAGGTATCAGTTTCTAGTTCCTCCAGGCACTTCGGGTGCGGGGTTATCACGCCGAAGCTCGAAAACAGCGGTCACGATTGATCTTGGCTCCCCCGAGGGCAAAGACACTCACAGTGGCGTTACGTTGAAAGGGAAGGCTCCATTGGATTCCCCAGTTCCTGCGCACGCCGACATGCCACAGTCCATGCAGAGCATCATTACTCCTTTGCTTTCTCCTTCCCCGACCGATTTGCCACGGCCACCACCCGCGCCTCGCGTTATCACAGCAAGGAAGCCGAATGCCGTGGAACCTCTGCGCAAAAATGTTTCCCCGCCAGCGACACCTCGCACAGGGACGCCTAACGTAGCTGCTTCTGCATCGTGGAAGGCGACCGCCAGGCGGCTCACGCTTGACAGCAAGGCGCCAACCCCGGCGGCTGCAGGAACCACAAAGGGCAAACCAGGGGACTCGAACATCGTCCCGCCCATCAGTGTGCTCGTGGTCGATGGTGCGTCTCCTGCGCTTCATTCGTCATTTTACTCATTTTATTTCCAGACAACCCCATCAACCAGACCATTTTGTCCACGTTTATGAAAAAGAAGAGGATCAAATACGACGTCGCGAAGAATGGAGAAGAGGCTGTGCAAAAGTGGAAGAGCGGAAGGTTCCACTTAATCCTGGTGAGCTCGGCCAGCATACGAATTTATCCGCGGGCTCATTGCCGGCATTGTAGATGGACATCCAGATGCCTGTCATGGACGGAATCTCCGCGACGAAGGAAATTCGGCGGCTCGAAAAGTTGAATGCTTCTCAGGGGTACCCTTCAACGCCACAATCGGATGGACAGCGCACACCATCCGAAGCACCATCTTCCGACTCCCGGATGTCGACAAGCCCATATAGGTCTTCTGTCATTATTGTCGCCCTCACGGCCTCGTCCTTGCAGAGCGATCGTGTGGCCGCACTAGCGGCCGGGTGCAACGATTTCTTGACGAAGCCGGTGTCGCTGGTATGGCTCAACAGCAAGATCATCGAATGGGGATCCATTAAAGCACTGCAGATGTGGGCAGACATCCGGCCAGAAGTCGTCAAGACGATTTCCACAGGGCAGACCAAGCAGGCGGAAAACGTCGCTCGCAGGCTGCATGTACCGGAGGGCCGGGCCTCGCCTTCTGCCTCACCCAGTCGCTCGTCGTCACAGACCAGAACGCCTGCACCTGCTGCCACTCACATGCCGACCTCGGCACCTGGTCCTTCAATCCTCAACCCGGGCAAGGGACACACACGGCTTAAGCCCCTCACCGTGGAATCGCCTGTCGTCCAGTCCCCTCTTTCTGCGTCTTCCGAAGGTGAGAGTACGTTCCGTTCCGTTTCCGTCTACGCGTATACTCATGAACCTTCATTTGCGCGTTCATGTGCTCTAGCTTCCATCGCAACATTGACACCACGCGCTGCTGGTACATTCTAGCCTTCGTGAAGTCGAGCATGCACTGATTGCGAAACCTAGACTTGCCTGTCCCCCCGGTCACTTCATCTCCGCGTACGTGTTGACATTGTTCTTCATTCATGTGTCTCACGTATTATTATCTTTTCCGGCAGACAAACGAGTCGAGCGTTCCGAACCATCGGCACCCCGTCAAACCCCTAGTGCCAAACCTAACGAAAATTCGCTGGCATCACGAGAGAGCGCTGCAGAGCCGCTCAGTGCGCATGCTAGTCCGGAAGAGGACACAGGGCAGGTCGCGGACCCCCCTACCGACGCTTTGTCGGCGCCTAGACCACCTAGCGGGCATACCGCTGCTCCAGAAGGAGGTGTTCAACGAGATGTCCAGCAATGACAATTTTGGGCGACCTTTAGAAACTATGGCATCGTTGTCGTGCCGTTGATCTATCCTTTGTATCTGAAGGTCGCCGAGTTCTTTCGCAGGTTTTTCTAGGATCTCCATTCGTCTTTTGGGTTAGTTCGTCGTCATCTTTGGGTTAACTGTGCTGTACACGTTTTCTGTATTCTGGTGGGAACATGCGTGCTTGGTACTGCGGTTCATATCGATTCGCACGATGTATGGGTATTTGGTAGCTAGTGGTCTATGGACGAATATACGCGCTGGACCGCTGGTGAAGCTGTTAAGGAGCCCAAAGTCGACAGTTTAAATGTGGTGCACGTGCCGCGAGTAACGATATAAGTTGGTGACGGCTGCGTTTGCCGGGATCCAAACTCCGCGCCATCGTGCAGTCGACGGCGAACACCAATAGTTCGCTTTATTCCCATTCTTCTTGAGGCCCACCGGCCTTGTCGTCGCCGTATTTCCCTGCCATGAACACTCTGCACGATCCACATAGTCACAAACGGACATCCATCAACGAACTTCTCAACCCCGTCGCCGCGACTCCCGCCGTCGACGGCGCCCACCATCCCATTCCGCTCCCGCACCACCTGGGGGGGTATGCAGATTCTGCGCATTATCAACATCACCAAATGTCCTCACAAGCCCCCATGCACTTGCAGCCCTCCCAAGGGGCGTTCAAACTGAGCGCTGCCAGCTGGGATCAGGGTGGCGACAGCGAGCAAGCCCTCGCCGCGAAGAAGGCAGACCAGCCCGCGTACAATCGCAGCTATCCAGTACAGCCCCCGCCTCCGGCTTCGTCGCCCGGCATGTATCAGGAGCAGCAGCAGCACCCCCAGAGGGCGCAGAGGCCCAGGGAGGAGCAGAATGGGAACAACAATTTTACGTTCGATCCCCAGCTGTGGCAAAGCCCGGGTGTGAACGAGGCGAATTTGTCGTACACGCCCTCCCTCATCACGCCCTCTTACTCGGACGAGCGCACCAGTGAGTTAGTCATGCCCTCGTTCTGCCCCTCTCACGCCGAACGCGTCTATCCAGCTATATCGGGAGACGTGGCTCCGAGTAATCCTGCTACCTATCCCATGCCTCGACCCGATCAGCCTCCCAATAACTTCAGGCCTGACCCGGCCATGGTAGCAGCCTATCAGCAACAGCGCGCACAGCCCCCGCAAAACATGGGAGGTGCGTGGTCTTTTCTTGACTTGTATGAATGCTTCCTTACACGGTGATCTCAGCATGGCCGCCGCCTGCCGACCATCGCATCCCTCCACGTGCCGGCGAAGCTCATATGCCGCCTCAGATGTATGCGCAACCGCAGTACTACCAGCCTCACCCCGGCATGCCCTACAACATGTACCATCAGCCTCCCATGCAAGGCCCGGGGCTGCCTCAGATGCACATGGCAATACCGTACATGCAGCAGCCACAGCCCCCACCACCGCAGAAGCGCCCAACTCCTCAGGCTGACGGAGAAGAATCAGGGACTAAGACGAAGAAGGCGAGGACCTCGAAGAAGTCGGCTACAGACGGCAATGGTGGGTCAAGGTCCCCCCCATCTTCACGTGATCCTTCTGAGTTCAGGGCCGCCCATTACAGGCAACGGTTCCAGGAGAGGGTACAATGCGAAAAAGCGCAGCGAGGCCGCTCAGATCGCGGCACAGAACGGTGCGTGTGTTCGTTGGAGATGGCAGACGGCCATCCTCGCTCACTATGGTGGGTCTGCAGCCCAACTGATGCCCAATGTGTCGTATACTCCCATGGGGGGTGACAAAGGGAAACAGAAGGCTGCGGACGGTGAGATTAGGCGCCGATTATAGTGGGAATCAGCTTCGTGAGCTGACAACCGATGCATTTCAGGGGCCATGAGGATAGTCAGTGACAGCGGGGCTCAAAACGCGGAAACACGGGGTCCACTGCACCCAGAACTGCAGTTCGCGCGCTGCATGTCGAACCGGTATAAGTCTGAAAACTTCCCTCGCTGTGTCTCGTGTACTCGGCGGTGGGCAGGTGACACCTGCCGTTTCCAGGGCATCCGCTTCTTTTTGAAAGACGACAATCAAAATATCGTTGGTGTCAGTTTTGTGGAGAATCAAAAGGCAGATGCGCCCACAATGAATTTCCCTACACGATGGAACATCTCGCTCGAGCCGTCGCACATAGAGGAAACAAAGGTAAAATTAAAACTAAGCCCGGCTGGTGGATGGGACTCACGCAGCGTTCTCTCAGCGAACGGTGGCGGTCGCGCTTCTTCCCACTCTCAAAAAGGAGTTTGAGCATCTGATCGCTCCGCAAGTCATCCGGCGACCGAGGGAAAGCGACGTCCGCGCTACCTGCGGTACGACCGTCACGATGTCCGTCGCTGAGCTGCCGGGGCTGATCTCTCGGCGAATTTCACAGACACCTGCATGACGTCCATCTTTTCCTCGTCGTGGATGTGCCGCCTCTGCGGGCGCGAAGCGTGCGCGGAGTGTTTTGGAAAAGTCCGCGAGCTGACGGAATACAGGGCGGGCGCGAACGAGGCGGAAATCGCAGCCCTGCAGGCGAAGCGAGAGGCGCACGCGCACAGCAATCCGTTCTTCCTCTCGTGCACGCGTCGCAACGAGCACGTCGCCAAGGAGTTCTCGCCCGTGTCGCGGTTCTGCGAGCCTGAGCTCCAAGATGTGATCGACGAGATGGAGCTTTTGATCAAGGCGCCGATGGTTGAGCCGGAGGAAGACGAGGGCGAGTCCACCGCAACGGATACCGCGATCGACCCGTCGTTGAAGGGGCAGGATGGGGCAGCAGCAGCAGCAGCAGCAGCAGTGACGACTCGAGGTTCACCAACGGACGAAACATCATCCTCCGCTGTGCCGGCACCGACCGGAGGGGACGCAGCCTCCGCTGCTGCTCCTGTGGCGGTCTCGGCAGATCCTGGGGGACGCCCTGAGGTGAACGGCGCCGAGCCTTCGCCAACGGAGCCTCATGTATATCCGACACAGACGTTCGCTGATGGCGAGCTGTCGGAGAAGGCGTTCCGGAAGATCTGGCGACAGGGCGTCCCCGTCGTGATCACGGGCCTGCTGCCCAAGTTCACGATCAAGTGGACACCGGAGTACTTCATCTCCAAATACAGCGCCCAGACGTGCTCGATCGTGGAGTGCCAGACCGACGCGAGCAAGCGGATCACGGTGGGGGAGTTCTTCAAGATGTTCGGGTCGTACGAGGGTCGGACGGATTGCTGGAAGCTGAAGGACTGGCCGCCGTCGACAGACTTCAAGGCGGCGTTTCCGGAGCTGTACGAAGACTTTACTCAAGCGGTGCCGATGCCGACGTTCTGCAGGCGGGACGGTGCGCTGAACATCGCGTCGCACTTCCCAGTGAACACGGTGGCGCCTGACCTCGGTAAGCGGACTTGACTTATCTTATCCGTGATCGCGGCGATTGATTCACACGGGTGACAGGCCCGAAGATGTATAACGCGATGGCGACTTACGAGACGCAGGGATCGAAGGGATCGACGCGGTTGCACATGGACATGGCCGACGCGATCAACATTATGATGCACGCCGAGCCGCGTCCGGACGGGACGCCCGGCGTCGCGGCGTGGGATCTGTTCCGGGCGGAGGACGCTGAGAACCTGAGGCGGTTTTTGCGGAAGCGATACAACGGGACGCAGATGCAGCACGACCCGATCCACGCACAGCAGATCTACTTGGACTCGAGGATGCTGCGGGAGCTGTACAAGGAGTACGGGATCCGGAGCCACCGGGTGTACCAGAAACCAGGGGACGCGGTGTTTATTCCCGCGGGATGTGCTCATCAGGTGGGTGTCGCTCCGTTTGCGTTTTGCTCTGTGCTGACCACGGAGTGCAGGTGTGTAATTTGGCGGACTGCATCAAGGTCGCGGCGGACTTTGTGAGCCTGGAGAACGTGGCGCGGTGCGAGAAGCTGACGGGAGAATTCCGGGAGCAGAACCAGAGCATGATGTGGAAGGAGGACGTGCTGCAGTTGCGGGCGATGATGTGGTTCGCGTGGCTTTCGTGCAAGCGGCAGGAGGGCTACGGGCAGTAGGGTGCGAGTGTACTGAATAGAGCGTGGACGTGTACTATATGACGGGCATCTTTTTTGAGAGGCTTGGGCGGCGACGACGATGAGTTGAGCGATGGCTGCTGCTGTGTAGAGTGTCGCGTAGTATCAGTACGCTGCTTGTCTGCACTGTTTTTCCGAAGAGAGGGGCTCAGGCCGGGGGTCTGACATGGCCCCATTGGGATGACATCATCGGCCGCGTTGAGGCTTGCAGCTTTGCCTTTTAGTGCTCCCTCCCCGTCGCTGCACGTCCCCGCCGCCCCCGCAATGACAAAACCCACACTCCTCCAGTCGCTCCTCGGCCATCCCTCACAGACATATGCACACAAACGCAGCTCACTCAACACACATGGGCCGCTCCAGGCCCCGACCGCCTTCGACCGCAGCCCAGCCAGCAGTGGCGAGTACTCACGCTCACGCTCTCCGCAAGCCCGACCGACGGTGTGTTCTCGCGCCTGCTCTTCCATCTTCCATCCTTATCGGTGTGTTCTCTGCACAGACGCACCTTATCAGGGCAGCCCACCGCTCGAGCAATAACGTCATCCACGCATCGTCGGCGTCCCCCGCACCCCCGGCCCCAAGTCTCGACCTCAACGCTGCGCACGTTATCGAAGGCGACAGCGACGACGACGACGACGACGACGCGTTTTATACTCCCCTCCCTTCGCCTTCCCGCTCCCCTAACCTCTCCCTCCTCGCCGACTCTGCCATCGCGGCCCCACGGTCCCATCATCCACACATGCAGCGCGTGTCCGACGGGTCCGATTCTTCTGCATCTTCTCTCGAGTCTTCATCGACACCCCCTACCTCTGACGAGACACATTCCGTCCTCTCTGCCGCCGCCTCCAAATCGTCTGCCACCGCCGCCCCCTCACCCACTTCCGACTTTCTCTCGGCACGCCTTCGTCTCTCCTCGAAACCTTCCTCGTCTGCCTCTTCTCGCGCATCCCACTCGGCGAGCCGCTCCGTAGCTTCTGCCCCTGCGCCCCTACCGCGTTCATCCCGCAACACTTACACAGACGAGGACTGGGCAAAGGAGGTCCGCTGGCTTGTCACGCCCTCCGCTGCTGCCTCTGTCAAGTCGAGACGCCGCCAATCCCTCCCTGTCGCCCCGGTAAACTATGTCGACCTGCCCACCGTCTTCCAACCACGGCCCCCTCCTCCGCGCCGCGGACGTGCAAAGTCGGGCAGGGTCCGCACGAAAGTGCTCATGACGGCCCTCATGGAAGAGGACGAGGATGCGATGGCGGGCGAAGACTATCACCTCCAGCCGGCCTCGTCCTCGCGATCGCGATCGCGCGCCCGCACGGCGTCCGACCCCACCTCTTCGCCCACCGTCTTGCGGCGCAGCAATAGCCTGACTACCCCTAGCGGCCGCCACGGCGCCTCTCGTAACGGCGTACCATCTCGCAGCAACTCCTTGATTCTCCGCAGTAGTGCGGCCGGCTCGTCAGCGTCCCCGCGCTCGCCCTACACCCTCTCGTCTCGGACCGTAGCGCTCCCCACGCCCCTCCCCGTTCCCCCTCCTCCGTCCTCTGCCACCAGCGCCCCTGGCACCGATGTCAACCTCGGCGCAACCGCGTCCCCCAGCACGTCGGGCTACACTACGCTGACGCTCCCGCGTGCAGCATACACGCCTGCAAACCCGTGGCGCGCCCTCGGCGGCGGCCGCGTAGACCTCGCGCGCGACGGCAAAGCGCAGACGACGATGGCGAGCGTCGAGATCGTGCGCGGGGTCGCCCGCACGCTCCCCCGAGGCGGCCTTCTCAGGCGGGCGACAGCGCCGCGGAGAGCATCGCTCGCAGGCATCCCGTTCCGGACGAGTTTCGGGAGCAAGTCGGAACTGTCGCTGGCCCACGATCCAGGAAAGAAGAAGAGCAAGGGAAATGCGTCATCTCCGCGCCCGTCGTTGCACCCGTCGTCCGCGTCGGCGTTGGCGCTGACGTCGCATCTGTCGCCGCCGAGTTACTGCCCAGAGTCGCACGTGCTGATACAGGTGTACGCGGTCGCGCTCGAGGGGCTGGACGCGCAGATCGTTGCGGAAAAGGTCGCAGACGGGGCTGAGGGACGGGCGACGGGGTTCGTTCCCGGGCGAGGCGTGGTCGGACGTGTGGTCGAGTGTGGTTGGGAGGTGCGTGGGGAGGTGGCAAAGAAGGGCGAGTGGGTCGTCGGGCTGTTGGACGTTAGGAAGGTGCGTAGATAGACGGCCATCGTGTGTGCCTGTCCTGTCCTCTTTGGAGTGTCCTCGGCGGCTCTCTGGGCTTCGGGCCCTCTAAACGACATGGAGCTGGACTTTTTTTTCTTTTTGGATCGAGCTGGCTGAAATTTATTTTTGGCTTTTTGACATGTGTATAGTGCGGAGCGCTGGCCGAGTTCGTGCTTCTGGATCGACATCGTATACACCGCGTACCTCAACCGCACCTCCCATCTCCGACCCTCTTCCCCTCACACGCCACCGAGGACCTTCCCCTCGGCCCTCCACAACCTGCCACCCTCGAGTCTCTCGCCCTGCTCCCCGTCGTTGGCATCCCAGCCTACCGTTCCGTACGAACGTTCTTACTGTCGCTTGGTGGAGCCCCGGAGCCGGGCGCCGTGCAGCCGGCGAGCAGAGCGCTGATCCTGCGGGGGCAGGACGGCGTCGGAGGTATGGTGACTCGCATGCTTCTCGCCCGGGGCGTGGGCGTCGTAGTGCACGTCGAGCCCGCCGTCGTCGACGTCGCCGAGTCCGACACGCCGCTCCTGATGCTGTCGCCCCACGACGACAGGCACGACGACGAAGACGTCGAGCCCAACGCCCGATTGGACGAGCTCTACCGGCGCGTGCGGGCATGGGGCGCAGAGGGCCTGTGCGTCGGCGGCGCGGTCGACACGCTCGCGCAGCTCGACGCGCGCGGCGAGGCGTTCGATTTCGTGCTCGACACCGTCGGCGGGAAGGACGTGTGGGAGCACGCGCACAGGATGCTCTCGCGGCGCGCGCCGGATGCGGGCGTGGGCGCGGGCCGCGCGCAGTTCACGACCGTCGTGGGCGACGCGAGCTCCGGGCACGCCATCCCGACCGCGCACGACCACTGGCGCGCGGGCGTGCGCTCGCTGAAGCGCGCGATGTCGTCGGGGTCGGGGTCGGGGTCCGTGTCGGGATCGTCTTCGCCGGCGGCGCTGGCTTCGCTCCCGGGGTCCGCGGCGTCGTCCTGCGACCAGCTCTCGCACGAGGGGAAGGGGGCCAAGCGCGGCGCGGCCAAGGCGCCGCGGAAGGCGCGCCCGCGCACGGTCGGATACTCGTGGGTGTCGTGCGTCGCGGACGTGGACTTTGAGGGCGGCGACGTGCGCGACGCGCTCGGCGCGCTCGTGGGGATGCTCGAGCGCGGGCGCGCGAGCCCGCCGGGGGAGATGATTCGCGGGGAGGCGTACGGCGCGGGGCGCGTGCTCCCGCTCGAGCGGGCGCCCGAGGCGTTTGGGGAGGCGGGCCTTTTGGAGGGCGGCGGGACGGTCGTGGTGCGGGTCGTGGTGTGATCGCGGGCGCGCACGCACACGCGGATATGGATGTTTATTCTTCTTTTCTTCAACAGTGTATAGGTATCGGACCGGACGGCTGTGATTGCCTCGTGGATTGGACTTGATCGGACTCGACGACGAGGAATATAGATGACCGCCTCTTACACCCCTCTCCCTCTCCTTCTTTCGTAGCTGCTGCGCGAGGGGCTCGTCCGCTCGTATATAATGCCTGCTCCTAGACTTTTATTCGCCCCTTTGGCGCTCCTTCGGCCTGCCTCTCTCTCTCCCCTTATTTCTCTTCCTCTCTTTATTTCCCTCTTTCCCTTTTGCTCACAAGCACCGACCGCCGCACACAGTACGCGCGGTGTCTGGAGTTCCTCTTTGCCCGGCTCGGATCCCTGCCTATCGACGCATGCATGGATACATACATATGCACGCACACATACACACACATCCCTGCATACTTAAATCTAAGTATAAAGCGCGACACACACGCATTGCCCACGACTTGTTTTATGATCCTTATTTAGTTGCTGCTTTTCACACAAGATATATATACATTTCCTTGCAGCCTTTGTTGGTATTGGGTGCCGAGTGATATGAGGGAGCTGTTGGTTGATATGTCATGTGTTGCTCTCCTTTTCTGCTAGTGTGATCTGTGCCTTGGTGCTCTGGCTACAGGGCTCTTTGCAAGCACTTGCTGTGTGTGGTCTTACTCAAAGGGGCTCAGGGAACTGACTTGTACATCCTTTTCTTGTTCCATGCACACAAATGCACAGATACATGCCTTGAAGCACTTATGCCATTGGTTCTACCTTCTAAGCACTATAGAGGCAGTGATGATTGTCCTCTCCAGTTCACAAGGCAATTTTCTGATATTGCATAAAGAAAAGTAGAAGCTATTGCAGATTCCATCACAAGCATAAGTCAGAATGGTTTCAAGTCAAGTATAATTCATATATCAGGTTATAACATGACAAAGTTGCTACACTACAGAACCACCAACACAATGCAAAGAAGCTTGATCAGAATCCAATTCATTTGCTACTCCAAGTGCCCATCCAATGATGAACAGCTTTAAGAAGACAGCAAAAGAAAAGAAAAATGATCCCCCGACGACATAAGCCAGTAGTGCAGCGGCAAAGTCATCGCGCCGTCGAGTTGCAAGCAGAGCTCGGCGGACAAGGGCGGCAAAAATAAGAAAACCAATGTAGCGGGCGGTGCCCGCGTTATAGTGGTTATACTATAAAGAACAGATACTACACTTGATCTAAGCCAAAAGGCCAGAGTGGTAAGGATTCTGGATGTCCGCGGCCTGTATTTGAGGGACTGGGGGCGCGCACAGACCAGGAGGGAGGATGTCGCGGCGCGGGGGTGGGGGGGCAAAGTGTGTGGCAAGCGGTGGGGCGCACATGCCTAAAGTGGCCCGTGGGAGAGTCGGGACGATGTGACTTTGCATGGCCACTGCATGGTCTCGGCAAAACTGAGGGGGTGTTTTTTTTGATCATATGAGCGGAGATGAGCGGCGCGTAGATGCGGCGATATGCGATCGGATTGGATGATTAAATCGTGGGAAAACAGGCTTACGCTTTTGAGAGGCGCGCCAGGCTGCGGGGGTCTCGCTGTGTGGCTGGAGGTGCGGCTGTAACGTCGATTGCAACGGCTGCTCGCTCGCCTGGGGAGCTACGAACCAAGCAGAGACTCTAGCCTCGCTCTTTCTCGACGGATATCGTCCATCACAGGCGGGCCGACGCTCCCAGACCGCGTGCGCACCACACGTGACTGCAGAGCGGCGATAACTCAAGGCCAAAATTAATGGTGGGGATAAGCGGACAAGTGGTTATTCGAGAGAGGCCATGCATCCGTTCGCGACGTTCGTCCTGAGGAGCTACTACAAGGCCACCGGCTGGAACGAAGACAACCTCTACGCCAACCTCACCCGCTCCTCCAATGGTGAGCCCCCCCGCCCGCCCTCGTCGTCGTCGCCGTCGTCTCGCCCAGCGCCGCTGACCGCCGCCCGCCAGCCATCCTCGACTTCACCGTCCCGCGCGGGCTGCACTTCCACATCTCAAAGTCCCCGAACACGCTCTTCAAGACGACGTACTCGATGAACGCCCTCCCGTCCCTTAACGGCTCCGTGGGCTACATCTTCACCTCGTGCGGCCTCGACATCACCGGCTCCGGCGACGTCCGCTTCAAGGACGTCATCGACCGCTTCAGGGTGTACGACCAGCCGCGCAGGCCTGAGGGCAAGGAGGAGGAGTTCTTGGCCGGAGAGCCCGTTGACACCCGTGGTGAGTGCGTGCCCACGCTCGCGCGCGCGCATGCCCCGCCCTCGCTGACGGGTACGCGCCTGCCCGCCCGCCCGCCCGCCCACCAGACTACCTGCTCTACGGCCGCGTGTACATCCCAACCGGCCGCCTCGACGCGCTCGCCTCGACACGGCTCTCGCCCACGCTCCAGGCGCTCGTCGCCGCCATCTCCGACCCGCGCGCGGACCTCACGCAGTCGCGCTTCAGCCGCGGCGGCGCGTCGCCGAGCAACGTCATGCTCAACCTCCAGCACGACACCGGCCGCTGGTGCACCGAGTACACGTACAGCGCCGAGGACAGCATGCTCGGCGTGCGCGTGCTGCATAACTTCGGCAGGCTCGGCGCGCCCGCGGACAGCGCTGAGGAGAGCGAGCGCGCGCGCGACAAGCGGATCGACGAGGAGGACGCGATGGAGGGCGGGCTTAAGGGGCGCATATCGGTCGGCGCGGAGGTGTACTTCAGCGCGAAGGAGAGAAGCGCAGGAGGCAAGTCCCGTCCCCTCCCTCCTCCCGTACTCCAATCGAATCACAAACCCTCATCCTGCGCAGTCTCCACCGGCATCCGCTTCACGACCTTCCCCGACGCGACGCCGCCCTCCTTCCAGCTCCCCCCAGAATCCCCACTCTCGCCCACCCCACCCCCGCCCCCGCCCGCATCCCCCTCGCAGCCGCCCACCACGATCACGGCCCTCTTCAACCCCATGATGGGCCACATGTCCGGCGCGTACGCCGCGCGCGTCTCGCGCGACCTCTCCCTCTGCTCCCGCTTCGACTTCAACGTCTACAGCTACGAGAGCGAGTGGACGATGGGCGCCGAGTGGTGGCTCCGCCGCTCAAAGTCAAAGTCCCAGGACAGCGACCCCGCCGCGCCCGCCCTGGCCTCCCCCGAGCCCGCCGCGGACGCGCCTTGGTCCGCCGAAGAGATCACGGGCGTCGTCAAAGCGCGCGCATCGACCTCCAACGTACGTCGCCCTTCTCCTTGCACGCCTGAGACCCGATTGATCATATCATATCATCCGTCCGTCCGTCCGTCGATCATGCTCGCCGCAGGACGTTGCATTGATGTGGGAAGGCCGTCTCAAGAATCTCCTGATCAGCCTGGGCGTCGTCTCCAACCTCTCCAGCCGCTCGAAGCCCATCAAATCACTAGGACTCGAACTCTCCTACTTTAGTTCCGGATGAGGCACGCGCATATACTTGGTTATGAGTCGCCCAAGTACAAAACATTCCATTTAACTTCGTTAGGGGGAGCGATGTGAGTTTTGCATCAGCCGGTCTGCTACAATAAATAGTACATCCACGTTCCAAGCCAGTCAGGGGACATTAGATAGATAGAGAGAAAGAGAGAGAGCGATGATTAGCTAGTGACGAAGTTTGAGAAGCGGGCGAGAACAAGACCAGTAAGGGTATTGAACCGGAACAAGACAGTAGTAACCAGATGTCACCACGACAAATCGCGATCGTAGGATGTGTGTCGAAGCATACGCACAACTATACACGGCCGCGAGGGTAGCAATCCTCCGGCAGGGGGAGCAAACAGTCAAACAAACAGTCAGACAAACAGAAAAAAAAAACAGACATAGATGCGGAACATAGATCGTACTCGTACTCGTACTCGTCTTAGTCAGATACAACAGCGGCGGAGGCGATGCTGACGGGCGGGTCTCGCTTCGGCGCAGGGCCGCCACCGAGGGTCCTGACGATCCTAGAGATGGCGTCGCCCGATATGACCGGCCGGCTGCCGTGTCGCGCGTGTCGCACGCCCAGCGCCGTCGGCGGCGAAGACTGCGTGCGCGCGTGCTGCGGTCCGCCCTGGCTGGGCGTGGACGCACCCGACTGCGACACCCGGGCGACGCCCCCCGCGTGGAGCTGCCGCTCCAGCGTGCGCGACCGGCCGTGCGCTGGGTTGAACGCGGGCGGGGGTGAGGTGGACGCGAGGCTGCTGATGGCGGGCTCAGAGGCTACCGATTTGGGCGCGTGGATGGACGCCTCGAGCCCTGGCCGTGCGGCGTCGGCGTGGGGAACGGGGTCCGAAGAAGGCTGAGGGGGTTCCGCCTTCGGTTCCACGTGGACGGTGGGTGCGTGGATAGAATCGGCGAGCCCTGCGTCAGTAGGTGCGGTTCTGCGAGGTGGAGAAGAAGTTGTGGGGGGCGGTACGGTAGGTTTGGGTGGTAACAGATGATGCGTGGAAGGCCCATTGGGGGGAATGGTAGATGGATGAAGTGCACTCGGCCCGTTTCGACGCGGAGACTTGGGTCCCGCAGAGTTGAACGGGCTCACGGGCTTCGGGGGAAGGGAGGGATGCAGAGGCAGGCGTGGAGAGAGTTTGGCCGTCGAGAGTGCGGGAGGCTTCGTCGAGCGACCGTTGTCCAGATTGGGAGAGCGGGGGACCGGAGACAGTCGTCCACTGTTGGGCCTCGAGACGCCATTCGGACCACTGGCACCAAGGCGACCATTGCCCCTGGGCCCGGGGATAGCAGCAGGCAAGAGATTCGGGGACAACCTCGCCGCCTCCACGACGGGCGACTTGGCCCTCTCGTCCGGAATCGGCAGCTGCTTCAGCGAGTCGTCGAGGATAGGAGACATGAGCTCCAGCTTCCCCGCGTCGCTCGCGCTCGTCGGCAGCGTGCCGGAGGAGGCCGCTGTGGACGTGATGCCCCAGTCGTCCAAGTCGGGCAACGTGTCGTCGTCGTCCCCCGCCCAATCGAGGTGGCTGCCCGGCGTCGTGGGCCTGTTCTCCATCGCGATCGCGCGCGCGCGCTCCACCAAGCTGTCTATATGCGACTTGATGTCGAACGTGGCCACGGCAGGGTCGGCCGATAGGTGGGGCGGGGCATCTTTGGAGCTGCGCGGAGAGGAAGGGCCCGAGAACGCCTTGGGTTTCTGCGCACGCGTCGTGGGCGGCGGTGGGTCTACCGATAAGCGTGGCTTGGGCACGGAGGTCGAGGACTTTGGCTGATGGGAGCGCTTGCGGCGGCCTGATGCACGTGGCGAGGGGCTCGTCGCCGTGGAGGAGGGTGGGTTGAACGAGTTTGCGGTGGGGGAGGCAGGCTCGATGGTGAGCGAGGGGAGCTTGCGCGCAGCTGGCTGTAAAGAAGCACGCCGAGACGCAGGCTTGGGCTTCGCAGGGAGGTCCTTGGCCGACATGGACGATGGTGTCACCGCAGACGTGCTCTTGACGGTGGACGCGGGCGTGCCAGGAGCCGCAGGGGACGATGTCTCGGTCTTGACACGATGGGGCGAATCTGCTGGGCCGAGGGCGGTGTCAGAGGGGTCCCTCCTTCCGCCGAGTCCACCGGAATATGCAGTGCCCCCACCGACCCTGCTGCCCGCACGCCCCCCTCTGCCCCGTTCGCCGCCCCGTGCGCCCCGTGCGTGTCGGCCGAGCCCGCGGAACGCAGAGCCCCCGTCTGCGCGGCCCCAATCCGACGCGCGTGTGCTGAGGGGGTCTGGGGCGAGCTGGGGCGGGCGGGAGGACAGGGAGGCCATGTGGGAGGATGAGAGCTCGGGCACGGTATCGCGCGGTGCTGGGGCTGCACATTTATGCATGTGGGACGTAAACTTGGTGCCGTGCGCAGGGATGGAGAGGGCCCGTACATACCAAGGTAGATTCGGGCGTTCGGGGCCTGCAGGAGCGAGGCAGAGCGGTGTCCGTTCGACGGCTGCGAACGAGAGGTGTGTGCAGGTTGAGGATGGAGTGCGAGGAAGAGGACCGAGGACGATATAAGTATTTACAGCACCGCCGAGAGGAGTTGAGGCCAGCCACACGGGGATACCAAACAGCTGCAATCACTCCGGGTGGCGCCGCCGCAGAGCCCAACATCCGCAGCCTCATCGCCCCCAACAGCCAGCCATGTCGAAAGCATCCCAGCCAGAGCTCAAAAAGGTGCGCTCTCCCGTCCGACAGCGTCTGCCCCGGCGCTCATCCCACCCACAACCGCTGTAGTTCATGGACAAGAGGCTCTTCGTCCACCTCCAGGGCGGCCGCAAGGTCAGCGGCACCCTGCGCGGCTACGATCTTTTCCTCAACCTCGTCATCGACGACGCGTTCGAGGAGACCACCCCCGCACAAAAGCACCCCATCGGCACCGTCGTGCGTCCCCCCCCTGCCCCTTCTTTCCCGCCCGTGTCCCGCCCCCTGCTGATGCTGCCCCCTGCCGCCGCCGCGCATCTATCTCTCTAGGTCATCCGCGGCAACAGCGTCACATCGATGGAGACGCTCGAGGCCATCCGATAGTACTCACCTCAGGGGGCCCGTGCTCGAGTACCCGTACGAGCTGTACGAGGCTGTGGAGAGGCGGTCGTGCTTGTATTTTTTTCTGCCGGTAGGCTCTTTGTCGCTGTGTTATCAATCCCATCAACTCGCATTCGCATCGAACGTCTTTCGCTGCGCTGCCCTGTCGCCGTTTCTCAATAATGCACGCGATTGCGGCTGTCGCTTGTTCAGACCGACAGGGATCATGACCCATCCTTGATCGTCGTCCTTGCCATGTCGACCGACGCATCATGGACGTGATCGATGCCAGGACAACATGCGAGGAGATGCAAGGCTGCACGTATGATCGGATGCTTACCGTAGCACTACCGTAGTCGACTTGTCTTCCCATTTGATCTCCAAATACTCCGTACGGACATAAGACGCAAACAATTTGTGTTTGACACTTCGTACAACAGCCTATCTCAGGACATATACCCAGATATATCCTCGAACACTTTTCTCAACGCACGCAGGACCGCAGGTTCTCTCTGTGTTCCAGAGTGACAGTTTGCAACTTTGCACAAGGCCTTTCAAGAAGCTCTCAATAGCGAGGCGGCCCTCGGAGAGGGCCTTGGGAATTAAAACAGCTATCTGCCATGAGATTGCGGAATGTACAAATGGTGCCAGGTGGTGCCCGGACGGCTGTGTAATCTCAGAATATACCCAGATATACCCTCAAACATGAAAGAAACATCGAACAGTTAGATCTCTGCCTCGACAATGCTTATAATTTTCATAGGATGACCGTGGGAACCAAAACCCTATCAAAAAAAAAACCCCCCAACCCCAACCCCAGCCCCAACCCGCCCAATCTCACACAACACTCATGCTAAGGTTAGGGTCAGCCCTCCGCCGCATCAAAAATAAAGAGGCCCGCCCAGCCAGAGTGGCCAAAGCGGGACCAGCCAAATATATAGACAGTGCATGCACCGAGGCACACACAAACCACAGGTGCCCCCTGCGGACAGGGTCGCCGTGCTATGGGAGGCTCCCGTGGCCCACGAACTCGGGTCCGTGAAGGAGCTCATGCCGTCAAGGTAAGTATGAGGAGATATGATGGAGGGGGGCGGGGTTATATATGGGGGGGCGGGGCGCACGGACCAGGTGCGTTTGGGCGCGGGGGTGGGGGTAGTGGTGGTGGTGTGTGGTGGTGACGCAGCGGCCGCATGGGCTCGCGCGGATCACGGCTCCGAGACGCTCCGGCGACACCAAGGAACAAGATGCTACACGACGGCACTAAGACCCTCTAAGACCTCACTAAGATGGCTATCTTGCAAACTTGAATACTTCCTCTCCGAGACATCACGAAACCGATCGCCACCGTCGATCACACATCCCTACACATCCCTACACATCCCTACAGTATCCCTGCACATCCCTACACCCACCCACACCCAAACATCACAGCACTATCTATTCGCACAGTAACCAGTAAACCACGTACATGCGCTCCTCGAGCCCGAGGGAACCCGACCGAGCCGAAAAAAAACAACTTAAAACGCGCCGCACGGCGCACACAAGCATCTGCAACGTCAAAGTGAAAGACGCAGACAGGGAAAAAAAAATACACGCATGTAATGGATTGAACAATGTGCACATGGGAGGGGGAGGCGGGGGAATAATGATCAAAGAACAAACACATCAATCAGATGGAACAGGTTTGTGTATATGTATGGACGTATGGATGAACGTATGGATGTATGGATGGATGCGCAGGACGACGTCGTTGAATGTAAAATACGAGATCGGTCGCGGGTCGTTGGTACAGGCGGGGCGCAAAGACAAGACAAGACGGGGGGGCAGCGGGCGGCATTGATACAGCGGCATTATGTGTGCTAGGCGTGTGTTCGAACGGAGAAAGCGGAGCGGGGCGCGCATCACGTCGTGCGCGTAAAAAAGAAACCCCGCGTTGGGAGGAAGGAGCGGAGGAGAAACTGGAACGGACGTGCGGGTGAGGTGGGGTTCAGCAGCGATCGACGGCGGGCATCACAAGTGCATCGGGCTCTGCGGCGCATCGATCGTGTTCGGGTCTAGGACGGCGGCATGCCGCGCGAGCGAGCTCTCGCCGTCCACCCCACGCTTGTGCCTGCGCCCGAGCAAAGTCGCGCCGTCGAGCTTGAGCTCAAACCCAGCGCGATTCGACCGCCTCGGCGCGTCCCGCTGACCCGCGCGCCCGTCATAGATCTCCTTCGACCGCTCGACCGCCGTGCCCTCCACGTGGTCATCGTCCTCGTCCTCGTCGTCCTCGTTCAGTCCGCCGAGGAGCCCCGCCATGCCGGCACCGCCGCGGCCCTTGTATGCGCGCCGCCGCGCGCCCTCTTCCTCCATCCGATGCACGGCATACGTGATATCGAACGCTTCCTTCAGCGTCGCGAGACCCGGAGAGCGACCGTCGCGCCCGCCGCGGGCAGAGTACAACAACGGGGAGTCTATGGGCATTTCCACAATCCTGGGCGTGGGCGGGGGAGGAGGGGCCGGAGCAGCATTGCACCAGGGATGAGCGAGGAACTCGTCGATGGTGTATCGTTGAGCGGGATCGATGCAGAGCAGATGCGTGATGAGGTCTTTGGCTGCACAAGGGAATCGACAAGGGCTTCCAAGTTACCATATGAAAAGCACTTACCCGACGAGCTGATATCATCCCACCAAGGGCTCAAAAACGTGTAGTACCCTCGAGCGACCTTTTCCGTGAGGACGTTGATGCTCTCGTCGTAGAACGGCGGGAAGCCGCACAGAAGCGTGTACAACACGCATCCCATCGCCCACATGTCGACGCTCTTCGAGTACCGCTCGTCCTTGACGATCTCAGGCGCGGTGTAACCGACCGTTCCGCAGGGCGTCATGGTCTCTTCGTTCCATACGACTTTGGACAGACCGAAATCGGCGATCTTGACGCGCCCGATACCGCCACCTCCGACGCCGGGTATGAATTCGCCTTCGTCCTCTTTGTCCTCGTCGTACTGCCGTTGCACGGGGTGCTTGGAGGGAATGATGGGTATGCGCTCGAAGAGCAAGTTTTCGGGTTTGATGTCCCTGCAGCGAGAATGAGCGTCACCGCAGCCTCCGTGCGCACCACAAAATGACGTACCGATGAACGACACCGCGCTCTTCGTGCAGATATCTGATCCCGTGCGCGACCTGGAGGATGACATGTCTCGCGAGGTTCTCGCTAAAGTACGTGAGCTTGACGATCTGATGGAACAGTTCGCCGCCCTCCAGCACTGATTGCGGGGATCAACAGGGAGAAGCGGGGACGGCAAGGGGATGCCTCACATTCCAGGACCAAGAAATAATGTTCTTGCGACTCTGAGAACGACAGGAGCTTGACGACCGAGGGGTGGCTCGTCGTCCGCATGATCTGGACCTCTGGACGGGCGGACAAGCGAGCGCGCGCGTGTACCTGGTCAGGCGACGAGCTGAGCAAGAACGGAGGCGACGTTACCTTTGAGGATATTTGCGCGCTGCGGAACGAGAAGCGAGGGTCAGAGACACGATGGGCGAGACAACGGTCGAGATGTGGAAACGAAGAGAAAAGGGACGGGACGGGGACGAGAGGCGAACTGCACCTCTGTGACGCGCGGTTTCTTCTTAAACCGGGGGTTTAGGTGCTTGTCGTCGGCCTTGCGAGGGCGGACGAGCACGCGATATCAACGGGCGGCATGGCGAGGCTGAGGTCAGAGGAGGGAAGGAAAGCGAGAGAGAGAGAGAGAGGCGGGGCGGGCGCGCGGGAGAGGACACTGACCTGGGTCGTGGTGAGCTCATACTTGCGGACGACCTTGACTGCGGGGGCGAGACGGGGCCGCGTGAGGAGGGCGACACGCGAGAAGACCTTCCCAAAACGGACGCACCTGCGACTTTCTTGCCCGAAGCGAGGTCGAGGGCCTTGTACACGTTCGAAAACGCGCCGCTAGATAGGGGCCATCGGGGCGTGAGATCCACGGGATCTATGTAGAAAAGAAGGCGGACAGACGCACTCTCCCATCTTGACGACGAGCTGGAAGCGCTCGAGGCCCTTGTATTGCGGGATCTTGTCCTTCGCCTCGCGCTCTTCCTGGACGATCTGTTCGACCTCGCGGGCGTATTGCTGGGACTTTGCCTGTGATTGGGACGAGGGCGGTTGTGGAGCGGCTGCAGGCTCCGGCTGCTGCTGCTGCTGCTGCTGCTGGTGCCGGTGCTCATGGCGGGGCTGTGCCTGGTGCTGAGCGCGGTGGTGGGAAGACTTATCGGGAGGAGGGTTTGCGGCGGTGGTGGTCGGAGGAGGAGGGGGGGACAGCTCTGTGTCCTTGTGATTATGGCCCTTGCCATGTCTGATGAGATCTGGAAGAGAACCGACGGGTGAGTTTGTAAATCGCGGATGAGCGATAAGAGGAAAGAAGGCACTCTTGAACGCGTCGACGACGGCGCCTGGAGGCATGGCGAAGGAGCTGGGGGGCGAGGGGGACGGCGGTGGGAGTGTGTGTGTGTATGCGTGTGGCAGACGTGGGGACGGAGAGCGGGCTGCTGGGTATGGCCGACAAGGGACGCGGGCGTTTGGACTGGCGACGGACCGCCCGCTGTTTTGGAGACCTGGCCCTGACGTCACCGCCCTCGCCGTACGTCATCCTGTTGTTCACCCGCTCCCACACACAGTCCGCAGACCGGCCCATTGCTGGCTTACTGTACTTAGATCCATACGTCGCCGGGCGTCCCAACTAGGCTACTCTACACTGGCACCACGTCCACCGCCACGTCCACCGCCACCGGGCCTCACGACCGCTCCCCGCCGCCCGTGCCTGTCCGCAACCCAGCCCCCGCGAACACGCTCGGCGCCCGCCGCCGCCCCGCCGAGTCCGGCGTCCCCACCGGCGTGCCACGCTCCACGTCCTGCCACGAAGCCGCCGGCGACTGCGGGGGCGTCCGCACCAGCAACAGTCGCTGTTTCCAGCCCACACATTCAATATCGTCTTTGTGAAGAGGAGCGCACACACAACGCACCTGTGCGGGCGAAACACCCACGAGGCTCAGCGAGCTCGGCCTCGGCCTAAGCACAGGCACCACCCCCGCCCTGCCCGCCACCGCCGCGGCCTCCCCCCGGTCCCCCCTCCGTGGCCCCTCCGGCCCCACGCCCGCGTCACCGGCCGCCTCCTCGCCCCCCTCCCCCGGCGCAGACGGCGCCCACGCGATGATCCACACCCCCGCGAACGTCGCCCCGCACCCGTACAGGAACGTCACGAACTGGTGGAACTTCGCACGCCGGAAGTCCCCGTAGAGGATCGCCGAGCCCAGGATCGCCGACAGGTTGAACAGCACGAACTGGATCGGGATCACCACCTATGTGCGCGCGCGCGCGCTCGTATCAGCCCCGACCGACCGACCGACCGCGCGCAGGGACGCACCTTGCTGTCGTAGCGCATCAGCGCGCGGTTCAGGTATTTAATCTGGCCGATGCCGGTGCCGATCAAGATCTGAGTTGCGTGCGTTCTCTCAGCGCGACCTGTCGAGAGACGAGCGAGGAGCGGGAGGAGGAGGGCGCACCGCTAGTATAGGATACGTGATCCACTCTGCGAACACATCCATGTACTCCATCGTAAGCAGCGTCGACACGCCCTTCGTCGCGAGCACCGTGAACCCGCCTGTCGCGCGCGCGCGAAACGTAAGTCCTCGTCTGAACAGAAAGCGAAAAGCAAACGCGAACGCACCGAAGAGCGCGCAGAGCCCGATGTCCACGAGGACCCACTCGCCGCGCTCCGACAGGCCGGCGAGGACGACGGCGCCGACGAGGTACGCGACGGAGTACGCGACGAAGATGCGCTGCTGGACGGCCGCGAGGAGCGCCGCGGGCGGGAGGCGCGTGTCGGACGGGTTAGACGAGAGCACGACGGTCACGGCGCCGACGATCGCGAGCAGGATGCCCAGCAGATCGCGCTGATCGCGCGCGACGACGGTTGGTCTGGCGTGAGCCGACTCGCGCGCGGGCACGACGGGACGGGGGACTTACGCGGCGGAAGCGCTCGCCCAGGAGCAGCGGGGCGAAGAGGCAGTTCGCGATGAGCGCAAACTGGGGGCGCGCGCGCGCGCCGCGGGCGCAGGGTCACTGTCAACGGTCGATGCATCGCATGCGGAGGACGCACCGTGCCTAGGGGCGCGACGATCGACGCGGGCGCGAACGCGTACGAGATGAAGTTCCCCAGCTCGCCGACGTTCATGAGCAAGAACCCGGCCCACCTGCGCGCGCACGCGCACTCAACATCGGCATCGCAGCGGATTGAGAGGCCAGCGGACGCACCACAGCTTCGACTTGAGATAATCAGACTCGCTTCCCTCGTTCCCCTCATCCCCGCGCCCCCGCACGCCCTTCCTCCCCCGCGCAGCGCTCATGCGCCGCCCCTTCTGCCCCGCGCCCACCGCGTCCGTCTCCCACCGCAACACCGCGCCGAACGCGCGCCGGGCCCGCCCCTTCCCCTTCTTACCTGCGGCGCTCGCTACCATCTGTGCGTTCCGCCGCGGGCCGAGCGGGACCTCCTCGACGATCGCGCCGTACGTCCGCGGCGCAGGGTACTCGGTGCTCGAGAGCGACGGCGACGGCGAGGCCGCGCGGATCGGGACGAGCAGATCCGTCTCGGACGCCTCGCCGTCGCCGTCCCCCCGCTCTTCCTGAATGCGCGCGGCGTGCGCTCCGAACTCCGCCCCCGCCCCCGCGCGTGCGGCGCGCTCGCGCTCGAGGCGGCGGTGGGCGAGCTTCTGGAGGTTGAGTGCGAGGCTGATGAGGACGTTGCCGGCGACGGCGACGGCGATGCCTGCTGCGGTCGCGCGGGAGAGCTCTGGCCATTCGACGTCGATGCCCTGTATCGAGGGCGGCATTGTGGGCGGGCTTAGGCGAGTGCGCGGGTGTAGAGTAGCGAGTGCGCGGGTGTAGAGTAGCGAATGCTGGCGCTGTACGGCGCCGTGTGCGGCACGGGGAGGTGGATGGGAGGATATAAGTAAGGGACGGACGGGGGGGTGCAGCCAGGCGATCGCGGCTTCGGCCACGTTCCCACGGGCCATAAAGCAGCATTACCGCAGACACTGCGCTGTATCACCCCGAACGACTGCTCGCATGCGGGCTCGACACGTAGCGCACGCCGTCCCCGCCTTCCCCGTCTACTCCGCCGCCTTCCTCTCCCCCTCCGAGCTCCTCCTCGGCGGCGGCGGCGGCTCCTCCAAGAGCGGCATCAAGAACAAGCTCGTGCGTGCATCCTCGCTGCCCCTCCCCGCGTTCGCTCACAGACGCCGCCGTGGCCATCGCGACAGAGGCTGTACCGCGTCGATGAGTTCCTCTCCATGAAGCTCGCAGACGAGCTCGAGCTCGACGCAGGCGAGGACGCCCCGATGAGCATGGCCGTCGACCCTTCGGTGCGCACCCCCTCCCCTTCCCCTCGTGCCTCGCACGCACGCGAACCTGACGACCAAATGCCCGACCGACCGCGCTGCAGACGCGCATCCTCGTGTGCGGCATCAACAGCACCCCGGAGAAGATGGAGAGCGGCCAGAACCAGAACTGCCGTCTGTACGCCGTCGGCGGCACCCAGTGCGTGTCCCTCCCTCTCCCTCCCTAACACACGCGCGCACACACACGAATCCCCGTCCTAACCCCCCCCCCTTCTCTTCTCCTCCCGTCGCCCCCACGACCGATCCCGCGCGCCGTTCTGCTCTGTGCCTTCCCGCGCTCTCGCGCGCAGGATCAAGCCCCTCACCGCGCTGGGCACCCTCAAGTCGGACGACCCGGAAGACTACCAGGTCCGTCCGTCCGTCCGTCTGCTCTCCCCCCCACACGCGCAGAAACGCATGCTGATTCGATCGCACACATAGCGGGTGACGACGGTCTCCCCGGACGGCCGCTACGTCGCCGTCGCCGGCACACACGACGTGAGCCCCCCTCTTCCACCCGGCGTCGTCGGCTCCGTCCTCGTGCCTCGTGCTCACGCTCACGATCGTGTCCCCGCGCGCAGCTCACCGTGCTCGGCCTCCCGTCCCTGGCCCCGATCGGCACCCGCCTCGAAAAGGACGAGATCTACGACGTCGCCTTCTCTCCCACCTCCGTGCGCCCCTCTACCTCGCCAGCACGCACACCGGCTGACCCCTCTGCAGGTCATCGTCGCGACGACGGCCAACCTCCAGATCTACGCGCTCCCGCCTGGCGACGACGACGAGTCCGAAAAACAAACACGTGCGTCGAAGGGCAAGGGCAAGGGCACAGACAAGGGCGCGCCCGCGGCGCCGCTCAAGCACCTCCGCACCGTCGAGCGGCCGAAGCTCCCCGGCGGCGAGCCCCAGAGCGCCTTCCGCGCCGCCCGGTACGCCCTCCCCCCTCTTCCCCTTCCTCTTCCCCTCGCGGGCACACCGGCTAAGCGCACGCGGCACGGCAAGGTTCAACCCGCAGGACGCGCGCGCGTTCTACACGGTCGTCAACACCGCGCCGGCGCGCGGCAAGGGCGCGCGGGGCGCCAAGGCGGCGCCGCGGCGCGCGTACGTCGTCAAGTGGGACGCGGGGGCGTGGGCGGTGGATAAGGTGAAGAAGGTCGGGGATAAGGGCGTCACGTCGTTCGATGTTAGGTGCGTGCGCGCGGCGCTGTTCCTAGTGTGCGTGCTGAGGGCTGGATGGCTGGGGCGGGCGGTGTAGCGCGAACGGGAGGTGGCTTGCGTATGGGTCGTCGGATTTTACGATCGGGCTGCTGGACGCGCAGACGCTCACGGTCAGTCGCGCGCGCCCTCTCTCCATCGCACCGCCTCTCACTTGCTGACGCCCCCCCGCGAACGCGACCGCGACCGCGCCCGCACAGCCGCTCCTCTCGATCCTCAAAGCGCACGAGTTTCCGTCGACGACGCTCCGCTTCAGCCCGTCCTCGCGGCTGCTCGTCTCGGGCAGCGCGGACAACACCGTGCGGATGATCGCCGTGCCCGAGACGCTCGGCGACAGCGGTGCGTGCCGTCCCTGTCCTGCCGCCTCGCGTCTCCTCCTCCTCTCATGTGCGCGGGCGCTCGCTGACGCGTTGCGGTTGCGGTTGCGCAGCGTGGGGGATGTACTTCGTGCTCCTGATGGCGGTGTTCGTCGTGCTGTTCGCGCTCGCGGTGCAGCTCTTCGTCGTCGGCGCGCTCTGAGCGACGGCGGCGCGTGGCCTGGGCTTGGGTGCTGTTCGCGCGGCGTGGTGGAGGATGGTGGAGCTCGTAGCATTTTGTCTTTCTATTCTTTCTCTTTCAATGGGACCATCGCAGAATACATCCGCGCGCCCACATCACCGATACACACAACTTCTAAGCTATTATACACTGGACGCGGGGCTAATCATAGTCGTCCTCCTCCACGAGCTTGCGCTTGACGCCGTTCTGCGCGGGTGGCGCGGCGGCGGCGGCGGCAGAGACCTCGAGCACCATCTCATCGGCGCTCTCTTCGTCGTCGTCATCGTCGTTGTCATCCTCGTCGTCGTCGTCCCCGCCGGCGAAGAGCCCGTCCTCCTCGTCGCTGCCCTCCTCGACCTCGCGCGCGACGCCGCCGATGCCGCCAGCCACGGGCATGTGCATGTGCATGTGCACGTCGACGTCGGACGGGGTATGGACCGCGCTGATGGGGTTCACGGGCGGCGGGACGGGAGCGAGCGGGGCCACGGGCGGCGCGGGGATAGTAGCGGGCTCCATATCCTCGTCCTCGTCCTCGTCCTCATCGTCGTCGCCGCCGTCGTCGGCGTCGGCGTCGGCGTCGGAGGCGGAGGCGGGCTCCTCGATCTCCTCGATCTCCTCGTCGAAGAGCTGCGGGGCGGGCGGGGGGGCGTTCGGGGCGAGGGCGAAGTCGACGGCGGTGAGGCACTCGGCGGGCGGGGGGAGGCGGAGGCCGAAGGTCTCTGGGACGGCGGGGAGGGGCTGGGCGTTGGTCTGCGTTGCGAGCGAGAGCGTGTACTGCGTGCGTGCGAGCGAGCGAGCGCCGGAATCAGCGTGCGCAGACGGGGGCGCGGCGGGGGCGCGTGGGCGTACCTCTTTTGGGACGCGGCCTGCGAACTCCCAGCCGACGCGGGCCTGGACTGCGAGGACGACGTCGTCGTGCTCGATCTTGTTCGGGCGGGCCGCGTGCTCTGCGTAGATGAGCGCGTCGGAGAGGACCTGGGCGGTGTAGCGGTTCGCGAACTCGAGGAGCTGGTGGAGGACGGCGGGGTGGGCGTCGTGCACGGTCGGGGTGGAGGCGAGGAGGAGGGCGACGGCGCGGGCGGTGGGCGGGAGGGCGTCGGCGGCGGTCGCGGTGGCCGTCGCGGTGCGGGACATGGCGGCGCGTGACTGTGACTGCGTGACGGGTTGGCCTGTGGCGATTGGCGGCTTTGGCGGGTGACGCAAGGCAGCAGCCAGTCGTTGAAGCTCCGCCAGCCGGGCCGGGGTGCAGCCGGGGACTGACCCACCCACGCCGGTTGCGTTCTCTCTCAGCAACCAACGACCATGTTCCGCTCGCTCTCGTCCACCGTCCGCACAGCAGCCCCCCGCGCATCCCGCCTCGCCCCGCGCCCCGTCCTCGCCCGCGCATACCACGAAAAGGTCATCTCCCACTACGAGCAGCCCAGAAACGTACGTCACGCCCCTGCGTCTGCCCAATCCCCGCCGCCCGCGCTATCTGATAACCCGCGCTCACTGCACCCCCTCCCTCCCTCCCTCTCGAACAGGTGGGCTCGCTCCCCAAGAACGACATCGACGTCGGCACAGGCCTCGTCGGCGCACCCGCGTGAGCCCCTCGCCGCCACCGCCGTCGTCGCCCACGCGCTGACTCACGCCCTCCCCCATTTTTTTCACACAGGTGCGGCGACGTCATGAAGCTCCAGATCCGCGTCGACGAGCACGGCATCATCTCCGACGTCAAGTTCAAGACCTTCGGCTGCGGCAGCGCCATCGCCTCCAGCTCCTACATGACCGAGCGCGTCAAGGGCCTCTCCCTCGAAGAGGCCGGAAAAATTAAAAACACAGAGATCGCAAAGGAGCTCGCCCTGCCCCCCGTCAAGCTCCACTGCTCCAGTCCGTAATCCTTCCCCGTCGTCCTTGCGGTATCGAAATGCTCACGCGCTCGGCCCTCGCTGTCCCGCAGTGCTCGCGGAGGACGCCATCCGCTCCGCCATCCGCGACTACCACTCCAAGCGCTCCAAGATGTCGGACCCCAAGAAAGCCAAGGGCTTCATCGACGTCTCCCAGAGCGCAGCCACCGGCCAGACCGTCGCCACTGCCCACCCCGGCGGCGAGTAATCCCGCCGTCGCCGCCTCCTCCATGGACCCCTATCCGTCTTTCGTTTCTTCTTCTCGCTTTTCGCTGTCGGTTTCTTGCGCTGGAGCCCCCTGTAGTGTACGATATCCACTATTGCATCTTACATATATACACATCGTCATCGCATGCACCTTTTTCTCGATCCGCGAAACGTGTGGGAGCAGATGAAAAGCAAATGATAGAGTACAGGGGTAGGTGAACGGTGCAGTCGAACAGGCTAGCCTGACCCTTTTTGGCCCACGAACGAGAACGTGCCGCCCGCGAACCACCGGTCGTTGGCCTCCTTGACGCGCTGCGCCGCCGCAGCGGGGTTCGTCAGCTCGAAGCCTGCCGTCGTCGGCGTCGCCATCATCACCACCGTCGGCGTCAGGTGTGAGAGAGGGAGGGAGGGCAAGCGACGCACCTTGCACGGGCGTGACGACCAGGGACGACGCCGTGCCGGACGCCTGCGAGGACTGCGCGGCGCGCGTGAGCGCCGCGGTGCGCAGCTTGTTCGCCTTGGACATTTTTGCTGGCGACGCGAGGAGAAAAAAAAAGAAATCAGCACCGCCGGGCCGACGACACTCACGGTAACAAGGAAGACAGAACAGGACTGGAGCGAGCGCGTCCAGTGCCTCGAACGCGCCGCGTCGGGCAAGGAAACGCAAAGGAAACGCAGGGAGAGGGGAAGAGGGGGGAGATGCTCACCGCGGGACTTCGCCTCGCCCATGCTCGCGCGGACCTTGCCCGTGCCGCCGCCGATCATGCCGAGCCCCTTCGTCTGGTCGAACGCGCCGACCTCCTCCTCCGCCTCGCCGAACGCCATCCGGTTCGAGAGCTTCCGCAGCTCCGTCTGCGCGTACGCCTCCTTCGCCTTGCGCGCGCTGCCCGCCGCGCAACGACATCGGAGTCAGACCGTCAGCCGGTGCGTTTCGTCGAGCGAGGAAAGGGGGGGGGGGCTCACCGCTTGCCGCCGCGCCGCTTCTTGGGGCCGTCGTTCGGGATGGGGAGCGCCTTGACGACTTTGGAGGGCGGCGGGGCGGTCAGGCGGTCGAGGTGCTTCTCGATCTTGTCGCGCAGCTCGTCGCCGTACCCGCCTGCCCAGCGCAGCCGCAGCGATAAAAAGACGTCCGCGTCAGCACGCCCGCGGTCATCGGTTAGAGGACAGGAGGGCGAGGAGAAGAAGGAGAAGCGCTACTGACCGTCGCGCCGCCGCCGCTCGAGGTCCATCCGCGCGGCGAGCACGCTCTTGGCGCCGACCGCGCGCTGCAGCTTCAGCTGGTACTCGGCCGGCGTCTGCTGCACGAGCTCGGACTGGTACACGAAGCCCGTGTGGCGGCGCTGCGTCGCCGACGAGAACCCCGCCGCGATCTTGCGCTGCGCGCCGAGCAGCTGCGAGCGTGCACGGGTGCGCGATAAAATATGAACGGCGTTAATCATCATCGACAACAACAGGCGCGAAAGGGCGGATCGGGGGTCAGCGTCGGTGAGTGGGGGCGCGGGGGCGGGGGGGCGGGACGACGCACGTGGACGTTGCACGCGGGCATCTTCGCGAGCCCGGCGAGCCCGCCGGCGACGCCGAGGAGTTTCGCGGCTGTGGTGGTCCCGACGATGGCTGATAGGTTGGGCGCTAGCATGTTCATACGCGAACTCACGTACATGAATATCTGCGCGCCGTGAGCGACCGGTTCTGAGAACGGAGAGGTTCGCGTTGCGCACCTTTTTGCGGGCCTCCTCGAGGCGGTCGGCGAGGTCGCATGCGCGTTCTACGGTGTTCCATGCTGCTTCTGTGAGAGGCTGGCCGGAGGTCGTTGTCGCCGTGACGAGCACGCTCATGATGACCGCGGGCGGCAGGACTCCTTGCAGGTCTGCTTTGGTCGGGTCCTGGGCAGAGCATCAGCGCTCTCTCGCGCTGCACGCAGAGAGAGAGAAACGCGAGGCGCACCTCGTGGTTCGCGAGCACGCGGACCGCGCGGATGTACATGTTGGGGTCCGCGACGAGCTGCTCGAGCTCGGGGAACTTTGGGGCGTAATGGTCTCGGATAAACTAGAATAAACGCGCGCGGAGGAAGGGGGGTGTCAATACCTGCGGCGAGGCGACGACCGGGCGCAGATAGTTGCCTTGCCTTGTGCACGACGAGGATTTCGTTGTCCACGTCGACGGAGAGGTTGTTCGCCTGCACGATGACGTTGTATTCCGGGTTGGAGTGCGCGGGCAGGGCCATCTGCTCCGCGGGCGAGGGCTGCGCCTGGTACTTCTCGATCTCCTGCATATGCGGGCGCGCGCGCGTAAGCGTGGGCGTGAGCATCAGCGACAGCGCTAGCGCTGGAGGGGGCGCGGGGGGGCACGCACCTTGAGGATGTCTGCCATGCGCTTGCTGCCTTCGAGCTTCGCGACCTTGGTCACGTCGTCGATCCCGCCCAGCTCCATCCGCTGCACCTCCTCCGCGTCGAGCTCCTCCGCGGGCTTCACGCCGCCCTCCAGCACGAGCCCGCCCGCCTGCTTCTCGTCGCCGCCTTCGCCGCCCTCCTCGTCGCCCTCTGACATCCCGTCGTCGGACGCGGAGGCCTTGCGCTTCAGGCCGTTGGCCGACGGGGTGGCGTTGTGCGCTTGCGCCTGCTCCTGCTCCTGTTCGTCGTTGATCTCGTCTCCGTCGTCGGAGAGCCCGTCGAGGTCGGCCAGGAGTTCGTCTGCGAGTCCGCTCATTGGCAGATGTGGACGGTGGAAGGGGTGATGGTGGTGGACGGTGGTGGAGAGTGGAAGCGTCTTTGAAATCGCGTAGCGCGCAGGCACGTGGCACGGACGTTAGCTGAAGCTCGACCGTCCATCCACTGTTCCGAAAGCAAGCTTGCGAACATCTAGCTCCATGAGTACGATGAATTCTACAGGAATGTACGCAAATACTCCGTCAGAGCCAACAAGGCGAGGCTCTGGCCGTATGGCATGCTCGTCAGCGGGATCTTTTTGTATTCCTCCACCTCGTCGAACACCGGCGTGCCAAACGAGACCCTCTGCAGCTCCCCCCTCTCCGAAATATTCCCCAGTACCGCCTTCACCGCCTTCTCGGCCGCGGACACGTATCGCGCCTCCCGGGGAATCAGCCGCAGCCTCAGGGACTTGAGGATCCCGTACGCAAACCCTGCCGTCGCGGAGGCCTCGAGGTAGGAGGTGGCGTCGTCGAGGATGGTATGCCATAAGCCCGTTTCTGGATCTTGCAGCGCGACGAGGGCGTCGATCTGGGCTTTGAGCGCGGAGACAAGGAACAGGCGGACGCCGTCCGTCGATGGCAGCTGCAGCAGCTCGATGAAGTCGGGGATGGAGACCGTTATCCAGCAGTTGCCGCGTCCCCATCGCGCGCGCCCGAAATGATGGCGCCCGTCGAACGTCCACCCTGCTCGCATTGCATTCGTCAGGATAGTTCTATGAACGCGGTGAGAACACCGTACCGTGGAACCACAGACCCGTCTGCGGATCGGCCAGATACTTTACGTGCAGCAGGAACTGCCGCTTCGCCTCCTCGACGTACTCCGGTCGCCCGAGCACCAGCCCGATCTTCGCGAGCGGGAGGACGCTCATCATCAGCGTGTCGTCCCACAGCTGCTGGTGGTTCTCCACCAAGTACGTGATGTGCTGCAGCCCGCCTTCCTCTGTCCGCGGCATGTCGTGCATCACCCACTCCGCCCAGGCGTCTAGGTGCGCGCCGTAGTTGGCGTGCCGCGCCTCGTGCAGGTAGGCTGCGGTCAGCAGGGGCGACATTGTGTTGACGTTCTTCGTCGTGCCGATCTCGAACCGGTCCTTGAACCAGGCGAGAGCTATGCGCAGCGCCTCGTCGTCTCCGGTGATCTCGTGGAACTTGAGAAGACCGTACAATCCGATTCCGTGCGTCCACTGCCATCCGCGCCCACATCAGCCGTATTTCTAACACCTTTTATAGCAGGGTAGGTGCTGTTGGCTCACCTCCCAGTCGTTCCACCCTTTGGTGTCGATAACACGCCCGTCCTCGAGCGTCATCAGGAACTCCCCCGTCTCATCCTTGATGTTCACCAAGCAGTCGATGAGGCTCCTGATCTGCTTCAGGAGCGCAACCTTCTTCGGGTTGACGTTCGCGGCAGACATGCTTGTTTGATGTAATAGCAAGAAGGTTTATTCGGTGCATCGCTCCGTGTCCTGGTCGTTATTTGAGGAGGCCTTGACTGCGATCGGAACTGGCTCTCATTATGGACGGCAGCGGGCCGGGGATCAGTCCGGACCGCTTTTTACGCCCATGGAGATCAGCTGCCGGGATACTTACACCTCACATTGTTCGTGAATGTGTTCTGCCGCCTCAATGTTAATTAATCCCGACTCGTCGGGGCACTCGTTGGATCTGTGTTCGCTGCACATATGGCCCACAAACTCCATGCATCTTCACCGCGAATGGATGGAGTACTCGGACGGCGTGGCCTGGGTATCTGAGGGTATCCGCCGGCTGATAGCTGCAATTTTTAAACCAGCTTGCACATCTTCTAGGCACATCTACTTCTCTGCGCCCGATTCGTGGGGCCCCACGGGGTTCGAAGTGCCAAGCACCCTCAAGCACCGCGCCGCTGTTCATGGGACTCGCATCTTCTCCATAAAGTTCAACACCAGGGCCTATTCAGGGCCGTCGTGTCTCGCTAGCGGCGTTGGCGATATATAATCGCTGAAGGCTCTCCTCAAACCAGGCGATCATCTTCGTCCTCCGAAGTCATGTCAGCTTTGGACAAGGACAGCCATGAGCCTTCCGTGCAGATCGAGGATACCGACAAGGATGTCTACTCTTTCCGGAGCGCTTCTCCTGGGACAGACGGTGCGTCGTCGTATCCCCCTTTCATGTGCGACTGACGTATTGACGGATGCGCAGCACCTGTAAAGGGAATCGATGCGGAGATCGCCGAGTTCTTTGCCGACGCAGAGGCGGTCGGAAAACAAGGTGTCCCCGAGATTGACGACGCTACGAACAGACGCCTGCGATGGATGATCCACAAACGCGTTTTGGTTGTGATGGTCGTGACTTACTTTGCGCAGACTCTAGACAAAGGGTGCGTAACAAGCCTTCACAGCCGGGCTTGACTCAATGAACTTGGCGCGTCGCAGAACTATCAACTTCGCCTCCATCATGGGTATCCGCACGGACACGAATCTCCACGGACAGCAGTATGCTTGGTTGACGACATGTGGTCCGTATTGTAGCTCTGCATCAGGCGTCCATACACTGATTTTGATTGCATTCAACTAGTGTATATCGCGATGTATGCTTCTGAAGATTGACCACGTCCGAATGTCTAACTCACGGATTTCCCAGTCTCTGCTGGGAGTTCCCTGCCAACCGCCTCCTGCAACGCCTTCCGGTTGCGAAGCTCTTGGCTTTCAAGTACGTCCATCCGTCGACGTCGTCAGAGCTTCGCTATATGAATATGCGCCTTCGAAAGCATCACAGCTTGGGGAGCTATTTTGGCCTGTACTGCTGCATGCAAGAATTTCACTGGGTTGGTGATAGTACGCACCCTGCTTGGAATGTTTGAATGCATCTGCCAGCCCGCGTTCGTTTTCATGTGAGTACCACGATCGCGGCATCTCCTGCGCGCTCACCCTCCACTCTACAAGGTCTACCATGTGGTATACTCGGGAGGAGCAAGCTCTCGTGATTGGAGCGTTCTACTCTATGAACGGCTTCCAGCAGTGTGTTGGAGGTCTCATTGCTTACGGTATAGCACACATTGAGCACGCCAGGCTGAAGAACTGGCAAGTCCTATTCACGGTGTGTAGCTGCTTATTTCTCGTGAGCCGGTTCGCACCTCAACCAGAGATAGTTGCTTGGATGTGTCACAGCATTGTGGGGTATCTTCGTCTTGTGGTGGCTCCCCGACAGCCCGATGCGCGCGCGCTGCTTCTCCAAAGAGGATCGTCTTCTTATGGCTGAACGAGTGAGGAAAAACGAGACTGGGATTCAGAACAAGGAGTTCAAGGTGCGCGGGTTTTCTACGTTCGTGACACCAGAACTCACTTTGGTGTCTCAGACATATCAAGTAAGTGAGTGTTTATGTCGAGTTGACTCAGAATCTCGCCAAGATGATCTGACGATCGATCACAATCAGTCGAGGCACTCACTGATCCCAATGTTTGGGCCGTCACCTTGATATCGCTCACAAACGCCCTGCCGACTGGTGGACTCGGCGCCTTTTCGAATATCATCCTCAATGCTTTCGTACGACCTTCTTTCACAAGGCAGAAGGCAGATGCTGATTCATTCCTCTCTCAGGGATTCACTCAGCTCCAGACCTACTTGCTTGCTATCGCGCAAGGAGCAATCATTATGATATTCTTGTTCAGCGGAGCCTATCTCTCGAAGCGCTACAACCAGAAGCTCTTGTTTGCTTTCGTACGTAGCCAATGCACAAATACCTTTTCGGATGTTCCTTGAGCTTTCCTCGCAGCTGTACACCTTGCCGAACATCGCTGGAACGATCGTCTTCCTCAGTAAGCAAGAATCACTGTTTTACCACCGTGATTCTCTCTGAATCGATCCATCCAGTCGTCCCAACAAATCATCACACCAAAGTTGGATTGCTCCTTGCCTTCTAGTAGGTTTTTGCCATCCGCATACCTATTGGAAAGCTTCCAACCCTTCCAACCCTCCCTAGCTGTACACAGGGTTTTGGGGCGGTGGCTGTTCTGAATTTGGCAGTGATGTCTGGCAACGTAGCTGGCCGCACCAAGCAGGTCATTGCCTCTACGCTGGTATTCGTGTACGTCTCATAAGCCATCACGCAGTCATCAGAGATTTGATCGGGTATTCAATGGTTCAGTGCATGGGCCGTTGGAAATGCGGTTGGCCCCCAGGGTGCGTCATGATCGCTATCTTTCGCTGCCATCATCGCCATAACAATCTTTTCGTCATAGTTTTTAGAGCCAACGACGCCCCACGCTACATCAAGGCATTCATCGCTCACATGGTCGTTTATGGTGTCCAGCTGGTCGTGATAGTCACGTTGCGTCTGCGACTCATGCGTCTTAATGCTCTGAAGCGACGCGCACAGAAGGGCTTCGACGATGCAGCAAACAGGGTGCGCTACTATATGACCTCGTCTTCCTGCTGTTCCACCTCTGACCAGTGATCTAGGAACGAATTGAGCACAAACACGCATTTGACGATCTTACGGACAAGGAAAATCCGGATTGTAAGAATTCGACGCACTCTTAGAGATGGCTTCTGACAACAACATCTTTTACAGTCCGTTATGTCTATTGATCTCAACGAAAGCCTCTACTACTCTAAGGCGCATCTGCAATCCCGTGCCGCAGCCTTTTCTCATGACTTATACATACGAAGCTCAACTAATACGTATGAATGACGAGCGCTAACAAGAACTGCATGCCGAGCAAGAAATTATGTGTCGAACCCATACGTTCCATCTACTGTCAAGATGGACATCCCACCATCCTTTGTGACCCGTTTTCTCGTCTTGATCAACAGAGACCGACGGCCAAGTTGACCTAGCCTACGCTTTGTGCCGTTGCTAGCGCCGGTGGAAGGATTGTTTTCTTCCAGGATAGCGAGTCCGGACGGAGCCAAGACAATGGCTTCACCAGTCTTTGAATGATGCAACAGTTAGAAAGCAAGATATATGACTGGCAGTAAGCCAACACATACCTTCAGCTTGACGATTTGGTCGAACGTATCATGACCTGACAGATCCGCTGACACGTGTTTGGCTAAATGGTTCCACCAAGCTGATGATGAGAATCGGTGCATTATCGCCAGAGACGACAGCTCGATGAAAACAGGCGGTATGATGGTGGGCTCTGCGGTACACTACTTGGTATTGAGTTACACTGAGTCCGGTGTCACGTACCTTGCGTGCTCAGAACGACTCTCATCGCCATATGTCTCTGTTGACGGATGAGAGTCAACAACGCCTTCGTAAGTCCCGATGCGGCTCTGCTCTCGGAAAGATACTGTGTAAAGCGTGAGAGGTGTGAGACGTACAACAAGTAGGACAGTCAATACTTTATGAGCCTCGTCTACGACAAGGACTTTCCCGGTCGACACATCTGCTCTTTCGAAGAGACGGAGAAGAATCTCGAAAAGCCCGCAAGCGGAGGAAGAATCGATGAAAGGATCCGATAAATCTATTATAGTGATCCTCCCTTCACAGAAACGGGATTTTGAGGCTGTCTTTGGGATATTCGGCGAAGTGAAGGACATCAACAGATCTAATCGTTGTTGAATTCCACTCAACTGTGCGGGATTGAAGGTCTTTTTCTTCGTCTCAAGGATGTTGAGAAATTTTGTGTAAGTGTATTTCTCGCCCAAAGTGCGTAGAATCGCCTTCAACGTTGTATGATAAGTTCGCAAAAAGAAACGGCATAGTCTATCGATGAACATACCTTGACTGTCTGAATATAAAGGGGCGCGGCCTCCGACGAGCCAATAGCCATCATAGAAAGAAATGCAGAGGCATCAAGCTCCGATTCGGAGAGGTACAGTGGCTCCACTTGTACACGTTTTCCCAATGGTGCATATAAAGCTGTCATCCGGTTCAACGATGAGGGAGAGACATAAACGCGGATATCTGGCGGCTGCACGCCGCGGTACTGGCTAGCGCCCAGGAACGCAACCTCACAAGGCCTCGAGCTAGAACCGGTCTCACCAAAATGAAGGACCAGGCCGGACAGCGGCTTTTTAAGTTCCCCTGTGGCTGGACAATTCGGAATAAACATGCTCTCCAAGAGCACAGATACCGTGTGAGATTTGCCCGATCCCTGCACACCACAGACAACGGCCGAGAACGGGGCGTTCTACAGATCAGCACAGCGTCAACGATCCTCAGCATCCAAGGGCAAGTGACCAGGATTAATCTTACCGTATTCACATAAAGCCGTCTATCAGTTGGGGGAGACTGAGCTCCAGAAGGAGATCTACCTCGGGAGTCAGACCTTGTTCGCAACCATACCACGAACAGAGCCCTCACCGTATGCTCATGATTGTTCCAAGGACACCATACTGCAGGACATTTTTACCCAAATTAGCCTCAAGATACGCCTCTCGAGTGAAAATCGGCGCAGTTCGGAGCTCATGCGTCTCACTCTCCCCGCTATCCGTATTGAAGGAGAGATTGTTGAGGAGCAAACTTTCGTCCTAGATCATTAGTCAGCTTGCGAGGTTCGCGAAGTAAAGCCATCAAAAGGACTGACCTTTAGGTCAAAGTCGACTGCTGAATGACTGGTGGCTCCGTAATCAGAGGCTTTGACGAGCTTGTCGAAAATATGAGAACAACTTCGCACATTCTGATCGGTCTTACCGGGGTAGGCATGAGGATAGTAAAGTCAGGATTTGTGACTTTAGACAGTCGATATATAGGGACGGATAAACAGCTGTTTATCGCGACGAGAGCAACACGCTGAGAGGTATAGGTATGCAGCGTTTCACAATCAGCAATTGGAGGTGACAGGTAGACAGCTTCCTTGCCAGGGCTCCAGAAGGTTAACTGACCGTAACAACGTGATCCAGAAGTTATCAGCGCAGCAGCAGCCTTGTTCCGATCAAGAAAGGTACAAGTCAGATGTCAGCGTGGTGGACTAGCTGACGCTAAGCATTTCAGGAAAGGGGGTGCTGCTTCGCCGTATATATGGTGTCCACGATGCAAGCTGCGGCGGACGTTGACCACGCACTGGACCCGCCGCGTTTCTGCGTTCGCAGAACTCCCCTAATTCAGCTAAGATCCCGTCACATAGTTGGTCAAAGTCTTGAGGTTCCCATCCCTGGAAAGAATTAGTAGGGTGTCGGGTTTAAGGCGCGTTCTTAGAGTAAAAATTCGTACTAATCTTTCCATGTAGGTGAGAAGACCTGAGTGCCTTACAATTCTCTGCTACATCGGGATTCCAACGTAGTGCTACGCAATTCCAGAAAAGACAGACGCACATAAGAAATAGATCAAACTTGTGTTCTACGCGCAGCACTCACTCGACAGCCTCATGCGGAACGTAAGTCCAAATCAGCGAGAATGCACCGAAACAGGGTTTCTAGAATGATGTCGTATGCTAGCAACGTCAAGCACATGCGAATGGATTGCACATCGAGATGCTTAATTTCCGTCGACGATGTGTTTCCGGAGCGTCTCCGATCGGTATCACAATCACTATTCATCGATCCGCAGGGACAAACTACGGTCCCTCTATGTCTCAGAGATTACTGCCCTATGAATGAAATCAAGTCGCTTACTGGACTTACCAGATGAGGATAGATGCTTCTTCATCCGTCGTTATACGGCGTCGCACTATGACGAGTAGAAATCGATGGCCAAGTTGGGCGACAAGCCTGTTGAGAACTGGTCGAAGTTTGTCGTGGCCATTCCTGGTGGGGACAGGCTGGTGGCCTCGCCGGTCTGTCAATTAGGATGCAAATTTGTGAATGCCATTGAAAGTGATGCAAGCTCGTTGGCGCAACTTACTTTCAAGCGAACAATCTTATCGCACAGTTCATTCGCAGATATCTCTTCGGAAAAATATTGCCTTCTTCCAAGGTTGAAAATGAGACACAGTGATCATGGGACATGTGTCACTCAGGGCGGCAGGTATGGTAGCAATCCTGGAGCCCACTGTGACAGAAACATTCAACGAACTCACTGGACCCCTTTGATTTCGATGAAAATGCTGTATTGAGTCCCACCTCACACAACTCCTCCTTCCACATAGAAACATTGGTTTCTGTGACCTGAACACCATGGAATGGTCTCTAAGATCTTCGGGTTTTGAAGGGGACCTTCCTAAGAAAAATTGGGATGAGTAAATGAGGAAGACTTTTAAAGAAGACTACCTACCATGCGTCCACTCTATCATTCAAGGCCGAAGCTGAGATTGTCTGCGAGGTCACATAACACTACAGAGGACCAATCTGAGCAAGGGTGGACCTGCAGGTAGCATAGCTGTGCAAGTGCATGAGGTAGATCGAACGTACATACCCCTACCCATATCGAAGCTGCCAGTATCGCTGGGCCACTGCTGAACCCCGGTGTTCGAGAACCAAATCAGGAGTAGCGGTTTCAAAGCTCATCCGCCCATACGCGATCGATATAGCAAAGCTCTACTGCGGTCTGCTGCGGTACGCAGAATGGTGAAGAAAGTTTTGATTTATTGTCAAACACTAGTCCTCTAAGCAAGATGTTGGTTGTATGCGAACTCTAAGGCTGGCCAGTTTATGGATCAGTATGAAATCGAAAGGCCAATAACCAAGGAAGAGTCCAAACAGCATGCAAGATCGACAGACGGTGTTCGCATCATCGAGACAAGGGAATGAGAGGGAAAGCAGTGGGAAAGCGCGACAGTAGCGCGACCTCTTGCTCATGTGACTTCTGAGAAATCCTCACCCTGCTTTCCCCCTCCTTCCATTGGGCTAATTCCTGTCAGAATGGCACTATTCGAAGTTCCGGGCTGGACTATGCCATCCGCTCCAATGACGAACATATCGCAGCGTTCTGGAAAGCGCAAAAGGCCGTCAGATACTAGCAAGGTGCAGAGTGCAGAAGTAAACCTCGAGAAGCTCATGAAGAAGCTGAAGAAAAATGGAGAACCTACCTCCCTGCAAGCGAAGGGAAAAACAACCCGGAAAATACCCGATGCCTCAATTGCCCGTTCGAAGGAGAAGAGTAGCAAACCCAAGGGTGATGGGAGCAGGACGGCAGTAGGCGGGAAAGTAAAGCAAAATATTTCTGGCCCGACAGAGAAACATCCTATCTCCACGGAAGACACGACAGGCTCTCTTCCATCTTCGAAGCGAAAGGTCAAAAAAGACGCACAGGCGCAGTCGAAGAACCTCCCCAAAAAATCCTCTTCACAGATCGCAGGTTTAACCACGCTGCAAAACAATATGAAGCAGAGCTTGGATGGCGCTCGTTTTAGGTGCGTTTTTCACAGCGAGGCTTGTCTTCTGTGCAGCATTCAAGTCTTCTTTTTCTAGATGGATAAATGAAGTACTGTATAAATCCGATAGCGCTCATGCGCACGATATGATGCGTGAGGATAGAAACGTCTTTGACGAGGTTTGTTTTCAAAAGGAAACATCAACTCCCGGCTGTTGACATGTACACAATTCTAGTATCACAAAGGGTTCCGTCATCAAGTGGAATCCTGGCCATCGAACCCTGTCTCACACTACATCTCAATCCTTTCGTCGTACCCTCCCAAAACAGTGATTGCAGATCTAGGCTGTGGAGATGCAGCATTGGCTCGGTCTCTCATACCAAAGGGATTCACAGTGTTGTCGTTTGATTTGGTTTCGGATGGTGCGTTCGTTACAGAGGCGGATATATTCGGACGATTACCTCTACCAGGGTCTGAAACCGATGAAGAAGAAGTACCTCGGTCTACTGAGGGCCATGGACAGGTCACCGATGTTGTTATATGCGCGCTCAGTCTAATGGGGACGAACTGGCCGAATTGCATTCGAGAAGCGTGGAGAGTACTTCGGTCTGGGTACGCCCTGCTTACGCTCACTTCACTCGGGCCAATGTGTTTAAACAATCCTGATTTCGCAGTGGTGAGCTAAAAATCGCTGAAGTGGCAAGTCGATTTACAGACATCAGCGAGTTCACTTCCCTTGTTTCTTCTTTCGGGTTCAAATTGAAGTCAAGCGTGCGTTGCCTCCACTCTATGCTATCATTTATTTCATTGAATGGGCACCGCATCAGGACGACCGCAACACACATTTTACGCTGTTCGAATTCAAAAAAATAAGCCGAAACTCAAGATCGGACCCAGAATGGGAGGAGTTGTTATCTAGGGGTAACGTTCTTAAGCCATGCGAATATAAGCGAAGGTGAACCTAGTTGCAGTGAAAGATCTTTACAGCAAAGGATATTTTGCTGTAGTGCGGTAATGTTCAATAGCCTCGGTACATTACCCGCATCCTCCATCGGATTATGGATACCCTATTAGCGTACATTCCAGCGCTTGCAATGGTCTCTGCTTTTCCTCAGACTGTTATCTTATCTTGTCCTTATCAATGCCGCGCATGATCGCATGCAGCACGGCTGCTGGCCTGCATAAAACCTTGACGGCTGACATTCGTGTTTCTCTTTCTCCTGTCCCCTCTCTGCCTTACGGAAAGTATCAGTCGGTACTATGTCGGGTGTCAAAGTGAACATCCTCTCTCATCCTCTCGTCAACGCGCGCCTATCCAAACTGAGGCAGACGTCAACTACATCGAAGGAATTCCGGGAGGTACGTTGCTCTAGTTTACGTCTTACATATTGATCATGCTGATGAACGATGTGCAGGGAATTCATGATGTCAGCTTGATGCTTGGCTATGAAGCGAGTAAGGATCTTCAAGAGGAGACCTTCGAAGGGGTGAGTAGTAGCCCTGCTGCTGATCGAGGTAGATCCTGACAGATTGTGGATCATAGCAAACTCCCATAAGCACATTTACGGGGTCGAAGGTGAAACCAAGGATCGGCTTCACTCCTATACTTCGTGCAGGTCTTGGGATGACGGAAGCGTTGTTGACATTATTCCCGTACGTCCCATGTTCGCCTTTTGATCGATATTTGCCTCAAATACGCCATGTTACTATACCAGAGAAGCGCCGGTATATCATCTAGGCTTGTACAGAGAGAAGATCAGTCTTCAACCTGTTGAATGTGAGGCACAACGACGCGTCTTACCATGCCCATCCTTTATTCATCCGTCCCATAGACTACTCGAAGCTACCTGCATCACCGTCGATCGATAAGTGCTTCCTCCTGGACCCGTTGATCGCCACCGGGGGAACCGCTGTTGCTGCGCTGCATATGATCAGCGACTGGGGCGTCCCAAGTATATCGTTTATCCATACCGCTAATGCAACTAAATACTGACTGAGTGCCACCCAGTCTCAGACGTCAAGCTTCTGTGCGTCCTCGCATCCCAAGATGGTTTGAAACATGTGCAATCCGAGTTCCCAGGATTAGAGGTAAGTTTCCCTACATTCGCGTAGTGGACTGTTTGTGAAATCGTTGGCCTTAGATCTGGGTGGCCGCTGTTGACCCGGAACTTACCGCTCAAGGACTCATCTCCCCAGGACTTGGAGACACGGTAGGGTTTTTCGATTAGATTGTAGGAGATTGTAGGGCAATTACTGACGGACGATCATTTCCTGCAGGGAGACCGTCTATATAATACCACCCGAGACGTGTAGGAGTGCAAAGTAGTATAGTCGGGACAGGATTAATAGTACCAATGGTGCATCATTTTGTACATATTCAGCATCCGAAAGCACGAAAGAAAGAGGAGAGAATGAGCTCTGTGATGGATCGTAATAGGCATATGGACGAAGTGATGTTGCCGGTGGCGTGCCGATCGCTGAGAATGGCATCATCTATAAATTCGGAATTCAAAGTTTTTCGACGGGCATAAAATGAATCCTCTTCCCTCGCTCACACATCCACTCTCCCGTCCTCATCGTCGCCTTCAACCGCCATGGCTGTCACAGTATCGGGGGCGTCGACTCCGCTGTCGGCTTCCGGCACCTTGACCTCTCCCTCTCCCGTGCCAAAGACAGGCATCGACGTCAAGCAGTTTGCCCAAAAGCCTCTTGCCGCTGCGTCTGATCTCATTGAGTTCATCTCCTCGCGCTCTACTTCCAGCTCTGCAGTCTTTGTTTATGACTTGGCTGAACAAGCCGGTTTCGGGTCATTGACCAAATCTTGGTCGTCTGACGATGATACTGCTTCTGTCATCCCCCTCCAGACTAGGGCCGGCGCGGGCCTAAGTTTGGTTGGCAGACTCTCACAGGGTACTAGCAAAGACACAGAGAATGGATCGGTACTGACCGCTTATACGACGCCGACTGGCTTGGCTGGTATGATCCCCTCGTTGTTGTACCTCCCATCGCCTACCCCTAGCAGTCGACTCATTCTCCATGTTCCGGCCATCACTCCGGTTGGAGATAAATTCGCGCTCTCGCCCACTCTAGCTCCCCTCACTCCGGCTCTTTCACTCCTACCAGAGAACGTCACCGTCCTTCTCTCTGCTAGCCCCCAAGAGTCTGTAGACCTCGCCGCTGCGGCATACAAATTTCCCACGCACGTCGTCCACCTGTTCGACCATCACAGTTCCGCTCGAGAAGTCAACAAACTCAGCCTTCCCCCGCTTCCCTTCAAGTCGAACGTTGGCACTGGCGTTTCCCATGTCTTGAAGGAGGCAGGTTATACCTTTTTCGACTATGTTGGAGACGAGCATGCGAAGACGGTTCTTGTCATCCTCAATGGTTCGCTTGCTCTGACTGCCAAGGCGATTGCACGCCGTACTTCTAGCTTTGGCGTCGTGGTCGTCCGCGTACTGCAGCCTTGGAATGAGGCAGAATTCAGGGCGATCCTCCCACCGAGCGTCAAGCGAGTTCACGTCTTCGACGAGGTTTCTGCTTCTGGTGTTCAGGGTATCTTGCAGGCCAACGCGTTTGGTACTCTTTTGGACCCCTCTATTGTCAGCCCAGTAATCTACCCACAATCAATCACTCCATTCGACGCGCATGAATATCTCAGCAAGCCTTCTTCTTTCGTCCACTTCATTTCCAGTCTTCTTCCCATTCCTCTTGAACCCTTATCATTGGACACTGGCAAGATCAATAAACTCTTATTTTTCAGCAGCCCCGGGACCGCTCTGTCAAGTGTCCCGGACCTCATCGAGCAGACTTTCGCCACTAGTCCTGCTATCTCTTCTCGTCTTCTCACTGAACATGACGTCTTCTCCAAGCCTGGTGGTATCACAATCGATCGCATCTTGCTAGGCCATAAGACGTCGGACGAGGATTATATCCCCCTTCCTGTCATCCTCCCCGTCTCGCACCAGAGTCACGGCGTATCCAATTTCCTTGCAGTCCTCGATCAATCCCTACTCAAGTCTCACTCGATCGTTTCTCACGCGAAATCGGGATCTGTGCTCCTGGTCGCAACGTCGTGGTCAGCCACTGAGCTGGCTTCGAACCTGCAAGCAGACGTCGTTTCGTTGATCAAGGAGAAGGACCTTCATCTGTGCACGCTTGATACGAAAACCATCGCTTCCAGGCTTGTTGGCGCTCAAGGCTCACAACATGACACTATCCAGGCTGCCCTCATCCATCTGGCCTTCCTGCGCTTGTATCTAGGAACATCCGCTACTGAGGCTGCCATCCTCAAGATTGCGAGGAGTGTTTATGGAGAGAGCGTGCAAGAGTTGGATTTGGCAAAGGTCAACGCTCACGCCTGGGCTGGTCTAGTGGAAGTCGATCTTTCAGGCGTGATTCCGGAGGTGAACAATGTCGGACAGGTTCTAAAGGACTTCCAGTTCAATGCCATTGCCGTCTCTACTGATGACGGGGAGACAATCGTCAATGGCGCGAGGCTCAGTTCTTGGCACGATGCAGCGAAACATCTCCTTTTCTCTTCCGCGTACACTCCTCCTAACGACTCTTCGAATGAGGAATATCCCCAGATCCCTAACCTTCGCCCCGAGGTCCCGGACCGCACTTATCTTGTGACATGCAGCGTTAATCGTCGTCTGACCCCTCGCGAATACGATCGTAACGTGTTCCATCTCGAATTCGACACTTCGGGTACAGGTCTCAAGTACGAAATCGGTGAGGCGCTGGGTGTTCATGGTTGGAACGATGAAGATGAGGTCCTTGACTTCTGCCATTGGTACGGTGTCGACCCCTCCCGTCTCGTCACAATTCCTGTCCCCAGCGGTGACGGTACCATGCACACGCGTACTGTCTTGCAAGCGCTTCAGCAGCAGGTTGACTTGTTCGGAAAGCCGCCGAAATCATTCTACACGGACCTTTCGGAGTATGCGAGGGCTCAAACCGACAAATTCGCCTTGCAGTTCATCGGTTCGCCTGAAGGCGCGTCGACTTTCAAGAAGCTGTCTGAGAAGGATACAGTCACCTTCGCGGATGTGCTACGGCGTTATGCGAGTGCGCGGCCTGGGATCGAGGTGCTATGCGAGATGGTTGGGGACATCAAGCCGAGACATTACAGTATCGCCAGTGCGCAGAGCGTGGTTGGCAATCGCGTTGACCTGCTCATTGTTACGGTCGATTGGGTGACGTCGAGCGGTATGTTCCACTATTTGACTGTCATGTGCGGCCCTCCTGATGAACTCCACATTAGGTTCCCCTCGCTATGGCCAATGCACTCGTTATCTCAATGGCCTGAAGGTAGGCCAGAAGGTAACAGTATCCATCAAGCCAAGTGTCATGAAGGTTCGTTTACGCACGCTCAGTACACACTCGATCTGACTTTCGTTCGTCTAGTTACCCCCCGACAACATGCAGCCTTTGATCATGGCCGGTCTTGGTACAGGTGCTGCTCCCTTCCGCGCCTTCCTCCAACATCGCGCTATGCTTTCGCAGCAGAACATCCCTGTTGGCCCCGTCTATTATTACTTCGGCTCGAGGCGCCAGTCTCAAGAATATCTGTATGGTGAAGAGGTGAGTTTCTTTCTTTTGATCAGGCTTTGCGCCACACGCATGATGTGAACTATACCATAACTCTGAGGCAACGCCTCTGCAGAAATTTGTATTAAAAAAACTAAGAACAGCCAGCTGATCTTCTCGCTCTCGTCGATCCTCATAACGTAAAGCAATTGCTGACCCGGTATAATTTTTCTAGATCGAGGCATTCATTCAAGACCGCGTTATCACCAAAGCTGGACTTGCTTTCTCTCGTGACGGGCCCAAGAAGGTGTATATCCAACACAAGATGCTCGAAGATGCAGAGGACCTCGCACGCATGCTGCGTGTGGAGAACGGCGTGTTCTATCTGTGTGGCCCTACGTGGCCTGTACCTGACGTATACGAAGCTTTGGTCAATGCGCTCGTGAAATACCATGACCTGGATGCCGTCGAAGCGGGTGAATTTTTAGAGGGTCTTAAGGAGGAGGAGCGCTATGTACTCGAGGTATGTGTCGCTCTACGGTTACGGTCGAAGATAATGGGCATTAATATATGTTCGCATAGGTTTATTGATTTTAAATATCCATGCTTGATAGGATACCATTCTGTGGATAGCATCATAGATTTCGTGGAATGTGTTCATGGAAGGAGTGTTTTCTCTCCGCTCGAACTTATCACTGAATACATATCACCTTGTTGTGCCACGGCTTTATTCCCATGTTTTGATCTTCGCTTTGATTTCTTGGCTCGAGCACGATGCAAGTCCAAGTTTCAAGAGCTTTCAGCGCCTCAGAGCTAGCGATGGCATTCATTGTCCAAAAGCTAGTATTATAAAGTTATACAACACGAACAATTCCTGAACAAGGAGTGCAGAAGCGTCCGATATCATCCATTGTCCTCAAACAATCGGTCTTCGTTGAAATGCACCATGCCTCAAAACTTACGCCTCAAAATGGAACCGCCCCTCCGCATACGGCGAACGAACCAGATAGACAGTCCGATGATCAGAAGCCCGACTATGCTCACCACGACACCTATCGCGATCTTCGCGCCACGCGAAAGCCCGCCATGGCAAGTGAGCGCGTTGTCACACGGGCGGCCTTGCGGCTTGACCGCGGCATACGCGCCAGCCTGGAGGCGCGTGTAGTACGGATCAGCGGTGTCGCCCATGACGTGCGCAGCCGTGAGCGTGAGTAGAGGGGCATTGTAGTCCAGAGCGACCTCCGTCTCGACCCAGTCGCTCCGGATGTTGAAGAAGCGGTCGCGCGTGTCTGGTCCGCCGACGACACCGCCGTATATCACGTACGCTTCTTCGGGAGGCGAAGTGTCGACGGCGCTGATGTCCGACCCGCCGCTCGCCATTGCGGACTGCGGGTTTGTGGGTGCGTTTGGGTTCACGCCGACGACGTAGGGCGCTGTGGGATGTGTTGTATCCATATCAATGCAGGCAAGGTTAGAGATTACGAACCTGACATCGGGTTTTTGCCGAGGGCGTAGTCGACCTGGCCTTTGGCAAACGCCTACGAAAACGATACTTAGATCGATGGGCGGTGTATATATATAACGAGACGCACCAGGTACGATGACCTCTTGTCCGAGGTCGTTGCCAGTGGTGCATATCGTGTGAGGAGCATGGCGGCGTTCAGCGCCGGGTTTAAAGAGTTGTTATCTGAATCCCCATCATACCACAGCAGCCCTCCTAGACATGCGTACAAAATAATGTGCGCGCCATCCCAGCATCAGGAAAATCAGATAGGAGGGGAGACACGCGAGGGAAAATGCGCTTCAGCGACGACGCTACCACCACGCACCTTTGGTCAGGCGTCCTCGCCCAGTTCCGTCGACGATGCGATCAAAGTAACGCTCCGCCTCAGACTGCCAAGATGATAGGTTTCCGGCAAGGGTCGGGTCTGCCTGTGCAAGCTGTGCAAAGAGCACGGCGATTCCGGGCGTCTTCGAGTCCCAATCGAACACGACATCCTGCCCGCCAAGGGAGAACTGTGTGTAGTACGTCTCAGCCTGTGCGTATAGATCGCTTGAGCCCGTTGCCCACGCGAGCATGAGCGCGGCGATGGCGAGCTCATCGCCATATGCTGTGGACGGGTACGCCTCGCCAACAGGCGGTATCCCTGTCTGGTACGTTTGCTGCGTCGTCCCTGTGGCGAAGGAGTAGAGCGCTTGGGAGTGGTTGAGCAGAAGGGAAGCGTAAGTGGCATTTTGAAGAGAGGCAGGAGCTGAGAAAGCGCCGTTGGTGCTAAGGCTGCGGTTGGCGTAGAGGTTTGAGCAGGCAGCGAATGCAGCAGAGGCGCCAGCGGAGGCATCGGTGCCGGGGCTAAAGAACAATGGCAGCGCCTAGTCAATGGCTGGAATGCGCGGCAAGGTCTTCTATAGAAGAGAACGGACGAACTTCGTCGCGTTGATCTGGTATGAAGGGCGAGGCAAGGGGATGTTGAGATCGCCGCCCCAGTAATCATTATCAATTTCAGCTGCTCGCATGCTGAGCACTCAACGCCAGCATATAGTCTCGAAATGACTCACTATCGCCAACTTGGACGAACAAGGTATTGGGTGATGGGTGAGCCTGAATATATGCACTGAGTACAGCCCCGTTATTTGCAATCCGTCTCAAATACCTTCATGAGCCAATCCAATCCCCATCTGAGCATGTCGTCCAGGTATGCTGTCTGGTTTGCCATGTCGTATCCTGTGATAAGCCCGACATCAAATTATATTTTCGTCACCGATCACGAATTGCTCGCCTTGCCCAAAATCATTGGCGCCCCAGCAAACGGACATGAGTGTTAAAGACTGGCTTTAGAACGTGGGTTAGCGTCCCAAGTCAGTTCAGATGAGCACACGCACGAATGGGAATGTGCATTTGATATAGTCTGTCAAACCCTTGAGAGATGAGACAAAACACTCACAAAAAAATGAACGCTTACCGCCGGCGTCGTAATAACCACCAGTCAGGTCCAAATTTACATCCTTGCCATCGTCCAAGGAGCTGTCGTTCCTCCATGGAACGCGCTTATTACTTGGGAGTTTGCCACTGCGCTGCACCTCGTAGAAATACAGGAGATTGCCGAGGAGCGTCGTCCATTGTGTATTAGGAGTGCTTTGCTCGGACGAGCGCTCCGCACCGGATGATGCGTCTGGGGGCATCCATGGCGTGTTTGGCAACGGTAATTGAGAAAGAACGGGTCGCGCGAGCTGCGCAAAGATGAGGAGAAACAGAGAGAGAAACATTAAGGGAGAGGGGAAGGTCGTGAAGAACGAGAAGACAGGCGCACGATGTTGGATTATATAGGATGACGGCGAATTCGGGACTACAGCGGGCGCGTTTTTCTAGTAGCATGACAAGCGGCGATGATGGACCGCAACACGCGCCGCACGCAGGCTCGTCGATTGCTGTGTTTGTCCAATGCGGTTGGGAGCTGTCGTGAGCGTCCCTATGTCCTACGCAGTGCATGCAGATGAAGCCCCGCTCGCCGTCGTCAACTGGCGAATTTCTGACATATCCGCTGGTCCAACCACAACCGGCTCCGTTCCGCACATTTACGACCAGCTTATTCATCGATCATCCCAGCTGAGCCCTGACTCACTATGTGGGTGCCGTGGTACTCATTTAGGGACGAGGACTTGTTAGCAGCTCAACATCATGGCACCCATCAAAGTCTGCGTCCTCGGCGTTGGCCTTGCAGGCCTTGCATTCCACATCCCCTTCATCCTGGCCCTCCCTGATCTCTTCACCCTCTATGCAGTTCTTGAGCGCAATCCCTCTGCCGAGGGCGGTAAGGTAAAGCAACGCTTTGGTGTTTCTCCAAAAATACACCGCACCATCGACGATGTCCTCGCCGATTCCGACATCGAGCTTATTATCGTCGGCACCCCCAACGAGACACACTTTCCCTATGCAAAGGCTGCTCTCAATGCTGGGAAGCATGGTGGGTTTGTTACAGATGCGTATGCGCCAGACTGGTCTTGACCTTGTATTTGGTCGATCGTAGTCCTCGTCGACAAGCCCGTGACGCCGAGCTCTGCCGAGGCTCATGAGCTCGCAACTCTTGCGAAGTCGAAGAATCTTGTTCTCTATCCCTTCCAGAATCGCCGCTGGGACTCTGACTTCCTCGCCCTCCGCCGTCTCCTCGCGCTTCCCGCCTCGGATCCCAAATCTCTAGGCGATCTGATCGAATTTGAGTCCCAGTGAGCGCATCATAAACCTACGCAAAATCGTCCACGCGTATCTCGCAACCCAGCGCTCACCTCACCTTCTGCCAGCTTTGATCGCTACCGGATGGCGCTCAAGGGCACATGGAAGGATGAGCCCAAGCCCGCCGCTGGTCAAACCTACGACCTCGGTACACACCTCATCGACCAGGCCCTCACCCTCTTCGGCAAGCCAAAGTCCGTCACCGCATTCATTGAAAATGTCCGCGGCGTCGGCAGCCCCGAAGTGGATGACAGTGTACGTCCCCCCACTCTCGGCCGTCCTTTAAATCGATCGTGACTGATTGATTGTTGGCGACGTACAGTTCACCATCTTCCTGCGCTACCCTGCGGGCACAGTATCGCCGCACCCGTTCACCGCGATCCTCCGTGCCCACATTCTCTCCGTTCGTTCTCCTCAGCCCCGGTACCACGTGCGTGGTACCAAGGGTAGCTTCGAGAAATACGGTGTCGATGTACAGGAGGATCAGCTCAAGGCAATGCCAACGCCCCAGGCTATTCACGAATCCGAATATGGCCGCGAACCTGAGGAGATCTGGGGGACGCTGTATAACCTCGGGGCCAGCGGAAAAGTCGAACAGTCTGTGTACGTTGGCATTCTCCTCCCCTAACGTGTGTCATCGATCGACTGACGGATGGCGATCGTAGCTGGCCGACGTCCGAGCCGGGTTCCTACGTCGGTTTGTTTCGCAACCTCGCAGCTGCTATTCGCGAAGGCGCAGAGCAGGCTGTGAAAATCGAAGAATCTGCGCTAGGCCTCGAGATCATCGAGTTGGCCAAGAAAAGCTCCAAGGAAGGCAGGACCATCGAGGTCCCAGCATGAAAAGCCCGCCGTCTATTGAAATCAAAAAAAGCAATTTCGAGAAGTCATATGCAGAGATGCTAGAGTATACTTATAACACCTATGCTGTATCACTGGAAGCCGCTATCTATTTCATATGGTTGGATTTCAGAATCTGGCCGCGTTCATCAACAAATACCAACAACACGAGATTTTCTCATCACGTGTGGCCCCGTTGACGAACCATCAGCGATGTTATAGTCGGACAACTACGTCGTTGCGAATTACTATGAGTACCTCCGCTGTATCGTTGAATGGCCCACACCCTTCAGGCGATGGCAGCGTCGAGCAGGAAACAAACCTTGAAATTCCTTCGTGGAATCTTTACGTAATGAATCTCGTCGAGTCATTTCATCATTGGGAGGTCTCCGCACGCGACTTGGGAGGGCTTTAATCGAGACATTGCTCCGTTTCTTCGTACAAATGGCATCCCCAAAGGACACCAAGAGCAACACCACGGTGATTGGGACTGATGTTATCCATGCAGACGACGAGTTCCACGGTCCTGAGGTCGTCCCTTCAATATCCGTGTCTACTAGTAAGGGTCATTTCAGGTCCACATGCATTGGACGGACCTGACCCTGTGACCGTTTGTCCACTTGTTGAAACAGCATTCAGGCAGCCCAAGATTCATGATGATATGGAGCTGACTGCGGCAACATTCTGGACTCCGACTAGGCATGTCTACTCCCGTTATACCCAACCTATCAGTACGCGGGTGGAGAGGGTTTTGAGCAAAGTGAATGTATGTATCATCTCCTCACAAAAAGGCCCTGCACATCTCACAAAATACTGTCCAGCAAGGATATGCTCTCACGTATAGCTCAGGCTTAGCTGCAGGTTATGCTGTGAGTTTTCATATATTCCCTATGAACCCACAACTTAGACGCCATGATAGGCTTTGATCCACCTTCAACCTAAACGCATTGCCATCACCGAAGGATACCACGGGATGCACCTGGTGGTCAAGTCATATGTCGAAGGCAGAACTGTGGAGATCATTGGTATAGATGATGAGTTCCAAGCTGGTGATGTATGTTGGTTGGAGACCCCTCTGAACCCAACCGGAGAAGCCAGGTCAGTCTTCTCTATAATAACTCGGTCCTTACTTCTGGTTCTTAACATAGCCGTATCTTAGAGACATCAAGTATTATGCAGACAAGGTAATAGATACGCGCATCCACAGATTGCAGCGTACTGAGTTCTGATGTACCAAGGTGCACGCCGTAGGTGGGAAGCTAGTCGTCGACTCGACGTTCGCACCTCCTCCACTGCAGTACCCGTTCAAATGGGGAGCCGATATCGTCATGCACAGTGGTAGCCCTCAGCCTGCTCCAGAACATACCTTTAGCCGCTTATATTCTGAACGTTAACCAGGAACTAAGTATTTCGGTGGCCACTCTGACCTTCTCTGTGGTGTCCTCGTCGTAAAATCTCTCGAGGAATGGGGCCAGGCGAGTCAACAGTTTCAGCTCAAACATCGCTCCTCACTTACACCCACGTTCTTCCAGCTTCACTCCGGACGCCTCGTTCAAGGAAACGTGATGGGATCCCTCGAATCGTGGCTCCTCCTTCGCTCGCTCCGCACGCTGCACCTGCGCGTGCCTCGCCAGTCTGAAAGTGCCACCGCCTTGGCGCAGTGGCTGAATAAAGTCGCCTTGACTCCCAAGGGCCAAACGTACGATGGCGTTCCGGGAGGATTGATCCAGAAGGTCTGGCACTCTTCCCTCCAGGGCAAAGATGCTCGCGGCTTCTCTCCCGAGCAGCAATTGGAGGGAGGATTTAATCCTACTTTCGCTATGATGGTAAGGGGTGCAGATGATCTTACTGTATAACCAGCTGATGCGCCGAATCAGTTGGAACGATCCGAAGACGCAAGCCTTCTTCCTCACATACTGAAATATTTCATCGTGAGTGGCCCATTTCAGCGTATCGGGTTAGAATATGCGGTAATCCGTTGAACCCATGTAGCCAGCAACAAGCCTTGGCGGTGTCGAGTCTTTGGTCGAGCAACGCATTCGATCAGACCCTGGGGCTGATCCCCGCTTAATACGCATCAGCGTCGGAGTCGAAGGTTTAGCAGTACGTCTGCATCATATATCTGGCGGTTGTGGTATTAATTTTTGGGGCCCTGCAGGATTTGAAGAATGATCTCAGAAATGCTTTCCAGGAGATCGCAAAGGTTTGACCGCGTTCTGTTCTACCCATAGACCAATGCACTGATCAGCAGTATGTTACAGAACAAAGCGAAGCTTTGATGTTAAGGCTCTCGTGGAATGTCCGAGGCCATCTATATCGAAGGGTGGCATTTATTCGTCAAATCGACGCTCTTGGCTAGAGCGACCAATATCATACCAGTTTCACGAATGGAGGACGTGGTTCAAGTATATGTCACGGATTCTTGGATTCTGACATGAGAGTGAGAAAATGACCGAGGATCGAGCATTGAGATCTTGAGACGCAAGGTTCAGATGCCGAACATTGAAGTCTACTTCCTTTTCTCATGATAAAAACTGAGGAAGGCGGCTTTATCCTCCCACCCCATCCCCACCCTTTTGAGCTTCCCCAATTGTGCTATGAGTGCCCCACAAGCGGAAGAAAGCGGATCACGACCGAAGTCCCCTGATGTGACCTCATTGACGAGAAAAGACGGAGAACTGGGAGATTCCGACATCGACAAGAGACGAACGGACGCAGTCAGTGGCTTCAGAGCAGTCGCTAGCTCGAAAAGGTGCGGAAGTGGGTTAGACGACGTAGGTATTGAGTGAGATGGGGTCGGTGAGAATGCAGTGGGAGGATCGTATCTTATAAGGACAGTATATGAGCACATTTAGAATACCACGGCTATCGGCGACGTACCTGATGCACATCACGAATACCTTATACCCTTTTATTGGAACATGCCTGTCTGTGAATATTTCGGCAAACCTGAGCAGCCCACGGCCGTTGCTGGTCGTACATTCCGGAAACACTACGATCGGTCGATCAACGGTCTTTCGAAGCTCCTCAAGGCTACTGGCTTTGGCAGCACTATCAAGTAGAGGAACCTGTCCGGTAGCGCAGATGATGGAGAGCAACGACACACGACGGAATCCGGTGATTGGTATAGGCGTATTGGCTGACCTTGTCGAAGTCGAGTGTATAGCAGCTGAACCAGTGCCCGTTCGTCTGCCAGGGGTCTTCATGACCGGCGTCGATTCTCGCGAGGCCGGGAGCGGAGTGATTTGTGAACTGACTGGAAGGACGAAGACGGGATTGAATCTGAATGTGAGATGGAGCAAGTGAGCGTAAGTTTGATGTCAAGATTAGTGGCGGTTTTGAAGCAAGCACACCGGAAAGCTAACCATAGGATCTCTATCCACGAGACCCAGTTTGAAACGATAAGATCTCCTGCTCGAGGTGTCCAGCTTTCCTCAGTCTTCCCGACACGCCTGAATCAACGAGCATGAGATCATAAAGAGTCGTGGGTGGGTGAAAAGACTCACCCGCGTTTCCTTGTCACAGTTTCTACTGGGATCCACAAGAACCCTAAGATGAAAAGAGCGAATCGACAAAGTATCGCAGTGAGGACATAGGTCACGGCTCTATAGAGTGGAGGGATCGGAAGCTAATAGGTGTTCTGAATTTTAATGCTGAGCATCACAATGAAGACATTCACTCACGAGTATTGAACAGATACCTTCAACTAGGACTGTATACAAGCTAGCGAGAATGACGACTATCCCGGTTCGAAGAACACCGAGCAGATATCTGAGGGGAAGGGTGATATTTAGAACGATATTAGAGTCCGATGGAGGAAGGGGTGTCAGAAATGGCTGTGGGGAAGAGTCAGAAAGTGATATCTGTTGTATGTGCTCATGATGCTATACCTGTATACCAGTGCCAGGATCCTACAAAATATTCCGGTTGCGTGAGCATGACGTCTGTGTAATCCAGCCATTTCGACATAACTTACCCGAAACGCAGAGTACTTTTCCATGTTCAAGTCTCCGTTTTGAAGAAACAAAGCTAGCGTGCCTTGAGCAGGTGATGATACTGCGTGATATCACGTGTGCGCATTGACACGTAGCATTAGTCATTACATCATCGGTAGACGAGCAACAGAGCGCAGCGAACGCTGCATCCCCATGTCTCTCCTTGCCCTCCGTGTCGAGTTACCGTCATATTCTCATTCATTTCAGATATCTGTTCCAGTCGCCTCCACTGTGCTTGACGTCAAGCAGGCGATTTTCGAGTCATGTGCAGGCTCTCCCCGTGTTGAGGGACAGCGGATCGTGTGGCGGGGTCGTTTCCTCGGCGATGCAGAGAAGGTAGCAGATATCTGGAAGGTGCGTCGTGGACTCACTTACTCTCCGTGGGAGGCTCAAGATGGAATCACGAAATCAATGTTCACTCTAGTCAGAGGACGATGCACCAGTCGTACATCTTGCTGTTCACCCATCGGCATGGACGACGGCTCCCCCGGAAGTATCTCCGCCCTCTCCAACGCCAACACAACCTCGGCCGTCATCGTCTGTGCCGGGAATTCAAGGGGCTCAGGCGACCCGTACATCCCCCGTTTCCAACACGCGCCACACTGTCGCTGAACCTGTCACATACATGAATTGGGGCCCGATACAGCCCCCACCGCCTTCCGTTCGTCCACTAGCATTCATCGCCTTCCGACACCAGAACGCCCTTCTCGCATTGACGCATCAACCTCTTCTTTCTTCAACTTCGCTGGACGATCTCGAGATAACGCGCCAATTAGCTGAGAACACCATCGCAAGGCGCGGTTGGTCCTGGCCAGAAATTCTGAACGAAGAATTCCCTGCTGCACAAGATGAGAGTGCCGGTATCAAGTACGAGAAGATCACCATCGAGTGCGTAACTCGTCGACTCTTCTTCCCAAGTCAACAATTCACGAGCTGTATATAGCGGGCACGAATATCTGTCATTGGTCGACGGCTCGGGCCCACCTACACCCCTTCAAACCCATGCCCTCAAAGTCATCTCATTTACATTCCCTCTACTCTCGATACCATCGCCCATAGCGACATCGTATGGCACCCCCGTGCCGTCACAGACCTTCCCTCTGCGGCCGCCGCGTGGCTTCGAGGCGATCATAGGCCAAGACATCGCCCGGGGGCGCCAGCGGTATCTTGAGCAGCGTGGACAGCTCGAAATTCCTGCCTTGCCCCTTCGCGACCTCATGATTCCCCTGTTCCTGCTCGTCCTCCGCACTGTCTTCCTCCTATACTTCTTCTCGCCCATCGAGAAGCCCGTGTTCGGCATCCTCATCGGCGCGTGGATGTTTTATGAGGCGTGGAACGCTATTCGCGCAGCCATCGTGGAAGCAGCGCACGGCGATGGTGCTAACGCTGCTGCGCCCCGTGAGGGAGGCGCAGAAGAACCTGCGCACAATGGGAATGCGAACGTGGATAACGCAAACAATGGTAACGGAAACGGAAACGGAAACGCGCGAGCACCAGCGGCGCCCCAGGGGCCGCGGGCGGGAACACCCAGTGGGGCGCGACAGCGGAGCCAGGGCGACGCGGTCATCGAATCTGTGGCAAGTCTGAATCTACGAGCGGAGAACGACGCGCTGGAAGGACGTCCCTCCCAGCGGGCAGCGCCGACGGCAGGTCATCGCTTGAAGACATTCGTTCAGCTGCTTGTGCTGACCGTGCACCCGGCCGTGTGGGACCGGAGGCGCGTCGCGATGCGGCAGCGGGAGGGGCGTGTGCGGGCCGAGGCGAATGCACGTGAGCCACCGAGGGAAGAACAGGTTGTGACCGAGGACGCCGACAGTGGGGAAGGGGTTTCGCGGGCCGCTGAACGGGAGAGGGTCGAGAGGGCAAGGTCAGAGATGGTTGCGGTGCATGAGCGGAGGCCCGGGTGGGTGAAAGAGTATATTGAAAGAGTCCGAAGGGTAGAATGGGTGGACGATACATGATCCTTGTTTGTGACCGGTCTGTTTCGTATCGCTTGCTCTCGATTCCTGTGTATTATACGCCTATGTGTTCTGGAGCTGTGGTGAACTTGCTTGATCGGGGATGGCCGGCAATCTTATCTTATCGGACGGCGATGTCCACGTTGCTGTGCACTGGCCATTGTTCCGTTGTTTCTGGGATCTCTTTGGGCTCAAGGCTTTCGTTCTCTATAAGTATCATCTTCGTTGGCATCAGTGTCCTCTCAGAATATTCACCTTGATCCTGCATCTACCGCCTGTATCCCACGAGGCACTCGCTTTTCGCCTGAAGCCGCCCGCCCGTATGTCGACGTTTCACGAACTGGTTGCCGACCTCACAAGGGACGCAGAACGCGCTCAGCCCAAGGACGCACTCCAGTTCTGCGCATCCTGGTTTCAATCGCGGCTCGAGGAGCAGCGGACCCGGATCCGCGATGTGCTCTCCCGCCGTCCGTCGTTGGTGGCATCGTTGCCCGCAGACATCTTTGTAGACACACCGCACATAGCATCCAGTATACCGTCTACTTCTTCAAACTTCACAGATCCCTTCTACGGGGGGGCGCGTGCTTCCCTAGATGATTTATACAGTGGCGGTCCGTTCACCAATCCCCCTCATCTGGGCGATGGCATCGCGCCCTCCGCCAGCACTGTTCAACGACCTACTTTCCGCTTTAACACGAATGATACACCTTCAGACCCCCTTGACCGAAACTCTTTCAATCATACCACGCCCGGCCCGTCGCCGGCTCCAAACATGCTCGCTCCTTATCCCCCCACCGCTAGCCACAGTATATACGACAGGCGCTCGTCGATTAGCGCCGAGCCGATATTGGTGGACCAAGAAAGCGATGTCCCTCTTCCGGTATACCCTAAGACTGAAGACCAGTTGCAGCGCATCAGGGCCTACATCGCTCCCGACAACTTCATATTCCGGGATCTGGATGAGGAGCAGCTGTCGGGTGTCCTGAACGCTATGAAGGAGACGCACGTCAAGGCGGGGACCGTCGTCATCCGCCAGGGCGACCAGGGCGACTACTTCTATGTTGTAGAGTCCGGGCTCTTGCACTGCTTCATTGCGGACAGCGCGAAGTATCGCTCGGAACGTGATGGGCACTTGGATCATGGTGAATCGGAGGGTGCACTGCTCGATAGCGCGGCGTTCCACCCCAATTTCGGAAATCTGGTGCAGAAATGCGAACCGGGGAGCTCGTTTGGCGAGCTCGCGCTCATGTACGGCCACCCGCGCGCGGCCTCTGTTGTGGCCATCCAGGACTCCACACTGTGGTCTCTCGACCGCATCACGTTCCGCACGATCATATTGAAGGCCGCGCACCGTCGTCGGACGCTGTACGAACACTTCCTCTCCGGTGTTCCTCTGCTCACCTCGCTGTCGGCAACGGAGCGCAGCAAAGTCGCCGACGCGCTGGTGAGCAAGGTGTACCAGGATGGAGAAGCCGTGGTCAAGGAAGGGGATATAGGCGACACGTTCTTCTTCGTCGAGGAGGGCCAGGCGACGGTCACGAAGTCAAAGGAAGGCGAAGAGATAGTCGTCGGGGACTTGAGTCGGGGCGATTATTTCGGAGGTCGGGACGCTCCTCTGTTTTCATTGTCCCTGCGTCTGATCTGACGTCTTTTGTTCTATTACAGAACTTTCTCTCCTCAGGCTTGAGCCACGAGCGGCGACGGTGAGCGCTGTGCGCCGCCCTGTTGACTCGAATGTACCAAAATTGAAGGTCGCGGCGCTGGATGCGCAAGCGTTCACGCGGTTGCTGGGGCCGCTGAGGGAGCTCATGGAGCGGAACGTAGGGAGCTATAGAAATTATCAGATGCGCTAGGTGCCGGCCGCGTGTTTCTTGTCGTAGTTGTTGTCTTGTTGTACTGTCTGTTGGACGTGTAAGCGATAATTTGTGTGTTTGGCAGGTTCTCTTTTGTGGTGTTGTGTGTTGAGCATGTGAAAGGTCGACGATCTAATCTAATCTTTGCGGAGGGCCGGGATGACGTTTGCGAGGAAGAGGTTAGTGCGTCGAAGCTCCACCTGTCCGCCACAACACACTCTCCGTCGTTGCGATGTCAACAGCAGCTGCCCGTCATTATGTTTATCCTTCCAACCTCGCCGGCCTTTGTGGAGTGGGAATTCCTTTCCTCCGACTTTTGTCCTCCCGACCGACCCAATCTCTTCTTCATCCGCTCACCACCATCCTCTTAGTCCACCACCCTGGCCATCGTCACACCCGCACGCACAGTGGCCACCTCTCTCCACCTTGACTGAATCCTCCCGCTCAAATCAACGCGAAAAGCGACTCAGTCCCTTCCGCTCTTTACTTTTTCCTTCCGTATCGTTTGTCTAGACAAAATGGATGCATTGGACCGTGTGCGCCACCGCGGTATCGCTGAGAGGCGGGGCCTTATCGGTGGTCGTAAGTTCGTCGGTTCTCCTCGTATTCGCTTGGAACTGACGAAATTTGCGTTGGCAGTGGTGTCTGATGTCCTGTGAGTACCGTCCCTCAGAATTTTGCACGTAATGCCATAATATACTCATCTTTGTGTAGCGGAGGCAGCTCTCCCACAAGCACCGACGGCGGCCTTCTTGGCAGCGCCATAGGCGGACTCACCAGCGCCCTCTCACCCATATTATCGCCCGCGTCCGAAACTTTGTCCTCATCTCGGACTCCTACAGCCACTCTAATTTCTCGTTCTGTTTCTTCTTTTAGCTCAAGTACATCAGCTCCCGCCACGTCCGCTACCACAACCTTGCTGTCCACGTCAAAGTCTTCGTCCTTGCTATCCTCATCGTTGTCTACTTCGTAAGTCCTTCCTCGACTGTGTCTGTTTTTCTAAGTCTGTGTGTCCGAACTTTTTCTCTCCCTTCTGTTTTGGCTTCTGATGGCCATAGCCGCGTCACAACTTCACTAAGCAGCACCGCTTCCATCACTAGTAGCGTACTTTCTACATCGTCTGCAAAGCCCACCTCGTCCGCGACACCCACTTCGTCCGCGACACCCGAGACGACTCCACCACCCACCAGCTCTGTTCAGTATTCGGCCTATGTTACAAGCTCTGGTGGCGGCGCCATCACTATTACCTCCATAGTGAACATTCAATCTGCTGTCACCCCGACAAAGACAGCGGCACCTGTTGCATTCTTGCAAAACAAGCCTCTCGAAGCGGGCGTGTTCACCGTCGTCGGCATCGTGGCCCTCGTGATCCTCATCATCGCCGCGACTTTTGCACTCCGCAAGCGCCGCCGCCACCGCCTTGACATGGAATACGCCGAGGCCGTCTCGTTCGACCCGAGCGCGAACCGCTATACCGACGAGAAAGGCGGCGATTTTCATCCTCAGGACAACTGGTTGCGCCGCAGCGCCAGCAGCTCGTCCAACAGCTCAGGCTCGCACGGCGGCGTGCAGCCTATGCAGCCGGTATATGCGCCTGGTCCGGGTATCGTGCGCGACAATCTGTACGCTTCCAACATGGGGTATGCTCAACAGGGACAAGGCTTCGCGAACCCATCGTATCCGGTCGCAGGTCAAGCACAAGGCTATGGTCCGAACGTGCAGGCATCTCAGTACCCGATTCCGCCGCGCTCCCCTTACCCGGTTTATGATCCCGCCCGCTCCCCCCCGCCGATGGCTACCGAATACCCCGCATTCGGCGATGGGGGCGCATCCACTCTTCCTCAGTTGAACATCATATCAGCTACCCCGTACTCCGGCACAGGCATGTTATCTGGCAGCGACCACCTCGACCAGCCGCTCCCGATGCCTAATTTCACTCCGTCGTCCGCAAACGCCGCAGCTGGAGCCCCTCAGCGCAGCATGCCAAACACGTCGTCGACGGACGGCAATGAGGCATTGGCCAAAGACAAAGGCGGCTCACACTCCCGCGCGCTGGATCCCACTTTGCCTGAGCTTCCGCAATCGCCTAGTGCCGGAAGTTCTGCACTTCCTTACGCTCTGAAGGTCCGTCGTGCCCGAGCTGTTTCTGACTACGGTATTGACGCAGATACCCCAACCAGGTGGCTAACGAGTGATCGCGTTGTTTTTATCTCTTTAACAACTGCATACTTTTTCACATCACTCGAGCCGAGCTGTATACCCCGCCACTGCTACAGTCGACGCATGTCCTTGGAAGCCAGTTCCCCCCTCCCCCTTTACCCACCTGCACCCCGTTGGCCACCCCTTTCTAACATTGACGACATTATTTGACCCTGACCCTGATTGTCCGCTCGAGCACATAATGCGCTGTGGTTCACGCGAGTCTGCTGGCCAGCGCGTGCGCCCTGACGCCCTGCGACCGAACCGTTCTGATTTCTAACTAGTTGAGTACTCGACCGGAGAGAGGCTGTCGTAGAACTTGATTCTGGCGGATAATCCAATCGATGTATCTTTAGCACTATTCCCCGTCGCTCCCTATTTTTCTAATTCTGTTTCGGCGTGCACATACCCGTGCCCTAGCCTGTTATTTTTACATCTCCCTTTTCTTCAGCATCGCGACGTTGTAAACTTTTCATGACATGCGGAGCAGTGCTCTAGTTCTCATACCAATATCCAGGTTGATGCGCATAAGGCATCGTGATTTGCAGGAAGATTGGATCGCACAAGGTCCACTCCAATCACTGCTCTTCTACTGCTTCCTTGACCTTCTCCGTGTCTTCACCGTGCTCTGGCACTTCCTCTGTCTGATTCCCCAGAGCCCTCGTCTTCGTGCGCCACTCACGCCGCTCGAGATACCACACGAGCAACGTCGCGGCCAGCGTCGCAGCGCACACCGCAATCATCGCGATCATCCCCTTGCGGAAACGTGGCGCGTCGGTTGCGGGGTAGAGGACAAGCGGCCACCAGGCGTTGATCACGTTGTTCCACATGCTGGGGATACCGGGCACGGATTGTGTGGGTTTGACCGCGGTGGCGTCGACATGTTAGCGAGTGAGATGGAGGGCGAGATGAGAAAATGGGACGCACTTCATAGATGCGAGGACGATGGCACGCTCCTGGTCGTCGTCGGCACAAATCTGGTTCGCCCAGCTACGAGGAACGATAAGGCCGTCCGAGTTAGTTCGAGATGCACGCGCCACAGTACTGATGCTATGACCGACTCACGCGAACGTCGTCGCCTGTCCCGCATATGACGCCCCCGCGATATCTGCCGCATTTGCGTGAGACGGAGAGCGCAAGCGACGTGCGCGAGAAAGGATGCACGCACAGTATGCGAAGAACTTGAGCCCCGTGGGGCTGCTCCATACGAGGATGCATATGGCCGCGATCGTACATGCTATAGACATGTACACCAGGACAGGCCAACGGGCTTGCGTGCGATCTGTCCACGTCGCACATACGAGCGTCGAGGCGATGCCAAAGGCCGTTACGCCTGACGGGTAGTAGTCTGCGAGCGATTAGACTCCCGAGGGTCAACAAAGATCACGAAGGACGGTGTTTACCGATCTGCTCGACGGTGTACCCGCCGATGGCTTTGAGCCATTGGCCCATGAGGTTGTTCGAGCCGAAGCTTTCTGTCTCTCCCGATATCATAAACTGGGAGAAATCGCAAAATCGTTAGCGGTTGTCCTCGTGACAGCCTAAAGGAGGCGGAGAAGATGCGGACGAACAAGCAGGCTACAGGCATACCATCTCCACCGGCTCAGCACGCGTCGGAATATGTTCCACGACAGCGGGCGATGTACCGTGTCTGAGTCAAGGCGGTCGGACGAGAGCAAGCGTTCCTACAGGAAGCAGACGATCATCGTATGCGAGTCGCGCACTGAGAGGAATGATGAGAGCTGCACTATACCTCTTCGGAGAGATAAAAAGCCTTCGTAGTGGCTGGGACATCTGGGAAGATGAGGAACCCATACAGCGCAATAGGAAGTGTGATGGCGCCGTCGACGATGAACCTGCAGGAACCAGTCAGCCCGAGCGTGGGGTGAGAAAGGAGTAGCAACAATGCGTCGTGCCACTCACAGCCATCGCCAGCCACTCCGGCCTGCATTGCCATTCAGATGTCTTGGGATGGAGTAGGGTATTGGTATGTCGTCAGTGATTTGCGGCATGGGAGAATTACATACCGGTATACAGCAGCTTGCAGAACACCCGAAAAACTTTAACGCCCGTCAGTGTATACCTATATATCGAGAAAATTTGTTCTGACAGTGTGCCCACGAGCCCACTGCTCGTGAATATTGCAGATCGCTTCCCGAGTTCACTAGGCTTGTACCAACTGCGTGCGGTTAAGTACGACGGGGAGAATGAATAAGGGAGAGGGGGAAAGGACATACGAGCCGAGAATGTAGTGTGTGCCGACAAATGTCGATGACTCCGCCATCCCTTGGAGAAACCGAATGCCATAAATCTATGAAATGACGTTGACATCCAACACCATAGCGAATACTCGACAGACATACTTGGTGTACGTTGTGCACTGCACTCGAGCTACAAAGATGAAAGGAGAGTGATCGGCTGAACAGAGTCTTATAGTCGCGCGTAGATACGTACTAACCAGAAGGTCAAGACACCCCATAGAATTTGCATGGAGGGCAGCCATATCCGCGGCGGGACAATTTGCAGCATCAGATTATCTGGGAAAGTAGCATTAATCGTATCGTGTCAGCAATACACACTGGGATTCTTCGGCGGGGTTTGCAGATATGAGGATGTCTCACTCGGTATCATTCCGACTATGTAGCCGCAGGTGAAGATGGTATTAATTTGCTGGAGCATACGAAACAGTTCATATGCATGAGATAAAATAACAGCAGACAGACGTGGTTCGAAGAGAGTGACAAACGTTGAACTGCGTTCCGACCATGTTGAGCTCTTCTTTCATTCCGGAGACGTAGGCGTTGGATACATTGGACCTGTCAAGGTCTGCACGGCGAGATCTCAGTGAGCAAGCATACCGCGCGTTTTATGACAGCATAACATGGCAAGAGCGCCAGACGTATCAACACCATCAGCGATGAAAGGAAAAGCAACATATGGGAATCGTTACAAAAGCACTAGACACTCACAATTCGTGAAATACTGACGAGACTGTCAGTCTAGCGGTTCATTGTACGTTGATATCACAGCGCACCATGAGACAGCAATACGACAAGATGAACCAATCTATCTTCAATAACAGCTTCCTCTCTGTTTTAGACATTGAGCTCGTCCCCATAAATGCCTCCCGGATTTTCTGTAATTTGGGCGGTCGCATCTTGGATGTTGCGTAGGTTGGGATTGAGATACGAAACTGATACAGTACCGAGATTTTAGAACCTGTGTTGCTCTAAGCATCAATCCGAGCTCGACGGGTCAACGGTACATGGAGCTGGAGCTGACACCAGTGACCTTCACCGGCGATCAAATGACGGGTGCATCATGTGATGGGAAAGTAGCTGATCGCCTATGTCAAAGGCAATGAGTCACGCGCTGTGTCCAGTAATATATTCACATTTATAAAGAGCCTATACACAAATTGATGTGAATCTGCAGGAATGCATTTCAATGGATCTGCCTCAATTTGCCTCTAAAAAGTCTAGAATTTAAGAGGGAGAAAGAGGGAAATCCATTCAAAAAGATCCCCCTCTATCTCCCTCGACCGACTTTTGACTGGGCGGTCAGCACGAGGACAAACGTACGTATATCAGGAGGTAAGTATGCCACAGAAGAACTTTCAATGTTATGTAGCATCAAGATCAAATGACCTCTCGGAAGCGAACGAGAGCATGAGCGAAAGGATGATATCAGTGATAAGTAACAAAATGGGCCTGCACGACGTAACCCTCGCTGGTCCAGCGTGGCCACCTGCAGCTGAAGCCGCGACCAAATCAGGAGACCGCTCCGGGGCCCGCGCGCTTGTGGCTCTGCAGACTGGTCGAGGCTATTTGGTAGACCACACCCGGGCATGTCTGGTAGGCACTCGAATGGTCTGGGATGAATAGAATGGATCGCACGATGATGATGCTATCGGCACGCAGTTATCCCGTCAGAGATGGAAGAGGTGTGCAGCGCCTATCCATCCGGAGATGAGCGTCCATCAAGACGCTGGCCGATGACGAGGATACGGCAGAGAAAAACGGCCGATCGGTCGATATGGCAGATGGCGTGCACGGTGACTTCCCCGGTAGTGCACGACAATTCGAGTCAATCGAACCATCACTGTATGTTCGACTGTTGGAAAAGAGGCCGTGAATGTCGTGGGTGGGGTTGCAGCCAACATCAACGGGGAGGATGGGGTCGAGCAGCGAAATGGATGTAATAGCTAATAGGCCGACGAGGGCCGTCGGAACCCTGATTCTGGGGGCCGGGCGGCTGACCTATCGAATCTTCTGGAACCAACATGCCATGGTCCATTCCGAGAGATTCGGTATTCCTGCGAGAACGACGGAAGGAGAGAGCGCTTATAGAGCGCCGTTTCTCACAAAAAAACAATAGGGCCTGTGCGAGTGCAGAGAGGTAGAGATGTGGTGGTCTACTGGGACTTTCAGGGCTGGAGGCACTGGGGGATCCCGCGGCATTGAAGCGGCAGGGCAGCCAGGGGCCACAAGTGACGCAATCGTGAGAAAATCTCATCGAACGCCCGATGACTCATTTCAATTGTCATCGTCCACCCTGAGGTCCTCCTCCTCGTTCCCGAAAGCCTAAATCTATCCTCTCTCGAACCGCCCCTTTCTACTGCGAAAATATATTCACATTCTGGCTGGCCTGACGCTTACTGTCTGGATGCGGTACCGCTCTTCGTGTTGCTGACGTGGGACGTTCGACGTACACGGACGCGCAGTGGGTTTCAATATTTGGAAAGCTTATGTTGGGTTGATGTCCGGGATGGTTTAGTAATCTGGAACTTGGCACCGAGATCTCCCGTCGATACAGATTTCTAAACTGGTCTTTATAACGCCCTCGTGTCTTTTTTGTGCTTGTTCGCCCTTTCCCCTCAGCAGCCATGCATTACACCGGCTTGACCTTGGGTTTCCTCCTCCCCTCTTATGCCCTTTATGCCGCCGGTCCTGTGATTGGTGCACCTTCAGTCGCCGTAGTCCAGGAGGATCTTTATCCCCGCGATCCCTCCTCCTCCTCCTCCTCTCGTGTTCTTAACCGAACGCCCCTATCTCGACCGCATAGTGATCACACGGAGTGGGTGAATTTCTTCGACCGACGCGATGGTGATCATGCCCACGGAAATCATCATGCTGGACCCATCGTTGAGTTGAACGAGACCGAGGTTACCATGTACCATGCACCCACGCCTCCTTCATACTGGTCTATCGATGTGGAAGAGCGGAACCCTGAAGAGAATAGGTATCCTGGACTCATGGTTCTGCACGCGCTATCCATGTGTGCTGCGTTCTTCGGTGCGCTTCCAGCGGGTGAGTGGATCTGGCTCTGCTTGTATCTTGAATCAAAAAATCTGTTAGCTCATCTATACCGACAGGTATCGCTCTACGGTCCGTAAATCACGCATGGCATGGTTTTTCCATGATTCTCTTCTGGGTGTTTATCGTCCTTGGTTGTTCCGCGAGCGGTCTTTACAAAAAACTGACCCCTAATATGTGAGACCCCCTCTTTTTCTTCAAATTTCCTTAGGTATAGACCCTCCTACAGGTATGAGGGCCAGCAGCACTCCTCGCAGAGTTACGTGGTCATATTCCTGGCACTGATCGTTTCCGCCATCGACCTGATCTCGGGTATGTCCCGGTTGATCAACTACGTGAAGGGTGTCCGTAGTGGAGACAAGTTCTCGGTCTTGTCGTTCTGGAGGACCGTCATCCTTGGCCAGGACGAAACTCGCGTGGGGCTGGATACTGAGTACACAAACTTGGTTGTGGACGAGCCTGAGGACATGGAGGACCTCAAGCTGCGTGTGGACGAAGGCGCTGGCTCACATCACGTCACCCACGCCCTCGAAGACCATAATGAGACGGCACAATGGGCAAATGACGTGCACCGCCACCGCGACTTTCCGGAGACGCCTGTGTCTGAGCGCACTCTGTTTGGACCCCGATCTCATCGCGGCTCGCAACATTCCGATGATAATTTCCAGGAATATGCTTTGAATACTGTCAAGGTCCCATTGGTTCGTAGAGTTGGCAGGATCGCATTTGCTACCTTGGAGCGTTCTCTCGTCTTCGCCGGATTTGGCCAACTTTTGTTTGGTATCGTGGTCTATACAGGCGGATGTCGCGAGAATTACATCAACGGGTGCCTCGCGCACTTGATCAGTGAGTCAATGGTCATGATGATTTTTATGTCCCGGTACTGATCCTATCATTACTCTGACAGAGGGTGGCATTTTCTGGTGCTATGGGCTTGTTACTTTCGCACGCTTCCTCGGATCTTTCTCTGAGCTGGGATGGGCGTGGAACCGGGCGCCAGTGGGTGAGCATACCTCCGCCGAGTTTGTCGAGTCTTTCGTCATCTTCCTTTATGGAATCACCAACACCTGGATGGAGCGGTTCGGTGCCAACCGTGGCGATCCGTTCACTACCAAGCAGGTCCAACACATCAGCATTGCCGTGATGTTCTGGTTTGCTGGGCTCGTTGGTATGGGCCTGGAGTCTCGCCGTCTCCGCCGTTGGCTTGCTTCCATTTCCACTGCCGCTGTGAAGACCGCACACGAGACACGCGAAGCTGTGGCCGAGCCTGCTAGCTACACTGGAAGTTTCAATCCGTTCCCTGCGCTCGTCATAGGCGTGACCGGAGCAGCCATGAGCGCCCACTTTCAGACTTACTTGTTCCAGGTACGCATTTACAGATTGACTCAGATCCTTTGTTTTCAGAAGCTGACTGTTCTCCATAGGTGCAAATTCATGCGCTTTGGGGCTACCTTCTAAGTGCCTTCGCGGTTCTGCGGTGCTTGACGTACTTCTTCCTTTGGCTTGGTCCGCCGCGGTCCATCTTGCCTTCCCGCCCGCCCACCGAGGCATTGGCCAGCTTCTTCCTTACCTGCGGAGGCCTCGTTTTCATGTTCAGCGACGAGGAAGTCACCATTGCTGCCATGCGTAAGGGTAGTGACGGTAAGTGCAGCTCGCGTATCGCATTTATGCTCATATATATGATCTTCTTCTACTTTCAGATGTAATGATGTTCCTCAACCTGTCGGTGGCCCTCACCTGCCTCGCGTTCTGCTGGACCCTGTTGGTGGTTGCGTTCAAGGGCTGGCTCAAGTCTCGCACCCACTCTGGCGTTGCGTTCCATCCTTCGCACTAGGCCATGATCAAAAACATAACGATATCATCTCAGTAACGTCTTTCCGCCTTTCCTGGGGCTCTTAATGAAATTGTCCTTTTCAACTCCTTGTTGTCGTTTTACAGTGTTTTGCTCTGCTTTTGCTCATGTATGGCGTTTTACATGCTTGTCTCATCACTGGGTCTTTTCTATATCTTCTGTATTTGCTTTCTCGCAATCACTTGCCCCCATTCCCGCACCTTTCCATTTCTACGGGCTTAGTGTAGATCCAGCATTCAACGTTACTTGCTTGCCTTCTATCTTGACGACCTCTGCTGCACAACTCCCTGCCGATGTGCTTATGACTACGCCGACGGTTGCATTACTTAGTTGAATGATTATTACTTTCACGTCCTTACTTCAGTGTGACGAAGATGCTTTTTGCAATCTCAAGAGCGCAGACCACATCCAAGAATCTCTTATCAAAAAAGACCGGCTCCGAACTGCAGTAGAGCATAATCTCCCAATGCACCCATCCAAATCCAGAAACCAGACCACCCGCATCCCACGAATCCCTTCCAGCAGCTCGCGCGATCGTCAAACCGTGTCAGTTTCAGTACGCGGGCAAGCTGCACGGCCGCAAGCCCTGTACCGACGAAGAATGGGGCGCCGTGGCCAACGAGATACCCAGCATACGTGATGAGGGACATCGAGGACGCGGAAAAGGCAGCGAGGATGGGGCGTGTGCGATCGCCGAACAAGAGCGCGGTGGAACGGATCCCGGCGTGGACATCGTCGGCCTTGTCTTGGTGCGCGTAGATGCTGTCATAGACGAGCGTCCAGAGCACCCCGCCGGCGTAGAGCGGGAGTGCGACGGGCCAGTTCACGGTGCCCGCCACCGCGGACCAGCCGAGAAGCGCGCCCCAGTTGAAGGCGAGGCCAAGGACGGCCTGGGGCCAGTGTGTGATGCGCTTCATGAATGGGTATAGCGTCACTACGGAGAGAGAGCATGCGCCCAAGACAATGCTTCGACGGGTGTATTGGTGGGTAGGTAGGCGGAGGGCATGGTTGGGGAGGACGGCTCACCTGTACAGGTTGAGCTGTGTCAGGACGCCTAGGCCCGCGGTGAGCTGCAAGCCCAGAAACACAAACGCTTGTTTGGGTGTGATATCACCGCGAGCCAGTGGTCGCGTCTTGGTACGCTCTGCGCGTTTTTTTGGGATCGGCAGCTCATGAGTCGACGTCTGGGAGCACACGAGCGAATTTTCGCTCACCGACAGCCTTGTCGAGCTTTCGATCCCACATATCGTTGATTGTGCATCCTGCACCGCGCATGACGAGGGCACCGAGTCCGAATAGACTAAGGTACGTGAGTGGGACAGTCGGCGGCGCATCTAGCGCATATGAGGCCATTGTAATTGACCAGGCTAAGCATATCAATTGAGGGGTGTGAATTTGAGAACACGACGGTAGTGAGAAAAGTGGGCCACAGACCACAAGGATAGAAGAGAAGCAAAGTCCCGATGGGCTTGTCTATACGCGTGAGGTACAGGTATGGTCGAATTGTCGGTGACAGGCGATCAACCCATGTTTTGGTTGAAGGCGTTTGAGCTAGTGACTGTGTTTTTGAGTGCGCAAATCGTGACAAGCACAAGTGTTGTGTGTGCGAGCAATGCCATGTCTGTCGCGCCGATGGACTATGTCTTGGAAGGCGGCTACGAAGGATAGGAGTACATCTGAGGCCAGGAGCAAGCGCCATTGAGTTCGTCGAGGCGCGGCCCGAGCCTTGCCGCCTGCGGTATCGACGTCATTCACACCATGATCAGCAAAGCATGTTTGTGTAAATTTCAGTTCAGAGCAGTACATTGGCGTTCGCGCTCGTAGGTGAGATAGAGAAGGAGTAGGTATAAATGCAAGAGACCAGGGTGTCAAAAAAATACATTCTTCCATGAGGCCTTTCTTCACCACTCCTTGCCGATCTTGAACAGCCAGTCCCACTCTGACATGTAGCGCATGAGACCGAGCACACAATCTAACGGTCAAAATACGCACCAGCATACACCTCTCCATCAATATCCGTGACACGACTCCTCACGTTGTACACACCGCGAGCAAGCATTCCCGATGGGAACTCGTCCTGGACGACCGAGACGCGGCGCGGATCTGGTTGGGCACCGTATGAACCAAGCATGGCATCCACTTTCTCGACTTTGAGAGATTCTTGAGTCAACAATTGGATAGTGAAAGATAACAAACGCAACGAACCCTTGATCCCCGCACGCTTCACAACTTGGATGTACCGACAGCCCTAGCAGCTGAAATCAGATGCTGATGATCGGTATTAAACCCGAATGGCTCACAGTAACAAGAGAGTGGTTAACCTGAAGACTGATGTATACACTGTAAAAATCGTAGTGAATACCGAAGTCACTTGCAAAGATGCTGGATGCTCACTTGTACTCGGCGCCCTCCTTGACTTGAAGCGGTGCCGCTTTCAGCTGAGCAAGCTGATCAGCGTTCTTCAGGTCGACCGTGATCGTTTTCCCTTCAGGCAAGGAAGGAGAGGTGAGTTCCAAGGTCAACACTTCAACCTGTTCATTACAACATCATTCATAGAGTTGCCTTGCTGAGGCAGGGCATAGGGCACACCTTGGGCTTGCTCGTGTCGCCAACGGCTCCTGTACCAAGACCCAGACTAGCTTTCCAGCGCGCCAGACTCTCATCCTCTGCATCGAGCTTGGCATACTCATCGATAGTCTTCGCGGCACTTGGCCTGTAGCCTAGGTTTGACCATGTTATCCAATTGGCACGATGTCATGATCCACAGCCACTATATGAACGCACCAGGAGTAGTGTTGGGCGCGAAATCGTCCTCTTCCTGATGAAAAGGTCAGTAAGACGACTGTTGGGGTGGGATGATTCTGACAAACAGTAGACATGGTAGTTATGAGCTTGTAGAGTGTATCAGAGAGTTGATAGTTGAAAAGCAAGGATTGCCGCTCAATTCTATAATCCTAAAGCGATCGCGATCGATATTCCCACGCCTGCTAACCATAATTGAACCTGCATACACTGCTACATATTTCTGGTACTACTGGTACCAGTAACTACTCAAGATCGTATGAACAAAGCCATCAAGTTAAAAACCTTCAAACCATTTAATATATCACGTCCATCCTGTTGGAGACAATGTCAACTCAGATGGCGTACCAGCCCCCTTTGGACGGTGCATTCCGGCTAGTCATTGTCAATCTCAGTCTGTGCCTTCGGAGGACAATATAAAAAATACTCGCCTCCCTTGAAACGACATTTATCCCTGCTGCTGAATTGACATTTAATGCCGAACGGGCATGTATGGCCCCAGCAGCAATGGGGGCCGTACGGACACTCTTTGTCTATAGCGAAGGCGGGATGTCATTTTTGTTTATCCATTTGTATAAACCATATTATGACTAACCGTTATTAAGGAACCAACACGGCGACTGTTTGGCGTTTTTCGCCAATGTACTGAGCTGTTCTGCTGTCAATGAATAGTCATGCGAGTATTTGCATCGATCCTATAGGTAACTCGTTAATGATCGACGGAACTGTCATCTCCTACTATGTGGTATCATACCGCTTTCGAGCATTGTTCTAGCAAGTAATGCTCATTGCAAGGCGGTGGGTTCTCTAAATGTCGGCTTGAGATTCATAATCACTGTTATATGGATGCTCATCTTGAAACTCACGTTTGTATAACGGCTACATATCCACCCCATTGGTCAGCTACAAGATCGAGGAAGTCGCGCAGGCTACTCACCAAATTCGGATCTATCACAGGAACCTTACGAATCGCCTTATCAGATCTCACTGGCCAATTTGACTCATCAGCTGCAAATGTAGAGTCTCTCCCTTGAATCTGCGAGTTTCTCATGAAAAGTCCTTTGAGAACGATAGTTGGTATGGTCGGCGATAGCGCTCCCATGGAAAACATTCCGCCGTGACCTTGTATAGAGATGAGCTTGGAAGAAGCAAAAACAGCCTCTAGCGAGTCGACGATACAGGCCAAATCGACGCTGGAGCCTCCTGTACTCAAGAGTCGTTGAGTGTGATTATACCAAGTAGCTGCAAAGCATGAAACATACCACAGTAAATGATTCGAAGCGTTTGTGGAAGACCCGCGAAAGTCTTGATATATTCTGATAAAGATCTCTGAATAGCGCCTTATAATCTGATGGATATATATATATATACCCTTGATCTTAACATCGACCCCTTTCTTGTTCGCGACGTCGACGATAGTGAGAGAAGAAGTCTGGCTCAAGCCTACACAGAACCGCTCGAACTGGGCGGCAGTACAATGCCCATTGACGACCATATCGTCTGCGAGTTCCCGCTTATTGATGTATAGGGACGTCCACAGGGAGAAACCCTGCGGCCCAATATCCTTGTCATCCGCGAGATGCTGTTGGATGCCTCGAGTGAGTTCCTCTGCAGCCTGTTGGCCGCCTTCCTCGCCTTGCTTGAAATATGCGGGAGAGAATATGGTCTTGGTGCCATCGATGATACAAAGTATCAAAGATTTCTAGAAATAAATTATATCTCACTCAGGCCCTAGATCTAGTCGTCCACAACCAACGACGAAAACGCACTTCGTAAGTGATGCTTGGGCCACCATTGGGTTGCTTCATAGCATGAAGTTGCTCATCGCGAGCCTTTATTTGGCGCTCAGCGGCATCTCGTGATGTAGCGTGGGCTTGCTTCCAGACGGACAACTCAACCTCCAGCTCCTTCACTCTGGATGCGAGACTGGCATGTTCCGCCTCAACAGCTTGCGCAATTTCTGTAGTAAAGAGTGATTCATTTACTCAGCATATCGTGGATGATTCGAGAACACACCGTGCTCACCTTGTATCTTAACGATAACATCGTTCCTGCTCGCCAGTGATGCGAATGAGTTTTTAGAGGGGAGCGATACGTGAAAAGACTGACCAGAGGTAGTGGTTGGTCGAAACTGCGACTGATATATCCATCTGGATATATTACTTCAAGAAACAATGACCCACACTGATGAGAGTAGAGGTTTAAGAGACTGTCAAACCCAGGGGCAGGGGAGGTCACAATCCCACCTATCCTGCGCGGGGCTAGAGCGTCACGGCTTCTGTGAAGTTGCACCGCACGGCAAACCTACACAGGATGATGAGTGCCAAATAAGGACCCATATAAGGGCACATGTTCTGTTAAGAAACTCAATCAAGCGCCGTGCCAATACACCCAATGGGCAGTACAGTACCGTACACGAGGGCATGCTTGGAACATTTCTGACGGAACCCAGATCAAATCACTTCACTCCAACGGGGAACTGAAGAGATACGTTGACTTGTACTTAACGCGAAAGTTCACTTCGAACAGCTTCCAGACTGCGGAATTAACCAACAATGCACCTCATTGTTGTGAACCTAACGTGGTACTATCGGAAACCGTCTAGAGGGCTGGTTGGACCCAACGATTGTGAAGACAGCATCGGATAGCCTCCGTCAGTAGCTAAGCGGCCTCGCGTCCGCCGTTCTGGCTGTGGGCAATGAGCGTCAGGGAGAAAATGGCACTCCTCATTGCTGACCTCACTTCAGATCCCCCACGGAATTGCTAGGATACCGGCAGTCAAAAACTCTGGACCGTCTCGTGGAGCACTGCTGCGCACCTGCTAAGTTGAGTTTTGGCATGCGGTCTCTTCATTTCCGATTCAACGCCAAGTTGGTAACTTTTCGCACCGAATCTCGCTCTGCAACTTTAGCAGAAGAGCTGAATCCTCCATCAAAATCCCCAGCGCCAGAGGCGTCTTGGGAGGTTCCTCAAGTCCTCAATTTCACAATGGTCTCGCTCGCACTCTCTGTCAGCTATAAGTGAGTCGAGTTCATCTATGAGAAGTATGAGAATCTGCGATGCCTTTGACGAGATGCAGAAATGGAACACACTACGCCGTTCATTGATATGCTGTTTTCTGACGCCCTATCGGCAGTGAACGCAATGGGTTGAGCCACTGAAGGAAACATGGTATCTATCAATGTACCGAAAAGACATGGTGTCGCTGTGTAAGAAGAAGATTCCCCGCGAAACAATTTGCCCATTGAAAATTCAGTTCTACCTAAGTACTTAAGCAATTTCAAGCTGGAGACTTATTATATCGAATTGGCACGTGACGCGTGAACGCGTAGATTGCGACGCGTCGCGGTCGGTTGGAGTCTTTAGACCCCACTTTCCCTCATAAGTCACCTTTCATCAGACGCGTTTCTCTGGTCCATGTCAGATATGTACACCTCTCTAGGCATATCACCAAGGAAGAAGCGACGTCTGATTGATGACGAGGATGACAAGGCTTTAACGCCTAAGAAAATCCGAACTGCGTGAGCTATCCAACCTCTTCACTTTAATTCTCTTCATCGAATTATTTCAAAGGCCACCTTCTCCGCCAAAGACTGTCACAAGGCAGCGGGCAGAGTCCAGCCCTACCAATCTCCCCCCACATTTGAACCGTTTGTATGCGGCTCAAACAGCCTTACAGCACGCACTTTCACATGCTCTGGCCACCTGTGCGGTGTCGCCTTCCTCAGATACTGGAATCGTGCGCAACGTGCTTAATCACCAGTCTCTGCACTCTTACACTGGCCTTACGACTGCTTTCGATATGAACGACCTGAAACGGCTTTGTTGGCTATGGGAATGGGACGGCAAAGATATCGCACCGCCAAACACGATTCGCAAGAGTGATGGCGACGACAATCCATTCCTCGAAGAAGAAGTCCCCTCCTCTCAACCTAAGGACTGGACCCGTGGCGCTATGGGCTTCGTCATCAGCCCATCCACTCATTTCTCGAAAATAGCTAAGTCTCGCATCCCTGCCTATGGGATCGGTATAGAAGTCGAAATCGATATCGATAAAGACATGGGAAGTGGAATAGCCTCTGTCGCTCGCTGGACTGCTGCAAGTGAGTCAAGGCGGAAAGAAGTGTTATCTAAACTCCAGCGATGGGCTGAGGTACTGAATTTTCTATATCCTGTACGGCACTTTTTCTCATGATTTTCATAGCTTCATTCAGGGACAGACCTTATCCCAAATCTACACATGGCAAATCTACCACAACTGAACATTCCACCAAAGCCGTCCACTTTGACACGACTCCTTGCTTCATCTTCACCCAAGGCAACTTCTTCGATCTCGATATTAGCGACTCCTTCGTCTCCCACATCTCCATCAAAGAAGCCTGCGAAACATCTTGTCAAGAAACCTCTCAAGGAATCCGAAGGATCTGCAATTGCTTTTCCCATACTACCAGCGCCCAAACTCACTTCAGACTCCAAGAACTCGGTGTCATTCCCAAAGACTCCCTCACGACATTCTCGTGGTGTTTCATTAATTGGCCTTCTGACTCCGCATACACCTTCCACAAGCCCATCTCAAACACACTCTGGAGATTCGCTGCCCTCAACGCCGGTTCACCAGCGCGGGCCTCATGCCGTCACAGTGCCTCAGACTCCCACAAGTTCTCGCCGAGCGGCACTCTACGATCGCATTCGACAGAAGTCCATCACGTCGACGCCGTCTAAATCCGTTAGCTGTGACATTCCTCAAGGAAAGCTCACCAGAGACCAGTTGCTAAAAATGAGCCAGGATGAAATGAGACGTCGTATGTTGTTGGGACGGCTTGGCGGAGTAGCCGAGAGCGTGTGGATGTATATGCTTTATTTTTCAATTGTCACTGATCGACCGCTCATGAAGTCTTTCAGGCTTTTCTCTGCTCCTACAGGGATTACTGCCGCGCCCGCTCGAAAGCGCCGAGCGCTTCCTGTTTCAGAGGTGATCGCTGCTATTTTGAAGTCCTCGCCTGTACCCGTCTCTGCCGCTGAGGCACAGGAATCCCTCAATCTACTCACTTCCATATGCCCCTCCTTCGTCAAGCTACTGGACATCAATGATGAAGAATGGTTAGAGATGCCTGCTCAAACTCAGACCGAGAGTGGCCCCAAGCCTCCACCGAGTCCTGGTAGCAGTCGGAACAAAGACGACAGTGCTGCGGAAGTATTGACTCGTAGCCCTAGAAGGGTTAAACGAGAAGGGGGTGTCCTCAGGGAGGTGCGAGAACGGATTCGACGAGAGCTGGAGCTCGCCGATTGATCAATCAATCTGTGCTTCATATCATTGCTGCTCTTCATTTCATCACACCTTACACATATTGTAGCTTTGCGATACCTACTCGCCCCCATCTTGTTTTGTGAAAGCTCTTTCTGCCAGCACCCCTTCGTTTTGCGATACTGTATCGTATTGTATTCCTCACCCACACCTCGTTTTGTGATACCTCTTTTTATCATCGTTTCATTTGTTATCCTCACGTATTGCAAAATATACTGTTACTTTTCCTGAAAAATCAAAAGGGCGAAATACCATCTCTTCTAGTAACAAGACAGCCACATAACACGACCTTCCGCTGTGAGTCTTGGCCATACATGATCCTGATAGATGGTTTTGAGCAGACGGGATTGTGGAAATGGTGAGGACGTTCGAGGCTGAGAAGTCCACGATGTGTCGACCGAGAGCGCAGTAGATCGTAAAGGATCTATGCCGAAACGGTTGTATAGAATCCTCCCAGAGTTCCTCAAACGTTCGGCATTAGAATGAATGTGATTCATAAATGTTGTTATATCAGTCTAAACATGCGGCAAAGTCGTGGAGGGTGAATCCGTGAAGGGGTGAAATGTTACCCAAACCCAGAGGGGACACGGTGAATGCGTGTAGAAGCGGGCGAGAAGACCTGGCAGTATTTCCGACGCGAGATACACCACGGAAGAGAGGACCATCAAAGAGCTGTCACAATCGCCGCGGTCTTGGTAGGCAAGGCCGCTACCTGCAATCAAGATAGTTTTCTCCTCTGCGGCAAGAGAAAGGTCGAGACCCATTTGGATGGCTGGAAGGGTCAATTCACGTTAGCATGACGGATGAGGGGTCCGCGGTCAAACGCTGTCAAACCGAAAACAAGAGCCACTCATAGATGGTTGTGCAATTGAACTGATCTCGAACACAGTCCTTCATGCATAATGCACGATGGCCCAAGAGGATTGTGCGATCATGAGGGTGACAGCAGCGGTTCGCGAAATTTATGCAATTATCGGAGATTGACACTTAAAAATTTGGCGATATCAATTTTGACGACTTGTGTTTTTCAAGTGGTGATCAAGAAAGTTCGTGCCGATTGAAGCAACCTATAATATCACAAGTTGTAAGTCTGCCTGGCCGACCTATGAAACTCTTCACAATCTACCACCACGCCTTGCTTCCGACTGTGCTCCGCAGCAAATACAGTCATATGGCTCTTCAAGACCTCTGTCACGTCTGTTCCAAGCAGCTCCTGCCGTCCCGTCCTCACAGCCTCGACAAAGGTCCTGATCAGGCCAAGGTCCCCACCACCATGTCCGCCCCCTTCGTCCTTAGGCTTGTGCAAGACAGACTGGCCCGTGCGGAAGTTATTGACGGTGAAGGTCTTCATGTCACCGACGATCTCGCCGTGAGTAAAATGCAAACGAGTTTGGCGGTCGCAAATGAGGGACGTGAATGCGACCATTGTGAATGATGCCGTCGCTCCCGAGGAATACTGGATGTTGACAACCTGGGGAGCTTTGAGCATATGATCAAATAAGCCACTGCATCATCTCGTTACCTGGTTATCACAGACGTCATTATCACTTTCGTACACGCATTTGCCATACGGGCCAAGACGAAGAACCTCAGTGATGTTCTCAATATCTGGAATACCGTCGACGATGGTACTGGATGGCCATCCCGCATCTCCAGTTACAACCTTATCTAGGTAGACTGCACATTCAGATCAGTTTCATGGTGTCTGGTGTCTTCACGCCTTAAAAAACGCACTCCTCTTGGCGCTATAGGGGCACTGTCGCTCAGCTGGACAATCTAGGCAACGTAAAGCACGGCCAGCTTCCGTCGGTTTTGCAGATTTGCGGAAATGCTGCAGGCCTCCAAATGAAGATACACGAGTCGGTGCGGCAGGTGACAACCAGCTACAGAGGATGTCGATGTCACTTTAGCACAAATTGGTCAGGTCAGACAAGTCTAGAAGCCGCTGAATTTCCTTACTGACAACTTTTTGTCATCAAGGAAAACGAACTTTCTTGTTCGAGCGCCCAGTTGCCACGGACATATGAGTGAGCGAAATGATAGTGGCCGACTGGTTCGACATGAACAACGTTGACGAGCTCGCCTAGCTTTCCAGAACGAACTATTTCTGTTATTGCTTGATTGTAGGGCGAGTACCGAAGGACTGTGGATGACCCTCATTATATCACGAGATTGACTACCAGCGAACGAAGCGGAGACCAACCGTGTCCCATGCCAAAAATGACACCCGCTTTCTTAATTGAGGTTTCAATTCGGAGGCAGTCGCTTATGCTGGTGGCCATAGGCTTCTCGCAAAGAACATGATAGCCTTGAGATGCAAATGCTTCGACGAGCTCGGCGTGCATATGATCTTGGACAGCGATGACAACAGCATCGGCAAGTCGCTTTCCGATGGTCCTGATGGTTTCTGCCGATGCTTCATAGAACTCTGTCCACGAGTTGAAGACAAGGCTTCGGTCAATACGATGTGCATCTTGCATCAACGCTCTCGTCTTCGGACGAGGCTCGGCTATGGCAACGACCTTGCATTTGGTGGGCTCTGTGATAGCATAGGCAGCGTAACTCTGGATGTGTGTCAAACTGATGCTCGCAGGACCAAAGAAAGCGTGATTACATTGCCTCGCTGCCCGCATCCGATGATAGCGACTGTCACAGGCTCTAAGGGATGTTTCGGTTCCAATGGGATGGGCATCTTTGGACAGAAGGAAATGGCGCCCAAGCATGAAGTCCCTGATAGTAAACCTGATAAAGAACGAACTGGAACGAGATATCGCTCATCCCGGTCCGAGCGATACCAGAGATATGGGGTCGACGTGGAAAAATATCTTCATCGTCGAGCTTGCACGCATGACTAGAGAGCGCCACAAATTCGAGATGACGATAGAGCACCGGACAGAGAGAGGTGAATTGGGATTGGCTGCTGGACGCCGTCGGCTGTGGCGACGAATATCGTGTTACGTTGAGTTGAGGGAGTTGTGTCATGCCGCGCTTGATTCCACGCCTGCTCGAGAGTCTCAAAGCAACCGCAAACACGCCTACTGGAAAGAAAGTAAGACCGATCTACCCAGCTTCCCGAGGCAGAGTGTCCCTACGGCAGCCTGTGCCCCCATCTCCTGATTTCTTCTCTAGCCGAACACGGTCCATCCTACTTGACCAGCAAAATCCAGTCCTTCATCCCAAAGACTTCGTTCAGCACAAGTCATTGCCCCCTCGCGTCAGGCTACACAGAAACCACCGGAAGCGGGTCGTAGAGAGAGATGGCACTGTCGGAGTTGATGTTCCTCGGGAGATGCTGGCCATTGAGAGACAGTGGTGGGCAAATCCATATCGTGAGTCGTCCTGTACCTCGACGCACCTCAGTATTTTGACTGGTTATGCTAGTCAGAATGCTCTCCACCCCCCTACGACGATGCACTATGACCATGCAGCACCTACCAACAGGTCCGTATTTATCAGGTCATGCACGCTATTTAGCCAACCTTTCCCCCAGATTTCCTCATCCGCCTATCGCCCAGACGAATAACACCGCCTCGAACGTCATCCCAACGTACAACGTACGCTTTGCTTCCCGATGGCCTGGAGCACCCAAAATTCAAGAATTTGTACTCTCGCAAAGGCGTCTATATTTCCTGCCGCAGGGACGTACTACCACATCTGAGTGCGCAATTCGTAGACCATTTATCTATCTCCCCAACGCTCAAGACAATTACTTCACTTAGATTCACTCATGCGTGCTCCGCTCGACGTGAAGATCACACCTACCCGTGCCCTCCCCTTCTATGTTAGCCATCTCCTCCGTCTTCGAGTCCTCCAAGACCTTGAAATTCTCACCGCCCAACTCGAAGCGAATCCTGCTAATGCGGAGTCTGTACCTCTCCTCCGCCGACTGACGCGCAGGGAATTGAAGGCTATCCGCGAGACCAACATCATTCCTTTCGAGGGAGCTGTCGCAGTTCTGATAGTCCCACCTGTCAATAGAGATCCCAGTACGAAAGAACGCGTAGCACCTCATGCGTCTTCGCTGCCTGAACATGACCATGTCATAGCTCCCACAACGCGTACTTCGCCGCAGGTCTCTTCTCTCCCAATCTCCGTCCTCCATCCTACCTCGTCGCCGGAGGACTACGACAGCGTTTCAGACTTTATCACTCCAACCCAGATTCCCTTATATAACGGCGCATCTCTGTTCCCTTCTAAAGGCCAGCGTGCAGCGCTCCACAGTCGACTATCCAAGCTCCTCCTCGTTGAGCGAAGGGCGCGCTACAAACAGCATGGTCGTATAAACAGCTCCGACAAGATGCATTACCCCCAAAAGGACGACAAGTGGGCTCGTGGTGACGAGAAGGCTAGTCACGCGTTCCTGCTCTACTCGACGGGCGAATCCGTCAAAAGAGCGGATACCGTGCCCCTCGCAATCGCGCTATGGAGGTTGAGAATGTGGGAGAAACATGACTGGGAGAACAACGATAAATGGGCATCCATTATTTAACTCAGTCCTGCTCAAGGATCGGGCGCAATATTTACCAATCATACAATCCTGCACGGTCATTTATAGGATACAATGAAAAGACAACAGAGCTATTACAGCCTCACCGATTCAGACCATACCCTCGCCTCCCGCCACCGGAACTCCCATTGTTTCCGTTTCCACCGAGCCCTGACTCCTTGACCTTCCTTTCTACTTCGGACACCTTGCCTTCCAACTCGCGTGATGCACCGTCTATCCACTGCAGACTCTCCAGGTGGCTACTCAACACTTGTGCGATTTGCATCATGGAATTTTCGCTCGCAGTGGGTGTTGTGTTATCCGTGGCAGGCGTTAGTGAGACGGCATTGGCAGCTTCGACGAGTTGCGTGAGCGAGGAAGAGAGGTCATCTAGGTGGCTGTGGAGCTCCGTTGCCAGCATATAGCTGTTAAGGCGGGAAAAAAAATCCTGCGTCAGCACATGATAAAGGAGAACATACGGCGTGGCTTACTTTTTGTCGCGCTCTGTGTCGGCGGGACCCGTATCGAGCGTTCGTAGGCCGCCACCTTGGCCACCCAGAATATCTTCCATCTGTTTCTCGTAGATTTCTAACGTCGTAGACAAATCTCTCTGTTGCTGTTCAATATGATCAAGCGACTGATCAATGTCGTTCTGCTCCTGCTCGGCGGCTCGGACATGGCTGTATAGGGCAGCAAGCTGCGTAGGGTTAGTTTAGCATGAACATTTCAAGAGAACAATGTCCCGTCAAGACACTCACATTGTTCCCATTTTCAATCAACGCACGATCCCAGACGATGACTTCGGCTGAGAACTTGGCAAACTCGCGAACGTGGTTTTCTAGTTCCGTGGACCATCGGTTGACGATCTCTTCGATACTCTTGCCTCTGAGCATAGACGGCGGTGGCACTGAGATTGCGGAAGAGGTGTTGAGCGCAGGTACTAGTAGTAAGTTAGTTGACAGTCAGGTTGAATGTTGTGTTATAAGACGGAGACATTCATACAGGATGAAGCCGATGGGGTTGCAGCTTTGTTCTTGTCAGTACCAAGCCCTGTCCCTAGAGAACCCAATGGCGCTGTCGAAGACTTGAGCAGCGGTATATAAGCGATACACAAAGCAAACGAACCAGGGACATCTTTTTTCTCAGTCGAGGTCGATGTGCTGGCTCCAGTATCGCCCAACGTTCCAAAAAGAGGTGCAGCTATAATATTTCAGTTTCGAGCGGTTTATGGAGACCGAGCGCGGAAAGGGACTTACTAGCGGCACCGTCCTTTTTCTCTTCTGGTTTGTCTTTGTTCGAGTTGAGATTTCCAAACAAACCTCCAGTCACTTATATCATACACTTGGATCAAATCTAGTCACAACAAAGCTCGACACTCACGTCCACTTCCGGTCCCTGTCGTTGCGGGCTTCGCTGCTCCTGCAGTACTACCAGGTAATGAGAATGCACTCAAAGATGCAGTTGCAGGAGCTGGTGTAGAGGTCGAAGCTGGTGCGTCTGCTTTCTTAGGAAACAGACTTCCTCCAGGTAACGAAGTGGTAGGTCCTGTAGAGGGACCTGCTGTGATCGGTGGCGTGGTAACAAAGGATGAGCAAAAATCAACATCAAATTTTCAGAAATAAATCACCGGCACCAAGGTTAGCTGATGGCGGTGGGGTGAAAACTGCGCGGCGATGTTAATTTTAGAGGGTAGTATCGAACATTCAAGCGTACAATTTGACGGTGCGGGAGTGGCCTTCGTAGCACCTTGATCAGCTGGTTTGTTAGCAAACAGCCCTCCAAACGAGCCTGTCGTCCCTGGTGCTGTGCCAGCCAGTGTGGCTGCTATTAACAGAATGGGTCGGTTCTTGTCCGTCTAGTTTGGCACACATTGAGTTGCATACGCACCGTTTCCACCCAAAGAATTCGTCCCTGAGCTGGTCCCAGGGAACAAGCCTGTTCCTGTCGCATTGCCACCCATCAACGGGTTCGTACCGCTAGTACCTCCACTGGTCAAGGGGTTCGCTGCCCCACCAAGTCTGCCGAAGAGGCTACCTCCAGTGGTCGTAGCTCCTGTGTTCGCGTTGGCACTGTTATTAGCAGCCGGAAAGAGACTACCTCCTGGAAGTCCACCGGAGGCAGGTTTTGCTGAAGAGAGCAGTGCAGAACATGAGCGATCGCGAGATATTGAAGTACAAGGCGGTTAGCTTTACTCACGTCCAAATATATTACCTCCTCCACCAAAGGCGCTACCTGTCTGCGTGTTCGTTGTATTGGAGAATGCATTGGGTGTCTGTTGCGCTCCAGACGCAGCGTTTGTCTGGCCGAAGAGGCTCATGTTGAGGACGCGAGACGAAGATGTTGAAGCGCTCAAGAACGCGACTACGCGGTACAGTAGCTCCGCTACCAACGCGTATCCGCATTTAGCAACTGAGATTACCCACTTCTCGCGAACTTCATCAGCTCTCACGATGCATAAACAAGCCATCTCTTTGTCTTCTTTAAAAGCTCGGCGACGCAGTCGAACATCGCTCAGAAATACCTTGGCTTCGGTAGACCCGAAGAAATTGAGATCCTAGGATCTCCCTCACTGAAATGTCATCCCAGATGACTTCGCCAAGGTGAGCGCTAGACAGACATCTCTACGTCTTGATTGTGGTCATGACCGCAGACAGTACCCCGCATCTTTCTGACAGCCGGGGCTCCAAGCTGGTATACGATGCCCACCACCCAACCCATGCCTCTGTCCCACCAGGCTGGGATATGTACATTCACCCGCAAGGGTGGGTGTATTTCACCAATCCCGTTGCTAAAGTCGTGACCGACGAGGATGTCCGAATCCCTGCTGTCCTCCAAGATATTGAGAAGTATACTGCGACTTTTCCTCTTTCTGAGTTAGACGAGCACATGGAAATATTGGTCCCTTGCGGGGCGCTTCCCAAAGAACACATCTTGACTCTGGTAGTCAACCATCTTCACTGCACTGCTTCGTATACGATCGACCAGGCCAAGGCGGAGAATTTTCCCCAATTAGAGCGATATATGGGTACGTTGCATTATCTTTCCTTCTGATGAACGAATGGTTTGTGACAACTTTCAAAGTGAACAAGCAACATAGGCTTTATTGGAATTATCTCTCAGCACATCCTGTCCATGTACCAACGCCAGTAATTGCAGAAGCTCAGGTGAGGGATGCTTTGACGTGGTACCAAATCGGTACGCCAAGAGAGTTCGTATCTCTACAACACAATTCCATAACGCATATTGTGCTTCATACCCTTGTAACAGATAACCTTAATACCGGCGCTCGAAGTGTTGTTCCATTTTCTAAAACCGAATGTGAGGATCTGCTCAGGACTCTCAATGATGCGAAAGGTAAAGTCATCCTCTCATAATTGCCGAACGGTGATAGTCTCGACCAAGTAGGTACTTCTTCAGAGGCGTCTGTTTCTCGCACAGTCTTTTTGTCATGGGTCTCTCGAGAAATATGTATGGACGCTCCACCTTGATGACATATTACTTATTCACACGTATTACGGAGCAGGGAGCTTTCGTGATGCCGAGCGTTACGGTCGGTACACGAAGAGGCAGTCGAATGAATTGCGGGCGGCAGGAAAGCGGCCAGAACCTGAATCGGTGCCAGCACTCCCCATCTACATCCGTCTTCCCTTGGACTTCGTCGTATATTTGGCTTTTTTTGGAATACCCTCTACGTACCTTGCCCATGTCAAGGATGCCAGCGAGTACCACGGACGTCTATCGAATATCCAATGGAGGTGGGAGCGTTACATCGATCGTATCGTTCAAGAATACCAGGATTTTTTGCTCATAGTACGCGTTTGACATATATCTGCGAAGTGAAGCTGACCACATAATTTGACTCGAAGGCTACAGTCCTTCTTTCGTGAGTGCTTGTTGAAAGAAAAATCTCTCTTAGTTCCTCACCGCTCGGCTTTGTAGCGCAAACGTAAGCTTTCTTGCCATAGGGGACATTGGCGCGACAGGCCAAGCTGCTGGCGTTGTTTCGGTCTTTGCATCGATGGGAAGCATCATTGTTGGTGTATTTTGTGTGTGGAAGCATCAAGCCAACCGGCATCAGTCAAGATCCGTAGGTTCCCTGATATCTGAATAATGAATACAGCTAATGACAGCTTTGCTCGTAGTTTGCCTATCTGCACAATGCGCATCACGGTATTCTTGGATTGCAAGGCCATGCCTTGACTCTCAGTCTCCCACCAGTTCTCCTTGTATGGGCCGTTATTGCGTTCGCCGTAGCCTTCCTTGCGTACACGATAGACGGGACATACAATCCAAGCAAGCTAGGCCAGGCAGCAGCATGGGCTACACTTGGTGTCTCGCTCGTTGTGCTTCTGTTCATCGTGGTTGGGCTTTACACGTTCGCAAGGATATGGAAATGGAGAAGCCGTTGGCGTATGTGATTTATTCATTGTCCATCGCTCTACATTAAGGATCGAGGAAGGATATTCTTGTCGGTGCACGCCGATCGCACGTCTGTATTGTTCATGGAATCTGCTTGATCAACGTCGCTCTTACTGATACATTTACTGGTCCATGCAATGTGGCGGAACCAGGACACAACTACAGTTACCGCATCCAGAATTGAATCTTGTTACTCTACAGCCATGGGAGCAGGAATGGTTTTCGAGGCACCAAGTACGTCGTGTCCTTCCCAGAAGGTAGGAAGTTCATTTCCTGGGACGAAGAGCCTTTCGACACCATCCTCTGTGATGATGGCCATGCGGATAACTCCACCAGATGAGCCATCCCTCGACATTGCCAGCGATAACGCTTCACGACAGGGTCCATAGTCAGTTGTATGTGGCAAACACGGTGGGGTGAAAACGTACTGTTCTTCACGAACTGAACTGTCTGTTCCTTCCCCCATCCTTCTTGATATGTCGCATCACAGTAGCCGTACACGTATGTCGAGCCAGAGCCGCCGATGGCCCACGGCTGACGAAACAGCCCGCCTCCGAGCGGAATATTGTAGACACTGGGCCCAACCTCCTTGTCCCATCCTGCGACTATAATACCAGCGCTAAGCGCATCCTTATTATCGTAGCACATTTTCTCAAACACAGTAGCGGCGGTGTAGACTGATGGGGTCTGCGCTTCTTGCCTGCGACGAAGAGTGAGCAAGATAAGAGAAGGGGTGTGGGTCTTAAGGACATACGTATATATCTGCAAGTACCAGTGCGCAATATCTGCGATCGCCTGTGTGTCGGCTGCAGAGCCGGAACGGCAGCAGTAGATGCGATCGTGGACGTAGGTTAATTTATCGGTGACACGGTTTGCCTGCGTACTGTGTTACATGTTCAGTCCCATGGCTTGAGCTGGGTGAGACGTACGATATAACTTCCTGTCGTGGTCCGAGAATCAGCCCCAACGATCACTCCACCGTCGAACTGCACGGCCATAATAGAGGTCTACATAGATCTGAATTGTCAACAAACCCTCTCTCATCGCGTGCCAGATATCACCTACACCGAGGTTAACCTCGCCGCTCTTCAAACGCTGCATGTCTGGGTGATCCATGGTGATAATGTGGTAAGAGAACAAGAATACGTGAGAGTAAGTGAGAGTTTGAACGTCGAATAGGTGGCTGACGAGATGACGCGTCGCACACGCGTCTCGAGCGGATCGACTCAGCGCCGCTCAACTTCATCTGTCCCATACACCCAACAGACTGTCCTCAATGCCCGTCCCGCAACTCTCTGGTCTCTACAACGAGCTGGTACGCGCATTTGATGCGCAACCTTCAGATTTGAAGAAATGCGGCCAGCTTCTTGCACAGCTGAAGGTGCAGTTGAGGGAATGCTGGACGGACTCGTGAACTAATAAACTAACACTGCATAGATCGCTCTTATTGAGACGGGCTTGCTTTTCCCCCAGCGAGACCAGAACCTGGAAGATCTGGTAGTAGCTCGTACGTCCACTCTATCAATGACTTGCTTGGAACGCGACCTTAGAGAGCCATGAACGCAGGTGATGTCCTCGAAATCGGTGCATTTTGGAGCATACGGACGACAGACGTGCCATCTTTCGATCGGTACTTCTCACAATTACGAACATTCTATAATGACTTCAGGTGAGGCTTTCGGCAGTCGATCTTACTCCCGCTTCCAGCTCACACATTTGGTTCTAGTACTGTCCTCCCTCCATCCAAGCGGGAGTTCCCGATCCGCGGACTGAACCTCATCCATCTCCTCATTCAGAATCGAATAGCCGACTTCCACACTACCCTCGAGTCTCTTCCTCTCCCCGCCGACGAGCTTGCTCTCAATCCTTTCATCAGTCACCCTGTCAATCTTGAGCGATGGCTTATGGAAGGAAGCTACAGCAAAGTGTGGAATGCGCGTGAAGACGCGCCTGCCGCCGAGTACGCGTTCTTTGTGGACAGTTTGGTTGGCACAATCAGGTTTGCCCGCATTCGTTTGATTTGGGTGAATAAACGCACTTTGTTAATCCTCACCCTACAGAAATGAGATCGCGAGCTGCGAGGAAACTGCGTATGAGAGCCTCCCTTTGAAGGACGCAGCGACGCTGTTATTTTTCAAGACTCAAAATGAATTATTGGCTTTTGCACAACAGGTATTATCCGTGCTTAATCTGTAATCTGCCACTGACCCACTAATGTATCTAGCGGGGTTGGCAAATTAATCTGACCGCGGGAACGATCACATTTGCGCAGAAGGGAGAGGAGAAGATGGAGATTCCGAAAGAGAAATTGATCGCAAATAATCTAGCCTACGCTCGTGAACTCGAGCAGATTGTGTAATAGAATTGTACTCCGTGGGCATTCATTATGGATCTTGATCAGTCCTGCTTCAGTAGGCGAACTTAACAGTGACATTCCGCTGCAGACAAAATCGACGATGTTTTACAAATACAATCGCAACCAGACTACTCGAAGGTCTCTAGTGCCTCCCTTGCTTTCCGATCTGCTTCATCGAACAAATCCTGAGGCACAGGCACATGCCGACCACCAGTCTCATCCCCAATCCATGACATCTCCAACTCGAACTCCTTCTCCTTGGCATCATCATGCACGAGGTAGATGCTGGACAAGAGCACGAAATAAATAAAGACGGCAACGAGAATTGTATGATACTTGACGTACATCCTGGCAGCTTCCAAGACAGCTTCCCTTGTAGAGAGTTCCGACAGCTTTAGCTTCTCTAGTTCGGTCTTCGCCAATTGCCGGCCTTTGCCTACTGCTGCACCATGATAACCCTAGATCGCGAAGGTCAATAAGTATATTTCTTTAGAGGCTGACAGCATTCTCACGTAGAATACACCACTTGGCTCTACGACGAATAGAGCGGGGCCGTTCTTGTCAACGCCCCCCAGGATCGTGCTGATGCCGAATGGACGGACAGATGAATACAAAGTGTACGCCTGAACGTATCCCCCTACACGTTTGGCGATAGGCTTGTGTCCAAGTGATCAATAGGCTGTAGATTTTACATGTACATGCTTGCATACCTCGATCGATACGGGTCCATTATGATATTCACGCGACCCGCGTGCCTCTTCACTCGCTACTCTTGCGATGTGGCGCCCATCAGCAAGCAAACCAGCGGTAGCCTGGATCATTATCTGAGTACAGTATCCCTAGAGCAGTGAAAGAGACACTGACTAAGCCAATATGTCTATCAATTGTTTGAATGCGCCTATTCACTCCTGGAACCAAAAGCTTTGAGTGTACGAGCTTCTCGACTGCTAGAACGACTCCGTCCTTGACGCGCAGTCCAATTGCAGTTCTGAAGGAGATTTAGGAGAGCTGAATGAACAGAAACTACGAGCTCCATACCCTGAGTTCTCAACTGCCTTGTTTGCGTATTCTACCTAGTTTGATGTGAGTGCGCGAATTCCTATGCAAGCTCTTCCGCTCTGACCTGGAATATGCGTCCATCTGGAGAGTATGTACTTGCCGAAAGATCATACCCTGTACCTATAGATGTCATGGAAGAATAATTGGGTTATAGCAGCAACAAGGCGGGATAAGGTGAAGGTCGTGTCCAGTTCCTCTGCAGGACGCGCAAGCTCCAGGACGCGTTTGCGTGGGAATATGATTCCATACAGGAACACGCGTCACTTGTGCCCTTCTCGCCACCGTCCGCGATTCGTTCTCTAAATCATTCTGTTCAAAAGCTTGCCTGTATATTATTCAGGCTCTCCAGCTCGCCATGGACTACGGAGACGAGTGGAGCTCCATTCTGACTGATCATCCTATATTCTCCCGATCAACAGGCCCTGCGCAGGATGAGACTTCGTTTGAATTGTCCACAAGCACCTTACCAAACTTCACAAATTTGGATCCCGAGGACGATAGTCTGGCACCTTCGGGGCGGAGACAGACTATGGTCATAAAGGACTCTGAGGTCATACTAGCTGTTGGCAGGGAAATGCGCGTAGCCGCTCTTGGGGATGCAAAGTTCAACAGGGGTCCAAAGGCGTACAAGGTCTGCCCTGTACTCTCCTTGGGATTTAACATATTCATGGACGAGCTTGATGAGGTTTCAGGTGCTACATACGCCCAATGTTCAGTTTGAAATTCACCAGTTGGCGCTCAATCCCAGTGGAAAGTTGTTGGCCGTCGCGGGTGCCTTTCAAGTTGCTGTTGTAGTGCTGCCGCGCCCTGGGTTCACAAGACTTGTCCCGGCCACAATTGATTGCAAGTATGCACTTCTCATGTTGATGTTAGAGAGCCAGAATTTACGTTTATATGTCAAGGTCTATCCAAGTCGGGCAGTTCTATCACGGTTCTATGTCTGCAGCACCTATAGCCAAAGTCGAATGGCATCCGTGGGGAGAAGCCGGTTCGACATTGATGGTCATGACCGTTGATGGGAAACTACGGTACGTATGCCATTTTGAATGATCATCGTTTGCTCAAGCGCGCCACAGCGAATATGACATATCGGTGGACACAGAGGAACCTCAACAGGTTGTATCATTCGTGCCAGAAAAGAAGGGGACGTCGTTTGTGGCTAGCGCTCAATCCGAGCGCGAAGTCGCATCTTTCACATTAGGCAAAGGAAGGGCTGACTGGGGCCCTTTAACGATGTATGTAGTCATGAAAAGCGGAGACGTCTTCGCGAAATGTCCGTATATGCCCCACAATGCGTGAGTGCGATGCTGTTCATTGCGAGGTAAGGATATTAATAAATTCTAGGTCAATCCCTTCGGCGTACATACACTCACTGGAATGTTTCGTTGCCGCCAAGAAAGAGTATTTATCCCAAAGCATCTCCATCGAAGCTAAAGACCTCTCAACCACCTATGACTATCAGCATAAGTATGTCTCTGCATTGTTAAAGCAACTTCCGCCAGGAACTCTTTTCCCAGCACCATCACGATCCGTCCTTGTGCATCCCCCAACCACGATCAAAAGCCCTTCTATACGTCACGGTCCTTTTCTACTGCAACCATCTCCACGAATTCTAGAAGGCAGTGAAAGCGGGGATGCTACAGATATCATGTACATGTCATTCGGTAGTAGTGCGGAGGACGACGAAGGAGAGACTGAAAGGTTAGGAATCATCCTCATCGGCTACCAGGACGGGAAGGTCGACATCTGCCTCGACGTGGAAAAAGTGGAAGCTAGATGGGAAAGCAAGCAGGTACGTTCGAAGAAAAAAAACTATGAAACTCCTGATTGCGAGCGTTGGTTATAGCATCAAAGCAAAGATTTGCCCATGCTGGCTGTATACGAGTCAATCGACCTCGGTCTTCTTTCTGCTCTTTCATCCTATCATCCACCTCTACTTGACCTCTTGAAAGCCAATCATCTCGTTTTCCATGCCGATCCGATACACGATGATACTATCTATGTGTATCACGCCTTCGGCGTTCATGCGCTGCATCTGAACAATATGCTGCGCAGCCTTGCGATCGCTCTGCGCGGTGACGACGAGGGTAATTCCTTGATTGCATCCCTGCGAAATCCAGAACAAACGGACGTAAAGCCGATCGTCACCACGTTCTCAGTCGAGCGACGGTATGCAGTCTTCCTACTTTTTCAATCACCACCGGCTGATTCTGCGCAGGGTATCCAATCCGGTCATAGCTGTCGCTGTCCCCAATGATGTTTACCTCACATACAGCATCTTCATCCTTACGTCTGCGATGCGGGTTGTTTCGTTCTCTTTGAATCTCAGATCTGATATTCCTTTATCACATCCAATCGGTCCTACTCCGCAGAGAGAACGGATCATCGACGAACCCCTTCTAAAGCCGGTGGATGGTCCAGCAGCCTATATTTCTCTTCTGGGGTCCAACCCGTTTGAACCACCGCCAGTCTTCTCTCGATCATCAGGTTTACCATCCAATCCACATCTCGCTCTGCCAGCATCGGAGACATCAAAGGAATTTCGCCTGACACCCGATACACTGCGCTTCTTGGGTCAAACAGTTGAACGCTTTACCACGCAGATTCGTGATGTCCAGCTTGCGGACAGAGAGGTGCAGCTACGGGCCGCTCTACAAAAACAGGAGCATCAACGACAGTCGGACAAATTCCAAGAGATGAAGATGCTGATAGACCAGTTGAAAGGTCCACGGCGACAGAAATCGACCCAGAGATTGAAGGATGTCCACGATGCGCAAACGCTCCTTCTGTCTCGCCTGAGTCGGGTGCTGCAAGCGATGATGAAGAAAGCGAGTCCAGAGTTGAGCGACCACGAAACGAAATGGTTTGAAGAGCTCAAGAGGATGAAGGCTGAGGTCCTAGGCCAGGGTCGATATGACGAGGCGGCGTTACTGCCACGTTCTCGCATGGTTTGTGCATCTCTTCTGTGCGTCTTCGCTAGTCGCGCTAATTATATTGCCCCCCAAGCTACAACACGAGTTCAACCGGTTGATTCCGCACCTCAAAGTAGAGCGGGATAAGGAATCGAACCGATCCAGGATTCTTCAAGAACAAAACCAGGATCTAGGGGCATCACAAGCTTTCGAGCTTGGGCAACACTTCACAAAAGAGTAAGTTTTACTTGCTTTCTGGATATATAGACTAAACCTGACGCCCGAATCATCAGAGAGCTCAGAATACGAAAGATGCAAAAGGAATTGGTTAATCTTGCGTCGAAGCTAGAGGTCTCCTTAGTTCGTCCGCCGAACCGAAGCCGGGCTGCAGTTCGAAATCAAGTCATGGAATGACGAGGGTAGGGTGTTCGCCGTCTATTTTCTTTTTGTTTTGACTTTGTACGAGTAAACAATGCCATAACTGTATTTTGCCTATTTTTCGACTCAGAGCCCAAACTTTCACAATCTATCTCGCAACAATCAAGATGTCGCATGCCTTCAAATGAAAACCCCTATACTGTGCTTTGCCCTGCATCTTGTGCAAATGCCGTTTTGTTCTAATTCTTTTTGTTGATGCTCTCCGCAAGTCATCCGGGTAAATGCAAAACCCATGTTACTCGGCAATATTTCGTGTACCTGCTTGGAGCTGCTTGGCGAGCATGCCGTTGCCCAATTGCCGGCCAGGTTTGAAAGTTCAACCACAAAAATTCACGAGAGATTGGACTGCTTTGCAAATTCCTTCTAGTGCGCTTCCACATCCCCTTTACTATTAGCCTTTATTATGCGGTATTTAGATAGCTTCTATGCATGCCTTCGACAAACGCTTCGGAATCCGGCTCTGTTCCGCATTCAAAGCCTTGATGCTGCTCGCCACTCCAAGAAGCATCACTAGGCACAATTTTGAAAATGCGACGAATGTTATAGAGAGAGGTCACTGCCAGCATTCATTAATCATTTCAATTCAAAAGCCCGAAAGCGCATAGTCAGATCCAAATTATTGTAACTACGATACCACCAGTGTATATACGATAAACCCACCTAGCGGGTGAGAGAGCTTCGAGCCCGCATATCTTCACCCTTAAAGTAAATCCAGATCGGGAACGGGATCCCGATTACGATCGCAAGCCCTCCCAGCAGCGAGTTGCCTCCTCCTAGTCCGAGCGCGGCGTACATCTGAGAACCGAAGAGAGGAAACGCGAAGCCCAGCATCGAGCGGAAGACCTACAGGGCGAACGAGAAATCAGTAAGGTCAAAGATGATGCGTCCATGTTATAGACACTCACAGAGGCAGCTGACAATGCGGATGCGGCATACGTGAACGCATCAACAAGATAGAGCTGAATAGGAAGGCTGAAAGAACGTCAGGTTCAGGTCCGGGTCGGAATCTGCAAGGGGATTCCCTACAATGTTGCCATCAAACCAAACCCAAAGATTCCCGTCCCAATGATGGGCATAATCCAATGAATTTGGGCCTGCGCAGACCATCCATACCAACTGTGCAGACGATCAGCCATAAAGCTTCTCGAGTGTGAACAGTGAACGTACAATATGCCGACTGGGACAAAGAACGATCCGATGATCAGAGCCGGGATCCTCATCTCTGGCTTCCCTTTGCCGCCTTCGCGTGCAGCAAGCTTAAAGAAAGTATGATATAGCTAGAGCCATTATATGAAGACAAGCAAACAGCTTACCGCGAGATACATCTTGTCTCCGTAGTGCGCACCAAAGAACGTCGCAAGCATAAACCCTACACCGAGACCGATGTAGGCTAGACCAGAGACGCCAGTGCTGAAGTGGTATACACCAGAGAACAATTCTACGCGAAATGGCTATCAGGATCGGAGGACAGGAAACTGAGACGGTATCAGACGTACCGGGGAAGGTCGCGAACATAAGGTAGTAGATGCCTATGATAGCGGTCAATCCCTCTGTGGCTCAAAAATCTGTTCGGATACGCACCATACATCCTATCAAATGAATAAGCATCTATTGAAAGTCTACGAAGTAGGAGAAGGTTTCACTCACAAGGCCATGTATAAACTTAAGATGAAGCAGATGAAGCTCCTCGTCAACAAGACGAATGGCCTACTGAGATTAATCCATAGGAGGTGCAATTTACTGCTATGGTCCTGAATAAGATGAGGATGTTTCTCTAAAGCTTCTTCCGGATCCTCGTGCGTTGCCACTACACGCCGCAAGCGGATGACCGGCGCATAGGTCTCGCGGAGCAGAGGGATTCCTAGTGCACCAGCGATGGCTGACAGACCGGAGACGACGATGAATATATATTTGTAGCCAATGGTCTCCGCGATGAAACCGCCAGCAATGGGCCCAACGACAGGACCTGGAATAGGAAATGAGCGAGATCACGAGGAAATAAACGACGCAACTGTCGTACCAATAAGAGGACCGACGCTGTACAAGGCCATAGCCGTCGCCCTTTCATTTGCGGAAAACATATCGCCAATAACGCCACCACCTACGGCGATCGGAGCACTGCCGACCCAACCAGCTGCTCAAAATCAATACGAGATTTTCTCGGCGGATGAAGATGATACCTTACCTAGAAAACGTAGTCCGATGAATGAGCCTGTTGTCGGAGCAAAGGCGCATCCGATATTGAACGCCAGGAAAAAGATGTTATTAATATGTAGGACCTAAATCGATGTTGTCAGCGAACGCAGCAGGCAAGGCGGTTTCCGCCACCATCAAAAGGGCTCACCCAAAGGCGTCCATACATCTCCGACAGGGGAGCGTAGATCAGGGGACTGATTGCAAAAGAGAGTAGGAAAATGGACAGGGTCATTGCGACAATCGTTTCATTCGTAATAATGAAGTGCTGGGCGATGTCGATCAAGGCAGGCGCCATCATTGAACTGCCCAAAGGCGGAACAAAGGTATAAAGGGAAATCTATGGGCTCGATTAGGCATGAAGACATCCCAGAGGAGGTACGGGGTGGCGCACTATCGAGACCGCTGTCCACTTTTTGGCTGGTGTCCAGTTTCGTGGGTTGATGGGATCGTGCGCCCAGTCGTCTTCCGCATTCTCTAGCGCTTCCTCCTTCTTGTCCTCCGGAATGGCGGACTGACCCTCGCCGCCGGTCAAGGTAGCCGCTGGCACGTTCGACGCCTGCTTCTCCTGGTCGTGATACGGCGCCTGAGCTTCGGGATCAGCGACCGCCGTCGAGATCGAGGCCGAGTCTGTAGACAGCGGGTGGAGACGAGGAGACTCCATGGTGCTGAAGGAGAGGCCTGAAGGAGAGACTGCAAGGACGCGGGAATGTTCTGCATGCTTCAGAAATGAGATTGTTTATATGGCCCGGCTGACGAGAAAAACCATGGGTCAACTGGACTTGACGACTGCTTCACGGCCCGATCCAGGTCTTTCACGATTGCGGTGGCGTAATTGCACCGTCCCTCCTTGGCGGGAAGCGTCTCGCGCGTCTCGTCCCTGGATCCATATTCGTATCGAGATATTTTTATCGCTCAAGCAAAGGAGAGCAGCGAATTTCTGGTCAACGAGAGGGCGAGCAACATCCAAAGCCGGTCCGTTTTTCTATTTCTCGATGGTTCTCGGCCCACCCAATCGGGACGACTAGTCTGACCCACATCAAGCCGTTGGGAATTCGGTTTTCCATGCCATAATTACTCGATCAGGCCTCGGAAAGTGAGGCCTCCATCCAATGATGGAAAACATACGACAAGAGCAAAAACTACATATAAATTACAGTAAATTCACGAAGCATGTGCCTAAACAACGCTGTATCTTCCGGAAGGTGCCGTGGGGTTCCGCATCTCCGCCTGCAGCGCTGCGGCAGACGCCTCAATAAGCAGTCGCTTGATCTCGCGAACAGCGTGTTCGACCTGAGAAACGGTAGCGAAGCATCAGGAAACGAATATTGCAAAGCATGTGACGTTACGCACCCGCCATTCCTCGTTCGACTCGATGAGCAGGTGCAATTTCGGAGGTCCCTCTGAAGGTGGCTCCTTCCCCTGCTCGTAGTAGATACCTGCAAGTCAAAGGTCAGCGCATGTATCATGACTCGGTCTTTTCTGCCACATGTACCTTTGTTCGTAACCGACGCCCCCGTCATATCGATGAGCTGTAGAATAAATGATGTGTAAATGCTCAATTCTGTCGATCATACGGGCAAGGCGTGACATACCTGGACCATTGTCTCTTTGTTGGTGACCCGCCACCGAGCTTTCTGAGGGTAGTCGTTGATGGGTATGATCGCATGGAAGTCCGTCGCATCCGGGTTGACCTTCCGACCAACGTCCTCCGCTTGAATCTGGGCCTGCAACGCCAGTTTCGACGCGCGCATCTGCGCGTTGAGCTTCGCAACCACGCTGAGAGCCTGCTTGTGTGCGGGGCTGTCTTTGCCCGCCCGCGCAGCAGCCTCCTCCGCAGCACGCAAAGACGATTGAATCTTCTCCTCCTCTTTCGCGTGCGCTAACCTGCGCGCGGCTGCCGCGGCGCCTGCAACACCCAGTTGTCCCTTAGACGAATCAGGCGCCGGACCGCGCTTGATCTCTACCTTGAAGTTACCGAACGTCATGTCGTCCGTCGTCTCCTTCTTGGTAGACGTGGCCTCTTCGGCCGCCTTCTGCTCTTCCTCTGGCTCGCCATAGGCTTTCCGTTCGGCCTTCTCGCGAGCATCGCGCTCTTTGTCCAGCCTATCGAGTCCTTTGCCGCCAAAGCCAGAGCCTGCCGCTTGGGCCTTGCCCGTTTTGACTTTCTCAAGGAAACCTGTGGGGAAGGGATAAGTGCCTGAATGATCGGAAGGATATAGCAATGCGAACCGTTGGCCAATTCTTCCAATTCTTGCGGAACGTTGGCCTCACTAGCCTTCAACGCACGATAGATGTCGACAGAGTACCGATCTTGCTCTGAAGTGATGAAAGTGATACATGTGCCCTTATTGCCCGCTCTACCCGTCCGCCCAGCACGATGTACATAATCTTCCATATGATTCGGGGCATCGTAATTGATGACGAGCTTGAGCTGTTTGACATCCAATCCTCTGGCCGCAACAGATGTTGCGATGACGATCGGAACGACGCCGGCTTTAAAATCTGCTATCGTCGAGTCCCGATCAACTTGGTCTTTGCCACCATGAAGTGACATGCAAAGATAACCCTTGCGCATCAGTTCGCGAAGAAGATTGTCTGCCGCTTCCTGTCGATCGACAAAGATGAGGGTTCTAGCCTCAGGGTCGTCATTGTACATCTGGCCAAGGACCTCAAGGAGACGGTTGAATTTAGTGTCCTCCGCTCGCACCTCGACAATCTGGTCGATTTCTGCAGCGACGACTGACCGCCCACCTACAGTAATCTCCAGGGGCTTTCTGAGGATCTTCCGGGCGAGGGAGTCCATCTGTCTAGGAAAGGTGGCCGAAAAGAGGAGTGTCTGCCTGTCTGGCCGAATATTGTTGATGATCTTCATGACCTGCGGTTCGAAACCCATATCAAACATCCGATCCGCCTCATCAAGAACGAGGTACGTGACACGTTTGAGGTTCGTTACGCGTCCAGAGTTAGCGGTAAGCAGGTCGATCATACGTCCCGGCGTACAGACGATAATCTCAGCGCCTTTCTTCATGTCCGCAATTTGATCCTTAATTGGTGAGCCTCCGTAGGCACAGATAGCCTGATGCAGAGTTTCTTAGTCACAAAACACGGTAGAAACAATTGATCAGACTTACCCGTAAGTTAAGGACTTTTAAAAATGGCTTACAGTCTCGATGGATCTGGACGGCTAGCTCGCGAGTGGGTGTCATTATAATTGCGATAGGACCTTCCATTTGGTCCAGCGAACGTTGATCCTTGATATGCCGAAAGAGTGGTAGTAGGAAAGCGACCGTCTTGCCTGAACCAGTCTTGGCAACACCAATGACATCCCGACCGGACATAATCGCAGGAATGGCTTGAGCTTGAATGGACGTCGGAGAGGTATAATTCAGCCGTTTGATGACATCAAGACTGAGACGACATGTAAGCATAATGATTTCAACATCGACAACTTACTCACCAGCTGGCGGGCAAACCAAAGTGGCTCCATTTCGTGACAGGCCTCGGGCACTCGACTCCACGAATCTTGATACTGTCCAGCTCAAGTCGCAACAGTTCAGCCTCTTCGTCTGTCATAGCGGCAACGTCGGGAGGTGGGATATAAAACTCCTTCCGAAATGGTTCATACGGAATGCGGGAATGGTCGACGGTAGCTAAATCCTTCTTCCTTGCCTTCTTCGCAGCAAGTGCAAGAATATCCTCTGGATTGAGTTCCGTCGCATCCAGCTCGTCTTCCACCACACCTTCCTCAGCGTCATCTGCGCCAGCTTCGTTTGTATCATCCAGTCGTTCACGAAGACGACCATTGATGCCTACCATCTTCTGCAAGTCCTCGGCATTGACTTTTTTCACCTCCTCCTTGACAGCAGTCATAAAAGCATCCAGAGGATCAACTTCGTCATACTCGTCAACTTCCATGGTATCCTTCGGCTTGGCCTTGAGAGCCAGGTCGATCCTGTTGGCTTCGTCATCGTCATCATCAACCTCGAGGTCACCAATATGAGGCTCGCCGTCCGTCATGGACATATCTACCGCAGGCATTTCACCGAGCGTTTCCAACTTGCGCTTCGTTTCGACAGAGTCGTCCAAGGCGGCTGCTGCAGACAACTTAGTCCCCTTGAGCGGATCAGATTTCATGCTCAGGCCTTTGAGGGCACCAAAGGCCGCCCGATTGAGCTGAGTGGTGGGCTTGGCTGGGATGGTAGCGGGCACTGTAAGGGCCAAGGATCAAGTGATGAAATCACAGCGTTTAAACAAAAAAGCTGGGACAACTCACCTAGAGGTGCAGATTTGCCAGCGAGAGCCATAGCCTTCGCCTTGGCCTCGTCCAATGCCTTCTTGGCCTCTCTTTCCTTCTTCCAGGCTTCAAGTTTCGCCCTCTTTGCTTTCAACTTTTCATCTTCGATCGGAGGCGTAGAGGTTTTGCTTCCGTTCTGCAAATTATCTGCAGGTGGCGGAGTCTGGGGCTTACGGTCACGGTCCCGTCGTTCCCTGGACCGCGAACGTCGACGGTCGTCTCGCCTGTCATCTCTATGGTCTCGCCGTCTGTCGTCCCGATAGCGATCCCTTTCTCTGTCCCTTTCTCTGTCGCGCTCCCTGTCCCTGTCTCTTTCGCGTTCTTTGGGTCTTTCCCTGTAGCGGTCACGATCTCTGTCGTCGTCATAACGGGAGCTGGGCCTTTGGCTGTTGCGCCTAGTCGGCGACGGAGACCGGGGTGAACGATGAGAAGGTCTTACCCTCTTGTTTGAAGTATCAGGCGAGTATGACCTGTCTCTGCGAGCCATGTTGAACTGGTACCGATGAGAGAAAAGAGGGGTTTGCAGCACTGAGCAGGGTGAAGCAAGGAGGCCGCGTTGGTTGTTGTTGGTGGTGGTGGTGGTGGTGGTAGGAGAGGAAGAGTGCTCGGTGTGTGTATGTAATCCGGGTGGCTGATCTGGCTGCGTGCACGCAAGCGGAGGCGCCTCTCATCCACATCGCTCGCGATGGTCAACGACGTCCTCGACCCTTCTGCACTTGTTTCTACGCTTCCGACCCTTTTACCCACCAACAATGCGAGGCTCAAGTCCCCGCACGACGCTATCGCAGCTCTTCTACACTCGGCCTTAATCGCGCTCAACTTCCGTCTCGTTGCAGTGGATGACTCCACACCTGCTATTGCCAATCTGAACGGCGTCTTCCCTGAAGGCTGGAACCAGCATGGTCCAGGAAATTACACCTTTAGGTACCGACATGAGCAGAGCAGCCTTGAGTTCATAGTCAAAATCGCAAAGTTGGGTAGTCGCACCCTAGTGAATGCGATCGCGGTCGAGGTGCGTCAGTTGCATCACTCTTGTTCTCACATCCTGAATACGAGCGACCAGAGTGACAAGGCTGCGACTCTTGACATATCCACAGACGATTATTCGTCACCTTCTTTCTTCCCTTACGATGCGAGCGCTTCTGATGCGCAACCCCTTGTTCACGGCTTCATTTCTTCCAATCGTATTGCGGACTTGATGGCGCAGTTCAAACTGAAAATAATTCAAAAGCTGATGCCTGGTTTGCGCAAGGAGGGGTACAGCGAAGACCCTGGAGAGGCTTCCTCCAGCACAGGAGCCGTCCCTGCGCGCACTGATAACCCCCCTGCGCGCCCACGTACCGAAGAGCCTCCCTTTGCTCCTGATCGACAATTTGATCGCCCCTATCGCATCCCCACTGCAAATCCTCTCGAAATTGGCAGGCGGGACCTTGATCCCTTAGCTGCCAACCCTTTCGCACCGCCGAGTTTGTTCCCTAGCCACGGCGGCGACGGGATGTTCGTCGGCCCTGACCACCCCATTTTTGGACAGGGCAGACATGGAAATGGCCCGATGCCGCTCCGTGGGCCTTGGGGAGGAGATGGTTTCTTGCCGCCCATGGGTGCTCCCCCCGGAGCCAGGTTTGATCCAGTAGGGCCTGGTCCCTTTCCAAGGAGAGGAGGCTTTGGCACCCGAGGTGGTTTACCTGGGGCAGGAAATCTGCGAGGGCCAGATAATGACGAATTTATGCCTCCTGGAGCAGTAAGTAGTTTGCCTCTGTTGTGAATTTACTGCCGAAGCTCAAACTCTCTCTAGGGCGATATGTTCATGTAGGATTACGGAAATTCACGAAGCTGCTGTAGTTCATTTGTCGTAGTTGTATTTCTTGTTGTACGAGTTTGGAAAGAACAGTAGGTGAGGCAAACTGTGTCCGTGTATATGTGATCGAACTCCATATTTGCCGTTCGGGGGTCGCCGGTGGGAGAGTGTCTCAGAAGCCATATATATAAGGTGGCCATAAACTATCCTGCATCCTGAACCACTGCTTCCTGTCTCGTCAACCTCGCTGCTCACTACTACTTACTTCACTGAGGATATCCGTATGCCTCCAACATCGCCTACCCGTTCACGAAGAGATGGACCAATTCCCGGATTCAGGGCGTTTCCCAGACCCAAGCAACATGTCAACAACATCGAAGAATTGTCTCTCGAGGAACTCCGAGATTTGTACGACAAGAATAACAGGAGCTTGTCCACATCGTATGCTCCCCCATTCCCTGTCGTTGAATGAGGCGTTTTGAATTTACAAGACGTGTGTACACAGGGCACCCTCGACATCAACGTATGTCACGAGAATCCAGGCCGAGCAGGCCAAGATCGAAGTGCGAATATTTGAACTGGAAGACATAAAGAACATCCAGGACGGGCTCAGACGTGTTACACTGAAGACGGAAGAAGACATGAATGTTGATATGCCTATGGAATCCGTCATCGTTCGCCCTATCGCGGCAAAGGAGAGAGCCCTGGCAAAATACGTAAGTTTGACCGTCGTCGTGATCATGAACTCTCCTGAGAATGTATTGCAGGCCCTACACGCGAGCCAAGGACCTATCATCGCGTCTGGGTTTTCTCTCCAAGAGGCTGTCCAGCTTGAACAACAAGCTCATCTCCTTGATCTTGAACGCAAACAACGAGTCCTGGAGAAGAAACAACAGAGAGCACAGGCTATGGAACGTGGTGGCTTGAGCGAACGCGAAAGAGCGGCTCGAATACTGGCTTTCATGTGAGTCCTGATTATATCCATTTGACCACTCCGTTGACGGTGTCATGTAGGAACTATAAGCCGACAGATTCAGACTTGGAAGACGATTCTGAGGAAGAAGATCCAGCAAGCTGGTTCGAAGATGACCAGGATGATGGGCGCAAAGGCCAGGACATCGTTGAGCCCGACGCTGAAGATCTTGCGGAAGTTATTCGAGTCGATGCGAGTCGAGCTCACTACGGTGCATTCTATGAACCCCGTGATAACGGCGACTAATTGAAAGACAATGTCACGATAGAGGTGTACAAATTCATGTAATAGTATTGGAAAGTTTGTGTATGTATGCGGAAAGTAAAGAGATCCTTAATTTGTCAACATCAGATGATGCTCGAAGACGCCGACATTATGGGTCCCGAGCGTGCACGGGGCAGCTTCTGCCACGTTGCAACCAACTTGACAAGCAAGCTGAATCACGAACATAAGTTCATCGATAGATCACAAGCACAACTGCGAGAACTCACCATTGTGGAAGCTGCATAGACAGCTCAACCGTGCAACCGTAGAGCCTATGGACACATGAGAAATGTTTCATCAAGAATAAATCAAATTGAAACGACTCACCTTCCATAAATTCCTCCAAACAAATGACACCTAAGCCAAAATATGTCAGATCGTCTCGGAAATAACAGACAGATAACGCATACATTCAGTTCCGATCAAAGCACTTTCACCGGGCAGCTTATATACCAGATATTTGGACGTCTGTGGGGATTTCCCAGAACCTCCGTCCAAACAATTCTTGACGTGGGTCTCTTGAGCAGAAGCAGGACCGAGTTCCGCAAGATTTTGGCTGCACACAGGACAGCTGCATTCATACAGATAAGGACGCAAGAAAAAATGAAAAAATGGGGAAATATATACTCGGCGAGATCACTCAATTGCGAGCTAGCCTCCCTGGTGGCACCCGGTACCGACAATCTACCTTGATCGATGAAGATTCGCTCCATCGAAGACAATCTTGTCTCCCGGAACCTACTCGGGACGCTGACAGTGACCTCTTCATAACATGACTGACAAACTCTCTGAGAGGACGCTGAAGCCATCGTATCAGGAAAAGTGGGATCCTGAATTATGTCCTGAGGGTCAAGGAGGACCTTATAGGAAGAACAGCGGTCGCAGAAAATCCGTCCGCAACGACGACAGTGCTGTGTAAACACTATGATGAAAATCACAACCTCTATATTGAGCTTGTGGGGGACTTACGTGCTATCACGAGGAATTTTTTGATGTCAGTGTGGTATCCTATGAAGTATCAATCTTTGACACGTACTCTTCTTAGAAGAAAAGTAAAACGACGCTGGCATTGACGGCATTCGGAAACACGTTCATCTCTTTCCCACCGAGCATGCACTTCATGCGGCGTAGGAGGGGTATATTGAGGTGTTAGGACTTTTTGAGGGGCTTCATGTGTAGGCACTCGAAATTCCGGGGCCTGAGAAAGGTGGGGGGTCAGATCCGTAGGGGTTCTAGAGTTGGTTCGACTAAAATAATCAGTGGAGTAAGATCGTATTGAGGCAGCATGCATATTTTCGGGGGGCGAGGAGCCAGGATAGTGAAATTCTTCTTCATCGTCATCGTCATCGTCGTCGTCAATAAAATCGCCGTCTGAGGAAACACGGTAAGCAGTGCAACGAAAAGTAAACAGAGTTTTATGTATACCTTGACGGGAGAGAAGTAATCCTTGAGAGCCAGCAACGAGTCTGCGCCGCTCTAGCTCGCGGCTATATGTGTTGAGAAGCACCTCGGCCTGTGTCTTCCTAGTCACATCATCATCTCCTGCGCCCTCGAGTCAGACATGCTTTACAAGAACTGCCGCTAGACCACTTGCCTAGTATTCCTTGTCTGAGCTCCATCGTTGCACGCTCCAACTTGGCTATTGTTCGCCGAGCTTCCATAGCCGAGCTCACTCCAGCAGTAGAGTCCGCGTCATCATTCTGCGCTCCGGCAAGATAGCGTGCACGAGCAACATAGTCCTGGGCAGTTGTCAAGGGATTACTTGGCATAGCACCGAGTTCTTGACCGTCCACATCCCCAAAGTCGCTAAGAATTTCCTCATATGGAACCATACTACCATCATTGAGCCAATGGTAGAGATTGCCATCGGGTGCCGCGAATGGGAGAGGTGGGATATCGAGTCGTCTGCGCATCACACGCACCCACCGTCGCCTCCTCACCCACGATTGAGAATGAAGCGAAGACGAACGAGAGCTGAAACCATTGCCAGACCCGGAGGCGCCAAAACCAGCAGTGACGGCACTCCCACCAGTGAGCAAGCGCTCGAGCTGAGCAGGAGGTTCAGCTATCCACTGGTCGTCGGGATCGTCGAAAGAGTGGGCGTACTGCCATCCTGTTTCTGCATCAACTCCAGGAGGAGTCACATCTAGCGTCCAATCAGACCTGAACATAGACTCGAATTACAACAACGACTATGATCCGGTGAATATTGGACTTACAACCAGAAGTGACTGCGTTCTGCACCCTCTCGGGCTGCCGGTTCCTTTGCGCCTGGTTTTGGAAGTGTCAAGGGTTGCTCTCGTAGAGGTAGCTGCACATCACTCCGCCATGCACCAAAAAGTCGCTTCCCCGTGTCCTCGTCGGGTTTAGGCAGCAGAAGCTCAAAGGGCGGCCGACGTCCGCGCTTCCCCAATCCCGAAGCAGAGAACTTTGGCCGTCCCCCAGAAATCGCTAACGTCTTCAAGCGAGTATCCAATCGCTGATTCTCGTAGAGTATCAAGGGTACTGTGGTGTGTACGGCCAATGGATCGTAAGTAACAGTGGTGCCTCGCCACTTCTCGGCTTCGAATTTGGCGAGCACCTAATATTCATGAACATGTGAGACTGATCGAGACATAGTATATTTACCTGGCAAATCCAGACTTCAAAAACAGCCGCTGCAGCATCGTATGCCGTTTCGCCCCAGTTATTTCTGATCAAGGGGTCAGCAGACTGTTTGGTCAGTAAATACAACACGACAGGTAAGTGTCCTTTAGATGCGGCGTTCACTATAGCATGATTAGCTATAAGAACGAAGTTCTAGTAGAATTGCGACGTACTGAGAGGCGTCCACCCGCCTTTGCTACGAATATCAACTCCATGTACTCCATTCACCTCCTCGGCAGAACCACCCTTCTGGAATAGGTATCGAACAATGTCCAAATAACCCTGGTACAGGATAAGGGAGAGACTTGGATTGAAGATGTTGTGACGTACTTTCGAGCACGCGTTATGCAGAGCTGTCCACCCATCAGCATCTTGAGCCTGCACATCGGTGTCTAGAGAAACTAGGTATTTGACGACCTCCAAGTGCCCGTGAAGGGCAGCTTTGTGAATTGCGGTCTAGAGCGAAGATTGTGGATTAATACAGACACAGGGAACGGTTATGCCTGATGAAAAGTACGTGCCTCTCCTTCTTTGTCCTCGAGATCAGGGATAGCACCACAGCTCTCGATCACTGGCCACATCCTCAACCTCTCGCAATATACAGAGGACAGCTGAGCCACTTACGCCATTTCACCATCGCAATATAACCTCTGCTTGCAGCAGCATGCAGCACGGTCAAGCCCGTACGAGATGACGCGTCATTAGCCAAAGAAAACGCGGCAACGTTATCAGATTCGGAGGCGTTGCGGAATATGCTCTGCAGAAGCTGCAGATCACCGGAAGACGCTGCTGCGTAAAGGGCTTCGAGCTGAGCAGGAGATGGCTGAGCAGCCAGTGGAGCAGACGGAGCACTTGGAGCCGGCGATGAATCTGCGTGTAAGGAAGATACCGCTGTCGAAGGAGTAGGATTGGAAGCAAGTGGTGACGGGATGGGTGAGGATTGTGAAGGCGGCTGTTCTTCTACAGCTTCAGGCTCTGCTCCAGGGTACACGAATGCCTCCTCATCCTCGTCTGAGCCTGAGCCTGCATCCTTCGAGAAGTATGTAGTTGGATAAGACGGTTCCGCGGGAGACGAGCCATTGGGAGAGGTCCTGGAGGGTTGTATGTCAGCCGGCTTCAATTCAACGCGATATATGTTTGAATCATCTCTTATAACTTGACTTACTCCTCAATCGTCCCGAGGTGATGTCGAACGTCAGCAGAGAGGCTCATGATGCGGAACCAGATTCAAACAACAAAGAAAGCGGATGGGAAACACACTGGAACACAGCAGCTTAGCTGATTATATAATTCATGCGCTTAGCGTTGTGCTAGGTTGTGCTCTGTTGTACTCGAGTGCTTCCTGCTAGTTTCTACTTCCGCGATCGTTCGCCTCGCGGTATGCGAAGAATTTCTAGACCTCGGTAGTATCACTTTCATCCATTTGCTGGACCGCTACTGACACATCCGTAACTACGATATCTCAACCTTTGACCATACCGAATGTTTCCACGTGCAGAGTGACCGGAGGCATTCCCTTCAATACATCGGCCGGACTCGAAACCGAGCGTAACGCGGCTCGTACGGATCGTGCAATAGCAGACGGGCCAGCAACTAAAAGCAACAGACGGTCAGAGGAATCGGTCACGAACGCGAGCAGCCTGTCGACCCACCATCGACCGACACGGGCCCCTTGGAAGTGGAAATCTCGTCTTGCAACAATCGGCGGATGCTGGGTCGCCCGTGAATGACCTTGAGGGCTGTATAGACCGGCAGCTTAGGCGGTTGTCCCTGAGCCCCGGACTCGAGCGTAGGGACAGAGGACGAAGACTCATTGGGTTGTTGCAAGGTGATGTCTGGGGTTGGGCCTGAAACCCTTGTCACGTAGATGCGAGGCTCGACCGCCAACCATGGCGGCGCGGCAGACAAGGCCTCTGTGAGCAGCGTTGAAATCCAGGATAGATGACCTGAGGCCCAACGTCAAGCGCCCGCCATCCATCCGTGAGGGGAATCAACTTACCGGCATCTCGAACCGCCCAAATGAAAACCACGCGCTCTGTAGAAGACGCCTTCATCTTTGCCATCCTGTGACCTTTGTCAGTCAAAAATATAACGTTTCCCCGGATACTTACCGAATAGACTCCATAAAAAGCGGTAAAGTGTAGGAGACGCCCGATCCCCCTGATCATACAACGTTAAAGCTTGAGCGTCACTGAAAGCCCTCCAACGCACCTGCGATCAATATGCAGGTAGAAAAGCGTCTCAAATCTGGGGGACATCCATATGGGCCATCTATGAAAGCCGGGACGTCACAAATGCCATTCTGCGCTGCACGCTCTCGCAGCCGTCGAGTGAATCCACCGCGCCCTCTGATAATGAACACAACATTCTTCTCCTTCTCCGCGACGGTCCCGTCCATCTTTTTTGGGATGTTTGAGATGGTGAACGGATGCGCTTCGGTCGGCGACGCGCTAATCGTTGGCAGTATGATGTATGCGTGCTGACCGGGCTTCCAATCAAAGGAGCGGCAGAATGTGAGACGGACGGTGTCCTCGGAAAGCAATTCCATTGTTGCTCTCGAGGTGCAAGTCTTGCGGCCTCTCCATATTTTACTGTTCCATACAACACGCACGAGACGGACGACGCGATCGAGAGCCCAAATGACAAGTGCCGGCCATATGTAGTCGTCGAACCTTGAAAGTCAGAGAAAATGATTAGTTAGAATGAACGGAAGAGTCTGAGAACTCACCTGACAGCACGGGTATGAACAACGCCGGCGATCAAAAAGACACTAGAGTAGGGTGAGCGACAAGAGAATGTATAGAGGATTCAAAAGAACTAACGCAATGAGGACTATGTGCGAAACAAGGAAAAATTCAAAAGCCAGCTGGCGAATTGGGCGTACGGAGAGGATGGTCGCCAGTGTGAAGGCAGCCAGCCCCACAGCACCCGCCCGCATCCAGTTGTGCGAAAAATCGAATATCTCGGGGAGGCTGAAATCGCATGATCCATTAGTTCAGTCCTAGTGATTGGATGATTGACAGACCCAAGAGCGGTGTGTGCACCAGCATGCATCCACAACAGGATCAAGCATGTCCTCGCGGCCGCTCTATGAAGAATGTTCAACTGAATCCCGATGAATCGCGTGAATTGACAGCAGAGCATATTAGGACACTCAAATTTACCTTCTCATGTCCTATTCCCGTCAAGACTGATATAGTCCCTATCAGCGTCTCGCAAAACAGATGAATGGGAATCCCCTCACATGATATAATGTTGTTCTTGCCAGCCAAGGCCACCACGAGGGCAAGGTTACTCGAGGCAAAATGCGCAGCTCTGTCTTCCCAGAACATGGTCGTCAGGTCGCGTGCTACGATGAGCTGTATATCAATATCGACATAGGTAAACATCGAGCTCAACTCACTGTCGACTAAGAGCCATATAAAGATAGCAACTATGTAGCCGATAATGAATGTCAATTCGGACACTGAGGCGACAGAACTCGGTCCGATTGGGATTGTCCATCGAAAGGCCACAGTTCTGAAAGCAGTAGCGCATGCTCCAGGAAATCGGCGCCAGAACACTCGACCGTGGTGGCCAGGCCAAGGAGTCTCTGCAGATGCCCTCTTTTCTTGTTGCGACTCGCGTTCCGTGCGAAGAGGCTTAAAACTCAGTGAAAAGAGAAAACGAAGGACACGGATGACGGCGAGTAATGCGATGACGGCGGCGAGGAAAAACCACAGCTCCTTGACATATTTTCGCTGCTGCTGAGCCTTGAGGGCTCTATCCGCTGCAGACGAGGCCCGCCGAGAGAGTGCAGAGGAGTGTGAAAAAGGCATAGATGGAATGGGAGAGCAACCCCGTTCAGCGTTTTAAGGGAGTCCGCGCTTTTATCATGTACACGTTCCATAAATACCCCTACATGCCAGACATGCTCGCTTGAGGATCCGCCCGCATGCTCGGGGCGCAGTCGTCATGCGCGCGACTCGACACCGTCCTCGAGCGTCCGTTGTCCGAGGATGACTTGGGCCAGAGTGGTCTATTTCAAGCGTAGGCGAGGACGTGGGGTGCGAGAATCCGAATGAAGGCTTCGCCGGATAAAGTCTCCTGAAGTTCGGCACAATGTAGTCGATAACGGACCCTCGAGGTAGAGATAGCGCGGCGCCTCGGTGGGGACATCTCGTCTAATGTTCTGCCCAAGTGGTGGTTTCCGAACTTCGACCAACGTACTGGCCTCCGAGGTGAAAACGGGACGACGTCGGAAGGTACACGGCCAAGGTTCGGTCCAAAGGCGTGTCATCGAAGAAATGCCCTTACTAGCCTGAAAGCAGCAGTGTTATTGTCACCACGGATGGCGCCTACGAGCCTGGGGTGACCCTCCGTTGTAGATCACCGACCACACCTGAAGGCGAAAGCTCATCAAGGAAGAACCCCGGTCGAGTTTCGTACTGTGCGTCATGTAGCATTGCTCACCGCTCACAAAGTGACATTCGTACATCGTGATTTGATATGAGATGCGCGCGCGCATATTTACACCTGTGAGATAAGGGCGAGCATTCATGTGTTCCGGCATTGGCGTTACAGCATGTCCGTAACCCCGACACTGCTGCCCTGTAATTCTTTGCGGAGCTAGAGAATACTCGTTGATATTTAACATGTCCTAATGGAACAAAGAATTGAACTCACCTCGCGACACTTATTCCCGGCGTGACGCGACTAATCGCGAACTGGATTGCTTCTTCTCAGTGACATGTCCTGATCAGCGACGAAGTGCTCCGAAATTCGATATTTACCGCTGACCCACCTGAATGCTAGCCCATGTCCAGGGATCGACTGACTGCGAATGAGTGTTCTACGCCCGCGATGGATGCCAGACCGCGAAGATTATTCCCAGCGAGAGCAGACGGCTGGAGGGGAGCTCGGGGGAGTGGAGAGGCTGCTGCGTCGAGTCACGTCACCGAGGCCAAACATGATCAACTGCCAGTGCTGTGAGAGCGATCAGAAACCCAAACACACAGCTCCCAACAGCTTCTCGCCCAATTGATCCTACGAGGTCGGCAGACCCACACAGTTTCATGCTCGCCCTGCGCTCGCTGACATCCCTCTCTCCCCACGTCCCCCGTCTTCCGCAAATTCGCCCTACCAGATTTCTCTCTCAAATGGCTGCACCGACCAATGGCGCCCAGAACGGCACAGTCAAGTCCTCACACGCCTCCGGCCCCATTCCATTCTCCTCTCGTCTCAAGGAGGGTCGTGCGCTGGCCCAGGACGTGTGGTCCATCTTCAAGTAAGTCGTCGGAATTCGTCTTCTTCATCTCCCGAGGCCTCACTGCGTCCCAGTGCTGCCAATCTCCCCGCGGACTGCATCAATCTGGGCCAAGGGTACATGAACTTCGCCCCCCCGAAGTGGGTTACTAAGGCGGCAGAGGAGGCATTGAACACCATCTCGCCCAACCACTACTCCCACCCCAAAGGCCGTCCACGTTTGCGGCAGGCTCTTAAAAACCACTACGATCATCAGTTTGGCAGAGATCTCGATGTCGAGTCGGAAATACTGGTTACGAGTGGAGCTAACGAAGGTCGGTTCGCCGCCAGCACGAGTAAAGCCCACATTTGCTAAGCCTGGTTGGCAGGTCAATACTCTGTCTTCGTCGCCTTTCTGGAACAGGGCGACGAGGTCATCATGTTTGAGCCCTTCTTCGACCAGTACTTGCCATCCGTCACATTCAATGGAGGAAAACCCGTATATGTCCCTCTGCACCCTCCTCCTCATTCCCAGGAAAAGACCACTAGCGACGACTGGAAGATCGACTTCGATGAGCTCAGGTTTATTTTCCTGGCATACGCCTGGATTTATTTTAGGCGCTGATGGATTCTTGACAGGCGTGCCATCACACCGCGCACTAAGATGATCATTGTCAACACGCCTCACAACCCCGTCGGCAAAGTATTCACTCGTCAGGAATTAGAGCAAATCGCAGCATTGTCCATAGAGCACAACCTTCTCGTCATGTCCGATGAAGTGGTATGCGACTATTTTTTATCTAAAAAGCTTACCATAATTCATTTTCGCCCTAGTACGACTGCCTTCTGTTTGATAACAAGGAGCATGTCCGGATCGCCACCCTTCCTGGCATGTGGGAGCGCACAGTCACGGTTGGCTCTGCCGGCAGTCAGTAGCAGCCCATTTCATGGTCTTGCTCTTCCGCTTAGTGTTTTCTCCAGAATCTTTCGCCGCCACTGGCTGGCGTGTTGGTTGGCTCGTCGGTCCTCAATCAATCATCAGCCCTACTCTGGCCGCGACGACTCGTATCGTGTTCTGCACGAACTCGCCGCTGCAGGAGGCTGCCGCCGCTGGCCTCGAACTGGCTCCTCAATACAAGTTCTTCGAAACGCAGACTCGAGAGTACGATGAGAGGCGACGCGTGATGATCGACACTTTCGATAAGCTGGGCATGAAGTATACGATGCCCGAAGGCAGTTATTTCATCCTGCTTGTAGGCTCTGCTTCATCTTTTGCGTCAATAACCCTTTTGACATGGTTATGTGTTCTCCAAGGATATATCCGACGTAAAGTTCCCAGAAGATTACCCTTTCCCTGAAAGCGTTTTGGGCAGAGGACGGGATTTCAAGTAAGCTTCAGATGTAATCTCTTCGAAATCTACTCTCACTCCCTTTCTTCAGAGCGTGCTGGTTCATTGCCATGGAAGTTGGAGTTTCCTCTATTCCTGTCAGCGAGGTCAGTAGTTTTTACGCCTTTGATTGTGCCAGTCTAATTGTAGAGTTCAGTTTTACTGCGAAGAGCACACCGGCATCGGAGAACGTTTCGGGCGTTTCGCGTTCTGCAAGGATCTCGATACCCTGAAAGCGGCCGGGGAGCGACTCCAAAGCTTGAAGAAATTCCTCGTTTGAAGGCCTTGCTGTTGTATTCCATTAGATGTAAACGTAGACAGTCCACTTCACACGTGAACGCACGAAGTCGTGTATGCTTTCTTATCGATTAAATGTTGACTCTATCATATCGGCGGCACGTCATTCTTCGAGCTTGTCTACGATCCTCGACAACGTCTGATCCCTCGTGTCAGCGTCGTAGTACGCAGGGTTGGTCACCAGCCGCCTCGCGAGAAATGTGAACGCGAGCGCCTGCACGCCGTCCATCTTGCCCCTGATGGAACCGTTCTGGCGCCGGCCGTGGTACCACCTCCGCAGCTCGTCTCCGTCCAGCAGCTGCGACTCGAGCGGCAGCCCGTCCTCGAGGAAGCGCATATAGGTGTCCTTATCTTCCGCCTGGCAGAAGAGATGGAAGCGCCCCAATTCGCCGTGATGCACCGCCCGCCCCTGCATGCGCACGAGCTCCCCCAGGTCGTAATCGCGGACCTGGCGCCGAAGATCTGCGCCCTCGCCCTCCACGTGCACGTACTGCGTGCCCATGACTATGACCGCCGCGGCGCGGACGGGCAGCGTCCAGCACGAGTTGTGCGGCACGAGAAGCACGCGGACGATGCCCTCGGCGTACAGCTCGAGCATCACCCGGCGGTCGGACTTGTTGATGCCCTCGTGGAAGAAGCCCACGCCCTTGGTGACGAAGTCGACCAGGCCGCGGTCCTGCAGCCTGTCGGTGTATGGTTCGAGCGATTCAGGATCGACGTGGTGCGGAAGGTAGCCGGTCGCAGCTTCCATCTCGAGGGCGCAGTGGGTGATAAGATCCAAGGCAATCATGCGGCATTGACCTCGAGAAGGGACGAAGACGATGGCAGAACTGTCGGGGACAGCCCGAATGGCTGCGTGGGCGGGCTTCGTCATCGCTTTGAAGAGGGCGGCAGACTGTGGGATCGCGAATGTATGAGCAGTGACGCTCAGTGATTGGTCCCGATCGCCGGGGCGGAAGCTGTAGAGCGCCGACGAGTCAACGTTGAGCCAAGCAGCGAGGTCGGCTGGGTCGTTCAGCGAGTTCGAGAAACCAACGAAGCGCGTGGCTTGCGTCTGTGTGGCATGACGCAGCAAGGAAACGCTGAGCTCGTATGAAGGATCTAGTTGTTCTAAGCTGTCGCAGATAACAAGGCGAAGGCCAGGGAGCGATGGTGGGGTTGGTAGCTGCGATAGGGCTGCGATAAGATGCGACGGCGTCGTAACACGTATTGTCTTGCCTTCGTCGAATTTAAGGACGTTCGTACCAGTTTCAAAGTCGATAGAGAAACCCATTGCTGTCGTGATAGCATGCATTTCTACTACCCACTCTAAGGCCACGCTGCGCCGCG